>NW_024609879.1:137799745-139268402 GCF_016920785.2 Ixodes scapularis | reverse complement strand
GCCGCTTGAGAGGCGAAATCTGCACACCTTGCTTTGCAAGCTCCCCTGATTCGATCGGCGGCCGTCGCAATTGTGTTTGCGCGAAACGGCATACGTTTGCTGGAAGCTTAATGCTGTTTTCGAGTAATATCCCGCTAAAAGGCGTCTCTTTTTTTGCACACGCTTGGGAACTGCAATAAAAGAACCTTATTTCAGTAGGGTACAGCCTAGGACAGTGGTTCTCAACCATCGATGTTTCGCGGACCTCTTGTGGATCGGCGGAGATGATGGAGGACCCCGTTCGTGGTGAGAGTTGTATCCATTTAATATGTGGATATAACTAAGGGCTAAGTAGACCTCTCTTATTGACGTTCACACGAAAAAACTCGCCCGGAAACTAAAACATTTCATTCCGACCTGGAAAAAAAAAAAAAAACTTTTATTGTTGGGCTTGACTGATGAGGCAGCGCTTCGCTGACCCCCATGTGAGAACCACTGGCCTAGGAGACTATATAATAAAAAAAAAAAAAAATACAAGACATCCATCAACCAACGCTTGTTATCCCGACCATCCGACAAACCTTTGCGTTTTGTGACGTCACGCAGCAGCTACGGATGTCAGCCATTGACACTGGCGAAATTCGGGGTGCAGTTTCGTACATACGCTCATGAAAGGTTTAGTTAATAAAGGGAGATCATATATCAAAATAAAAATGACATTTGTGTACATCAAGGTTCCCTCGACGTAACGAGCGCAAAAACTTAAAGGGCAACTCCGCTTCTTTTTCGGTAGTGCAAAACAATACAGTTCTCTTTGTTATTATCTACAAAGCCCACACGGCAAATATTACGACGGAATTCCGCCTAGAAATTAATTAAAATCGCTGTCAAAGTTTGACAAGCGTGAATCCGCTGGTTTTGGATGAGACGTGCGGGCCAGACAACACTGCCCGGCTGCATTTCCGCTTCCTCCAAATTCCTTCTACCGGCACGTCCGTGACGTCATCAAGCATGTACAGCTTCTTTTTTTTTTTTTTCAATTTTGTTTTCTTTCCCGGCGAGAGCACGGGTGGCGCCAGCGCCGTGCTCTCCCCGGAGAGGGAAGCTGCTTTTGTAAGAATTTTGAGTGACAGGTTAATCCTCTATCATCTTCTGGGGGGAAAATAGCGACGCCTGTGCTAATCCAGGCGGCACAAAAGAGGATCCTGATAAGAAGGGGGGCTCCTTCTTCCCATTGTATATCACGTGGGTGTACACGCTTAGTGATGCCGAATATACAATGTTGTCCGGCTTTGCCACCGTTTTGGTTTCGGATCATGGCTAGAGTAAAATTACACGAAAAATATTTTATTTTTCGCGAAACAAAGGATTGGGGATTGATTTTGAGTGCTTCAAAAAGCAAAATCGGCCACTATCTCAAAATTTTTGAAATTAAGCGGAGTTGCCCTTTACGTACTTGGTTTCGACCGGACAATCCCTTTAAAGGACCCATGAAACGAATTTTGGGCTGGAGTAAATCAATTTATATTGGGATTTTACTAATAGCACATCGTTCAGTGGGCCAAAAGAACAAAGGTAGAAAGTCAGAAGCCTGACTTTCGCTACAAAACATAGCGGACTATTTCGTACCTCCTTCCCTTCGTAAACTCTCCGCCTTTTCACTGTGATACATCCGCGGACCCCGCAGCGCGTCACCGGGCTAAGTCAAGAAGGTAGGAGAAGCTCCTCCTACAAGCGTGATGCGCCCGTTTGAAATTTCTCCCCAGTCGAAAGAAGAGTTCGCTGGAAACGCTCCTTGTTCCGCTTCAATGGATTCCCCAAACCCACTTTTTAAGAAAGCGACCTTTGTATTCTTCGGGGAGGGAACCGAGCCCCTGAAAGCAGCCTTTGTATCCATCGGGGGGGGGGGGGGGGGGGGGGGGGGGGGAAGCTAATCCCCGAAAGTCGTATTTGTTTCCATCGGTGGGGGAAAACTCTAATCTCCCTCTCGTGGCTTCCACTATGCTAAGTCGAAGTCGAAAGATAAAGCAAATATGTACAGAAAGGCAAGACCCTCCTCGCGCGTTGGCCGCGACGTCACGGAAACGATGGGACGCTATTGGATGCGGAGGTGGCGGAGGGATATAGGATTCCCTTTGAGGGGCATTTGCCGCTACCTTCTTAACCTGTAACCGACTATAGCCACCATAACCGGGCCCCCGCAGCGCGTCACCAGGGCCCAAGCGCACGTCACACGACACCGGACCTCACTTAATCCCTTTAGCTCTAAGCTGACATGGCGGCGGAAGCTACGCGCTTGCCGGACCAATCAGCCGTCTCCCTTTCATCACCTGACCTCATTCTCTGCGGGTCGGTATGCGCGAGAGAGCGTGATCACGTGGAAAATGTGTGGCTGGCCCAACGAGCACGTAGCTTCCACAGCACTGTCAGCTTCGGGGTGAACAGGGTGGGGAAAGCAACTAGTCGGAATTTTGAGCGACGGGCTAATCTTCTAGGGGGACAATGGCTGTGTCCGGATAGTCAAGCGAGATTCCGAGCAAGAGGGGACTCCCCCCTTTCCGACTTCTTGAACCGTTTGGTACAATGCGTGATTTATGAGTTGAGGAGGAAAGCTAAACAGAAAAAAGTTGAAAAAGCGTTTCATGACTCCTTTAAAGGGATACTGAAGCGAAACTTGAAATACACCTATTATGGTCAGAAATAGGTTCAATATGATCAATGATATTCATAAATCATAATCGCGCGTTTGTATTGTGAACGGATGGCTATATTTTTCACCCTAATGGGCCCGATTGGGCGCGCGCTCAAAAATCGGCCATCGGAGAGCGCGATGCGTCTTGGGATATTGGGCGCATTCGTGACGTCACTTGTGCCAGTCGGGAAAGGCTACGGCGTGAATGTTGTGGTTACGAGCGTTGCCACTTGGTGGCGCGTCGACGATTTACGACCTGTGACAACGTGGCCGTTTGAGATGTGCAAGGGCTGCACGCACGCTGCACCACGGGACCACGGCAAGTCGGCAACCACGGCAGCACTGACAAAACTGGAGTTTTGGAGTCAGCGGGCGAGAGCCGGGAGGGCCCAGCGGCAATCAGAAAGGGCATCCGAGCAGTGGAGACGGAGAGATGGAGAGCGGGAGCGGCGGCGAAGCCGTCCCTCGCGATGTACTACGCGGAGAAGGAGGCCATAGGGAAAGAGCCCTGGTATAACAACTCGACAGGCAGTGGACTCCTCGCAGAGGCCCGCATGGGCACATTACGGACCCGGGTGTGGAGGGCCAGGTTCACGGAGGGACAGGAGAGGACGTGCACACTCTGCGGGCAGACCGACGAGACGATGGAGCACCTAGTGCTGCAGTGCCGGCACATTGTACCGGTCCCAAGTACAGAGGTGCTACCTGTAGCACTCAATTTCCGAATCGGTGCAGAACAAGGAGAGGAAGAACAAAATAACGTTCGATCGGCGGTAGACGTGACGAAGAGGCGGCTGGAGGTCTGGTGGAGGGAGACGCATCGGCGGAGGGAATGCAACCGATCAGCGGGACATCAAGCGGAAGCGGAAGTCGCGGGAGGCGCGACAGGCTATATCCAGTATTCGTTGCTGTTGATCACCCGATACAAAGGGAAGAGCCGCAGACTCCAATCCAATCCAATCCAGCTCTGAGGCCGGATTCTCAAAGCGAATTCACGACGAAAAAAGTGCGTACGAGAAATTTGAGAGAAAACCCGTGCTCTCGAAACGAAATTGTCGTAACCTTTGCGCAGGTTACGACAGAATCCTACGACAGCTCCGAAGCTGTCTTACGCACTTTTTACGATCAAATCAACAAGGCCGACAGCGTCGCTCAGTTACTTGGTATCGGCCACCAACGGACATTTATTTTTCTTCGCGCTCTTCTCGTGCGTCCCGACTTCAACCAGCAAGAAAAAAGGAAGGAGTACTTAAAACAGACCACGACGATCAAGAACGCAGGATCCACAAACACACGAGAAGAGCTACAACAGCCACGGTTCTGCCGACCGAGCGAGCTCGGCAGAATATAGTAGGCCTAGCAGCAACATCGACTCGGCGCACCGTTGCTCCGGCGGTCCTTGGCCAAGACCGTCTGTCCATGACCGGCTGGCCTGCTGAATGGAATATGCCCGCGTGACCCTTGTGGACCCTTACCGGATGAGTAGTTTGATCCCTGAACTAAATTTCAGAGGTCAATATTTTCCCCTTGTCATCTCGATCTCCTTGTTTTCCGAGACAGCGGTGACGAACGCTGTCGTCGAAAAGGGACTCTCATTGATTCTATCTCCTTGTTTTGTGCGATATAGAACTCAAATAAACGCCATACGGATTACCTTGGCAACTCGGTATGTACACTCTGTTATTAGTATGCCATTTTTATTCTGACTCGACGCTACGTCATTGTCGAGCTATAGCAGTTCGTGGGAGCTACGCGATGTCGGTCTACCCTTTCTTTGCCGAGTGTCATGTCAGTATCGAGTTGCAATCGTAAAAGATCGGTCCAGAAGCGCTTACCGAAACGCGGTCTAACAGAGCGAATCCAGCACTTCGATCAAACGCGCGTGTCCGCTCCGAGTGTGAACAGGTATTTGGCATTTGCGTGGCTCTTGCTGACACCCTCGTAGTTCGAACATATCCTTTTTAACGTCGGCTTGCAGCTCGCGACTCGCAGCAACTAATACCGGCCGTGCCAGAAGCACGCTCGGGCCGTGTCGTGCAAAGAGCCGCAACGAGAACGAGCTCACTGTGGCCAACTACGCTTTGGCATTCTCCGCCAAGGCTTTGCAAACGCGTTCAGGCCTAGGCGAATTCTGCCGGCACGCCGTATTGCCGCAGAACGGCGCTGCTATTTTGGCACAAGTGATGTCACGAGAACTTCCCCCCATCCACCAGATGAGAATTTGAAATCGTTTAATTATGTTTAAAATTAGTTCTCCTGTGTTCTACAGCGCAATATTTATATTTCCGAGGTGGTGCCTGCCCCTAGCCCATATTTATGCAACAAGATCGGCGCTAAAATTTCGTTTCACTACCCCTTTAAAGCGTAACGTCGGCCTAACGTATATATGGTTTAACATGAGCCCGGCGCATACCCGCGTCCCCCCTCGCGTCAAACAGCTGCGCGTACCGGTGGACGACTCATGTTTACAAACGAACCGGAGCGCCCTTAGCGGACGCCACCGGCGCCGCGCATGCGCGATGGGGGTGTGGGCAAGAAGCTCGTCGGTGTGAGTCCCCCTGCCCTTTTTCGCGTTTGAATTGTTGATTCGACGTCTTCCTGGCGATGTCTGACTCCTTGAACGGCGTCAGCGAAATTACCGAGGCTCGTTACACCGCAGAACTTCGCGTGAATAATGTGACATGTGGCGATTCATTCCGCGTGGACGCCGCAGCATGTATTTTTTTTTTTCATTTTACGCTCAGGGCACATGGCATTACAGAGGGGAGTGGGAGCAATAGTAAACATAATAAACAATTGGAACAAAATATACAATACTTAAAGAACAGGGAACATGAAATTGGCAATAGATGTACAAAAAAGTGCATGGTCATTAATTGATGTGAGCGATGCAGGTAAGCGATTCCAGTCTTTGGAAGTCTTGGGAATAAAAGAGTCATAATAAACGTTAAAGTGGCAAAATGGGACACCGACTTTGTGACGATGATCAAGGCGTGCTGAAACAAAGTAGGGGGGGGGGGGGGGGGTGGGGGTGGATGATTAGTTGTAATTTAAGCTGAGGAATATGGTGATAGATTTTATAAAAAAGACAAATGCGAGAGACTGTGCGACGATGTGCGAGGCATGGGAGTAACAAATTATCTTTCACTGATGTAACGCTTGCGGCGCGGTTATAATTGGCCATTATAAAACGTGCAGCTCTGTTCTGAATACCTTCGAGTGAATCAACGAGGTAAAGGGTAGAGGGATCCCAGATGAAAGCTGCGTACTCTAGCTTGGACCAGTGTTTTATAAAGGAATAGTTCTAGTGTTTATAAAGGAATAGAAAGGAACGCTAAAGCCTGCTTTGCATGTAGAGATTTCGCTCGCAATTTTCAATCGCGACTCCATTCGGGTTGCAAAAGCATGAACCGTAGCTGAGATAGTCGACGTCGATACTGAAAATCGCAAGCAGAATCGGACCAAGTGAATTATGGATAACATGTCGGTGATGGTCACTGGAAACAATGATCAATATCTCCTTGTATCTACTGTTTACATCGAGCCGGCTTACCATCCTTCAAATTTAAGTCTTTTGAGGCCTGCACTTACTTCTTATCGCAAGTACCGAGCCAACATTTGGTCTACGGGCCGGCGTCGTCTAAGAGAGCAGACGACAAGCAGAAATGTTTGAAAGAGCAGACGACAGCTCGAACGATCAGGCCGCCGTTTGAACTTGAAGATGCACTGAACGCAGTCCGCAGGTGGTCCGCACAACTTGACGGTTTTCTGGCGTTCATGTTGGAACAAAACAAATAAGTCTGATGACCTCAAACATCCGTGAATTCAACTCAAAGCGCTTCCCGCCCAAGCAATCGTTGTCCGACGGCGTCTGCTTTTCCCTTTTCACGGCACATATCCAGATTCTCGGACGAATCACATAAAAACTGAGGCTTCAAACCTTTCACGACACTTTTGGTACGGCCCCAGTCGCGGCGTTTTGACGAGAAGGCAGGTTTCCGTCTGGCTCCTTTCAAAACAACGCAGGAATACATGTCTGGCATGGGGGCTTCTGCCCATAGCCCCAGACCGGAAGCGCGACCGACGCGCCACCACCGCGCCGTGACGTCACAGAGATGAGTTCGTGTATAGTTAGGCCTCACGTAAAGCCAGCGCGTACACGCGTCGCCCCCCCCCCCCCCCCCCCCCCCCCCTTCCCCTCCCCCCTTTTCCGCTGCGCCACCAGCACTTCGACAGACTCCTTAGCATAGATGACGCCGTTGTTATGAAGCGACATGACGCGTCGCGGCCGATGGTAATTTAGGTGCCGTTGCGCATGGTACAGACAACGTCGGCTTCACTCCATGGGACAGTTCATGCATTCTTATGTTTAAACAAATCTAGAATGTTACTCTGGACAAAAAAAAACTTTTTTTTTTCTCAGGTTACAGCATTTCGTGATTGTGACTGTATCTTGCTGCACGGGCGAGACGCATTTACGTCGCGGCAGAGAAACGCTATTCTAAAACTCTCTTGCGTAGCGTGCGCTAACGCAAGCGCTAAATGTAGCGCTAGCGTGCGCCAAAATTGCTTACGTTATTCTCAAACTCCCTAATAACATCGTCTCTCGAGAACGGCTTGGGAGGGACGACTTTTGCAGATCTTTTGAATTCCGTGCGTATTTCGACCGGAATTTTTGCGCACTTCTGTTCCAGTCACTTTCTCGACATATATCACAGCGGGAATCGCCTTTCTAGAGCTTTGTACTCTCATCTGCCATAAAGTACTTTACTCTTGTCCTTCTGTAGTCAATAGACCCTTTCCGGAACTCAGTGCCATCTGGTGACTCAAATGGCGGTTAATCGTTTACTATACTAATGGCGGCAATGAACCTGTGGTCTGCAGTACAGGGTGTCACAAAAGAACATTTACACGGTCTTTTTTACCGCAAAAATAAACTAGGCATCGCCGAACGCTCATTCTATGCCCAAAGGTAGCGCTAGAGGTCACAACCAGATGCCAAAGTTTCAGCCTGATCCGATAACTTAATCAAAAGTTATAAGTGATTTTCTGAAAATTTCAATGGGAAAATGGCGGCCGACGGAGTTTTCAAACACATGGGGCTCTATGGCACCAGAAACCGAAAATGGGCAAAAATGGGCTCCATTTTCCCATTGAAATTTTCAGAAAATTACTAATAACTTTTGATTAAGTTATCGGATCGGGCTGAAACTTTGGCATCTGGTTGTGACCTCTAGCTTTACCTTTGGGCGGAGAATGAGCGTTCGGCGATGCCTAGCTTATTTTTGCGGTAAAAAAGATCGTGTAAATTTTCTTTTGTGACACCCTGTATTTAATGGGGCACCATCACTTAAAGGTCAACGGTAAACGAGAATGTGCACTTCACTACAATTATTTTCAATCTATTTTAGTGTCAATGGCGAAACAAATGCAGCCAGTCGGAACGAAGCGCCAATCCACATAGACGCCTTGATAGAGTTCTATACATCAAGGGGCTTTGAGGCCGAGTGAGTGCTACTCACAGATTGACTGGGACCGAGTTAGAAACGAACGCTTACGCAGCTCTTACGTCCAATTCCTGCTTCACGCCGCGCTAACATCGAGAATGTATAGGCCTCGAATCATCTGCTTAGGAGCATCTTCGACTTCTTCCTTCATCAGTAAACAGAAGGCCGCCATTAGTATAGCACATATGCCGTTTTCAGACGATGATGATAGTGATCAAAGTGGCCAGACTGAATTCCGGAAAGGAATACCCGGCCTTCTGCACGCTCTCGTTGCCTTCCACCGTGCGCTGGTTGCGCGAGCACGGTGGAAGCTCACGAGCCTCCTAAGTGTTGTCGAAGCCAAGAAGCTCGCGTTCGAGGCGGGACAACAGCTGAAATGCGTCCCTGCCGTTTTCATCCTTTAAAGGGGGATAATGAACCAAAGAATTTAGTATACATAATAAGTGGCGCACGTTCTTTCCACGAGCCAGCAGCAGCCGGTGTGCGCGAGCATACGCAACAAAAATGACGTCGAAGACCTTTAAGAGGACAGTGAAATGCATGGGCTTCGGGCCAAAGGAGAATAAAGACAGGCTTTTCATCTCTACAAGTGCAAAGCTACGTGCTTGTTAGACCAATTAATCGCTTACCTTTTGCACCAGACGCCACTGTGTAGATGAAAAACTTCTCTTTATTCTCCTTTGGCCCGAAGCCCATACATTTCACTGTCATCTTAACCGCGAATGGAGATCTCTGACGTCATTTTTGTTGCGTGTGCTCGCGCACACCGGCGGCTGCTGGCTCGTGGAAGGAGCGTGCGCCACTTATTATAGACACTAAATTCCTTGGTTCAGTATCCCTTTAAAGCAGTATTCACACAGGGAAATCCCATGAGATATTTCCCCGGAGCTCGCATATCACGTGACGTGATGCGTTTGTGATGTGGCACGTTGACGCCAGCTCCGCGGTGGAGGGCGGAGGGAATGTACAATTATAAACAATACCTGTTTGGCGGCGAGTCAATTTTTTTTTTTCACGGTATTTTGTCGGGAACCACTTTGGAGTCAAGATTAGAAACCGCAAGCTTCGAACTGCTAACGCTGACCGTGTAAAACCTCGACCGTGTAAGACAACGATGCTGAGAAGGGAGTTGTGTTTTGATCGCCTATCATGACGTCACACATATTCCTCCGCCGATTTCTGCCCCATGCGAGTACCGCTTTGCACACCGTGTCTGCTATACTGAAGCGAGCTGTGACTGTGCTGCCCTTGTGGGCTACTGCGCCTTCGAAGATTGTTTAAAGTGACACTGATATGAAAACAGATTTTTTATCTTCAATGAAACACTCTTTTTTTATCTTTTTTTCTTTCAAAACGTTTTTTTTTTTCAAGTAAAGTTTCTGTGTTGGTGGGCATGTTTTTACAGCCGGAAGTTAGTCTGCCCCAATGGGCGTCTGGTGTCTCAGATGTACAGTGTGTCTCAAATAGTGGCAAGGCTCTTTCAATATACCGCAAAAACCTGTTTCATACCCTATCGCGCTAAGATTTTGTGCGGCGTTGCCCGCAGGTAGTGCACTTTTTCTCTAAAACTGACGAAGAGCGAACTTACTTCAGGAAAAAGTAAAAAAAAGAAAGAAGGCTTAACTCCTATGTAAACACAGCGAAGCCATCGGTCTTCAAACAGTAGGGTGCCCTGTTTGAAGACCGGTGGCTTCGCTACGTTTCCATAAGAGCTAAGCTTTTCTTTTTACTTTTTTTTTTGTAAATTTATTGAAGAAATTCGCCACCTGTGGGTAACGCTGCACCATATTGGAGCGTGATAGGTTAAAAAACCAATTTTTGCGGTTGATTTAAAAAGCCTAGCCGCTATTTGAGGCACCCTGTAGATGAGCAATTTAGCCAGTGCACTACAAGCGCTAGCCTGCGCTCTTTAACGTGCACCACGCAGAAGTGATATACGGCTGCACGCCAGTACGATGCACATCCAGATAAAAACTGGCAGGGGTGGGGACTGGTTCATGGGCTTAGGTGAGTTTCATAAACTCACCCAAGTGTAAACATACCATTATAAACTCACCCAAGTGTAAACGTACCATTATCGTTTGCAGCGCTCGCGAGACGTGACCATGAAAGCGGCGTTCTAGCGTTCCATCATGCACGAGCTACGGTCCAATACAAGCACTTCTCAGCGTTTCACGATGTACGCTAAAAAGAGACCGGAAGGACTAAACAATAAACAAAATAAGTCTGGCACCCTTTACACTTTTCTGTTGATTTCTTAGCTTGACATTTACGAGCGAGGTGGATGAGCGTCAATTACGCACAATGGACCTTTTCCACATACCGACGGCGCCTGGTGGTGGCTGCACGAACTAAAAATCGAAGAAGTGACCTGCCTGCGCTACCTATCGATACCGGGAGGTACGCTACCAGTTTCTTTGCTCTCTGAGCTGCGGCGCGTGCCCAACGCGAGCTTAAGATGGGCATCCGTGGCGCCCACCCCTTCCGTCCACTTTTTTTTTTTTTTGTGTAACCCAATTATATATATGCTGCAATTACATGTTCTACTCACTTATATCCACAGGCTCATTCCGAATTTCCTCGGTTTTTCGTCCCGACTTCCACCGCTTGGCATCGGGCGCTCGCGCGTGCGCAGAACGCTTCTCGGAAAAGGACGATTAAAACGTGACCTAAAAATAATCGCTTTGGGAGGACAGGTGCGCTGCAAAACTTTAGGGCTACTTGTCTTTCGAAGCGAAATGACTGGAGCATACCTGGACAAATTTATGAACGCCCTATTGCTACCTGCCAAACGCCTCGTAAATGATTGAAAGGGTAAAAACAGTGTAAAAAAGACAGATAGAGAAGGTGTACACATACAGAGCGCTGACTTTGAACTGTTCATTTCAAACAGAGCGCTGACTTTCAACTGTTTAATATCATAAAAGCTTATCTCTGTAGGTATCTTTTCGGCATACCGAAAGCAAGTCCTCCTCTTCTTGCTCAGGGGTTCAGCTGACGTCAGAACGACACCGTGCTCTGATTGGTTTTGATCGGAAGGACAGTGGGTAGACTGCAATGCTATATATACGCCTTAAGGTCTACCCGCTATTTTTTTTTTTTCAATCAGCCAATAGACTTTTTGCTATATCCCCCATGCGCCCTGACCGGCACTCGAGGAATCATGGGAACGGTGTTCCTTCAAGGGACACTGACACCCCCCAAAAAATATTTTTCATTTTTTGCCAGGCGCTTCATTATGGTGTCGGAGGACTACCCAATTAATATTTTGCAACAGAGTAGCGTATTTTTTTAATAAAGCCAAAAGACGCAACTGCTCGAAACCGAAACCGAAACCCGACGGAGGTCGGAGAAGTGGAGAGGAGAGAGTGGAGTGGCGGAAGTCACGTGGCTACACCCGACCGTGTTTTTTCTTTTTTTTTCTTTCTCCTTCTTGTAGCAGACGACATGCGGCGTACGGGAACTGTTCGCCGTGGGATTCTTTTGCAGTTATGTATGTTCCGGTCGTTGTTCTGTACTCCAAGATGAGTTGTTTTGTACATTGAGGAGTTGGAGATGAGTAGTGAGTGCCCGTGGTGAATTTTGATCGGCTCCGAAAAGAATACACCCAAGATGTTGCGTGAAGAGCTGGCTCACATGTCCTGCGTCCGAAACAGAAGTGGCATTGTGCGACAGAGTTTCCGAAAGATCAACGGGATCGGGACCAATGGCTGGCCGCATTTCCTGTAGACCATTTACGGGCACCTCGGAAAGCGGACGCTACCTGATTTATATGCTCCTTGCATTTTGTGGAAAGTGATTACATTGAGTTCGCAGGTGTCAAAAAGGAAATCCCATACCATTTAATTCAGCGACGTGTCGTCCACAAAATTTGTTTCTTTTTTTTTTGTTTCTTCAGTAATAATTGTAAAAAAAAGAAATGTAAACATCAGAAAATATTATAAAAAAAAACGTTTCAGGGGGATCGAACCCGGTCCCACCGCGTGTGAAGCGGACGTCTTACCCATAGAGTTATTATAATGTACGCTAGAGGTTCAACTGGCGCTAGTGTCTATGTGACTTCCGTGACGCAAATTGAAGCAGACAGCAACCAGTCTACTTTTGCGGTGCTCCTGTGCATTCCTATGGGAAAACGCGCGTGCATTTTGTCTCTTCGCCGGAAAATAACATGGAACACTTTGGTTATTTCGGTCGTACCGAATAGTATGTGTCTTAATTAACATTGTAAAAGTGTAATTGCTTTAGTTAGCGCATTTTTCTTCATCAGTGAGCGATGTTTAACTTCGCTGCATTTCAGTCCCAAACGTGTGTTCCGCAGCAGGTGTGTAAAAACAAGCGACGATTCGAAGCAAAATTACGATCGAAACGGATATAGAGTGTGTTCAAGGCTCTCCAGCATTCCGGTGACGCTTGTATATTGATAATATGCCAGTCCTGTCACCATATGAAAATGATCCCGTCGTGCATGAGCGGATAAAAACCTTCAACGTAGAGAATAGAGTTCGTGGGATATGAAAGGTGTCTCTTCGTATTGTTTTCTCTGCCGGGCAGCTTTTATCGCGCGCACTTGTTCTCAAAGATATCTAGCGCGCGGGTGATATTTTGAACGTAGAACACGCAGCTTCGCTCAGGACAGAAAGCATAAAGCGGTACTCACTTATTTAAAATCGGAATAGATTACCTTCAATTTATTTTGATCGTACATGCACTGCGAGTTACTGATCCGGTGTTGCTGCGCAGTTCTTGCCGCCGCTCTTGATTTTCCAAATGTCCTTCGTTCGTTTGGCATCTATATCCCCCATGCTGGAAATCGCCGACGCCGCGTTCGCGCTAACAGTGTCCGACAGTGCACCTAAATACACGTACGAAGCCGTTTTAGCACCGTTTTTAGTGCGATGAATTCGAGAGAAAAACGCCGTAACTGACCAATTCTTTCGTCCGCCTGACTGAGAAATGTTCCAAACTACCTAGTACGTACGAATTATTTGGGGTATTTGCTCTTATGATCGAGCGCAGGGAGAAAATGCACTCACTTTTTCCCATAGAAATGCATTACCGGAAGTCAATTTTCGACTGGTTGCTGTCTGCTTCAATTTGCGTCAGCACACTAGCGCCACTTGAACCTCTAGCGTACATTATAATAACTCTATGGTCTTACCCACTGAGCTACTGGGGCATTTCGATGCTGGGGGATCTCTTTCCTTAGTAACAATTCAGCCGATAAACTGTAAGTTGGAAAGTTTGCTGCCGATTTTTCTCTAGCAAAAGTACTCCAGGGTAGAAGTCGGGATGCACCACGCATTGGCGACATTCTCACCTAGTAAAGAAATCGTACGCGTGCATATTCAACTCGAAGTAGACACGTCGCGCTTGACGTTTGCGCGAGCGATGTCTTCAGCCACAAAAAGGGAGTGACGGCTCGGAGACGTCTTCGTGCAAATCGGCTTGGTGGTCGGGCGTGTCGTACGGGATGAATACCAATTCTTTTGAACAGCTCCAAATTTCTCCTTTAAAGGCGGACAAAATTCGCCGGTACCGCGAGCGACAGTTCTGAAATAGAGGTCCCACGCCCGTCGTCCGCTGCCATCGCCGTCCCTGCGAGTCCCACGTTACGCGAAACGACGCACGCACAGAATGCTTCCGGTTGTCTGTGGAACTTTTTTTTCAATCAACGTATTTGCAGGTTTTTAGAAGCCACAAAAAATGGGTTTCATATTTTTTTCTATTTTTAATATTGAGTGTGTCCCTTCAGTGACCCACGACTTTGATTAAATTTGGTGGTCGCATCGATACCTTAGAAAACGGCCCGTGACCGCGGAAAAGAGAGTGAGCGAGACTCGAACCGGCCAGTTCTTGATCGGCGGTTTTCGGGCGGAAAGAAACCGAATTTCGAGCCGCAAATTCTGTTCTGGGTAGTTGAGCTCTCATATGTCACGTACAACTAAAAACCTCGGCGAGCATAAATACCCTGTCAGTGTCCCTTTCAGCCCCCGAGTAATCGGTAATTTTGACCAATTTTATGGTTACACAGTCTCGAGTGTAATTTTAGAGTCGCACCAGACAAGCGTCGTATAGAGACCAAGAACCTGTCATATCACTTTTAAAAATTCTCTTCAATGTCAAAATTTTCGATACTGTGCATACTGTCCACCCTTCAACCAGGCCTGAGCTGCAGAAATTTCTTACAATATTATCATTCTCGTGATTGTTGTTTTAGCAGGAATTGCTTAAAAAGCAATGAATTCCCAATAACCAAAACCAGGATTTAGCTCGGATTCAGCGGGGCTGTTTATAGCATTTTTAGCGTTTCTGACTTAAGCGTCTTTGACGCTGTACGAAAATGATAATAATGTCGGAGATTTCGGCAGCTCAGCCAGGTTGAAGGGTGGACAGTACCCAGAGTATCGAAAATTCTGACATTGACGAAACTTGGTAAAAGTGATATTATGGGTTTTTGGGCTCTATACGGCGCTTGTTCAGAGTGACTCCGAATTACACTCAGAACTCTGTAACCATGCCATTGGTCGAAATCACCGATCACTAGGGAGCTGAAGGAACACCGTTCCCATGATTCCTCGAGTGCTGGCCGGAGCGCTTGGGGGATTTAGTAAATGGTCTATAAGAGCTCGACATTCTGACATCAACGCAACCCCTGTGCAAGAGTCAGGCAAACTTTCACTCCGCATTGGAATCATGGTCGCAATGACGACGGTTGCACAACTCACAGAGCAGCGAAGCCGTTTTCGCGGAAACGAACATCTTTATTCAGCATCAACACGCGCAAACAAATCGATCAAGCGGAATCAAGCAAAATGGTTTGCGTGGGACATTATGGGCGGTCCCGCTACAAAGCACCTGCACAGGGCCTCCGAAGGCGCCTATACTTACGACAGTTGTTTCCTGAAAATCAGGTCGGTTGAAGAGATCTTCCCCTAAGCACCTCGGTGAAGGCAAAATGACTCGCGATCCTAAAACCAGACAAGCTGAACGAGCTACGCGACTTGAGCACGCCGTAAACATCGGCAGCCGGGTTTGTTATCCTTTTAAGCAAGAACAGAAAAAACAGTTTCGGGTTATTTTTTTAAATCAATAATGACTCTCTCTAGGTTATTTGTTTCTCAAACATAAAAAAAGAAAGAAAATACTGTCTGTAACATTACTATGACGGCCACGGAGAAACAATTTTTCAAGGAACATTTCACGCGTCAATCATCCCTCCAATCAATGAAGGCTGAGAAGCGGCACTTAGACATAGCTAAGTACCTTTCGTTTCGTGCACGGGATCTAGAAGACCTATACCTTCACCTCAATTGCATCTAACAATGTAAATATTACAAAAAAAAAAGCTATATATATATATATATATATATATATATATATATATATATATATATATATATATATATCGTGTGTGGAAAATCTAAAAAAAAAAAAACTACTGTTTTCTATGTAGGATTTTAATTTTTTTTTTCATTTTAGAGTACCTTTAAGCCATGCTTGGGGCACGTCCGGCGATAGTCCGGACCTTTTGTCTGCAACGAACAACGCGCATTTAGTCTGATGTCTGTGCGAGCAGAGCGACTGCAGCTTTGCACAAAGATTAAATTAAGAATCCTCACTGATAAAAAAAAATGTGATTGAGCACAAAGAATGCCCCGCGTTACGTATAGTCCGGCTCCCCAACATGGCGATGGCCGATCGAGAATTTCCCGTGTCCGCAATCGTGGAGCGGAAAGGCAAGATTCAGAAAACTCGTCGTAGAGATCAGTGCTTTGCTCTCTATGTGTTGTTCATGTTTAGGAATATAAAGACCCAAAAGTGTTCGAGGATTGTTCCATCGTCATTTTATTGCGTACGTTGAGTCCATTTAAAACGGGTTCTCGGGCGGAACGTACGGGTGGATGTCGAGGGAACCATTAGGAAGGTGCTCGTGGATCCATTCTTCACGGTTATAACAAACGCCGTTGACGCAAAACTGCAAATACAGTAGCACTCGTTAAGGGCCGCACAAACAGGACACGCTTTCTGGTGAGCACGGCAACAAGAGCTTGTCGACTTCCCAAGAGATGAAAACGTTGCGGAGCGCGCGTTCGTTTTCCGCGAGGACATCAACCGTGCAAACAGAACGGATTCCTTCTCTCCTCGTAGCTGTCGTCCCCTCCCGTTTCTTGTTTTCAGGGTGCTGAGGACTGAAAACAACAGCGGAGGCCTTGAGGACTGTATGAGTGGATACTTCCTGGTCCTAAGGGCACGGAGCTTCCAAAATATTTTAAGAGCCTGTATCGCATATGAAGGGTGACCCAAGTCACAAGGCTCGACCTAAAATGGTCCGTAAAAGTAGACGCCTGCACGTAGCAATCTAAACTTTTCGTCAAAGTTGTATTTCACAGGTCGGATATTTCTTGTAAAATTACAAAACGTAGCGCTTTTTCTGTAAAAGATAGGGCCAAGGAACCTGCCAGGGTCTACGGCGGGTGGCGGCGCAGACGACCAAGTCCGTTCGTATTGATAGATGGCGCTACCTCCTTATCGCAGCAGCTCGCGACCACCGTGGTTTATTAAAATGAACATAATTTTTTTTTCAATGTACCTTTGGTGGAAAAATAAATCCGGATAAGAAAAGAAAAACCTAAAAAAAAAAAAAAGAAACGCATCTGCATAACGACGGCGCTTTTGCTGCCAACGGATTTCCTCTCCATGTCGTCTGCTTTCTTTCGCTGGTCGGCTGAACTTTCGGGCGTTGCTCCTGACGCCATCTATCAATACGAACGCCAAACACACCTCGCTACTGGACTTAGTCGTCTGCGCAAGTTTCTTGGCCCTATTTTTTTACAGAAAAAGTGCTAGGCTTTGTAATTTTACAAGAAAAAACCGACTTGTAAATACACCTTTGACGAAAAGTTTAAATTGCTACGTGCGGGCGTCTATTTTTACGGTCCATTTTAGATAGAGCCTGGTGACTTGAGTCACCTTATATATCACGCAATGCACTCTCCGCCCCCCCCCCCCCCCCTTCCAGAAAAAAAGAAAAAGAAAAAGGCTTATGGGTGGGAGACTGTAAACACCGCGCGATACATCAAGATTTTTTCTTTAATTAAACAATTTACCACAGAGGGCGCTTGATTTTAATTCGAACTTAATAATTAACTGAAACGTGTTAATGAACTTCTTAATTATTGGTCTTAGGGGTCACATTGCACTTGCAGTTTTGACGGCAATTATTATTAGAGATCATACCAGTTGAAAAAATTGCCGAAAAGTTGGTTTCTAAGATATTAATCGATCAATTTTTGCGTTTTTTCGCTCGATCTAAGAATTGAACTCATAAAGAGTGCCGCAAGCCCCTCCCACAATGACGGTTGGAAGAGCGGCGTAGTCGTTGAAATCATGTCGTCGCTATGCCGACAGCGTCTCCTTGGGAATCGCGCCGACGAGACAAGCCAAGCTGTGTCTGAAACAACAACGTCCCTCTAGTGTTTGCGGCGCATTTTCTTTTCTTCTCTTTTTTTTTTCTTTTTTGCACAATTTTTAAGTCAGGCGGAAAAAAACAAACGAAAATGGTTATATTATTAGGGACTTTTAGCAAACCGTTACCGTGTTTCGCGTACCCCACTACCGGAGCCTTTGAAGCATGCTGGGCTGTTCCCTCCATGTCGTTTCTTTAGTCTCAACGCTGTCTCAGGCTAGTCTGTGCCCCTTTAAAGGGATACTACAACGAAATTTCGGCGCTCATTTTTTGGTCTATATGTGTTCACAGGAGCAGTATCACATCGAACATACCAATATCTTATTAAAAAAGTCACGAAAAGGAATTTTAAAACGAATTAAACGATTAGCAAAGAGCACCTGGTGGATGTCGCTAACGCCTCGCTTGTAATGCCGCTCTAGCAACATTGACAGCTAGTGACGGAGGTTGTCTCGCCTCCGGCCACGACGAGAGAAGAGGGGCAGGAGGAACTCCCCTCTTCTTGAGAATGCCTTTTGTGTGTCGCAGAAGTCGCTATAGTGCCCCCACAAGATTATAGAAGATTAACCCGTCACTCAAAATTCGTACAAAAGCAGCCGCTTCGGTGGCTGGAACGACTAGGCCATCTTCTCGACGTCAGCCTCGCCGTAGCTTTGGTCGTCTTGAGACGACCTACGTCACGATTGCGTTGGATGTCACGTGGTCTCCGCTGGGCCTTCTCCGAGCGCTTGCCAGAGTGGGCCGTTTGTAAAGAAAAATACAGCCACCAGGCTCAAAATACAAACGTGCGATTGTCATTTACGGATATTGTGGATCATATTCAACCTAATTTTGAACACGACGCGAATATTTCAAATAATGTTGAAGTATCCCTTTAATGTCTGAACCGACATTAAAGGGGCACAGAGACCTCAAAGGTCGTATTTGTTTTTGTCGTCAAAAACGATGCAAGCTGTAGTATTAAACACCTAGAAACAAAGAAAAATACCAGAACGCAAACGAATTTCACGCACGCGCGCGCGCCTTTTTATTTTTGGCGCCCTTCTTTCCCGCTCCTCACCTCCTCGCTTCTTTTTATATCTGTCGTGATCGATTGTGAAATTTAGAAGCTTTGTAAGCGAAATATCTATAATATTTACCAACGGCATCCGTAGAACATATTTTTTTTTTTTGTAACGCAGTCTCGAGCGCACTACGGCCCTTATTTTTGAGATACCTAAAACCGGATTCCGGAGTGATGCCGCATCCTGACTTAATTTTTACCCTCACTCGAAAAACACGGCAGCGCTCGACACATGTAGAACTGAGGGTGATCGGCGAGTCGGGGAATAGGACGAAGTTGTCTTTTTTAGGTGCCCGACGTCCTCTGAAACCTCTAAAAGGAAATCGTCAAACGGTCCAAACAACTGGGTTTGGTGTCTGTGTACCGTAGCTTCGGTGGTTACTCCGCCGGGGCAGCCTTTCACGCAAAACCTGCGTGACGTGACCCCTCCCGTCGCTCACAAAAGTCCACTGCGCGTTTTCTTCGGCCTCACACCGTTTCCAAGAATTTGAGATCGCTGAAAGGGTTCTAAAGGAATTTCAAACTCGGAAGCGAAGCGTCGCCTGATCACGGCGATAGGGGGCACTCACGGAGCGGTTGTTCGCGGAACGGGGGCGAACACGACACGGAGGCCTGAGAGACACTGGTGCAGATTGCGAAGAAAGTTCAAATTTGGCTTTTGGAAATTATTTTTTTTTACTTCACAAATACTTCGTTCCTAAGCTTTGAATCTTGAGGACAATGTCCAGGCATCGTTTTCAATCGTTTCGGGCAATAAAAAAATAATTTTGACCCGTCAGTAATACAAAAAAAAAAAAAAATGTTTGCGTAAAATTTATTTTGCGACACGCGTGTCGCTACCAGACTGATTTAAAAAAAGAAATTCTTTTCAGGGGTTCTTTTTGGCTCGTTGACACGCTTGCATTTGACTACGAATGACTGAGACAAGACTGCTTTTAATCCTCTTATGGCGGCATAGGACTGGCTGTGCAGTAAAGGCCCGTTCACACACGTGCAACCGAGTAGGACCGAAAGAGACCAGACCGGTTTTTAAGCCTCTTACTACGTCTTAGAACCAGCTCCGCAGCAGCGCACCCAGTCCTAAGACGTCGCAAGAGGCTTAAAAACCGGTCTTGTCCCTCTCGGTCGTACTCGGATGCAAGAGTGTGAACGATGCTCAAAGCGCGATCCAAACGAACGCGTTTTTGTGCGGGGGTGGGCCGTGCGCTTCCCGGAAATTGCGTATTTCGTGACGTCGCGCTGATTCCATGCACCTTCCGGGTGCGCATAAGAGAGTTGGATGATTTCAACTTTTTCATAACGCGCAGGAAAACGCGCTGTGACGTAGTAGGGTGCTCCTCTCCCATACCCTTTCCCGGCCAATGGGTGAAGGCGTTTCTTCGCCGTCTGGCGCACATATGCTGGCCGCTCGCCCGAAAGCACTCCGTCCTCACCAACGCGCATGCTTGGGACTCAGAATGCTCACCGGAAACAGCAAGAACGTCACAAAATACGCAATATCCGGGAAGCGCACGAGCTACGTGCGCACAAAAACACGTTGGTTTGGATCGCGCTTAATGCAGCCGGTGGTAAGCAGTCACTAGAGACTCAAAACACCGGTCTTGACTAGGTCGGTCTTAGTCAAATGTGAGTATGTGAAGAGGCTTTAGTCTTTCCCGTCGTAACCAGAGGTAGGTATGTGAACGCCTTAAAACCACTTTCTGCGATAGTCTATTTATGGTCATAAACTATATTATATGTAGTCCCTAAGCATCCTAAGAAAGCAAACATTACATTCATGTGTGACCGATGTTTCAATTACAATCGGTAACAAAGATCGATTGCCTCGGAATACTCTCGTTGAGACTTGAAGGCGCAGTCGCTAGAGGAAGGACAGGGTTCTGCCCTTCCTCAAGCCTCGTCCAACGGCGACCTCTGGTGTCTCGATCTTTGATACCAATTTTAGTAAAAATATCGGCCAAGCATGATTTAATGTTTTTTTTTTTATTTTTTAAGATTCTTAAAGCCCGTAGATTAAATTATTAGCATAAACAGCATATTGCAGTAAGTGGATTAGTGCCCCTCCTCTTCTTTTTTTTTAACGTTGTCTGCCAGAAAACTACTTTGTCTAGAAAGAAGAGGGGGGAGTTCTGAAAGAGGAAACCCACCTTATCTTCGATGCCGCATCGAAGACCTTGTATTGCTGGAGTTGTATACAATGTTTGCTGCAGAGTGTTGTACTCCAAGCAGCAGGTTAACTCGCAGTCGTACACTGGATAGAAGCGGTGCGTCCCAGTGAGCTCTTCTCGCTGGATATACAGAAGGAAACACGCGAGAAGTCACATTACACGACTCGCTTTAATGCAGTGAGAACAGAACACGTGAAGAGGGCCTTTAATCGCTATAAACATATTTCCACAAACTCGATCATGATTACAAAGACTAGGGAGTACCCAAATGTATCTTCCATAACCCACGAACTTCTTTTTTTCTTCTTCTAAATTTAGCGGAGAAATTGAATTAGTTTATTTGTCACAGGACGTCTACCCCTCTCTCCGCATTGAGCCAGGAAACCGGATTGGTGTTTAGGTCATGTGACGTTGATTGGCACGCTAAATTTGGCGAGGAAATGTGATTAATTTATTGGTCGATCGCGTGACATCAGGTCACGTGACGTGAATTTCTAAATTGAGCGGGAAAACTTGATTGGTGTAGAGGAGACGTGCTGTCAAGTCCCGACGTCGATTCCCCCGCTGAATTTAACAGGAAAACTGAATCGTGTAACGTTCTCAGCGTGTCGATCGTTCGTGACGATTTTCTCGTAGAAAAAACCCATAAAACGAATTTCTTATTAAAAAGAGGCCGCGAAATCTAAATACTTGAATCCAACATCGGAAGTGACTTAGACAAAGTAGATCGAGTGCGCTGAGAGTGTATGAAAGGCATCACGTTAAACAGAATCCAGATTAAAAAAAAAAAAAAAATCCGATCAGCGTCTGATATGAAATTCGTGGATTGATTGATTGATTTAAACATATCTGAAGCACTGTTGCTGTTCTCAGCATCAGTCTGACGTAATCAACAGCCAGTTGCAAGGCCGTTGAGAGCGAAGTCTGATTCACACGTTTGCGGTTGAATGTGATTGACTGCGCCCTGCCGATACCATCTACACACGCGGGCACTCGTGTGATTGCTCCAAGTAGCTCCGGACTTCTGTGGTTTCAGTTTCAGCTTCAGTTTCTGGCGTAAAAGGGGCGCATTTGCTACTGTTCATCTTTTCGTATGAGAAACCCTGTTGAGGGTGCTGAACCGCGATTACCAAGCATGCAGACATGTCCGCGTCTTTCCCTACGCCCCTTTCTAAATACAAGTCGACGCTTCGACTGGAGCAATCGGACCGACTTATACCCTTGCTACACGGGCATCCTTAATTGCAGTTAGGCTAAGCCCCAGTTCGCCCACAATGCCTGCGGACAACATTTTGTGGCTATGCAGCCACAAAATGTTGTCCGCAGGCATTGTCGATTTGAGTTGAGTTGAGTCAAGTCGAGTTGAGTCGAGTCAAGGCGCGTTGAGGCGAGTCAAGTCCAGTGAAGTCGAGGCGAGTCGAGTCGAATGAGTCGAGTCGAGCAAGTCGAGGCAAGTCGAGTCGAATGAGTCGAATCGAGTCGAGGAAAGTCCAGGCGAGTCGAGGCCAGGCGAGTCGAGGCCAGTCGAGTCGAGGAGAGTCAAGGCGAGTCGAGTCGAGTTAGTCGAGTTGAGTCGATTGGAGGCAAGGCGAGTCAAGGCGTGTCAGGTTGAGTCGAGTCGAGTGAGTCGACTCAAGGCAAGTCGAGGCGAGTCGAGGTGAGTCGAGGGACGTTTAGGCGAGTCGAGGCGAGTCGAGTTGAGTCGAGTTGAGTCGAGTCGAGTGAGTCGGGCCGAGGCAAGTCGAGGTGAGTCGAGGTGAGTCGAGGGACGTTTAGGCGAGTCGAGTTGAGTCGAGTCGAGTTGAGTCGAGTCGAGTGAGTCGGGCCGAGGCAAGTCGAGGTGAGTCGAGGGAAGTTTAGGCGAGTCGAGGCGAGTCGAGTTGAGTCGAGTCGAGTGAGTCGGGCCGAGGCAAGTCGAGGTGAGTCGAGGTGAGTCGAGGGAAGTTTAGGCGAGTCGAGGCGAGTCGAGTTGAGTCGAGTCGAGTGAGTCGGGCCGAGGCAAGTCGAGGTGAGTCGAGGGAAGTTTAGGCGAGTCGAAGTGAGTCGAGTTGAGTCGAGGCGAGTGAGTCGGGCCGAGGCAAGTCGAGGTGAGTCGAGGGAAGTTTAGGCGAGTCGAGGCGAGTCAAGTTGAGTCGAGACGAGTCAAGTGAGTCGGGCCGAGGCAAGTCGAGGTGAGTCGAGGTGAGTCGAGGGAAGTTTAGGCGAGTCGAGGCGAGTCGAGTTGAGTCGAGTCGAGTAAGTCGGGCCGAGGCAAGTCGAGGTGAGTCGAGGTGAGTCGAGGGAAATTTAGGCGAGTCGAGGCGAGTCGAGTTGAGTCGAGTCGAGTCGAGTGAGTCGGGCTGAGGCAAGTCGAGGTGAGTCGAGGGAAGTTTAGGCGAGTCGAGGCGAGTCGAGTTGAGTCGAGTCGAGTGAGTCGGGCCGAGACAAGTCGAGGTGAGTCGAGGTGAGTCGAGGGAAGTTTAGGCGAGTCGAGGCGAGTCGAGGCGAGTCGAGTCGAGTGAGTCGGGCCGAGGCAAGTCGAGGTGAGTCGAGGTGAGTCGAGGGAAGTTTAGGCGAGTCGAGGCGAGGCAAGTTGAGTCGAGTCGAGTCGAGTGAATCGGGCCGAAACAAGTCGAGGTGAGTCGAGAGAAGTTTAGGCGAGTCGAGGCGAGTCGAGTTGAGTCGAGTCGAGTGAGTCGGGCCGAGGCAAGTCGAGGTGAGTCGAGGTGAGTCGAGGGAAGTTTAGGCGAGTCGAGGCGAGTCGAGTTGAGTCGAGTCGAGTCGAGTGAATCGGGCCGAAACAAGTCGAGGTGTGTTGAGGGAAGTTTAGGCGAGTCGAGGCGAGGCGAGTTGAGTCGAGTCGAGTCAAGTGAGTCGGGCCGAGGCAAGTCGAGGTGAGTCGAGGTGAGTTGAGGGAAGTTGAGGCGAGTCGAGGCGAGTCGAGTCGAGTGAGTCGGGCCGAGGCAAATCGAGGTGAGTCGAGGTGAGTCGAGGGAAGTTTAGGCGAGTCGAGGCGAGTCGAGTTGAGTCGAGTCGAGTGAATCGGGCCGAAACAAGTCGAGGTGAGTCGAGGGAAGTTTAGGCGAGTCGAGGCGAGGCGAGTTGAGTCGAGTCGAGTCAAGTGAGTCGGGCCGAGGCAAGTCGAGGTGAGTCGAGGTGAGTCGAGGGAAGTTTAGGCGAGTCGAGGCGAGTCGAGTTGAGTCGAGTCGAGTAAGTCGGGCCGAGGCAAGTCGAGGTGAGTCGAGGGAAATTTAGGCGAGTCGAGGCGAGTCGAGTTGAGTCGAGTCGAGTCGAGTGAGTCGGGCTGAGGCAAGTCGAGGTGAGTCGAGGGAAGTTAGGCGAGTCGAGGCGAGTCGAGTTGAGTCGAGTCGAGTGAGTCGGGCCGAGGCAAGTCGAGGTGAGTCGAGGTGAGTCGAGGGAAGTTTAGGCGAGTCGAGGCGAGTCGAGTTGAGTCGAGTCGAGTCGAGTGAATCGGGCCGAAACAAGTCGAGGTGAGTCGAGGGAAGTTTAGGCGAGTGGAGGCGAGTCGAGTTGAGTCGAGTCGAGTGAGTCGGGCCGAGGCAAGTCGAGGTGAGTCGAGGTGAGTTGAGGGAAGTTTAGGCGAGTCGAGGCGAGTCGAGGCGAGTCGAGTCGAGTGAGTCGGGCCGAGGCAAGTCGAGGTGAGTCGAGGTGAGTCGAGGGAAGTTTAGGCGAGTCGAGGCGAGTCGAGTTGAGTCGAGTCGAGTCGAGTCGAGTGAGTCGGACCGAGGCAAGTCGAGGTGAGTCGAGGTGAGTCAAGGGAAGTTTAGGCGAGTCGAGGCGAGTCGAGTTGAGTCGAGTCGAGTGAGTCGGGCTGAGGCAAGTCGAGGTGAGTCGAGGTGAGTCGAGGGAAGTTTAGGCGAGTCGAGGCGAGTCGAGTCGAGTGAGCCGGGCCGAGGCAAGTCGAGGTGAGTCGAGGTGAGTCGAGGGAAGTTTAGGCGAGTCGAGGCGAGTCGAGTTGAGTCGAGTCGAGTGAGTCGGGCCGAGGCAAGTCGAAGTGAGTCGAGGTGAGTCGAGGGAAATTTAGGCGAGTCGAGGCGAGTCGAGTTGAGTCGAGTCGAGTGAGTCGGGCCGAGGCAAATCGAGGTGAGTCGAGGTGAGTCGAGGGAAGTTTAGGCGAGTGGAGGCGAGTCGAGTTGAGTCGAGTCGAGTGAGTCGGGCCGAGGCAAGTCGAGGTGAGTCGAGGGAAGTTTAGGCGAGTCGAGGCGAGTCGAGTCGAGTGAGTCGGGCCGAGGCAAGTCGAGGTGAGTCGAGGGAAATTTAGGCGAGTCGAGCTGAATCGAGTCGAGTCGAGTCGAGTGAGTCGGGCCGAGGCAAGTCGAGGTGAGTCGAGGGAAGTTTAGGCGAGTCGAGGCGAGTCGAGTCGAGTGAGTCGGGCCGAGGCAAGTCGAGGTGAGTCGAGGGAAGTTTAGGCGAGTCGAGGCGAGTCGAGGCGAGTCGAGTCGAGTGAGTCGGGCCGAGGCAAGTCGAGGTGAGTCGAGGTGAGTCGAGGGAAGTTTAGGCGAGTCGAGGCGAGTCGAGTTGAGTCGAGTCGAGTGAGTCGGGCCGAGGCAAGTCGAGGTGAGTCGAGGTGAGTCGAGGTGAGTCGAGGTGAGTCGAGGGAAGTTTAGGCGAGTCGAAGTGAGTCGAGTTGAGTCGAGGCGAGTGAGTCGGGCCGAGGCAAGTCGAGATGAGTCGAGGGAAGTTTAGGCGAGTCGAGGCGAGTCGGGTTGAGTCGAGTCGAGTGAGTCGGGCCGAGGCAAGTCGAGGTGAGTCGAGGTGAGTTGCGGGAAGTTTAGGCGAGTCGAGGCGAGTCGAGTCGAGTCGAGTCGAGTGAGTCGGGC
The DNA here is from genome assembly GCF_016920785.2 of Ixodes scapularis. NCBI lineage: Eukaryota > Metazoa > Arthropoda > Arachnida > Ixodida > Ixodidae > Ixodes > Ixodes scapularis. The sequence goes on along the minus strand of NW_024609879.1, from coordinate 139,242,707 downwards.
CGAGGCAAGTGGAGGTGAGTCGAGGGAAGTTTAGGCAAATCGGGGCGAGTCGAGTTGAGTCGAGTGAGTCGGGCCGAGGCAAGTCGAGGTGAGTCGAGGTGAGTCGAGGGAAGTTTAGGCGAGTCGAGTCGAGTCGAGTGAGTCGGGCCGAGGCAAGTCGAGGTGAGTCGAGGTGAGTCGAGGGAAGTTTAGGCGAGTCGAGGCGAGTCGAGTTGAGTCGAGTCGAGTCGAGTGAATCGGGCCGAAACAAGTCGAGGTGAGTCGAGGGAAGTTTAGGCGAGTCGAAGCGAGGCGAGTTGAGTCGAGTCGAGTCAAGTGAGTCGGGCCGAGGCAAGTCGAGGTGAGTCGAGGTGAGTTGGGGGAAGTTGAGGCGAGTCGAGGCGAGTCGAGTCGAGTGAGTCGGGCCGAGGCAAGTCGAGGTGAGTCGAGGTGAGTCGAGGGAAGTTTAGGCGAGTCGAGGCGAGTCGAGTTGAGTCGAGTCGAGTGAATCGGGCCGAAACAAGTCGAGGTGAGTCGAGGGAAGTTTAGGCGAGTCGAGGCGAGGCGAGTTGAGTCGAGTCGAGTCAAGTGAGTCGGGCCGAGGCAAGTCGAGGTGAGTCGAGGTGAGTCGAGGGAAGTTTAGGCGAGTCGAGGCGAGTCGAGTCGAGTAAGTCGGGCCGAGGCAAGTCGAGGTGAGTCGAGGGAAATTTAGGCGAGTCGAGGCGAGTCGAGTTGAGTCGAGTCGAGTCGAGTGAGTCGGGCTGAGGCAAGTCGAGGTGAGTCGAGGGAAGTTAGGCGAGTCGAGGCGAGTCGAGTTGAGTCGAGTCGAGTGAGTCGGGCCGAGGCAAGTCGAGGTGAGTCGAGGTGAGTCGAGGGAAGTTTAGGCGAGTCGAGGCGAGTCGAGTTGAGTCGAGTCGAGTCGAGTGAATCGGGCCGAAACAAGTCGAGGTGAGTCGAGGGAAGTTTAGGCGAGTGGAGGCGAGTCGAGTTGAGTCGAGTCGAGTGAGTCGGGCCGAGGCAAGTCGAGGTGAGTTGAGGGAAGTTTAGGCGAGTCGAGGCGAGTCGAGTCGAGTGAGTCGGGCCGAGGCAAGTCGAGGTGAGTCGAGGTGAGTCGAGGGAAGTTTAGGCGAGTCGAGGCGAGTCGAGTTGAGTCGAGTCGAGTCGAGTCGAGTGAGTCAGACCGAGGCAAGTCGAGGTGAGTCGAGGTGAGTCAAGGGAAGTTTAGGCGAGTCGAGGCGAGTCGAGTTGAGTCGAGTCGAGTGAGTCGGGCTGAGGCAAGTCGAGGTGAGTCGAGGTGAGTCGAGGGAAGTTTAGGCGAGTCGAGGCGAGTCGAGTCGAGTGAGCCGGGCCGAGGCAAGTCGAGGTGAGTCGAGGTGAGTCGAGGGAAGTCGAGGGAAGTTTAGGCGAGTCGAGGCGAGTCGAGTTGAGTCGAGTCGAGTGAGTCGGGCCGAGGCAAGTCGAAGTGAGTCGAGGTGAGTCGAGGGAAATTTAGGCGAGTCGAGGCGAGTCGAGTTGAGTCGAGTCGAGTGAGTCGGGCCGAGGCAAATCGAGGTGAGTCGAGGTGAGTCGAGGGAAGTTTAGGCGAGTGGAGGCGAGTCGAGTTGAGTCGAGTCGAGTGAGTCGGGCCGAGGCAAGTCGAGGTGAGTCGAGGGAAGTTTAGGCGAGTCGAGGCGAGTCGAGTCGAGTGAGTCGGGCCGAGGCAAGTCGAGGTGAGTCGAGGGAAATTTAGGCGAGTCGAGCTGAATCGAGTCGAGTCGAGTCGAGTGAGTCGGGCCGAGGCAAGTCGAGGTGAGTCGAGGGAAGTTTAGGCGAGTCGAGGCGAGTCGAGTCGAGTGAGTCGGGCCGAGGCAAGTCGAGGTGAGTCGAGGTGAGTCGAGGGAAGTTTAGGCGAGTCGAGGCGAGTCGAGTTGAGTCGAGTCGAGTAAGTCGGGCCGAGGCAAGTCGAGGTGAGTCGAGGTGAGTCGAGGGAAGTTTAGGCGAGTCGAAGTGAGTCGAGTTGAGTCGAGGCGAGTGAGTCGGGCCGAGGCAAGTCGAGATGAGTCGAGGGAAGTTTAGGCGAGTCGAGGCGAGTCGGGTTGAGTCGAGTCGAGTGAGTCGGGCCGAGGCAAGTCGAGGTGAGTCGAGGTGAGTTGCGGGAAGTTTAGGCGAGTCGAGGCGAGTCGAGTCGAGTCGAGTCGAGTGAGTCGGGCCGAGGCAAGTGGAGGTGAGTCGAGGGAAGTTTAGGCAAATCGGGGCGAGTCGAGTTGAGTCGAGTGAGTCGGGCCGAGGCAAGTCGAGGTGAGTCGAGGTGAGTCGAGGGAAGTTTAGGCGAGTCGAGTCGAGTCGAGTGAGTCGGGCCGAGGCAAGTTGAGGTGAGTCGAGGTGAGTCGAGGGAAGTTTAGGCGAGTCGAGTTGAGTCGAGTCGAGTGAGTTGGGCCGCGGCAAGTCGAGGAGAGTCGAGGTGAGTCGAGGGAAATTTAGGCGAATCTAGGCGAGTCGAGTTGAGTCGAGTCGAGGCGAAGCGATAGAGTCGAGTCGCGACTCGACTAATGTCAAGTCAAGGTGCAAGAACTCGACGCCTCCTTTTGGAGTCGCTCAGTGGGAGACGCTGCAAGACGCGCTATCAGCGATGCGAAAGCAAGCTACTCGGCGATGCGTGGATCCACAAGTGATGACGACTGGTGGGCCTTGTCTTCTAAGTGGTATTGAATCTGTGCCCGCTTTTACGCGCAACTACGACCAGAGAAAAAGCTGAAAGGGGTTTGAAAATTAATTTTGGACCGAGATAAATTATTTCACGTATAGACTACTAATCGCGCTTCCTTTAGCGAGCCAAATGAAATGGGCTAAAAAGTAAAAACCTGGCTTTCGGTACGAAAATTAAAAAAGATGTAGCAGACTATTTCTTATGTCTTTTGTTTCGAAAGCTTGCCGCCTTATTACTGGGATACATCCGCGGTACCCAAAGCACGTCGTCTTATGCACCAGCGACACACATCGGGCACGAGCACTGCGCTCGTCAACAATCAACCCGTCGACGAATTTCTGAATTCACGTTCGTGGCCAATGAGTGACATGACAGAACTTATCATCACTTGGGAATGAGAAGTTCTGTGGTGTGCTTAAAAAGCATGGTGGAAGCTTGGAGCCAACGCCTCCGGTGCCCAAGCACGTCGCAACCGCGTGATTTCTCATTTTTCTTCTGAGTTGAAGCGGAAAGCTAAGGAGGAATTAGTTGAAAAATCATCTCATGGCCCCTTTAAAGCCCCTTAATCAAATTCGTGCTTCAAAAACGCAGCAATAAGCTTAAAAAGAAATTGCACCCTGTTGTTATCTACCACGTAGCACTGGAACGCTTTCAATCTGCTGTATGTTAATCATCATTGTTTCACCGTGTGCTTTAAATAGTTTTGACACCAATATACGAGACCATTGCTCAAAGAGAGTTCGTAGATTTCTTCTCGTAATTCCTGCAAACCTCCAGTATGGTTTATGGTGCGAAATATGGACATCACACGCGTCGAAGTTGGCAGATAGAGTCCACTCTTCGCCTTAGTGGCAAGCGGCGCCATCAAATGGCTCCTCAATATGCGGCTAACCTCGCAGACCCGGTTTTCCATGCTTCCTATGTGATTGAAACATGCTTGTTTTTAAAGTGTTTTTTGGGGTGCGCAACGCCTTGTAGAACTTAGCACTTGAGCTACCCCTATTGGTTAGACACTTTTTGGTATTGAAGCTTTAGTTCGTGCCCCAGTGGCGGCAATAACAGTTTTATAAGGGAAGTGAGTCGTATAGATCTATGGTGCGGAGTTGAAGTCATGCCTTTGAAAGGGCTAGTCAGTGACTTCAGACACCCCCCCCCCCTCCCCCCCCCCCGAAAAAAGACGCGCGCCCGCATGAGACACTTTTTTTTTTCTCTAAGTTTCAATTCATTTTATTTTGTTCATTTGACTTAGGGGAGGCTTTACATAAGAAAAAAAAAGCGGGGGGGGGGGGGGGGGGGAGGGGGTGCAAAATTGAACTATAAACGATACAATGAAAATGAACACTAAATTATTCTTCCAACAATACATACATGATGGTAAATGGTGTGAAGAGTGGCAGTGAGTGCCGTGACTACGCAATGGAGGCGCTGTCGTCGGCTAAGGCTACTCGAACGCGCGCCACGAGGACTCTATCTGGTCGAGCGTGTCGCAGCGTTTGCTGTGCCGTGCGCCCTCACCTAATTATGTTACAGCGGCAGTTGTTAGGGCCCATCCCCACGTAAACGAAGGTACCCCGCTAAATTTGGCGGGAAATTAATGTGATGTGACATGGCGTCTACCTGTCTGAACGCATCACGTTTAGGCATTCAAGTTACCCGCTAGAGGAAAAACAATACGTCACGTGACCTATGCACCAAGTCAGTTTCCCCGCTAGATTTGGCGGGAAAACACATCCTACGACCTTGCTTCCGCTGTCTAAACGCATCTCGTCGTTTGATCGTCGCGCAATTTTATATCGTACACTGTGGTCTGGTCATAGGCAGATCGATGCGTCCCAGCGCCACCCCCTTGATGGCGCCAGTGACTGAGCGCAGTCTTTCGAAGCGGTTTGAAGCGAGCAAACACTCGATGACATTCGTACCCAAATGTGTGAACCATGCCCCTGATGGCAGCCATATATGGAACTAAAAGTGGACAGCAAAAGTAAGACAGACTTACGAAACAGTGTTCGATCTCCGGTTTGTAGGGATATATTGATTTACAGAGTTCCGACAAATCGACGACGTCGCCAGGCAAACTCGTGACTTGGGGAACCTCCTGTCCTCTTGGTCGAAAGCAGTCTGGGGGCACGCGGCTTTGAAACAAAGTAAAAATAAGTGTCAACGTAAACGTAAATGGCTGCGCACTGAAGCTGACTTGGTAGAAGTGCAATGCCTACTTTTTTAAAGTGTTAAGATTAACGCCGGAATTTGGAGAAAACCCGACCCCGCCGGGTTTTGAAGAAAACCCGGCGCTGTCTTTCGTTTGTCAGTTGTCGCGTGCGACCCTCCCATTGGTCCGAAGCGTGACGTGGGCAGGCGTCCACCTCTCCCTTTCTCCCCTGCGCTGACAAACTGACAGACACCGCCGGGTTTTCGTCAAAAGGAGCCCTTTTATTTTAGGGGCGAAGCTCCTTAGGGTCTAGCCCTGTCCGTCCGGCGTCCGTGCTCACACCAATTGCCATCCGACCTGTCATCTCCAAAAAAAAAAAAAAAAGAAAAAAATGTTTGCGCAGTCGACAGGACTCAAACCTGTGCGGGGAGACCCCAATGGATTTCTAGTCCATTGCCTTAACCACTCGGCCATGACTGCGGGACGATTAGGGGGCTATGAGATGTTGTAGTAACTCAAAAGCTGGGGATGTCACGGATGAAACGAGCAATAAAAAATCAGCACAATCAGCACTACCTATGAACAAAATCAGTGTGATCAGCACCACCAGAGCTTCGCCCCAATCAACATCATTTTTGGCAAAGTCACGCGCAGAGCTGGCATGGAGCCAGGGGGGAGGAGGCGCCACACAACACCTGCTAGATAACAGCCGTAGCGCTGAATGAGATGGCTTAATCAGAGGAGGCCAACACTGGACACATAGTGGAAAGGAGTGCTGAGTCAGCGCTCGGCTTCGAGTCAAGGTTGAGCCGAACGCTGACGCAATCGTTGCGTTCAATCTGTGCCCAACGTTGGCCATCTCTGGTAACGGCATCTCATTCAGCACTATGGTTTTGGTGCAAAGGAGGCGTTGCGCCGCGGCGCGGTGAAATGCGGGCGTGCTGAGTTGCCGCTCCGCTGTCGCCGGTTGTTCTTCGCTCTGAGTTTCCGTGGTAGCGCTACATGGGCTGTGATGTGTGTGTAGTTAAAACGATGGATGCTGTTTATTCCACGAGTGGAATGGATCTGGGTCTCTTACGAGTGATATGGATGACCGTATCCAAGGGCGTTGACGTAATTTGAAATGCAAAGTTCAAAAAAGGGGGGCGAAAAAAATTACAGGAAGATCCATCGGAGGATTCATGGGGAATCCGTTAGCGTAACCCTTGGGAAACGCCACAACCGTCTCCCTTTGGGAAACGCTAACACTGTCCCCATAACGAGGCCAGAAAGAGGCAGCAAAACGTAAAGGCCCATACAAAAATGTCCTATGGTCGGCTATAGAAAATTCTTTGTATGGTCGGCTTTAGCTATTTGGCCCAATTAGCTAAAGAAGTTTCTATGGCTGTCTTTAGCATTTCTTATGGTCGCCTTTATGGGGCTCTTTAGCTTTGTCTATGGCCCTATCGCTGTCCAGCCATAGCGCTCTTTAGCTTTTCTAATGGTTGGCTAAAGACTCCTCTATGGCTTATCCTATGGCTCTCTTTAGCCAGCACACTCTAAAAAAATTTACTTCAAGTTCCCCAAACTTGTGAACGCTACATGGTAGATATACATACATATCTGAACACACAGAGTACACACAACACAAGCAGAACACTACCCCACAGAACAGCAACAACGCAGCAACACCGGACTGCCATTTATACATTCAGTACGAACGTATGCTATGTTCGCACTAGCTGTATATATAGCAGTCTAATTTTTGAATCCGACTTTCCCGGTGACCCATCATTTGTCTCAAAAACACGGAGAGGCGGAGCAAATATTACTCGTACTTAATACATTATTTGAATGGTCTCTTGGAATAGCCCCCATCTCTTAATTCGACACCCTGAAAAAAGCAAATGTAGATCATTAGGCTAATTAACTAAAATTTATTGATTATCTTTTTAATAAGTTTGATGAATCACGTTGACAATGCAGTGATGACATGCAGTACACTGGTGCTGAAGATTGCAATCAAGCTATTGCTTGGTTGCAGTGTTCGGCGCCATTGTAATTTATTTTCACTTTTGGGGGTAATAAATAATTTTAATTGTGGCACAAATATTTTAATGGCTTCTTCAAACAAACGATATTACTAATTTTCACGACTCGTTGCAACAGCAGAGAACATATCTTGGGTCATGGTTTGTCACCTCCATTACAAAAATTTAGTATTGATTTAATTTTCTAACGTGGAGTGTTTTTACTAAAAAGTAAGCGCCGGTAGTGATTTTCTATAGGCGTGGAAAGAAAATGTATTGGTTCTTGGCCTTTAGACTCGGGGCCATAAATTTTTCTATAGACGAGTAAAGACCAATAATTGGTTTCCAGTATTTAAACTCGGGGCCAAAGGATTTTTTATAGGCGGGTAAAAAACATTTCTTGGTTCGCTGTCTTTAGAAATGGGGCCATATAACATTCTATAGGCGTCTAAAGCAATTTTATTGGTTCCCAGTCTTTAGACTCTGGGCCATAAAATTTTCTATAGAGGGTTAAAGACAATTTATTGGTTCCCAGTCTTTAGACTTGTGTCCATAGAATTATCTATAAGCGGGTAAAGAAAATGTATTGGTTCCCAGTCTTTAGACACAGGGCCATAGATTCTTCTATAGCTGGCTGTAGCTGTCTTTATGGATTTCTATGGCCGACCATAGAGGGCCATAGGGGGTGATAAACAGCCATATAAATTTCCATAGACAACCATAGACCATTTTTGTATGGGGGAAGCAAAAGAGAAAGCCCCCCCCCCCCCAAAAAAAAAAAAAAAAAAAAAAAAAATGAAGGGGTTACCGTAAGCGTTTCCCAAACAGGGACGTGTGTGGCGTTTCCCAGTTTCATGAGAACGCATTCCCGAAGAATCCACTAATGGATCTTCCTGTCATTTCCCTCTCTGTCTCTCGAGAATCTGTTAAGGGACGACGACCAGACTCGAGATTCTTTAAGGCAGAAGATCCTCCTCACCCTCGGGGAGGAGGAAACAGGCAACGGTGGACAAGGAGAAGGGGGAGAGGGGGAAGCGGGAGAAAAGTGGAAAGCGCGAACTGGTCGTCGGTCTTTAACCAAGAACGATCAAGCAGTATCTACACTGAAAGAACTGCATGTTCAGTTCAATAATTTTTCCTTTAATGGTTGTATTTTGAATTGAGCAAGAATTCAGATAACTCGAATAAAGTATGCCCACTTTCTGAGGTCAAGTTTAATAGGATAGGTAGCGTATCCTTCGTTTGCCAACGCAGTTTATCACACCGAATTCTTTCGCAATCGAATTCGTATCCTTGTTCGCAGTTCCCTTGCGCTGAGGATTACATGTGTGCAATAAGAAAATCAAACATTTGGTTTGTAGAAACATGATGGAAAACTCTCTCGGCTCAAGTTAGCATTTACAAAATGTGCCCGCTTCTCTCTCAATATATATATATATATATATATATATATAGATATATAGATAGATAGGTAGTCCGAAAAAAATAAACAACGCGCTGACGTACCCTCTGTATCCATCAGAAGGTATAGACGTTTTACACACGCTCAGGATTACAGCCGCCATTGCTGACCTTCTCTTTTCTTACGAGATACCGAGCCACTAAAGCGGGCGTTGACGAGCCTCCACAAAGGCCAATGCTGGGGGAAGGACACAAAGAATCCAAGATGGCAATAACCTGTCCTGCTACGGTAATACTGAAGGGAGGTAAACGGAATAAGAGGAAACAAAAACTGAAGGTCGGTTATGGCGGCGGCCATACACAGCTGCTGCAAAAGCGTCTATACTGCGCTTTTGTAAAAATTTACGTGACTTTTCAAAGGCAGCTACGACCATATACACAAAGTTTTCAAACAAATCGTAGGCGAATGAGGGCGAGCAAACAGAAAACGAGTCTTCCAGCACGCAGCCGCCCTGCTTCCGCTACGCTTCACCCGGCTGAGTTCACCCAGGCCCAAGATGGCCGATTCGGAACTTCCGGTGGTCGCATTTCCAAAGCGGGAAAGACCGCATGACAAAACAACATGGCGCTCTGCTTCACACAAACCACAGCTGTGCGGTTTTTGTGGGCAAATGCATAGGGGCTCCACGCGAGGTTAGTTCGTAGTATTAAAAAAAGATTTTGTTTCGTAAGCATCGAATATTTTTAGTAGATAATCGTGAAGACTTTTCTATCGTCTCTGTGCCACATAGGGATTCATAAAATCCCGCAATCAAGGTTTACAACCGGCTTTGCCTTGTTAGAAGACAATACGGTGGCTTCGTGGGTCCAATGGTCCTTCTGACAGAGCACGCGACTCCGCAGAATTAAGTTAGTGATGAGTGACTAGAATTCAACTCGACGCTCGAGGTGCGCGAACTGGCGAACGCTGGCACGTAGAGGCTTCCGCAATGTCTGAGAAGGGAGAAAACACTACGAAGCAGAATTCCCGGACAAGGTGAAGTATAGAGTGTTTGAAATACCGAGGCTGGATCTCAGATGGGCCGTAAAAATCGGCGCCAAAGACGGAGCTCACGGGTGCGCGCTGGATGGATGGATGGATGGATGAATACGGCTGAGCCCTTTGGATCGGGCGGTAGCTTACGCCACCTAGCCATTTTGTTTTACCATTTAAGCTTAGAATATTTAAATGTGAAATCTATATTCACTCCGCAGTGCAAAGAAAGTGAGGCTATGAAACCCCCTTGCCATCAGTGATTAAGAAAATACCTAGTTTTCTCTCGATTTCTGCCACCATTCACTTAATCTTTGCTTGGTAATCTCTACAGTCTTGAAATCCACTCTCCCTTCGCTGTCTCTAAAACCCAATGACTTTATTAAATCTATGTTGTCTTCGGTAGGCATAGGGTGAAGCCCTTTACAGTAGAGTATCAAGTGCTCAGCCGTCTCGTCCTCCTCTCCACAAGCAGTGCACACTGTATCAATTTCCTGGTACTTCACTCTGTATGTTCTGGTTCGCAGAACACCCGTTCTTGCCTCAAACAGCAATGAGCTTCCCCTAGAATTGTCATAAATGCTTTCTTTGGCAATAACTCTTTTGTTTAATCTATAGCTTTCCAGAGCAGTGTTTGTCTGCATTCCCTCTAGCCACCGATCTCTTTCTGTGGCCTTAACTTTCTTCTTAACTGAGAGTTGCTCTTCCGTATCTTCGCTATAGCCCAAAAACCTTCCTCTTAATTTCCTAGTGCGCTGTCTCCACTTTGTGTCTACACTCCTCATGTATAAATAGCTGAAAACCTTTCGTGCCCATTGCTCCCCATCCATTAGCCTCAACCTATCCTCAAATTCTACCTTGCTCACCGCTTCCCTGCTCTCAAATGATGCCCATCCCATGTCTCCTTGTACTCCCTGGTTTGGCGTTTTGCAATGCGCCCCCAAAGCCAGTCTACCTACTCCGCGCTGTTTTATTTCTAGTTTCGCATGCACTTCGGATTTCATGCATAGCACTGCGTTTCCAAAAGTCAAGCCAGGCACCATGACCCCTTTCCAAATCTCTCTCACCACCTCATACCTGTTGTAATTCCAAAGTGCTCTATTTTTCATTACAGCTGCATTTCTGTTGCCCTTACCTATTATATACTTTTCATGGTCTCTGAGATATTCTGCACCATCACATATCCATACTCCTAGATACTTGTATTTACTAGCTCTCTCAACTGTAATATTCTGTATCTTCAGCCTCTCAACTTCATCCTCGTTAAAAATCATGACTGCCGATTTTTCGCTACTGAATTCTAAACCTAATTCCTCTCCTTCCCTACCACAGATGCTCATTAATTCCTGCAACTCTGTCCTGTTGTTAGCCATTAGTACAATATCGTCCGCATACATCAATCCCGGTAAGGATTGCTGAATTTTTTGGCCTAGCTTACTGTAAGAAAGGTTGAACCCAAGCCCACTCTTCTCTAGTCTATCCTCCAATCCTCTCAGATACAACATAAACAGCAAAGGCGATAACGGGCACCCCTGCCTAAGGCCTCGTCTTATCTCTATTTTCCCTGTCGCCTTTCCTTCCCATGTTATAATCACCTTGTTATCTTTGTAAATGTGCCTTAATAGTGCTGTTAGTCCTTCATCTAGGTTTAAGTTCTCCATTATGTCCCACAGGTTGCTTTGGTTCACATTGTCATAGGCACCCTTGATATCCAGAAATGCCAGCCAGAGCTGTCTGTTTTCTTTTTGCGCTATTTCTATACACTGTGTTAGAGAAAATAAGTTGTCCTCCAACCTTCTTTGTTTTCGAAACCCGTTCTGTAACTCGCCCAGTATGCCCTCGCAATCTACCCATTCCTCCAGTCTGTTCTTTATAATCTGCATTACCAACCTGTAAATAACCGGTGTCACGGTTATAGGACGATAATTCCTAATATCAGACTTATCTCCCTTTCCCTTATATATCATACTCATCCTACTAAGCCTCCATTCATCTGGAATATTTCCTTTTGTTATCATGGTACTCACTACCTCCCTTAGTTTTGCCTTAGATTTAGGACCCAAATTCTTCACCAGCTTGATAGGGATACCATCTGTGCCTGTCGACGTGCCACTAGGGACTCTTCGTTCCGCCTTTTCCCATTCTCTTTGTCCAAAATCCGCGATGTCACAAACTGGACTGCTACTTCCTTCGGTTCTCCTATCTTCCACATGTACCCGTTCCCGAAATTTCTCCTCCATCACTGCTCCTATATATTGTATCGCATCATCTCCCTCTAATTGATCTCCCTGATGCGAGAGTATAAACCTCTGTCTAGCTTGCGTTGTTTCACCGAGTGAGTTCAAGTGCTCCCAAAACTTCTTGGCAGCATTTCTATCTTTCTTACTTACATTACTCATCCATTCCTCACCCTTTCTCTGAATTTTCGCATTGATCAAACTGGATGCCTCTCGGCGACATGTTACAAAATTGTCCCATTTTCTTTTTACTTCCGTTTCGGACTCCCCACTACGCTTGGAATACCTGTGTTCTCTAGAGGCTTCCTGACGTTTTTGTATCGCTTGCTTCACTTCTTTGTCCCACCAACTTTTTGGTCTATGTCCTTGCTTCCCCTTTCGTTTACTCTTAACTTTGTCTAGTTCTAGAGAAAAAAGCCTAGTTAGGCTCTCATAGGTCCAATCTGTATGCCGTTGCCCTGAAACTGCTGCCTCTATTCTTTCAACAACTATTTCCAACTCTTTGTCGCTGCAGAAAGTTTGCTTTGAATTATGTTGTCTAGTTTCAGCATTTACTTCTCTGGCAAAATTCAGCTTAATACGTTTGTGATCACTACCAAGACTTTTGGAACCTTCTTCATCTATTTTCATTACTTGTAACTTACCATATATTTTGTGTGACATGAGTACGCAATCTATAGTTGAATGCAGATTGCCAGTTTCCCAAGTTATGTGCCCGTCACACTTCTGACTGGTATTACATAAAACTAAGTCATGTTTTTCCACCAGTTCTAGTAATATGCTTCCAGTTGAGTCCGTATACCCATCCAGACCCTCAATATGGGCATTCATGTCTCCCATAATAATTATTTCGGAGCCTTCCCCTAGTTCACTAATGTCTCTTGATATACAATCAATGCTGTGCTCCGAGGGCACAGCAGCGCCACGGTGTCGTCTACGCGCAAAATCTTTACGAGGTGGCCGCCGCTCTTGCCACTCGAACTTTCTAGAACACTGTACTTCCAAGGGCCGCTCACTTTAGTGCCGCGCCGCCATTTGCTTCCAAGTTCCGCCCGAAACACGAACCTCGTGCACTGGCGCATTTCACCATAGCCTCCTCTACTGGCGACGTGCGCGGTCAAAAGCGTCGCTGTGGTCAGCTTTCCACGATTGGCCGAATGCTGGCTATGACGTCGGCAAAGGATTTCTCATCGATGGAAATAAGAGGAATGGAAGAACTTCACTTTTGACGGTGTTGGCAGTGTTCCTTTGAGAGCGCAATGATTTCAAGCTTCCACCATGCCCAATACAAACACCATCGAACTTGTTCTTCGCAAGGTAATGACGTCACAAGAGAGAACCACGGGAGGGCGCCGCCAAACATCTCGCCGCTAATCCTGATAAATCCTGGCAGATCGCCGTGACGCGGCCGCCGAAAGTGCAAAGGTAGAGCGGCAGACAAGAGTCATGTAATGGGCGCCCCGCTGCGGCGAGGCGCCGAAACACACTAGTCCCGAGCGATGGAATGGCCGCTCCTGCTTCTCGCGTTCCTCGGGCTACCGCTTTTTTCTCTCGTCGGGTTTGAAACCCATGTTTCGGGTCCTCGCCACTGCAAAAGCTGTGCGCTGAATACCAGACTCCCCGAAAAATTCTCTGTGCTACCAGATCCTCGCGCTCCAAATCTGCGACCGGGCACTCTATGGCTCCGTCGTCGAACTGGCAGGTTGTTGTAGTATAGAGGACGCTATGATTTGACTCTACTTGCAAGAAAACGCGAGCACAGCGAGGTTCTTTAGGTGATTAGCGTCCCTAGAGCCACCAGTGGCAACGCCTCTATGGACAACGAGGGATCGTTTCAGAATGGCGCTCTTTCTGCGCAAACGTTTACGCAAACGTTATGCTTACTATAAGAAAAAGATAAAAAGAACAAAAAACAACCCCGTAAAATCCCTTCTCTACTTAAGCAATGTCCATTTAACGTTTCACCGCTTCTGTCGACAAGCGATGGATAAATGGATGGATGAATGCGGCTGAGCCTTCTGGATCGGGCGTTAGCTTACGCCACCTAGAACACCTAGAATAAAAATCGCCACCAAGCGGCCGCACCCACGAAAAGGCGTGATGCCCTACAAGAAGTCTGTCAACTGACTTCGATATTGACCTTAGTGGCTACGGTGCCTGGAACGCGTCTCCAACTGGTGTGTTTGCCGGGTCCAAAAAAGTGGTCCCTCGATTTCCGCCTGATGACGTCATAAAAACGTCATGCTGTCGCTGGTCGCGAACCTGGCGGCGTCCCAACAGCTGTGGTGTATGCACCAGACGCCTGTTCTGCTGCAGGTCGCTCTCCAGTGCGGCAGTCCACGGAAGCTAAAGCAGCCGGAAGTTGGGGCGCCTGGAACGCCGTGACCACAGCGACACTCACGTTCGCCCGTGGTTTTCGCCAGCATTTCTACGGCCAACCGCCAGGATCGCGACATGCAACAGCATGACACTCCGGCTTCTGTGACGTCATTTGTTGCCACTTGGCGACCACTTTTGATGTATGGACGGGATAGGACGCTAAACACACCAGTCGGAGACGCGATCCAGGCACCATAGAGTGGCTCCAGTCGACACCTCGTTGTGTCGATGCATGCGCACGACTATCCGAGCAGGCGAACTTGGACGTCGTATAGCTAGACATCGGAAAGTCCGTAGTGGATCCGAAGAACGCGAATTTCAGTTATGGCGTGCAGAGGAGGCTCGTCGTAGTAGAGAAGGTACGGATGAGGCACCCAAGAGGAATAGAAAGCTGAATTAAGGTTCTCGTAGAAATCTTCAGAATCGTGTCCGGAAAACAGTTCAGAAACGACAACGGCGCCGTAGTGATAGCGATTTCCGGAAGCTCCGAGTTGCTGTCGCTGCGGCACACGTTACGCGGTAGCGTGAAGGCACTCGAATTTTAATGGAGCATTTCATTTCGATAAATGCCGAGGCCTAGCGCCATATACTTTGTAGGGATTATGCTGGAAAGCGCGGAAAAAAAACCTTGAAATGTCAACTTTGCCGAGCTTTTTAAATATATATTTTTTATTTAGAAGCAATAAAGAGCAGGCTGGAAAGTGTACATCCCAGGTATTCCAAAAATGAAATTAAATTGTAAATAGATAAAAAAATAAACAAAAACGTTGGAGCTTGTTTTATATATTGTTCGACTACTCTGCTAAGAGGAAGGGGCAGATTGAGTCATGTTTGCATGACCCCCGTTTTATGTTTATGCAGCCGTAAACAAATAGGCATTATAATTACTGAACAGTGCCTTACGCAAGCGAAGCGTTGAGCATATCCAAACCGCACTGGGGCAGTACGGTTTTATTCTTTATGCATTTCTCAAGCACATGCTCCTTCAAATCCACGGCCATCCTGAAAAGGTTAAAAACAGAATTTTAATTTATAAATCCTTATAAAACTCGGAAATAAATCATGAACGAAATAAATAATGAACAGTTCGGTGACTCCATTACAGAGAATTCAAAAAGGTATCTCATTTCTAGGGAATTTTCATAGACGGTGCGTCTCTGAAAATTCCCTACGAATGAAAGACCTTTTTGAATTCTTTGTGACGCCGAATTAAAGCGCAGCTCTTGAAGAGGAGGAGGAGGGGAGAATACGAAGGGGAAGGTAGGCCCCTCCTCTCCCTTCGTAACCTTCCCCCCTTCCCTCGTGCTCCCCTCCGATTTAGCGGGACATTTTTGCTATATTTAGCGGGAATATCTTTTGTTATAAGAGGAAACTTTTGTCGCTCAATTTAGCGGTAACATTCCCCGCTAAATTTAGCTATGAAATTTTATACCGATAAAATTTTTCCGCTAAATTTAGCGGAAAATTTAGCGACAATTTCTAGCTAAATGGGAGGCGAGCGGGAGAGGAGGAGGGGTATAGCCTCCTCTCATCCTCCTCCTTCTCCCATCCTCCTCAAGAGCTGCGCTCTAATTTGGCGTTACATGGGATTGTAAACATCTTACATTTTTTTAACATTGGCGTTACTTTTTGTTCGTATGCAGATTCTTTCTTTAAAAACTTTAAATTATTTTTAAAAATCTTTTAAATCGCAAAAAATTTCCAGTTCTTTTTTTTTACCAAAGCTTGTATACTTTTACACACAAAAAATATATCATACACCGTGAGTATAGCTTGTTTACAGAAAATCTCCGAATACTTTTGCGGTATTATTGCTTCCATTGTAATGCCATTTCGGCTCTTAGGACGACGGCTTTGCCACTGCAGAATATTGTCAGCGTACAACAACGAAACAAAAATACTTGTTAATTAATATAAATATTGTAGCGAGAAATACTGACTTCTAAAAAAAAGATGTAGCACGAGGCGAAAAAAAAATTATACGTTGGCAAAGTTTTTTTTTAACTGAGAAGGTGGAAACTACCGGGAAAAAGTGCTAAATACTTGCAAGAAGCCACATATGGATGAATGAGACGTTTGTCACAGGTAGGCGTTCTGGTTTACATAAGCCGGGGATCGCACCTGCTCATACATTATATCAAAGCCTCCTCTATACTCCCAAAGCCTGGCAGTTCAATGACGGATCCATAAAGCGTCCGGTCGCAGATTTGGAGCGCGAGGATCTAGAAGCACAGAGCATTTCTCGGGGAGTCTGGTATCCAGCGCACAGCTTTTGCAGCGGCAAGGACCCGAAACATGATTTCCAAACCCGACGAGAAAAAAGCGGCAGCCCGAGGAACGCGAGAAGCACGAGCGGACATTCCATCGCTTGGGACAAGTGCGGACAGAATTGTGGCACCTACACTCTCAGGATGTGCTCCGCCAAGCCTAATTCACAGCGGTAGAGTGGGTCTATGTCGACGACGAGAGCTACTTGATCTCTGCTGCATACTCCACCAAGGAAGGAGTAACCTGAAAGGAATGGAAGTATAGCAGTTACATGATAGGGCTCACGGTTATTTACATACGCGCAAACTGTCACAGATTGAACGCAGTAAAGAAACCTGACGAGGATAGGGCATCCTACCGAACTTCTCTTTCAGAGCGCTGCTCTTAGGCGCCCCTTTCCGGCTTCAGCGGCGTCGGCGTCGCCGTCGCCGTCGACGTAACCGCGCGGTGCATTATGGGACGCGTGACGTCACTGATGACGTCATCGTCACTTCAATGACGTCAATCGTCAATAAAAACTGCGACTAATTTGGTGGCTGCAACTTTGATTAGTCCAGCTGCATTTTAATGCCGTTAAAACATGTAGCCGGGTGAAGCTGGTATAAACACTGGAAGACTAATCATGCGACGTTAACCTCAGAAACGCAGTGCGCATTTTGCGCCCGGAACCAGCTTAATCCAGAGCGGATTCGATATGATGATTCCCAGCTGCATGACCTCGTCTTATAGCTCACTCTAACGGCCAAACCAAGAAGGAAAGATCAAACAAGAAATTCCAGTTGGATTGGCAAGGCAGAGGACCTCGTACTAAAACGGGTGCCTGAGTTTTTTCATTTTTTTAATTTATTTTTTGTCTCGCGCTTTTTGCTATATTCAGTCGACGTGGAAGTCGACCGAGAACCGAAATCTGCAAAACCAACACTGCTAAAATGTGCCACTCTCAAGAAAAAAAAAATTGTTAGAGGGATGAATTACGCTTGCTGTCATGCTCGACCCAGCATTGCTTTCCTGCATGTTGATGTTTGGCGTCACGCGCTTGAGGCCGTCGGTGGGCGCAGATTAAACACGAATGCGGCCTCAGCGTTCATTTGGGACTCGTCTTGTCCTGCTGGAACACGAGTTCCGTCCGCAAACTGCCGCAGCACTCGCGTTCAACCTGAGTCCCGCTACGCTGGCCCCAAGCAGCTGACGTAGAAGCTTAAGCGCTATGCGGAGGGCAAGTTCGTCTGCTTATTGCACAGGGGGTAGCGGTGACGTCAGAACGCCGAGCCCTGATTGGCTGATCCTATCTGAGCGTCGTCTGCTCCTTTGCAACGTCGTCTGCTCCTTTGCAACGTCGTCTGCTCGCAACGTCGTCTGCGTCTGACTTACCTTTCCTGCGACTTTCGGAAGTGCAGAGGCCAGATTCACGAAACGATCTTACGCCAAAAATGTGCGTAAGACAAAACTTAAGAACAAATTCATATTCACGAAACGAAATTTTCGCAAGTTTTGCGCAGGTGACGACGAAATCCTACGACAGCTCCGAAGCTGTCTTGCGCACTTCTTACGATCAAATCAGCATGGCCGACACCGTCGCGGTCGTGACGACCCACGGACGTTTATTTTTTTACGTGCGCTTCTCACGCGTCCCGACTTCAAGCAGCAAGAAAAAAGTAAAAAGTACTTGAAACAGACCACGACGAAAAAGAAAGCTGGATCCAGAAACACCCGGGAAAAGCTCCAACGGCCACGATTCCACCGAACACGACCAAGGCCGTGTTCCGAAATTTACTCGATTTTACTCCAGGGTAAGGGTTTCGTACCCTTCGCGTTCTAAAACCTACTCGCGTCCAGCGTTTTTCAATCTGTGCTGTCACGTGATACGATCCGCCGGAGTAACTCGGATTTATTTGGGTAAGATATGGAACACAGCCCAAGCGAGCACGGCAGATATAGGCCCAGGCATTCCGACTCGGCGACCGTCTGTCCACGACCGGCTGGCGTGTTGAATGGAATATGCCCGCGCGACCCTTGTGAACCCTTCCCGTATTATATTTGATCGCTGACCTCAATTTTAGATTAAGAGGTCAATTTCTTCCTCTTGTTATCTCCTTGTTTCCCGAGGCAATGGTGACTCTCACCGGTGAAAAAGCGGTGAATTTCCGGCAGACGCAGGAAAGGTAAAGCAGCCATCGCTTTGACTAGCAGACATAAAGCAGACGACGTTAACTGCGCCGACCCGCCGACACCGTTAATGAGTGAGGAGTCTCGCCGCACACGAAAGGAGGGAAAAAGTATTTGGGAGGGAACTTGCGGACACTAACACGCTCACTCTCGGTTCTTCGCAAACAAACCTCGGCGCCTCGGGACACCTCGCCAGTGAGTCCTTCGACTTCCGTCCTTGATGCGCGTCTGCTAGTTGTTAGACAAAAACAACGTACCGCTCGAGTTATTTCGTCTGCCCTCCATGAAAGGCGAAGTCGAGCTCGCTCGTAAAGGCCTGCACTTCCGAAAGTCGCAGGAAAGGTAAGACAGACACAGACGACGTTGCGAGCAGACGACATTGCAAAGGAGCAGACGACGCTCAGATAGGATCAGCCAATCAGGGCTGGGCGTTCTAACGTCACCGCTACTTCCTTTCTCATGCGCAGAAGACGAAAATGAGCCCACTTGCGAGGCGTATAGGCCTTGTTATCCAGGAGGTAGGACCTGTATTCCCTGTACAACGTGAAGACGGCAGGTACTCAGAGCGCCACTAGCTACAGCGCCTAGAACGCGCCTCAGACTGGCGTGATTAACCTCCTATTCCGTCCACGCATCGAAAGAGGTTCCGAAGTGGCAACAAATTACATCACAAAAGCCGATGTCTCATGCTGTCGGATGTCGCGATCCTGGCGGTCGGGCGTAAAAGTTCTGGCTGATAAGTTTTCCGCCACTCCTGGATTAGCATGTCAGTATGGACCAGCTCGCCTGTGCAGTTACTTTAGTTCACACCATTCTCTTCGAGACTATGTATGAATAGGGGAATCAGTAACTGAAATACATTACCAGCTTGAGACCGATCCTGGAAGTAGTACCTGTAACAAAAACAGGTCGTTTTCAGTTTAGATCTCGATACAGCCACGGAGATGTCAATTGCTTCTCCATTACTTACGACGTTAGCATAACGATGACCGTAGCATTTTCAAACTGTTTCTGGTTTTCCTTTGCATGTCTCTTTAAACCCCACAGAGCACTATTCCCATCCAACTCGCCATTTGCATCGATGCTGGTTTGATATATCCTCTTCTGTTCAGACTCCTGAAAAACGCCACATCGTCGCAAGAACATGTTTATCGTTTTCATGTCGTTTTCTTTCTATTTTTGTTTAGTCTCCACATACGCTGAGTACACAGCAAGGGACACTTAATAAGGGGTGACACATGAAAGTTACGTTCTCGGCAGGAGAGATGACGACTTTTCACTTTAGAACCACGGTAACGCTGCTGGTAACATCGCACAAAAGACGGCCTGCCGTCGGACTGGCTGAGGGGTGGTTCTTCCATGTATGACTGTCCCGACACATTGGGAATGCAAAGACTGTCTGCAGAGATGCAGAAATGTACGAAACGTACATTTGTAGGAAACGAAGATACTGGGAGCATTCTTGAGGCGCGCCCGCAGATAATTACGTTATTTCTTTTGTATTGTTTACGAGTAGTGTGAATATGGCTTCATGGTCGTCGCCACTAACGTTATATACTTGTGGGACCAGTTTCGTCTATTTCTAACAATGTCGAGCTCTCCTCGGACGCGTAATTGGATTGACAGCTGTCTGAGAAGACGTTCAACATGTACCATCGATCACGCAGAGTCAAGACGCACTTTAGAGTTCCCTTTTCTTAACACTTTCCAAACATTCACAACTCAACATTTACGAAGGTATACCTTGAGGCGCCGACGTTTGCACGTTTCCAACTACATTTATTTCACCCGCTTGCGCGATGATAGCGCACGGATTTCGAAAGCATGCCATTACGCTTGACGAATACTTCCGGTTTGAACACTCAGCGGAATTCACGCTGGGACAATTGGCCCTGTAAATTTCTATGCACGAAAAAAAAATTTTTGTTTCAGCTTGTTCGACTTTTTTTTCGCTGGGACCGACTGCGCCGGCCGCAGTAGTCGCGGTTCCTTTGTCTCCATGATTAAATATAGAATTCATCATACTCATAAAATCACAGTGAGTGTTTGGTCCATCGTGAAAGGTCGACCAGGACGACGCTTTTGGTCACTCCCGTCGACGATTCACGAACAAAACGCATTTTGCCAAGAAGGCAGAAAGCGAGCTTTCCAGCACTACGACCCTTGATGGAGAGAAGCAAGCTTTTTGGGGACGCACACCGTCCGTTTTAATTATTTACGTAATTCTAAGATTAACTAAAGAATAAGGCTTTAATTTACGCTGTAAAGGTGGTTGGACAGCGAAGCTGTGGTATCCCCTGCAACGATTGCCCACTGCACTATAGACCCTTTTGCACGGCAAGCGTCACCAGGTGGTGCTCCAGTTTTTGACATCCCGGAGAACTTTCGCTTAATAAAAATGATAAACAAAGGCCACCTTCACACTGCTGCTTGAAATGACGATAAAAAGTCTATCCAACTTCAGGTGAACGCCAAAAGAACGAAGGACTGCGAGATGTTTTCAAATGTTTCGAGTATTCGTGTAAACCAACTTCACTCCTCCAAGATGTAATATTGTACAGCCGAAGGCCCTCGTTAAATCTGCAAATTTGCTATTCATGTAGCATTTATGCCTTCTAGCACTGGGGACATAAGCGAGCGCAACAGGTTGACAAAGATGGTGCGACCAGAAGTCACTTCGGACGCAAGTGGCTGCTCATGTTCGCAAACAGCAAGAGGGTCTATACCAAATGATTGACAAACGAAAGATAAATGCACTGTAGCAAAACTTATATATATATATATATATATATATATATATATATATATATATATATATATATATATATATATATATATATATATATATATATATATATATATATATATATATATATATATATATATATATATATATATATATATATATGTATATATATATATGTATGAAATGCTTCGTATGCTGCCGTTGCTGCGGCAGCTCATGCAATTGCAATCTTTACCGCGAAACGTATGCGGGGAGCGCTACGTGCTTATCATCGTTCGCGCTCGCCTTATAATCTATCACGTGATTTAGTCACTTGTTTTGTGGTTTTCTTATTGAAACAAGTGTCAAAACCACATGATAAATGATAGGGCGTTCGCGGACGGTGATTAGGCGCGCGCGTGGGATGTCTCTCGACGGACAAGAAGAAATTCCACCTGGCGAGTCCTATACAGCTTTGCTGTAAAACATAAAAAAACAAAAAAAAAACATGCAGTTTGCTCCGAGGAGGCTGAAAGCTTGCATTGCATAGAGGAGCTTTCACTGGCATTCAAAGTTAATGGGTAACGGTCTCTATTCGGGTTTAAGAGTAGCCGGTTTTCAAGAAGCCGCTCCTGTCGGCGGCCAGAATGACTTTAGTGAACGTCGCCAGGGCGAATTCAAAAGGAAACACAGAACCTAGTAAGCATGAGTTTATGCTGCTTGAATACGTCCCTGCTCGTACTGATTGAGCTCTGTCCCCGACGGTGCCACTCGCCGTGCTTGTGCGTTTCGTCGACACCACAGGCGATGCCAATAACTAATCGTCTGCATGCCAACTAACGGGCGAATGGCGTTTAGGCAAAATACCCCCGTACTGCTGAGGCTGCAACATCACTGAAGTATGGTGCCGATCGCCGAGTGCGTCACGATGCGGCAAGTATACGCTCCCCCGCTCCCCCCCCCCCCCCCCCCCCCCCCCATGCGTGTACTCCACTCGGGCTGAGGCCTGAGCGAAAAGGACATCTTACACTTAGGCAGCTGATTCCAACCAGCCTCAAATTGAGTCTCAGATGGTGTGGCAGTCCGCTGTACGTTGCTCTCACCTACAGAAGAAAAAAAACACACCAGAGATGTTAATGATATCGACGAGTAATAACCTTAAATATGCCGAGACGGGCAAAAAAAATTCCGCCGTAATGAAAATGATTAATTACAAAATAAAAGAAAGCTACATGATAACTGACAGCTATAAAAAAAACCAGGGGGTGGCCTATTTTTTCACGCTTTTTGCTCTCTGATTGGTCGTTCGGCGTCTATCGATGCAATCTGTTTGGCTGCGAGGAAATAATGAGATGCCTCGGAGGCTTGCACTCGCTCTGCTAGTGCGTCATAGCTATAGAGCCCTGCGTGCATAACAGTTTGATCATCCGCATCTGATCCGCATCCGCAAACTTCGCATCCGCAACGCTCTTAAATCTTGCTGGATTGGGTGAAAAAATTGGTGCATTAAGAAGAGAAGAATGTTATAACGCGGTTATCTTAATCGAATAATGGAAAGTACGAAAGACGCGTTTTCAAACCGGCAGAAAGATCAGTCAGTGAAAATTCGAAGTTATGGGAAAAGAAGCGGTGACTTTTTCAAGTAACGGCCAATTACTTTTTTTTTCCTCGAGTAATATAGGGTGTCCAATGTCACCAGTCTCGATCTCAAATGGACCGTAAAAATCGACGCCTGCGCATAAAAATCTAGACTTTTCGTCAAAGCTGTATTTCACAGGTCGTTTTTTTTTTTTCTTGTAAAATTACAAAGCGTAACTCTTTTGTCTAAACAATAGGGCCAAGAAGCTTGCCAGGCTCAACAATGGGCGGCGAAGCAGACGACCATGTCGAAATGCGGGGTGCGTCTGGCGCGCGTATTGATAGACGGCGTCTGTAGCAGTGCACGAAGGTGAGGCCGACCAGCCGAAGGAAGCAGACGACACGCAGACGGAATCCGTTGGCAGCAAAAGCGTCGTCGTTATGCAAACGCGTTTTTTTTCTTCTTTAAGTTACGCTCTTATTGCCCAAATTTATTTTTTAACCAAAGGTACATTTCAAGAAGATTATGTTCATTCGAATAAACCATGGTGGTCGCGAACAATCTCGTTAAGGACGTAGCGCCATCTGTCAATACGAGCGCCAAACCCGCCCCGCTACTTGACGTGGTCGTCTGCGTCGCCACCCGCCGTTGAGCCCAGTGAGTTTCTTGGCACTATTTATTACAGAGAGAAGACTATGCTTTGTAATTTTACAAAAACAAAACCCACCTTTGAAATACACTTTTGACGAAAAGTTTAAATTGCTACGTGCAGGCGCCAATTTTTACGGTACATTTTAGAACGAGCCTGGTAAATTGGGACACCCTATAAAATAATTAAATACTTTTTTTTTAACTAAGAGTAAATGTAGCTGTAATAAGCGTAAGCCATTGCTTCTTTTTTCCAGGTTGCGCGTACAAGACTGGTTCCACCTCGGTTAAACGAGGTTGTGCCGAACTTCGGCTATCGTGCATTCCCCGCGTGCATCAACTTGGACTTTCTGCTGATACTGCTAAGATTGAATGGACGTTGCGGAGGTTGAACATAAGACATTTGTTTAATGTCATACGAAATGACTGACGAATGTAACTTAAATTGTGAGCGATATTTCGGGTTCGTAGAACTTCGTTACATACAATCTTGCCACTCAGCCGTAGTGAGATAAGTCTTACTTTGGGTGGAATTTTGTTGTAGGAGTGTTGAGTTTGAAGGTGAAATCCGTAGACCAGCTCGGAGCACGGGAAGCGAATGCTTGCGCTGCAGAACCCGGCGATCCCGTTTTCAATCACCACCTCTACCCGTTTCGATCTTGATGGACATCGTACCGGCGTGCGGTCGTGTATCACTATATTGCGTGGTGTTGCACGTTAAAGAACTCAGGCTGAAAAACTAAATAAATTGCTCAACTACAGCCGAGAAACACGTCGCCCATTGGAGCTAACTAACTTATTTCTGTATAAATATATACGCAACAAAATTACAGTCATTAAAATCCAAACATGTTCGTCAGTTCGCGGTATATCTGTTCTGAAACTTTGCGTCTGTAGCCGGCTCATGCTGGCTATCCCGATTATCTGGCCTACAGAAATGAGATAGAAGTGTACAACGTTTTGTGTTTCATTTTCCACACGTTGAATGAGCAATTAATATAAGATTTTTTAAGGTTTTCTTTATCTAACAAGATATGCAAATTTAGGTAATAATCAAAATGGCAATATTGTCTCATGTAGGCACGCGTCAGAAAGTGTGGGCATGCCCAACTTGAGATGCAGCTGTAGTACGCATCGCCTGGATAAAAACTAAATGAGGCGGTTCGACGTTACCTGCTTGGCTCATGTGGGCAGCCCAAGTCCAGGGTGTCCACACAAAAAGAGACGTTAGTGTTTTAAGTTTTCTTTACCCAAAAATAGATTTCACGTTGCCAGAATGTAGCGCTCGCGGTCTGGACCAGATACCAAGGCTTCCAAACAAACCGTTATCTGATTAAAAAGTTTAAGCGATTTTCCGAACTTTCTAATGAGAAAATGGCGGCTGTCGAAACCCAGGAATACATGGGGGTGAATAGCGCACCAAGTTCAGCGAATTAACCTAATTTTACCATCGAAAGTTTCAGAAAATTATTTTTAACTTGTAAAAAAGAGAACGATTATTATGAAACTTTAGAATCTCGTCCGGCTACTAGCGTTACTTACAAGTTACATGAGAAGTTGAGGGGGGGGGGGGGGAGGGGGAGGCGGCACTCTGTAGGTTTCTTTAAGGAAAGCTGAGGTTAGCTGCCAAAGGTGGCCCCTATGAGCCACCTTAGGCACCTAAAAAGGGGGAGGGGGGGGGGGGGGGGGGACTGTTGAGAGCGGGAAAGGGAGGTGCGGAGCCAAAAAATAAAGGAAGCTCTGCTACTACTTCGAGGTTCTTCGTTTAGATGAGCACGGAAGCACCTTTCTTCTTAATTTTTTTTATATATTTTTTTTACAAAACATAAGGATGTCACATATAGTAACGTAGAAAACTGCAGTGCGCGAGCAGAACGTATTGACAGGTGGAACCGCAGAAACAGCTTTAAATTGACTCTTCGGGAAGAAACGTGTTCATACAATGTTTATTTTTATAACATTTATTATGTATTCTTTTAGATTCCTTCCATTCGCTTAGAACGCATTTGGCAACTATGCGGGCACGTTCCCACGAAAATAAGACGTAAAGCTCCATTGAAAAAAAGGAAAAAAAAAATAGAGACGGATGCATGGTCACCCCTTACTTGGGACATGTCAGTCCTTTACACGCTGGAGTAACCCCATTTCTCTTACTGTCGTAGAGTGTTTCTGAATCCAATGTCACGCAAGTGCGCTGACCCTCAAATATCGCGGAGCCTCTTTAATTCACAAAAAGCAAAGCCTAGACACATTTGTTGTGGTCTTCGAGAAAATGCGTCGTGGAAAGGTAGGAATCATACATCAACACCATGACCAAATCATAAATGCATAAGTATAGAGCGATCCGAGGTACCAGCAGGCAAAATAATTTAAGCATGTATTTTCGACAGTTCGTAAATGGCGTAGAGAGCATTAATGTGGTCCCCTACGTCAAAGAGAGGCAAAATAAGGCGGCAAATCTACAATAAAATAAACGCGTGTCTTTCTTTTTTAGTATGTCTGGCTTTTCATGCAACCAATCGGGGCCTTTAAAAAGTACAATTCATTATCAGTGTCTAAAGGTCTGCTACCTATCACTGAAAATACAACGACGTACACTTTTGTTTGTTCTATATTTTTAACTGCGGGGCTAATGATTTTTTCTACTTACTCCATTCAGCAGAACCGTCATGTAAAGGCGCTGATCTCCGATAGTCTTAAACAAGTTGCAGTGTGAGTAGTCCGACAAGAGAAATACGTTAACGTAGCGTGTCAGCGAAGGAACTGCATAAAAAAAGGAAGTAATTGTTAACATGGTCGGTACATATGAAATACTATCCGGAGCACAAGTTCGTCTGCTTCTTTCGGTGTTATGGGAACGTCAGAACACAGAGCTCTGATTGGCTCTGATTGGAAGGAGAGTGGGTACACCTCAATGCAAGCTTCCTTGAGGTCTACCCACTATCCTTCATTCAGAGCCAATCAGAGCTCGGCGCCTTTGTGACGTCACCACAACGCCTGCTCAGGAAGCAGACGAACTCGCGCTCCGCATTGTTTGATATTGCCGAGTCAGTTACCATGGAGACCAGAAAATTAGAATTAGAATTTCATTACATGCATATTGCGTGTCGTCACAGGATAGAAACGGAAGGGACGCATTTCAGCTGTTGTCCTGCCTCAAAGGCGAGCTTCTTGGCTTCAATAACATTTAGGCGTCTCGTTAGCTTCGACCGTGCTCGCGCAACCAATGCACGCTGGAAGGCAACGAGACCGTGCTTGAGGCAGGGTGTCCGAAAGAGGCGCCATCGCATGAGAGTAAAGCTCCAAAAAGGCGATTTCCGCTCTGATATGTCGAGAATAAAGGCTGGAACACAAGTGCGAAAAAATTCCGTGCGAAAAACGCACGGAATTGGAAAGATGCAGAAGTCGCCCCTACCAACCCTTTCTCGGAGAACGATATAATTTACTGCGCAAAGGTAGCCAGCAGGGTTTCAGCGCGAAAGCATTAACTGTCCCATGGAGCGAACCGACGTCATCAGCTTTGAAAGCACGCCAGACGTTGGCCAAACGGCACCTAAAATCTCCTCTCCCTAGTGAAGCCGATTTCTGATGGATTATGCTCCCATTGGCTGGCGTGCGTCATCACGGAACGAGGCTCCCATTGGCTCTCGTGCGGCGTAGTTCCAAAAAAAGCCACCGGAGAAGCCCTCTCCATGGCGGCGCAGCGCACGCAGCGGCGCGGCTGCCGGTAAAAGGAGGCAGCAGTGTCAGCAGAGCCAGAGCCGGCCCGGGCACACTCCGGAGAGGTCGCACGGCCGAGCTCAGCGCAGCGCGACGCGGCAACTTCCCGAACGCGCCCGCTCGGCCGTCCACGTCATTACGCCGCGGACTGGCTAAGAGGGCGGAGGAACGATGTTCATGCTTTTGCATTCAGAACTCAAAAGTGCTTAGGGGTCCTCTGACTTTTGTTTTTGTTGTTAAAAGTATATCCGCGATTTCTGTAAAATAAAAATACAATAATGCTGTTTTTTTAGGAGATGAAGTAGAGTTGTTATGGGATTGTTTGTTTTGTTTTTTTTTGCGCGTGTATTTGAGCCTTGAAGGCTGAAACATGTGTGAGGGAAACCAACAGATAAATGTGCGAAATTCGGAAAACGCTTAAAATCGTAGCACGCTACTATCGAAAAAGTACGAAGGTCAAATTGTTGGATTTAAACAGCAGCGAAGAAGGGCTGTTGTCTGGAGGCCGCGACAAAAGGCAATGAGAATATCTGCTACCTTAAATTATTTTTTATTTTTAATTTTTTTTTTCTTTTTAGTTTTTACTTTAAGGCGCACAACTGTGATTCCAGCAAGAAAGGTCAGTGTGTGTGTCTTCTTTCTTGTGTCCGTTGTTGTTTGCGCCTTACACTATGCTTCCTAACTCAAGCATATGCTCGGGGAAGGTCTGGACCGAGCATATGAAACGGACCGACCGCAGGACTCTCGGGTGACAAAAGACGGCTCGTGTTTGTAAATAAAGAACAAGCCTCAAATATTACACGAACACCACACTAAACTATGCTGAGGGGAAAAAGGAACACTCTATTGCCTGGAATTATTTTAAGTCTCGCCCACATTCGGGGTCGTTAAGTTTCGTATCTCATGAAGCCGGTGTGCGAAGTAATCTACCTGAGGGGGGCTTCGTAGGCACTGGCTGTGTGTGGCTGTGACACATATCTGGAAAAACAAAATGCATTTGAAATTAAAATATGGCGTCAGCAGAAAAACAAAACACACAGACGCAATACGAGCTCCTTTCGTTCTCAATTCACTATCATCCGCAAAACAATATAAAATCGAGGTGAAAAAAAAACCTTTGCAATTAAATTTACATGATATATTTATTGTGGATAGGCAATAAACACTGGTCGGTCAAAATTAAACATATTATTGTTAATCATCTATGTGAAAAAAAAAAAAAAAAAACTACAATTTCTCAAAAGAGCACAACTAATCAACAAATATATTTCTCGGTTCTAAATCAAGAGTGTATACGCAATGAAGTGGTCGACGTTCGAGATTGTTGCCAGTAGAGCCCTCGGCCTCTCAGATCAAAATTGAAACTTGAATAACTTCGCGAAAACAAAACAAAAAAAACTTAGTTGCTGTTCTTGTGTGCTTACTAGTGCACTGTGTCTATTGATGTGTCGGGTCAATATTAGGGCAAATCGGTGCCTATCAATATTTCGCCGGAGTTTACCGTAGTTTAACATGTCACGTGGTTGTGGCATGGCATAGACTCATTGAACGTTCCCAGGCCACCGGAACTCACAAGCTTCGTTTCAGAACCGAGTCGCGGCGCTGCAGTCGCAAAGCGCGTACAGTGTAGCGTTCGTTATCGTGCGCAGTCTTAAATCAACTTTAATGGCCTGTGGCGACATTGTTTTTTTTTTATTATTAAAGTTAATTCCTTCGTTCCGAGTGGTGTATGAGTTGCTCCTCGCTGTCTCGTTTTTTTTTCTCGCCTCGAAACAGATCGAAGTCGAGTGTTAGGCTTAGCGCCTGAGGCCTTTAGAGTTTGAAACGCAGCACCAACGCAACCGGAGCGTGCAAAGGAGCCGGCACTCTTCTTTGCCGAACCAGATTAGCGGCTAGTTGATATAAAACATCTAGAGAAAACGCACTTTCCCTTCGGTCCTAACTCATCGGCGCCTGAGCTCCCACCCGCGTGTACCCGCCGTACCCGTGGCAACGTAAAAACGTTTTAGATACGTTCTTTGTAGTTTTGGGCTCATCTCCAAAATGGCCGAGTGATAACTTTTGCCGCGGGCTAAACCAGTCAATCAGAATTGGATTCTGCGGGATTGACTTCCGGTAAGACGACTGAATGAAATTCGATACTCTAGGAACATTCAGTGACTCTATAGAGCGGCATATGGTTCGCCCGAAACCCCAAACGAATGTTATTCGGTAGCAGAAGGTATCAGTGGTAAAAAGCCTGGCTCCTTGAGATGCCGGGGCGTGGTACTAGTCGGGCTCCTCATTGACGAAAACACTCAAAAACAAACCTACAAGTAGTCGTCCCAGAGTGCTTCGCTGGGCAGTGAACACGCTAAAGTTCCCGAGAGTCTTCGGTTGTGAAAATCACGAAGACATATATTTGCCATAAGCATCGTATTTTGCGGAGAAATCGATAGTCTTCTCGTGGCGCATAATTCGTATATCCAGTGCATAAACCGCCGATAAAACATTCCAATACACAACGTACTCTATATAAAAAAGGCTCGTTTTTGAAGCCTTAAGAAGTCTTTCAGTTTGTGAAGAACGGTTTCGCCTCAAGCACTATCGCCACCTAGCGCAGTAAGAAGGTAAAAAGGGAACTGGGCGAAGAAGAGCTCTTTCGCATCATAAAAGAAGCTTAAAAGAAGGACTCATAGGTTCTTTACAAAGGACCCTTTAGGGGGTACGGAAAATAACTTTTTAGGTTGCAAATTTTGGACAAGCCGAAGAACCCCCCAGGGTTCTTTTACGACCAGATTTTTTGTTAGAGTGTACCTCGCAAAATGCGTGCTTTATTATTCTAGCCCCCAAAAGTACCTTGCATCATAAAAAATTCCTCATTAACAGAATGTCATTGACAAAATTTCTTACGTGTTATTATATTGAACGATCTTGAAAGAAAAAAGTATTAGTAATATAGTTTGCACATCATAATTTTTAACTTTTAAACGAGTGTAGTCGGTAGAGCAAACAAATATAGTATATTTAATTTAGGGGAGCAACGACCATCGAAATACACCGCTCACCTGCGTTTGGAATCCTCGGGAGAAAAATTAACAGCAGCAGCAGCAGAGGCGGCGGTCGAGAACTCCATAGCGACGAAAGGTACATGCCTGGGTTCGAAAGAGTATACGTTTACACATTTGTGTCTGAGAGCGGCCAAGCGCGTTCTACCAACACCACTTAGAAGATCAGGCCTGTGTAGCTTGCTTTCTTCCAGGCGTCATCAATAGTGAATCCCAGCAGCGCCACATATCCTGCGTCAGCAACATCGACAGCGCGACTCGCGTGCAGCGTCTCACAGCGAGCGCGACGCTAACAAGGGGCGACGCCAAGAAGGACGCGTCTACCACTTTGCGGCAGCCCTCGTCGAGAGTGCGTTTGCCGCTTGGGGAGGGGCGAAGATCCACAAACGATGACGTCATAAGCAGGCCTCGTCTCCTATTGACGAGGAACCCGTTTGTTGTCCCCACACCTCGGTGTTTGCCCAACGCGAGGACTGCGGGCATGCCCACAGGCCTTGGGGGCATCTCGACGTCATCATATTTACGTCACCTTCTTCAATAAAGCGCGGGGCACACTGTAACGTAACAAAGACTAACAATAAACGAAGTGGCGTTTATTGTGGCCGTATTTTAAAATTTACACGATCTTAAGCCCGAGACAAATGCGTGAAAAATCCATCCGATCCGTCGTCCGATCCGGCAATACGACTGCCTGATCCGAAAAGTTTGGTCGCTTCAGACGTCGGATCGGCAATCCGGCGTGTGTCCGACGTGCCAGATAGTTTCGCACGGCGGACGGACTGTCGGAAGCGTCCAGTCAATGAGAGCATAGGCGTAGACTACGGGAAAGCATCGGGGCGTGCCCCCCCCCCCCCCCCCGAGCCCGGGCCATGATCCTGAACGGGACGCTGTTTACGTGCCATGTAACGAGCTTCTAGTAGCGGCATGGAAACAAAATAACGCCCACGTTGCCCTTATTGACAAAATACATGGGAAATGGAATACCAGCGTGTGTTCGTTAGCTTCAATCTCCAGTTCTTTCCCCCCCCCCCCCCCCCCCCCCCCCCCCCCCCTTCGCTGGCGCGAACGTCATGATGACGTACTGGGTCTGGAGGAACGAACAAGAAAACGGGACGGGCGACGGGAAGCCGGACGTGTGAATCCCGCTGGCCCATCCGAGAAAGATGGCCTCAGCAAAGAATGGACGCGCCAGCTAGAACGAGCTCCTAATTTCGCTCGTGAGAGCTGAACCGTTACCCTGAGACCAGAGATCTGTATGGGAACGCGAACCTCCACTGGAGCGCTTGGATCTCTTGGGTGAAGCCGAACGGATCGTCGCGTCGCATGCAAGGTCGGAAGCGTCTGTCTCAAACTGTCGCGTGCGGTGATTCGGAGCTGCGTTCGGACTGTCGGATCGGACGTCGGATCGGACGTCGGATCGGACGATTCTGCCGTCCATGTGTCTGGCGCTTTACTCCAGGGTCGGATCCATCTGTGTTAGATTTGGAACACAGCCCTGTTAGCGCCCCAACTCTTTCGAAAGCAATCGTCAAGAAATACGAACTTGTCCCAAATTCGGCGTTTGTGCTGAGCTCGGCATATGCATGGCGGCGCCAAGAGGCCCGGTACCTGTAAACGTCTTATATCTGCAAGCTCGAAAACTTTTTTTTTTGTACAAAAGTTTTGCAAGACAAGAACAGAAAGTAGGAGACACAAGACCGGCGCTACTTTCAGCTCGCTGTTTATCGAAACAACACGAACTATTTATACATCGAATCGGGGTTCTCAAGCAGGAATTCAAATGTTTTACCTGTTAAGTAAACTGTCGGGACACTTATGCATCTGTCACCTCCTTGCATTCTGCTGTTGAATGACTCATACAATTCTCTCGAGGTATTGTTTCTGCCGGCGCATCAAAATACGACGCCACTTTTTTTAGGTTGTGTGAAACCTCTTGTGTGAAGGTGTCACGACGGGTCTCACTTTTCTTTCTGGACCTGGTTGCTTCCCCATAATTCTTTTTTTCCTCTTAATCTTAGAAACTATAGTGTTTCGGCCTCCTCCTGAAGAAAGCGATCAGGGTAGCCCCACGATCTCTGGCGTCCCACCTGAACGATGTGCCAACAAGCCCATTTCTCACTCTTGGCGAAAACTTTTAAAATGGAAGAAAATTCGAAAACCCTTACCGCCCAATAAATTCAGCACAATAATAAAAAGGGAAGCACTTTTAGTGTTGTAGTTGTTTCAACCGCCCATAAATGGGAGCTACTTTAGTAGAGTATGGATCTCGCAGATTATCAACATTAGCGTCATCGGGATGTCTGGGGCTCCTTAAACAAGTTCTCTTTCAGACTTTTATTTTGCTTAAATTTGCCGCTTGCATTGACACACTTCCTACGGAACGTAGGGCTGGGCCCGGAATACCGGAAGTTAAACATCGCTCACTGATATGTAAAAATACTGTAGCTAAAGCGGTTTCATTTTAAAGCGCAGCTCTTATGCGACCGCTCCCGGGTTGGGGTTGGCGTAACCGCGCGCGTTGCATAAGGGTAAATTTTCCCGCTAAATTCAGCGGAAAATTGTTTCCCCTAAATTTAATGGGAAAAGCTTTCCGATAAATTTAACGGGAAAATTTTCGGTAAATAGGGAGTTTTCGTAGATCGTTTCCGCTGTACCGCTCTCCGCAACTCGCTGCGATACCCGGAATTCGGCTGTCGAGGCCATCGGCGCGCAGGCGCAGTAGCGGCTACTTCGTTGCGGAGGGCTTAGCGGAGGTGGAGGCGCGGTCTACGAAAACTCCCTAATTTCACGCTAAATTTGGTGCGAAAATTTTTTGGCTAGATTTCCCGTTAAAGTTAACGGGAGTATTTCCCCGCTAAATTCAGCGGAAAATGTTTGCGAAAATTTTCCGCTAAATGGGAGGTCACCAGCCGAGGAGGAGGGGAGGGGGAGGAGGGGTATACCCTTTCTTCCTCCTCCTCAAGAGCTGCGCTCTAATTCGGCATTACAGAGAATTGTAAACGTCTTTAATTTTCTATAATGTTAATAAAGTTACCTCCTTTTTGCTACAACACTATAGTTATGAGGCCATTCCTGTTCTCCGATTAAAGGCAAAAAATGGCGCGCGTTCTTTTTTTTTACATAGGAATCCACAGGAGCACCGCAAAAGTAGGTTGCTTGCTGTCTGCTTCCGCTTGAGTTCCACAACTGAGGTAATCTATAGAAGGGTGTGTACTTGGGCTAGTTGGTTATTCATGAATAGGAGGTAAAAGCGCTAAAAAACGACGGACAAGTTGAAGAATGACGAACACCACAGTAACGTTGGCTCCGGCGCGCCAGCTGTGCGCCGTCTGACGTCACTGCTCCTCGCGCACGCGCAGACCGGCGAGGCGTGCGCGGCGGCAGCGGCTCCGGCGCGCCAGCTGTGCGCGTCGCTGCTCGTCGCGCTTGCGCAGCACGGCTCTTTGACAGCCACGCGAAACTGCTTCACCTCGGCCAGCGTAGCTCACGCTCCAAAATACCTAATGACTTGCGCATTTGACACAGCTTGATTGGTCCCTATCAGCTCGTAGCGTCGGCTGTGGATGGACTTGAGCTGAAACAAAGTATAATTGAAGGATGTGGTTGTGTTTGTATTTGTCCTGCGTGTCTCTTATTCCTTCAATCTTGAATTAATTTTGTCTTGAAAACCCACTCGCTGATTTCGGCTAGATCACTTTGCAAGTGAAACCTAGTAAGCCATCTGTTTTCGCTATGACTCTTTGAACTTTAAGCACTGCATTCATGAGAAAGTCAACTGACGTCGGGGGAGAACAAAAGAGGGAAGGCATCGGTATGTACAACAAAGGGCAGGCTGCCAACAACACATTGTTGCGGAGATGCCGGAAGTCACAGGAGCAAATTCGAAAGAGAAGTACAAAAAAACAAACAATCGACTACAGCCATTAAGGAGCAGTGTTGAGTAGAGTAAATCCAAAACCAAAGTAAATGAGAAATCATATACTTTGAGAAAAGTAGTAAGTTGGGTAAAGTACGTCTAAAAACAAAGTAAATGACAAGTTATATACTATACGAAAAGCAGTAAGTACACCGGGTGCAATGTACTCCATGTAAAGTACTATAAATACAATGTGGTTTCAGTAAACTACAAGTACTCTTTAACTTTCTTGGTGTCCTTTCATTCCCCTATGAAACTTTTTTTTTTTTAATTGGTATTCATTGCCCAAGGATAATCAGGGGTGCATCGGTTATTTCCGGAAATGGCGCCAAAGATTGAATAAGTCAAGTGGCTTCAGAGTTGACAGAGCATCATTTTGTGATACAAATTTAACTAGACCAAATTTTATATGCGTTGTTTTGTATTTCGGGAGAATCGGCGGTCGAGTGTCCCAGCGCACCGGAGCTCGGAGGGCATAGAGCGAGAGCTTAGGTCTGTAGTATCCAAGGATCCTGGGTTCAATCCCCACCCCTGCCCGTTTCGATCTGGATGAGCATCGTCAAGGTGTGCGGTCGTGTATCACCACTGCGTGGTGCACGTTAAAGACCCCGGCCAAGCGATTGTACTGCACTGGCCGGATTCCGCATCTATACAGCTGAGAGAGAAATTCGCCCATTGAGTCAGACTAACTTCCGGCTGTATAAACGTACAAACACCACACTTATTAATTATATTGCATTTAAATCAAAGACCCGTCAAGAAAGGAAGATTTAGATGAGGCTCAACACGAGCAAAAGGTACAATGCTCTTCGGAGCGAATTCGAGCGTTAATTAGCTTTTCTTTTTATCTTACACTTCGCTCGTCGTTCGCAAGTTACGTAACGGCAAAACGAGAAATGAAAAGCAAATGAAGCTTTTTTTTAAATAGCTAAAAAATCAAGTTGTATTCTTTTCAGTATGGGTGCGTATGGCAAAGAGGAAATAATCGAGAATATGCAGATGAATGAACCGTACTTGATCAAATGAATCAAAGTTTCACGAACCCGCTGAAATTCAAAATGAACCGCGGAGCCAGGATTTCAACTCCTTGACTTCTGCTATATATATATAATTATATAGAATTTTGTTTTTTCACGAAGTCGGAGTTTTGAGTTTTCGCACGAGTAAGCGACGTTAAAACGATATTTTTCTTCCTCTTACCTGGATTTTTCCGTACCAGCATAGCCACTTTAGGTAGGGATATCTTCGGATTTAACGCGGTGCTTCTATGCTTTCCCGCTATTTAAGCGTGGACAGCACATAATGTGTGCCCTTTCCCTTAGTAAGGCGCGTTATCAAAGCAGTGACCGCACTTCCGCATTCACTACGAATCTTATCGGCTTAGAGTGAGCGGTCCCTTGAAGTTATACTTCGGTTCAGCTTCTGTCCGAGCGCGGCCAATGTTATGAGCCGAAGGGCCAATCAAACACCGCAAAAAGCACAGCGTCATGGCGTGCTGTCTGCGCTTGATAAGACTAGCCCGCTGAGGAGCACGCGCAGAGAGACGGCGAATACCGGCTGGTCCTGTCAACTGCAGAGAGCATGCCATGACGTTGTGCCTCTTTCGCAGTTTGATTGGCCCTTCGGCTCATAACATCGGCCGCGCTCGGACCGAAGCTGAAACGAAGTATAGCATCCAGTTTAAATGTCAGCAAGAACAATAAATACAATGCTTCTGTTAAGAATGAAAGAAGTGCGTGGTCCGCGTCACCTTTATTCCTGGACGCTTTATGCTACCGCAGTTACTCGGAAGTTAGCCCCCGAGCTGGAAGGGGTGATCCAGCAACTATTGCACTTTCACTAACTACCGCTTGGAAGAGTGGTGAGCAACATGGTAACCGGACAAAAACTCACCGGACAAAAGCTTACCGGACTGAAGCTCACCGGAAAAAAGTTCACCGGACAAAAGCTCACCCGTTTTTTTCACATACCCGGACAAAAGCTCACCTCCTTTATTTTTTTTCTACCCGGGCAAAACACGGGTTAGGGTAAAGTGAGGACGCGATGGACATTGCACCATTTCTAGGAGAACTGGCATTCCATCCCAAGCAAAGATAAGCCAAAACAGGCAGAGAAGCAACGACTTGGGACCAAAATTTAGTTCACTAAAATTGAGTGGAGCTGATAAGATCAAGCTTGCTTGACTCAAGGTATGCCGGAGCACCCTTGTGCCGCGCCCAAGAAACTTCGTGAAGCGAAATTTTCGAACCCGAAGAGTGACCGAAGAAGCGAAGTCACCCTTCGGGGACCTCGCTTTTTCATCGTGCTTATGTCACGCTAAGCGCGCACATGAAGGATAGGCATTATGTCCCTTCAATACTAATGCATGGGTTTTCTGGGGTTCAGGGTAATACTTGAAGTGGATGATGAAGAGAATTAAATTCTTTCCGTCATTGTACGTCGTAAATATATTTGAAATCAAGGATTATCTCAGGATGAGGGGGAAGGGAAACTGAAGCAAAACTGTAATAGAAAAACTATTGAGTTGCGAAGTTTTTAAAATATTTTGAAGGAACGGGAGTGTTGGCCTTTTGAAAAAAAGTACAAGAGAAATGACCAATTCAGAAAGCTGTGTGGGATTTTGGATAGGCTGGCGTTCCTTCCATCACAGCTTCTGCCCGAAGAACAATCCTACATCAGGGTAAAGTCTACCGGTGACATCGGAGACCTGCTGGACTACCTTGACTGCACGTATGTCAACGGCCCCTTCCTTGTGCTTTTGTTCCTTCTGCGACGGCACCCAGAGCGAATTCTTCCCTTTGCCTGACTGTGAGCCGACGGCGACCGGAGTTTCCCCTGGAACGGTGGAATATCTACGACGCCACTCTTCAAGATAAAGACCGGACGAACAGCACCTATAAAGGATGGAATACCAGGTTTCAGAAGCTTGTCGGTCATGCCCATCCATGCGTCTGGAGGCTGATTGAATGCCTACAGTAAAATCAGGCGCTCGTTGCCACGGCATTGACACGGGGCCGCAAACGTGAGCCCCGAGCGAAAGATAATTATACGATGGCAAAATTGTTTAAAACTGGGAAAATAGAAACTTTCGTGAAAAATTGCTATATACTTGCAAGACAACAAGGTAGAGGGGCTTAGAGTGATAAGCCGGAAGTTCGGAAGTGGCACCCCCCCCCCCCCCCCCCCCCGATTGCCGTATGTTTTACGCAAAAGTGACTACTCGTCACGTGACCTCCCAAGAGCCGTGACGTCACAGGTAAGATGGCAGCGCCCAGGGCTGGCGGATGCGAGTTTGTTTGGTGAGCGGAAGCCATGATGTGCAGCGGCTTTCCGACGACTTCGGGCTTTTTCGTGCTCGCTGACGCAGGTATAATGTGAAAATATGAAGGAATGAGACTTATAGCGAGTTCGTTTCACGGCACTCGTGTCCACGCGTGCCCACTCGCGGCGTAAAACGAGTTCGTTTCGGCAGGCACTCCACGAGTAGTTGCACTCTCCGAGTTCGTTTCAGCGGCGGCACCCCACGCGTGCATGCACTCGCTGCACCGAGAAAATCGGGCGTGCGCCAAAATGCAATCCCGTCATGCCTCGCTCCGGCGAAGGCGACGAGGAGCGGGAGCAGACGACGAGGGTTCGTCTGCTGCGATGTGTCGCGGAACCGAAAGGAGAAAAAGTAGATTTTCTGATAGAAATCGCGTCCCGCGGGCAACAGAATCAAAAGCGAGCTTGATTTGTGAGCGTCTGCTATTACATGAAAGAAGCGATTGACAACCCGTACTTTATTTGCAGGTTTTAAGTCGCTCTGTTGCCGTACAGACGCTGAACTATACAGTGTGTCAAGAAAAGCTCAGAACAAATGCACCAGCGGCCCCCAGATGTTTATCAACATCCGTGTGTGGGTGAAAAATTGAACATTTGTCGACAAAACTCCCTCAGCAGAAACATCTGACTTGCAAATAAGCAACAGAGAAAGCAAAACAAAGTGACTTTACCCGAGGCTTCGGCAACATCATCATGTTTAACATTTACCTACGTCAGCTAACTTGCCCCGTCGTATTTTGTTCGATAAAGCTCTCGTTCTTGACATCCTCACCAAGGCTAATTAATATCTGATCCATTTGTAATGACGATTGAAATCGAAAGTCCCACGAAAAGTTTTGCTGGATATTCCGACAGACTAGTTTTAAGCCGTACCCTTTCAGTGGTTCACGCATAATACCATGCTCAAACGAATCAAGCTTCTGCTCGGACAGCATCATCAGTTTTCTTCAGTGTAAACGGTTATAAGATTTGAAAGATCGCAACCAGCTGCTTTGTAGACAGCTGGGTACGGAAATTTACGCCTTCTGTAACTATACCTACGACAGCCGAGTTGCTTGAAGTCATCGCAACTATAAACTACAGGTTGCAGCGTTCAACGTTTGTAGATAAACGT
Source organism: Ixodes scapularis (assembly GCF_016920785.2). Classification (NCBI taxonomy): domain Eukaryota; kingdom Metazoa; phylum Arthropoda; class Arachnida; order Ixodida; family Ixodidae; genus Ixodes; species Ixodes scapularis. The sequence continues at coordinate 139,204,330 of NW_024609879.1, read as the reverse complement.
TAGTAGTGACTGCACTCTCGCATTCTTACCCATCACTCCGAACAGAAAGGTGCTAGTTTCGGTTTGAGCTCGGTACCTTTTCTACAACACAGATGGCGGCAGCATCAGTCTTTTGCACTCGGTGCATTGGGCGAGTTCGTTTGAGTCCAGTTTTCCGTGCAACACTCTGCGAGTGCGATGCATTCTGGGAGAAAACTCGAACGGTGCCAGTGCGTGTGAAACGAACTCGCTATTATATATCCTTCTTCCGCAAGATCGCCCTGGATCATCTGGATATTAACACCTGTCAGACAGCATCAGCCGTATCGCCGCACCGGTGCTCGGATTCGGGATCTGTTCGAGGATCGATAGAACTTCAAGTGCTTTTAGCATAAACTTTTCGCATTCTCTTAGGTTTGTTTGAACGTTGGAATGTCTGAAAATCGACGCTAAATGTATGCGTTGGATGTAGGGCCTAAGGAAATTTGTTTCAGCCCTAGGTAACTGCATAATCACAGCAACCTTTAGCGAGGAAACTCCTGCAATCTTTAACCTTTTGTGCTAATCGACGATTCTACTTTTGATCGCTTTTCTTCCTTTTTTGTTTGTGAGTGCGAAGTGCACACTTATTTCCAGCTACGAGGATGACGTTTTGTTGAGTGTGGGGATGAATAAATCGTTGCAGGCACCTGTTTCAGAGCTTTCGGACTTTGTTATAAGAACAACTGTTTTGGTGTATGCATAGATTGACTACACCTTTTTCTCTTTTGTAAAATTCATTGCAGCAATACTTTTTTTTCATCAAGAGTGTATTGCATTAGTCGGTCAATTATTTACTTCTTCTAATTACCTGGATAAGATTCTTCACATTTGTGTTCATCCCTTGCCTGAAGAGCAGCCTTGTTGAAAAATGTTGGCCATTCCTTTCGGTCTCTTCAATAGACTCTTTTCAAAAGTGTGGGCTGCCTATACTTCGTATCACTGTAACTTGGAAAAGAGCAACCGCCACAGCCCCCTCGAGCCAATCAGAGAGACGGATTGAAGGTGCGTGACAAATCTGTGCAGACAATCACTCTGAATGACATGTTGTCATGTGCCTCTCTCCAACGTGCATGTTGGCTCACCGAGACTGTAGCCTTTGTCGTTTGCCCAATTGTGATGAAACGAATTACAGTAGCTACTATTCTATTATCCCAGGCTTTCATACTTTGAGCATTTGTTCGACAAGAATGTTATGTCCGCCATCACTGTGAACTCGGCTCAGCGCCTATTGGACTCGAATGCTGCATTAACGTTCGACGTGAACTCGGGCCCAGTCGTGTGCTTTATGCCGAAAAAAAAAATGGTGACAGTTGTTTTGCTTGATGGGTTCTGCAAAGGGTCTAGTGTGTCATACGTAAAGGAAGTGTCCTGATATATAACAATGTATCCATACTATTAAAGTAGATGCTCAGAGGTGTGTTTGTTTTTGCGCTCAACAAGTTGCAGAAATAATTATTTCTTATTAGTGTAATATTTATTTTCGGTAGCTGGGCCTGGTTTGTGCTCATTAATGTCCGTGTGCTTTGATGTTATCACGTGTGTAGCTTTAAGTATCCCCTATGCAATGCCTACAGAGTCCCTTGGAGGGAATAAATTAATAAACAACATTTTCACATCACTGGTGTTGGTTTTCAGACGCGCCACATGTTCAGGAGAAGTGAAACGAGTGCAGCCCAATGCAACCAGTCTGCCAGTCTGGTATGTCCCATTAATTAGTATTGAGGGGTCAGAGATGCTGGTGTCCTCAAAAGGTCGAGCCCGTGCCATGAACATAATTCTTTGCGTAGAGACTCTGAAGATGTAAAGGCGAGCGGAAATATGTTTATCTGGTTAGTGTATCAAATATGTTTATTTCCACTTAATCACATAATTATTGATTCTTAGAAAATGGTTCCATAAAGAGCTCTTCCTGCGACAGTCTCGTGTCAGGCGCCCAGTCGTAGTACCTGTGCTCCCTGTTGTCGGATGACACTCCTGCACGTTGGTGCTCAGTTTGGTCGAGTGGCAACTTGAACCGACAGATGCCCCCTTGTAATCATACGTCGTGTGCGGTCACTGACATTTGATGCACTGAAGCTGCAGAGCTGGCTTCTAATCCTGGTAGTTCTCTGCGTCAATGCAGGAAGCTCGGGCATGTAGTGCTTACGTGGCTGTGCCTTTTGCTGTAGTGTTGACTTGATGGCTGGCAACAGGCAACAGTGTTTGTTTGCTATTCAAGCCATTTCACTTCCATTTCGTAAAGGCGATTTTTTTCTGCATCCCGCGACCACTGCAACTTATGTAAGTCTCGTGTGGCAAAGTGAAGTCGGGTGATGCTTGGTGTCCACTTTTGAGAACAACCAACCATTCTATTTCTTCAAGTCATTCAGCGGCATTCTCCGTCAAAGTTGGAAATTGTGTGCTTCATTGCATGGACACAGATAATGGTGTCGGCAAATATTTAGGTATTGTCCTTGGACAACAACCAACACCAAATCAACTGTCCTTGCATTGCCACTCACCTGCTTTGTCGTGCTTACCTCCTGTCGAGGTGATGGGGAGCAGGAGCTTCGGGGTAACGTCAGCACCAGGGGCAAAGGTCGCTGAAGATAATCCTCAATGTCCCGCGGACGCTCCTCGAGACGTGGTCGAAGGTCGTTCGGCACAAACTCTTGCAGGCCAATTCATTGGTGCCGGCACATCCAGTAGACATGGTTGGCCTCATGCAGTGGTACCAGAGTGGTGTTCGGTCGACCATTTCCAGCACCTCCGTTTTCCTCGGTGTACGTTGTTCAGCAAGAACCTACACTGGTTCTTTCCGATGTTGGGAATGCTTCGGCATTGGGGTGTCTTGTTGAATTGGCACTGAATATTAACTGGTAGCCGGTGGTGGACGTCGTGACTTTGTGGCATAAGTCACCCTAGGTTCGTCTGATGCCTCTTTGCTTGAAGAAGTTTTCAGTTGAAATGCCTGTCGAACTTGTTCCGAAACAATCTCTGCAATCAAAATAGAAGCAAGGCAACTGATGGCAGAAGTAACTTCCTGATCTCCTCCCGGACAACAATATGGATGATGCAACGGATGCCTGGGAGTCTGGCGTCGAAGTTGCAGCTGAAAGACTCGAGTGCCGAGACGCTGGGGAGTTGTTGATAGTGACAGGCTCTGCCTGCAGTGTACATTCAATGTTGGAAGTCTCGGTGAGACGAACCCTTCGACTGTTGTCGTGGGGTTGCGGACAAGGCTGCCAAAGGTGCTGTCCCTAGCATGAGGACTTGGGATTCTTATTTTCTCGTCTTCTGTAGCACCAGGGTTGGCGTGGGTGTTCGATCAGGCACAAAACATCCTCCACGAAGGCAGCATCGCTCTTGTTAAGGCCATGTCCCCGCGCGGCTCTCTCTCTCGTCAATGTTGGCTGATGAACGTGCACTTCAGCTTGATCTTGCAAACTTCCCATGACGTTGAGGAGGATTCGTGGTTTTTAAACATGTGCCTGACTGTTTCTTCCACGAGAAGTATCGGTTCTGCAGGAGCTGGTTGTCTGTCCACCCACTGTGGCGGGCAACACGGTCATATTGTTCAATCCAGCCCTCAACATCTTCATATACCATGCGTGAAAGGGCGTCGGAGTGTGAGATGCGACGGGCATACAAACAATGGTGGGAGTGGACGCGGTTCACTATTACAGGTTTGTCATTGTTGGCTTAGTCAGCTTCGGATTTTTCTGGCAAAAGACCGAATTCCGGTGGTTCCTGCTCGTAGCAGCGACGGACTCGGATTTCAGGTTCTTCGTGGTGTATTTTTGAGGTTTGTCCTTGTGGTACTTGCTCGTCTTGCGGTCTTTCTGCTGGGCTCAGGATAGTTATCGGTTCACGGCTCACCAAGGGTTTAAGACGCCGGATAGTCCGCCACCCGTGTCCCGTTATCGGGCAACTCGGCTGAGAAGCCGTCAAAGTGCACACAGAGTGAAGGGCTATGGGTAAAGTACCCAGCACCTCCACCAAAACATACGATGACAGCTGAGCATGACCTGGAACTTTTCAGATTAGTAAATATTGATAGAAGATAGCACTGGAGCAAGCACCCGTGACAATATAACAAAACTGACAGAAGAGAGACTACGCTGACCACTAAAGAAGCTGCATTGCTTTAGTGGCATTCTGTCCGAATAAATTCTCTCCCTCGGGGTTTGGCGACTGCCGTGGGCGAACTGAAATGAAATGGATGTGGGACCACTTTTATGGTAATGAGCCGCTGCAGACTGTTGTCGCAAAGCGGCGTGAGCGGGTGGACTGGGTAGGAACACGCGCAATGAAATGTCGATACAGCTTGCAATTCGCGTAACGAGTGTTGATGAAACCTTTGTGTCGAAGAAGCGTGCGAGAGACCAGCGGAATCAATATCAACTGCAACACTTGTGCTCCGCGAAAATGCACGTTTACGCCGGAACAATTAGGGAAGCAGCACAGCATCACCTAAAGCATGGCACAGGAACTACCAGCTTGAAGGCAGCTCTTCGGTGCGCCGCACACCTGTGCTCTGTGAAAGTGCACGTCCACGCCGGAACAATTTGTGAAGCTGAAAAGCATAATTTAACACGGCACGGGAACTACCAGCTTCAAGGCAGCTCTCCGGTGCGCCGCACAGCCAAACTGGGCCTTCGGTCATTTGAACGAAGCTGCAGCAGGATTGCACACTGCCAAGCACGACTCACGCAATTTCCGTCGCTAAACTGTGTTACAATAGTAAGGGTGCAGGCGAGCAGGTGGATGTTAACCATGTTGAATATACCTGAGACTGGGGGTAAAAGTCGAAGAAACAGAACGGGACAGGACGACGTCTCAAACTCTGCTCGAGCTGAGTTTGAGACGTTGTCCTGTCCCGTTCTGTTTCTTCGACTTTTATGTTGCTTTCTACCCCAGTCTCAGGTATATTCAACATGCTAAACTGTGTATCCAAATATATTGCACACAATCACTGCAGACCTTGAAGATTCCGATGGTCAACGAGAGCACAGAAACGTAGCCTTAAATTTTATCCTAGCGGTATCAGAATCAATCCGAGGTCCGAGGAACGCAGGGCAGATTGTCTCTTCCTTGACAATATCCCCGTCGGTAACCAGCGACATGCACACCGTTCCTCCGTGTTTTCACGTTATACCCACGTCAGACACCACGCTGAACTCTGAAGTCGCTTTCGACCGGCCTCATATGACAGCTTCCGCGTCTGAAATCAACTCGCCGAGGCGAACGAGAACCAACAAAGCACCCGACAAGCTCCGGCCCAGCTGGGGCCAGTCGCTGCATCGGCGCTGCCATCTTTCCTGTGGCGTCACGTATTTGTTTTGGTCATGTGACGAGTGGTCAAATTTGCGTACAATGGCAGCCGCCTTATTGGGGTCACTTTCGAGTGCAGACCAGAACCCCGGTTTATCGCTCTAAGCCCCTCTACCTCGTTGTTGCAAGAAGCTACATATATATATATGAATGAAGGAAACGTTCGTCGAAGGTATGCGTTCTGGTTCACATAAGCCGGGGATCGCACTGCTCATAGACGCTTTTGCAGCAGCTGTGTATGGGCGCCGCCATAACCGACCTTCAGTTTTTGTTCCCTCTTATTCCGTTCGCTCCACTTCATCATTACCACAGCAGGACATGTAATTGTCATTTTCAGTGTCACTGTGTCCTTCTCCCCAGCATAGACCTTTGTCGAAGCTCGTCAACGCCCGCTTCAGTGGCTCGGCATTTTGGTAAGACTAGAGTCACTAAATAAAGCTACGCTTTCAGAGTACCGAAAATCCCAAACAACGCGTCTGAAGCGCGTCGGGCGCCGCCATCTTGGGTTCACGCGCAGATGGAGAAGTGATTGTAGCTGAGCCAAGCCGAGCTGTAGCCGTCGCCTGCGCCAGCTGCCGTATCCGCAGCTGTAGCAGCGAATCAAGGTCGTGTTGTTCGTACCTCGACGTAACACGGAAGAAGCGCGTGCTGAGTGACGGACTTCAGCGTGCGAGCGCAGTAAACAGTAAAACAGCAGCAGGCAGCGGATCGGTGGACCCAAGATGGCGGCTTTGAAAAACGCGATGATGATGGTAGCGACTCACGTGACTGCCGCTGTCCAATGATGCTGTAGCGAATTAGAATGTTGTTGAATAGAGCGACTGCATTGTCGGCAAAGTGCCAAAGATAAGGAATGCGGTACTCTGAAAGCGTAGCTTATTTAGTGACTCTAGGTAAGACAAGAGAAGGTCGGCTATGCCGGCTCAATCTCACGCGCGCTGAAAGTGTCTATACATCATACAAAAGACAGTCGGCATACAAATTCGAAGGCGAGTCACCGGAGATTCGTGCTTCGAATGGCGCGTGGCAATGAGTTAAAGGAGCAAACTTAGCACGCGGCATTCGCACCACGGATATTGTCACGGGTAGTGACCAATAAACAAGAAATAAACAGGAATGAATAAACGTTTAATGTGGCGAACTTGTGCCAAAAATAAAAGGGTACAAAAGATAATAATAGAGCGTCGCGGGCGTCGAAGTCGGCGTGGCAGCAGAGTCAAACGCTGGGGCGAGATTGACTCCGCTCGCCTTGCGGAATCCCTTATGTACCCTCGTGGGTTTCTGGATCGTTCGGCGTAGAAGGTTCGGCGCGTGGAACATTAATCTTACCTCGAATCAGCAAGACGGTTCTCGAATTCACGAGAACATCACATTACAGTGTCAACAAAAATGAGCCTCCGCAGCCAGGAATCGAACCCTGGCTTCCAGCGTGGGAAGCAAGCGCGATAACCGTTAGGCCACGCGCACTGCCTGCTTGGCCAGCTGCGCGCGCGGCATTACTCCCCCCTTTAAAAAGTGCATCGTCCCGATGCAATCCGAAAACAAAACAAATAAAAATAACGGAAAACTAAAGAGTCATTTGGAACACATAAGGTCCACAGTCCTATCGAGCGTAGTACGGCTTCAGTCGCACGACGTGGACGACTTCCGGACGTGGAGGGCGGCGTGACGAAGTCCGTGTTCCGTCGGGCATCACTTCGTAGTTCAGATCTCCGAGTCGACGAAGCACTTTGTAGGGTCCAAAGTATCGTTTCAGCAATTTCTCACTGAGGCCGCGGCGACGGATGGGCGTCCATACCCACACCCTATCTCCGGGCTGGAAGTGAACGTCCCTGCGACGAAGGTTGTAGCGGCCGGCGTCGACGCGTTGCTGGTCTTGAATCATGAGTCGGGCGAGCTGGCGGACTTCTTCGGCGCGTTGACAAACCGCCTGGGCGTCGTCGCTCTCATTGTCAGATGGCTCATGGGGCAGCATTGCGTCCAGCATGGTCGTTACCTTCCGACCATGTACCAGCTGGAAAGGGGTGAATCCAGTGGTCTTCTGAACCGCCGTATTGTAGGCAAACGTGACGTAGGGCAACACCTCGTCCCACGTCTTGTGCTCTACGTCGACGTACATAGAGATCATATCGGCGATTGTCTTGTTGAGTCGCTCGGTCAGCCCGTTGGTCTGCGGGTGGTGTGCAGTGGTTCGACGATGGCCGGTGCCACTGAGACGAAGGATCTCTTGCGTCAGCTGGGCCATGAACGAAGATCCGCGATCTGTAATCAGAACTTCGGGAGCGCCGTGCCGGAGGACGATGGACTCGATGAAAAACTTGGCGACTTCCACAGCAGTCCCTGAAGGAAAGAGCTTTCGTTTCGGCGTACCGCGTGAGATAATCTGTAGCGACGATGATCCAGCGGTTCCCCGACGTCGAAGGCGGAAAAGGACCAAGTAGATCCATTCCGATCTGCTGGAAGGGTGTAGTTGGAGGAGAAATGGGCTGCAGAAGTCCGGCCGGCCTCGTCGGCGGTTTCTTGCGTCGCTGGCACTCGTGGCATGATCGTGTGTATAGGTGGACGGTCTTGGGGAGCTTCGGCCAGTAATACTTTTCACGAATATGGGCCAGTGTCCGGATGTAACCTAGGTGTCCGGATGTCGGGTCGTCGTGGCAGGCTTGGAAGACCTCCTCTCGAAGGTCACTTGGGATTACCAGCAACCACGGTGTGTTGTTGTCGCCGAAGTTCTCTTTGTAGAGTACACCTTGTCGGATGGCGAAGGTCGGCAGTACTCGTGAGAAGACACGTGGCACGGTACTCCTGCCCCCTTCCAGGTGCTCGATTAATGCGCGCAGCTCAGGATCGTCCCGTTGACGTCGTGCCATATCGTCGGTGTTCACTGCTCCTAGGAAGCACTCGTCGTCATTGTCGTCGCTGCAGCCGGAAGGGGTTTCGACGGGGGCTCTGGACAGGCAGTCGGCGTCGCTGTGCTTGCGGCCTGACTTATAGACCACTGCCATGTTGAACTCTTGTAGTCGAAGACTCCATCGAGCGAGGCGTCCTGACGGGTCCTTCAGGTTCGCAAGCCAGCAGAGCGAGTGGTGGTCCGTGACTACACGGAACGGGTTCCCGTACAAGTACGGACGAAACTTCGTGATTGCCCAGACGACCGCAAGGCATTCTTTCTCAGCCGTGGAGTAATTTTTCTCTGCCTTGGACAATGTCCGACTTGCGTAGGCGATGACTCGCTCGATGCCTTCTTGCAATTGGACTAGTACTGCGCCCAGTCCCGCGTTACTTGCGTCCGTGTGAATTTCTGTTTCCGCATCCTGGTCGAAATGTCCAAGCACAGGAGGAGTCTGGAGTCGTCGTTTCAGTTCGTCGAATGCCTGCTGTTGCTCCTCGGCCCATTCGAACTTCTCGGCGTCCTTCGTGAGATTCGTAAGTGGTGCGAAAATTCTTGCGAAATCCCGAACGAAGCGTCGATAATAGGTACAAAGTCCAAGGAATCTTCGCTCGGCCTTCTTATCTGTCGGCGCTGGAAATGCCGCGACGGCGCGAGTCTTCTCGGGGTCTGGGCGGACGCCTTCGTTACTAACCACGTGGCCAAGGAATTTCAGTTCGTCATAGGCGAACCGGCACTTTGACGGCTTGAGTGTGAGTCCAGCGGTCTGAATGGCTTGAAGAACAGCTCGGAGTCGTCTCAAGTGCTCGTCGAAGTCAGCTGAAAATACTACGACGTCGTCAAGGTAGACGAGACAACTCTGCCACTTCAGCCCTGCCAGTACGGTGTCCATGACACGCTGGAAAGTTGCTGGCGCCGTGCATAGTCCGAAGGGCATCACCTTGAACTCGTACAGTCCATCCGGCGTGACGAAGGCTGTCTTCTCTCGGTCCCGTTCGTCGACCTCGATTTGCCAGTAGCCGCTCTTCAGGTCCATCGATGAAAAGTATCGAGAGTGGCGCAGCCGGTCTAGACTGTCGTCGATGCGGGGGAGTGGGTAGACGTCTTTCTTCGTAACCGTGTTGAGCTGCCGGTAGTCCACGCAGAACCGAAGTGTTCCGTCCTTCTTCTTAACCAGCACGACTGGAGAGGCCCATGGACTGCTTGAAGGTTGGATTATGTCGTCATTCAGCATCTCTTGAACTTGCTGATGGATCACCTCCCTTTCCTTAGCGGAGACTCTGTACGGCGATCGATGCACAGGGCGCGCGTCGTCCTCGGTAACGATGCGGTGCTTGGCAACCGCGGTCTGGCGCACCTTCGATGACGTCGCAAAGCAGTCGCGGTATTCGGCGAGGAGGTTAACCAGCTGACGCCGTTTAGGGTCCGGAAGCTTAGGGTCAATGTCGAGCTGCGCTGGTGACATACTGTCTTGCTGGGGCGGCGAGGATTCGTCAGTAATCGCGGTGATTTTGGCGGGGTTTCGGAGTTTCTCGACGTGGCCCACGGCTGCACCTTTCGTGAGGTGTTGCGTTTCGTTTCGGAAGTTCGTCACGAGGGCCACAGTCCGCCCATCCTGAAGTTCAGCTACTCCCCTTGCGACACCTATGCCTCTTCCCAGGAGCAATTGGAGGCTTCCCTCGAGAAGAACTTCGCCACATGAAGCTTCATCAATCCCGACACGTACGAAAACACTCGACCGCGGTGGTAGGTTTACGTGGTTTGCGAGGACTCGGACCGTGGGTGACGTCGCTTGGGGTTCCTCCGCTGGTGGAGCAGGTTTTCGTAGCGTCAGCCGGTTTGTTCCGAGGTCGATGACGGCGCCATACTCGCAGAGAAAGTCCATTCCGAGGATAACGTCCCTCGAACAGTCTTGCAGAACGACGAACTTGACAGGGCACGTTTCGCCGTGCATCTCGACGCGAGCAGTGCATCTCCCGACTGGTGTGATGAGATGTCCTCCGGCCGTTCGTATTTGGGGTCCTTCCCACGGCGTCATGACTTTTCGAAGGCGGCGGGAGAGCCTCCCACTCAAGACTGAGTAGTCTGCTCCGGTGTCCACGAGTGCCGATGCGTCGTGGCCGTCGATGACGACGTTTAGGTTGTTGGACACCGTTGCAGAGGCGTCGTAGCGATGCGTGGCGTCGGGAGAGTGGGAGCGCTCCGGCGTTCTTGGAGGATCTTGGCGTCGGTCGTCTTCGGCAACTCCACCTCCAGGGGTTGCCGCGCCTAGTTTCCCCGGCGTGGAGCGAGGGGCGACAGGCTTTCACGTCGGGGTCGGTGCATCGGCGAAGCTGGACGTCGTGGTGAAGGCGACCGGAACTCTCGGCGGGACGCAGGCTCGGGGGACTGAGGTCGTCGCAGGTACTCGTCGATTTCCCGAGGCCGTTCACCATAACGGGGTCGCGGGTCGTTCGGGTGGAACCCGCGCAGCCCGAGTCGACGGTATGGGCATCGGCGGGAGGTGTGGTCTGCTTCCCCGCAATGGAAGCACAGAGGGCGTCGGTCGGGCGTTCGCCACACATCGGTCTTCCGGGGTGCACGGGGCTCCTGACTGGCGTACTGGAGCTGGTCGTCGCGGCGTCGGTCGTGCTGCGGCGCAGGAGAGTGACGTCGGGGCGGCGTAACATAGGCTCGAGGAGGAGGCGGTGGCCGTCGGGCCACTGCGGCGTAAGTCAACGTGGGCTCCTCGGTGGCTGCCACGGCGACGGGAGCCTCTGGTTGGATGGCTCTCTGAACTTCTTCCCGCACAACCTCGGCGATGGAGAGCGTCGCTGGTCGGTTTGCAGCTGGCAGCAACCGGCGGATTTCCTCCCGGACGACCTCCCGGATGATTTCGCGGATGTCCGTACCAGGAGCGTTTTCGCCGCTAAGCAGAGCGGTTGCAGCGACACTTGGATGTCGCTGGTAATGGAAAGCGCGCGCTTGGAGGGCGCGCTCGATGTTTGTCGCCTCGGTGACGAAGGCTTCGACAGTGCCTGGCGGGTTGCGCACGAGGCCTCCAAAGATGTCGTCTCTCACCCCGCGCATGAGGACCCGCAGCTCCTTGTCGTCTGTGGCTCGTGGGTCGGCACGGGCGCTCAGGCGGAGGACATCTTCTACGAAGCTTGTGACGCTTTCGTCGGGGCCCTGCGTTCGAATTCGGAGGAGATCTTCTGCCTTCTCCCGTCGGTGTAGGGTGGCAAACGTCCGCTGCAACTCGGCCACACAGATGTCCCACGACGTAAGCGAAGCCTCGTGATTCTCGAACCAATGCCTCACAGTACCCTCCAGCGAAAAGTAGAGGTTCTGGAGGCACTGCTCCGCAGTCCATCCGTTGTGCCGCTCCACACGCTCGTAGTGCTTGACCCAGTCTTCGACATCCTCATGGATCTCGCCGTGGAAGGGAGTCGGCGTACGAGGAGCGGCGGGCAGGTAGACGACGGCAGGAGCGGCGGGGGTCGGCGACTGGTTGGCCATCGTCGGCTTCGTTGGCTGCTTGGTCCTGGGCGGCAGAAGTCCGAATTCCGGGTGTAGGCCTTGGGTGCGACGACTGAACCGGATCTCGGTAGTGCCTTCGTTGGTTCTTCGTGGGCTTGGCGTCGGACTTGCACTGCGGGCCCTGGGAGGGGTACGCGGCAGGGGCATGCGTTACCCCGCACCTCTACCAAAATGTCACGGGTAGTGACCAATAAACAAGAAATAAACAGGAATAAATAAACGTTTAATGTGGCGAACTTGTGCCAAAAATAAAAAGGTACAAAAGATAGTAATAGAGCGTCGCGGGCGCCGAAGTCGGCGTGGCAGCAGAGTCAAACGCTGGGGCGAGATTGACTCCGCTCGCCTTGCGGAATCCCTTATGTACCCTCGTGGGTTTCTGGATCGTTCGGCGTAGAAGGTTCGGCGCGTGGAACATTCTTACCTCGAATCAGCAAGACGGTTCTCGAATTCACGAGAACATCACATTACAGTGTCAACAAAAATGAGCCATCGCAGCCAGGAATCGAACCCTGGCTTTCAGCGTGGGAAGCAAGCGGGATAACCGTTAGGCCACGCGCGTGCTGCCTGCTTGGCCAGCTGCGCGCGCGGCAATATTGCGCTGACTCGTGTTTGCAGACTGTCTTTTGTGTGATCTATGACCGGTGTTACCCCGGCATTAGGACATACAAAATACACCGATCTCACCGAGCATGCCCAGCATGCGTGACGCCGCCATAATTGTAGTTCACAGGAGGCAGGCGACAGTGAACGGGTGAGCTCGTGCCGACCCGCAGCCTCTATAGTTGTCGCGCGTGCAGAATAGAGTCACTAAATAAGCTACGCTTTTAGAGTACCGCATTCCTTTTCTTTGGCACTTTGCCGACAATGCAGTCGCTCTATTCAACAACATTCTAATTCGCTACAGCATCATTGGACAGCGGCAGTCACGTGAGTCGCTATCATCATCATCGCGTTTGTTCAACGCCGCCATCTTGGGTCCAGCGATCCCTTGCCTGCTGCTGTTTTACTGTTTACTGCGCGCGCACGCTAAAGTCCGTCGCTGAGCGCGCACTTTTTCCTTCTCATGTCGAGATAAGAACAACACGACCTTGATTCGCTGCCACAGCAGCGGATACGGCAGCTGGTGCAAACTAAGGCTACAGCTCGGCTTGGCTCAGCTACAGGCGCCCCTCCATCTGCGCGTGGACCCAAGATGGCGGCGCCTGATGCGCTTCAGACGCGTTGTTTGGGAGTTTCGGTACTCTGAAAGCGTAGCTTTATTTAGTGACTCTAGTGCAGAAAGACTACAGTTCCCAGGATGAATGCCGGCGGCGTAGCGAAGCTGGCTGGTGAGATCGGTCTACTTGGGCCAGTTGGTTCACGATCACGTAGGTAAGCGCCAGAAAACACAAGGACTGACGTAGACAGACAGGGGCGCCTTTGCACGTTTACTTCATTCTCCCTTTGTTTTTGTTTTTTTCTTTTTGTGAATTTGAAACCATTTAATCCGAGAGTTCATCGGTTTCTCCGTTTCATCTTAAAGCGTTACCAACGCTACGAGCCAACGTCGCCTATCAAGCGTCTAGAAAACACTAGATCAAGGGCATTATACGTGTTCTTTACCGCCCAAGTGATCCACTCAAGCACCGGGAACAACTCATGACAGTGCGTTTTGATCGGTGGGTTTGTGTTTGCGTTGCAATCCGCTTTTGGTTTCGCTTGGACTTAAAGAGAAACTGCAGAAGATCTTGAAAAAAATATGACTTAGAGGTAGGAGTTTCAACGTTCGTGTTCCCTTAAGAAAATGGGAGACATAAACGCAACAAGGTTGGTTTCGAAACGCAGTGCAGCGCGCTTACGTTTCCCGCTTGCAGCGCCAACACGGCTAACGAGCGTAATATTAAAAAAAAGAAAAATAAAAAAAAAGTACAACATATGCGCTTAGCAAGTATTTTTTGTTTACGATTAATAGTTGAAGTAAGTCCCAATCAAGTCGGCTAAAACAAGAGACAATCTAAAATCAGTATACATGTAGTTGGCTGTATTCAGCCAAAACAATCCAATCCCTAGCACTCCAATTTGGCGCTCCTTCTCCGATTATTTCATGTGCGCTTTGACCGTGTGTTGCCAAAGATTTAGGCCTTCAAGTATGTCGAAACTGAGACGAACGCGGGTGAGCATAGTCTGCAAGCTGCTGCTTTATTTAGATCTGAGCTTCAGCGACTTTGAAGCCTTGAAATACTTGCTTTAACCTCGCTGGTATCATGCCACGAACGAAATCCACTCGGAGTCACGGAGTATAGTGATACGTTGCCATGTCAACGGTCACCGCGTCTCTTTAGGTTTAGAAACGGCCAGAATCGGGGACGATCTTTAAAATGGGACCAGCCCACCGCTCATTCTTTGTAACTTGAGCGACATAAAGCAAAGCGAAAGCCGGTGGCACCATTCATTGGTAATGAAATTGGCTAATACTGCAGCGACCACGACGAATTTGCTGCGAAGCGAGCGGAAAGGGCGTCGCCATGTTTGCCGACGCAACCCGGCCCCAGGCAAATAGGGGCCCCGCGCTATGTCTCGAACCTAGCGTTGGGGTGAGCGCCAACCCAAAGCCCAAAACGGAATTCGGGTTTGGCGCATGCGCAGTGGTGAGCCCCTATTTCCTTGGGGTCCCAAAGCTTTGGGGCTTCCTATTTTAAAACTCTCCATTTTCGTCGCATGAATTTCAACATCACGAGCATTTGACCTGAGCGTATCGATAGAGGCGAAAAAAACTGGAGAACCAACCACCGCGTATGACGTCGTACCCAGAGGTTTCAGCTGCCTCGCGCGTGCAGCTTGTAAGGGAACGCGTGCAACGGTTTTGACTGCTCGGTTAAGACTTGTGGAAACGCGGAAATGTTGACATCTCTGTATAATACGTCATATCACCTCACACCGAACTATACGGGAAAGAGTAGCTTCAGCACTATTTTGAAAGCGCTGTTGTGACTACTTGGCGCATCAATCTGAAATATAATTTTGATATTCGCGACCCTGGCGGACAAACGAAAACGATTGAATATTTTTTTCTCTTGTGTGTGTGTTTTATACAAAGCCGCTTTAGGTTTTTTTTTGTTTTTTTTATGAAAGAGAGTATAGTGGTTTCAACGAAAGTTCGGACAGAGTATTCGCACTTACATTCTTAAGATGTGCTCCGCCAGCTGATCTAGCATGCGGTACATTGCGTGTGGATCACTCATGAGTATTACTTTATCTCTACTGCAGAATCCAGCAAAGAAAGAGTAGCATGAAAGGAATGGGAGTATCGCAGTTCAATGATATGACTTTCGCTCACAGGTGGATATGTACGAGCAAGCAGTCACAGACTGCGCGAAAGAAGAAAGCCCCGCCTTATGGGGCGTAATACCGAACTTATCTTTTTTGCTTCTCATTAAAGGAAGCCCACATGTTGCCAGATGATGGGACATACGCTTTGTTGTGTGTTGATATATCTTTAGGAATGCGTTCCGAATAGAGCAAAGGGGTATTTACTTGCCCTCAGCACGAACTGTTGAGAAATAAACGTATCGTCTGCCGCTAGCAACAGTTCTACCAGTGCGAAAATAAATGCGGCGAATGCTCGTTTTCAGCACGCGCCCAACAACTTCGTATGGGATTGGCATTTGTTGGCGAAGAAACACTGCGGCTTTGATTGGTCCAGTTGCATTTCAATGCCATTAAAGCACGTAGCCGGTTGAAGCTGCTATGAACAATAGGAAACTAATCGTACGACTTTAACCTCCGAGGCGCAGTACGGGTTTTCTTTTTTTTTTTTTTCTTTTTCTTCGGAGTTTGCCTAATTTAGGGCAAATTATTTATGCCCATTCCGAATCGGCATGGCCTGGTCCTTTAGCTTGCACACACTCTCAAACCAAAAATGAAAATTAAAAAAAAATAATAAAAACGTGTGTCGGCAGGGCGAAGGACCTCGCTTTGAAGCAGGTGCCTGAGTCTTCTCCTTTTTCGGCTCGCGCTCTTCGCTAAACTGAGTCGACATGAAAGTCAATCGAGACACTGAAGCCTCCGAAACCTCTGAAACCAACACCGTGGAAATATGCCTCTCGCGCATAAATGAATGCGCGAAAAAAAAAAAAAAAAGAAAAAAAGTGAGGGAGATGGATCGCTTGTGCTGTCAAGTTCAACCCAGCATTGCTGCGTGCTGATGTTCGGCGTCACGCGCTTGAGGCCGTTGCTGGGCGCAGATTACAAACGAGTACTGCCTCAGCGTTCATCTGGAACTCCTGTCTTGCCTGCTTGAACACCAGTTCCGGCCGCATGCTGCCGCAACACTCGTGTTCAACCTTTGTCCCGCACCGCAGGCCTCAAGCAGCTGACGTAGAAGCTCAGGCACTATAATCCTTGTTATCCAGGAGGTGAAGGCGGCAGGTTCCCAGAGGGGTGCTGAAGTGCCTAGTACGCGTCTCCGACAGCCGTGATTAGGCTCCTATTCCGTCAACGCATCCAAAGAGGTTCCAAAGTGGCAACGAATTACGTCACAAAAGCCGGAATGTCAAGCTGTCACTGATCCCGGAGGTCGGGCGTAAATGACCTGGCAGATCTACGAGCCCGCGTTTCCCCCGCTCCTGGGCTAGCATGTCAGTATTGGACCAGCTCGCCTGTACAGTTGCTTCAGTTCAGATCATTATCTTAAAGACTATACATTAATAGCGGATCAGTAACTGAAATACGTCACCAGTTTGAGACTGATCCTGGAAGCAGTACCTGTAACAAAAACAGCGCGTTTTTAATTTAGATATCGACAAAGCCGCGATGGTGACAACTGATTCTCAATTACATACTCCGATAACGTAACGACGATCGTAGCATTTTCAAACCGTGCCTGTTTTTGCGCTACAAAAGTCTTTAAACCCCACAGAGCACTATTCCCATCCAACCTACCATCTGCATCAATGCTGGTTTCGTATATCCTCTTCTGTTCAGACTTCTGAAAAATGCCACATCGTAACAAAAACATGTTTATCATTTTGATCTCAAAGTTTCTTTTTAATCTTTTTTTTGTAGAGTTTGGAGTCTCTGTGTACGCTGAGTACACAGCAAGCGACATTCAATAAAGCGCCATGCATCGCGGTTACGTTCTCGGCAGAACAGAAAACGACTAATTACTTTAACGTCAAGGTAACAGAGCTAACACATCCTAAAAAAGACAGTCTGCAGAAAGAGTCTGAGGCGTGGTTCTTCCATGTATGACTGTCCCGACACATTGGGCATGCAAAGACTGTCTGCAGAGATGCAGAAATGTCCGGAGCGTATATTTGTGCGAAACAAAGATACAATCATTCTTTAGTCGCGCCCTCAGATAATTATGTCATCGTGTCTTTTGTATAATGTACGAGGGAGTGTGAATGTGGCTTTATAATTGTCGCCACGAAAGTTCTACTTGTGGGACCGCTTAAACCTGTTTCTAGCAATCTCGAACCGTCATCAGACGCGTAATTCCACCAAAAGTTATTCGCAAGTACGCCACTCCGTGTGACGCATACTTCCGGTTGGAACTTTCACCGAAATCAACGATGGCACGCTTCGCCCTGTGAGTTTCTACGCGCATAGAAAGTGTTTTTGTTTCTTTTTTCTATTTTGCTCGAGTTTTTTCTGCGTTGTGCTTGATTGCCCCAGCCGCAGTCGATTGGGTCGTGTCGTCTCCAGTAAGAAAAGCAGAATTTATCATACTCATGACGTCACAGTAAGGGAAACGCTTTTGGTCGCGCTCGCCGCCAGTAGGCCGATCTCACCAGCCTGTTTGGCTACGCCACCGCTGCCGCAATGCATCGAGGGAAACTTAGTCTTTCTGCGCATGCGGGAACTTCCCCGAAGCTCTGCGCATGCAGAGTCGAGAAGGCGCCAGCTGTCTCGTCGGACACTGCCGCCTGCCGTCTGAGAAGTAAAGTTATGGCGGCTTCAGGCATGCGCCGAACGCCCATGGTCAGATCGGACTATTCACGAACAAATCACAGTTCGTCAAGTAGGTTGAAAGCGAGCTTTCCAGCACTACGACTCTTGAAGGGGAGAAGGAAGCTTTTCAGGGGTACACAGACTCCCGTATGATTACTTACTTCATCCTAAGGTGAACTAGAAAAAATACAAATAATAAGAACGCAATTTGCTTTGTAGAGGCTGAAAACGTGCCTGGTATCTAGAGGAACTTTGATGGGAAGTCGGATTTCATACGTAACGGTCTTTATTTGGGATTTAAGACGAGCCGGGTCTCAAAAAGTCGACCCGTGGGCGGCCAGAAGGACTTTAGCAAATGCCGTCAGTGCGAATTTTAAAGGGAACAAAAAACAGCATTAGTTGATGCGGCCCAAATACGTTCCTGCTCGTACTGATTGAGCTCTGTCCTCGACGGTGCCACTCGCCGTAATCGCGCACTTCGTCACCACCAAAAACGATGCCAATAACTAATCGCCTGCATGGGAACTAACGGGCGAATGGCGTTTAGGCAAAATACCCCATGCCGCCGAGGCTGCAACATCAGTTATGTATGGTGCCGATCGCCGTGTGCGTCACGGTTCAGCAAGTATACTTGAGTTTCTCGAAGCGTGTATAGATTCCTCACGTGGGTACTCCACACGTGGGCTACTGCAGGAACGAAAAAACGATTATCTTACAGTTAAGCAGGTGATGCCAACGAGCCTCAGAACGAGTCCCAGTTCGTGCGGCAGTCCGCTGTAGGTTGCTCTCAACGACGGAAATAAACAAACACGAGGACACGTGTGAATGACATCAAAACTCTGGCTATATCGAAACGGGCAAAAAACAAAATTAAATTCCTCCGTAAAAATACAAAAAGATATATATATATATATATATATATATGCCTATTCTTTTTTTTTTTTGGGGGGGGGGGGGGGGGGGTGGGGGGTATTTGGTATTTAGTACATCGAAGTGATATGAAAATGCACACTGTTTTTTGTTTCATTTCATACACGTAGAATGAGCAATTTATGTTTTCGTTTTAAGGCGATTCCTTCATCTGACAAGACATGCCTATTTATAAAAGGGCAATGATGTCTCATTGTACGCACGCCGGGAAAGTGTGTGCAACCCCAGCTTGAGATGCAGCTGCGATGCACATCGCCTGGATAAGAATCAAATGAGGCGGAGTGAGGCGACCTGCGTGGCGCATGTAGGCTGCCCATGTCCAGGATGTCCACAAAATAAAACGTTACTGCTTGATTTTTTTATTAAAAAATAAATTCCACATAGCCTAACGCTAAATATCTCCGCCAGAGTGTAGCCTTCAAAATTTATAAATTATTTTCAAAACTTCTTAATGAGAAATTTTCGATTGCCGAAACTCACGAATACATGGGGATAAATGGCGCAAACTGAGGGAATCTGACCGCATTTTTCCATTGAAAGTTAAAAAAAAAAAAGAATTTATAAATTTTGAATAAGATGACGGTTATTTCTGAAACTTTTTTTTTTCTAGTCGGACTGCTAGGATTTCACTGAAAAGGTGTGTGTGTGTGTGTGTGGGGGGGGGGGGGGGGGGGGGCAGGGGGCAGGGCGGGGAGCGGGGCCATAAAAAAGAAAAACAAGCTCTGCTACTACTTCGTCCACTCTACAAATGTACATGGTTACGAAGATTTCCGTTTAGTTGCGTACAAAAGCATCTCTTTCTTAATTTTAGACAAATACAATTACATAGAAAAGTGCCCCCAACAAACACGCTTGTGAGAACGTATTGACAGATGGAACACCAGAAAGAGGTCTAAATTTACTCTAAAAGAGGAAACATTTTTTATTGTGTGTTTTTTATTCTAACGTGTATTTCTCCCATTCGCTTAGAACTCATTTCGCAACTCTACGCGCAGGTTCACACAAATTCGTAACGTCAAGCTTCACTGAAAAAAAAAAAAAAAAACAGCTATGAGACAGCAGAAATGCACCCCTAAAACGGAACGTCTGTTCCCAGGAATGTGTCTCCTTAATTCTCTTCGACTCAATAGATTCTTTCTGAATCTAATGTCAGGCAAGTGCAATGACTTTCAGATATTGCGGGGTCTCTAAAGTTAAAAAAAGGCAAAGCCTAGAGGAAATCTCTGCTGTCTTCAAAAACAAAACAAAATATCCCAGAGAGCGACGAACCCTGAAAGTTCATAATGACCAAATCAAAAGTGCATAAATATGAAGCTATTTAAGACTTCAGCAGGCAACATAATCTAAGCATGTAGTTTTGGAATTTTGTAAATGGCCTAATGAGCGTTAATTTTGACACCTTTCTAAAGCAAAGAAAAAACAAAAACAGCTGGAAAATCCAAACTAAAATAAACGTCTGCTCTTTTCTTTTCCAGTGTCTGTTCATGAGATTAAAGGGACCATGAAATGACTTTTTTACTTTTTCCAGATAACTTTTACATTAAACCGTCAATGTTCACTGAATGCCGAACAGGCATCCGTTTTCGTCTTGGTTTATTAACTTCTACACAAAAAATTAATGAAATATCTACTTTTTCTTGACCGCAAAACAAGCTGTGACGTACAGTGTTTCCGGAACCGGAAGTTCTCTCGGCATTAGGAGATGGGAGCGTTAGCGGCGACGAGTTGGGGTGCGGCGGTAGGTTTTACTGCGCTGATGTCACCGACGTATTTTCTGAATCGGCGCCTCTCATCGCCGCATCGCAGCTGAGCGAAATTCAATGAAATATGTTGCGCTACAGCGACAGCATGGGACTAGTCCCATACGCCGGTATGCCTGTTGGGAAGTGCAGCGAGTCTTCCGGTGAAGACTCCACAAGTCAACCCAACTGTCATTGTTGGTAAAAGGCGGCCAGTGTCAGTCGTTTGCAAAGCGACGTAGATGGAAACAAATTGCCGGGGCGTTTTTCGCGGTTTCGGAGATGCAGAAGCGAGCCGACGTTAAAAAAGATACGTTTGAACTACGAGTGTCAGCAAGAGCCACGTAAATACCTGTTCACACTCGGAGCGGACGCGCGCGTTTGATGGAAGTGCTGTATTCGCGCTGTTGGTAAGCGCTTCGGGACCGATCTTTTACGATTGCAACTCGATACTGACGCGACACTCGGCAAAGAAAGTTTGGACCGGTATTGCACGTATACCTCCCACGAACTGTTACAGCTCGACAGTGACGTGCAGTCTGTCAGGATAAAAATGGCATACCAATAACAAAGTGTACATACCGTGTTACGAAGGTAATTCATACAGCGTTTATTTCAGCTCTATATCACACAAAACAAGAAGAGAGAATCGACGAGGGTCCCTTTTCGACGAGTGTTCGTCAACACTGCCTCGGAAAACAAGGGGAAGAGATTGACCTCACCTCTTAACGTAAAATTGAGGTCAGCGATCAAACTATTATACGGAAAGGGTCCACAAGGGTACCCCACAAGGGTAGCGCCATAGAGTTATTATAATGTACGCTAGAGGTTCAACTGGCGCTAGTGTGCTGCTGCAAATTGAAGCAGGCAGCAACCAGTCCGAAATTGACTTCCGGTAATGCATTGCTATGGGAAAAAGCGGGTGCATTTTCTCTCTGCGCTCGATTATAAGAGCAAATATCACGAATAATTCGTACGTTTAGGTAGCTTGGAACTTTTCTCAGTCACGCAGACGAAATAATTGGTCAGTTACAGCGTTTTCATTTGAAATTCGTGGCACGAAAAACGATGCTAAAACCGCTTCGTACGTGTATTTATGTGCACTGTCGGACACTGTTAGCGCGAACACGGCGTCGGCACTTTTCAACATGAGGGACATACGTGCCAAACGAGCGAAGGACATGTGGAAAACCAAGAGAGACGGCAAGATTTACGCAGTAACACTGGATAAGTAACTCTTTGTGCGTGCAGACGATCAAATAAATTGAA
The DNA here is from genome assembly GCF_016920785.2 of Ixodes scapularis. NCBI lineage: Eukaryota > Metazoa > Arthropoda > Arachnida > Ixodida > Ixodidae > Ixodes > Ixodes scapularis. Next base: position 139,182,721 of record NW_024609879.1, on the reverse strand, counting down.
AGTCACGTACTATAGTCAGATTTGTAATAAATAAGTACTGCTTTCTTCTTTCTGCTCATGAATATGTGCAAAGATGCATGTTCTGGGTTCAAATCATCACCCGCAGGCTCCAGATCTTTGCGAATGGGGAGAAGCCAGAGAACAGGTGCCCGATTAAAACTGCCCGACATAGGAAATAATAAAAAGACACACCTCTCATAGCCCACATACTTTATTTTTTTAGCAGACTGTAAAGATGCACGACGGAGTCTTCATATAGTGACAGAAAGGACATATTAGCAATATATAAGCGCCACCAAAGTGCTATTGAACCTTAAACGCACTCTACATTCCTTTCGATTGTTATTTTGCTTAGAATCGTCGCTTGTTTTTACACACCGGCTGTTGAACAGAGGTTTGAGCCTGAAATAGAGCGAAGTTTAACGTCGTTCAGTGGTAAAGAAAAATGTTGTAACTCAATCAATTACACTTTCACAATATCAATAAAGGTACATACTATCCGGTACAACCGAAATAACAAAAGTTATTCGTGTTATTTTACGGCGAATAGACAAAATTCACGTGCGTATTCCCATAGGATTGCACAGGAGCACCGCAAAAGTAGACTGGTTGCTGTCTGCTTCAATTTGCCTCCCGGAAGTCGCATAGACACTAGCGCCAGTTGAACCTCTAGCGTACATTATAATAACTCTATGGGTAGCGCGGGCATATTCCATTCAGCACGCCAGCCGGTCGCAGGCAGACAGACGGTCTTGCGACGAAGCAACGCTGCGCCGAGTCGGAGTGCCTGCTAGGCCTATATTCTGAGAGCTTCGTCGGAGCGCGATTCGCGGCTGTTGTCGCTCTTCTCGGGTGTTTGTGGATCTAGCGTTCTTGTTCGTCGTGGTCTGTTTTAAGTACATTTTTTTCTTGCTGCTTGAAGTCGGCACGCGCGAGATGAACACGTAGAAAAATAAACGTGCAGTCAGTCAGAGTTTTGAGAGGAAGGAAAGCAAAGGAAATAACCGTTCTGAAGTCGGCCCTGCCAGCCCTGCCCTACTGCGGACGCGCAGTAGTTGCTTCGTTTACCACACGATAGATGGCGCTTGGCTCTCAGCATTATCAAATTTGGCAATTTTCGCCACACATCTCTAATTATGCTACAAAATGTGGGTCTGAATATTATTTAACAAAACTTTTAGGAAACATTCGCCGGCTATTTATTGTTTACGATCGCGGTGCTGGTGAGGTAGGCTCTTACCCAATAGGCGACGTGGATTCGGCTGACGTGCTCCGTTTCTGCGGATGCATCGTAGTGAAAAGGCAGAGCTTTCGAAGGAAAGAAGTCGCAAAAGAGTCCAGTTTTCTTTTAAAAGTTCTATAGCAAATAATTTTTTTTGGCTCCCTAGTTTTGTGTTTTTGTGTTTCTTTTCACACCTTTTACGACGTGCGGTGGATGAAATTAGATTTTAAAATCATTTCATGGTCCCTTTAAGCCTTCGCACCATAACGAACGCTACACTGTACGCGCTTTGCGACTGCAGCGCCGCGACTCGGTTTTGAAACGAAGCTTGTGAGTTCCGGTGGCCTGGGAACATCCAATGACTCTATGAACCACGTGACTTGTTAAAGTACGGTAAACTCCGGCGAAATATTGATAGGCACAGATTTGCCCTAATATTGACCCGACACATCAATAGACACATTGAACTAGTAAGCACACAGGAAGAGTAACAAAAATGTTTTGCTTTCGCGAAGTTATTCAAGTTTTAATTTTGATCTGAGAGGCTGAGGGCTCTACTGGCAACACTGAAAACATTCCAACGTTCCACTAATGTCGAAAATTCAAACGTCGACCCCTTCATTGCGTATTATATTTTTGATTCAGAATCGAGAAATATATTACTTGATTAGTTCTGCTCTTTTTGGAGATTGCATTTTTTTTTTCAGATACATGATTAACAATAATATGTTGTATTTTTACAGGCGAGTGTTTATTGCGTATCTACAATAAATATAATGTAAACGACTAAATTTTCGCGAGGACCTAATTTTCGCGAATTTCGCGTATCGCCTACAATTCGCGAAAAATACGTCCCGCGAACAATTCGGGCAATATGTGTGGACGCTACGGAAACCACACTCGATTCGCGAAAATTAAGTCGCTTACAGTACACAATACAAATATAATTAAAAACGGCTAATATTTTCTTTTAACCTTGCTGTTCTATTCTTTTGCGGATGACTGTGATTTGAGAACGAAAGGAGCTCGTACTGTGTGTTTTTTTGTTTTCGTGCTGACGCGAAAAAATAAAATAAATTCAAATGTCTTTTTTTTTTCCTTTCAGAGATGTGTCAAAGCCACACAGCACCAGTGCCTACGAAGCCCCCCTCAGGTAGATTCAGCTTCATGAGATTCGCGTGGGCGGACTTGAAATAATTAGAGACTGTATAGGTTTTCTTTTCCCCTTAAAGAGGCACTGACACCCCAAAGGTCGTATTGTCTATTATTATACAATTATTTATTTATTTATATATATTATATTATATATTATTTATACAATAATAGACAATACGACCTTTGGGGTGTCAGTGCCTTTAAGGGGAAAGAAATATAATTTGGAAATCGCTTTCTTTACTTCACAAATACTGAATTCTCAAGTTTCGAATTTCGAGGGTAATGTTCAGGCATCGTTTTCAATCGTTTCGGGTAATAATAATAAAAAAAGAAGATTTTGACGTGTCAGTACCTTTTTAAATCTTGATGACTCTGGTGTTCGTGATATTTGAGACATATACGCTTGTTTCGTGTTCACAAACACGAGCCGTCTCTTGCATCCAGAGAGCCTTCCGGTCGCTCCGTTCCGACAGGCATTCCCTGAGCGTGTGTTTATGTTAGGAAGCATGGTAGAAGGCGCAAAAAACAACGGACAGACCTTCCTTGTGTCCGTTGTTTTTACGCCCTACACCATGCTTCCTAACATTGACCAACTAGCCCCATTGCGAGTTCTACATATGTTTATGCCACGATTGGTAGGACGCTGAACTGCCACAGAAACGACGAAGTTGAAAGTTTAGCAAATTTCTTCTGCTATACTGCGATTCAACACATAATAGATGACCACTCGAGGCGGGAAAACAACTGGAACGCGGCCCTGCCGTTTTCATCCTATAAGTGACAACACGAAATATGCGGGTAAGGGTACTGCACGAGACCATGATGCAACGGTATTAGGGTTCTGTAAAACTCACCGGAACCCGCTGGAATCCACGTTGGAGGCATTCGTTACTGCTACGCTATGTTTCGTGCTCTTTGGGGCTGTGTTCGCACTGCGGTTTGTCCGCTCATTGTAGGTTTAAAATGGTCAGTCGCGCCGTATTTAGCTGTTCCAGGCGTAAAAGTAGACGACGAAATTGACCTATGGCCAGCGGTGTCCGTCGACGCTCGAGGAATTCGTTCGCCGGCGTCACGAATGGCTCCGACGAATACGCCGGCTCAATCTCGACAGGAAAGCTTCGTACCAACGAAGCGTATGTGGACTGCACTTCGTGTTAGGTGAGGAACCTCTGTGCGATTGACTAGGACAAGTAGAGCAGACGAAACCTCTTGTGCGGCAGCACCCCTCTTCATCTGTGTAGCCAGCCGAAAAACTTGAGGGCTGGCTACAGTGCTGACAAGTTTTGCACAATATCCCTCCGTGATTTGACGTTTAGGTAGCGGCACTAATTTTTGTTGTCGATCACCGCAAATAATAAGCAAATAACGTTTTTTGTTTTGTTTTCCGTTTGACGGTTTTACGACAGTTTTGCGAGGCGTTCAAGTGCCGAGCGACGGCACTCCACGCGCGCATTCAAGTGCCGTCTGAGGGTATAAAACGCAAGTCACGCTTATTCTGACCTGTGTTCCATTGGCTGCTCCCCACCAATCTGTTTTAGCTTCAAACGCGAGCGAAGCAAACGCCATATCTCTACGGCACTACTGATGCCGCAATAAGATGCTGAATGGCTCCAACATGGCGTCCAGGCTATGATTATAGACGACAGTGTTGGTTTCGGTTTCGTGGTAACTTACTCGGCATTACTGAACAATGCGGAGCGCGAGTTTGTCTGCTTCTTTTGCAGGGGTTGTGGTGACGTCAGAACGCCGAGCTCTGATTGGTTCTGAATGAAGGATAGCGGGTAGACCTCAAGGCAGCTTGCTTTGAGGTCTACGCACTATTGTTCCAATCGGAACTAATCATAGCTCTGCGTTCTGACGTCTGCGCAACCCCTCGACAAGAGGCAGACAGACTTGTGCTCCGTGTGGTATTTCATTGGTACCGACCAAGTTAACAGTTCTTTCCTGTTTCTATGCAGTTCTTTCGCAGACGCGTCACGTTAACTTGTATCTCCTGTCGGACCACTCACATTGCAACTTGTTTAAGGATATCGGAGATCAGCAACTTTACATGAAGGTTCTGACAAACGGAGTAAGTAAAAAAAGCATTAGCCCGCAGTAAAAAATAGAACAACGTGCACGAAAGTGCATTTTGTTGTATTTTCAGTGATAGCAACGGATATTACCTGTAACATTTAGTCACTGATAATAAAGTGTATTTTTTACTGCCCCCGTTAATCTCATGAACAACCACTAGAAAAGAAAAGGACAGGCGTTTATTTTATTTTGATTTTCTGCCTGTTTTTTTTCTGCTTTAGGAAGGTGTCAAAATCAACGCTCATTAGGCTATCTACAAAATGCCAAACTGCATGCTTAGATTATGTCGCCCGCTAAAGTCTTAAATAACTTCACATTTATAGACTTTTGATTTGGTCAATATGTTCATGCACGCTTCGTCGCTTTCTGGGATTGTTTGTTTTGTTCTTGAAGACCGCAGAGATTTCCTTTAGGCTTTGCCTTTTTTTTAACTTTAGAGACAGCGCAATATCTGAAAGTTTGTGCACTTGCCTGACATTGGATTCAGAAAGAATCTATGGAGTCGAAGAGAATTAAGGAGACACATTCCTGCAAAGAGACGTCCCGTTTTGAACGTGGCAGTTTCGTTTTAGGGGTACGTTTCTGCTGTCTCATAGTTGCTTTTTCTCAGTGAAGCTTGACGTCACGTATTTCTGTGAACTTGCGCGTAGAGTTTCGAAATGAGTTCTAAGCGAATGGAAGAAATCTTAAAGATTTCATAATACGCGTTCGAATAATAAACATACTATAAAATGTTTCTTCTTGTAGAGTTAATTTAGAGCTCTTTCTGGTGTTCCATCTGTCAATACGTTCTCTTCGCACAAGCGTTTTTTGGGGGCACTTTTCTATGTTATTATATTTGTATAAAAATTAAGAAAAAGATGCTTCTGTACGCAACTAAACGAAAGTATTTGTAACCATGTGCGTTTGTAGAGTGAACTAAGTTGTAGCAGAGCTTGCTTTTTGTTTTTCGGCCCCGCTCCCCGCTCCCCCCCCCCCCCCCCCCCCTCGCCCCCGGCCCCGTTTTGTACGCCGCAAATTATGGTCACCCTACCCAAGTAGCACAAAGTGGCCTCTGAAATGGGGCCTACAGGCCCCATTTCAGCAACCAACCTGGGATTTCCTGACGAAACCTGCAGCGTGTCCTCGAAAAAAAAAAAGCACTGTATCGCCCCCCCCCACCCCCGACCCCCCCTTCTCAGTGAAATGCTATAGCAGTCGGACCAGAAAAAAAAAAAGTTTCGGAAAGAACCGTTATCTTATTCGAAATTTATAATTTTTTTTTTAATTTTAATGCGAAAATGGGGTCAGATTCCCTTAGTTCGTGCCATTCATCCCCATGTTTTCGTGAGTTTCGACAATTGAAACTTTCTCATTAAGAGGTTTTGAAAATGATTTATAAATATTGAAGGCTACACTTTGGCGGAGATATTTAGCGTTCGGCTATGTGGAATTTATTTTTCAATAAAAAAAAAATCAAACAGTAGCGTTTCTTTGTGGACATCCTGGACATGGTCAGCCTACATGCGGCGCGCAGGTCGCCTCATTCCGCCTCATTTGGTTCTTATCCAGGCGATGTGCATCGCAGCTGCATCTCAAGCTGGGGTTGCACACACTTTCCCGGCCTGCATACAATGAGACTTCATTGCCGTTTTATAAATATGCGCGTCTTGTTAGATGAAGGAAACTTCCTAAAAAGATAAGATAAATTACTCATTGCACGTGTATGAAATGAAACAAAAAACAGTGTACATTTTCATATAATTTCCATGTACCAAATACCGAACACCAACCCCCCCCACCCCCCCCCCAAAAAAAAGAACTAGGCCTGGTAATTGGAATACATTGCCAGCATGAACCGGCTGCGGACTCCGACATTTTAGAAAATATATACCGCGAGCCGACGAACTTGTTTGGATTTCACCTAATATTAGTAATTGTGTTGTGGGTATGTTTGTACAACCGGAAGTTAAACAGCTCCGAAAGAAAACTTGTCTCTCAGGCAGAGCTGGCCAAATTACTCACATTTTGTAATTAAATTACATTACTAATTACTTCGCTGAAAATTGCTGAAATGTAATTAAATTACATTACACATTACCACAGCCAGAAAGTAATTAATTACCATTACAAATTACTTTTAAAAGTAATGACATTACTTTCGCATTACTTTTGTATACTTTTACAGGCTGCGCCTACACAGGCGCAGCCTGTGTAGGCGCAGTTTCAAACACTGCTGGCGGCTAAATTCTCGTGTTTTCCCACTGCATTTTGGGTTTCATGGTGCATGTATTTTCCCGAGGACATTGGGAAACATTGTACAACATTTTTAAAAAAAGCAGTAAACTATTTTTTTTTTGGCGCGCGCGAGAGAATGAATGCGACTGGAATGTTAGTTGTTTTTTGTTTTTTTTACGGTAAGTTTTGACGGCGCCGTTCGATTAGCCGCGTGTCAAACGACAAAGCGTTTAGCTGTCGAAAATAATTTACAACAGAAGATAGCCGAAAGGCATGCATTTTTCACGCTCACAAATAACATGTTTACCGATGGACAGAGGAACGCACGCGACTGATCCGTTTCCCACACCAACCCGGACAACTATTTTTGGAGATGATTAAAGACCCTACGCGGATTATCTCTGGGAGGGGGGAGAACAATTGTCATTGCTCGCAAAATCGCGTCGAGGGCCGTTCCACCTGGGGCCTTAGTTCGACCTACTTCCCCTCCTTCGTTTCCCGAGAATGTCGAGCAAAAAAGCTCGAATGGAAGGGACTTACCAGCCCTATTTCTCACAGTGGAAGATAACACAAAGAGGGTACGCAGCATGCATCAGAAAAAGTAAGCGGACACTTTCAAGAGGGGCCAGAAAACGTCGAATGCAAAACCGCAAAACATAGGTAGAGAATCGCGCTGAGCGGGTTTTTACAGTTCAAGAGAGTGGCAGAAAATGTCTAGCTGATAGCGGGCGCGAGAGTCCCACCAGCCGCATTAACATCAGCAACATAGCGGCGGCCAAAGAGCGTTTTTTGGAAAGGTGTAGAGGAAAAAGAAAAAGTAAAATAAAAAGAAAGGCGCTCTTGTGTATTGTGGACACAAAAAATATGCCTGGTGCGAAAAAGTAATTAGGTAATTTAATTACAATTACCGTCGCTGGAGTAATTCATTACATTACTAAATTACCTGCTACAAAAAGTAATGAATTACATTACTAATTACTGGAACAAGTAATTAAATTACTGTAATTTCATTACAGTAATTACATTACTGCCAGCTCTGCTCTCAGGTGTAGATGCGGAATTCGGCCAGTGCAGTACAACCGCTAGCCTGGGGTCTTTAACGTGCATCACGCAGTCGTGACACACGACCGTACGCCGGTGCGATGCTCATCCAGATCGAAACGGGCAGGGGTGGGGATTGAACCCAGGATCGCCTGCAGCGCGAGCTTTCGCTCCACGTGCTCAGAGCTGGTGTATGGAAATAATCTTCAAACTAAACTCTCCGGCAACAAAATTCCATGCCATGAAGGCTTCCCTCTTTCCAGCTGAGTAGCAAGATTTGTATGTCAAAAAGGTTTACAATTCCAAAATGTCTCACTCTCTCTCACGTTTTAAGTTACATTCGTCGGTAATTTCGTATCACACTGAACAGAAATCTTACGTTACATCTCCACAACGTCCACTCGGTTCGGCATGACCTTGTGTAACCCAGGTGGGACCCACGGGGGCGTGGCACGGCCCACGTGACACGAACGTAGGTTTCAAAGGCCACATTGCCCACGTAAGAACCCCCCCCCCCCTCCCCCCGCCCCTCCGCCCCCCCCCCCCCCCCCCCCCCCCCCCGTTCTACTACCTGGGCTATCGGAGGCAATCAGATCGCGGCATTAAACGCCGAACGACCAATCACAAGCAAAAAGCGTGACAATAATAATCCACCCCATGCGTTTCTTATGTTGTCAGTCACTAAATCAATTTTTATTTTGTCATTAATTACATATATATAAATATATATATATATATTTTTTTTCTTTTTACGGGGGACTTTAATTTTTTTTTTTTGTGCCCGTCTCGGTATACGCAAGGTTCTGATGTAATTCACACGTGTCCTCGTATTTGTTTGTTTCCGCAGTTGAGAGCAACCTACAGCGGACTGCCGCACGAACTGGGACTCGTTCTGAGGCTCGTTGGCATCTCCTGCCTAACTGTAAGATATTCGTTTTTCGCTTCTGCAGCAGCCAAAGTGTGGAGCACCCGCGTGAGGAATTTACACGCTTCGAGATACTCGAGTACACTTGCTGGACCGTGATGCACACGGCGATCGGCACCATACATCGGTGATGTTGCAGCCTCGGCGGTATGGGGGCGGGTTTCACAAAACCTCATTTCCCCGTTAGTTCCCATGCAGACGATTAGTTGTTGGCATCGTTTTTGGTGTTGACGAAGTGCGCGAGCATGGCGAGTGGCACCGTCCAGGACAGAGCTCAATTAGTACGAGCAGGGACGTATTTGGGCCGCATCAACTAGTGCTTACTATGTTTTTTGTTCCGTTTAAGATTCGCACTGACGGCGTTTGCTAAAGTCCTTCTGGCCGCCCACGGGTCGACGTTTTCAGAACCGGCTCGTCTTAAATCCCAAATAAAGACCGTTACGTATGGAATTCGACTGCCAGTCAAAGTTCCTCTCAAAACCAGGCGCGTTTTCAGCCTCTACAAAGCAAATTGCGTTATTATTATTTGTATTTTTTCTAGTTCACCTTAGGATGAAGTAAGTAATCATACGGGAGTCTGTGTATTCCTGAAAAGCTTCCTTCTCCCCTTCAAGAGTCGTAGTGCTGGAAAGCTCGCTTTCAGCCTACTTGACGAACTGTGATTTGTTCGTGAATAGTCCGATCTGACCATGGGCGTTCGGCGCATGCCTGAAGCCGCCATAACTTTACTTCTCAAACGGAGGCGGCAGTGTCCGACGAGACAGCTGGCGCCTTCTCGACTCTGCATGCGCAGAGCTTCGGGGAAGTTCCCGCATGCGCAGAAAGACTAAGTTTCCCTCGATGCATTGCGGCAGCGGTGGCGTAGCCAAACAGGCTGGTGAGATCGGCCTACTGGCGGCGAGCGCGACCAAAAGCGTTTCCCTTACTGTGACGTCATGAGTATGATAAATTCTGCTTTTCTTACTGGAGACGACACGACCCAATCGACTGCGGCTGGGGCAATCAAGCACAACGCAGAAAAAAACTCGAGCAAAATAGAAAAAAGAAACAAAAACACTTTCTATGCGCGTAGAAACTCACAGGGCGAAGCGTGCCATCGTTGACTTCGGTGAAAGTTGGAACCGGAAGTATGCGTCACGTGTAGTGGCGTACTTGCGAATAACTCTTGTTGGAATTCCGCGTCTGAGGAGAGCTCGAGATTGTTAGAAACAGACCGAAACCGGTCCCCCACGTATAACTTTAGTGGCGACGACCATAAAGCCGCAGTGACGCTGCGCGTACATTAAACAAAAAACACGATGACATAATTATCTGCGGTCTCAAGCATGTTCTAAGTATCTTTGTTTTATACAAATGTACGCTTCGAACATCTCTGCAGACAGTCCCTGCATGCCCAATGTGGCGGGACAGTCATACATGGAAGAACCACACCACAGACAGTGTCTGGAGGCTGCCTATTGTACGATGTGTTAGCAGTGTTACTTTGCCTTTAAAGTGATACTTCGTCTTCTGGCCTGCCGAGAACGTAGCCGTGATGCATCGCGCTTTATGGAATGTCGCTTGCTGTGACTCCAAACTCTACAATAAAAAAGAAGATTAAAAAGAAACATTGACATCAAAATGATAAACATGTGTTTGCGACGATGTGGCATTTTTCAGAAATCCGAACAGGACAGGATATATGAAACCAGCATCAATGCATATGGCAAGTTGGATGGGAATAGTGCTCTCTGGGGTTTAAAGAAATTTGCAATGCAAAACCAGGCACGGTTTGAAAATGCTACGATCGTCGTTATGTTATCGAAGTAAGTAATTGAGAATCCGTTGTCACCACCGCGGCTGTGTCGAGATGTAAATTAAAAACTCTGTTTTTGTTACAGGTACTACTTCCAGGATCAGTCTCAAACTGGTGACGTGTTTCAGTTACTAATCCCCTATTAATATATAGTCTTAAAGATAATGACCTGAACTGAAGCAACTGTACAGGCGAGCTGGTCCAATACTGACATGCTAGCCCAGGAGCGGGGGAAGCGCGGGCTCGTAGATCTGCCAGATCATTTAAGCCCGACCTCCGGGATCCGTGACAGCATGACACTTCGGCTTTTCTGACGTAATTCGTTGCCACTTTGGAACCTCTTTGGATGCGTGGACGGAATAGGAGCCTAATTACGGCTGTCGGAGACCCGTTCTAGGCACGTCAGAACCCCTCTGGGAACCTGCCGCCTTCACCTCCTGGATAACAAGGCTTATAGTGCCTGAGCTTCTACGTGAGCTGCTAGAGGCCTGCGTGGCGGGACCAAGGTTGAACACGAGTGTTGCCGCAGCATGCCTCCGGACCTCGTGTTCAAGCAGGCGAGAGTGGAGTTCCAGATGAACGCTGAGGCAGCACTCGTTTGTAATCTGCGCCCAGCGACGGCCTCAAGCCCGTGACGCCGAACATCCGCACGCAGCAATGCTGGGTTGAACTTGACAACACAAGCGATCCATCTCCCTCACTTTTTTTTTCTTTTTTTTGCACATCCTCTTATGCGTGAAAGGCACGTTTTCCCGGTGTTGGTTTCGGAGGTTTCGGTGTTTCGGTCGACTTTCATGTCGACTCAGTTTAGCGAAGAGCGCGAGCCGAAAAAGGAGAAGGCTCAGGCACCTGCTTCAAAGCGAGGCCCTCTGCCTTGCCGATGCAACAGTTTTTAGCTTTATTTTTTTTTATTTCCATTTTCGGTTTGAGAGTTGGTGCGAGCTAAATGACCAGGCCATGCCGATTTGGAATGGGCATAAATAATTCTCTCTGGATTAAACGAATTCCGCAGAAAAAAGAAAAAGAAAAAGAAAACGCGTACTGCGTCTCGGAGGTTAAAGTCGTACGATTAGTTTCCTATTGTTCATAGCAGCTTCAACCAGCTGGACCCATCAAAGTCGTAAAGTTTCTTCGGCAACAAATGCGAAACCTCTATGGAGTTGTTAGGCGCGTGCTAAAAACAACCATTCGCCGCATTTATTTTCGCCCTGATAGAACAGTTGCTAGCGGCAGACGATAAGTTAATTTCTCAACAGTTCGTGTTGAGGGCAAGTAAATACCCCTTTTCTTTATTCATAACGCATTCCTAAAGATTTATGAACGTATAACAAAGCGTGTATGCCATCATCTGCCAACACCTGAGCCTTCGGTATTATGCCTCATAACGTGGGGCTTCTTTCGTACGCGCAGTCTGTGGCTGCTTGCACTTTAATATCTACCTGTGAGCGAAAGTCATATCATTGAACTGCAATACTCCCATTCCTTTCAGGCTACTCTTTCTTTGCTGGATTCTGCAGTAGAGATCAAGTAATACTCATGAGCGATCCACACGCAATGTACCGCATGCTGGATCAGCTGGCGGAGCACATCTTAAGAATGTAAGTGCGAATATTCTGTCCAAACTTTCGATGAAACCACTATACTCCCTCTCATCTTAAAAAAACAAAAAACAAACACAACCTAAAGCGGCAATCTATAAAACACACACAAAAGAAAAAAAAAATTCAATTGTTTTTGTTTGTCCGCCAGGATCGCGAATATCAAAATTATATTTCAGATTGATGCGCCAAGTAGTCACAACAGCGCTTTCAAAATAGTGCTGAAGCTACTCTTTCCCGTATAGTTCGGTGTGAGGTGATATGACGTATTATACAGAGATCTCAACATTTCCGCGTTTCCACAAGTCCTAACCGAGCAGTCAAAACCGTTGCACGCGCTCCTTTACAAGCTGCACGCGCCAGGCAGCTGAAACCTCTGGGTACGACGTCATACGCGGTGGTTGGTTCTCCGGTTTTTCTCGCCTTTATCGATTCGCTCGGGTCAAATGCTCGTGATGTTAGAATTCATGTGACAAAAATGGAGAGTTTTAAAATAGCAAGCCCCAAAGCTTTGGGACCCCAAGAAAATAGGGGCTCACCACTGCGCGTGCGCCAAACCCAAACTCCGTTTTGGGTTTTGGGTTGGCGCTCATCCCCAACGCTAGGTTCGAGAAGTAGCGCGGGGCCCCTATTTGCCTGGGGCCGGGTTGCGTCGGCAAACATGGCGACGCCCTTTCCGCTCGCTTCGCAGCAAATTCGTCGTGGTCGCTGCAGTATTAGCCAATTTCATTACCAATAAATGGTGCCACCGGCTTTCGCTTTACTTTATCTCGCTCAAGTTACAAAGAATGAGCGGTGGGCTCGTCCCATTTTAAAGATCGTCCCCGATTCTGGCCGTTCCTAAATCTAAAGAGACGCGGTGACCGTTGACATGGAAACCTATCACTATACTCCGTGACTCCGAGTGGATTTCGGTCGTGGCATGATACCAGCGAGGTTAAAGCAAGTATTTCAAGGCTTCAAAGTCGCTGAAGCTCAGATCTAAATAAAGCAGCAGCTCGCAGACTATGCTCACCCGCGTTCATCTCAGTTTCGACATACTTGAAGGCCTAAATCTTTGGCAACACACGGTCAGAGCGCACATGGAATAATCGGAGAACGAGCGCCAAATTGGAGTGCTACGGATTGGATTGTTTTGGCTGAATCCAGCCAACTACATGTATGCTGATTTTAGATTATCTCTTTTGCTAGCCGACTTGATTGGGATTTACTTTAACGATTATTCGTAAACAAAAAATACTTGCTAAGCGCATATGTTGTACTTTTTTTTAATTTTTCTTTTTTTAATATTACGCTCGTTAGCCATGTTGGCGCTGCAAGCGGGAAACGTAAGCGCGCTGCACTGCGTTGCGAAACCCCTATTCTATAAGGTGTGGACGCCAACCTTGTTGTATTTGGGTCCCCCAATTTCTTTGAGGAACACAAACGCTGAAACTCCCACCTCTAAGTCATTTTTTTTCAAGATCTTTTGTAGTTTCTCTTTAAGTCCAAGCGAAACTAAAAGCTGGTTGCAACGCAAACACAAACCCACCGATCAGAACGCACTGTCATGAGTTGTTCTTGGAGCTTGATTGGATCGATTGGGCACTAACGAACACGTAACAGGTATAATGCCCTTGATCTAGTGTTTACTAGAAGCTTGATAGGCCACGTTGGCTCGTAGCATTGGTAGTGCTTCAAGACGAAACGGAGTATAACTATTCGTATGAGGCTATGAGCCCGATGAACTTTCGGATGAAAAAACTTCAAATACAAAAAAATAAAAAGAAAAACGAAAAAAACAAACAAGGACAATGAAGTAGACACGCAAAGGCGCCCTTTTCTGTCTACATGAGTCCTTGTGTTTTCTTGGCGCTTACCTACGTGATCGGGAACCGACTGGCCCAAGTATACCGATCTCACCAGCCAGCTTCGCTACGCCGCCGGCTCGCATCCCGGGAACTGTAGTCTTTCTGCACGCGCGACAACTAGAGGCTGCGGGTCGGCACGAGCTGACCCGTTCACTGTCGCCTGCCTCCTGTGAGCTACAATTATGGCGGCGTCATGCATGCGGGCAAAGCTCGGTCAGATCGGTGTATTTTGTGTGTCCTAAAGCCCGGTTAACACTGTTCATACATTGTACATAAGACAGTCTGCAAACACGAGCCAGAGCAATATCCGTGGTGCGAATGTCTCCTTTAACTCATTGCCACGCGCCATTCGAATCACGGATCTCAGGTGACTCGCCTTCGAATTCGTATGCCGACTGTCTTTCGATCCCCGGCTTATTTGAACCAGAACGCATACCTTTGACAAACGTTTCTTTCATTCCTATATATAGCTTCCTGCAAGTATTTAGCAATTTTTCACGATAGTTTCTATTTTCTCAGTTTTAATCAACTTTGCCATCGTATAGTTATCTTTCGCCTCGTCCGATATATTTCTTAAAAACCAGTATTTCTAGCCGAAAATTTTATTTTACACGAATAAAAAATATCTTTAGTGTGAAAGCATGAACTGTCCAATGGAGCGAAGCAGCCGGCCTCTGGAACTGAGAAAAATGTGCAAGAAATTTCCAGAGAAACAACTCATACACTCTAAAGATCACCATGTGTCTACTTTCCCGCACAACACTCGGAGGGCCAATCACCGCAACTTACGGAGGCAGCTCGGCGAATGACGATGCCGAAACATATGTTTAGACCAGGGTGTAAGATAGACAGGTGGGGAAACGAGAGCCAAATGAGCGACCGGATTGTGTCCCCCTCGGGTTTCTCTTTTACCGTGGCGCCATCTATGTGGAGCACCGCGAACTCTCACTCCGGGTGGGCGACCGGTGGCGACTGGCTAAACTGACGGAGATGATTTCTCGTGGATTTTCAATGAATGAATGTCGTGCTCTCGGTTTATTTTGCGCACTCTCCCATAGAGTTCCATGGAAATCCGATTCTAATTTTTTTCCGGTCGCCGCAGCGCCATCTGTCGCAAATCGGGGGTACCCGCAAGCAGACGAGTGAACAATCCGGTCACGGCGCTGCTTCTATGGGCCGTTTTCCCACCTGTCTATCTTACACCCTAGTTTAGACCAAGAAACACAGTCGGAGTTGCGACATTAAGCAGTGGAAGCGTGACGTTTTGCATTGCTTAATGTCACTAAAAGTGCGTTTTTTACAGCGGAGTTGTTAAGGTCTAGTTTCCCCAGGATCATGTCCGCCAGCAAAGAAATGTCGACACAACACTCTGGACAGCTACCGCCATCTATAACCGACGGCAACAACCAGACAACGGGATTGCCAGTTGTCTGTTCGCCACCATCCATCAAAGGTGGCGCTAGCTTTGAAGAGTGTTGTGTTTGCCGGTTGTCTGGTTGCCGCCGTCGCTCATAGATGGCAGAAGCCTTTCCACTCTGGCTTGCCGACTTGCTGCCGGCCATTACTTCATTCCCACCATAGCAAAGCTTCCCTGTTCTTACTCCTTCACCAGAGAGGGAACGCTGAACGTTTTTTGGTCTAAACATATGTTTCGCCATCGTCATTCGCTGAGCTGCCTTCGCAAGTTGCGCTCATTGGCGTTCCAAGTGTTGTGGTTTGGTGTAGCCCAACCACAACACTCGGAGAGCCAATCACAGCAGAGAGCGCAAAGAAAAAAAAAAAAAAAAAAAAAGAACGGTGGAAAAAAAGGTGCACGATTAGGTGTAGCCACGTGACTCCCAGCACACTCTCCTCCTCCATATTTCTCTTACCTCCATGCGCAGGTTTCGGTTTCGGTTCAGAGCAGTGGCGTTTCTTGGCTTTATTAAACATGTACGTGATTCTGTAGCAAAATATGAATTGGGTAGTATTCTGACAACCTACTAAATCGCCTGTCGAAAAATGAAAAAAAAAAAAAAAATTTTTTTTGTGAGAGGTGTTAGTGTATTTTTAGGAGTTCAGGGTTTCTCCCATTTCTTTCCACCCTAGCAGAGCAAACGCTGGAGAGGAGTGGGCCTCCTCTCCAGTGTTCGCCGTTCTAAGGTAGAGAGAGGTGGGAGGGGTGTTTCCACTGAATGGGGCGATTAGGTTGCGCGAGTGCGTCGTCAATGCATGGCTTGCACGTGACATCGCACCGTGCAGCATGATGCCACATCCTGAGTTGTTCTATCCGAGAATAAAATAATACTGTGGCGCGTAGTGAACGCTGCCGAATGTGCGCGCTCAGCAGCAAGGCCAGCACAATGGCTGCTGATATGGGACGTTATTGCCAGCCATGCGTACACATTTGTATATAGACGCTTTGCAGCAGCTGTGCATGGACGCCGCCATAACTGGCCTTCAGTTTTTGTTTCCTCTTATTTCGTTTATTTCACTTCATCATTACCATAGCAGGCCAGGTTATTGCCGTATTAGATTCAACTGTGTCCTTTTCTAAAGCATCGGCCTTTGTAGAGGATCGTCAACTACCGTTTCAGTTGCTCGGCATCTCGGTAAGACAAGAGAAGGTCAGCAATGGCGGCTGTAATTTGGCGCGTGTGTAAAGCGTCTATACTCTTGGACATTCGTCTATTTTTAGTGGTGTTTCAGAGACGTTGCTTAAAACACGTTCAATATTTCCCATTTCTAGTACACGATTGATACATTAAAGTGGTGTTTTGAAACTTTTCAGGATGGCCGTGAATTTGGACGAGGATTTGCTCGAGAAATGCGTAAGAAATACTACTGTATCGAACCAATGCAGTTTGGAGGCGCTGAACGCTTCACTTGCGTAAGTCGCTATGTAGTAATTGCATTATCTAATTGTTTACGGGGCTATAAAAATTAAATGGGGGTCATAGAAATATGACTCAATACGTTTTCGGAATACTGGGGATGTACAGTTTCCGGCCTCCTCTTTACTATTAAAAACAAGACAAAGTTAACATTCAAACACTTTTCTGCGCTTTCCAGCGACGCGGACATAACCCCTACAAAGCACGGAGCTAGGCATTGACATTTACCGAAATAAAATGCACCACTAAAGTTCGAGTGCACTTACGCTACCGCGTAATGTGTGTCAAAGCGGCAGCAACTCAGGCTTTGCGTAAATCACTCTCGGTGTCGCGCCAGTGTCTTTCCTGTACTGTTTTCACGACACGATTCTGATGATTTTTACGACAATCTTGAACCCGCTTCCGATTCCGCTTCGGCTCCTGATCTGTTCCTTGACTGCTACGACGAGCCTCCTCAGCACGCCGTAACTGAAATTCGCGTTCCTCGGATCCGCTACGGACTTTCCGATGTCTAGCCGTACGGCCTGGAAGTTCGTCTGCTCGGATGGTCGTGCTCATGCACCGGAACAACCGGGTGTCACTGTGGCCGACGTTACGAGATCCAAGTCAGTTGACAAGCTTCTTGTAACGCATCACGTCTTTTCGTGGGCGCGTCCGCTTGGTGGTGCTCTTTTTGCGCTATCATCCCTCTTTGTGGACAGAAGCGGCAGAAGCGGTGGAACGTTGGATGCACATTGCCTGGGGAAGAAAGTGATTTTATGCCTTTCTGCTTATAGTAAGCATAACGTTTGCGTAAACGTTTGCGCAGAAAGAGCATCATTCTAAAACGGTTCTTCTTCGTTGCCCATGGAGGCGTTGCAGTTGGTGGCTCTTGAAACGCTATTCACTCGCAACGTTCTTAGATATATCAGTTGACAAGTTCCATAAAGAGCGTCATTCTAAAACGGTTTTTCTCGCTGATCTTTATAACAACCGACACCGTACGCTTGACGTCCCTGGTGCACACAAACCGTTGCTAGGGGCGTTGCTATGGAATAATGCATGAGATCGGATCTCCGAATTAACGATCGTTCTAAAATCGCGCGTGGAATTTAAACGTCAAAAATTGATAGGTAAGGGAATCGTAGCTCCCATATGTACCGCAACAAAAGCCTTGCCAAGGATAGGCAGTTTCTGTAATATTTACGGCGTTAACTGCCGAGACGTCGCGATATGCCTGGAGGAGACGACGAATGCATCCGGAATGACCGCATTGTACGTCATTTGCGAAAGTTTGAATTGTTTGTATCAGGACAGGATTTTGATCTTGTATTTATTAAGTGCGTGGCAGGTAAAAAAGAGAGAAAAAAAACTCATAAGGTTTTAAAAAAAATATTGTATTTGCGTGCGACACAAGATACTGTCGGACCAAAAGGATCACAGGCATGGAGACCTGATAAGAATTCGACGAGATATGTATCTGATGAGTACATGATATCAAAGCAGCGTCAGGCTCTCTTTCCGATTTTATAGTCAACGTGAAATATGATGAAGAAGCAATTATTTTGACTTTAACGTGATCGGTTTAAGACCCTGAGTTCCGCTTGCATACCCTCAATGTTTCGTCATGTAACGATATCACAGTGTGAAAATGATCCTGCTGATTCTTTTGTTTTGGGTAAAAACAAGAGAAGTGTCTATCTGTTACAGACATTACGTTTCTCCGCACAAATGCGCACTGAAGCAACTTTTCTGTGCCGTCGTAACTTTTCAAAAACCCCTGCAGGCCTGCATTTGGCCGTTGATATATGGGTGTCCAATATACCTGGGCTGGTCTTAAAATGCGCCTTAAAAATCGGCGCCTATACGTGGCAATCTAAACTCTTCGTCAAAGGTGTATTGCAGAGGTGGGTTTTAAACTGTAGAATAACAAAGCGTAGCTCCCTCTCTGTACAATCTAAAAAAAAGGGTGTATTTTTACACCCTTTGTCCCATATAAGACACTCCAAAACTTCAGTTCGACGTACAAGGCACAGAGTTCCAACTGACGGTATAAACTTTCACGAGATGCTTGATATTCGTTCGGCACAACTTATTAAAATTGCTAATATACGTCTTACTGACTACAAAAAAAACAACAAAAAAGTTTTTTTTACCCTATTGCAAAACCTCAGTGTTTTCTTTCTGTGGTCTTTGAAACGTACTTTAGTTATTTAATAAGTTATATCAAACCGTGATAAATCCTTTCGCAAAATTTGGGGCCGTCTGTTCGACTAGGGCTCTGCACGTCGAACTGAAGTTTTGGGGTGGAGTATGTGGGGTAAAAGGGTGTAATGTGACACCCTTTTCTTTTAGAGTGTAGAAAATAGGGCCACGAAACTTGCCGGGGTCAACGGCGGACGGCGACGTATACGACCGAGTCGAGTGGCGGGACGCGTTTGGCGCACGTGTTGATAGATGGCGTCGGAGGCTGCGTGAAAATGTGTAGCCGACCAGCAAAACAAATCACACGACGCGTGTGACGCGCCGCCGTATATGCAGCCGCGTTTTCTTTTCGTTCTGTTCTTTCAAATATTGCTATCATTGTTCATTAATTTTTAAAACAAAGGTACGTTACAAAAAAGATTATGTTTATATTCATCAACCATGGTTCTCGCAAACAGTCTGGATAAGGAAATAGCGCCATCTAGCAATACGTGCGCAAAACGCTCCCCGCCACTCTGTCGTCTGCGTCGCCGCTCGCCGTTGACCCTGGCAAGTATTTGGGCAATTTTTTTTTACAAGAAATGAAGCTATGATTTGGAATTTTACAAGGTAGAGTGTTGCCTATGAAATACACCTTTGACGAAAATTTTAGATTGCTACTTGGATACGCCTATTTTTACGGCCCATTTTAGATTCAACCTCGGTATTTCGAACACTCTAGTCTATACATCGCATTGTCGTCGAGAGTTACCACTGCTACGTGATTTGGCTTCACAGTGTTTTCACCCTTCTCAAATATTGCGGAAGCCTCTACGTGCCAGCGTTCGCGAGTTCGCGCACCTCGAGAGTCGAGTAAAAGTTTATTTGCTCGTCACCAACTTAATTCTACTCAGTCACGTACTCCATCAGAAGGACTACTGGGCTCGCGAAGCCGTCGTGTCGTCCGCTATAACCTATTCACCCTTAAGCTGAGACTACGCTCCCGGCTTTCTGCGCGAGCTCGCGGTGTTCCGCAGTGCTTTGGTTGCACGAGCCTGCATGTTCACACTTGTGCTAGCAAGGGCAGAAAGCTCGCGCTGAAGGAGGAGCTTTTAGTTATAAATAGTGTGCCTTTATGTGCGATTTGCTGGTCATAAAGGGGCACTGACACGTCAAAATAATTTTTTAAAATTATCCGGAACGATTGAAAACGAGGCCTGGACATTACCCTCAAAATTTGAAACTTGGGAACCTAGTCTTCGTAAACAAAAAAAAAGAAAAAAAACAATTTTTAAATGCCGAATCTGAAGTTCCCGCGCGATCTGCGCCAGTGAAGTGACGTCAAATATCGAGCGGCCCTGCCCTGGCCCCGCTCCGAACGTGTGTGTGTGAGCGTTGTCCGCCGTTGCTGCCACGACCCGAAGCGAGGAGGTGAGGAGCGGGAGACAAAGGCGCCCTGGCGTACCATGAGAAGAAAAAAAACCAACAAAAAAAAACAATTCCCTCCGTGCGTGCCGTTCCGCCTGCCTATCCCTGCGAGCAGACGACGCTTGACGTCTCGCCGGTTCTGCGTGAAAGGCTGCCTCGGCGGAGTAACAACCATAAGTATGACTACACAACGCCAAACCCAGTTGTTTTGACTGTTTGACGATTTCCTCTTCGAAGACTGAGAGGTCGTCGGGCAGCTAAAGAAGAGAGCTCCGTCCGATTCCTCGACTCACCGATCACCCTCTGCTACATGCGTCGAGCGCCGCCATGTTTTTCGAGCGGGGATAAAAATCCAGAGAGCGACATCACAACGGACTCCAATTTTCGGTATTTAAAAAGAAAAAGGGTCGCTGTGGGTTCGGAATTGCGTTAAAAAAAAAAAACAAAAAAAAAAAACATGATACGATTGCCGTTATCGAATGTTATAAAAATGTCGCCTAGAAAGCTTCTAAATTTCATGCTATGTTACGTGCACATAAAAATATTGAGGAAGTGAGAATAGAGAGAGAGAGAAAAAAAACGCCAAAAACAAAAATAAAAAGCGCGCGCACCCTTGGGGAAAAGTTTTTTCGCGATGCGGTATTTTTTTTTTGCGTGTCTAGGACTACTACTGGCATCGTTTTAGAGAATAAATAAAATAGAGCTCTGGGGTGTCAGTGCCCCTTTAAGGGTGAACGGAGTACAGCAAGGCAAAACCTATTGTAAACCTTTATTGCGGGATTTTATAATAGCTATATGGCACCGAGACGATACAAAACTCTTCACAATTATATATTGAGAAAACACGATACTTACAAAATGTATAACCTTTTAATAAGGCAAATTGTGACCTCGAGTTGAGCCCCCATGCATTTGTCCCCAACAACGGCACCAGCAACGGTTCGTTTGAGGCACAGCGCCATGTTGTTTTGTCATGCGGTCTTCCCCGCTTTGGAAATGCGACCGCCGGAAGTTCCGAATCGGCCATCTTGGACCTGGGTGAAGTCAGCCGGGTGAAGCGTAGCAGAAGCCGGGCGGCTGCCTGCTGGAAGACTCGTTTTCTGTTTGCTCGCCCTCATTTGCCTACGAATTTGTTGGAAACCTTGTGTATATGGTCACAGCTGCCTTTGAGAACTAGTGTAGAAGTTTTAGGAAAGCGCAGCACCGCAGGAAAAAGGCACAGGTCGTCGAACGTAAGCCTACCTTCTGGTGGATACAGAGAGCGTGCTGTTCCACAATACGCGAACAACTTACATTAGGGGGAGACCCCACTTAAGCGGGAAACACATGTACGACGAAACCGTCCGATCCGACGTGCGGACTGCCGGAATGACCTTGGGGGGAGAGAGTTTTCGTAGCATCGGAGAGCGTTGAAAACCCTCGCCTCCGACCGTCGTATTGCGCGGTCGGACGTCGGATCGGACGGTTTCGTCGTACATGTGTTTCGTGCTTTATACGCAGCCAGCGGGACCTTCGCAGCGATTTAGGCTTCGACGGCCCGCGGGTGAGCCCTGTTTCTTCCCGGTCGGCGGGCCCCCCCTTTGATGACTTGCAGCTGCGAGCCAGACGCTCTGGCGGCGGTGGGGGCCCGCTGAGGAGGAGCCGGGGGGAAGTGGGGAGACAGGTCTCGGGACGGGACGGCTTAGGCGAGTGTCGGTGTGTGTGGGGGGAGATGAGTGCGTGCGTCAGTCGAACGAAGGAACTCGAACGAACAAGATCGCGGCGACGCCAACCTGAACAATGACTGTGTATCCGTGTATTCCTGTAATCCAGTTTGTGTAATATAGTTGTTTTTGTTTATTTGCGAATTCCTTTAATTAGTATAGAACCGCGCACAGCTTCTGCCACACGTGCGTCAACGCGTAGTCTAATAATAATAAAAAAAAATAACAACAACAAGCAAACATAAAAGATATTTATAATGGGAAAGGGGGAGGGGGCACATTTTGTAAATGTGAACTTTCGCCGAGTACGTTTTCGCGCATGTTTTTACCAACGAAGTGATTAATTTTTTTTTATCGCACATATATGATCCTCAGCGTATACGGGAACCGTAAACAAGGATACGAATTTGATGGCGAATAAATGCGGTGTGATAAACTACGTTGGCGAACAAAAGATTCGTTACCGATCCCGTTAAACTGTACCTCAGACTGGGCATACTTAGTTTGAGTTATCTGTATTGAGACCCAATTCACAATACAACCATTAAAAAAGGGTCTTTATTGAATTGAACATGCGGTCTGTTCAGTGTACATACTGCGCAGTCAATAATTTTTGGTTAATCGATTCACAAGAAAAAAGAAAACAAAATACAAGAAGATCTATTGGTGGGTTCTCCGGAAACACGTACCTTTGAAACACCACACATGTCCCCCTTTGGCAAACGCTAATGCTGATCCCTTCACTTCTTTCTTTTGGTTTTTCTTTGGCTTCATCTATTTTTTGCTTCCTCTTTTTGGCCTCTTTACGGGGTCAGTGTTAGCCTTTCCCAAAGGGAGGCGTGCATGGCGTTTTCCAAGGCTCATGCTAACGGATTCCCCAAAAGTATATTAGTGTAATTTTTTTCACTCGTTTTTTGTACTTTGCCTGTCAGAGTACGCCGACGCCCTTGGGTATACGATCATCCATATTACTCGTTGAAAGAACCAGATCCATACAACTGGCGGAAGAAACCGGATTCATATCACTCGTGGAATGAACTGCATCCAGCGTTTTAAGTACACACACACATCAAAGCCCACGCACCGCTACTACGAAATCCAAAGCGAAGAACAACCGGTGACAGCGGAGCGGCAACTGAGCACGCCCGCATTCCACCGCGTCGGGCTCAACACCTCCTACACACCAAGGCCATAGTGCTGAATGTGATGGCGTCATCTGGGAAGGCCAACGCTACAGATTGGACAAGACGATTGCGTCGATGTTTGGCTAAAATTTGACTCGAAGACGAGCGCTGACGCAGCACTCGTTTCCGATATGTGTCCCGCGTTGGCCTTCTCTGATTAAGCCAGCTCATTCAGCACTGCTGCTTTGCTGTCTAGGAGGTGTTGCGCGGTGCCTCCTCCTCTCTAGCTCCACGCCAGCTGTGCGCCTGACTTTGTCGAAAACAAAGGGGCTCATTTTTAGGAAAATCCGGCGGTGTCTGTCAGTTTGTCAGCTCCAGGGAGAGAGGGAGAGGTTGACGCCTGCTCACGTCAGCGCTTCGGACCAATGGGAGCGTCGCACGGGAGAACTGACAAACGAAAGACACCGCCGGGTTTTCTTAAAAACGAGCATTTTGTTAATGCTAACGCATTAAACAAGAATATTCCTTCCGCTTTTAGTAAGTCAGTTTCAATGCGCAGCGATTTACGCTTACTTTTACGTTGACACGTATTTATACTTTGTTTCAAAGCCGCATGCCCCAAGACTGCTTTCGACCAAGAGGACAGGAGGTTCCCCAAGTCACGAGCTTGCCTGGCGACGTCATCGATTTGTTTAAATACTGCAAATCAATATATTACTTCAAACCGGAGATCGAACACTGTTTCGTAAGTCTGCCATACATTTGCTGACCACTTTTAGTTCCACATACGGCTGTCATCAGGGGCATATTTTTGGTTTACAAATTCGCGTACGAATGTGATCGAGTGTTTGCTCGCTTAAAGCCGCTTTGAATGACTGCGCTCACACACTGGCGCCATCCAGCGGGTAGGGCTGGAACACCTCGATCTCCCTATAACTAGACCACGATGTAAGATATAAAAGCTTGCGACGATCACACGACGGGATGCGTTTAGACAGCGGGAGCATGGTCGTACGATGTGTTTTTCCGCCAAATTTAGCGGGGAAACTGAATATGTGTATAGGAAATGTGACGCCAATTTATCTGCGAAATTTAACGGGTGACTTGAATGTCTAAACGTGATGCGTTTAGACAAGTAGACGTCAGGTCACATGACATTAATTTTCTCGAGAAAATTGTCACGAACGGTCGACATGCTGGGAACGTTACACGATTCAGTTTCCCTGTTAAATTTAGCGGGGAAATCGACGTCGTGACTTGACATCACGTGGCCTCTACATTAATCAAGCTTTCTCGCTAAATTAAAAAAATCGACGTCACGTGACCTGATGCCACGCGATCGACTAATAAATTAATCTAATTTCCTCGCTAAATTTAGCGTAGCAATCAACGTCACATGACCTAAACACAGATCCGGATTCCTCGCTAAATATATATTGAGAGATAGACGTTTTGTGACAAAAAAAATGATTCAATTTCTTCGCTAAATTTAGAAAAAAAAAAGAAGAAATTCGTGGGTTATGGAAGACACATTTGGTACTCCCTAGTCTTTGTCATCATAATCAAGCTTGTGGAAATGTTTTTATAGCAATTAAAGGCCCTCTTCACGTGTTCGGTTGTCATCGCCCCAAACGGGGCCGTGTAATGTGACTTCTAGCGTGTTTCCCTTTGGATATGAAGCGACGAGAAGACCTTGGGACGCACCGCTTCAAACCAGTGTACAACTGCGAGTTAACCTGCTGTATCCAGAAGAAATTTCTAAGGGCCACAGTGTATACAACTGGATCAATACAAGGTCTTCGATGCGGCGTTGAAAATAAGGTGAGCGCCCCCTTTCAGAACTCCTCCCTCTTCTTTCTAGACAAAATAGTTTTCTGGAAGACAACACTAAAAAAAGAAGGACACTAAACAACTTAATACGATAGGCTATTTATGGTCATGATTTAATCTATGGGCTTTACGCATCCTAAAAAATAAAAAAAAAACATTAAATTTATGCTATGCCGATTTCTTGACTAAAATCGGTATCAAAGATCGAGACACGATAGGGCGTTGTTGGACGAGGACTGATAGGGTGCCTATATTTGCCGGTCGCTCCACTGACAGGGTGGAGATACCCGCCATTTTGTGGCGAACTGTGCGATGTTCTCACCGGAGTCATATTGAGTCTATCTTTTCAGAACTTTCGCTAAACACAACGTTTTTTTTACCACGACTTTGTCACATACACTCACAGGACCCACACCCAATGTGTAACTAATACTGACCTCAGGCGCCATATTGTGGCGCTCTATTGGCTACATTGGTGTCTACCCTGTCAGCGGAAGCCGCAGGCAGATGGATGCACCCTAAGGACTGACAGAGCCGTTTATGCTGACAAAGTTTGGCAAATGGGCGGAGCTGGTCGTCCGCTAATACCGGATTTCGCGATAACGCAAAATGGCGTTACTTCTGTCTTTCTTATTCTTGAGAAATCGCATAAAGTTCCTATGAGTCGGAGCCACAAAATGACGGACGGGAGTCCTTGCCAGACTGTCAAAATCTCCGTAAGAAGGCCAACCTCTCAGTGTAAACGGCTCTGAGGACTGAGGAAAGGCAGAATCCTGTCCCTCCTCGAGCGACGGCACTCTGTGGTCTCTGCGGTCGTTTCGAGGCAATCGATCTTTGGTACTGATTATAATAGAAAAATGGGCCTCACATGAATGTAATGTTTGCTTTTTTAAGATGCTTAGGGGACCATGCCTAATTTATGTTATGCCCCTAAATAGACTATCGCAGAAAGTGGTATTAAGGCGTTCACACACCTTCGTCTGGTTACGACCGGAGACGTTAAAGGTTCGCACACTTGCCTTTGACTACATTCTAAGAAATTCCTGCGCGTCTACTTACCCACAGAACACTCAAAGAGTCATTCTTTCCGATCTACGAAATCAGATCAGCGAATGAAGAAGAGGAACATCTGTTTGGGCCTAAAAATGAAGTCTGCGCTACGGTGCCTTCATGTGCGCTTTGCTAGGGTGATGCCATTCTTTTTAGTACCACTCGCCGACAGACCAGCAGCCATCTTGGTTCTCGGCGATGATCCGTGGGGCTTATAACCCTCCCGGAAACAAGCAGCTTATCTCACAAGTTCGGAGCAGCGTTGTGGAACCCACGGAGGGAGGATTAGCGTTTTCCCCCTCGGATGGGAGGACCGATGGACACAAAGGCCACTTTCCAGCGCACGGCGAAACAATGGAGAACCAAAATGGCGCTGGGAGAGGGACTGGGAAAGGGAAACGGGCAGTTGGTATCAACCTATGCGAAGCGCACTTGAAGGCACCCTAGTCTGCGCTGTGGCATTACGCACTGCAGAGCGTCATGCTTGCGTTCCGTAATGCCAGAGCGCAGACTTATTTGTGAGGTCTAAACAGGTGTTCCGCCTTATAACTAAGAACCATGCGCGTTAGTTAGGACGGTGCACCTTTGGGCGGCGGAGAGCTTCTGCGCCAGACGGCGATGAAACGAGCAGCCGGAACTCCCTCCACCGATTGGCCGGGAGAGGAGTGCCCCACTACGTCACAGCGCGTTTCCGTGCGCGTTCAGAAAAAGTCGAAATCATCCAACTTTCTTATGCGCGTCCGGAAGGCGCAAGGAATCAGCGCGACGTCATGAGGTACGCAATTTCCGTGAAGCGCACGACCTACGGGCACACAAAAACGCGTTGGGTTTGGACCGTGATTTAAAGAGGCACAGACAGGTCCAAATAATTTTTTTTATTACCTGGAACGATTAAAAATGATGACTCGACATTACCTTCAGAATTCGAAACTTGAAAATTCAGCAAGTGGGAAATAGAAAAAATAAAAAAAATTCCAAAAATTCAAATTTGAAGTTTCCGCGCGATACGCGCCAGTGTAGTGACGTCAAACATCGAGTCGTTCCGCAGCTCGAGTTTATCTCACGCCTCCGTGTCGTTCGGAATTAAAAACAGCGCGGAAAGCCGAGGACCAGACAAAGAAGTGACACGGACGTAGCGCTACGTCCGTGTCGCGTCTTTGTCTGGTCCTCGGCTTTCCGCGCTGTTTTTAATTCCGAAGTATGTACCAACTCGCCCCAAGCCTCAACTTTAGCTCCGTGTCGTGTTCGCCCGCGTCCCGCGAAACAACCGCTCCGTGCGTGCCGCCTATCGCTGTGAGCAGACGACGCTTCACTTTCCAGTTTGAAGCTCTTTTAGGGCTCCTTCGGATGATTTCAAATTTTTTTGGAACGGTGTGAGATCGAAGAGAACGCGCAGTGGAACTTTTGTGAGCGATGCGAGGGGCCACGTCGCGCCGGTTCTCCGCCAAGGGCTGCCCCGGCCGAGTCACAACCAAAAGTATGAATACAGAAACAGCAAGCCCAGTTGTTTTGACCGTTTGACGTTATCTCTTTCGAAGTCTGAGAGGTCGTCGGGCACCTAAAAAAGAGAGCTTCGTCCGATTCCTCGGCTCGCCGATCATCCTCAGTGCTACATACGTCGTGCGCCGTCATGTTAACCGAGGGAGGATAAAAACCCAAGAGGCGAGATCACCCCGAACTACGATTTTCGGTATTTCAAAAAGAAGGGCCGTAGTGCGTTCGGAATTGGGTTAAAAAATATGTTTTAGGAATGCCGTTATTAAATATCATAAAAATGTTGCTTACAAAACATATACATTTCATAATCGATTACGTACACAAGTAAAAAGAAGAAAGGAAGTGAGATGTGGGGGAAAAAGGCGCCAAAAATTATAAGGTGCGCGCGCGCGTGTGAAACTTGTTCTTTTAGCGTTCTGGGAATTTTTTTTTTTTGCGTGTCCATGACTACAACTTGCATCTTTTTTGACAACAAAAACAAATACGACATTCGGGATGTCGGTGCCCCTTGAAGGTCGGCTCAGACACCTGCGTCGAGCTGTTGCTATGGCGACCCTTCCAACGAGCCAATAGGGAGACTATGTGCTGCACGGCGCAACGCAGCGCAACGCAGCGCAACGCAGTGGACGCAACTGTGAACGAGTCTTTAAAAAACAGTTTTGAAGGCCCTTGTGACTGCTTAGGACCGGCCGCGCGGTCGTAAGCCGCCGCAAGGGGCTTAAAAACGGGTTTTATGTCTCTCCGGTCGTAAGTCGTCGCAAGTGTAAACCAGCCTTTACCTACGACGAGAGTAAAGCCCTTTCCTGTTTCAAATGTAGCTCAAGGTGCGTCAATCCACGAGGCAGGTGCAACGTGCAGCCCTTGGGAACATCATGGCGGCCCAGCGCAGCACTGAGCTAGAATTCAGACGCCATGTTCTTCCTAGTAGTGGCACGCGGCACGTGCTTCGAGCATTTCTACAACAATGAATGGCGCCACTTTTTCCAGGATAGAGAACTTCAGACGAGAGTAGGGTGCCTGCATGTCTGTCTGTCTCAGGGTGAAGACATCCATTGTTGTACTGAATGTGCCAGCGCGTGACGCTCTCGCGCACTCGGTGCATGGCTTGGGCGGTAAAATGGCGTCTATGCACTAGCCAAAGCTACGCGCTCGAGCTGAGTGACACCGGATTGCGCGCACTTCAAAAGGCATGAAAAACAATTGAGCGGAAAAATGGCTGAGATGTCACCACTCAAGCAAAGGCGCGCGTGTGTATGAAGGCACTCTAGACGAGAGTAGGGTGCCTGCATGTCTGTCTGTCTCAGGGTGAAGACATCCATTGTTGCCCTGAATGTGCCAGCGCGTGACGCTCTCGTGCAGTCGGTGCGTGACTTGGGCGGTAAAATGGAGTCTATGGATTAGCCAAAGCTATGCGCTCGAGCTGAGTGACACCAGATTGCGCGCACTTCAAAATGCATAAAAAAGACATTGGGCGGAAAAATGGCTGAGATGTCACCACTCAAGCAAAAGCGCGCGTGTGTATGAAGGCACTCTAGACGAGAGAACGCACTGGCGCCATCTATCGGATGCAACACTCGTATTCTCACGTATTTACTTTTTTTTAAGCGCATCATTCTTTCTGCTTTTGTCATGCGAACGTTTGATAATGTAATAAATGACCCTATCTCATTGAGAATGCGTACATCTAATCTCGCAAATACCGCAAAAACTTCGTCGTCGCGAAGTGCTATTTCAGGCTCATCTAACAGATGGCGCCAGCATGCCGGTGTGCTCTCTCGTCGGAAGAGATCGGGAGAACTCGGTACCGTGTAATTTCACGTTGGTGCGGTGTAATTTCAAGGACGAACGCGAGTGTTTTCATTCAATTACCGCGAAACTTGATGGTGTAACTGGGGGATTACAGTATCCTTCAGTGACGATATTTGAGTGCGGTTCATAGATTGGACCCGAGCATTGCGTGGGCACTCGATTTGGTCTCGTAATTATCGTAGCTCGAGAAGCATTCGGGTAGTGGCCAGTGTCCAATCACTGCAATATCGACAATAGCCGAACCATAGCAATGTCTGGAACTTGGCGCGTGTCCTGTGCCTTGCCAACCCCAGCCCGTGTCTATGATCAGTATTGGCGGCAAAAAATTGCACCATCTTCCCGAGGGGAACCATGGGGTGATGCGGAGCATCGCGGATCGTTATTAACGGTGTTATTAACGGTCTTAGTAACGTTGTTAACTTGCGTGTTATTACGTTAGTTTGTGGGGTGGTGCTGACGCTTGCTTGCGCCAACCCACTAACTGACGGGACTGTTGCTTCCATCCCACTTCATCGGAAGAACAAAGTGGAGTCAACAGCGGTGAACTGAACGCGCGCAGTCAGTCAGTCAGAGTCTTGAGAGCAAGGAAATCAAAGGAGGAACGCGCGCAGCGCGCTACCGCCGCTTATATTCACACTTGAAGGAGAGGAGACTAGAGGAGGAGAGTTGCGCATGCGCGCGCGGTGTGAGTAGAAGCGAACGCACGCGAAGTGCACGCAGCTGGTAGAGAGAGCGGAAAGAGTAACGCGCAGCTGTTGGAGAGAGGGAAGGAGGAGAGTTGCGCATGCGTAGCGTGAGTGCGGACTACGACGCCGCGGGACATAGACCCGAGCAAGAGATGCTCCGCATCTAATACACCTTTCCATAAAAGCGTTCGAGGGCGCGTTCATTGCTGTGTTTGTGTGTTATGCACGCGCACTTTCTGGCTGGTCGCGATTGCGCGCGAGCGCTGGCTGGACTGTGATTTAGTTCGTGTGGACTGTGATTTTTGTAAACAGTGGAAACGTCTATAATCGGCTCCAGATCATGCGGCCGCTTGCTCTGGCTGCAAGTTGAGGGGGTGAACGCTGCTCGTTTTTATTTCATTTTTACAGCGGAGTTGTTCAGGGTTAGTTTCCCCAGTTTCGCCTCTGGGGATGAATAAATCTCGACACAACACTCTGGACAGCTACCGATATCTATGAGTGACGGCGGCAACCAGACAATCGGCTTGCCGGTTGTCTGGTTCCTGCGGTTGAGGCTCATAGATGGTGGCAGATAGTACAGCTCCGCTGCTCTTCCTTCTTCACCAGAGTGGAAAGGCTTAATATTTTTTCTGCGACTTCGATTGCGTGTGGGAAGAAACGAACCAGATGTTTCACCGTTCATTATCTTCAGGGATCTGTTCATAGCGGTATTTGCGCAAAGTACGAAAATTGTTGCGTCGCCCCTTTAACTGTTCAACGTAAAGCCATTGTAGTGGCGCTGGTGTTGTGGACTGCGCATGCGCAGGAGATTCGCGTTACGCGAGTCTGGTTTCTGCACAGGTGCAGTGCCCACACAAAGTGCTGGCCAACGCGGGTTTGCTTGTAGTGGTGTGTTAGTGTTGGTGCATAGAAAAACTGCACAAAACACGGATTTTATTGATGCTTTTTTACGCCCCAGATTACAGCCGCCATCGCTGTCCCTCTCTTGTTTTACCGAGATACCGCGAGCCACTGAAATGGGCGTTGACGGGCTTCCACAAAGAAAAATGCTGGGGAGAATAATGACACAGTAGAATTTAGATAACTTGGCCTTCTATGATAGTGATCAAGTGAAGTAAACGGAATACGAGAAAACAAAACGTGAAGGTCGGTAATGGCGGTGTCCATGCTCAGCTGCTTTAAAGCGTATATAGCAGGGGTGGCCAGAGTGACATCCGGTTAGAGCCACAGAAAAAATAATTCAAAAATTCAAAGAGCCACAAAAAAGAAAAAAAGGAAAAGAAAAGGGGGGGGGGGGGGAGGGTGGACTCTTTTAACAAGAAACGAATGGACGGAACAGTTCTCTCCAGTGGCGACAAGGAGAATCGTACACTAGAACAAATAACACCAGGCAGCAGAAGGTTTCTTGAAACGCTAAGCAAAAACGAATGCATGCTTCGTAGCCAGCCAGTGTTTCTGACGCCCTTTATGCCTATACGGCTCGAACTTTATTCTAGAACAATAAAGAAAACGGTGACAGGACACATCCATCTGTTAAAGAGCAGTACAGCTGTATGTACTTAGCTGTATGTACAGTCTTCGACGATATGAAAGACCCACTGGGAGCGCGTGGCCGAGGCGGTGGCTGGCGGGAGCGCTGCGAGCGCTCCCGGCAGTTCCGTTCTGCTTCGAGGGGAGGACGCTCACTCGGGGCTCAGCTAAAGCGCGCGCTTATCAGTTTGTGCTGAGCCCCGAGTGAGCGTCCTCCCCTCGAAGCAGAATGGAATTGCCCGGAGGGCTCGCAGCGCCCCCGCCAGCCGCTGCCTCGGCCACGCGCTCCCAGTGGGTCTTTCATATCGTCGGAGACTGTACATGGATGGGTACTGTATGTACACATCTATGTGTTAAAGAGCAGTACAGCTGTATGTACTTTGAGTAGTACAAGGCTGCCAAGTTTGCGAGCTTTTTTCTTTTAATTCTAGAACTCTTTTCGTCTTTGCAACACGGGAGGAGAAGGGGGACACGCTTACCAGGAAGCCGCGAGCCACACTAGAACCCGCCAAAAGCCGCATGCGGCTGGCGAATCGCTCTTTGACCACCCCTGGTCTATAGCTAGTATTCGTTATAGCGCATACGCGCGCGAGTCGTTCGGGGCGTCGGGAGGCTCTTCTCGTTCGTTTCTCCCATTTCGGCCGCCATGAAGTCGTCAGCGCAACGCAGCCAGCACCGTTCACAACTTCGGTAAAAAAAACAACAAAAAACCATGGCGGTCGGTGTGGCGTGTGACTTCGCCGACTCAGCCGAGCGTTAGGCTTAGTACAGCGGGAGAAAATTTGCCATCCTGTTAGTCTGCTTCATTTGAGAGGCTGAACCAAATCATTTCGAGGACTTTTCATAATGGTAAGCGATCGTGAATGGTGTAAACTGCGCATGCTAGTAAATGTTTGCGATCTGCGGGCAGACTAGCTGCTGTGGCGACCGCGAGCAGACGAAATGATTTGGTTCGACGGCACACAACGTGAACGATCGTTCAAGTTCGAAATGACGGAGACAGGCCACATACCTTTACGGTCGTTCAGATACGTTTTAAGGCCTGTTCACACACGCAGCAGAGCGCTACAAGCATTGCGCTGACTTCACGCTGAGCGCGTGCTGACGGGAGCGTTCACCGGCTTTGCATCGCACCGTCAACACTGTTGATCATGGCAGGCCATAAGTAGCTGACACACGTAAGCAGCGCTACATCAGCGTTTCGCTGCATGTGAGAACCAACCGGCCTTTACTCTATCTAGCTTCGCGGTTCTTGAAATTCCGACCGGCAAATGTTACGTCGGCCGTCTTGTTTGCATCAGCCTTACGCCGGAAAAACGAGTCGCCACGGACTTGCACGTTGCAGAATGTTTCACATGTTGACTAGAAGATGGCGCCACGGTCAAACACAATCATCATCCTCGTTTACACGGTTGCGCCAGTTTGGCGATTGGCTAAAATATGTCAAATTTCAAGTACGGTTTCACCGAACGAACCAGCTGCAAGGTCCATGATTTCGGAACCGTGGGACCGAAAAACGACTTGCTAAAAGTCTCTATTAGGAACTTTAGCAAACCGTTACCGTGTTCCGCTTACCGCACTACCGTAGCCATTGAAGCGCGCGCCCGGGTGATATACTGGGACCGCGAAGCATGCGCTTTAAAGCGTGCTTCAAAGGCTCCGGTAGTGCGGTACGCGGTAACGGTTTGCTAAAAGGCCCCAATAATCGGACTATTTCTGTTTTTCCCCACCCGATTTAATAATTGCGCAAAAATATAGAAAAAAAAGGCTCCACAAACCCTTCTTACAGTGACGCTTAGAGAGGCACGTTGTTGTTTCAGACACAGCTTCGCTTGTGTCGTCGGAGCAATCCCCAAGGAGACGCTGTCGACATAGTGACGTCATGATTGAAACGACTACGTCACTCTTCTAACCGTCATTGTGGGCAGGGCTTGCGGCACTCTTTTAGAGCTCATTTTTTTAATAGAGCGAAAAAACGTTAAAAAAGGTCGATTCATATCTTAAAAACAAATTTTCACAATATTATATTTTCAACTGATCTGACCTCTAACAGTAATTGCTGTCAATACTGCAATTGTAATGTGAACCCTAAAACCAATAATTAAGAAGTCCTTTAACATATTTCAGTTAATTAGCCAGCTTACCACGACGATTATCCCCTCATCTACGGTGAAGACGGCACACATCTAAGTTTAACTCTCTTTCAGAAGAAATTTTGTTCGGATTAAACTCAAGCAAACCGTATTATCAATTGTTTAATTAAATGGGAAATCTTGATGTATCACACAGTGCCTACAGTCCCCCATCTATAACCTTTTATTTATTTATTTTATTTTTTTTGGGGGGGGGGGGGTGGGTGGGGGAGGGGCTTTTAAAATATTTTGTGGGAGGTCAGTGTCCTTAGGACCAGGACGTAGCCTCCCCTATGCTCTGCCTGCCGTCGTCAAGGTCTCCGCTGTTGTTGTCAGTCCCCAGCATCCTGAAAAAACGAAAGGGGAGAGAACTACAGCGACAAAGCGAGAAGGAAGTCGTTCTGTTTGCACGGTTCAAAACGAACGCGCGCTCCGTAACGTTCTCATTTCTTCGCAAGCCTGCCCACTCTTTTCGCCATGCACACAAGAGAGCGCGTCTTGTTTGTGCAGCCGTCAACGCCATTGGCAAGCCTGCACGCTCTTTTTGCCGTCTACACTTGAAAGCACGTCCTGTTTGTGCAGCCCTCAACGCTCTTGGAAAGCCTGCACGCTCTTTCTGCCTTGCACGCCAGAGAGCGTGTCCTGTTTGTGCAGCCTTTAACGCGTGCTACTCTATTTGCACTATTGCAGTTTTGCGTCAATGGCGTCTGTTATAACCGTCAAGATTGGATCAAGGAGCACCTTCCTTATGGTTCCCTCGACATCCATCCGTACGTTCCGCCCAAGAAACCATTTTAAATTAACTCAATCTAGCCAATAAAATGGCGATTGAACAATACTCAAACGCGTTTCGGTCTATATCTTCTTAAAAATGGACTACATATATGGAGAAAAGCACCGATCTTTATGAGAATTTTCTGGATTTTGCTTTTCCGCGTCATAATTGCGGGCACCGGAAATTCTCGGTCGGATGGCCACGAAGAACCAGAAAAAAATGGTTCTTCGTGGCCGTCATAGTATTGTTCCCAAAAATATTTTCTTTTCTAATGTTTGAAAAACAAATAATCTTGACAGAGTCATTGTTGTTTAAAAAATATCCCGAGCTTGCCTTTTCCGTTTTGGTTTGAAACGATAACAAACCCGGCTGCCGGCTTTTCCGGCATGCTCAAGAAACGCAGCTTGTTCAGCTTGTCTGGTTTTATGATTGCAAGGTGTTTAGGGGAAGATCTCTTAAACCGACGTAGTTTGCAGCAAACAACTGTCGCAACTACGCGCCTTCATGAAGCGCTGTGCACGTGCTTTGTAGCGGGACTGGTCGAAGTCTAATTTCCCACGCCAACTATTTTCTTTGATCCGGTTCGATTTATTCGTTTGCGCTTGTTGATGCAGAATAAAGATGTTGCTTTCCGCAATAACGGCTTCGCTGCTCTGTGAATTGTGCACCCGTCGTGATTGCGGCCATGGTTTCAATGCGGAGTGAAATTTCGCCTGCTTCTTGCACAGGGGTTGCGATGATCTCAGAATTCCGAGTGCTTACAGACCACTTACTAAATCCCCCAAGCGCTCCGGCCCGCACTCGAGGACTCATCCCCAGCATTCCTGGACACCAGAGCCGTATATGGGGAGAGTTTGGTCAGTCTATGATCTCGCCGCCGTAACGCTCTCCTCCCGAGTGAGCCAATCAACACGCGACGCAGAGCGAAAGGCTTGAGCGCATGCGCGTGAACTCCCGGCTGTTCCCAGCTGAGCGGGGAGGGCCGCCATTTTCGTTCATTCCCCCGGCGGAATGCATGGGATCGGCATCTAAATCTCGATTATTTCCTTTTATATCGCTGGCTCTGGCAAGAAAATGATATACTGTTATCCCTCGGTGGGTTAAAAAGCTAATAAATGATGTTTTCTCGACGTATGACCACAAACGTTTATTCAGGCGAAAAAGAAGTCGGCCCGTAGCAGACGACGCGTAGCCTCAGCAGTGCTCTTCTCCGCCCAGTCTCCGACAAGGTTGCGAAAAAATGGCGGTCGTCTCCTCTCTGCTCCCTTCTTTCTCTCTCGCTCCTTCGGCGCTCCCCTCCCTCTCATTTACTTTTCTCGTCTCCAGCGCCTTCGTCGCCACACCCACTGGCCAAACTCTCCCAATATACGGCTCTGCTGGACACGGTCTCCTTGCGCCCTCTCTTGGCTATTCTCAGCCAATCGCACTAAAATGATAATTTCAGCGAAACTCCTGCAGAAACCCTTAAGGTCCTCGGGATATATAAAAAGGGCACTAATACACTCTTATTTTATACCTACTTAACCTCAGGATTGTATACTTTTTATTCCTGGGCCCGATATAATATTGTTGCATTGGGTCCTATGGGCCGCTTTGACAACATTTTAAATTTCTTCTCACTGAATTGAAGAATCGTAAAGTTCCCTAGGAATATAATAGCTGCCGACTCATAGCACACACCGCAGTTGAAATTTCGGTATTTTAATTAATAATTTTTATTCCTCGAGACTTTCAAATTCGGCCCGCTTTTTGCCCCTGTAATGTTAGCACTCCGCCGTGCACTAAGAAGCTCGTGGCCAACCTACCCAGACTTGTACGTAGTCCGTTACAAGTAACAAAATTACCTGTAATCCCTTAAATTTATTGAGTAATTTAGTAACAGAATAATTACATATTTTCTAGAGTAATTTTAAAGTAATTACCTTACATTTTTTACGTAACGGATTCCTTGTAATCCGTTACATATTTTACAGGACCAACCCCCCCACCCCGCTTCTAAAGCATTTTTTTTTTGGTTTGGTAAAGCCGAGGCACAGTGACACTGTCATGCGAATTGACCTGCGAAAAGGCAGGCTTGGCACTCTTCAGTTCCGCGAAGCCTTTTTTTTTCCAGCACGAAGCCCCTGAATCTATTTTTTTAGACTCTAAAAACAATGTCAAAAAGTTCAAATAAACATCTCTACAAAAAGAAAAAGAAAAAAAAAAAAGGGGGGGGGGGGGGGACAAGTTATATCCGCTTTTGTAGTCCTTTTTTTTTCTGCGATCGAAGACGGGGAGAGGAGGACACCAAGTGACTGTGTGCCTCTTCAAGAAGCTCGAGGAGGTAGGTGCACAGACAATAACTCACAATGCCCTTCTCGGTTATAGTGACTACGACCATTTTCATAATGCCACAACACGAGAGAACACTCCGTCTACCCTAAAATCCGCTAAATGAGATGTGATAATATGTGAAGGTGTTATTGTCACAAGCATCCTCGTTCGTTGCTGCACACTTGTCATCTTCTCTTAGAAAACAGGACTGAGTAAGAAATAACGCAAAATGTCTGACGAGACTTCCGAAAGTCAGCTGTTGCTCAAAATACTCAGGGTCATTAAATGGGACAGTTTGCAACCATAAGAACTTGAATAACCCTTTCCCCTTTGTTTCTTAACTGAAGACAATATATTTGAAAGTAACGCCACGAAAGTAACGGATTACTTTTTGGGGTAACGGTCACTTACTTTTTATGGGAGGGTAATTCTAATTGTAATAAATTACAATTTAGCCTCGAGTAATTGTAAATGTAATTCCTTACTATTTTTCAGTAACGTGTACAAGTCTGACCTACCTTTACATAGGCTTATCGACCAAAAGATTTGTACGCTGCGTTTGTGACAGAATATTGACTAAGAATGTGGCGGTTATAATATGACTATATAATAACTAAATGTTTGCGATCAAAATTTGTGCCCTGGATTTCAAATATAAGCAATTGTTACGTAGGATCAGAAACGCTTGCATTGTATATATTTTGCTTTGAATTTGCCTGTGTACGTAAAGTTTTAGCTCGGTTACAGACATAAACTGAACAACATTCTTTCACGCTTGTATAACTAGAAATGACTAAAAATATAACATGGCTCGATGCTGACCCGCCCAACCCACCTCCACGAAATCTGGACTTCTGTGAATCGGACTGCCATCCTCCCCAATACAAACAATCCATGTCGTCGTCATCATGCCTGTATATACTCATCACATTATCATGTTCACTAGACGCGGCACCGCGGGCCTCCATGGTACGGGCTGCTGCTTTTCCGCGGTGCCGCGGCTCCCCAGAGCCCAATAAATAAAGACTAAAAATTAAAGACAAAAGACAAAATGCTTTGCTGAGCAACAGCCGGTAGCGCCTTAAAAGAAAGAAGAATAGTGTTTCCTCGTTTAGAGGACACAAATTCCAAAACTACACCATACTAGTGGCGCACATTACAGAAATAACATACGCAATACAGAAAATAACAGATTGTCTCTTGAACGCAAAACGGCGAAATACACATAATTGGGAAGATTTTTTGTTTCTAAAAGCCCAATCCAGAAACCTAAACAAAACTAAGGTTTGCTGAAACTAGGGGTGTATCGTGTGCATCGTTTCGTAAAAGTATTAAACGAAAACACCACGGAACACATTTGACGTTGTTTCACACCTCGAGACACTGGCTTGCAGAGGCGCACCAACCGCCGGCGTAGCATAGCGCGTAGTCGTGAAATGTCTGCGACTGATGATGATGATAGCTTATTTGCCAAAAGAAAAAAAGAAGACTCGGGGCGGACCTCCCCTCCGTCAGGGCTGGATTCGGCGCTGTAGGCGTTCTGTCTAATGCAAATGAGCGGAGTGGAAGGTATTCCCCATAGAAAAGTATTAGGCCAGACGCAAACGGTGAAAAAGGTGGGAGGCCGGAGAGATGCACAGGAGAGGAGGTTCAGATAGCGGGCGCGCGCTTCGAATTACCCGTTTATCTTGTTCTACGGTGCCTACATGTCTGTCTGTCTGAGGGTGAAGACATCCATTGTTGCCCTGAATGTGCCACAGCGTGACGCCCTCGCGCACTCGGTGCGTGACTTGGACGGTAAAATGGCGTTTATGCATTAGCCGAAGCTACGCGCTCGAGCTTAGTGACACCAGATTCCGCGGGATTCGAAATGCACAAAAAAACGATTGGGCGGAAAAACGGCTAAGATGTCACTACTCAAGCAATAGACCGATCTCAATAAGCGTTCGGCGCATGCGTGACGCCGCCATAGCTTTAGTTTACTGGAAGCAGACGGCAGTGCACGAGAGGGCTCGTTCCGTCCCGTGCTCTACACGCGCAGACCTCCAGCGAGGTTGTCGCACGTGCCCAAAGACTAAAGTTCCCTCGATGCATTGCGGCAGCGGTGGCGTAGTCAAACTGGCTGGTGAGATCGGTCTATTAAGTTACTCAAGAATTAATTTACGGCCGCATTTTTGGTCTCTTAGGCGACAACCGCGGAGATGGGTGTTGGCATGGAGATTTTGAGAAACATCGTATGAAACATAATGAGTGTTGGCATGAAGATTTTGAAAAAAAAACATCGTATGACACATATTAATAATAAAAAAACAATAAATAAAAATAAAAAAAAGACACGTGCCGCGCGCCACTTATGGGAAAAACATGGCGTCTGAAAGCTAGCTCCGTGCTGCGCTGTGCCGCCATGATCTTCCCAAGGGCTGGACGTTGCACGTGCCTCGTGCATCGACGCACTTTGCGCTACTTTTAAAACATGAAGGGGCTTTAGTACAGTGTAGCTTTAGGTTGCTCAAGGTTGTACCCAAATGAGTTGCTGGGCGAGTTGGTTAGACATCTTGACTTAAAGAGCGCAAATAAGTAACGTAAGGAAGAGACAACAGGAAGGAAAGAGCACTCTTTCCTTCCTGTTGTCTCTTCCTTACGTAACTTATTTGCGCTCTTTAAGTCAAGATGCTCAAGGTTGATACGCCCCGTGTCGTGAGAATCGGGAACTAAAACAGCGTGTCCCAGAAAGCTGGCCATGTCACGGGAACGGTGTTCTTTCAGCTCTCTAGTGATCGGTAATTTCGACCAATTCAATGGTCTGTCGTGCATGATGGAACCAAATACGATATAGCTTCCAGTGATGTGATTGGCCTAAGCCATTTTGGAGCACCTTTCGGAGCTGTCAAAACAGTGTTTTGGAGCAGCAAATGTGGCCTTCGGAGCAGCCAAGACAGTGTTTTAAAGTAGCAAAAGTGGCTTTTGGAGCAGCCAAGACAGTGTTTTGGAGCAGCAAAAGTGGCTTTTGCAGCAGATATCCTTAGAAAAATACAAATTTTCGTTTTAAGTGCTGTACAAACGAAGGGTACTTTGTATTGTGCTGTGTTCTGATGTGACGGAACTTGCTGCTGTGTTTTTACTGCTGAGACATCCCAAAAGTGTACAGTGCTGTAGGCATTGCCGAGCAATTCCGAAAAACCGCTGGCCACAGTTTTACTGGTTTACTATGTGCCAGATTTTCGTCAAAAGTAAGCAAGCGTCCCGGCTGGTGCCTCTGTCGTGCAATCATGTTCACATGCACATGGGGGCAACTTCGGCAGGCTTGCAGTTGCGCGTGCTTCGTCCCGCGAGCGGAGAGAACGGCCGTTCGATCGAAACCGAAACCATGCCACTCCGCTCCGTCACTAACTGATTCCCAACATTGTATGCAAAATTTAACTGCCGACCATATGACAAAAAACAGTGCAGCGGCGCGTGCTTACCAGGACGGAAGACAGGGTACAAGCTAAACACACATAAAAAAAAAGAAAAAAAAAAAAAAACTGAGCGCATTGATGCAAGACATTGCGAGCCAGGGTCAGAAAGTTCTTGGAGCGCTTTGTGTAACGTCTCTTGTTCGGTACACAAAGCGGTAACGGTCTTGCACGGCGGGAAAACCATGCAAGACCGGATGCACAATTGATGCAGGGTACGTTGTGTCGGGCGGCCACTTGCGGCACATAACACAAGCATGCTCAATTACGGTACTCAGTTTAGTATCAATTTTGAAAGGCGACCGAAATTGGTTTTTTGGCGCAGGCTCTAGCGCAGGTTACCCCCATTTTGGTAAAATGTAGCAGGATGCAGCGGGGTAAGCCCCTTGGCGCAGTTCGGCGGAATTGGCGCAGCAATCACATCACTGAGCTTCGCCCATACTGAAAACTCCTCCGAAAACCTGTGGGAGCGGCGGCGAACGTTACAGTGGCGCCTCTAGCGGACTCGCAGTCTACGAAAGCAGACGACGCAATGGAAAACTCTAGGCTGCGCGACGTCCTCGAGCTTTGCGAGCCCCTTTTCTTCACCCCAACAGCTGAAACAATTCATTACAGTCGGTCCGTTTGCAAAGCGGAATCCAGTGATCGCAGCTGCAACGACCAACAAATAACAACGCGCGCATAAAGAAAGATAGAGCAGTTTTTTTACGTGAATTATGAAGAAAGAGTGTGACCGGAGGAAAACATTCAGGGGTGAATATGGTCTGGGCTTATCCCCACAAATGTTTCCCATCGTATGCTTGCGCCATCTCTTAGAGGGTTATGGCAGCGCTCCCATAGAAGCCCGTGAATTTAATATACAAATGTGGTCATAATACCGAAACGTTACGCTTGTAACAATTTGTCATGCTACTACTCCATTCTATCACATACCGCTATTCTTGTGCCAACAGTTCAAGATGATGACGTGTAAACTGCTTGTTCCTTACTCGAATAAACTGTTTGGTGTATTGCCACGACGGATAGTGCCCAAGTTAATCAAAGTGTACAGTTTGTTCTTCGATATAAAAAATTATGATCGTATAAATAAAACAAAATCCCTCCCCAATGATATGTCCAATTCTATAGTGTATAAGATATATGTTACATCCGTTGAAAAATATATTTCGAAGGCACCTCACGAAAATTTCTGTGAAACAACGAGTGCAAACCAGCACAATTCAAGAATACAACGAAGTACAAGATTTTCCATACGACTGCAGTAAATCAGAAGAATCGATGATGTATGGGCACATTTTGTTTCGCTTTTTTTTCTCATTTTTTTTAAGTTCCTGAGACCAATTTACCAAATAAAGTGGATTCGTTCTCATACAGACGTTTCCGATCATTTCCAGCATTTTGCTACTGGCATTAATTGACCAGCAAACTAAATACAGCTGCTCTATATTACGATAATATAAAATCATAAAAAAAGAAGTTATAAAAATATTTTTGCTAATTATTAACGCTATGTTTTTGTAACGAAGTGATTTTTATTGTAAGTAGGGAGAGCACTGCGGTGAGTACCCAATTTATGAGAGAGTGATTGATCTAATAAACTTTACATTCACGTGTCAAAAGTAATATTTAATCCCGAACTAAATTTTTACTCAATGATATTGTCACGGGTGGTGACCAATAAACAGGAAATAAACAGTAATAAAGAAACGTTTAATGTGGCGAACTTGTGCCAAAAATAAAAGGGAACAAAAGATAATAACAGAGCGTCGCGGGCGTCGAAGTCGGCGTAGCAGCAGAGTCGAACGCTGGGGCGAAACTGACTCGACAAGATCGCGGGCGGCCTCTTATCTAGAATGAGTCACTATCTCGAAGATTCGGCGGGGAAGGTTCGAGCGTAGCGCGCTTGGGGCGA
The DNA here is from genome assembly GCF_016920785.2 of Ixodes scapularis. Lineage (NCBI taxonomy): Eukaryota > Metazoa > Arthropoda > Arachnida > Ixodida > Ixodidae > Ixodes > Ixodes scapularis. Next base: position 139,140,562 of record NW_024609879.1, on the reverse strand, counting down.
GAATGAACACGCACTTTCTAGAACAACAGAAACGATAGAAGTTATGTTCGCAGCAAGAATAAACGAGAACCTTCTGCAAGTCTGCGCGCGGCAATATTGTAGTGAGTGCGCAGGCGAGCTGGTGGAAATTAACCATTCTGATGTTAGCCTGAGACTGAGGCAGGAAAAGAGGAAGTTTCAAAGTAGAAGAAAAAGGAACAGTCGAGGATACGTCTCTAACGCAGTAAAGACAAGTTTATTCGGTCACCCTCTTATATACACTCCACAATCTTCACCACAGAACCTTCGCGACCTCCAAAGCCAAAAGATAACAAAGAACTCATCTCTTTCCACCACAATAATCAAACGTCCTTGACAATCCTACAAAGCCCCCTCACCAACACAACCTAGCTCCTCTCTCCCGGAAGACGATCGACCTTCGCGTACATAGCACACCCTCCTCCTCTATTTGGTATTTGGTATTTGGGAGAAGAGTGGCGGGCCGTATGTCGTGCGAATCCCGGACAAAAGTTCACCGGACAGAAACTCACCGGACAAAAGCTCACCCATCTTTTCACAGACTCTAACGAAAGTTTACGAGGAGAAAATTTCATGTTGCTCTTAACACGAGTGCGGGCGACTTAGGTGCATGTGTACGACATTAAAATGCAACGACATACTAAGTCTGACAGGTTCATGGTTTGTTGATAAGAGTAGAAACAAGTTTATTTATCGATTGGTTAGAAGCGAATGCAGTCCTCCACTAGCTCCAGCAGTTTTGGTAGATCTCGGTGTGCCTGGAACCGCTTTCAATTATTTTTTCAGACGATTCTGCAGCCGCAGAGCGGTTTTTCGCACCCGATTCACTGGGGGTTCACCTTTCCGGGCCTGTTTCAATGCCGTGGCAACGAGCGCCTGATTTTACTGTAGGCATTCAATCAGCCTTTAGACACTTGAAGGGGCATGACCGACAAGCTTCTGAAACCTGGTATTTCATCCTTTATGGGTGTTGTCCGTACGGTCTTTATCTCGAAGATTGGCGTCGTACATATCCCACCGTTCCGGGGGAAACTCCGGTCGCCGTCGGCTTACAGTCAGGCAAAGGGAAGAATTCGCTCTGGGTGCCGTCGCAGAACGAGCAGAAGCACAACGGAAGGGGCCGTTGACATGCGTGCAGTCAAAGTAGTCCAGCAGGTCTCCGATGTCACCGGTAGACTTTTCCCTGATGTCATGTTAGTTCTCCGGGCAGAAGCTGTGGTGGAAGGAACGCCAGCCTATCCAAAATCTCATCGCTCTCGCATTCTTTCCAAAAGGCCCGACTCCCGTTCCTTCCTAATATTTAAAAAATTCGCAACCCAATAGTTTTTCTATTACAGTTTTGCTTCAGTTTCCCTTCCCCCTCACCCTGAGATAATCCTTGATTTCAAATATATTTACGACGCACAATGACGGAAAGAATTTAATTCTCTTCATCATCCACTTCAAGTATTACCCTGAACTCCTGAAAACCAATACATTAGTAATGAAGACACGTTGTGCCTAAGCTTTATGTGCGCGTTTAGCGTGACATAAGCACGATGAAAAAGCGAGGTCACCGAAGGGTGACTTCGCTTCTTCGCTCACTCTTCGGGTTAAAAAATTTCGGTTCACGAAGTTTCTTGGGCGCGGCACAAGGGTGCTCCGGCATACCTTGAGTCAGGCAAACTTGATCTTATCAGCTCCACTTAGCTTTAGTGAACTAAATTGTGGTCCCAAATCGTTGCTTCTCTGCCTGTTTTGGCTTATCTGTCGACACCTTTGCATGGGATGGAATGCCAGTTCTCCTAAAAATGGTGCAATGTCCATCGCCTCCTCAATTTACCCTAACCCGTGTTTTGCCCGGGTAGAAAAAAACAAAAACAGGAGGTGAGCTTTTGTCCGGGTATGTGAAATAACGGGTGAGCTTTTGTTCAGTGAACTTTTGTCCGGTGAGCTTCAGTCCGGTAAGCTTTTGTCCCGTGAGTTTTTGTCCGGTTACCATGTTGTTCACCACTAATCCAAGCGGTATTTCCTGAAAGTGCAATAGTTGCTGGATCACCCCTTCCAGCTCGGGGGCTAACTTCCGAGTAACTGCGGTAACATGAAGCGTCGGTGACGCGGCCCACGCACTTCTTTAATTCTTAACAGGAGCGTTGTATTTATTGTTCTTGCTGACATTTAAACTGGATACTAACTTCAAGGGACCGCTCACCCTAAGCCGTTAAGATTCGTAGTGAGGGCGGAAGTGCGTCACTGCTTTCATAACGCGCCTCACTGAGGGAGAGGGCACAAATTATGTGCGGCCCACGCTTAAATAGCGGGAAAGTATAGAAGCACCGCGTTAAATCCGAAAATATCCCTACCTAAAGTGGCTATGCTGGTACGGAAAAATCCAGGTAAGAGGATGAAAAATATCGTTTTAACGTCGCTTACTCGTGCGAAAACTCAAAACTCCGACTATGTGAAAAAAAAAAAATTCTATATAATTATATATATATATATAGCAGAAGTCAAGGAGTTGATATCCTGGCTCCGCGGTTCATTTTGAATTTCAGCGGGTTCGTGATACTTTGATTCATTTGATCAAGTACGGTTCATTCATCTGCATATTCTCGATTATTTCCTCTTTGCCATACGCACCCATACTAAAAAGAATACAACTTGATTTTTTTGCTGTTAAAAAAAAAGCTTCATTTGCTTTTCATTTCTCGTTTTGCCGTTACGTAACTTGCGAACGACGAGCGAAGTGTAATATAAAAAGAAAAGCTAATTAACGCTCGAATTTGCTCCGAAGAGCATTGTACCTTTTGCTCGTGTTGAGCCTCATCTAAATCTTCCTTTCTTGACGGGTCTTTGATTTAAATGCAATATAATTAATAAGTGTGCTGTTTGTACGTTTATACAGCCGGAAGTTAGTCTGACTCAATGGGCGAATTTCTCTCTCAGCTGTATAGATGCGGAATTCGGCCAGTGCAGTACAATCGCTTGGCCGGGGTCTTTAACGTGCACCACGCAGTAGTGATACACGACCGCACACCTTGACGATGCCCATCCAGATCGAAACGGGCAGGGGTGGGGATTGAACCCAGGATCCTTGGATACTACAGACCGAAGCTCTCGCTCTTTGCCCTCCGAGCTCCGGTGCGCTGGGACACTCGACCACCGATTCTCCCGAAATACAAAACAACGCATATAAAATTTGGTCTAGTTAAATTTGTATCACAAAATGATGCTTTGTCAACTCTGAAGCCACTTGACATCCAATCTTCTCCGCCATTTCCGGAAATAACCGATGCACCCCTGATTATCCTTGGGCAATGAATACCAAATTAAAGGACAAAAAGTTTCATAGGAGAATCAGAGGACACCAAGAAAGTTAAAGAGTACTTGTAGTTAACTGAAACCACATTGTATTTATAGTACTTTACATGGAGTACATTGCACCCGGTGTACTTACTACTTTTCTTAAAGTACATAACCTCTCATTTACTTTGTTTTTAGACGTACTTTACCCAACTTACTAATTTTCTCAAAGTATATAATATCTCATTTACTTTGGTTTTGGATTTACTCTACTCAAAACTGCTCGTTAATGGCTCTAGTCGACTGTTTTTTTTTGTACTGCTCTTTCGCATTTGCTCCTGTGACTTCCGGCATCTCCGCAACAATGTGTTGTTGGCGCCCTGCCCTTTGTTGTCCATACCCTTCCCTCTTTCGTTCTCCCCCGACGTCAGTTGACTTTCTCATGAATGCAGTGCTTAAAGTTCAAAGAGTCATAGCGAAAACAGATGGCTTACTAGGTTTCACTTGCAAAGGGATCTAGCCGAAATTACCGAGTGGGGTTTCAAGACAAAATTAATTCAAGATTGAAGGAATAAGAAACACGCAGGACCAAACACAAACACAACCTGGGGCCCTAAACTCGTGAAACACAAAGTTCGAGCCGAAAGTTCGCGGAGCGCGCCGATTGGATGTTGGCGAGAAAAGCGCCAAGTCATCGTCGTGGATTGTCCAATCGGTGCGCTCCCTCAACTTCGGCCCCAACTTCGTGTTTCACGAGTTTAGGGCCCCAGGGGCCCTAAACTCGTGAAACACAAAGTTCGGGCCGAAAGTTCGCGACGCGCGCCGATTGGATGTTGGCGACAAAAGCGCCAAGTCATCGTCGTGATTGTCCAATCGGTGCGCTCCCTCAACTTCGGCCCCAACTTCGCGTTTCACGAGTTTAGGGCCCCTGATCCTTCAATTATACTTTGTTTCAGCTCAAGTCCATACACAGCCGACGCTACGAGCTGATAGGGACCAATCAAGCTGTGTCAAATGCGCAAGTCATTATGTATTTTGTAGCGTGAGCTACGCTGGCCGAGGTTGAGCAGTTTCGCGTGGCTGTCAAAGAGCCGTGCTGCGCAAGCGCGAGGAGCAGCGACGCGCACAGCTGGCGCGCCGGAACCGCTGCCGCCGCGCACGCCTCGCCGGTCTGCGCGTGCGCGAGGAGCAGTGACGTCAGACGGCGCACAGCTGGCGCGCCCGCCTCGCCGGTCTGCAGATTCCAGAGGAGGGACGTCATAGCTGCGACAGACGCACTGAAGCCGCCGCGTGCCCAGCTGTGCGCCTCCGTTGGGCAGTAGCCAAGTCTGACGCTGCACCGGAGCAGCTCACGCTACGTATATCCTGGCATAGCCGAGCTAAGCAGCCGCAATTTTTTTATTTATGATTGGTCTAGCGATGATAAAACACGTACAGAGGCATGACGAACACCATGACTGTGCGCTTTTGACGCTGTTTGATTGGTCACATCAGCTCGTAGCGTCGGCTGCATCTGGACTAAAGGTGAAACGAAGTATAGCTACGGACAGATAGGAATTCCAAAATCGAGCAACAGATAAAAGGAGGGAAAAGCAAGAAAAGAGAAAGTAACTAAGAAGAAAGGAAGGATGGGACGAGACGATAAGATAAGAATGCAAAGTCAGGTGAACGCAGTCATCTCTAATTTGAGACTTTCGACTTCAGTCTTCGTGAGAAAAAGTGAGGAAACGTTGTTGTTTCCGCTGTTCATGGCAGATGACTATAATCTCCCGGCCTAAAGCTTTGAACAAACTGTGGCGCCCCCATTTTGGGTAGTACCTGCTCACCTGATTGGGCCTCGCACTATTTGAGGCACCTTTTTTCTTTCTGTATAGTGCTCAAGAACAGAAAAACACCTTTAACGTCCAAACTCGGCTAGATTCAACACCGGAAGACAAAAGTTACAGGTCCATGGTACTACCACTAGGCTGTCACTCTCGATGGTGACGTAAAAACATCTGACGTTCCGATGTCGTTGTTTTTTTGCTTATTTTTTTGTGGAACACGTGATACGGCGTTTCTTGGCTCACGCTCATATAGTCTTAGCCTTAACCTGTGCTTCGACGACGTTAGATTTTTGTTTTGTTTCCTTGAACTTTTCGTTATCGCGTTCCGCACCAGAGCAGGCACGCTTCTGCATGTGTGGCAGCTTGAGACGCTCTAGTTTGTACTACCCAAAACGCTAACAAGACGCTTTTTACAGCGGCTCCTGGGCAACAGAGGAGGCCTACCTGCCCTTCCTATATGTCCGTTGCTAGTTGAAAGATGTTGTTTCGTCCTTGTCCTACACGTTTATTCTTTCTTCATTCTTGACCCGCACCTACACGCTCTTCGTCCACCAAAATTAATTTACCCTTTATATTCAGACTCACCGACGTCTTCACACCTCTTACTTTATTATTAAACCCGATATCGAACCTGTCTCACAGTACAAATATCTTGGCGGGCATCACCTCTCCTGTAAGTCTCATTAAACAATGGCATTTCTGATTCAAATTATGGGCGGATTAAAAGACATGCGGAGGAAAAAGGGGGGGGGGGGGAAGCTTCCCCCCTTCGCCCCCCCCCCCCCCCCCCCAGGAATTGACAGAGACCAGCATTTCTTTGAAAGGGAATGCTTAGTTCTTTGATGACACGGTAAATATAAGGTCAACAAATAAGATCTGGTCAACGCTTCGCCCGTGACGCTAGTGACTATGGGACTTCCGGTTTCAAATTGAAGCAGACAGCAACCAACCTACTTTTGCGGTGCTCCTGTGCATTCCTATGGAAAAAAAAAAGAACGCGCACCATTTTTTGCCTTTAATCGGAGAACAGGAATTGCCTAATAACTATAGTGTTGTAGCAAAAAGGAGGTAACTTTATTAACATTATAGAAAATTAAAGACGTTTACAATTCTCTGTAATGCCGAATTAGAGTGCAGCTCTTGAGGAGGAGGAGGAAAGATACCCCTCCTCCCCCTCCCCTCCTCCTCGGCTGGTGCCCTCCCATGTAGCGGAAAATTTTCGCAAACATTTTCCGCTAAATTTAGCGGAGAAATACTCCCGTTAACTTTAACGGGAAATCTAGCCAAAAATGTTCGCACCAAATTTAGTCTGAAATTAGGGAGTTTTCGTAGACGGCGCTTCCCACTCCGTTAAACCCTCCGCAACGAAGAAGCCGCTACTGCGCCTGCGCGCCGATGGCCTCGACTGCAGAGTTTCGGGTATTGCAGCGAGTTGCGGAGAGCGTTGCGGGACAGCGGAAACGATCTACGAAAACAACCTATTTACCGAAAATTTTCCCGTTAAATTTATCGGAAAGCTTTTCCCATTACATTTAGGGGAAACAATTTTCCGCTGAATTTAGGGGGGAAATTTCCCATTATGCAACGCGCGCGGTTGCGCCAACGCCAACGGCGTCGCCGCTCAACCCGGAAACGGGCGCTTAAGAGTTTCGCTCTAAAATGAAACTGTTTTAGCTACAGTATGTTTACATATCAGTGAGCGATGTTTAACTTCCAGCATAAGGCGTATTCACTGGGTGCCATATTTGTTGGTGCTGTGTAGAGCGCATGCTCAGAACGAGCCCAGATTAAAGGGACCATGAAATGATTTTAAAATCGAATTTCATCCACCGCACGTCATAAAAGGTGGCAAAAAAACACAAAAACACAAAAATAGGGAGCCAAAAAAATTATTTGCTATAGAACTTTTAAAAGAAAACTGGACTCTTTTGCGCCTTCTTTCCTTCGCCTTTTCACTACGATGCATCCGCGTACACGGAGCACGTCAGCCGAATCCAGGTCGCCTATTGGGTAAGAGCCTACCTCACCAGCACCGCGATCGTAAACAATAAATAGCCGGCGAATGTTTCCTAAAAGTTTTGTTAAATAATATTCAGATCCACATTTTCTAGCGTAATTAGAGATGTGTGGCGAAAATCGCCAAATTTGATAATGCTCAGAGCCAAGCGCCATCTATCGTGGGGTAAACGAAGCAACTACTGCGCGTGCGCAGTAGGGCAGGGCCGACTTCAGTTACTTGGGTCGCTTGGGTCGGGACGACCGACGAACGGTTATTTCCTTTGATTTCCTTCCTCTCAAAACTTTGACTGACTGAACGTTTATTTTTCTATGTATTCTTCTCGCGCGTGCCGACTTCAAGCATCAAGAAAAAAAGTACTTAAAACAGACTCCGACGAACAAGAACGCTGGATCCACAAACACCCGAGAAAAGCGACGACGGCCACGAATTCACCGACTTCGACGAAGCGAGCTGCTCAGAATGTAGGCCTAACAGGCACTCCGACTCGGCGCGGCGCTGCTTCGTCGCAAAATCCGTCTGCCTACGACCGGCTGGCGTGCTGAATGGAATATGCCCGCGCTAACCTTGTGGACCCTTCCCCTATTATAGTTTGATCGCTGACCTCAAATTTTAGATTAAGAAGTGAGGTCAATCTCTTCCCCTTATTTTCCGAGGCAGTGTTGACGAACACTCGTCGATTCTATCTTCTTGTTTTGTGTGATATAGAGCTGAAATAAACGCCGTATGGATTACCTTCGTAACACGGTATGTACACTTTGTTATTGGTATGGCATTTTCATTCTGACAGACTGCACGTCACTGTCGAGCTATTACAGTTCGTGGGAGGTATACGTGCAACGCCGGTCCAACCTTGCTTTGCCGAGTGTCGCGTCAGTATCGAGTTGCAATCGTAAAAGATCGGTCCCGAAGCGCTTACCAACAGCGCGAATACAGCACTTCCATCAAACGCGGGCGTCCGCTCCGAGTGTGAACAGGTATTTACGTGACTCTTGCTTACACTCGTAGTTCAAACGTATCTTTTTTAACGTCGGCTCGCTCCTGCATCTCCGAGGCCGCAAAAAACGTCGCGGCAATTTGTTTCCATCTACGTCGCTCTGCAAACGACTGACACGGGCCGCCTTTTACCAACAATGACAGTTGGGTTGACTTCTGGAGTCTTCACCGGAAGACTCGCTGCACTTCCCAACAGGCATACCGGCGTATGGGACTAGTCCCATGCTGTCGCTGTAGCGCAACATATCTCATGAAATTTCGCTCAGCTGCGATGCGGCGATGAGAGGCGCCGATCCAGAAAATACGTCGGTGACATCAGCGCAGTAAAATCTACCGGCGAACCCCAACTCGTCGCTGCTAACGCTCCCATTCTCCTACTGCCGAGAGAACTTCCGGTTCCGGAAACAGCGTACGTCACGACTTTTTTTGCGGTCAGTTGGAGAGAAAGAAAAAGTCGATATTTCATTAATTTTTTGTGTAGAAGTTAATAAGCCGAGACGAAAACGGATGCCTGTTCGGCATTCAGTGAACATCGACGGTTTAATGTAAAAGTTATCTGTAAAAAGTAAAAAAATAATTTCATGGTTCCTTTAATAGGCTGCTAAGACCGGCAATCTTGAGGGTGCGGAAGGCACGTTACAAAAGAACTGTGGAAGCTCGCCATCAGCGCGCGCTCAGCAGTCGCGCACACAGCTATGGCCGCCGGTGAATACTTCCTCTTCCGGGCCCAGCCATATGTTCCGCTGGAAGTGTGTAAATACAAGCGGCATATCTAAGCAAAATAAAACTCTGAAAGAGGACTCGTTTAAGGAGCCCCAGACATCCCGTTGACGCTAATGTTGAGAATCTGCGAGATCCACACTCTAGTAAAGTAGCTCCGATTTATGAGCGGTTGAAACAACCACAACAGTAAAAGTGCTTCCCTTTTTATTGTTGTGCTGAATTTATTGGGCGGTAAGGGTTTTCGAATGTTCCCCCATTTTAAAAGTTTTCGCCAAGAGTGAGAAATGGGCTTGTTGGCACATCGTTCAGCTGGGACGCCAGAGATCGTGGGGCTACCCTGATAGTTTTCTTTGGAAGGAGGCCGAAACACTATAATTTCTAAGATTAAGAGGAAAAAGAATTATAAGGAAGCACCCAGGTCCAGAGAAAAACTGAGAACCGTCTCGATACCGTCGTACACAAGCTGCCTCGTTGGTGCCAGAAAATGAACAACAAAAAAAGATGACGGTGCCATGTGCAAAAAGAAACACTCACAACAGTTTATAGATTGCGCCTCTTCGGTCGTGCATGAAATTCCCATGACTTGCGGTAAGGCGTACGTAGGTCAAACGGGCAGGTGCGTCAGTCACAGTGCCGGAGAGAACGTGCTGTCAGTAAGGAATGCCCCCTCGGAAAATTGGGCTCTTCTTTGCCATAAATGTCCTTGTGCCCTTAAAAAATAAAATAAAATAAATCTGGGAAAGTTAAGAAACAAAAATTCGAGAGAATTGTATGAGTCATTCGACATCAGAATGCAAGGAGGTGAGAGATGCATAAGTGCCCCGACTGTTCATTTAACAGGTAAAGAATTTGAATTCCTGCTTGAGAAGCTCGATAAATAGTTCGTGTTGTTTCAATAAAAAGTCAATTAAAAGTAGTACCGGTGTTGTGTCTCCTACTTTCTGTTCTTGTCTTGCAAAACTTTTGTAAAAAAAAAAAAAAGTTTTCGAACTTGCAGACATAAGACGTTTGCAGGTACCGGGCCTCTGGGCGCCGCCATCTTGCTCCTGGTGTGGGCAGATCGTCTGATAGTCGGGCATTCCTGAGGCGTACACGGTTTCCAGACTGGCGCCCAAACGAAGAGTTTTCCATCCATGGTGGCTGCAGACTAGTTGTCGAAGCGGGGCTGCTCGGAAACACCTATAATCAAGCGCAGGGAGAAAATGCACTCACTCTTTCCAGTTAACACGCTTTACCGGAAGTCAGCTTTTGATTGGCTGCAGTCTGCTTTGATCTGAAGCCGCGCACTAGCGCCAGTTGGACCTCTATGCGGAGCGCAAAATCGACCGCTTTTTGCACAGGGGTTGCGATGATGTCAAAACATAAAACTTTCATTGGCTGATTGAAAAAAAAAAAAAAAATATGGGTAGACCTTAAGGCATTTATTCTTGAAGTCTACTCACGATCCTTTCAATCAAAGGGCGCGTTAAGTTAGTGAGCTCCAGACTCCGGACATCTGCGCTCGAACGCGCGGGTTCGGAGCGTAGCTTAACGGCGCACTTTGGTACGGAGGCGCCATCTGACGCCTATTTTTTTTTTTTTTAACGTTTCCGGTTGCGGTTTTCCGGCGCGCGTAAACATGGCTCCCGTCGCGTCGAAAAAGTGTTTCTTCGACGACTACTTCGATGAAATGTGTGCGCGGAGACGGCGGCAACAGCGAGAGCTTGCATTTGTGCTGCACGCTGTTGGTACGGCGATTAAAGGTACGCCGAACGCCTTCTGAATGCCGAAAAGCCTTAAAGAATGACGGCTGAGTGGCCGAAATCATCGGCTCGCCTCATCCCGAAATTGCGGTAAGGTACATAAAGCACTTCGTCAAGCATTTGAAGGATGTATGCATACCTTTCTACACCAGCACGATGCTTTTTTATTTTTTTTTATTTTCCACGATGACGGAATGATTGCACGAGCTGCCAAGCGATCGCCGTTGAAGAATCCACGCATCCAAGCAGGCGCGACTTCCGCGTCCGAGGGAGTCCCTAAAGGCTTGGGCGCAAGCACGAACGACGCCGAGAGCTCCGAGCACGCCATGGTAGCGCAGAAGGAGCAGCTCCTACCCACGACCGGGCCTACCTCGGTGCCGTTCCTGGCTAGGCCGGAGCCTTTCGGCCGCGGGGTTCAGTTGGTGCGGTCGCGATCGGCGAGGTTTGGCGAGGAGAGCGTGGTGGCATCCTCGGAGCCTTCAGAAGCGAACTCGCTCGCCAGGGATTGCGCACACCCGACGCCTCTGGTCCCGAGTGTCCCGGCGGCCCGGCCCGAAGCCCAAAACGCTTGGGTTCTGATGTTTCTTCCGTCTCGTGCGAGACCACTGCGTAAAACCACCGCGAGTAACCGCGAGACTGGCCGCGAGAGCGGAAACGCCGTCATCTCACCGGAAACGGACCTGTTCGAGCTCTCGCGCACCATCTCCAACGGTGCACCGTGCACCGGAAGTGAGACGATGTCGTTTAGTTTAGCTCGAGTGCACTCTGACCGCTGGAGCGCGCTCGAGCGCGTTAAGTTAACGCGCCCAAAGCCAATCAGAGCTCGGTGTCGTTCTGACGTCACCGCAACTCCTGCGCGAGTAGCAGACGACTTGCTCTCCGCATAGCGTATACATTAATGGCGAATTCGCGTGGTTCTTTCTGCGCGCTCTCGAGCGCTCTTTCCAGAGTGCGCGAAATCGGGTGGTTGAAAGAGAGTGCTGTGGCCTGATCGGGTGGTTCATTCCGAGGGCGCCTCTCCCTCTCGGAGCGCTCTCTGGCACTCCGTCTGTAGCCGTCGGAGTGCGGAGCGGCGCAGGCGTCACGTGGTAGCTGGACGGTGATCACGTGGTTTTGTTGACGATGGCCGGCAGTGTGGTGGTGTGCGTGGTCCGGCATGACGGTGATTGATATGTGGTTCTACAAAGTGCTTGTGCATTCGACGGTGCGAGGATTACAAAGGCCGGGACGACATTCGATTGCGACCGTAAGAAGAGAAGCCGACGTGTGAAGTGTTCCCAGTGCTTTCACAAGTTCGTTCATCTCACGGCGGTGAATCCGCTAAGCCTAACCGACGACGAAACAGCTCGCAGAGCTCGCCGCTGTTTTACCGGATTTTGTAGTCGCTTCAAGAAATTTTTGAGGTTTGGTAAAAGTGCGTTCAAAGGTTTGTATTGGAAAATAAAGGGAGAGCCGAATATAATGCACAGTGATTTGTGTCACATTGCGATGCTTGCACGATGTTTCGCCGTCCGTCGTACGCATGACCGCTATAGCAGCGCGTTCACTGTCGAAAACGCGATGAGTTGACAACTGTTGCCAAGCGGTGGCTTTCGTTCTGTTCTGCAAAAATCAATTCGCATACTGTTTTTTTTTTTTACATGCCGATGCGTAAAACAATTTACGTCACAACCGTTATTTCATCACGTTGCGAGCCTAAATTTTGCTCAATCGTCCGCCGTACGCTGCAAGATCGTGTTGTTTTTAATGCATTATCAATGTCCAGAAATTTTAATTCCGTGACTGGTCTGAGAATCTCGGAGCACTCTGAAGCCAGCAGTTGTGATCGGCTGAAAAGGATCCCGAGCAGCTCTGGCGGCGAGGAGGGGCGCTCTGCTGAATCGAGGTCAGAGGAGAGAGGCGACCACGCGAATTCACCATAAGATAACTCTATGAAGCGTGCACAACCACTATCATCTATACTCGTTTTCACCTGAAGAAAAAAGGAAGTTCTGCGCATCGTTTATACGCTGCGCGAAGTAGTTCCTAAAGGATTGGGTTGTCTGAGGGAGAAGCGACGCTTTTGGCGTTTGAAACGTGTACGGCTTGATGAAATATCAACAATCTAATCTACACTGCACCTACATAAATCTGTTCTCTCATAAAAGGGAAAACTAGAAATGCTCAGCGAAGAACCGGACTTTTTTTTACTAAGGTTCTTGAAGTGGAGACGAATATTCGGGAGGAGATCAGAGCGTGGCTAACTTTAAAGCTACACGGATGGGGACAACAGATAACAATGACTGAACATCAGGCGACAGATAACAATGCCTCGATCGACATAACCGAACGCCCCGTCAGCGTTCGGCTGGAGATCGTGTGCTCGGGTCACCCGCGGGGAAGAGGGGCTCTTTTGTTACCACTCCAGCCTGCAGGAACAATGCGGCATGCACGGTGCTTCTGCCAAGCTCAGCACAAAAGCCGACTTTGGGTCAAGCTCGTATTTTCTGACGATTGCTTTCGAAAGAGTTGGGGCACTAACAGGGCCGTGTTCCAAATCTAACACAGATGGATCCGACCCTGGAGTAAAGCGCCAGACACAGGGACGGCAGAATCGTCCGATCCGACCTCCGATCCGACGTCCGATCCGACAGTCCGAACGCAGCTCCGAATTGTCGCACGCGACAGTTTGAGACACACGCTTCCGACCTTGCATGCAACACGACGATCCGTTCGGCTTCGCCCAAGAGATCCAAGCGCTCCAATGGAGGTTCGCGTTCCCATACAGATCTCTGGTCCCAGAATGACGGTTCAACTCGCACGAGCAAAGTTAGGAGCTCGTTCTAGCTCGCGCGTCCATTCTTTGCTGAGGCCATCTTTCTCGAATCGGCCAGCGGGATTCACGCGTCCGGCTTCCCGTTGCACGTCCTGTTTTCTTGTTCGACCCTCCAGACTCATTACGTCATCATGACATTTGCGCTGGCTGTGCTGTCATTGGCTGGACGCTTCCGAAAGCCCGTCCGCCATGCGAAACTATCTGGCACGTCGGACGCACGCCGGATTGCCGATGCGACGTCTAAAGCGACCAAACTTTTCGGATCAGGCAGTTGTATTGCCGGATCGGACGTCGGATCGGATGGAATTTTTTCGCGCATGTGTCTCGCGCTTAAGATCGTGTAAATTCGGAAATACGGCCACAATAAACGTCACTTCGTATATTGTTAGTCTATGTTACTTTACACTGTGCCCCGCGCTTTATTGAAGAAGGTGACGTAAATATGATGACGTCGAGATGCCCCCAAGGCCTGTGGGCATGCCCAAAGGCCTTGTGTTGGGTAAACACCTAGGTGTGGGGACAACAAACGGGTTCCCCGTCGATAGAAGACGAGGCCTGCTTATGACGTCATCGTTTGTGGATCTTCGCCCCTCCCCAAGTGGCAAACGCACTCTCGACGAGGGCTGCCGCAAAGTGGTAGACGCGTCCTTGTTGGCGTCGCCTCTTGTTAGCGTCGCGCTCGCTGTGAGACGCTGCACGCGAGTCGCGCTGTCGACGTTGCTGACGCAGGATATGTGGCGCTGCTGGGATTCACTAGTGATGCCGGCTGGAAGAAAGAGAGCTACGCAGGCCTGATCTTCTAAGTGGCGTTGGTAGAACGGGCTTGGCCGCTCTTAGACACAAATGTGTAAACGTCTACTCTTTCGAACCCAGGCATGTACCTTTCGTCGCTATGGAGTTCTCGACCGCCGCCTCTGCTGCTGCTGCTGTTCATTTTTCTCCCGAGGATTCCAAACGCAGGTGAGCGGTGTATTTCGATGGACGTTTCTCCCCTAAATTAAATATACCATATTTCTTAGCTCTACCGACTACACTCGTTTAAAAGTTAAAAATTATGATGTGCAAACTAGATTACTAATACTTTTTTTTTTGCAAGATCGTTCAATATAATAACACGTAAGAAATTTTGTCAATGACATTCTGTTAAAGGGGCCCTCCGGAGCTTTCTGGGATCGTCTGTTTATATTGTTATGTTGCGTAGTTGGTGCAAGTTAATATGTATACAAAGTTTTAGATTACAAAACCGTTTATTAAGCAGATGGCAGAAGAAATATATCGGGACTATTTTCTCTTGGAAGACAATCCCCCATTCCCTGCCCATCGCTAAAACTTGACCAATGGAAATGCTGCGTCCCGCGGTGAATGCGAACGTTATTATTGCAACACTTTTTAAGCTTGTTGTAAATTAGAGCTTGAGAAAAACGTAAACTGATTGTGGTGCGGGAAACACAGTCCGCAATTATCGCTCCAAAACCAGCGAACAACGTTTTCTGCCCGCAAGCTTGTTGCTCGGGGGTGATGCGTCGGCGCGTCGGGTCGTCTGCTTCCCGGGGCGTCTGCAGGCGTGCGTTTGCGGGACACGTGTTCCTTCTTCCCGTGGATCCCGACTCCCAAGCCAGCTTTGCGATCCTTCCACGTCAACGAGTCAAACTTTTCCTTGTCATCTGTGGAATGCGACTGCGTATTGCAGTAGCAGCGCTACGGTGCGGTGCGACGAACGATGACTGCCGAGCACGAAGTCCGGGTCCCTTGACGACGGTCCGCGCGTGTTCGAGAGATTCCTCCGCGGGTCGGCGGTTGGCGGCGTTGGTGACGCGCAGTGACGCCGGGATCCTTCGCTTGCTATTGGCTGACGCGCAAAGAGATGCCCCTCCCGTTTTCCGGGGTCATCTCAGAAAGGGGGCGTGCCGGGGACTTTGATAGCAATTTTAGTAGGGAAATCCGCCGCGCATGACCGTAATTTTATGATTTTTAGGATCCTTAGGGCCTGCAGATTGAGTTACCACCATAAATAGACCATCGCAGAACGCTCCGGAGGGCCCCTTTAATGAGGAATTTTTTATGATGCAAGGTACCTTTGGGAGCTAGAATAATAAAGCACGCATTTTGCGAGGTACACTCTAACAAAAAATCTGGTCGTAAAATAACTCTGGGGGGTTCTTCGGCTTGTCCATAATTTGCACCCTAAAAAGTTATTTTACGTACCCCCTAAAGGGTCCTTTGTAAAGAACCTATGAGCCGTTCTTTTAAGCTTCTTTTATGATGCGAAAGAGCTCTTCTTCGCCCAGTTGCCTTTTTACCTTCTTACTGCGCTAGGTGGCGATAGTGCTTGAGGCTAAACCGTTCTTCACAAACTGAAAGACTTCTTAAGGCTTCAAAAACGAGCCTTTTTTATATAGAGTACGTTGTGTGTTGGAATGTTTTATCGGCGGATTATGCACTGGATGTACGGATTATGCGCCACGAGAAGACTATCGATTTCTCCGCAAAATACGACGCTTATGGCAAATATCTCTTCGCATTTTTTACAACCGTAGGCTCTCGGGAACTTTAGCGTGTTCACTGCCCAGCGAAGCACTCTGGGACGACTACTTGTAGGTTTGTTTTTGAGAGTTTTAGTCAATGAGGAGCCCGACTAGCACCACGCCCCGGCATCTCAAGGAGCCAGGGTTTTTACCGCTGACACCTTCTGCCACCGAATAACATTCGTTTGGGGTTCGGGTGAACAATATGCCGCTCTATAGAGTCACTGAATGTTCCCAGAGTATCGAATTCCATTCGGTCGTCTTACCGGAAGTCAATCCCGCAGAATCCAATTCTGATTGGCTGGTTTAGCCCGCGGCAAAAGTTATCAATCGGCCATTTTGGAGATGAGCCCAAAACTACAAAAACGTATTTAAAACGTTTTTACGTTGCCACGGGTACGGCGGGTACACGCGGGTGGGAGCTCTGGGCGCCGATGAGTTAGGACCGGAGGGAAAGTGCGTTTTCTCTATATTTTTTATATCAAGTAGCCGCTAATCTGGTTCGGCAAAGAAGATTGCCGGCTCCTTTGCACGCTCCGGTTGCGTTGGCGCTGCGTTTCAAACTCTAAAGGCCTCAGGCGCTAAGCCTAACACTCGACTTCGATCTGTTTCGAGGCGAGAAAAAAAAAACGAGACAGCGAGGAGCAACTCACAGACCACTCGGAACGAAGGAAATAACTTTGATAATAAAAACAAAAACAGTGTCGCCACAGGCCAGGAAAGTAGATTTAAGCCTTCGCACGATAACGAACGCTACACTGTACGCGCTTTGCGACTGCTGCGCCGCGACTCGGTTCTGAAACGAAGCTTCTGAGTTCCGGTGGCCTGGGAACGTTCAATGAGTCTACGCCATGCCACAACCACTTGATTTCTTAAACTACGGTAAACTCCGGGGAAATATTGATAGGCACCGATTTGCCCTAATATTGACCCTACACATCACTAGACACATTGAACTAGCAAGCACACAGGAACAGCAACTAAGTTTTTTTTTTTTTTTGCAAAGTTATTCAAGTTTCAATTTTGATCTGAGAGGCTGAGGGCTCTACTGGCAACAATCTCGAACGTTGACCACTTCATTGCGTATACACTCTTGATTCAGAACCGAAAGATATATGATTTGATTACTTGTGCTCTTTTGGGAAATTGTAGTTTTTTTCAGATAGATGATTAACAATAATATGTTTTATTTTTTACCGGCCAGTGTTTATTGCCTATCCACAATAAATATATCATGTAAATTTAATTACAAAGGTTTTTCTTACCTCGATTTTATATTGTTTTGCGGATGATAGTGAATTGAGAACGAAAGGAGCTCGTATTGTGTGTGTTTTATTTTTCTGCTGACGCAATATTTTAATTTCAAATGCATTTTTTTTCAGATATGTGCCACAGCCACACGCAACCAGTGCCTACGAAGCCCCCCTCAGGTAGATTACTTCGGACACCGGCTTCATGAGATACGAAACTTAACGACCCCGAATGTGGGCGAGACTTAAAATAATTCGAGGCAATAGAGTGTTTTCGTTTTTCCTTCAGCCTAGTTTAGTCTGGTGTTCGTAATATTTGAGACTTGTTTTGTGTTTACAAACACGAGCCGTCTTTTGTCACCCTAGAGTCCTTCGGTAGGTCCGTTTCGGCAGACCTTCCCCGAGCATATGTTTGGGTTAGGAAGCAGAGTGTGAGGCGCAAACAACAACGGACACAAGAAAGAAGACACTCACACTGACCTTTCTCGCTGGAGTCACAGTTGTGCGCCTTAAAGTAAAAAGTAAAAAGAAAAAAAGCAAAGAGAAAAATGATTTAAGGTAGCGGATATTCTCATTGCCTTTTGTCGCGGGCTCCAGACAACAGCCCTTCTCCGCTGCTGTTGAAATCCAACAATTTGGCCTTCGTACTTTTCCGATAGTAGCGTGGTACGATATTAAGCGTGTTCCGAATTTAGCACATTTACCGATTGGTTTCTCTCACATATGTTGCTGCCTTCAAGGCTCAAATACACGCGCAAAAAAAAAAACCAATCGCATAACAACTCTACATCATCTCCTAAAAAAAACAGCATAATTGTATTTTTATTTTACAGAAATCGCGGATATACTTTTAACAACAAAAACAAAAGTCAGAGGACACCTAACCACTTTTGAGTTGTGAATGCAAAATCATGAACATCGTTCTTCCGCCCTCTTAGCCAGTCCGCGGCGTAGTGACGTGGACGGCCGAACGGGCGCGTTCGCGAAACGGCCACGCCGCGCTGCGTTGAGCTCGGCCGTGCGACCTCTCTGGAGTGTGCCCGGGCGAGCTCTGGCTCTGCTGACACTGCTGCCTCCTTTTACTGGCAGCCGCGCCGCTGCGTGCGCTGCGCCGCCATGGAGAGGGCTGCTCCGGTGGCTTTTTTTGGAACTACGCCGCACGAGAGCCAATGGGAGCCTCGTTCCGTGATGACGCACGCCAGCCAATTGAAGCATAATCCATCGGAAATCGGCTTCACTTGGGAGAGGAGATTTTAGGTGCCGTTTGGCCAACGTTTGGCGTGCTTTCAAAGCTGATGACGTCGGTTCGCTCCATGGGACAGTTAATGCTTCCGCGCTGAAACCCTGCTGGCTATCTTTGCGCCGTAAATAATATCGTTCTCCGAGAAAGGGTTGGTAGGGACGACTTCTGCATCTTTCGAATTCCGTGCGATTTTCGCAGGGAATTTCTTCGCACTTGTGTTTCAGCCTTTATTCTCGACATATCAGAGCGGAAATCGCCTTTTTTGGAGCTTTACTCTCATGCGATGGCGCCTCTTTAGGACACCCTGCCTCAAGCACGGTCTCGTTGCCTTCCAGCGTGCATCGGTTGCGCAAGCGCGGTCGAAGCTAACGAGACGCCTAAATGTTATTGAAGCCAAGAAGCTCGCGTTCGAGGCAGGAGTACAGCTGAAATGCGTCCCTGCCGTTTCTATCCTGTGACGACACGCAATATGCATGTAATGAAATTCTAATTCTAATTTTCTGGTCTCCTTGGTAACTGACTCGGCAATATGAAACAATCCGGAGCGCGAGTTCGTCTGCTTCCTGAGCAGGCGTTGTGGTGACGTCACAAAGGCGCCGAGCTCTGATTGGCTCTGAATGAAGGATAGTGGGTAGACCTCAAGGGCAGCTTGCTTTGAGGTGTACCCACTATCCTTCCAATCAGAGCCAATCAGAGCTCTGTGTTCTGACGTCCCCATAACCCCGAAACAAGCAGACGAACTTGTGCTCCGGATAGTATTTCATATGTGCCGACCAAGTTAACCATTACTTCCTGTTTCTATGCAGTTCCTTCGCTGACACGCTACGTTAACGTATTTCTTTTGTCGGATCACTCGCACTGCCAATTGTTTGACAGTACTGGAGATCAGCGCCTTTACATGACGGTTCTGCTGAATGGAGTAAGTAGAAAAAGTCATTAGCCCCGCAGTTAAAAATATAGAACAAACAAAAGTGTACGTTGTTGTATTTTCAGTGATAGGTAGCAGACCTTTAGACACTGATAATGAATTGTACTTCTTAAAGGCCCCGATTGGTTGCATGAAAAGCCACACATACAAAAAAGGAAGACACGCGTTTATTTTATTGTAGATTTGCCGCTTTATTTTGCCTCTGTGTGACAAAAGTGACCATATTAATTCTTTCTACACCATTTACGAACTGCCGAAAATATATGCTTAAATTATTTTGCCTGCTGCTACTATGAATCGCTCTATAATTATGCATTTATGATTTGGTCATGATGTTGATGTACGATTCCTACCTTTCCACGACTTATTTTCTCGAAGACCACAACAAATTTGTCTAGGCTTTGCTTTTTGTGAATTAAGGAGACTCCGCGATATTTGAAGGTCAGTGCACTTGCGTGACATTGGATTCAGAAAGACTCTACGACTGTAAGAAAAATGGGGTTACTCCAGCGTGTAAAGGACTGACATGTCCCAAGTAAGGGGTGACCATGCATCCGTCTCTATTTTTTTTTTCTTTTTTTCAATGGAGCTTTACGTCTTATTTTCGTGGGAACGTGCCCGCATAGTTGCCAAATGAGTTCTAAGCGAATGGAATAGATCTAAAAGAATACATAATAAATGTTATACAAATAAACATTCTATGAAAACGTTTCTTCCCGAAGAGTAAATTTAAAGCTGTTTCTGCGGTTCCATCTGTCAATATGTTCCGTTCGCGCACTGCAGTTTTTCATGTTACTATATTTTACATGCTTAGGTTTTGTAAGAAAAAAAAAATTAAGAAAAAAGGTGCTTCCGTGCTCATCTAAACAAAGAACCTCGAAACAAAATGTTCATTTGTAGAGGGAATTGAGCGGTAGCAGAGCTTGCTTTATTATCCGGCCCCGCACCTCCCTTTCCCCCTCTCGACAGTCCCCCCCCTTCCCCTTTTAGCTGCCTAAGGTGGCTCATGGGAGCCACCTTTGGCAGCTAACCTGAGCTTTCCTTAAAGAAACCTACAGAGTGCCGCCTCCCCCCTCTCCCCCCCCCCCCCCCTCAACTTCTCATGTAACCTGTAAGTAACGCTAGTAGCCGGACGAGATTCTAAAGTTTCATAATAATCGTTCCCTTTTTTACAAGTTACAAATAATTTTCTAAAACTTTCGATGGGAAAATTAGGTTAATTTGCGGAAGTTGGCACGCCATTCACCCCCATGTATTCCTGGGTTTCGCCAGCCGCCATTTTCTCATTAGAAAGTTCGGAAAATCGCTTAAACTTTTTAATCAGATAACGGTTAGTTTGGAAGCTTTGGTATCTGGTCCAGACCGCGAGTGCTACATTCTGGCAACGTGAAAGTTATTTTTGGGTAAAGAAAGCTTAAAACACTAACATCTCTTTTTGTGTGGACACCCTGGACTTGGGCTGCCCACATGAGCCAAGCACGTAACGTCGAACCGCCTCATTTAGTTTTTATCCACGCGATGCGTATTACAGCTGCATCTCAAGTTGGGCATGCCCACACTTTCTGACGCGTGCCTACATGAGACAATATTGCCATTATGATTATTACATAAATTTGCATATCTTGTTAGATAAAGAAAATCTTAAAAATCTTATAATAATTGCTCATTCAACGTGTGGAAAATGAAACACAAAACGTTGTACACATCCATCTCATTTTTGTAGGCCAGATAATCGGGATAGCCAGCATGAGCCGGCTACAGACGCAAAGTTTCAGAACAGATATACCGCGAACCGACGAACGTGTTTGGATTTTAATAATTGTAATTTTGTTGCGTATATATTTATAGAGAAATAAGTTAGTTAGCTCCAATGGGCGACGTGTTTCTCGGCTGTAGTTGAGCAATTTATTCAGTTATTCAGCCTTAGTTCTTTAACGTGCACCACCACGCACTATAGTGATACACGACCGCACGCCGGTACGATGTCCATCAAGATCGAAACGGGTAGAGGTGGTGATTGAAAACGGGATCGCCGGGTTCTGCAGCGCAAGCATTCGCTTCCCGTGCTCCGAGCTGGTCTATGGATTTCACTTTCAAACTCAACACTCCTACAACAAAATTCCACCCAAAGTAAGACTTACCTCACTACGGCTGAGTGGCAAGATTGTATGTAATGAAGTTCCACGAACCCGAAATATCGCTCACAATTTAAGTTACATTCGTCGGTCATTTCGTATGACATTAAACAAATGTCTTATCTTTAACCTCCACAACGTCCATTCAATCTTAGCAGTATCAGCAGAAAGTCCATGTTGATGCACGCGGGGAATGCACGATAGCTGAAGTTCGGCATAACCTCGTTTAACCGAGGTGGAACCAGTCTTGTACGCGCAACCTGGAAGAAAGAAGCAATTGCTTACGGTTATTACAGCTACATTTACTCTTGGTTAAAAAAAGTATTTAATTATTCTATAGGATGTCCCAATTTACCAGGCTCGATCTAAAATGTACCGTAAAAATTGACGCCTGCACGTAGCAATTTAAACTTTTCGTCAAAAGTGTATTTCAAAGGTGGGTTTTGTTTTTGTAAAATTACAAAGCATAGTCTTCTCTCTGTAATAAATAGTGCCAAGAAACTCACTAAGCTCAACGGCGGGTGGCGACGCAGACGACCACGTCAAGTAGCGGGGCGGGTTTGGCGCTCGTATTGACAGATGGCGCTACGTCCTTAACGAGATTGTTCGCGACCAGCATGGTTTATTCGAATGAAAATAATCTTCTTGAAATGTACCTTTGGTTAAAAAATAAATTTGGGCAATAAAAGCGAAACTTGAAGGAAAAAAACGCGAATTGCATAACGACGACGCTTTTGCTGCCAACGGATTGCGTCTGCGTGTCGTCTGCTTCGTTCGGCTGGTCGGCCTCACCTTCGTGCACTGCTACAGACGCCGTCTATCAATACGCGGGCCAGACGCACCCCGCATCTCGACTTGGTCGTCTGCGTCGCCGCCCGCTGTTGAGCGTGGCAAGTTTCTTGGCCCTATTTTTTAGACAAAAAAAGTTACGCTTTGTAATTTTACAAGAAAAAAAAAAACGACCTGTGAAATACACCTTTGGCGAAATGTGTAAATTGCTACATGCAGGCGTCGATTTTGGCGGTCCATTTTAGATCGAGACTGGTGACATTGGACACCCTATATTACTCGAGGAAAAAAAAGTAATTTGCCGTTACTTGAAAAAGTCACCGCTTCTTTTCCCATTACTTCGAATTTTCACTGACTGATCTTTCTGCCGGTTTGAAAACGCGTCTTTCGTACTTTCCATTATTCGATTAAGATAACCACGTGATAACATTCTTCTCTTCTTAATGAACGAATTTTTTCACCCAATCCACCAAGATTTAAGAACGTTGCGGATGCGAAGTTTGCGGATGCGGATCAGATGCGGATGATCAAACTGTTATGCACGCGGGGCTCTATAGCTATGACGCTTTAGCAGGGCGAGTGCAAGCCTCCGAGGCATGTCACTATCTCCTCGCAGCCAAACAGATTGCATCGATAGACGCCGAACGACCAATCAGAGAGCAAAAAGCGTGAAAAAATAGGCCACCCCTTGGGTTTCTTTTATAGCTGTCAGTTGCCAAACAGCTTTGTTTTTTTATTTTGTAATTCATTATTTTGATTACGGCGGAATTTTATTTGTCCATCTCGGCATATTTAAGGTTCTTACTCGTAGATATCATTAACATGTCTCGTGTGTTTTTTCTTTCTTTTGTAGGTGAGAGCAACTTACAGCGGACTGCCACACGATCTGAGATTCGTTTTGAGGCTGGTTGGAACCAGCTGCTTAAGTGTAAGATGTCCTTTTCGCTCGCGCGTCAGCCCGAGTTAAATACACGCAGAGGGATTCTACACGCGAAGAAACACCTGAGTGTGCTAGCCGCATCGTGACGTACTCGGCGATCGGCACCATACGTCAGTGATGTTGCAGCCTCAGCGGTACGGGGTATTTTCCCTAAACGCCATTTGCCCGTTAGTTGGCATGCAGACGATTAGTTATTGGCATCGTCTGTAGTGTCGACGAAACACACAAGCACGGCGAGTGGCACCGTCGGGGACAGAGCTCAATCAGTACGAGCAGGGACGTATTCAAGCAGCATCAACTCATTCGTAGTTGGTTCTGTGTTTCCTTTTGAATTCGCCCTGGCGACGTTCACTAAAGTCATTTTGGCCGCCGACGGGAGCGGCTTCTTGAAAACCGGCTACTCTTAAACCCGAATAAATACCATTACCCATAAACTTTGAATGCCAGTTAAAGCTCCTCTATACAATGCAAGCTCTCAGCCTCCTCGGAGCAAATTGAATGTTTGTTTTTTATGTTTTACAGCAAAGCTGTATAGCACTCGCAGGTGGGATTTCTTCTCGTCCGTCTACAGAAAACCCACGCGTGCGCCTAATCACCGTCCGCGAACGCCCTATCATTTATCATGTGGTTTTAACACTTGCTTCAATAAGAAAACCGCAAAACAGGTGACAAAACCACGTGATAGATTATAAGGCGAGCGCGAACGATGATAAGCACGTAGCGCTTCCCGCATACGTTTCGCGGTAAAGATTGCGGTTGCATGAGCTGCCGCAGCAACGGCAGCATACGAAGTATTTCATATATATATATATATATATATATATATATATATATATATATATATATATATATATATATATATATATATATATATATATAAAGTTTTGGTACAGTGCATTTACCTTTCGTTTGTCAATCATTTGGTATAGACCCTCTTGCTGTTTGCGAACATGAGCAGCCACTTGCGTCCGAAGTGACTTTGGGTCGCACCATCTTTGCCAACCTGTTGCCCTTGCTTATGTCCCCAGTGCTAGAAGGCACAAATGCTACATGATAACAAATTTGCAGATTTAACGAGGGCCTTCGGCTGTACAATATTACATCTTGGAAGAGTGAAGTTGTTTTACAAGAATACTCGAAACATTTGAAAAGATCTCGCAGTCCTTCGTTCTTTTGGCGTTCACCTGAAGCTGGTTAGACTTTTCATCGACATTTCAAGCAGCAGTGTTAAGGTGGCCTTTGTTTATTATTTTTAAAACCGAAAGTTCTCCGGGATGTCAGACAGGAGCACCACCTGGTGACGCTTGCCGTACAAAAGGGTCTATAGTGCAGTGGGCAATCGTTGCAGGGGGTACCACAGCTTCGCTGTCCAACCACCTTTACAGCGTAAATTAAAGCCTTATTCTTTAGTTAATCTTAGAATTACGTGAATAATTAAAACGGAGGGTGTGCGTCCCCAAAAAGCTTGCTTCTCCCCATCAAGGGTCGTAGTGCTGGAAAGTTCGCTTTCTGCCTTCTTGGCGAAATGTGTTGTGTTCGTGAATCGTCGACGGGAGTGACCAAAGCGTCGTCCTGGTCGACCTTTCACGATGGACCAAACACTCACTGTGATTTTATGAGTATGATGAATTCTATATTTAATCATGGAGACAAAGGAACCGCGACTACTGCGGCCGGCGCAGTCGGTCCCAGCGCAAAAAAAGTCGAACAAGCTGAAACAAAATTTTTTTTTTCCGTGCATAGAAATTTACAGGGCGAATCGTCACAGCGTGAATTCCGCTGAGTGTTCAAACCGGAATTATTCGTCAAGCGTGATGGCATGCTTTCGAAATCCGAGCGCTATCATCGCGCAAGCGGGTGAAATAAATGTAGTCGGAAACGTGCGAACGTCGGCGCCTCAAGGTATACCTTCGTAAATGTCGAGTTGTGAATGCTCGGAAAGTGTTAAGAAAAGGGAACTCTGAAGTGCGTCTTGACTCTGCGTGATCGATGGTACATGTTGAACGTCTTCTCAGGCAGCTGTCAATGCAATTACGCGTCCGAGGAGAGCTCGACATTGTTAGAAATAGACGAAACTGGTCCCACAAGTATATAACATTTGTGGCGACGTCATATTCACACTGCTCGTACATTATACAAAAGAAATGACGTAATTATCTGCGGGCGCTCCTCAAGAATGCTCCCAGTATCTTTGTTTTATACAAATGCACTCTTCGAACATCTCTGCAGACAGTCTTTGGATGACGAATGTGGCGGGACAGCCATACATGGAAGAACCACGCCTCAGACTGTTTCTGCAGACTGTCTTTTTTACGATGTGTTAGCTGTGTTACCTTGACGTTAAACTGATACGTCTTTTTGTGTCCTGCCGAGAACGTAACTTTCATGCGTCGCGCTTTATTAAGTGTCCCTTGCTGTGTACTCAGCGTATGTGGAGACTAAACAAAAATATAAAGAAAACGACATGAAAACGATAAACATGTTCTTGCGACGCGTTTTTCAGGAGTCTGAACAGAAGAGGATATATCAAACCAGCATCGATGCACATGGCAAGTTGGATGGAAATAGTGCTCTGTGGGGTTTAAAGGATTATGCAATGCAAAACCAGACGCAGTTTCAAAATGCTACGGTCATCGTTATGCTAACGTCGTAAGTAATGGAGAAGCAATTGACATCTCCGTGGCTGTATCGAGATCTAAACTGAAAACGAGCTGTTTTTGTTACAGGTACTACTTCCAGGATCAGTCTCAAACTGGTAACGTATTTCAGTTACTGATTCCCCTATTCCTACATTGTCTCGAAGAGAATGATTTGAACTAAAGTAACTATACAGGCGAGCTGGTCCATACTGACATGCTAATCCAGGAGTGGCGGAAAACTTATCAGCCAGAACTTTTACGCCCGACCGCCAGGATCGCGACATCCGACAGCATGACACTTCGGCTTTTGTGATGTAATTTGTTGCCACTTCGGAACCTCTTTCGATGCGTGGACAGAATAGAAGGTTAATCACGCCAGTCTGAGGCGCGTTCTAGGCGCTGTAGATTGTAGCACTCTGAGTAGCTGCCGTCTTCACGTTGTACGGGGAGCACAGGTCCTACCTCCTGGATAAGAAGGCCTATAGCGCTTGAGCTTCTACGTCAGCTGCTTGGGGCCAGCGTGGCGGGACTCAGGTTGAACGCGAGTGCTGCGGCAGTTTGCGGCCGGAACTCGTATTCAAGCAGGGCAAGACGAGTCCCAAATGAACGCTGAGGCCGCATTCGTGTTTAATCTGCGCCCACCGACGGCCTCAAGCGCGTGACGCCAAACATCAACATGCAGGAAACCAACGCTGGGCCGAGCATGACAGCAAGCGTAATTCATCCCTCTGACATTTTTCTTGAGAGTGGCCCATTTTAGCGGTGTTGGTTTTGCAGATTTCGGTTTTCGGTCGACTTCCACGTCGACTGAATATAGCAAAAAGCGCGAGACAAAAAATGAATTATAAAAATGAAAAAACTCAGGCACCCGATTTAGTACGAGGTCCTCTGCCTTGCCAATCCAACTGGAATTTCTTGTTTGATCTTTCCTTCTTGGTTTGGCCGTTGGAGTGAGCTATAAGACGAGGTCATGCCAGCTGGGAATCATCATATCGAATCCGCTCTGGATGAAGCTGGTTCCGGGCGCAAAATGCACACTGCGTCTCTGAGGTTAACGTCGCATGATTAGTCTTCCAGTGTTCATACCAGCTTCACCCGGCTACATGTTTTAATGGGATTAAAATGCAGCTGGACTAATAAAAGTTGCAGCCACCAATTAGTCGCAGTATTTATTCGCCAAAAAGTCCGAATGCTATTTGGAGTGCAAGTTCGTCTGCTTCTGGCTCAGGGACTGCGAGGATGTCAGAACGCTAAGCTCTTATTGGCTGATTGAAAAAAAAAATAGTGGTTAGACTTTAAGGCATCTGGCACTGAGGTCTACCCACGATCCTTCTGATCAAAGCGAATCAGAACTCGGGGTCGTTCTGACGTCAACGCAGCCCCCGCGCAAGAATCAGACGAGTTGCTCTCCGCATAGGGAATGTCGACCCTATCAGTGCGCTCCGCAGTTAGGCGCGTGCTGAAAATAAGCACTCGTCGCATTTGTCTGGCACCGATAGAACTGTTGCTAACGGTAGACGAGAAGTTGATCGACAGCTCGTGCTGAGGACAAATGAATACTCACTTCGCTTTATGCGCGATGCATTCGTTAAATATATACTAGCACATAGCAAAGCGCATATCACATGATTTGCCGACATCTGAACCTTCTTAAATGGCAAACAAAAAAAGGGGTTGGGTAGGATGCCCTATCCTCGTCAGGTTTCTTTACTGCGTTCATTCTGCGACAGTTTGCGCGGATGTAAATAACCGTGAGCCCTATCATGTAACTGCTATACTTCCATTCCTTTCAGGTTACTCCTTCCTTGGTGGATTATGCAGCAGAGATCAAGTAGCTCTCGTCAGCGACGTACACGCACTCTACCGCTGTGAATTAGACGTTTCGGAGCACATCCTGAGAGTGTAGGTGTGACAATTCTGTTCCCACTTTCATAAAATCACTAAAGTTTGTTTCATCTTAAAGAAAACTTTAATGGTAGTGTATTAGAAAAATATATATATTAAAAGACCTAGAACTTTCTTATTTCGCTTGCAGGATGGCGAATATCAAAATTACATATAAATCAGATAAATACGCCAAGTAGCCAGAACAGCGCTTCCAATGTAGCGCTGAAGCCCCTTCCCGTCGCGTTCGGTGTGAAAAGGGTATGACAGCGCATTTCGCAGGAGATCTCAACACTTCCGCCCTTTCTGCACATGCGCGACAAAGCTATCCGATTCGGCGACCGAACCATCGGAGAAATGGCTGCTCCGACCAGGGCCGTAGGCAGAGGGAGGGGGGGGGGCGGTGAGGGCTTATGGGCTTCAGCATTCCCCCCCCCCCCCCCCGAAGTCCAGCTGACCTTATAATATACACATGCATTTTGACCCCCCTCCCCCTCTCTGCACCCCGAGTAGTGGGCATCTCCACCACCTCAGCAAACCCCGACAACCCAGGAATTGTTTTCGTGGGGGGGGGGGGGGGGGGGGGGGGGGGGGGGCGAAAACAATTCCTGGCTACGCTACTGTCTCCGACCCGTTGCACATGACAGTTCGAGACACATGGAGCCGGACGACGACGACGAGCTCTGGTGAGGCTGATCTTTGAAAGCTCTCGCTATCTTTCCAGTTTTTTCGCGTTGCTTAATATACTCGGCGCCATCTGAATTATCCTGCAACGCGACTTAAAAATATTGCATGTCCCGGCCCCCCGCCAGGGTCGGTCGCTGGCACTGTGCTTCGAGAATACACTAAGCATGCAACGTAGCCCATGATGGAAGCCATGGACATTCCAATCCATCCCAACCCATATAACGAGCTTTCGGATGCCACCGACCAAGAACTCCCCACATGTGGCCAAAAAGATCAACCTACAACCCAGGCCTCCGGGATCCTGTTAACGGAACAACGTCTTTCAATAAATGGATAACCAACTGGCACTGAGTCAGAGGAAACGGACATGCAACATGAAGAAGACATAAAAGAAGTTACCATCATTTCAAGTGACAAGTCCTTCAGCACAGTGGGGTCCCGAAAACGCCAACGACCAGGCACGAATTCTTCGAGTAACAACACTGTTATCTCGTCCACATCCGCTCTAACCTGCATTGGACATACTATAATATTTACACCACAAGATGCCTCAAAGCAGCTGGGAAACATGAACAGCATTCGCTTGACATCTTTCTTCGAAAACATCGCCCCTTCCTGCATCCTAGAGATCAAGATAAACAAGAAACTAAACCTGATCGCAGTGGATACACGAAATCTGCACACCACGTCAACACTACTGACACTGACAGAGCTTCTTAGAATACCGGTCTACGTATATGAGCCACAAAACAAGAACACTTCAGTTGGAGTCGTTCATGACATTGACCCAGACATCACGATGCCACAGCTTCGAGAGCAACTCAGGTGCAACGCAACGGTTGCACAAATACGACGTCTGGGAACGTCACACAATGTTAGTATAACATTTGGTTCGCCCGTGCTACCAAGGCATGTACTTGGTAGCACGGGCGCCACACCGATTCACTGCCTCAAAACCACCCACAAAAAGTACCACATCAACGTGAGAACCTTGCTACTACAGCAACAGCGAACAGCAAACAAAAAGAGCCCCTAAAAGCAGACTTTGCGAAAGATAACTTCGGCAAAGAGAGAGAAACTCTGAAACCGCAACCAGACGAAACAGTGAACGATATGAAATCCAAACACCGCTCGGGGCCATCGGTCCTAGTCGATGGTGAAAACGCGTCACCTGGGACAAGCAAGTATAACTACGTAGATGCCCTGAAGGCAGCATACAAGAAAATTACAAACCGGCATACAAAACCTCCCCTAACTAAGCCCGAAAGAAGGCCTCAAAGCCAAGAGCGAAATTATACTTCAAAGCCAGACGATTCAGCTGCGCTTGATTGGAAAATGATATTTAGAACAGTAATCAAGGTTATCACAAACTTCCTGAGTCAGTTCACTTCACCAGTAATGAAAGACATCGTACAAATACTTAACTTGAAATTTCCCACACTCCTTGATATATTTTAATCAGCAACTGTTTCTGTTTTACAATGGAATGCACGAGGCCTTCAGTCAAAAGCATCAGACATTCGTCAATACCTTAGAACTAATTCTTGTCCCGTATTAGCTATATCGGAACATGGCGTTCGAAACCGCTTCAGGATCTCAGGATACCAAATATTTTACTCAAAAAAGCACACTGGAAACAGCAGAACTTTACTAGCCATCAGAAATGATTTAACTTACGTTGAAGAGGATATTTGCCCACATGACGAAAACAAATATGTATCTGCAACTGTCAGAAATGGAACGAGCTCAATAACTTTCATCTCTGCCTACATACCTCCCAACGTAACATTTGATGTTAAAAGGTTAGAAAACATCCTTCTAGCAGTACCAAAGCCATGCTGCTTGTTAGGGGATTTTAATGCTCATCATGAACTCTGGGTAGCCTACAAAACACTCGTAGGGGACGTGAACTTCTTGAGGTTGCCATTAAGTTCGATCTCGTCAACATCAATGATGGAAGACCCACGTTTATCAGGGGAACAAAAGTAAGCAGTTGTTTGGATTTGACCTTTGTGTCGAAAGACTTCATACAAAAATGCACCTGGCAGCCAGCCCTCGACACATGGGGAAGCGATCATTTACCGATTATGATATCTGTAAGTGGTTTCGGAGCACGTAAAATTCGGAGTAAAATAAGAAAAACGAACTGGGAAGCATTTAATTTTGTTCCGAAAAATGCCATAACAGCTGCAACGGAGGATGAAGCTATCGGTCCAACTATTGCTTCTGCTTTAAACAAATCTATTAGATCGTTTATTATGCCCGCTGGAAAAACAGAACTCGATGCGGAATATGAAAGGTTAAGAGCAATACGGAGAAGAGCAAAACGACGGCTAAGACGAACTCACAGTACCAACGACCTCCGTGAGGCACGTAAAGCACAGCGTCACGTAAGACGTCATTTGAACGTGTTGGCTAAACGCAGATGGATGAGCTACTGTGAAAGATTAGACCCTCGAAGTCCCATATCACAAGTATATCGAGTTGTACGGGGACTGAGAAAAACACCAGAGCAATTACATCCTTTTCGAGCATTGTCTCTAAAAAAGAAATGCTCAGAGTTAGAAGTAGCTGAAGAGTTTTGTAAGATGATAGCAGAAACGCAACAATGCCTTCGCCGTAATGCCCAAAGCACGCAGAATGACACCTTAGTTGTGCGAAAAGACTCGAGATTGGATACAGCCTTAACACTCTCAGAGCTGAAAATAGCTTTAGCATCAATGAATAAGAAGTCATCACCAGGAACGGATGGTGTAACGTATATGGCACTAGCCCATCTTAATACAAATTCCTTAATGAGACTTTTAGAGCTTCTGAATAGATCATGGGAGACAGGAAACGTTCCAAAACCGTGGAAAGAAGCTGAAATTGTACCTTTGCTAAAAATAGGGAAGCCACCAACTGCTTATAGTTCTTTCCGTCCAATCGCATTGACAAATTATATTGGAAAAACGTTAGAAAAAATTATACAAGGAAGACTAAATTGGTATCTTGAAACGTACGATATACTTCCGGAGGCAATGAGTGGATTTCGCTCAGGAAGATCTACAAGTGATAGCATACTTAATCTAGTTAGTTCTATAGAAGAGAACCACGCAGGAAACAAAATCACTGTTGCAGTCTTCCTTGACATAAAACAAGCTTTTGACAACATTGAACACGATGCCATTCTTACCGCTTTAAAAAAGATTGAAATCTTAGGGAAAATGCTCCGCTGGATACAAAAACTACCTAAGTGATAGGTCAAGTTTTATGAAAACAAATAATAACTGCACAAGTAAATACAGGGTATCAAGAGGCGTT
Organism: Ixodes scapularis; assembly: GCF_016920785.2. Lineage (NCBI taxonomy): Eukaryota > Metazoa > Arthropoda > Arachnida > Ixodida > Ixodidae > Ixodes > Ixodes scapularis. The sequence goes on along the minus strand of NW_024609879.1, from coordinate 139,108,820 downwards.
CCGCAAGGTGGGGTACATAGTCCGACCCTTTTCGACCTTGCATTAATATCGGTAGCAGATGTCATTCCTGCAAATGTCATGGCCACATTTTATGCTGACGATATCTGCCTGTGGTCCACTAGTGTTCACCGAAACGTACCACCACGTAGGCTTCAGAAAGCTTTGCACCTGATTAGCCAACAATTATCAAAACTGGGACTCACTTTGTCGTCAGAAAAAAACAACGGCAATGGCATTCACTAAAAAATCAATGCGACGATACCCTATTTTATTAGCTGGACATCCTCTGTCATATGTAAAATCTTACAAATATCTTGGGGTTATCGTTGATCGAAATCTCACATGGGCGCCCGAGGCAAACCGAATAAGAAAAAAGACTGACGCAGTCATCGCAGTATTACGGTGCTTAGCTTGCACTGCTTGGGGATGCTCGTGCTCCGCAATGCTTGCCCTAGAACGCTCTCTTGTGGACGGAATTCTCAGATATAGTGCACCGATGCTTCATGGTGCTAGCAAAACTACCATCAAAAACCTGCAAACAACGCAGACGAATGCACTTAAAGTCTGCTCCGGTCTTCCTAGAGGCACGTCTACTTGTGATACGCTGGCTGAAACGAAAACATCATCTGTCAACACTATAAAAACGCAAGAATCTTTACGAGTACACCTACGCCACATTACTCAGCATAAGAGACACCATATACGAAACATTGTCAGAAAAAGGCCGCATTCCACATTTGGGCAAGAAATACAAAAGTGGCATAAAGAAATTTCTTCGGTGACAAAGCACAGTGCAGAAACTCCGCCATCGTATTGGATTACGCCCTCTATGAAAATTAATACCGAGATACCTGGAATGGGGGCAATCAAGGACACAGCGATACCCGTTCGATTTCAACAAACTATGCTTCACGTATCTGCTGTATGCAAAGATCATGTATTTGTATATCCTGATGGATCCACAACCAAAACATCATCTTCCTTTGCCTTCGTAATTCCCCAGAACAATGTACTTGAGACCGCAAGGCTATCCCACCGAACAGCCTCTTCAACAGCAGAACTACATGGTAATCTGTTGGCGATTACTTATATTTCAAAATCAACGAATATACAAAAATGGGTCATCCTAACGGACTCCATTGCGGCTCTTAAAAGCCTAATGATATTTGGGATATCATGCAGCAATAATACTCTCCAATTACAGGTGGGACAAGTATATGCTAAAGCCGCTGACATAGGACATCACATAATACTGCAGTGGATTCCAGGTCACAGCAGCATCAGCGGAAATGAACAAGCTGACAGGGCTGCTAAAAACGGACACAAACTCAGAAAGCTTCAAAAAGTTCCATTCACCAAATACGACATAAAATGCTCCATAAAGAAAGTAATTAACACTATGATTATGCAGTCGTGGTCTTCATCAGTTCATCAAAATAGCAAATTACATTTAGTGGATCCAGAATTGACAACGCAACTACCAGATACCCTACCTAGAAAACTCGAAACTTTGTACCACAGGCTACGACTCGGAGTGGCTTACACTGGCAGCTATAATTTTCTTCTTGGCCGAAGTGACACTCCAACGTGCACCACATGCAACTGCAAAGACGATGTAGAGCATACATTGTCCGCATGCGCTAAGTACCAAACACAACGCGAATGCATGAAAAGAATACTTCACCTGCTGGACCCCAGACCATTCAATGCAAAAATATCCTAGGCCCATGGAAGAACAAGCGGCATCAACGCATCGTCTTAAAAGCTCTACAAAAGTATGTCGAAGACACCCGACTGATCGATGAACTTTGAGTGTGTGCGTGTGTGTGTTGTGTTTATGTGCGCGTGACTTACTCTTCTTCTAATCGTCTTTATTCCCCTCTACCCTTCCCCACGGAGTAGCCAGCCAGAGAAAGCACAGACTCCGGCTTACCTCTCCATGCTTCAATAAATATCTCTCTCTCTCGAGACACACGCTTTCGACGAGTCATTCGGTACTGCTCCGCCCAGTTCCGTGTATCCCTCTACCGGATGGATGGCTAAATGCTAATGGTTGTATTTATAACGGGCGGTAGTTTGAGCCATCTAGCCTAGACAAAAAAAAAATTATTCCTTTCATCGCCTTTTGTGGTTTTTCTGACTTTGAAGTGTGTAGGGTTCGGTGCTACTGCTCACCCGCAAGAAGGACCAACGAGGCAGATCTCAGAAAAACGCACCTTTACTTTCTGATGGCAGCCAACGGCCTGCCGAGTCCCGAGCCTGGAGCGTGTCTCGCGCGCACGTTGCGCACCGGGCGCGGAGCGCGAGTTCTTTTGCCCGGTGGTGGGCCGCAAACCCCACAAGTGGCAGCGCAACGACTTTCATGACGAAAGAATTTGCAGTTTGTATTTTTTGCGGTTACAGACGTTGCCGACTCGGCCATCGAGTGGAGCCAGCAACGTCTGTAATCCCCCCCCCCCTCCCCCCGCTAAAAAAAAAAAAAAGCAAAAAACAAAACAAAAAACGCAAAAAGTTTTTTTTTTTTATTGCTTGAGCGATATTACGTCCGCCAATGATAGCCATTGGCGGACGCTTCAGGAGAGCGCGTGCTCGGCCGCCGCTCTCGTGTCAGGGGTTGGCGGAGAGGATGGGGGGCTGCGGCCGCTTCTGCTCCTCTCGTCGCCGAGGACAATGGCGGCGCCTGAGGCATCCATATCGTAGACGGCCGCAACCTCGGGAGTAGGGAAATGTAGCCGTCCACGGCAGTACACCGCAGACGAACTATGCGAGCAGAAGAACGACACTCATGCTTTCGCATTCACAACTCATACGAAGGGCTTAGGTGTCCTCGGTATTTCTTTATATTGTTTATGTCGGCACTGAGTGACGAAACACGCGTCACATTGCCCCGAAAAACTGCTATTCCGCTGCGGGATGGCAAAGGAAAAGAAAAACACGTTATTTGCCGAAACACGCCCATGAGCAATAAAACATGTCCTCCTCCGCTGCTAGAGCCGCCGTCAGCACCGTGGCGAACCGCCTTTGGTGTCGATCACTCGCCGCGACCTTCGACGATGCTAATCCTAAAAAAATTGCCATTCGCGGAGGGAGCGGCTGAGGTTTCTCAAGAGAGAACCCAACGGGAAACATGGTGGCCCCCAGAGTACGCCACTCCAAATACGACGTTAGAATTGAGAGGCACTTTGACCTCAAATTTGTTTAATTTTTTGTTAGTAATGAGTAGCGAGCGCAAGCAAATGCGGCTATCGGGGACACATTAATTCCGGCAGTGAATCGGCCAAAGTAAAAAAAATTCGTTGTACTGCCCCTATAAAACACACAAAATATGTTTATTATATACGATCACAATCTGCATGTGTGATGATTTCACGTAAGGTTACTTTTTTTTGTCATCCCAGCAAAGCGAGCACTGCGTACAAATTACGTGACTACGCACCCCACGCATTGCTGCGTCTCTCCCCAGGGTCACATGACACTAACACGGCCTTGGAATGGCTAGAAGAGGCCGCTGCTGTCTATCGTAAGGTGAAACCAACGTTACTAAAACACTCAGTTGGGAAACTCCCATAGAGACAGCCCTAAACATATGGCCCCAATTTGTCTCCGAGCATCGAGCTAATGACGAACACAACGCCACCATCTCTCCCGCAGCGGCCACTCGAGAAACTGCACGTGACTTCTATTTTTGGCTTTGACAGGGGGGAACCCCCGTCTCCCCGGCGGACGCGCCGCGTTCAACTACCGAAGTTAAAATGCACCTAGGTCTGGACGCGCTACCTGAAAGGCCCGCTGAGGCATGGTTGTATAAAAACAATATTAATTGTTCCGCAAAGCCCTGCAAACTAAAGATTTTAAAAACATAACGCGCCCCTCTTTTGGTACTAAACTCTAATAAATTTCATGCAAAAAGAGTCTTTTTCGTTTGTTTTTACGCAAAAACAGGCTTTCAAAAAGCTCAAGGTGACCACAGTACAGACAAATGATAAAGAGTGGCGCTGTTGTCGCATTTAGCTCGGTCTGGGTGGACGCCAGCGGCCCAGGTTTCGACGGCGAGTTTCCCAACCAAGTGTTTTAGTAACGTTGGGTGAAACCGAGGATATTCGGGTCTCGACGGTCTCCATCAGTCCCAGAAGGCCGGATTGCTACGGATGCGCCAAATCAGAAGCTCGTTTTGTGCGCGTGGGAAGACTCCATGGCGTCCGTTGCCCTCACGACGACGACTCTTGTGACCGTCTCGCTTACATCCCCTTCCCCGGGCCGCATAGCACCTATACCTCCCGATCGGGCCGACAGTCACGAGACAACATTGGCATCGACTCTCCGGCGGTCGGAGGTTCGTGCCGCGAATATCTGACAAGTTGGCAACCTGTCATATCGGACCTTCCTTGCATTCCCGCAGACAGGAATGGAAGAATGGTTGATACGTGCATTTTAATAACAAAAGGGAGAGTGGAAGGCTGTGAAAATTATCTAGGTAGATTTGAATGGATTACAACTGTGCTAGGTGGCGCAAGCTACCGCCCGATATAAAGGGTACAGCCGTTAGCCGTTACAGAGCCGTATATGTAGAGAGTTTGGCCATTCGTTGGGAAGTATAGGAGACAAATGAAGCGGCGCCATTGGCCGAAAGCGGGCTGGGCGTGTTCCAGGGCGTCTTCAGAAATTCGAATGTGACCAACCAGAAGCCGGAAATAATACCCTGGCGGTGGTCGCAAGAAACAAACCTGATAACTGCATTGGAGTAACTCTCGATGGCTGAAAATATGGTACACGTGATGTTTTAATTACGCTCATCCGAATGATGGTGGAAGAGTGCGACTAGCGGAAAGATCGACATAATCCTTACGCCAAACGCCGAGCGCCGGGAATCTGCCGTCCGAGCGGTCACACTCTGTCCGCGCAAAACAGAGTTGAGCGGCGCATTCGTTTCTTACATCATTCTGCATGATCATGATGAAACAACACATGCACCCTTGTTAAAACAGAAGTTCGGGCGAGTTGGTAGTTCATGACGCACGAGGACCCAGCGTTTGTTACGGGTGCGCTGGGTCCTCGTGCGACATGCACCCTATTTTTAACCACAAAGAGTTACTACACTTCACTCTTACGCACTTATTAAAACCATATACGAACATAGTCCTTCGATGATCGATCGGCTCAGAATTGTTTCTCGCTACCACCGCTAGGGGATTCTTTTCGGCTTCTGGTTGGTCAAGAGAGCATGCCAATCCCTCTTTCCGAGTCTGCCGCACGCCCTGGCTCTGCCCGCGCCTCCCATTGACCAAACTCTCTACATATACGGCTCTGAGCCGTTAGGATCCATCCATCCTTCCGACGGTTGGCACGTCGAATCGGATAGTTCTTACGCGGATTTCTCTCGCGCTTCCCACGTTCTCTTGTAGCGTTGGTAATGCGTTCAGGTGAAACGGAGTATGAAAAGTCATATGAGCCTGAAGCACCTTCGGATCAAAAGGTTTCAGAACTATTCTGTGTGATCACGTAGATAAGCTCCCAAAAACACAGGGACAATAAAGTAAACGGACCCCTGTCTGTCTACTTCAGTCCCTGGGTTCCTTTGGCGCTTACCTACGTGATGGGGAACCAACTGGCCCAAATAGACCGATCTCACCAGCCAGCTTCGCTACGCCCCCGGGGTGCATCCTGGGAACTGTAGTCTTTCTGCACGCGCGACAACTAGAGGCTGCGAGTCGGCACGAGCGGAGCACGAGACGAAACGAGCTGCTTCCTGCACTGTCGCCTGCGTCCTGGAAACTACAATTATGGCGGCGTCACGCATGCGTGGAACGCTCGGTGAGATCCGTCTAAGACCAACTTGGAAAAGGTGCCCTCTGCTGGAAGACGTGGAGTTCTGCACAACGGGCGGACGCACAAGACAGTACGGCTGTTGGAACCTTCTACAAATGAAACCTCATTTCTAGCCTATATAGTTTTAGAACCTCGCATTCTGCTGTGTCGGTTGCGTGGTCGGTTCTTCCACCAGTGTTTGAGACCTTTGAACAATGAGCACGTGACTTTTCAAAGCGGTCTATTGTCGCTTTAGTACATTTTGTGGGTCCTAAAGCTAGCGTCACACTGCTCATACGTCGTACAAAAGACAGTCTGCAAACACGAGACACGAGTTCGAATACCGCATGCCAAGTTTTCTCCATGAACTCATTGTCATGCGGCATTCGAAGCACGGATCTCGCGGTGACTGGCGTTTAAATCTGTATGCAGACTGTCGTTTGTATAATCATAGCCTACTCTATACTGACAAAGCCTAGCAGATCGCCACGTCACGCGGCCGCCGCTGGTGAAAAGGTACACGGGCAGACAAGAGCCTAGAGTGCCTTCATACACACGCGCGCTTTTGCTTGAGTGGTGACATCTCAGCCATTTTTCCGCCCAATCGTTTCTTTATGCATCTTGAAGTGCGCGCAATCCGGTGTCACTCAGCTCGAGCGCGTAGCTTTGGCTGATGCATAGACGCCATCTTACCGCCCAAGTCACGCACCGAGTGCGCGAGAGCGTCACGCGCTGGCCCATTCCGGACAACAATGGATGTCTTCACCCTGAGACAGACAGACATCTAGGCACCCTACAAGAGCCATGTAACGGGCGCCCCGCTGCGGCGAGAGGCCGAAACACACTTGTCCCGAGCGATGGAATGTCCACTCGTGCTCCTCGCGACCCTCGGGCTACCACTTCTTTTCTCGTCGGGTTTAAAAACCATGTTTCGGGTCCTTGCCGCTGCAAAAGCTGCATGGGGATTACCGGCTTCCCCGAGAAATTCTCTGTGCGACCAGATTATCGCGCTCCCAATATGCGACCGGGCGCTTTATGGATCCGTCACCGAACTGCCAGGCTTTGGGAGTGTAGAGGAGGCTATGATATAATGTATGAGCCACGCACGTAGCTGGAAGGGGGGGGGGGGGGGGGGGGGGCATGGGGCCCGGGCCCCCCGAAATCTTCCATTTTGTTGGGACCTTCTCTCCCCCCTCCCCCTCAAACAGCATTTTGTCATGGGCGCCCCCCCCCCCCCCCCCCCTTCCCCCCGAAACAAAACCCTGGCTACGTGCCTGGTATGAGCAGGTCCGATTCCCGGCTCATGTAAACCAGGACGCATACCTTTGACAAACGTTTCCTTCATCCATATGTAGCTTCTTGCAAGTATTTAGCAGTTCTTCCCGATAGTTTCCACTTTCTCATTTAAAAAAAAAAAAAAAAGAACTTGTCTAACGTATAATTTTCTTTCGCCTCGTGCTAGATTTTTTTTAGAAATCAGTATTTCTCGCTCGATTATTTATTTTAATTAATACAATTTTTGTTTCGTTGTTGTACGGTGACAATATTCTGCAGTGGCAAAGCCGTCGTCCTAAGCGCCAAAAGTGCATTACCATGGAAGCAATAATACCGCAACAGTATTCTGAGATTCTCTGTAAACAAGCTATACACACAGTGTATGATATATTTTTTTTCTGTGTAAAAGTATACAAGCTTTTGTAAAAAAAAAGAAGTGAAAAATTTTTTTTTTGTGATTTTAAAGATTTTGTAAAAAAGAATTTAAAGTAATTAAAGAAAGAATCTGCATACAAACAAAAAGTAACGCCAATGTTAAAAAAATGTAAGATGCTTACAATCCCATGTAACGCGAAATTAGAGCGCAGCTCTTTAGGAGGATGAGGGGAAGGAGGAGGATGAGAGGAGGGCATACCCTTCCTCCTCTCCTGCTCGCCTCCCATTTAGCTAGAAATGGTCGCTAAATTTCCCGCTAAAATTAGCGGAAAAATATCGCTATAAAATTTCCCAGCTAAATTTAGCGGGGAATGTTACCGCTAAATCGGAGGGGAGCAGGAGAGGAGGAGGGGAGGATACGAAGGCGGAGAAGGGGCCTACCCTCCCCTTCGTATTCTCTCCTCCTCCTCCTCAAGAGCCGCACTTTAATTCGGCGTTACAGAGAGTTCAAAAAGGTCTTTCATTTTGAGGGAATTTTCAGAGACGCACCGTCTCTGAAAATTCCCTAGAAATGAAATACCTTTTTGAATTCTCTGTAATGGAGTCACCGAACTGTTCATTATTTATGTCGTTCATGATTTATTTCCGAGTTCTATAAAGATTTATAAATTAAAATTCTCTTTTTGACTTTTTCAGAATGGCCGTGGATTTGGAGGAGGATGTGCTTGAGAAATGCGTAGAAAATAGAACCGTACTGCCCCAGTGCGGTTTGGATATGCTCAACGCTTCGCTTGCGTAAGGCATTATTTAGTAATTATATTGCCTATTTGTTTACGGGTGCATAAACATAAAACGGGGGTCATGCAAACATGACTCAATCTGCCCCTTCTTCTTAGCAGAGTAGTCGAACAATATATAAAAAAAAGCTCCAACGTTTTTGTTTATTTTTTATCTATTTACAAGTTAATTACATTTTTGGAATACCCGGGATGGACATTTTCCAGCCTGCTTTTTATTGTTTCTAAATAAAAAAATATATATATTAGAAAAAACTCGGCAAAGTTAACATTTAAACATTTTTCCGCGCTTTCTAGCGACGCATAGCATGATCCCTACAAAGTATATGGAACTAGGCCTCGACATTTACCGAAATAAAATGTTCCATTTAAATTCAAATACACTTACGCTACCGCATAACGTGTGCCGCAGCCACAGCAACTCAGAGCTCGCATAAATCGCTATCACTGTGGCGCCGTTGTCGTTTCTGAACTGTTTTCTGGGCACGATTCTGAAGATTTCTACGAGAACCTTAAAGGGCAACTCCGCTTCATTTTTGGTTTTGAAAAAAGAATGCAGCCCTCTTCAGTATCGCCTAAGGCGACCACTCGTCAAATCTTACGACGCAGTTCTGTCTAAATGTTTCTTAAACGGTCCGGCAAACTTCGCAACTCGCCAAGTTGCCGAAATCGGCTGACTCAAGCGGGCGAATTCAGGCGCAACCAACAGCGCAGTCAAGGTTACGGCATGGGCGGAGCCAACATTGAGCTAAACGTCATCATCATGGCCCCCTTTTGCTTGTTTTTACTTCTCCAATCGAGCGTAGCGCATGACGTTAGCAACGTTGCCTCTCGGCGCTCAGCGGTGTCCACGTGCAGCGAGCCTCTTGGGAGCCGACCAAGCGCCCGCCGCGGTCCCGCCGTTACCGCCGTCTTCCGCGTCACAACCACCGTCGTCGTCTCACCGTTTTTGATTATTGCCTTTCGGAGTTTCGTCCACACTATGGACACCACGTGCGCAGAGTCGCAGACTTATGCCGCAGTTGTGCAGACTTCGTCGAATGCCGTAGACACCAAAACGTGGCGAAGAGTGCGGTGCAGACGACACTCGCGCCTGCCGCACGCCCGCCCCCATCCCGCCCGTCGTTGGGCCGAGGATCACGTGACATCTCGTACCACGTGATGGCCATGTACTTGGCGGCCCGAGGCCAATGTTGCCGGACGGAGCCGAAGTTTCGGTTTTGATTTCCGCTCGTGTTTAAAATTAGATTTAAAATATATATATCCCATTTTTCGCGAAGCAAACGACGTAGTACCTCTTACTAGGGCTTTTTAATTCAAAATCACTCATTATCCCGAAATCTTCGGAATTGAGCGGAGTTGCCCTTTGATTCCGCTTTCTATTCCTCTTGGGTGCCTCATCCGTACCTTGTCTATTATACGACAAGCCTCCTCTGCACGCCATAACTGAAATTCGCGTTCTTCGGATCCACTACGGACCTTCCGATGTCTAGCTATACGACGTCCAAGTTCGCCTGCTCGGATAGTCGTGCGCATGCATCGACACAACGAGGTGTCAGTGTGGCGGACGTTACTAGATCCAAGTCAGTTGAGAGACCTCTTGCAGGGCATCACGCCTTTTCGGGGGCGCGGCCGCTTGGTGGCGCTCCTTACTCTAGCCCGCGTGTGGACAGAAGCGGTGGAACGTTGAATGGACATTGCCTGAGTAGAGAAGGGATTTTACGTTTTTTTTTTATCTTTTTCTTATAGTAAGCATAACGTTTGCCTAAACGTTTGCGCAGAAAGAGCGCCATTCTGAAACGATCCCTCTTCGTTGCCCATAGAGGCGTTGCCACTGGTGGCTCTAGGGACGCTAGTCACCTAAAGCACCTCGTTGTGCTCGCGTTTTCTTGCAAGTAGCGTCAAATCATAGCCTTCCCTATACTACCACAGCCTGCCAGTTCGACGATGGAGCCATAGAGTGCCCGGCCGCAGATTTGGAGCGCGAGGATCTGGTAGCACAGAGAATTTCTCCGGGAGTCTGGTATTCAGCGCACAGCTTTTGCAGTGGCGAGGACCCGAAACATGGGTTTCAAACCAGACGAGAAAAAAAGCGGTAGCCCGAGGAACGCGAGAAGCACGAGCGGACATTCCATCGCTCGGGACGAGTGTGTTCCGGCGCCTCGCCGCAGCGGGGCGCCCACTACATGACTCTTGTCTGCCACTCTACCTTTTCACTTTCGGCGGCTGCGTCACGGCGATCTGCCAGGATTTGTCAGGATTAGCGGCGAGATTAAAGCCCCTCGATATGTTTTCGTTTGTCTTTGCAAGTAGCGCCAAATGCGCGAGCGCACGTGGCCCAGGTCTCGAGTGGCCCTTGGAAGCAAATGGCGGCGCAGCACTGAAATGAGCGGCCCTTGGAAGCGAATGGCGGCGGAGCACCCGCTCGTGGCACGTGTCTTGCCCATTTCCACAAGAATGGTTGGCGGTACTTGTGAAAACACCTTTATCAAGGGGCTTTAGACGAGATGTTTTCGCGGCGCCCTCCCGTGCTTCCCTCTCGTGACGTCATTACCTTGCGAACAACAAGTTCGATGGTGTTTGTAATGAGCATGGTGGAAGCCTGAAGTCATAGCGCTCTCAAAGCAACACTGCCAACACCGTCAAAAGTGAAGTTCTTCCATTCCTCTTATTTCCATCGATGAGAAATCCTTTGCCGACGCCATAGCCAGCATTCGGCCAATCATGGCTTTCGACCGCGCACGTCGCCAAAAGAGGAGGCTATGGTGAAATGCCCCAGTGCACGGGGTTCGTGTCTCGAGCGGAACTTGGAAGCAAATGGCGGTGCGGCACTAAAGTGACCGGACCTTGGAAGTACAGTGTTCTAGAAAGTTGGAGTGGCAAGAGCGGCGGCCGTCTCGTAAAGATTTTGAGCGTAGACGACACCGTGGCGCTGCTGTGCCCTAGGCGCGCGCACCCGTGAGCACCCGTCGTTGGCGCCGATTTTTACGGCCCATCTTAGATCCAGCCTCGGTATTTCAAACACCCTATACTTCACCTTGTCCGGGAATTCTGCTTCGTAGTGTTTTCTCCCTTCTCAGACAATAGAGAGTTTTAGTAGATCGTTCCGATACCCCCGATAGCCCCGATAACGATACTATGCATGCGCAAGGGAGGCGGTGGCGAAGTATCAGGATATCGTTATCGGAGTCATGGGAACGATCTACTAAAACTCTCTATTGCGGAAGCCTCTACGTGCCAGCGTTCGTCAGTTAGTGCACCTCGAGTGTCGAGTAGAAGTCTAGTCACTCGTCACTAACTTAATTCTGCGCAGTCGCGTGCTCTGTCAGAAGGACCATTGGACCCACGAAGCCGCCGTATCGTCTTCTAACAAGTGAAAGCCGGTTGTTAACCTTGATTGCGGGATTCCATGAATCCCTATGTGGCACCGAGACGATAGAAAAGTCTTCACTATTATCTACTAAAAATATTTGATGCTTACGAAACAAAATCTTTTTTCGATAATACAAACTAACCTCGCGTGGAGCCCCCATGCATTTGCCCACGAAAACCGCACAGCTGTATGTGTGAAGCAGAGCGCCATGTTGTGTCGTCATGCGGTCTTCCCCGCTTTGGAAATGCGACCACCGGAAGTTCCGAATCGGCCATCTTGGGCCTGGGTCAAGTCAGCCGGGTGAAGCGTAGCGGAAGCCGGGCGGCTGCCTGCTGGAAGACTCGTTTTCTGTTTGCTCGCCCTCATTCGCCTAGGATTTGTTTGAAAACCTTGTGTATATGGTCGTAGCTGCCTTTGAAAAGTCACGTAAATTTTTACAAAAGCGCAGTATAGACTCTTTTGCAGCAGCTGTGTATGGGCGCCGCCATAGCCGACCTCCAGTTTTTGTTTCCTCTTATTCCGTTTACCTCCCTTCAGTATTACCGTAGCAGGCCAGGTTATTGCCATCTTGGATTCTTTTGTGTCCTTCTCCCAGCATTGGCCTTTGTGGAGGCTCGTCAACGCCTGCTTTAGTGGCTCGGTATCTCGTAAGAAAAGAGAAGGTCAGCAATGGCGGCTGTAATCTTGAGCGTGTGTAAAACGTCTATACCTCCTAGTGGATACAGAGCGTACGTCAGCGCGTTGTTTATTTTTTTTAGGACTATCTATCTATCTCTCTCTCTCTCTCTCTCTCTCTATATATATATATATATATATATATATATATATATATATATATATATATATATATATATATATATATATATATATTTATTTATTTATATATATATTTATATATTGAGAGAGAAGCGGGCACATTTTGTAAATGCTAACTTGAGCCGAGAGAGTTTTCTATCATGTTTCTACAAACCAAATGTTCGATTTTCTTATTGCACACATATAATCATCAGCGGAAGGGAACTGCCAACAAGGATACGAATTCGATTGCGAATGAATGCAGTCTGATAAACTGCGTTGGCAAACGAAGGATACGCTACCCATCCTCTTAAACTCGACCTCAGAAAGTGGGCATACTTTATTCGAGTTATCTGAATTCTGGCTCAATTCAAAATACAACCATTAAAGGAAAAATTCTTGAACTGAACATGCAGTTCTTTCAGTGTATATACTCCTCGATCGTATTTGGTTAAAGACGGACGGCCAGTTCGCGCTTTCCACTTTTCTCCCGCTTCCCCCTCTCCCCCTTCTCCCTGTCCACCGTTGCCTGTTTCCTCCTCCCCCAGGGTGAGGAGGATCTTCTGCCTTAAAGAATCTCGAGTCTGGTCGTCGGCCCTTAACAGATTCTCGAAAGAGAGAGACAGAGAGAGAAATGACAGGAAGATCCATTAGTGGATTCTTCGGGAATGCGTTCTCATGAAACTGGGAAACACCACACACGTCCCTGTTTGGGAAATGCTTACAATGATCCCTTCACTTATTTATTTATTTTTTTTGGGGGGGGGGGGGGCTTCCTCTTTTGCTTCCTTAACGTTTTGCTGCCTCTTTGTGGCCTCGTTATGGGGACAGTGTTAGCGTCTCCCAAAGGGGGACGGTTGTGGCGTTTCCCAAGGGTTACGCTAACGGATCCCCCTTAAATCCTTCAATAAATCTTCCTGTAATTTTTTTCGCCCCCCTTTTTTGAACTTTGCATTTCAAATTACGTCGACGCCCTTGGATACAGTCATCCATATCACTCGTAAGAGACCCAGATCCATTCCACTCGTGGAATAAACAGCATCCATCGTTTTAACTACACACACATCACAGCCCATGTAGCGCTACCACGGAAACTCAGAGCGAAGAACAACCGGCGACAGCAGAGCGGAAGCTCAGCACGCCCGCATTTCACCGCGCCGCGGCGCAACACCGCCTTTGCACCAAAACCATAGTGCTGAATGAGATGCCGTCACCAGAGATGGCCAACGTTGGGCACAGATTGAACGCAACGATTGCGTCAACGTTCGGCTCAACCTTGACTCGAAGCCGAGCGCTGACTCAGCACTCGTTTCCACTATGTGTCGAGTGTTGGCCTCCTCTGATTAAGCCATCTCATTCAGCGCTACGGCTGTTATCTAGCACGTCTTGCGCGGCGCCTCCTCCTCCCTGGCTCCATGCCAACTCTTCGCGTGACTTTGCCAAAAATGATGTTGATTGGGGCGAAGCTCTGGTGGGTGATGATGATACTGATCTTGTTCATAGGTAGGGCTGATGGTGCTGATTTTTTATTGCTCGTTTCATCCGTGACATCCCCAGCTCTTGAGTTATTACAACATCTCACAGTCCCCTACTCATCCCGCAGTCATGGCCAAGTGGTTAAGGCGACGGACTAGAAATCCATTGGGGTCTCCCCGCACTGGTTCGAATCCTGTCGACTGCGCAAACATTTTTTTTTTTTTGAGAGGACTGATCGGATGGCAATCGGTGTGAGCACGGACGCCGGACGGACAACGCTAGACCCTAAGGAGCTTCGCCCCTAAAATAAAAGGGCTCCTTTTGACAAAAACCCCGCGGTGTCTGTCAGTTTGTCAGCGCAGGGGAGAAAGGGAGAGGTTGACACCTGCTCACGTCACGCTTCGGACCAATGGGAGGGTCGCACGCGACAACTGACGAACAAAAGACACCGCCGGGTTTTCTTCAAAACCCAGTGGGGTCGGGGTTTCTCCAAATTCCGGCGTTAATCCTAACGCTTTAAAAAAAAGTAGGCATTGCGCTTCTACCAAGTCTGCTTCAGTGCGCAGGAATTAACGTTTACGTTGACACTCATTGTTTCTTTGTTTCAAAGCCGCGTGCCCCAAGAGTGCTTTCGACCAAGAGGACGGGAGGTTCCCCAAGTCACGAGCTTGCCTGGCGACATCGTCGATTTGTCGGAACTCTGTAGATCAATATATTACTTCGAACCGGAGATCGAACACTGTTTCGTAAGTCTGTCTTACCTTTGCTGTCCACTTTTAGTTCCATATATGACTGTCATCAGGGGCATGGTTCACACATTTGCGTACGAATGTCATCGAGTGTTTGCTCGCTTCAAACCGCTTCGAAAGACTGCGTTCACTCGCTGGCGCCATCTAGGGGTGGTGCTGGGACGCATCGATCTGCCCATGACCAGACCACAGTGTACGATATAAAATTGCGCGACGATCAAACGACGAGATGCGTTTAGACAACGGGAGCAAGGTCGTAGGATGTGTTTTCCCGCCAAATTTAGCGGGTAAACTGACTTAGTGCATAGGTCACAGGAAGTAATTTTTTTTCCTCCAGCGGGTAACTTGAATGCCTAAACGTGATGCGTTTAGACAGGAAGACGCCAGGTCACGTGACATTAATTTTCCCGCCAAATTTAGCGGGGTAACTTCGTTTACGTGGGGGCGGGGCCTAACAGCTGCCGCTGTAACATAAATAGGTAAGGACACACGGCAGAACGAACGCTGCGACACGTTCGACCAGAGAAAGTCGAGTAGCCTCAGCCGACGACAGCGCCTCCACCGTGCAGTGGCGGCACTCACTGCCACTCTTCACACCATTTACTATCATGTTCGTATTGTTAGAAGAGTAATTTAGCCTTCATTTTTATTGTATCGTTTATAGTTCAATCTTTCCCCCCTTTTCTTAAGTAAAGCCGCCCGTGGGTCAAATAAACAAAATAAAATAAATGAAACATAGAGGAAAAAAAAAGTGTCTCTTGCGGGCGTGCGTCTTTTTTCGGGGGGGGGGGGGGCGTCTGAAGTCACTGACTAGCCCTTTCAAAGGCATGACTTCAACTCCGCACCATAGATCTATACGACTCCACTTCCCTTATAAAACTGTTATTGCCGCCACTGGGGCACGAACTAAAGCTTCAATACCAAAAAGTGTCTAACCAATAGGGGTAGCTCAAGTGCCAAGTTCTACAAGGCGTTGCGCACCCCAAAAAACACTTTAAAAACAAGCATGTTTCATTCACGTAGAAAACATGGAAAACCGGGTCTGCGAGGTTAGCCGCATATTGAGGAGCCATTTCATGGCGCTGCTTGCCATCAAGGCGAAGAGTTGACTCTATCTGCCAACTTCGACGCGTGTGGTGTTTATATCTCGCACCATAAACCACACTGAAGTTTTCGCAGTAATTACGAGAAGAAATCTACGAACTCTCTTTGAGCAATGGTCTCGCATATTGGTGTGAAAACTATTTAGAGCACACGGTGAAACAATGATGATTAACATACACCAGATTGAAAGCGTTCCAGTGCTACGTGGTAGATAACAACAGGGTGCCATTTCTTTTTAAGCTCCTTGCTGCGTTTTTGAAGCACGCATTTGATTAAGGGGCTTTAAAGGGGCCATGAGATGATTTTTCAACTAATTCCTCCTTAGCTTTCCACTTCAACTCAGAAGAAAAATGAGAAATCACGCGGTTGCGACGTGCTTGGGCACCGGAGGCGTTGGCTCCAAGCTTCCACCATGCTTTTTAAGCACACCACAGAACTTCTCATTCCCAAGTGATGATAAGTTCTGTCAGGGCACTCGTGAATCCAGAAATTCGTCGACGGGTTGATTGTTGACGAGCGCAGTGCTCGTGCCCGATGTGTGTCGCTGGTGCATAAGATGACGTGCTTTGGGTACCGCGGATGTATCCCAGTGAAAAGGCGGCAAGCTTTCGAAACAAAAGACATACGAAATAGTCCGCTACATTTTTTTTAAATTTTCGTACCGAAAGCCAGGTTTTTTACTTTCTAGCCCATTTCATTTGGCCCGCTAAAGGAAGCGCGATTAGTAGTCTATACGTGAAATAATTTATCTCGGTCCAAAATTAATTTTCAAACCCCTTTCAACTCTTTCTCTGGTCGTAGTTGCGCGTAAAAGCGGGCACAGATTCAATACCACTTAGAAGACAAGGCCCACCGGTCGTCATCACTTGTGGATCCACGCATCGCCGAGTAGCTTGCTTTCGCATCGCTGATAGCGCGTCTTGCAGCGTCTCCCACTGAGCGACTCCAAAAGGAGGCGTCGAGTTCTTGCACCTTGACTTGACATTAGTCGAGTCGCGACTCGACTCTATCGCTTCGCCTCGACTCGACTCAACTCGGGTCGACTCGCCTAGACTCGTCTCTACTCGACTGGCCTGTCCTCGCCGCGCCGCGCCTCGACTCGACTCGACTCAAACTGGAGTCGACTCACCTCGACTCCAGACCGAAGCAAGCCGAGTCATTCGACTCGACTTGCCTCGACTTGCTCAACTCGACTCATTCGACTCGAATCGCCTCGACTCACCTCGACTTGCCTCAACGCGCCTTGACTCGACTCGACTCAACTCGACTTGACTCAACTCAACTCAAATCGACTCGCCTCGACTCGACTCGCATTAGACGCCGGTTTGCAGCGACTAATTTCGAGCTCCGGCGTGTTTTCCGGTTTCCGAGTGGGTTGGTTGGGGATCCAGGACCGATGTCGCCATGAGCAAGCTTGATAAAAATTTTATTTTAAACTTGCATTTTAGAATGTTCTTATGATTGGTCGGCGCTATATGCGAAACTTCGAGCTCGTAACATTTTATTTTGTTTTTACCTTCTTTGGGGTTTTCTTAGTCTAAGTTCGCCGCAGGTTCTCCAGTCTGCAAAACAAACGTGGCGTCTTTCTCACGGGTGGTGTAACGTCCCTTCCGTGAGCTCGCACAATTTTGCTCGCCCTCCGTAGGATTTTAGCGAAATCTGGCAACCAATCCTTGCCAAAATGAACGAAACACACGGTGTGCATCGTGTGCACGCACAAGTGAGGCATTGGGAACCGGGACTCTCCATTGTTCCCGTATACCGAAGGGTTAGCGAGCATACCGTCGTACGCGAGCAGGGGTGGGGATTTAGCTTAGGGTCGATGAATTGTGCAGCGGGCGCAAACTTTCGCAATACGTGTGCTTTGAGCTGCGGTGCGCCACCAACCCTCCACCCCCACCGCAACCCCATCCAAATGTAATTTGACCTCGTGCCGTCGCGTGTGACTGCTACTATGACTTTTTAGCAGCAGACGAATTGACGTGTTAATGACATTCAAACTGAAGCGCTGATGAAATTCACGGCACTTCTTGAATCAACCCAGCGTATCTGCGTCAATCCCAAGACGAATAGAATTTTACGTAATTGACCACGGCTTCATTTACCTCGCAAAACCTTCGTTACACTGGCACACTTAACAACAGTTAACTCATCTTTAACCGCTGTTACGCTGCAACACAGTTACCGCACTATACTCTCGAACAGCTATTTCAGAACAAGTGAAAAGCGCGCGTGCACTGCTTTGATGGGTGCTCAAGATGCTCAAGTGCACAATGCCCCATAGCTTTGGCTGCATAGCCACAAAATGTTGTCCGCAGGCATTCTGGGCGAACTGGGGCTTAGCCTAACTGCAATTAAGGATGCTCGCGTAGCAAGGGCATAAGTCGGTCTGATTGCTCCAGTCGAAGCCTCGACTTGAATTTGGAAAAAGGACGTAGGGAAAGACGCGGACATGTCTGCATGCTTGGCAATCGCGGTTCAGCACCCTCAACAGGGTTTCTCATACGAAAGGATGAACAGTAGCAAATGCGCCCCTTTTACGCCACAAACTGAAGCTGAAACCACAGAAGTCCGGAGCTACTTGGAGCAATCACACGAGTGCCCGCGTGTGTAGATGGTGTTGGCAGAGCGCACTCAATCACATTCAACCGCAAACGTGTGAATCTGACTTCGCTCTCAACGGCCTCGCAACTGGCTGTTGATTACGTCAGACTGATGCTGAGAACAGCAACGGTGCTTCAGATATGTTTAAATCAATCAATCAATCAATCAATCTACGAATTTCATATTACACACTGATCGGATTTTTTTTTTTTAATCTGTATTCTGTCTAACGTGATGCCTTTCGTACACTCTCAGTGCACTCGATCTACTTTGTCTAAGTCACTTCGGATGTTGGATTCAAGTATTTAGATTTCGCGGCCTCTTTTTAATAAAAAATTCGTTTTATGGGTCGCTTTCTACGAGAAAATTGTCACGAACGATCGACACGCTGAGAACGTTACACGATTCAGATTGTCCGCTAAATTTATCGGGGACATTGACGCTGTGACTTGGCGTCACGTCTCCTCTACCCCAATCAAGTTTTCCCGCTCAATTTAAAAATTCACGTCACGTGACCTGATGTCACGCGATCGACCAATAAATTAATCACATTTCCTCGCCAAATTTAGAGTGGGAATCAACGTCACATGACCTAAACACCAATCCGGTTTCCTGGCTCAATGCGGAGAAAGAGGTAGACGTCCTGTGACAAATAAACCAATTCAATTTATCCGCTAAATTTTGAAGAAAAAACAAAAAAAGAGAACTTTGTGGGTTCTGGAAGACTGATCAAGCTTGTGGAAATATTTTCATAGCATTTAAAGGCCCTCTTCACGTGTTCTGTTCTCACTGCATTAAAGCGAGCCGTGCAATGTGACTTCTCGCGTGTTTCCTTCTGTATATCAAGCGACAAGAGGACATTGGGACGCACCGCTTCCATCCAGTGTACGATTGCGAGTTAACCTGCTGCTTTGAGGACAACACTCTGCAGCAAGCATTGTATAAAACTTCAGCAATACAAGGTCTTCGATGCGGCGTCGAAAATAAGGTGAGCGTCCCCTTTCAGAACTCCCCCCTCTTCTTTCTAGGCAAAGTAGTTTTCTGGCAGACAACATTTAAAAAAAAAAAGAGGAGGGGCACTAAACCACTTTGGGCCGGTTGCACCAACGCCGCTTATCTTAACCCAAAGCGGCACTTTCCTAAGCCGGCTTAGCGCCCTAAACCGAGCTCAGGTAAGCACGGGTTTAAATTCCGGTTGCACCAACGTTAAGCCGGCTTTACAGACGCGCCCCTAGCTAAACGCTGGATTTGCGTAGGGAATCTAGGGACAAACAGAGCGAACTAGGGAACGCTCCGAGTGACGAATACGATTGGCGGAGAGGAATCACGTGATGTAAACAAACAAACAAACAAAACAAAACAAAACAAAACAAAAAAACTTCCGTAGTAGTTGTCGTCGGCGTCTGCTTCCCGCTGTATTTCTTCGGTGAGTAACAAATTAAAGGTCTCCAAATTCAATCATTTTTTCCTTGAACGTTCAAAAACAGGAGTCAACTCTTTCAATAAACACGAATGCTCTTTACATCTGTGATTGTGTGTTTAATATCGGTTGATAACAGGATATTTTGACAGTGGTAGTAGTTTTCGTGCTCACATTTTGAGGTGAAGGAGCCCATCGGGGGCCCCAAATCTCTACGAACGCGAGAAGGACACTCTACTCGCTACATCGCTGAAGACAAAACATCATGGATATAAGTAGGCAGGTAAGATGACTACTAAAATCAAGTCAAGCCTGAGACCGATGAAGTTCAAAACAGTGACGAACTCGCCACGGCACCTGCGAAAATGCCCGGAAATCGTCGAAAAGAAGTCGTCGAGAGGTCAGGTCACGGGACCTTGCATTGACGGTACTCGTTGCTATCAGCAAGGTGACAGAACTGCACTGCACCGTCGCTGAACATCCGCTGCAGCCTCAAACGGACTTCAGTTTCAAACTGTCAAGTTCAGAAAAAGAAAAAAAAAAAAAGAAACAAGCTCCCACTAGTACATCACGTCGTGCCGATAAGAACGGTCGTCTGTTCGCATCACCTGCCCCAGCCTGCCCCGATACAGCAATGAACGAATCTAGCATAGTAGTCGTTACGATTTGTCGTAACGACTACTAATATTCCTAAAAAATCGCGATCACCAAAAAAGTTACGGTTATGGAACGATACAGTTTTCTGAAGCCAAGATTCTACTCGCGAGATTAGGAAAATTCACTGAAGATTGTCTCAAAACTCAGAAAACGAAAGAAATTGAATTTTCGTTGTTTTATTTCTTAAAAGCGCCGCAATCTAATGCGAACGGCAGAGGTGTCGACAATCAGCTGATCGCCGAGATCATGTACAGCCACTATTCAAAGGCGCTGATCGAATTGAAGGATACGCGCTGCAAGTGTAAATAAACAAGGTGGTAAATAACAATACGTTACGGTTATGCGCAAATTAGTAAGTACATACGAATAAGCTCGTTGACAGAAGAACCAACGGGAAGACAGACGTGAGCCCCGTGAGCCCCACAGACCCACAGCTCCGTGCATATCTCGGTTAGGGCTAACACGCCCTGAGAGTGGAGAGCCAACTTGAAAACAGGGCTTGATAAACACTTCACGCGACAATATCTTGCATCCTTGTCACAATCGAAGGTCATTTTGTCGAGCCTTTCACGCTGATGTAGCCTAAAACACTTTGCACAACCAATTTCGTCCACCGCGTCGACCGCGACAAACCAACCGCCATGTTTTTAATCCAGGATTGAGAAACAACCAAAAGCAAAGCGCCCAATGTTGAGCGTTTAAGTTAAGCGTAGTTTAGTGCTAGGTTTAGCGATAAGCGAGTTTGGTGCAACCGAACGAAACCGAAACTAAGCTTAAGTTCCCGGCTAAGCTCCGCTTTGCGCTAAGCGACGCATAGAGTTATTATGAAGGGACGTTAGTGCAACCGGCTCTTACTGCGATAGGCTGTTTATGCTCATAATTTAATCTACCACAGCAACCAGTCTACTTTTCCAGTCTTCCTGTGTATTCCTATGGGAAAGCGGCGCGTGCATTTTGTTTCTTCGCCGGAAAATAACACGGAACACTTTGGTTATTTGGGTCGTACCGAATAGTATGTACCTTGATTAACACTGTAAAAGTGTAATTGCTTTAGTTAGCGCATTTTTCTTCATCAGTGACCGATGTTTAACTTCGCTACATTTCAGTCCCAAACGTGTGTTCCGCAGCAGGTGTGTAGAAACAAGCGACGATTCGAAGCAAAATTACAATTGAAAGGAATGTAGAGTGTGTTCAAGGCTCGCCAGCAATCCGGTGACGCTTATATATTGATAATATGCCAGTCCTGTCACTATATAAAATTGACCTCGTCATGCATGAGCGGATAAAAACATTCAAAACGTAGAGAATAAAGTCCGTGGGCTGTAAAAGTTGTCTCTTTGCATTGTTTTCTCTGCCGGGCAGCTTTTATCGGGCGCTTTTTCTCAAAGATTTCGAGCGTGCGAGTGATATTTTGAACGTAGAACAAGCAGCTTCGCTCAGAGCAGAAAGAATAAAACGGTACTTACTTATTTAAAATAGGAATAGATTACGTGGCCTTCAATTAATTTTGATCGTATATGCACGTGTAGTTACTGATCCAGTGCTACTGCGTAGTTCTTGCCGTCTTTCTTAATTTCCAGATGTTCTTCGTTCGTTTGGCACGCTGAAAAGCGCCGACGTCGTGTTCGCGCTAACAGTGTCCGACAGTGCACATAAATACACGTACGAGGCTGTTTTAGCACCGTTTTTAATGCGATGAATTTGAAAGAAAAACACCGTAACTGACCAATTATTTTATCGGCCTGACTGAGAAATGTTCCAAGCTACCTAGTACGTATGAATTATTCGGGATATTTGCTCTTATGATCGAGCGCAGAGAGAAAATGCACTCACTTTTTCCCATAGAAATGCATTACCGGAAGTCAATTTTTGACTGGTTGGTGTCTGCTTCAATTTGCGTCAGCACACTAGCGCCACTTGAACCTCTAGCGTATATTATAATAACTCTATGAAGCGACGTTAGTGCAACCGGCCCTTACTGCGATAGGCTGTTTATGCTCATAATTTAATCTACCGGCTTCAGGAATCTTAAAAAAAAAAAAAAAACACATTAAATCATCGAAGAAAGGGTAAAAGCACAGGCGAGCTGGTGAAGAACTTCCATCGTAAACCGGAGACACGGAAAAATAAAAAAACGGACAAAACAACAACAAGTCTCAAACACAGCTTCTAGTTTATTTGAACACCTCCGCTCTTATATATACACAACAACCCTCCTCTCCAAAGGTCGACACACCTCCTCTCCACTCCATCAACGACATCTCAAACTGAACCAATGACACATGCTACCTCCCTTCCTTTCATACCAACCAAAAACTGACCCCTTTCCAATCCAAGAAACAGGCACTCAAACCCTGCTAACAATGAAAACACCCCCCCCCCCCCCCCCCACAAAAAAAAAAAAAAAAAAAAAAAAAAAGATAAGTTTTACGGAACTGACCAGCCACAACTGATAACAGGCCTATCGAACAGACACGGTGTTAGCATTCAACCACCCCTCAAAAAAAAAAAAAAAAAAAAAAAAAAAAAAAACAAATTAAAGACATAGAAAGCGTTTCAGTTCACTTCCGAAACCCAAGGACGGTGTGCTGACACAATTGCCACGCTCCAAAATACATAAAGTCTCCCTCACAACTCTCCTACCATTTTCTTTCTCTTTATGCAATACCTGGGTATCCCCCCACTCAGGCTGACAGTGATTGCAGTCTACAACATGTTTAGCTATTTCTGAATTCTGCGCATTGTCTTTTACCGCCCTTTTATGTTCCAGCAACCTATCATTCAAACAGCGACCAGTTTGGCCTACATAAGACAATCCACACCGCAACGGAATGTCGTATACAACTCCTACTTGACAAGTTAAATCAGGGTTTTGGTGTTTCTTTAGGCAACCCTGACGACCACCCGAAAAGGGGGTTAAGCTTTCCAATTTATGTTGTGCCTTGAAAACTAAATTTACTCCGAACCTCTTGGCCACTGACTTCAAATTGTGAGATATTCCATGATAGTAAGGCACACAGACCACATTTTTCACAACCGGTTTTTCTACCGGAGCCGAACTGAACTTTCTTAACACCTTGAGCATAACGCTAGAAATCACATCCTGGTGATGGCCCGCTTCCACAAGACGCAACTTTTGCAACCCTATTGCCTCTCCAACGTGATGTACACATGACTTCTTACACGCGTTATCTACCACAGACGCGATTACACCCCTCTTGACTAACTTCGAGTGGCAGCTGTCAGCAGCCAACAAGGGTTTTGCCGATTCCTTACCAAACCTCCAACACAAGCCCTTTTGCGTGTGTAGTAGGAGGTCTAGATACTGAATCTTGCCCTGAAGAGTGCTTCCTTCCGTGAACGTCAAATCGCGGCACTTTTCTATTACACACTTCTTAACCGTCCCTGCTAACCCTTCCTCAAAAGAACAAATCAAAATGTCGTCTACATAGCGACGAACTACAACAGCTCCACTCGGCAAAGACCGCACAAACGCGTCGACATAAACATCCATTTCATTTAAAAAAATCTCTGATAACACTGGCGCAATTGAAGACCCGATGCACACTCCCTCTTTTTGGATAAAAAGAGCACCTTCAAAGTCTATAACAGTGGACCCCAAATAAAACTCCAGAATGCTCATAAAGCTATCCACATCAATTCCAGAGGAAGACTGAAATTTTACTAGATGGTCATCACACCACCCCCTGACCCTCCTCAAAAGCTCCGACTTATTCATAGAATAATAAAGATCCTTGATGTCTAAAGTTATTACTTCGCAGCTTCTCCCATGATGGGGATTCAGTATTTCTATTAATTGCTCAGAGTTTCTCAATGATAACGGGCTATCGACCTTCACTCCAGTTAGACACTTTTGTATAAAAACCGACAACACCCTCTGCCAAGCACCATTTTCGTTCACAACTACTCTCAACGGGAAGCCAGGCTTGTGGTCCTTCAACAAAAATTTCAGTCTTAAGGTAGCCTGTGAAACCTCCCCTAGCCTCTTTACCACCGTCTGAAAGTCACACTCCTTAAGTACAGCTACCACATTCCTTTTCGCTTTCTTGAGGTCCCCAACATACGGCTTAAAAAGTTTATCTACCGCTTCAGCTGCCTTTGCTCTAAACATGTCATTTCCTAGGACAGCAAACCTCCCTGATTTGTCCGTCTGAAGTAAAGTAAGCTCTTTCTGTTCTAGGTCCTTCTTTACATCCCTGAACATCTTACAGGATACCTTATCCCTCGAAAAAGTCTGATCCACTATCCTTGAGACCTTCCTTATTGATTCATCAATAAAAACTTTTTTCTTGTCCTGATCAGAAATTTTCTTCGTGATTTCAAGCACATCAGATACTATATCCACCTTAGATGGCTTCACGTTAACGGAGAACTTCGGTCCCTTCCCCAGACATGCTTCTGTCTTTTTATCTAGCTGCTTTCCCGACAAGTTTAAAGGCATTCCTTGGCGATTAATTCTAACATTCGTTGCCTCACATGCAGTTCGCTTTGACACGGAAATTATAGCTTTCCTTCTGCTCCCACTCCATAGCGCCTCCCTTTTTGACGACAACAATCGCAGCCAGGTTGAATACTCAATAGTATTGCCATAACTCTCCCCACGTGTTAATGTCCAAATAGTGTCACACACCTTCCAAGCTTGCTTGAGTTGGTCCTGTAGAGAGTTCCTGTAGGCCGTCAGAACTTTTTTCTTGGTCGTCCAATCACAAGTCATTGAAGAGAGGTAGGGCCATCTTGAGTCTTCGATGTACCACATTAAATCATGCTTGGCCGATATTTTTACTAAAATTGGTATCAAAGATCGAGACACCAGAGGTCGCCGTTGGACGAGGCTTGAGGAAGGGCAGAACCATAGAGATCATATACTAAATCTAGAGGAAAAGGTCCGCCATTTTCCAATACATTCTGGCTGCCGCAAGCGGCGGACCATGCAGGCAGACCCTCTGGGTCCCAAACACGGTTACATCATCAGAGCAGTTTCGTGAACTTCAACAATCCACGAACTTACCGGTGGAAAAATACTCGCGTTCCTTTCGAAGGTTTCTTTTTGCATAGCGCGCAGATGTACGGCCTCGCGTTAACGCTAAACTAAACCATATACCCGGCTTCGCTGGTGGGGCGCGGCTGGGCGCGGTTGAGGAATACGAAACTGCGCAACCACCAGATTTCCGAGATTTGGACAGAAGGGAAGTTAATGCAGCGTAATGACTTTACTGCTTTTTATAAGCGTTAGAATAGCTCAGAATTTAGTTTACAACGTTAAATTATCACTGTTTATATTGCTGAGAGTTTACACTCTTCGCGTTTACCGCGTTTACCATGGCAACGTTGCTTTCTTTCTCTCGTGTTCTGTCGCTCTCTTTCGCGATCGTTCACTCGGGACCCAGGATGTCGGCGCACGGGATTTGCCACTCCTCCTCACCCACCTTTACCCCCCTGGGTAGAACCCTGTCCTTCCTCTAGCGGCGGCGCCTTCAAGTCTCAACGAGAGTATTCCGAGGCAATCGATCTTTGTTACCGATTGTAATAGAAACATCGGTCACACATGAATGTAATGTTTTTTTTTTTTAGGATGCTTAGGGACTACATATAATATAGGTTATGACCATAAATAGACTATCGCAGAAAGTGGTTTTAAAGGGACCATGAAGGCAGTTTCGAAGTTTTGTTCGACGATTGAAATGGATGGCAGGCACGTCTCAGATACTGTTGACCAAGTTCTAGCCCGAACAGAAGTTTGGGTGCCGCACCAATCGAACAAACAGGCGCGGTAATAATAGCGCCGGGAACGATGCCTGAGACCCCACCGAGGCGGCGGCAGAAAGGTGAACTAAAGTGCGCCGTCGAAGCGTGACGACAACGGGCTCCTCGTCTGGCGATTGGTTCAAACGATAGACGCGCTCTTGGTTTCGATTTCGGTGGTGAGATGTCATGAAACATTTTTATTTGAACGTTGGATAATCTTTTGAAGTTGTAGTTGGGAATTAATAGGTTTCATACCGTGTATAAAAGCATAATCTGAAGCGATCCCTCCGTTTGTCACTGGTTGAACGCATCCCGCACTGCTACCTCGAGCGCGTAAAAAGCATCGAGCAACCATGAACCAAAAAAAAAAGAAAAAAGTACGAGCGCCGGGGGCGGCGGACTTTTGGTTTTGGTTTCGTGCGTCGTCTCGTGTTCGCTTTGCGAACTGGTGTCTCACCAATCATGCCGCGTTTATGTGCAGTAGTAGGTTGCGCGAAAGGTCGGCTAAAGACGTGCGGTCGATCGGGCGACGTTAGTTGGCATAAACTGCCGACCGATGCAGCAATGCGCAGCATCTGGTTGCGCGCCGTCGTCTTGCGTAGAGTTGTGGACAGCGGTGTCAGGATTTGTTCGTTGCATTTCCGACCAGAAGACTTTGAGCAGCACCTTCACGTCAGCCGGAGTCTGGGTAAAAGTGGGGCGGGGAGTCGCTCTGGAGGCGGCGACCGAGGAGTTGGTGGTAGGTCTGGGGCGCCCTCGTAAAGCGCCAGTCCAGAGTTCTGCGTCCTTAGCAGCATCTCCCGTTCAGTCGGTGTGAGGTCACTGAACGGGAGCTCAAACTCGTTTGCGAGCGCGGCGTTGTCGTCCATTTCTTCCAGGTTTTCTTCACGGACCGCCGTGCACTAGAGCGAACCACGGGAACCACACTGAGCGTGCACTAAATCCTACTGATGCCGACAGTGCTCCCTGACGTCACTTCTCTTTCCAGAGGCGAAAAAGGGAAGAAATCGGAATGTTTGTTTCGGTTTCGCAAATTTATTTGCAGGTACAGAAATAAGAGTCACAACGTTCTAGAAAAAATTGTGTGGCACGCCAGGACCCCAATGCTTCCGAAAACACCTTCTTTAAAAAAAAAAAAAAAATTAAATTGCCTTCATGGTCTTTTTAAGGCGTTCACATACCTACCTCTGGTTACGACGGGAAAGATTAAGAGCCCCTTCACACACTCACATTTGACTAAGACCGACCTAGTCAAGACCGGTGTTTTGAGTCTCTAGTGACTGCTTACCACCGGCTGCATTAAGCGCGATCCAAACCAACGTGTTTTTGTGCGCACGTAGCTCGTCCGCTTCCCGGATATTGCGTATTTTGTGACGTTCTTGCTGTTTCCGGTGCGCCTTCTGAGTCCCAAGCATGCGCGTTGGTGAGGACGGAGTGCTTTCGGGCGAGCGGCCAGCATGTGTGCGCCAGACGGCGAAGAAACGCCTTCACCCATTGGCCGGGAAAGGGTATGGGAGAGGAGCACCCTACTACGTCACAGCGCGTTTTCCTGCGCGTTATGAACAAAGTTGAAATCATCCAACTCTCTTATCCACACCCGGAAGGTGCATGGAATCAGCGCGACGTCACGAAATACGCAATTTCCGGGAAGCGCACGGCCCAGCCCCGCACGAAAACGCGTTCGTTTGGATCGCGCTTTAAGCGCCGTTCACACTCTTGCATTCGAGTACGACCGAGAGAGACAAGACCGGTTTTTCAGCCTCTTGCGACGTCTTAGGACTGGGTGCGCTGCTGCGGAGCTGGTTCTAAGACGTCGCAGAGGCTTAAAAACCGGTCTGGTCTCTTTCGGTCCTACTCCGTTGCACGTGTGTGAACGGGCCTTTACTGCACAGCCAGTCCTAAGCCGTCGTAAGAGGCTTAAAAGCAGTCTTGTCTCAGTCAGTCCTGGTGAAATGCAAGCGTGTCAACGAGCCAAAAAAAAACCCCGAAAAGAATTTTTTTTTTTTTTAAATCAGTCTGGTAGCGACACGCGTGTCGCAAAATACATTTTACGTAAACATTTTTTTTTGTATCACTGACAGGTCAAAATTATTTTTTTTTATTGCCCGAAACGATTGAAAACGATGCCTGGACATTGTCCTCAAGATTTAAAGCTTGGGAACGAAGTATTTGTGAATCAAAAAAAAAAAAATGATTTCCAAAAGCCAAATTTGAACTTTCTTCGCAATCTGCACCAGTGTCTCTCAGGCCTCCGTGTCGTGTTCGCCCGCGTCCCGCCATCAACCGCTCCGTGAGTGCCCCCTATCGCCGTGATCAGGCGACGCTTCACTTTCCAGTTTGAAGTTCTTTGAGGACCCTTTCAGGGATCTCAAATTCTTTGCAACGGTGTGAGGTTGAAGCGAAGGCGCAGTGGACTTTTGTGAGCGACGTAAAGGTCCACGTCGCGTTGGTTCTGCGTGGAAGGCTGCCCCGGCGGAGTCACAACGGAAACTATATACGGTACACAGACACCAAACCCAGTTGTTTTGACCGTTTGACGATTTCCTTTTAGAGGTTTCAGAGGACGTCGGGCACCTAAAAAAGACAACTTCGTCCGATTCCCCGACTCGCCGATCACCCTCAGTGCTACATGCGTCGAGCGCTGCCGTGTTTTTCGAGTGAGGGTAAAAATTAAGTCAGGATGCGACATCACTCCGGACTCTGATTTTAGGTATCTCAAAAATAAGGGCCGTAGTGCGCTCGAGATTGCGTTACAAAAACAAAAATGTTTTACGGATGCCGTTGGTAAATATTATAGATATTTCGCTAACAAAGCTTCTAAATTTCACAATCGATTACGACAGATATAAAAAGAAGCGAGGAGGTGAGGAGCGGGAAAGAAGGGTAAAAAAAAAAATAAAAAGGCGCGCGCGCGTGCGTGAAATTCGTTTGCGCGTTCGGGTATTTTTTGTTTGTTTCTAGGTGTTTAATACTACAGCTTGCATCGTTTTTGACGACAAAAACAAATAAAGCCTTTGAGGTCTCTGTGCCCCTTTAATGTCGGTTCAGACACCTGCGTTTGACCAGCCTGAGACAGCGTTGAGACTGAAGAAACGACATGGAGGGAACAGCCCAGCATGCTTCAAAGGCTCCGGTAGTGGGGTACGCGAAACACGGTAACGGTTTGCTAAAAGTCCCTAATAATATAACCATTTTCGTTTTTTTTCCGCCTGACTTAAAAATTGTGCAAAAAAGAAAAAAAAAGAGAAGAAAAGAAAATGCGCCGCGAACACTAATTACAATGACGTTTAGAGAGGGACGTTGTTGTTTCAGACACAGCTTGGCTTGTCTCGTCGGCGCGATTCCCAAGGAGACGCTGTCGGCATAGCGACGACATGATCTCAACGACTACGGCGCTCTTCGAACCGTCATTGTGGGAGGGGCTTGCGGCACTCTTTAGGAGTTCAATTCTTGAATCGAGCGAAAAAAACGCAAAAATTGATCGATTAATATCTTAGAAACCAACTTTTCGCCAATTTTTTCAACTGGTCTGATCCCTAATAATTATTGCCGTCAAAACTGCAATTGCAATGTGACCTCTAAGACCAATAATTAAGAAGATCATTAACACGTTTCAGTTATTTATTAAGTTCGAATTAAAATCAAGCGCCCTCTGTGGTAAATTGTTTAATTAAAGAGAAAATCTTGATGTATCGCGCGGTGTTTACAGTCTCCCATCCATAAGCCTTTTTTTTTCTTCTTTATTTCTGGAAGGGGAGAGGGGGGGGGGGAACGGAGAGTGCATTGCGTGATATATAAGGTGACTCAAGTCACCAGGCTCTATCTAAAATGGACCGTAAAAATCGACGCCTGCGCGTAGCAATTTAAACTTTTCGTCAAAGGTGTATTTCACAGGTAGGTTTTTTCTTGTAAAATTACAAAGCCTAGCACTTTTTCTGTAAAAAATTAGGGCCCAGAAGCTTGCCAGGGTCTACGGCGGGTGGCGGCGCAGACGACCAAGTCCAGTAGCGGGGTGTGTTTGGCGTTCGTATCGATAGATGGCGTCAGGTGCAACGCCCGAAAGTTCAGCCGACCAGGGAAAGAAAGCAGACGACATGGAGAGGAAATCCGTTGGCAGCAAAAGCGCCGTCGTTATGCAGATGCGTATTTTTTTTTTTTTTTAGTTTTTGCTTTTCTTATTTGGATTTATTTTTCAACCAAAGGTACATTGAAAACAAATTATGTTCATTTTAATAAACCACGGTGGTCGCGAGCCGTTGCGATAAGCAGGTAGCGCCATCTACTAGTACGAACACCAAACACTCCCCGCTACTGGACTTGGTCGTCTGCGCCGCCACCCGCCGTAGACCCTGGCGAGTGTCTTGGCACTATTTTTTACAGAAAAAGTGCTACGCTTTGTAATTTTACAAAAAAAAAAATCCGACCTGTGAAATACAACTTTGACGAAAAGTTTAGATTGCTACGTGCAGGCGTCTATTTTTACGGACCATTTTAGGTAGAGCCTTGTGACTTGGGTCACCCTACATATGCGATACAGGCTCTTAAAATATTTTGGAAGCTCCGTGTCCTTAGGACCAGGAAGTATCCACTCATACAGTCCTCAAGGCCTCCGCTGTTGTTTTCAGTCCTCAGCACCCTGAAAACAAGGAAGGGGAGGGGACGACAGCTACGAGGAGAGAAGGAATCCGTTCTGTTTGCACGGTGGATGTCCTCGCGGAAAACGAACGCGCGCTCCGCAACGTTTTCATTTCTTGGGAAGCCTACAAGCTCTTTTTGCCGTGCTCACCAGAGAGCGTGTCCTGTTTGTGCAGCCCTTAACGAGTACTTCTGTATTTGCAGTTTTGCGTCAACGGCGCTTGCTACAACCGTGAAGAATGGATCCACGAGCACCTTCCGAATGGTTCCCTCGACATCCACCCGTACGTTCCGCCCGAGAACCCGTTTTAAATGGACTCAACGTACGCAATAAAATGACGATGGAACAATCCTCGAACAGTTTTTGGTCTTTATATTCCTAAACATGAACAACACATAGAGAGCAAAGCACTGATCTCTACGACGAGTTTTCTGAATCTTGCCTTTCCGCTCCACGATTGCGGACACGGGAAATTTTCGATCGGCCATCGCCCTGTTGGGGAGCCGGACTATACGTAACGCGGGGCATTCTTTGTGCTCAATCACATTTTCTTTTATCAGTGAGGATTCTTAATTTAATCTTTGTGCAAAGCTGCAGTCGCTCTGCTCGTACAGACATCTGACTAAATGCACGTTGTTCGTTGCAAACAAAAGGTCCGGACTGTCGCCGGACGTGCCCCAAGCATGGCTTAAAGGTACTCTAAAATGAAAAAAAAAAAATTAAAATCCTACATAGAAAACAGTAGTTTTTTTTTAGATTTTCCACACACGATATATATATATATATATATATATATATATATATATATATATATATATATATATATATATTTTTTTTTTTTTTTTTTTTTTTTTTTGTGTAATATTTACGTTGTTAGATGCAATTGAGGTGAAGGTATAGCCCTGCTCTAGATCCCGTGCACGAAACGAAAGGTACTTAGCTATGTCTGGGTGCCGCTTCTCAGCCCTCATTGATTGGAGGGATGATTGACGCGTGAAATGTTCCTTGAAAAATTGTTTCTGTGTGGCCGTCATAGTAATGTTACAGACAGTGTTTTCTTTTTTAATGTTTGAGAAACAAATAACCTAGAGAGAGTCATTATTGATTTAAAAAAATAACCCGAAACTGTTTTTTCTGTTCTGGCTTAAAAGGATAACAAACCCGGCTGCCGATGTTTGCGGCGTGCTCAAGTCGCGCAGCTAGTTCAGCTTGTCTGGTTCTAGGATCGCGAGTCATTTTGCCTTCACCGAGGTGCTTAGGGGAAGATCTCTTCAACCGACCTGATTTGCAGGAAACAATTGTCGTAAGTATAGGCGCCTTCGGAGGCCCTGTGCAGGCGCTTTGTAGCGGGACCGCCCATAATGTCCCACGCAAACCATTTTGCTTGATTCCGCTTGATCGATTTGTTTGTGCTTGTTGATGCTGAATAAAGATGTTCGTTTCCGCAAAAACGGCTTCGCTGCTCTGTGAGTTGTGCAACCGTCGTAATTGCGACCATGATTCCAATGCGGAGTGAAAGTTAGCCTGACTCTTGCACAGGTCAGAATGTCGAGCTCTTATAGACCATTTACTAAATCCCCCAAGGGCTCCGGCCAGCACTCGAGGAATCATGAGAACGGTGTTCCTATCAGCTCCCTAGTGATCGGTGATTTCGACCAATGGCATGGTTACAGAGTTCTGAGTGTAATTCGGAGTCACTCTGAACAAGCCTCGTATAGGGCCCAAGGACCTATAATATCACTTTTACCAGTTTTCGTCAATGTCAGAATTTTCGATACTGTGCATTCTGTCCACCCTTCAACCTGGCTGAGCTGCCGAAATCTTTGACATTATTATCATTTTTGTACAGCTTCAAAGACGCTTAAGTCAGAAACGCTAAAAATGCTATAAACAGCCCCGCTGAATTGGAGCTTAATCATGGTTTTGGTTATTGGGAATTCATTGCTTTTTAAGCAATTCCTGCTAAAACAACAATCACGAGAATAATAATGTAAGAAATTTCTGCAGCTCAGCCAGGTAGAAAGGTGGATCGCATGCACAGTATTAAAAACGCTGACACTGACGAGAAATTTTAGAAATGATATGACAGGTTCTCGGTCTCTGTACGCAGCTTGTTCAGTGTGACTCCGAATTACCTACACTCAAGACTGTGTAACCATAAAATTGGTCAAAATTACCGATTACTCGGGGGCTGAAGGAACACCGTTCCCATGATTCCTCGAGTGCCGGTCAGGGCGCTTGGGGGATATAGCAAAAAGTCTATTGGCTGACTGAAAAAAAAAAAAAGAAAAGAAATCAGTGGGTAGATCTCAAGGCATATCTATAGCATTGCAGTCTACCCACTGTCCTTCCGATCAAAACCAATCAGAGAACGGTGTCGTTCTGACGTCAGCTGAACCCCTGAGCAAGAAGAGGAGGACTTGCTTGCGGTATGCCGAAAAGATACCTACAGAGATAAGCTTTTACGATATTGAACAGTTGAAAGTCAGCGCTCTCTTTGAAATGAACAGTTGAAAGTCAGCGCTCTGTGTGTGTACATCTTCTCTGTCTGTGTCGTTTTTGCGCTGTTTTTACCCTTTCAAAAATTTACGAGCCGTTTGGCAGGTAGCAGTAGGGCGTTTATAAATTTGTCCAGGTATGTTCCAGTCATTTCGCTTCGAAAGGCAAGGAGCCCTAAAGTTTTGCAGCGTGCCTGTCCTCCCAAAGCGATTATTGTTAGGTCACGTGTTAATTCTGCGTAATTGACGCTCATCCACCTTGCTCGTAAATGTCATGCGAAGAAAACAACACAAAAGTGTAAAAGGTGGCAGACTTATTTTCTTGATTGTTTAGTCCTTCCGGTCTCTTTTTAGCGCACATCGTAAAACGCTGAGAAACGCTTGTATTGGACCGTAGGTCGTGCATGATAAAACGCTAGAACGCCGCTTTCACGGTCAAGTCTCGCGAGCGTTGCAAACGACTTAATAGAGAGTTTTAGTAGACCGTGTTTCCCCCTCCGCTAGCCCTCCGCTACGAAGAAACCGCCACTACGCCTGCGTGCCGATGGCCTTGGCTGTAGAGTTCCGGGTAGCGAAGGACTTAGCGGAGGAAGAAGCACGATCTACTAAAACTCACTGATAGCTAGTTTTAGTAGACCGTGTTTCCCCTCCGCTAAGCCCTCCGCTACCCGGAACTCTACAGCCAAGGCCATCGGCGCGCAGGTGCAGTGGCGATTCCGCGCTCCGCTCTGCAGAGCGGCTGCACGAAAACGGTCTACTAAAACTCCGTAATAATACGTTTACACTTGGGTGAGTTTATAATGGTACGTTTACACTTAGGTGAGTTTAGGAAACTCACCTAAGCCCAGGAATCAATCCCCACTCCTGCCAGTTACTATCTGGATGAGCATCGTACTGGCGTGCAGCCGTATATCACTACTGCGTGGTGCACGTTAAAGAGCGCACACTCTCAAGAAAAAAGGGTGTAAAAGGGTGTATTCTTACACCCTTTGTCCCATATAATACACCCCAAAGCTTCATTTCGACGTACAGCGCCCTTATAGTCGAACAGATGGCCCGAAATTTTACGAGGGGCTTGACAGTCGTGTGGTACAACTTAGTAAAATTGTACGTTTTACTGACTACAAAAGAAAAAAAAAATCGGGTTTTTTTTTGGTTCTACTCTAAAAACTCGGTATTTTCTTTATGTGGTCTTTGATACGTACTTTAGCTATTTAAAAGTTATATCGCACCGTTATCAAGCCCCTCGTAAAATTTGGGGCCACCTGTTCGAATTTAGGGTACGTCGAAATGAAGTTTTGGGGTGTATTATATGGGACAAAGGGTGTAACGATACACCCGTTTACACCCTTTCTTTAGAGTGCAGGCTAGCGCTTGTACTGCACTGGCTAGATTGCTCATTTACAGGGTGTCTCAAATAGCGACTAGGCTCTTTAAATCGACCGCAAAAATCGGTTTTTTAACCTATCACGCTCCGATATATTGCTGCATTACCCACAGGTGGCAAATTTCTTCAACAAATTTGGAAAAAAAAAAAAAAAAAAAAAGCTTACCTGGAAAAGGTATATATATATATATATATAAACGCTTAGCTTTTATGAAAACGCAGTGAAGCTACCGGTCTTCAAACAGGGCACCCTACAGTTTGAAGACCGGTGGCTTCGCTGCGTTTACATCAGAGTTAACTCTGATGTAAACGCAGCGAAGCCACCGGTCTTCAAAAAAAGAAACAAGGCTTAATTAAGCCTTGTTTCTTTTTTTTTACTTTTTCCTCAGGTAAGTTCGCTCTTCGCCAATTTTATAAAAACAATGCACCACCTGCCGGCAACGCTGCACAAAATCGTAGTGCCAGCGGCGCAAACTTTATCAATAAAATTTATTAATAAACTTTACCAATAAACTTTTCACCTCCCCAAGGAAGGCAAGCTGAGAAGTTCTCCGGGGGGGGGGGGGGGGGGGGGGGGGCGAGGGGGAGGGGGTTCTGCGCAATTTTTTTTACACCGGTAATTATCAGTAGTTTATTTTAAGGGGTACCTTTTACAGCGTATGTATATCGCCATGTGTCCGTCGCTGTGTGTCAATGTCAATCACCGTGCAAACGTAGCCGTGTGTTCATCGCCGGTACCGCGGCGCATGTGCCGGCGAGCACAAATCTGGAAAACAAAATGCTTTTTCCAGCTGCGAAGTTGTGGGTGTAGAACCCAGGTTCCTGTGCTTCTGAAGTATTAATCCACTCTGTCACAAGTCTTTATATTCTCTTTAATACATGGAAATAAAGCCTGCGGCTGCAGAATATCAAGTCAAAGACAACTAAGGATCATGGCCCGGGGGGGGGGGGGTGGGGGGGGGGGGGCACGAGCCCAAATGCCCCCCACCCCCTCCCCCCGTAGTCTACGCCTATGCGCAGTGCGATAGGTTAGGAAACCGATCTTTGCGGTCGATTGAAAGAGCCTTGCCGCTGTTGGAGACACTCTTTACAGCTGAGACACTTGACGCCTATTGGGGCAGACTAACTTCCGGCTGTAAAACATACCCACAACACAAAGATTTTACCTGAAAAAAAAAAAATTCGTAGAAAAAAATTAGAAAAAAAAAAGCTTGCTTCATTCAGGTTAAAAAAAATCTTTGTTTTCATATCAGTGTTACTTTAAACAATCTCCGAAAGCGCAGTAGCCCACAAGGGCAGCACAGGCACAGCTGGCTTGAGTATAGCTCACACGGTGTGCCAAGCGGTACTCGCATGCGGGTGAAATCGGCGGAGGAATATGTGTGACGTCATGATAGGCGATAAAACGCAACTTACTCCTCAGCATCGCTGTTTTACACGGTCGAGGTTTTACACGGTCAGCGTTAGCAGCCGAAGTTTGCAGTTTCTACTCTTGACACCAAAGCGGTTCCCGACAAAATACCGTGAAACACAATTGACTCGCCGCCAAACAGGTGTTGTTTATAATTGTACTGCCCGAGCATTCCCTTCGCCCTGCGCCGCCGAGCCGGCGTCAACGCGCCACATCACAAACGCATCACGTCACGTGATATGCGAGCTCCGGGGAAATATCTCATGAGATTTCCCTGTGTGAATACTGCTTTAGAGGTGTTGGGAGGTCGTCTCCTTGATATCCTGCCATGTCGTCGGTGTCTACCGCGCCTAGGAAGCACTCGTCGTTATCGTCGTCGCTGCTGCCGGAAGGTGTTTCGACGGGGGCTGTGGACAGGCAGTCGGAGTCGCTCTGCTTGCGGCCTGACTCGTAGACCCCAGTCATGCTGAACTCCTGCAGTCGGAAACGCCATCGAGCGAGGCGTCCTGAAGAGTCCTTTAGGTTCACAAGCCAGCAGAGCTAGTGGTGGTCAGTGACAACGCGAAAAGGGCTCCCGTATAAGTACGGGCGAAACTTCGCGATGGCCCAGACGTCCGTAAGACATTCTTTTTCAGTCGTGGAGCAATTTGTCTCCGCTTTGGACAGTGTCCGACTTGCGTAGGCGATGACTCGCTCGGTACTTTCTTGCACTTGAACCAGTACCGCGCCAAGTCCTGCGTTACTTGCGTCCGTGTGATTTCGGTTCACGTGTCCTGATCGAAATGTCCAAGAACAGGAGGAGTCTAGAGAACTCGCTCCAGCTCGTCGAATGCCTGCTGCTGCTATTCGGCCCATTCTAACTTCTTGGCGTCCTTCGTGAGGTTTGTGAGCGGTGCGCTAATCCTTGCGAAATCCCGAACGAAGCGCCGATTGTAGGCACATAGTCCAAGGAAACTTCGCATGGCCTCCTTGTCTGTCGGCGCCGGAAATGCTGTGACTGCGCGAGTCTTTCTGGGGCTGGGTGAACGCCTTCGTTACTAACCACGTGACCTAGAAACTTCAGTTCGTCACACACGCTTTGACGGCTTGAGAGTGAGTCTGGAGGTCCGTATGGCTTGGAGGACAGCTCGGAGTCGTCGCAAGTGCTCGTCAAAATCGCCGTAAAAAAAAAAAAAGACATTATTAGGTTTGTGAGGTAGGTCCCGCCAGTACGGTGTCCATGACATGCTGGAAAGTTGCTGGTGCCGTGCATAGTTCGAAGGGCATCGCCTTGAACTCGTACAGTCCACCCGGCGTGACGAAAGCTGTCTTCTCTCGTCCCCGTTCGTCGACTTGGATCTGTCAGTAGTCGCTCTTCAGGTCCATCGATAAAACGTATCGAGAGTGGCGCAGCCGTTCTAGCCTGTCGTCTGTATGGGGGAGTGGGTAGACGTCTTTCTGCGTCACCGCGTTCAGCTGCTGGTAGTCGACGCAGAACCCATGCATTCCGTCCTTCTTCTCAACCAGTACGACTGAAGGGGTCCACGGAATGCTTGAAGGTTGGATTATGTCGTCGTTCAACCTCTCTTGAAACTTGCTCCTGGATCACCTCCTTTTTTTAACGGGGACTGTGTACGGCGCTCGATGCACAGGGCTTTTGGTTTCATGGTTTTTCGCAAAAAAAGACGGACACAAGAGAGAGAAACAAACACGAGCGCACCGACTTGCCCAACAACAAACTATTTTACCATGCACAGGGCGCGCGTCGTCCTCGGTAACGATGCGGTGCTTCGCAACGGCGGTTTGGCGCACCTTAGACGACGTCGCTAAGCAGTCTCGGTATTCTGCGAGGAGGTTAATCAGCTGGCGTCACTTCGGGCCCGGAAGCTTAGGGTCAATGTCGAGTTGCGTTGGCGACGTACTGTCTTGCTCAGGTGGTGGGGATACTGCAGTAATTGCGGCGATTTCGGTGGAGTGCCGAAGTTCCTCAATGTAGCCCACGGCTGCACCTTTCGTGAGGTGCTGCGTTCCTTTTCGCAACTTCGTGATGAGGACCAGAGTGCGGCCCTCCTGAAGTTCAGCTACTCCTCTTGCGACGCCTATTCTTCTTCCCCGGAGCAATTTAACGCTTCCTTCCTAAACAATTTCGCTGCAGGTAGCTGTATCGGACACGACAGTTACGACACCACTTGATCGCGGCGGCAAATTCACGTGGTCGACAGAGACTCGGATTTCGGCTGAGGCTGTTTTCGATTTTTCTGAAGGCGGAACAGGTGCCCGCAGAGTCAATCTGTTTTCTCCAAGTTCGATGACGGCGCCGTATTCGCAGAGGATAACACCCCTCGCATAGTCTTGCAGAATGATGAACTTCACGGGGCGCGTCTCACCGTAGATCTCGACGCGAGCAGTCCATCTCCCCACGGGTGTGATGAGGTGCCCTCCGGCGGTTCGTATTTGAGATCCATGCCACGGCGTTGTCACTTTTCGCAGGTGGCGAGAGAGCCTCCCACTCAAGACTGAGTAGTCTGCTCCGGTGTCTACAAGTGCCGATGCGTCGTGGCCGTCGATAAAAACGTTTAGGTTGTTGGGCACCGTTGCAGAGGCGTCGGTGCGATGCGTGGCGTCGGGGGAGTGAGAGCGCTCCGGCGTTCTTGGAAGCTCTTTACGTCGTCCGTCCACGGCGACCTCGCCTCCGGGAGTTGCTGCGCTTAGTTTCCCCGGCGGGAAATGGGAGACAGGCTGTCATGGCGCGACCGACAGAAAGAGGGTGCCGAACGTCGGGGGGATAGAAAACGTGAACCTCGTGGTGCTGTCGGCGCTGGTGACGGAGGGCGACGGGAGTATTCCTTGATGTCACGAGGGCGTTCGTCGTATCTTGGGCGAGGGTCGTTCGGCGCAAACCCTCGCAGGCCCATTTGGCAATATGGCCACCTCCGGTAGACGTGGTCAGCCTCACCGCAGTGTTAACATAGTGGTCGCCTGTTGGCCGTCCACCACAGGTCGGTCTTCCTTGCTGCAGCTTGTTCTGGGCGAACGTGAGCACAATCTTCCTGACGCCGGGTGTATTGCGGCGCTGGAGGGTTACGTCACGGCGGCGTTGAATACTGCCGGGCAGCTGGTGCCGGTCTCCGAGCTACTGCAACATAGGTCAGGGTGGGCTCGTCGGGTACATGCTGCTACGCTGGTAGGAGCCTCCGGTTGAATTGCCTGCTGAAATTCTTCGCGTACAACTTCGGCTATCGACAGCGAAGCCGGTTGGTTGGCAGCAGGCAGCAACCTCCTGAGCTCTTCCCGGACGACGTCGCAAATGACCTCGCGAATGCCCGGGATGCTGGAGCCAAGGTCGCAGCTAGACGGCCCGCGGGCAGCGAGGCCGAGTATTCGCTGGTAGTGACTGGCTCGGGCCTGCAGGGCACGTTCGATGTTCGTCGCCTCGGTGACAAAATCTTCGACTGTTGTCGGAGGGCTGCGGACAAGGCCGCCCAAGATGTTGTCTCTCGGATGACGATTTGTAGCTTCTTCTCTTTCATAGCCCGAGGGTCGCCGCGGGCATTCAGGCGACAGAACGTCCTCCACGAAGCTTGTGACGCTCTCGTTGGAGCCCTGGGCTCTGGTTCGCAGTAGGTCTTCGTCACTATCTCGGCGGTGTTGGTTGTCATATGTGCCCTTCAGCCCGCTCTTGAAAATGTCCCACGATGTCAAAGAGGACTAATGATTTTCGTACTAATGCTTTGCAGTCTTCTCAAGCAAGAAATAGAAGTTGTGCAGGCGCTGCTCGTCGGGACAGCCATTGTGACGGGCACCGCGTTCGTATTGTGCAATATAATCTTCAACGTCTTCATATAGTTCGCCGTGGAACGGAGCAGCCGTTCGGGGTGTGACGGGTAGGTAAACGATGGTAGAACCGGTTGCGGTCTGTGGTTGCACGGCCATCGTTGTCGTCTTCGGCTTGGGTTCGTCTAGCAGCAAACCGAATTCAGGAGGGTGTCTCTGGGTGTGACGGCTGGCTCGGGTGTCGGACTCGTCGACGGGGATGAGCTTTCCGGGAGTTGAAAAATATCGTGTCCGACAGATCTTCTGAGGGATACGTTTCACAGGCATAGAATGCGATACCACGCACCTCCACCAAAATGTCACGAACGACAAATATGTATCGACGAAAACTGAAGCAAATCAAACGTTTAATGGGGCGAACTTGTGCCCAAAACAAAAATAAATAGAGGATAACGTCGCAGGCGTCGATGCCGGCGAAACAGCAGGAGTGAGCGGATTCCGGAAACCGAGAAGTTCTCGAGGCTCGTCGGACATCGCCAGTGACGTTTTAAAGCTTTCATTAGTCACTTTTAGTTGAATATATTTGCAATTACGGGGGCCCAAAGCGGCTACAAACGCCGTCCATTCTCTTCACCCCGTCTCACTTTGACATTAGTCTGCAAGTTTCAGAACACCTGCGGAGAAACACGAACTGGCTTACGTCTGACGTACCGTGGGGAAGTGCGCTGAACCTGAAATTTCAGTTCATGACTCCGTACGTCTGACGTCATTACTAAAGAAAAACTGTTTCTAGAGGCGCTGCTGTGAACAAGTATACACGGGAGTGGATTTCACACCGAAAGAATCATTATTAAAAAATCG
The DNA here is from genome assembly GCF_016920785.2 of Ixodes scapularis. Classification (NCBI taxonomy): domain Eukaryota; kingdom Metazoa; phylum Arthropoda; class Arachnida; order Ixodida; family Ixodidae; genus Ixodes; species Ixodes scapularis. Next base: position 139,068,078 of record NW_024609879.1, on the reverse strand, counting down.
AATGTCGAAATTAAACGTATAAAATGAATAGGTAAAGTAAGGCTAGATTTCGCACTTTCCGCGACACAAGTTTGCTGAGCATCGGCTGATTCTAAAATATTTGCGACGGTAACTTCCGGTCTTCGGGACATCTCGGGATGCCTTCTGCAGACGATGAACGTAAACGGAATAACTGAGGCGTGCCGTGTGCAACAGCTTGAATTGTTTGCGTAACGCTACGATTTCGATCCTGTATTTATTGCAAACATGACAGGTCTAAGAGAACTTATGAGGTTTGTAAAAAGAAATTGTATTTGTGCGCGGCACGATATACTGTCTGACGAAAACATGACAGATTCAGAGATCTGCTTGAAGTGCCGCGAAGGAAGCATCTTCTCAGCACATGATATCAAAGCAGCGTCAGGGCTTTTATATAATTTTTTAGCAGAAAATATACTAGATCTAACATACCGGTTCGCGACCACACACTTCGTTTTTTTAAGCTCGCAATGTTGGTGTGTTTCGTTGCGGCTTGTAATCATCACAACGGGAAAGAGACCGGCTGATTCTTCCGTTTTCATTACGACCCATAAAAAGGCGAAGGAGCTGGATACAATCATAATGTAAGTTATATATTTGTTACGGACAGACCGTGTGATCACACAAGTGTGCACTGAAGCAACTGTGCCGTCAGAACTCGTTGAAACGAGTGCTGGCCTTGTTGACTGGCCTGCCCTTCGACGTTGATGCACTTCACGTCATCGTCGTACGTGACTTGGCTTCACAGTGATTTCACCCTTCTAAAACATTTCGATATCTTCCACGAGCAAGCGGTCGCGCAACTCAAGCGTTGATCAAAGTTGCGCACGTGTACTCTTCGCTTCCAAAATTTCACAAAAAGTTGACCCCGAGAGTAGGTTTCGTCGCTGGTTACTATACTCACTTCAACCTTAAGGGGTACTCCTGTGTTTTTTTTATAACCCCCGATTTGCCTGAAAATTTGCAATACCCTCGAACAAACTTCGCATGAAGGCACCTAGCGGGAAATACTGAACTGGCAAAAGCAGGTCTTTAACAATATCTGCTCGTCTCTTGTGGCTTCCATGATTACTGGTTGTCGGTGGTTTGCACGATAGAAGAGTTATTCTGGTGACTTTATCGTAACTGTATACCATCAGCTTGTTGCCCAGGTTTCTCTGCACGCCACCTACGCGACCGCGTGAACCAGACATTCCGCGTGTATCAACGTTCATCAGCAACGTGGAGGGACAGTGAGGAGTCCTTCCATCGCTTCCTGAAAGAAAGTCAAGCCTCGGGAAGTTCGCTTACGCAAACACATCACTGTAAAGTCGAAGCGTGGAGGATAAAAGTGAGGCAGACCACTTTGAGTCCAATGCTTGCTTGCTGGTGCCCCATTGCTGTGCGTTGAGCTGGCACATCGCACAGCACGACCTTCTATTCCTTTAAAAGGGACACTGACAGGGTATTTATGCTATCCAATGTTTTCATTTCTACATGACACATGAGAGTCCAACTACCCCGAACACAATTTGCGGCTGGAAATTTGATATCTTTCCGCTCGAAAGCGGCCGATGGAGAACTGGCCGGTTAGACTCGCGCGCACTATTTTTTTCCGTGGTCACCTACCGTTTTCTGTGGTTTAGAGACGCACATCAAATATAATCAAAGTCGTGGACATGGAAAGCACAGACTTAATATTGAAAATTTAAACAGTATGTGGTACCTATTTTTGGCTGCTTTTAAAAACCTGGAATTACGTTGATTGAAAAAGAAAAAAAAGTGGTGCACAGAGGAACCGGCAGCACTTCGTACATTCGATGCCTAATTATCAACATGGCAAGGGGGAGTCGCGGGGATCGCGGACTGAACGGATAAACGAAGCGGACTGAGCGATGGCGTCGGAAGACGGGCGTGGCATCTTCAGAACTGTTGTTCATGGTACCGGCAAATCTGTCTAGCTTCGAAACAGCAATCGTTTAGCGATCAGAAAATTAGGGTTTGTCTCGTACGACGCAGCCGACCACCAAGCTGATTCGCACGAATATGTCGCCGAGTCGTTGCCCCTTCTTCGGGCTGAAAAAATCGCTCGTCTTACGTACACGAATTGGTAAGAGCTTTTAAAACGTGCAAATGTCAAGCACGAAGTGCTTGACTTTTGGGTTTTTTGCACGACGTGCGACTTGTGTGTTTTTAGACTGCTTCGCATGGCCAGAAAACCGAAAGAAAAAAGGAAAACGCTGTCGGGTGTACTTACGTGGGTTCTGACAACTCTGTCCACTTCTACATTTCTTGTTCCTCCCCAGTTGAGTCTCGCATTTGGGTTTGAACAGTTGCCTTTTTTGACCTTATTTAAAACATACCTGACGCTGTAACAAATTATTGATAAATAATCTTCTGACATCATATTCATTCCGACTCTCTCTCTCTCAAAAAAAAAGGGGGTTGGGGGGGGGGGGGGGGGGCTATGGGAGGTGTTTCTTTAAGAAGCGCGGGGTGTGGCGAGTTCCTAGCAGCCTATTATTGCTCGGAAACAAATTAGAGTACGGCACTAGCATACACGAACGCAGAGAGACGAATCGAGAAGCAACGAACATTAACATGGACGTAAAGAAAAGCAGAGCGTGTGCCCTGCGCTGCGTTTGTTAGAGGGTAACTCCGGTACATTTTCTCCATTTCAAAGTTACAAAAGCTTTCGTCTTGTTTGTTTGTTTGTTTTCTGTGAGCGAAGCGTTCTTGAATTACGAGATGTCATTTGTTACGATGCCTTTTCGAGATTTGTAGATGCCTTATCTGAAAGTTTTGTTTCAGGGGTCTTCGGCTAAACCGAAACTACCGGCTCGAGCATGCAACGCTTCTGAGCAGCTCCAGCGTGTGACGGAAGGTTCGTATTGCAGTACCGCCAAACGATCGCCTGGCCTTGTCGCAAGACCAGTTGCGATCAGTCAGGTAAGATGCTACGGCTGTTTTACTGCTTTGCTTTGAAGATATGAAACATCCGTAGAAAAGTTTAATCCATATTTATAAAGTTGCCTGCCGAAATCAAGTTTGCTGCGATAAATGCAGGCTCAACGTTGGCCCAGAACAAACCCCCACTAATCTTCTGAGAACTACAATCTTGGTGGTGTGCACTGCACGTTTCAGAAACCTAGAGGAAGCTATACTTCGTCTCACCTTAGCATGGACTATTGTTAGCCGCGCATGCTAAAAGCGCCAGCAAGTTGCTTTGGATGAAGCCTCGGCGGGTGCACGAGCGCTCTTGCAGCGAGTGCTCCAGTCAAGGCAGTCAAGGCTAGCCACTCGCGCTTGCACAGCCTTCGCAGTTAGTCCATGCTAAGGTGAGACGAAGTATAGTCATAAGCTCGCGCTGAGAAAGAATGGATTAAACTATGGTCGTTAGTGAATGCCTCATTCGGTACCACAACGCGCTTGAGCGAGCAGGGAATCAATAATCTTCGTGCGCAATCGCTGAGGGGCACTTACAAACTACGACCGCTAAAACGTGACATAACAAGCAGAACTCCTCCGCTGGGACGGTTTGAAACGCAGCTTGAAAAGACGCCGAAAGAAGTGTCAGTACGAACAAATAACCTTCTTGAGTGCGAACATGACATCGGAACGCAAGTTTGCCTGACCAACAGCCAATCCGTTGAATGCACACTGGGAAGCTGGTGGTAGAATTTTGATCATCGGTTTTAGAAAGGGTTTGCGGTTTCCTATTACTGTAATAATTTGGCAGTACTTGTATTTATTCTTCGTAAATTGATATCAGTGTTGTAGTTTCTTTCATTCAACTTTTGACAAGAGTTGCTAGGAGTTTAAATATTGATTTATTTCATGCCGCATATTTCAGAAACGTTTTAAAACCTTAGATTAACGGCAGAAATTAATTTTTTAAATTTATATATTGATAATTCCGTCGCGTAGACGTTCGTGACCTGACATCTAACTCTTACTGCTAGCGTTAATATTTTTAGTTTTCTTTGACTATTGCCAGCGTTTGCTGATTATTGTATTGCACTTCATATATGTAAAAAAAATACTTGAACATAGGAGTAACAAAAGAGAAGAAAAAATGTAACTTTGAGCAACTCGAATGTCGGTGCTGCCAAGAGTATACGATCCCGATGACGGACCGCCAGGAGACCCAACGCCCATTTTTAGTGTGGTTGAGATACCCACAATCTACTCTGGTTTGAGAATCGTACGGGATAGTTCTCAAATAAGACTCAAATAAGCTCTCCAAACTTCCGTATAAACGAAAAGTAACCTTAGTTTTCTTAATGAATTACGCAGGCTTGTTAAACCCGGAAAATAAGTCTTTCTTTGAAGAAAAATACCCACAGTAAAGGTGTCCACATAACTAAATATATATTTTTTTTGTCTGAAAAACGGAACTACCAAAAGGTCAGTTATGACGTATTGTGGTTAACTGAAAAAATATATATTACCTTTGGAGTATTACATGAAACTAGAAACATACATGGCAAGCAGAAATAAAAGGTAGTACATATTTCTTAAAATACTTAGACGACGTTCCAATAGCGCAACTATAAAACAGCAAGTAATTCGGCTTGTTATCGATCGTTTGTTGTGTGAACTTGTCCATTGCGAGCGCTGCGATGTTTGCTTTCACAGTTCTGTGGATTTTCCACCTGAGAGGTAAGAAGTCAGTTACGAATTCGCTTGGAAACATTACGGCGACGGTGTTTGTACCTCTTCTTGTTAATGTATGAAGTTGTGTATTTGATTTTTTCAATACATCGCAACGCACTTAACGATCAATTATCTACTTGGTCACATTCTAACTCATCCGTGCATCTCTTGATTCAATTTTATTGATAACGACAATAGACACTTACACAATGAGAACGACAAGGCGTCACTTTCAAATGCCTGACCTCCACCAGATGCTTGCTGTCTTCCTTTGCAATTCGATTGCTCACGCATACTCGAAGGTCACGAGACGTCGAAGTAGTATTGAAGAAAAGAAGCTCGCGCTAGAGTTCGAAGAACTGAAGGACCTTTTTCTCGTTGTTATACTGTTAGTATAATCACTTTTTCGATGAGGCATACTTACTTGTCACGTCCCTATTTTGTGCTGGACATCAACAGTGGATCAAGGCATAACACAGTCGTAGCTATACCTTGTCTCAGATTTGCTTGAACTGACCGTAAAGGGTACAAGCGTAGTCCCTCGCTCTGATCGCTCTTGATGTGCACGAGTGCTCGTGCACCAAGTGTGTCAGTTAAAGCGGCCGCGCAACAGTATTGGGTAGAAAAGTATCGAAGGCCTTTTTGATATCTTTGGATGCAATCACCCGCATTTGTTTCCTGGATGGGTACATGTCGACGACATCTTTACAGATCACAAATAAGCTGTCATGAGCGCTAAGATTTGCCCTGAAACCTGTTTCCGTGGGATGGAAGATGCCTAGATTTTCTGCGTTGTATTGGAGTCTGGGTAGTACCATGCGCTCAAGAAGTTTAACCATGATTGATATAAGCGACATTGGTCGTACGTTTCTGGGGTCCGTCGCTGGTATCCCTGGCTCGAGTATGGGAATGACGAGGGAGAGCCTCCATTCCTCGGGCAACTGCCCTGATTCCCATATGTCGTTGAACCATTTTAGGATAACGAGTTTGTTTGTATGGGTAGCATTTCTAAGCATTGAGACCGTGATGCCATGTGGCCTGGTGCACTTTTGGTTCGGCATTGGTGAATCGCAGTTCCAAATTCCCACTCGATAAAGGGGAGGTCTTGGGCTTTGTCCGATGGTCCTGCATGCTTGGGTAGATATATCTCGGCTTTTGGTTTGGTGGTGGGTTGCGGGAAGAATGTTTCCCCCAATTTGTCTAAGATGTCCTCTGTTACTTCGTTGGAGAAAAGGGCTGTTACTGGGATGGGGCTGACTCCCTTTCTTTTGCCCAGCATAGAGTTGAAAGTTCTCTATGCATCCCAATGCTGGTGCTCTTGTTGAAGGTGTCGCAATAATTCAACCATCGTTCGGCGACTAGTTGTATTGTATACTTGCCTGCTTCCTCGGCAAGTCGGTTAACTTTGTCGACATGTTTCTTTTGTTGTCCTTTATAGTACTCTTCAAGAGCGCTAGTTCTTTTGTCCCAAAGAGTCAAGAGGTGGTAGTCTGGTTCGGATGTGTCATCCCTGACTTCTCTTACTTCAGTAGCCAGGTTGGTGGCTGCCGTTAGCAGTGCGGTGACCTGTTGTGGCTGCACGTCGTCCCTTTCCTCTGGTTTCTGTAAACTTGACCTAGATTATGGATTAAGTGTGATGTTTTTCTGCTCTTTTTTTTTCTTTTTTTTTGGGGGGGGGGGGGGGGCTCAGGTTGTTGCTTCCGATTGCCGCGTCAAGAATTATTGGGAGGTAATCAGTACCCCACGTATCCCGCATTGTGCCCCAGCTGAGCTTGCTGGCTGCGGCTGGAATTGCAAAAGTGACGTTAATAATGGAGTCAGTTTGATTGCTTGCTGTTGCGTCCCTCGTTGGATGGAAAAACTGCTGCTGCTGCTGCTGTTTTTCCCGTGATTTTATGTTTTACAAACAAACTGGCGTATGATACAGATGATAAATATCTGGTATGTACTGAAGAATTGTCAGAAAGTGAATGGCAGATTGGATGCACTGAGTGTCATTACTCTTATCACTTAGGCAATTGTGCAGGAATTTTCGAAACGACACTTAAAGAATGCTAATATCCGAGAAGCATGGCGGTGCCAGACTTGCAGAGCTGCTAAGTCTTGAGGTAGTGAAAGCAGAAGTCAAGCTAAAAAACATTGTGCCGCTTGCGGTACTCAGAGTGACGTGCAAAACAGTGAATTCAATGTAGCTGTTCTTCAGCTGTCATGAATGCTAAACTTGACACACTCCCAAACCGTAAAGGAGCTGTGCAACGATTTTAACGTTGGAAGAATTGGCATCTTCTACTTTTGACATTGTTCATCTTGTCACAAAGGACAGAAAACACACCTCCTGCTTTCGAAATATTGCGATTCCACCGCGTAATCGCAAGCCAAAAATTATAATATTCCCCGACCTACAGCCGCGAGCGGCGGCCATGAGAAACACGCGGCATGACGTCAATGGGAGTCCTGTAGAAAGATAGCAAGTTGTGCGAATACCTGCTCGATAAAAGGTAACTTTTCTACAAATCTTGTCGTTCCAACATTAATATAAATGCGTCAAAAACCTGGTATTATTGACAAAACGTTTATTATACGGAGTTTTAGTGGCGCCATCTATATTAGGTCCACAAAACCGTCAGCTCTCTCTGCTACCGCGAACAGCCGCCAGAAGCCGGAGGGGGAGGGGGACACAGCCGGACGGAGGTGGCCGGACCCGGATGAGACTTTTCTCCTTTCACCATATTTTTCGCGCTGTGTCAGCACGTAATCACGCGGTCGCGAGCGGATGAGTTCTCGCTGCTCACTGATGGCTCTAGAGAGAGAAAGAGAGAGCTTCACCGGAACCCCTCGCAACGCCCATTGACTTCAGAGCGCACGTGACTCGGAAAAGTTTGAAGGAGTTGAGAGTCGCTGAAAACCTCAATCTTTGTCCATTTTTAAAATAAAAACTAGGGCATACCAGCAAAAGCGGTTTTTTGTTCTTTACCTGAGAAAGGTCGAGACACCAACTCCAAAACTATTTAAGCAAAGCACTGAAATTGTTGCACAGCTCTTTTAAGGTAACAGTAGATGGAATGGACAAGTCACTCCAGTATTTGTCAGACAACTATGACGTCATGCTCAAGCGCGTTAGTGAACAAGACGAAGAAATAAGAAGTTTGAAGAAAAGAGTTACAAACTTGGAAAAGGCGAATGCAGAGTGGAAATGTGAATAGTGAACTCGCTCGATCTCAAAAGGTCCCCGAATAAGGCGCGGGTTCCCAAATTTGAAATGATGAACGAATGCCTAAAAATGCTTGAGGTACACCTACGCACTTCTTATGAGTTGTGAATGCGAAAGCATGAAGGCCACACTTGCGCGCGTCCTCGTGAAGTTGCCGCGCCTAGCTGACATCGGCCGTACCGCCGCTCTCTCAGCGGCTCGGAATCGGCTGCAGGAGTCGCCAGGCGCGCTCGGACGGCGGCACCGTCGCCCCAGCGCCAGCCGATTCCGCCTTCCGGCGCGCTGGCGGCGCGGGCATGCAAAGCCATCGGATGGCGCTGATTGAAACTGACACACGGCGGCCTCGTTCGGCTTCATTTACTTGCCGTTTTGCGTGGCTTTTTGCGCGGCTTAAAAGCTGGGATGCCTCAAATCGCGGCTTCACGAATTTATCTGCCGTTTGGCGCGGCTGATGACGTCGGCTCGCTCCATGGGACCAGCTATTACTTTCGCATTAAAACAATCAAACCATGTCCTTTTTAAGATTTGTTTTCTCTAAGATGACGCATTTGAGAGGATTTGCCATAGCAGCAGCTTATAGTCAAGGCTCGTTCCTGGATGAGGCGTGGGTGCAGTAATTAAAAAAAATGAACGAATCCGTCAAAACGGCCAAGCCATCCTCACTTTGAGACGATGCGACTCAGTACGCGTTGGTTTTTCGGTAATTTTTCATGACGGACGTTGATGATGAAATTATCATCCGCGTTTTACGCCGCCAGCCTTCCGCTTGTTGCCGGAGTGTAACTTTAGCGCATCACCACGTTTCCCACGTGCTACGAATTTTTCTAAAATTTACTGTTTAGGGGTTTTCTATGACGCTCAGCAAGTTGATAATTTAAACAATGTTTTTCTAATGAAAACTATTCGACAAATTTGAGTTAATTGTTCAACTTATCGTGACGATTAGCCTCTTATATAATGTCCCCTGGCCGTATAACCCGTGCGATTATACTTCATTAGTGAAGCCTTAACGAACATTTAAAATGTTGTGAAGACCCTAAAATAGATACCTGTATATATGATACCCTACCAAAAAGTCCAGCAGAACGGGTATGGTGTGTTCTAGTGTTTCCTGGTGTAAAGTACCAGATTATCCGAATGTTTTCTGGTGTAAATACCAGACTCACCTAACGTGTTTTGGTGTGCACATCAGACCCACCTAATGTGTTTTGGTATGCACATCAGACCCCCTAACGCGTTTTGGTGTGCACATCAGACCAACCTAATGTGTTTTGGTGTGCAGATCACACCCACCTAATGTGTTTTGGTGTGATCAACGGACCCCTAATGTGTTATGATGTGCACATCAAACCCACCTAATATGTTTTGGCATGCACTTCAGACCCACCTAATGTGTTATGATGTGCACATCCAACACACCTTATGTTTTTTTTGGTGCGCACGTTAGAGTTGTGTGTTTTGGCATGCACATTACACCAGCCTAGTGTGTCCTGACGTGCATATCAGAGTGGCCTAATGAGTTTCGGTGTGCACACCACACCACCTGTTGTATCCTAATGTGCACATCAGAGCTGCTTAGTGTGTTTTGGTGTGCACACTACACCAGCTAGGTATCCTGATGTGCACATCAAAGCAGCTTAGTGTGTTTTAGTGTGCACACCACAGCAGATAATGTATCATGATGTGCCACTCAGACTAGCTTAGTGTGTTTTGGTGCACACTCCACAACAAAGTCCTGGTATGCCCATCAGGGCACCTTCCTGGTGTCGAACATAGACCAACTTAGTGTTAAGACATGAGTTTTAAAGGCAATCAAAGTATGCAGACGGAATATTAAAGGGGCTGTGCAACGACAGTGGGTAGGAATATTTCTTACTTTACACCAGCTTCCTGGCACTAGTGGTACCTAAGAATACTCCAACGCAACACCACTGACCAAGAAGCATCCTCGTCGCGGCGGAATTTAAAGGATGAAAGCGAAGCTTTTCTTTCAGTTTCTCCTTCCAAGCTGCCTTTTGCTCCTTCGCGAAATTTGTTGACGGAGCTGCGGGGACAATGGCAACAGTACGATCCCCGGGAATGCGCCATCCAGCTTTGCGATCCTACCTATGACGATATTCAAATGCTGCTTACACAGTGGACGCAAAGTCTGCGTATGCATTCGATCTGGGCTCGTGGCAATCGATGCCTCGACATACATTCGGGTAGTGGCCCGTGTCCAATCGCTGCAACGACGACAATTAGCGACTCCAACTAACTATAGGTGGCGCCACTTGTTTTCTGAAATGGCGGTTATAGTGAAGGTCGGAGATGCGTGCCGGCTGTTGGGCCTGTCTAGTGTGCTGGCTTCACTGAGCTACACAAATTATTTCTGCGAATACAAGGAAGCTGGGGTGTTATACGCGCAGGTCATCTCTTTATCATGAAAACAAAAACGGTGTTTAGCATAATACTTAATGCAGGAGGCACGTTTTATTATGAAGCGAAACCGAAACTAACCTCTATTTTGGATTTTATTTTCTCGATATAGGTCTTGATTTGGCATCCTTTCTTAACTCAAGATGTGTCTCACATCGTAATTATTTAGTGAAAGAAGTTGTTCGCGGAAGCTTTATTTTGTGATATACATGTCTGACTCAGGTACTTCGAAATATTTTGGAGATTTCAGTGTCCCTTTAAAGACAGGGTTTTTCATGCATATTAGAGGTAACAGAATATTGCAGTGGTTGAAAAACCAGTGCTGATACTTGTGCGTTCTCGCTGCCTTTTCTGGCACAGATAATTGCCATGTGAAATAATAAACTGCGAGCCATTTAATGGGTTTTGGGTATTTAGATGATTAATTGCTTCAAGATTATTCCTAGCAGAGGAATAACCGAATCAATACAATTTTTAGAATATGTCCAAAACGTATAAATTAATAAACGCTGTTCTCACTACAACAACTCAAAGACGGAATTCAAGCTGAAGTGTATGTGTGTTTTATAGCAGCGTGTGAGGCATAGAACTTTATATTGCATCCAGTGTTTGACTGTTTGTCTATCTTGATAACGATGTCGGAGCAACGGAGGTTCGCACTATTTGCGGAAGTGTCCGATTGGCGTCTGTTACAAATCATGCATGACCTAAGAAAATAGAACTCAATCCATCCATCCATCCATTAATCAATCAATCAATCAATCTGTTTATTACAAAGTTCTGGAAGAACCAAGGACTTCTTGCACCTGACGTCACTTCCGGTTAGACTCGAAAGGAAATCAATAATGTCGCCTGCTATCAGTGCCTTGCCGCCAGGTTAGAGGCAGTCGGCGTCTTACTGCGGCAGCAGTAGTGCCGTAGAGGCGTAGAGCCGTCTTTGTATAACCACATTTCAGGATATGTTATTATCTTAGTCAACCGCAAAGAGGTTCCTCACATGGCGCGAAGTGCAATCTACAAACCCTTAGTGGTGGTACGAAGCTTTTCGGTCGAGATTATAAAGTTAATATAATAATCTAGAGCGAAAGGTCACATGCATTTGCTCGCCTCAAAACGGCGGGGCATAGAAGCGGACATCGGCGTTATATCGTTGCCGACGACTTTATATGCACTAAGAAGCAACAAAGCATCACCTGTAAGGTCTGTACATTGTTATTTTCTCTCTTAATTTCTACAAAAACACGAGAATCGTGCAATGACAAATGAAATAAAGTTGACAAGTGCTCCAGCAAATTCAACTTGTCGCGGCACAACGAATACGCCTCCCTTCGTCTGCTTTCTTTCTCTTTTCTTTTGTCGCTTTCTTTCTCGTTCTTTCTCTCGGGGCCGGAGGTACTAGTTCCCATGATTTGCCGTGTTCTACTCCCGTCTTTACCGGCCTGCTCGAGGTTCTGCGGGCGTATCCGTCGAGAGTCATTCATAACGCCGGAGAACCGATTGCTCGAGCGTCGCCTTCTCCTGGTTCATAATTATTCCCGTGATTCTATAAAAACCGATACTGCTGGCCGCAGCTCCATTGTCGCCAACTTTTACTTGTGGAACACTTAATTACGGCGGAACTGATTATTTTAAACCTCGAGTGAACGGGCAACCTACAGTGCGAACATGGCCCCAAAGTACACAAAACGTAGGATAACACTGCGACAATTGCTTCAAACATATATCTCATAGGTTATAAATCTTTAAAAAATGTTTCTTAGCTGTATTCACTGAAAGTACAATAATTGCTGGATTGCCCTTTTCAGCTTTTGGGGTTAACTTCTGAGTAACCGCAGTAGTTTGAGGCGTCTAGACATAAAGGTGACGCGGCCCAGGTACCTTCATTCTTGACAGGAGCGTAGTATTTCCTGTTTTTGTTGACATTTAAACTGGATACTAACTTCAAGGGGGCGCTCACCTTAAGGCCTTAAGATTCCTACTGAAAAGGGCGTCTCTGTTTTTATTGATAACGCACAGCACTAAGAGAAAGGGCACAAACTATGTGCTGCCCAGGATATGCCCGTAGCCACGCTTAAATAGCGGGAGAGCATAGAAGCACCGCGTTCAATCCGAAAACATCCCTACACTACGCAGCTATGCTGGTACGAGAAAATCCAGGTAAGAGAAAGACAAATCACGTTTTAACGCCACTTACTCGTACGGAAGCTTAAGCTTCGACTTTGTGAAATTATATATATCTAAATATTGTTACGGTGTTGTTGAAGGAGTAGTCCAGGAGTCAGTCTCTGGCGGTCGGCTTTTATTTCGAACTGCCGGGCTCAGCTTGAGCAGTCGCGAGTCCCAGCCATGTTTCTGGCGCGCTCTTTCTCTTTTTCTAGGTAACATTACCCCCCCCCCTTTTTTTTTCCGCGGTCGTCCCGGCCGCAATAAGCACGTTTTTTTGTTTGTTTGTTTGTCTTTTTTTTCTTAGTACCGATGGTGGGTCGGGGGGTGTAGGGCTTCATGCGGGCGACGCGGGCTACATCGGAGGTTGCTCGGCGTTGGTCAGTGGTGTCTTGCTCTAGCTGCACGTTGTATGAAAGGTCGGACAGTTTGCGCACGACTACGTAAGGGCCGACGTAGCGGTGGAGGAACTTGGTAGCCAAGCCCTGGTGACGTTGAGGCGTCACCAGGGCTTGACTTTCGAACGAATGATGGATTCGCTACTTCGCAGGTTGCGATGGACAACCTGTCTGTGTCAGCTGGATGACGTTGTCTTCTTTTCGTCTACTTTTTCCGAACATCTATCTTGATTGGCAACTGTTTTAGAAGGCTTCCAAAACGCCGGCCTTGAACTCCACTCTAAAAAAGTGTCTTTATGGTACACGAGAAATCGAAATTCTTGGACATGTCGTCAGCCGTCACGGAATATCGCCAGACCAGAGAAACTCCGCGATGTTACCGACTTTCCACGCCCCGCAACAGTTAAGGCACTCCGTTCATCCCTTGGACTCTGTTCATATTTTCGACGATTTATTGGCGAAGTTGCGGCCATTTCTGCTCCTTTAAACTCTCTCCTAAAAAATATCGACCGTTCGTATGGTCTCAAGATCAAGAGGGTGCATTCGCAACCCTGAAGACCACACTGACAACCAAGCCAGTCTTCGCACATTTTACACTGCTCTTACTACTACTACTACTAATATTAATATTTCTTTATCCTTTGTGCCCACAAATAACTCTTAAATCTCCACTGTGGTGCTATAAAATACTAAAATAACATACTAAATACAAATAGCACAAAAAATCTCATTAAGATATCTAGGCGAAAGACATCCATTTACGAACAAGCAAGGTAACTTCCCGAAGACACATGAAAATATCCAGGTGATGTTCCTTATTGAAGACCAATCGAGTCCCTGACAAAGGGGATACAGGGGACATGCAAGATGGATAAAACATTATTACATTCCGGCTGGAACATGGGAGTCGATGGATCGTAGTAAATCCATTGACCTGACGTGACCGTGAACAAGTTAAGGAAGAAAAACAAAATCTCTGAACGGCCTCCTCACGGCAAGTTTATATAGTACAAACCGGTGAGGTAGCAATTCATAATGATAAAAAGACCTCCTTCCAATATAGTGGTCATACACAATTCTTATCAGCCGCTTTTGTACATTTTCGATTTCTGTTGCCTGACCAAGAGATAATGAATTCCAGATTACCGAGCCAAATTCTAACCGTGATATCGAAATTCACAGCGATGCTTGCGGTTATGGACTTGGTGCTCTACTGATGCAGAAGCAAGACGCTCGAGAACATGTTGTCGCATGTGCAAGCCGAACTTTGTCCAACGCAGAGATGAATTACACCATCACTGAAAAAGAATGCCTGGCCGTAATTTGGACAATCAGCAAGTTTAGACCTTATATATTTGGGCGTCCGTTGAAAGTGGTTACTGACCACCACGCTCTGTGCTGGTTATCAAACTTCAAAGATCCTTTCTTGGACGTCTGGGTCAATGGGCACTACTAAAACTCCAAGGATACGACGTCTCCATATTCCACAAGTCTGGGAAACAACCACGAGGCGCTCTTTCTTTTTTTCTAAATAACAATATATATATATATATATATATATATATATATATATATATATATATATATATATATATATATATATATATATATATATATATATATATATATATATATATATATATATATATATATATATAATGAATCAAAATCATCTGCAAACATTCGATTATTTCCTCTCTGCCGTACCCAGCCATACTAAAAAATACAGCTCGGTCTTTTAGCTAATTAGAAAGAAGCTTTATTCGGCTTACATTTCGCGTTTTGACGTTACGTAACTGGCGAAAGATGAACTTAGTGTAAGATAAAAAAGAAAAGCTAATTAACGCTTTAATTTGCTCGGAAGAGCACTGCGTTCTACTCGTGTTGAGCCTCACCCAAGTCTACCTTCATGGGATTTTGATTTAAATGCAAAATAAGTAATAATTGTGCTACTGTACGTTTATAAAGCCGGATGTTAGTCTGCCTCAGTGGGCGACTTTCTGCCTCAGCTGTAGATGAGAAATTTAGCCCTTGCGGTACAACCGCCAGACTGGGGGACCCAGTAGGGATACACGACTGCACGCCGGTACGATGCTCATCCAGATCAAAACGGGCAGCGGAGGGTTTGGAACCCAGGAACAGGCCCTCTGTTCTGCAGTGCGAGCTCTCGCTCCACGCGCTTGCTGCGGTCCGCGAACACCCTCGGCCACCGATTCTCCCGAAACAGAAAACAAATGCGCACAGAAAGCATAAAATAATAGAGCAATAATAAATAAAACTATATATATATATATTTTTAAATTATTTTTAGGGAAAGGTTTGAACTTGTAATTAAAACTGATCTGATAAAAATGACAACTTAAAGGGACCATGAAATGACCTTTTTACTTTTTCCAGATAACTTTTACATTAAACCGTCAATGTTCACTGAATGCCGAACAGGCATCCGTTTTCGTCTCGGTTTATTAACTTCTGCACAAAAAATTATTGAAATATCGACTTTTTCATTCTCTCCAACTGACCGCAAAACAAGCCGTGACGTAGGCTGTTTCCGGAACCGGAAGTTCTCTCGGCAGCAGGAGAATGGGAGCGTTAGCGGCAACGAGTTGGGGTGCGCCGGTTGGTTTTACTGCGCTGATGTCACCGACGTATTTTCTGAATCGGCGCCTCTCATCGCCGCATCGCAGCTGAGCGAAATTCAATGAAATATGTTGCGCTACAGCGACAGCATGGGACTAGTCCCATACGCCGGTATGACTGTTGGGAAGTGCAGCGAGTCTTCCGGTGAAGACTCCAGAAGTCAACCCAACTGTCATTGTTGGCAAAAAGGCCGCCCCGTGTCAGTCGTCTGCAAAGCGACGTAGATGGAAACAAATTGCCATGGCGTTTTTCGCGGCCTCGGAGATGCAGGAGCGAGCCGACGTTAAAAAAGATACGTTTGAACTACGAGTGTCAGCAATAGCCACGTAAATACCTGTTCACACTCGGAGCGGACGCGCGCGCTTGATGGAAGTGCTGTATTCGCGCTGTTAATAAGCGTTTCGGGACCGTTCTTTTACGATTGCAACTCGATACTGACGCGACACTCGGCAAAGAAAGGTTGGACCGGGGTTGCACGTATACCTCCCACGAACTGTTATAGCTCGACAGTGACGTGCAATCTGTCAGAATAAAAATGGCATACCAATAACAAAGTGTACATACCGTGTTACGAAGGTAATCCATACGGCGTTTATTTCAGCTCTATATCAGACAAAACAAGAAGATAGAATCGACGAGAGTCCCTTTTCGACGAGTGTTCGTCAACACTGCCTCGGAAAACAAGGGGAAGAGATTGACCTCACCTCTTAATCTAAAATTGAGGTCAGCGATCAAACTATAGACGCTTTACACACGCGCCAAATTACAGCCGCCATTGCTGACCTTCTCTTGTCTTACCGAGATGCTGAGCAACTGAAACGGCAGTTGAAGATCCTCTACAAAGGCCGATGCTTTAGAAAAGGACACAGTTGAATCTAATATGGCAATAACCTGGCCTGCTATGGTAATGATAAAGTGAAATAAACGGAATAAGAGGAAACAAAAACTGAAGGTCAGTTATGGCGGCGTCCATGCACAGCTGCTGCAAAGCGTCTATAAAACGGGAAGGGTCCACAAGGGTCGCGCGGGCATATTCCATTTAGCACGCCAGCCGGTCGTAGGCAGACGGTCTTGCGACGAAGCAACGCAGCGCCGAGTCGGAATGCCTGCTAGGCCTATATTCTGAGCAGCTCGCTTCGTCGGAGTCGGTGGGTTCAGCGTTCGTGTTCGTCGTGGTCTGTTTTAAGTACTGTTTTCTTGCTGCTTGAAGTCGGCACGCGCGAGAAGAACACGTAGAAAAATAAACGTTCAGTCAGTCAGAGTTTTGAGAGGAAGGAAAACAAAGAAAATAAACGTTCGTCGGTCGCCGCCACCCAAGTAACTGTCGGCTTTGCCCTACTGCGCACGCGCAGTGGTTGCTTCGTTTAGCACAAGATAGATGGCGCTTGGCTCTCAGCATTATCAAATTTGTCAATTTTCGCCACACATCTCTAATTATGCTACAAAATGTGGATCTGAATATTATTCAACAAAACTTTTAGGAAACATTCGCCGGCTATTTATTGTTTACGATCGCGGTGCTGGTGGGGTAGGCTCTTACCCAATAGGCGACGTGGATTCTGCTGACGTGCTCCGTTTCCGCGGATGCATCGTAATAAAAAGGCGAAGGAAAGAAGGCGCAAAAGAGTCCAGTTTTCTTTTAAAAGTTCTATGGCAAATAATTTTTTTTGGCTCCCTAGTTTTGTGTTTTTATGTTTCTTTTCACACCTTTTACGACGTGCGGTGGATGAAATTCGATTTTAAAATCATTTCATGGTCCCTTTAAATAATCTTGATTCCTTATTCTACAAAGAACAAAAAGCGGGTTGGTGAACATACAATTTTTGAATGGAATAATAAAATCGGCTCTATTCTCCACCCTGGTATAGACGCCTTTCTAAAGTCACGTGCCGATTATTAGAAGTTAGAAAGCACCGTAGAATGGCGGAGCAACTGACATCGTACAACGTGCAAGTCTTTCAATAAGATAGCGAATGTCGAAGCGCAGCCAATGCTAGGAGCCGATAAACCCATCAAACAGCGATGAAAGTGCAACGTCACTGCACTCATAACATTTTTTTCTTTGGGTACGTTTTTGCCTTGAAATCCAACCTAATTCCTAAAGTGAGCTGCGAGGTTGTGGTTTTAGCCCGCCATTGTGCAGGAATTCCGCAGCTGCCAACAGAGGGCCGTCTTTCGAAAGGGTGTATAAAAGGGATGCTGAACCGAAATTTGGAGCTCACAAAACAAGGCTGGAGCGGTAGGCGGGGCGCTGCAAAACCGGTCAAAAAATCGCTTATAGAGCAATATCTTTAACAAATGACCATATTATTGGAAAAGAAGTGCGCGATTGAACACGGCCGCCGAGACCAAAAAGACATGCGACGTCGCGATCCTCATTCCTTCTCCTTCTCGCTTCGTCCCCCCAAGCAGGTGAACGGAAGCGAGGAGGAGAGAAGTGAGGCCGCTTCCCCTCATTCTCAACTGTTCGAAGAGAATTGTGACGTCACATTCCTCGCTTGACTGCGCCCTTTTTTTTCCAGAAACACTGCTATCCGTCTGAGATATAGGAGTATGAGTGATGTTTTGGAGTTCGTAGCATCCCGTTTAACGCTTCTTAATTTGCGAAATCCAAATTTTGGTTCGCATCCCTTTAAAGAAATGGTGAACCGAAATTTGGATTAAAAAAAAATCCTGGAGATGTAGGCGGGACGCTACAATCCCTCCAATACTACTAGTAAGGCGATATTTCAAATGGACGACCGTATTTGTGGAAAAAGAAGTTGAGATTGAACCAGGCCGACCAGGCGCGTGACGTCAAGATACCTAGTTTCCTCCTCTCTTCGCTTTGCCCCCTGAAGGCCGCGAGGCGGAGAAGACGCGAGGCCGTTCCCTCTCCTTCTCGGAGAAACATGACGTCAACACCTGTGCCAAATGCGCCTCTTTTTTTGAAAAATACGGTCATCCGTTCGAGATATCGCTGTATGACTGATGTTTTGGTGTTTGAGTCCCGTTGCACGCTTTTGCCGCGTGTTTTGGGGAATCCAGATTTTGGTTCAGCATCCCTTTAATGCCTCTGGAGGACCGAAAACCCGTTCCTTCGATTTCAGATTATGGTTTTAGACATATGGCAACCACGGTTTTAGCCATCAAGATGACTGGAGTGTCGTTAGCCTGAACCACTTGAAGCGTAAAACAGATTTAGAATACTTGAGGTACTACCTTCTCTGGGTATGTACCTTCACTTTATTTAAAAACCGACGACCAGTTCGCGCTTTCCCCTTTTCCCTCGCTTCCTCCTCTCCCCCCTTCTACCCTGTCCGCCGTTGCCTGTTTCCTCCTTCCCCATGGTGAGGGGGATCTTCTGCCTTGCAGAATCTCAAAACTGTTCGTCGGCCTTTAAGGTATTTTTTTCTGGTACTTTCCAATGAAAGGACAACTCCCGACTTCAAAGTACGTTCCCCAACTTTTGTCTCGTTAAATTTGTGTGACAAGATTATGCGTTGTCAACTCTGTAACTACTTGACTTATTCGATCTTCGCCGCCATTTTCGAAAATAACTGTGCACCCCCGATTATCCTGGGGCAATGAATACCAATGAAAAACATTTATAGCTGAATAAAAAGGCACAATAAAAGATTGCGTTAAAGAGTACCTGGACAGTCCACTTTGAAACTATAACGTTGTATTTATAGTACTTCACTTCAAGTACATTGCACCCGGTGAACTTATTACTTTTCCTCAAGTACACAATCTCTCATTTACTTTTTACTTTACTTCAAGTATTTTTAGATGTACTTTACCCAACACTGCCTTTTAATGGCTGTAGTTGACAGCTTTTTTGTATTGCTGTTTTAGAATAGCCTATGTGACTTCCGGCGTAACCGTAAGAAAGTTTTGTTGAAGTTAAACAGCGCAAATAAGATAAGGAAATAAGAGACAGCAGGTAGGAAAGAAACAAAAAAATTAGTCCTTAGTTGTTTATGCAGCAGGAGTTTAGTCTGCCAGAACATGGCGACACAGTTGGTACCCACTGTAGATGAGATATTTAGCCAATCCAGTAGGACTACTAGCCTGGGGTCTTTAACGTGCATCACGCAGTAGTGATACAGGACCGCCCGCCGGTACAATACTCATCCCGATCGAAACGGGTAGGGATTGAACCCAGGATCCCTGGGTTCTACAGCGCTATCTTCCGCTCCACGTGCTCTGAGCTGGTGTGCGCTAGCCCACTGGGCCACCGATCCCCCCAGGAAGGAAAAAACGCTGACTCACAACTGTGGTTTAATGAAGAGGTAGTGAAAGAGAAAAAAGATGTCAAGTGCAGTAACATTAATAAAGTAAGGAAGGGAGAGGAGGTAGGGTTACAAAAATTGAGCTCTCTCTAAGAGTCATTTTAAAGGAATTGACTATTTACATTATTAACCAATTACCAAGTAAGTATATCTATGTACAAATATTTACATGTGAACGACAAAGTTGACAGTGACCCATAGGGAACTGGCTATCACAAGAAAGAAAAAAGAAAAAAAGACGACGATAATTTAGGAACTAAAATTTAAAAAAAATCGAGCTCTTTCGCCATCAGAGCACTCGAAGGCGTGCTTAAAAAGGCTAGGCTACAATGTAGGCTAGGCCCCTATTCGGGGCCTAACCTGCATAAGTACGCCTTCGATTGCTCTGACGGCGAAAGAGCTCGAATTTTTCTATCTCAGTCCCTAACTAATTGTCGTCTTTCTTCCTTCTTGTGATAGCCAGTACCATAGCCCCCTCTATACTGACAGAGCCTGGCAGATCGGCACGAGACGCGACCGCCGAAAGTGAAAAGGTAGAGCGGCAGGCAATGGATGAGAGCAAGACGGGCTAAAGCCCCTCTATTTAGGGAAAAATGGCGCCATTCATTGTTGTGGAAATGCTCGAGACACGTGCCGCGCGCCACTTCTGGGAAAAACATGGAGTCTGAAATCTAGCTCAGTGCTGCACTGTGCCGCCATGATATTTCCGAGGGCTGAACTAGTGCCGCTAAATAAGCTACGCTTCAGAATAACGACACTTGATCATATTGTGTCTTAAAGTCATGTAGTCCAGTTATCTGAAGCTTTATCTGAAATCACAGGAAACGCTTTTCCGCCTTCCACAAATGTTTAAACAGCTCGCGACAGAGCAGTGCAACAATGCATGACCTTCCTAACACCGAATCTAATGCTGAGGAAGTCGCATTTTTGAATCATGATGATCGGCAGTTGCGTCTGCTCTGCTTACGAGCCAAAATGGCGGCGTCCACAACAATGTCGGGGTATGGAGTGCCGATACTCTAAGCGTAGCTCATCTAGTGGCTCTGGGCTGCACGTTGCACGTGCCTCTTGCATCGACGCACCTTGCGCTACTTTTAAAACATGAAGGGGCTTTAGAACAGGCTGGAGTTCCTGTATAGGCCCCCGTACTGCTCATTCACACTGGAAGCGGATCCGCGTTCGCAAAGCGGTTGCGAACGCGGTTGTATAACGATCCAGTGCAATTGCACGCGCATTCGATGACATCAAGTGCGCGTGCAATTGTACTGGATCTTTATACAACCGCGTTCGCAACCGCTTTGCGAACGCGGATCCGCTTCCAGTGTGAATGAGCGGTACGGGAGCCAGAGTTCCGCGTTCATCTCCGTAGCGCCGTCTTTCCTGCACGGCCTGCTCGTCACGTGACTGAATTCGGCGAATAGCGGCGCCGCGCGTTCGAGGCGCGCGGCGCGCTCGAAAGCAGGGGAACGTACGCCGGGGCGCGTGCAACGTCTACTTTCCTGCACGGCACTTGATCTGGCTCCTCACGTGTTCGGATCTCGGCGAATAGAGGCGCGGCGGCACGTGGAAAACAGACGCGCAACTCTGGCTCCAGTAGGGAGTCTATACAGGAACTCTAGGACGGGCATATAACGGGCGCCCCGCTGAGGCGAGACGCTGAAAAAACTTGTCTCAAGCGATGGAATGTTCGCTCGTGCTCCTCGCGCTCTTCGCGCTACCACTCCTTTTCTCGTCGGGTTTGAAAACCATGTTTCGGGTCCTTGCCGCTGCAAAAGCTGTGCGCTGACTACAGGCTCCCAGAGGAATGCTCTGTGCTATGAAATCTTCGCGCTCTAAATTTGCGACCGGGCGCTCCATGGCTTCGTCGTCGAACTGCCAGGCTTTGGGAGTATAGAGGCGGCTATGGCAGTACCGTTTGGGTCACCGTCAACTTTGTAGTTGACATAAGAATGTGGGTACATAGATATATTCACTTGGGAATCGGTTAATATTGCAAATGGCCATTTTTTTAATCTGACTCTGAGAGAGGTTACTTTTTGCAACTCTACCTCCTCTTCCTTCCTTACGTTATTAATGTTACTGCACTTTTTTCTTCTCTTTTACTACCTCCTCATTAAAACCTCGGCTGTGAATCAGCGCTCTCTCCTTCCTGTTGTCTCTTCCTTCTTTACCTTTTTTGCGCTGTTAAGGTCAACATGTCTCACCAACTCGCGCAGCAACTCATTTTGGTGTTGTTGAAGCAGTGCCCTTTGTCGTGTACACAAGTGACTTTCCTCTTTCATTCTTCCCTGACGTCAGTTTACTCGCTTATGTATGCAGTACTTATAGTTCAAAGAGCCATGGCGAAAACAGATGGCAGTTACTATATTTAACTTGCAAAGTGATCTAGCCAAAATTACAAAGAAAACACAACCACATCTTACAACTAAACTTTTTTCAGCTTAAGTCCAGACACAGCCGACGGTATACGAGCTAATGGGACCAATCAAGCTGCTTCAAAAGTGCAAGTCACTGGGTATCTTTGTTTATGATTGGTTTAGCGATGGTAGAACACGTACAGAGACATGACGAACACCATGACTGTGCACTTTTGACGCTGTTTGATTGGTCACATCAGGCGTCGGCTGCGTCTGGACTATAGGTGAAACAAAGTATAGCAACGGACAGACACACCAACACTGTGTTTCCAAAAAAGCCCGCTTTGGCCACACCAGGTGTGGGCATTGCGCGTGCGCAGAAACCTAATTCGGGAGGAGTGAAGCATCTCCGCATATCGTTTTCAACTAAAGCTAAAAGGAAGTTCTGCTCATTGTTCACACGACGCGCGAAGGAGTTCTTGTAACATTTGGTTGTCTGAGGAAGAAGCGATGCTTTCGGCGGTTGAAACGTTTACGGCTTGATAAGAGCCGGACTTTTTTTTACCAAGGTTCTTGAGGTAAACACGAGTATTGGGGAAGAGATCAGAGGCGTGGAGTGTCAAGCGGAAAACTTTAAAACTACACGGATGAGGACAATAAATAACAATGACTCGGTGCCCGACTGATATAACAGAACGCCGCGTCAGCGTTCGGCTGGAGATCGTGCTTTGCTCCGGTCTCCCGAAGGGGAGGAGGGGCTCTTTTGTTACCACTCCGGTCTGCATGAACAATGCAGCATGCACGGTGCTTATGGCCAGCTCAGCACAAAATCTGGATTTGGGTAAAGCTCGCATTCTCTTACGAATGCTTTTGGAAGGGCTCCGGCACTAAAAATAAACGTCCCTTCGTGTATTGTTAGTCTTTGCCACATTACACTGTGCCCTGCGCTTTATTGAAGAAGGTGACGTAAATATCATGACGTCGACATGCCCACAAGACCTGCGATCATGCCCACAGGCCTTGTGTTGCGTAAACACCGAGGTGTGGGGACGACAAACGGGTTCCTCGTCAATAGAAGTCGAGGCCTGCTCATGACGTCATTGTTTGTGGATCTCCAACCCTTCCCAAGCGGCAATCGCACTCTCGATGAGAGCTGCCGCAAAGTGGTAGACGCGTCTTTCTTGTGTTAGCATCGCGCTTGCTGTGAGACGTTGCTTGCGAAACGCGCGGTCGACGATGCTGACGCAGGCTATGTGGTGCTGCCTGGATTCACTAGTGATGACGCCTGGGAGAGAGCTGCGCAGGCCTTATGTTCTAAGTGGTGTTGGCACAACGCACTCGGCCGTTCTCAGACGCAAATGTATGAACGTATATATAGTCTTCCGAACCCAGGCATATACCTTTCGTCGCTATGGAGCTCTCGACCGCCGCTGCTGCTGCTGCTGCTGTTCGTTTTTCTCCCGAGAATTCCAAACGCAGGTGAGTGGTCTATTTCGATGGACTTTTGTCCCATAAATGAGGTGCAGCATATTTGTTCGCTCCGCTGACTACATTGCTAGATCTCAATGCAGCTAGCATTGAGGTCTACCAACTATCCTTCCCATCGCAGCCAATCAGAGCTCGGCGTTCTGATGTCACCACAACCCCTGAACAAGAACCAGACGAACTTGTGCTCTGCATAGCTTCTTTACGAACAACCCTTTAGTTAGGGGATAAATAAAATAGCTTCTTAGGGCGCCAATTATAGACAAGCCGAAGAACCCCTCGGAGTTATTTTAGGAGCAGAATTTTGTGAGGACGCACCCAGGCCGGGACACGTTACCGGAATTCACCTGTGAGACAGGGCCGTATAAAAACAGTATTAATTGTGCCGCAAAACCCTATAAGCTAAAATTTTGTGCAAACATAACGCTCTTGACATTTTTTTACTAATCTCTAATAAAACATCCTAAAAAAGAGCTTTTTCCGTTTGTTTTTACGCAAAAGCATGCTTTGTGACAGCTTTTGTTAAGAGTGTAGGGTCTGCACAGGGTCCTTAAGGGGTCTGCAAAGCACCCATACAAGGTCTACAGGCTGTACCTACGGGGTGCGCAGGGAAGCTATAGAGGGTCTACACAGGGTGTTTATGGGGTATGCAGAGAAGTCATACAGGGTCTACACGGAGTACCTACGGGGTCCGTGAGAAACCACCGAGTCTGCAGGGGGTAACGAAGTTTCTAGCGTGGATGCATCTGGATTGAAATACTGTTCACTCACGCTCACGGGAAGCCCTCATGGGGTCCGCGGAGACCCATACTGAGAGAGTAAGGAAATTATTCCGGTGCATACTGAACACTTCCACCTCCTCATTGAATAGGCCCTTAGGTTGGACATGTCTCCAGATATCAATGTAACATATTGATGCTCGGCGCTTAATTAACAACTCTTTAACTCGGACACCTCCTTGCACCTAACGAAAACATCTACCCGGCACCACTTTAGTAAGCTACTTATCTGTAGCTCACGCCATAGAGAGGCACTAGGATGTTCATAGACTGACCAGGGCCCGTTTGCTCGAAGCACTAGCCGCGGCTAAAGTTAGGCGCAGTACCTAAGAGAGGGATTTCGAGATCACGTGACTGGGCTCGGTAGGGATGCGGGGAAACATGGCGGTTCCCCAGTGAGTGAGCGCCGGTCGCTTTGGAACTAATATGTCGCTGTGGTTGCAATATCGGGCGCGTTAGTCAGCAACGAATGGTGCAGGAGGCTTTCGCTTTGCCTTACCTCACTTAAACCGCAAAGCATGGGCAATTACATCACTGCATTTTTTAGATAGTGTTTCGATTCTGGGCACTCCTAAGCCTAAATAAACGCGCTAATTGTCGGCATAGCAACGTCTTTGGAAAGCGGATTGTTGATAGCACACAAAAGCAAACGGCGTCCCAACAGACCTAGGGTGCCTCAATGTCCTTCTGTTCAGGGTGATGCCACCCTTTGTAGTACCACATGCCGACAGCACGCGCTCACGGGAAAAATACAAAGAAATCGACGAAAACAAAATGTCGCCATAGCACAGTCAGCGCCACAAGCGCGTGCCGGGACACGCTCTTTCACACGCTTCTGAACAAAAAATAAAAATAAACGTGTGTGACAAATAGGCGAGATGCCACCACCCTAAGCAGAGCGCACATGAAGGCACCCCAAACAGACCTTGTTTCTTAATTATCCAAGCACCGAGGTGCGTGCTACGACTGTAGCTGCACGCGTCGCACGTGCTGGCGTCTGTAGTAGTAACAGTTCTAAAGCAAAAAGTATTAAACAAATTTTGCCTTGCACGCGCAGTCGTTAAAGCCTTATTATGATTTTTTACTTCAAATCTTTTATAAGAGGAAGGCCAGCGCGCGTGAACCTTAGAATTACACTTCCAGCGTTCTCCTCGCGATGCTTGGATAATTTAGAAAAAAGTCTGTCGGGACGCTGTCCACTTTTGTGTGCTATCAACAATCCGCTTTCCAAAGACGTTGCCATGCCGACAATTATCGCGTTCATTTAGGCTTAGGAATGGCCAGAATCGAAACACTATCTAAAAAATGCGGCGATGTAATTGCCCATGCTTTGCGGTTTAAGCGAGGTAAGGCAAAGCGAAAGCCTCCTGCATTATTCGTTGCTGACTAACGCGCCCGATATTGCAGCTACAACGACATGTTAGTTCCAAACCGAGCGGCGCTCACTCACCGGGGCACCGCCATCTTTCCCCGCATCCCTACCGAGCCAGTCACGTGATTTCAAAATCCCTCTCCTAGGTACTGCGGGTAACTTTAGCCATGGTTAGCGCTTCGAGCAAACGGGCCCAGAGCCATAGCATGACAATAGGAAGGCATGACAAACTTTTTTTGTATCGGGAAATTTTTATGTCGCACCTCTCGCTACTTTTGAAACATGAAGGGGCTTTAGGGGAGGGGTAAGAGCTAAAGCCCCTTCATGGTTCAAAAGTAGCGCAAGGTGCGTCGATGCACGAGGCACGTGCAACGTTTCAGCCCTTGGGAAGATCATGGCGGCACAGCGAAGCACGGAGCTAGATTTCAGACGCCATGTTCTTCCCAGAAGTGGCACGCGGCACGTGTCTCGAGAATTTCCACAACAATGAATGGCGCCACGTTTTGCAGGATATAGACGGGCTTTAGTTGGAGCGCGACTGCTGCGCCGCGACTCGGTTCTGAAACGAAGCTTGGGAGCTTTCGGTACTGTGGGAACATTCAATGACTCTATGCCACGCCACGACCAGGCGATATGTTGAACTGCAGTCAATTCCGGCGTAATTTTGATTGTCACCGATTTGCCTCAAAACTGACTTGTCTGAACTAGTAAACACACAGAAACAGTAACTGAATTAGTTTGTTTTTTTCTCGCGAACGCATTGAAGTTTCACTTTTTATCTGAAAGGCTGAAGGTTCTACTGGCAACACTGAAAACATTCCAACATTCCACTAATGATGGGAATTCGACCGTCGACCCATTTGTAGCTTCTAATGCTTTTGATTTAGAACGTAGAATTATATTAGTTGCACTCGTTTTGGAAACTGTAGTTTTTTTTTCTTCAGATAAATGATTAATAATAATATGATTTATTTTTACCGGGGAGTGTTTATCGCGTATCCGCAATAAATATAGTATATAATGTAAATAGAATTGAAAAACGGCAAATATTTTTGACCTTGCTGTTATATTGTTTTGCAGATTACAGTGAATCGCGGACGAAACGAGCTCGTATTGTGTGTGCTGTTTTGTTTTCTGCTGACGCACAAAGTTTAATTTCAAATGTCTTTTTTTCTTAGAGATGTGTCAAGGCCACACAGCACCAGTACCTACGAAGCCCCCCTCAGGTACATTACTTGTGACACTGGCGTCATGAGATACGTGACTTAACGACCGCGAATGTGAACGAGACTTCAAATAATTAGACTATATAGTGTTTCGTTTTCCCTTCAGCCTAGTTTAGTCTGGTGTTCGTATTATTTGAAACATAAACGCTTGTTTCGTGTTCACAAGCACGAGCCGTCTCTTGTCTCTCGAGAGACCTCAGGCCGCTCCGTTCTGGCAGACCTTCCCCGAGTATATGTTTATGTTAGGAAGCATGGTGGAAGGCGCAAAAAAATAAGGGTCACAACGAAGAGGACACAGACACAGACCTTCCTTGTATTTGTTGTTTCTTGCGCCTTACACCATGCTTCCTAACATTCACCAATTAGCCCAATAGCAAGTTTTATATATGTTTATGCCACGATTGGTAGGACGCTGAACTGCCAGAGAAACGTCGAAGTTGAAAGTTTAGCAACGTTCTTCTGCTATTCTACTATTCAACCTATAATAGATGACCACTCGTTTCAGGGGAGTATTCACAAATATTGAAGAAATCTATCAGTATCCGATCTTTTTGCAGAGCAGCTATTTCATGAACGTTGCAAGTAGCAGTGCTATGTTGGGGATTGTTAGTCCTTTCATTTGACCGGAAGTTGATGTGGACGCGTATTGTAACAGCATCCTCCAGCGAAAAGGACCTCCAGAAAACACATGAATAAACCGAGCAGAGTTAACTTTCCCTGGGTAGGAATTCATTTACAGTAATTGAATTACTGCTATAAACATTTCTGTAATGTGTAATCTCAAAAATATTTCTTTTTGACCAAAATAAATAGTAGCTGTGCGTAGAATACTAGGTGCGTAGAATACTGGGAATACCACATTTCATTTGAAATGCCATAATAAACAGAAATCTACAATTTAAATATTGTTGAAAAAAAAAAAACTGGCTCACACCACAATTACATGAGTAATCAAGAGGGGAAATAAAGGCACAACATGTGACAAATGTAGAATGACGTCTAATGTATCCCCAAAGTTGAGACTTGAAATATATTACTACACGGCATTGCACTCTGGTACACCTTTAAAAGTAAAGCACTTGCAAAGTGTTTGCATTACTCTATAAAAGTTATCTGTCATTGTAATCAATAAACGTTTAGGAGGTAGCAACTTGAATTAAAATTAAGTAGTAGAGAAGCAGTTGCAGTGGTAATTAAATTTTATTTCCGAAGTACTTTTTCTTCAGATATGATCTATGGGCACAGCAAGTTGTTGGGAGTTTTCTCGGCGGTTCGTGCCGAAAACGTTTATCACAACCACACGCTTCTGTTTGCTGTACTGCGGATAATATAGGAGCCTGGCAATTGGATTTCCAGCCTTTGTGGAACAATGCAGCTAAACAAACCTTTACGAAGGAGGGAATATAGGAACAAAATAGTAAGATCTATAGGTGGGACCACGTGGGAGAAAAACCAACCGAAAACCGCACGAAATTCAGGACACAACATTTCTTCACCATCTTTGGGAGGTAAAACAAACACACGTTAGAATCGCACTTGTGCGCTTTACACTAAACTAAAAAAAAAAAAAAAAGACGATTTAAGAGAGCAGATATTTTCATTGCCTTTTGTGGCGGCCTCCAGACAACAGCGCTTCTCCGTTGTTGTCGAAATCCAACATTTTGAACTTCGTGCTTTACATATAACAGCGTGGAGCGATTTTAAGCGTGTTCAGAATTTCGAGCGTTTATCCGTGGGTTTCTAGCACCATGTGTTTCTGCCTTCAAGACTCAAACACCATTTGCAAAAAAACGTCCGATAATAATTCCGCATAATTTCTTGAAAACAAAAAGCCAAGAAAAAAAAAAACGCGAAACACAATAGATTTTTAATGTGCAGAAATCGAGGATATACTTTTAACAAAATCCATGGTCGCTATTTGTGTGCAGTAAATAACCTCGTTTCTTAAAAATGGCCTGGGAGGTTCGACGTCTGCATCTTTCGAATTCCGTGCGTTTTTCGCCAGGAATTTTTCGCACTTGTGTTCGAGTCTTTAATCTCGACAATAAACAGGGGAAAACGACTTCCTGACACTTTTATTTTATGTATAATGAAAGAATTTACTCGTGTCCTACTATAGTCACTGGCACAATGAGAACGGCAAGGCTTCCAGCACGCTCTGGTTGCCTTCTACCGTGCATTGATTGCGCCAGCACGGTCGAAGCTCGCGAGCCACCTGAGTGTTATCGAAGCGAGGTAGCTCGCGTTTGATGTGGGACAACAACTGAAATGCGTCCCGGCCGCTCTCATCCTCGAAGTCACGACGTGCAATAGGAAGATAATGAAATTCTGACCCGTAATAATTTTTATGGCCGTCTTAGTAACTGACTCGACATTACCAAAAACACTAAGCTTGAGTTCGTCTGCTCCTTGCGCAGGTGTTGTGATGACGTCAGAAAAACGCCGAGTTCTGATTGGCTCCGATTGAGGGATAGTGGGTCGACGTCAAGGCAGCTTGCTTTGAGGTCTACCCACTATCCTTCAATCGGAGCCAATCAGAGGTAGGCATCGTTCTGACGTCACCGCAGCCCCTGCAAAAGAAGCAGACGAACTTTCGTTCCGCATAGTATTTCATCGAGACCGACAGAGCTGACAATTACTTCCTGTTCTTATGCAGTTCCTTCGCAGACTCGCTACGTTAACTTATATCTCCTGTCGGACTACTCACATTGCAAATTGTTTAAGGATATTGGAGATCAGCGTCTTTACATGAAGGTTCTGACGAATGGAGTAAGTAGAAAAATCATTAGTCCCGCAGTTAAAAAAAAGATAAAACAACAAACGAAAGTCCATGCTAAATAATGTATTTTCCGTGAAAAACTTTAGCCACTTTAGCACCGATTAGTGCCATGTACAGCCACCGAGAAATAGAAAAGACACGCGTTATTTTATTTGAGATTTTTTGTCTTTTTTTGTTTCTTGAAGGCGACCAAATTAACGCTCATTTAGCCCATTCACGATCTGTCTAAAATACATGCTTTCATTATTTTGCCTCCTGGAGCTTCGGATCGCTTTATATTTACGCAGTTATGACTTAGTCATTGTGTTCCTGTAGGCTTCCTCCCTTTTTGGGATTTATTTTCTTGAAGACAGCAATAAATTGGTCTAGGCTTTGCTTTTTGTGAATTAAAAAAAAATCCGAAATACCTCAGAGTCAGCGCATTCGCCTGATATGATCCAAAAAGACTGCGACTGTAAGAAAAATCGGGTTACTTGATCGTGCGATGACGTGACATCTCCCAAGTAAGGGGTGACCAGACGTCCTGTTTTTGCCCGGGACAGTCCCGTTTCGGCATGTGTTTATGCCGTCTCGTCGTTATTTTGTTTTTTTTTTCAATAAAGCTCCACGTCTTGTTTTCGTAGGAACGTGCGCGCATAATTACCAAACGAGGTCTTAGCGAATAGAAGAAATCTAAAAGAATACAAAATAATTGTTATAAACATAAACTAAAAATATTTTATCCCGTAGAGTAAATTTAAAGCTGATTTTGCGGTTCCATCTGCCATTACGTCCTGTTCGCACACTGCACTTTTCTATGTTACTATACTCTGTTTCATACTTAGCGTGCAACGCTGCAAAGCTACTGGCGCGAGCGCGGGACTTCATCTATAGTTTTGTTTGCGCGAGAACTCGTGCAAATGATCAACGAGATCAAGCCCCACGCTCGCGCCAGTAGCTTTGCAGCGTTGCACGCTAAGTATGAAACAGAGTATATATTTGACATGCTTAGGTTTTGTATAAAAATAAAGAAGAAAGGTGCTTGCGTGCTCAACTAAACGAAGAACTTCGGGAAAATGTGCATTTGTAGAGTGAACTCAGTAGTAGAAGAGCTTGCTTTTTTTCGGCCCCGTTGCCGGGTTTGCCGCTCTCGTAATTAATTATTTTTATTGCGGCGGAATTTAATTTTTTGCCCGTCTCGGCATGACCAAGGTTCTCAATCATCGATATAAATAAGATGTCTCGTTTTTTTTTTTTCTTCTGTAGGTGAGAGCAACGTACAGCCGACTACCACACGATCTGAGACCCGTTTTGAGGCTGGTTGGAATCAGCTGCCTTAGTGTAAGATAGCCCGAGTGGAGTACACGCGTGGGGGTTCTACACGCTCAGAAATACCAGAGTGTGCTTGCCGCACCCTGACGTACTTGGCGATCGGCACCATGCATCAGTGATGTTGCAGCCTCAGCGAAATGGGATGGTTTTACGAAACCCCATTTCCCCGTTAGTTCCCATGCAGACGATTAGTTATTAGCATCGGTTTTGGTGTCGACGAAACGCACAAGCATGGCGAGTGGCACCGTCGAGGACAGAGTTCAATCAGTAAGAGCAGGGACGTACTCGAGCAGCATCAACTCATGCTTACTAGGCTCTGTGTTTCCTTTTGATTTCGCACTGGCGACACTCACTAAAATAATTTCGGCCGCCGACGGGAGCGGCTTTTTGAAAACCGTCTACTCTCAAACCAAAATAAAACATGAATAGGAGGTAAAAGCGCTAAAAAACGACGGACAAGTTGAAGAATGACGAACACCACAGAGCGCTAACTTGCAACTGAAGTTTATTACTGAAAAACACGTACACCTATATACACCGTGACATCAAAAAGACAAGTGGCAATAATGCCGCTTCATCTATCTAAGGTTAATCTATGAATTGTTTACTCTTTCGAATGATTTCAAATATGCCACCTCAGAGCTATACAGGTTTACTGAGGGAGCGCTGACACACTTGCCCTGATCGTACTTCAAAATAAAAAACGCCTCCGATATCTCTCTCGTTTTTTTGTCTCTATTCCGAGTTAAGATAACGGTGTTGTCAAGCCGTGGGACACACCCACATCTGTTACAGTGTACAGCCAGATTGCCCGAGGGTGATGATCTAACTGATGTCAGTTAGATCATCACCCTCGGGCAATCTGGCTGTACACTGTAACAGATGTGGGTGTGTCCCACGGCTTGACAACACCGTTATCTTAACTCGGAATAGAGACAAAAAAACGAGAGAGATATCGGAGGCGTTTTTTATTTTGAAGTACGATCAGGGCAAGTGTGTCAGCGCTCCCTCAGTAAACCTGTATAGCTCTGAGGTGGCATATTTGAAATCATTCGAAAGAGTAAACAATTCATAGATTAACCTTAGATAGATGAAGCGGCATTATTGCCACTTGTCTTTTTGATGTCACGGTGTATATAGGTGTACGTGTTTTTCAGTAATAAACTTCAGTTGCAAGTTAGCGCTCTGTGGTGTTCGTCATTCTTCAACTTGTCCGTCGTTTTTTAGCGCTTTTACCTCCTATTCATGAATAACCAACTAGCCCAAGTACACACCCTTCTACAAAATAAAACCCTTACCTATACAATTTGACTGCCAGTTGAAGCTCCTCTAGATACCATGGACGTTTTTAACCTCCTCAAAGCAAACTGATTTTTTTTCTAGTTAGTCTTAAAATTACGTAAGTAATCAAGCCGGTGGGTGTGTACCCCCTAGGCTTGCTTCTCCCCTTAAGCAGTCGTAGTGTTGGAAAGTTCACTTTCTGCCTTCTTGACGAAGCGTGTTTTGTTCGTAAATTCGCGACGTGCGCGGTCAAAAGCGTCTCCCTGGTGGGTCTTCCACGATTGGCCAAACGCTCACTGCGACGTCATGAGTATGATCAATTCTACTTTCGCTAATGGAGACAAGGCAACCGCGATTGCTGCACGCCGCGGCTATTCACACCACAAAAAACCTCGAACAAGAGAAAGAAAACACACAAAAAAACAAAAGAAAATGTTTCTTTCACGCATAGAAACTCACAGGGTGAAGCATCACAGCGTGAATTCCGCTGAGTGTTCAAACCGGAAGTATTCGTCACGCGTAATGGCATGCTTTCGAAATCCGAGCGCTATCATCGCGCAAGCGGGTGAAATAAATGTAGTCGGAAACGTGCGAACGTCGGCGCCTCAAAGTTGTGAATGTCTGGAAAGTGTTAAGAAAAGGGAACTCTGAAGTGCGTCTTGACTCTGCGTGATCGATGGTACATGTTGAACGTCTTCTCAGACAGCTGTTGATCCAATTACGCGTCTGATGACGGTTCGAGATTGTTAGAAACACACGAAACCGGTCCCATAAGTATAACATTAGTGGCGACAATTATAAAGCGGCACTCACACTTCCTCGTACATCACACAAAAGAAAGGATGGCATACTTATCTGCGGGCGCGCCTCAAACATGTCCGAAGTATCTTTGTTTCATACGAATGTACGCTTTGAATATCTTTGCAGAAAGTCTTTTGTACGTAAGTGTTATGAGTGTATATGAGTGTTATCGCTGCTTTAAAGTGAAATGTCGTCTTTTATCCTGCCCAGAACGTAACTTCCATGCATCGTGCCTTATTAACGGTCGCTTGCTTTGTACTCAGCGTAGGTGGAGTCTAAAAATAGTATAAAAAAAACTTGACATGCAAAGTATAAACCTGTTCTTGCGACGAGGTGTCATTTTTCAGGAGTCTGAACAGAAAACGATATATGAAACCAGCATTGATGGAGATGGAAGGTTGGATGGCTATACTGCTCTGTGGGGTTTAAAAAGATTTGCGTCACAAAACCGGTCGCAGTTTGAAAACGCTACGGTCACCGCTATGCTAACTGCGTAAGTAATTGAGAAGTAGTTGGCACCGTCGCGGCAATGTGAAGATCTAGATTGAAAACGCGCGTTTTTCTTACAGGTACTACTTCCAGGATCAGTCTCGAACCGGTAACATATTTCAGTCACTAATTCCCCTACTAATATATAGTCTTAAAAATAATGACTTGAACTAAAGCAACTGTACATGTGAGCTGGTCCCGTACTGACATGGGAACCCAGGAGCGGGGGAAAACGTATCTGCAAGAACTTTTACGCCCGACCTCTGGGATCGCGACACCCAACAGCGTGACACTCCACCTTTTGTGACGTCATTTGTTGCTACTTCGCTACTTCTTTCAATGCGGGGACGGAATAGGAGGTTAATCACGCTAGTCACGCGTTCTAGACACTTTAGCACCACTCTCAGAACCTGCCGTCTTCACGTTGTACGGGGTGCACACCTCCTGGATAACAAGGCTTACATTGCCTGAGATTCTACGTCAATTGCTTGAGGCCAGCGTGGTGGGATAAAGGTTGGACGCGAGTGCTGCGGCAGCATGAGGCCGGAACTCGTGTTCAAGCAGGCAAGACAGGAGTTCCAGATGAACGTTCAGGCAGCATTCGTATGTAATCTGCGCCCAGCAAAGGCCATAGGCGGGTGACGCCGAACATCAGCACGCAGCAAAGCTTGGCAGCACGTGTCGCGTTGCAGAACCCAGAGATCCGGGGTTCAATCCCCACCCCTGCCCGTTTCGATCTGGATGAGCATCGTACCGGCGTGCGGTCGTGTATCACTACTGCGTGGTGCACGTTAAAGGCCCCAGGCTACCGGTTGTACTGCACTGGCTAAATTGCTCATCTACAGCTGGGAGACTCGTCGCCCCTGTGAGGCAGACCAAGTTCTAGGCTGTAAAAACACACACACAACCCAATTTTTTTTTTTGGCAGCACATGCGATCCATCCCCCTGACTTTTACAGCGGAGATGTTTAGGGCTAGTTTCCCCAGTTTCGTGTCCCTGGACAAATCAATTTCGACACAACCTTCTGGACAGCTGCCGCCTTCTTTGAGCAACGACGGCAATCAGACAACTGGTTTGCCGGTTTTCTGGTGTCCGCCATGGTTCATAGATGGCGGCACATAGCACAGCTCCGCTGCTCTTCCTTCTTCACCAAAATAAAAAGGCTGAAAGATTTTTTTTTTTTTTTTTTTTTTTTTTTGCGCATTTTGTTATACGCGAGAGGCACGTTTCCCCGGTGTTGGTTTCGGAGGCTTCGGTGCTTCGGTCGACGTTTATGTCGACTCAGTTTAGCGAAGAGCGCGAGCCAAAAAAGAAGGCTCAGGCACCTGCTCCAAAGCCAGGTCCTTTGCCTTGCCGGTCGAACAGTTTTTCGCCTTATTTTTTTTTTTTTAATTTCCATTTTCAGTTTGACAGTTGGAGCGAGCTAAAGGACCACGTAATGCCAATTCGAAATGGGCATAAATAATTCGCCCTGGACAAAACAAGCTTCGGAAAAAGAAAGAAAAAAAAAAAACGCGCACTGCGTCTCTGAGGTTAAAGTCGTACGATTAGTTTCCTATTGGTCATACCAGCTTCAACTGACTACGTACTTTAATGGCATTAAAATGCGGCTAGACCAATCAAAGTCACAGCCACCAATCAGTCACAGTGTTTCTTCGCCATTAAGTGTGATTTATATATATAGTTGTTAGGCGGTGTGCTGAAAACGAGCATTCGCCAGTTTTCTCTCGCTCCGACAGCACTGTTGTTAATTGCGTATGATAAGTTTATTTATCAACAGTTCGTGCTGAGGACAGGGGAATAATCCCTATGTTTTATTCGTAACGCTATCTTAAAGATTTATAAACATATAACAAAGCGTGTATCCCATCATCTGGCAACATCTGAACCTTCGGTATTATGTTCCATAACGTCGGACTTCTTTCTTGCGCGTGACTGCTTGCTCGTACATATACACCTGTGAGCGAAAGTCATATGACTGAACTGCGATACTCCCATTCCCTTCAGGCTACTCCTTCTTTGCTGAATTCTGCAGTATAGGTCAAGTAGCACTCATCTGCGATCCACATGCATTGTACCGCATTCAAAAAGAGCTGGCGGAGCACATCTTAAGAATGTAGCTGTGAATATCCTCTCCGCACTTTCGATAGAACAACTATACTCCGTTTCATTAAAAAAAAAAAATCTAAAGCGGTTTTGTACATAAAAAAAAGTCAATTGTTTTTGCTTGGCCTCCAGGATCGCGAATATCTTTCTTTATTTTTATTTATTTATTTTATTTATTATATCAAAATATCAATATCAAAATTACTCCAGGATCGCGAATATCTTTCTTTATTTTTATTTATTTATTTTATTTATTATATCAAAATATCAATATCAAAATTACTCAAGGATCGCGAATATCTTTCTTTATTTTTATTTATTTATTTTATTTATTATATCAAAATATCAATATCAAAATTACTCCAGGATCGCGAATATCTTTCTTTATTTTTATTTATTTATTTTATTTATTATATCAAAATATCAATATCAAAATTACTCAAGGATCGCGAATATCTTTCTTTATTTTTATTTATTTATTTTATTTATTAATATATCAAAATATCAATATCAAAATTACTCCAGGATCGCGAATATCTTTCTTTATTTTTATTTATTTATTTTATTTATTATATGAAAATATCAATATCAAAATTATGTATCAGATTGATGCGCCAAGTAGCCACAACAGCGCTTTCATAATAACGCTGAAGCCCCTTTTTCCCGGATAGTTTGGTGTGAGGAGGAATCATGACGCAATATACGGAGATGTCAACGTTTCCTAGCTTTCCGCGTGCCTTGACCGAACAGTCCAAATCGCTCCACGCGTTCCCTTACAAACTGCACACGCGAGGCAGCTGAAACTTCTGGGTATCACGTGATACTTGCCAGGTTGCTTTTCTGGTTTTTCTCGCGTCTGTTCGTGCACTCGTGTCAAATGCTTTTGATATTCAAATTCACGGGACAAAAATACGCTAGAATATTCCTCTAACTCGTTTTTTATAAGAGACAAAAGCTGGCTGCAACGCAAACACAAACGCACAGGTCAAAACGCGCAGTTATGGGGCGTTCTTAGCGCTTGATTGGCTCAGTTGGGCGGTAAGGAACACGTAAAATGCCCGTGATTTAGCGTTTTTTTAGAAGTTTGATAGGCAACGTTGACTCGTATGCGTTGGTATTGCTTTAAAATAAAACGGGGTATAACAATTCACATGAGCCCGATGCACCTTCGGATTAAAGGTTTTCAGAACTATTCTGTATGATCATGTAGGCAAGCGCCCAAAAACAACAACAACAACAATATGGACAATGAACTAGGCAGAGAGAGGTACCCCTGTCTGTCTACTCTAGTCCCTGTATTTCTATGGCGCTTACCTACGTGATCGTGAACCAAGTCGCCCAAATAGACCGATCTCACCAGCCAGCGTCGCTACGTCCCCGGCATGCATCCTGGGAACTGTAGTCTTTCTGCAAGCGCGATAACTAGAGGCTGCGAGTCAGCACGAGCGGAGCACGAGACGGCACGAGCTGCTTCGTGTACTGTCGCCTGCCTGCTGTGAACTACAATTATGACGGCGTCACGCATGCGCGGGACGCTCGATGAGATCGGTCTATTTTGTGTGTCCTAACGTCGGAATCAAAACCGTTCATAGATCATACAAAAGACAATCTGAAAACACTGATCACCGCAATATCCGTGGTTAGAACGCTGCGTGCTAAGGTTTCTCCAGGAACTCACTGCCATGCGGCATTCGAAGCACGGATCTCCCGGTGACTCGAGTTCGTATCTGTACGCAGACTGTCTTTTGTACGATGTATGAGCAGTGTGATTCCCGGCTTATGTGAGCCAGAACCAGAACGCATTATCTTTCGCCTCATCCGATATATTGCTTAAAATCATTATTTCTCGCTAAAATTTTTGTTTTACATTAATAAAAAAAATCATTGCGGAAGCATAAACTGTTCTATGGAGCGGAGCAGCCGGCGTCTGTAACCGCGAAAAATGGGCAAGAAATTTCTAGAGAAATGGCTCCTACACTCTATGAAAGGCTCCTGCGTCTACTTTCCCGCACAACACTCGGAGAGCCAATCACCGCAACTTACGGAGGCAGCTCAGCGAATGACGAGGCCGAAACACATGTTTAGACCAAAAAAACGCAGTCTGGGTTGTGACATTAGGCAATGCAAGCGTGACGTTTTGCATCGCTTAATGTCACAACTCGTACTGCGTTTTTTGGTCTAAACCTATGTTTCGGCATCGTCCTTCGCTGAGCTGCCCCTGTAAGTTGCTGTGATTGGCTATCTGAGTGTTTTGGGGGAAAGTAGACGCACGGGCTTTTTCAGAGTGTAGGTAGCTATTGGCCGCGACGCGTCATAGTTTTAAGGAACACCACCCCACAGAGAAGTCCTCTTCCTGGCGCTCCCGCCCGCAAGAGGGAGAGGGTGGAGCGCGCTCCGCCGCAGCTCTTGTGTGAGGCGTTGTCAAAGGAGGGGGGGTTAAATTAAGAGCGCAGCTAACGGGCTGATGAAGCCACTGAAACAGCGCCAAGAGTGCGATCCAGGGGCACACCTGGCACGACTGTTGAAGCCATCAGATTTGAAGCAAATGAAACTCCACTTCGATGAAATCCCCTCGCTGTTGCAGCAAAGGACCAAAATACATCGTTTGAGTAGCTCGGTGGCTCTAGAAAATATAATGGTATATTCGGCTGGCCGTTTTTCGGCCTCTTGGAGGGCTCTGAAAAGCCGGTGTGCATTCGGCTTGTCGATGCCAGGCGCTCCAAGTATATTCGCCTGGTTCTTTCGGAGCGCTCTCGAAGCTCCGACTCTCGCCGGCCTCCAAATCGGAGCGGTTTCAGGCGCTCTGGCTTGGATGTGGGAGCGCGCGAGAGATCTGGCTGCCGACCGGTCACGTGACTCCAGCCATTCCGCCGTTTTGCTTTTGTGTCGGAAGCGGACGGCGAGAACGCAGCTACTCCGCAAAAAGAGGGCTGCGAAAAACAGCCGTCAGTCTCGACGCCGTCACCGTTGTGTTGTGCTCCCCGAATTGAGGTGAAATGTCGTTGAAACGAAGACGTTTAATGTTAGTGGTGGCACCGCCAGTGCTGCTGGCGAAGCAAGCAGACAGCGACAACACCAGCAGCTCGGACTACGACGACGAGGACCGTGTTTGCGAAGCGAAGTTTGCCGAGTTGTTTGACGCACCTTGTACCTAACGTTGCCTTGTACCAACGTTGCCTTGTACGGTGCCCAAGGTCAAGGCCCATGTTTTTATAGTGCGAACCTACTCGGACAAAGCGGTAAGTACAAAAGTACGAGAGTTTTCAAGCTGTAATGTTTCTTTCTTTGATAGTTTCGCAGGAACTTCCGCTTGGCACGGCTGGCTTGCGATGACCATATTAGCGTCCGCGTTGACGGTTGCCATTTTTCAAGGATTTACGGATGGATGGATCACTGAATACTGCTCAACCCTTTGAATCCAAAGAGCAAACCTTCCGCTAGAGGGCAGCTCGCGCCGTCCTCTAGTGGCGCACGCCACCCTCTATCCGCTCGGCTTGCCGCTCTGAAAAGTTGAGGAGCGTTCGGCTGGGCGCGCCGATTCTCTCGCTCCGATGCGGAGGCGCTCCGGGATCTGGTAGCTACGACTCGGATGATTGGACTGATCGAAAGTGACCAGTAAAGTAGTAGCGTAGCGTAGCGTAGCGTCAAATGCGCCAGTGCACGAGGCCCGCGTCTCGAGCGGCCCGTGGAAGCAAATGGCGGCGCAGCACTGAAATGAACGGCCCTTGGAAGCGGATGGCGGCGGAGCACCCGCTCATGGCACGTGTCTCGCGCGTTTCCACAGCAACGGTTGGCGGTACTTGAAATCGCGAATTTAATCAAGCGGACCTTAGAAGCGAAATGCGCCATGAGCCCGAAATGGCGACGCGTCGCCGGCATCCAATAGGAGCGCCTTCGGCACGATCAAACGATGGCGGTACTTGGATAAGTCAGGATATCTAGCGGTGCCGTCCCTCGCGCCGAAATCTCACCGTGCCATAACGTCTGCGCGGTGCAGTATGGGAAACATGCCTAAACGCACCGCGGTGACGTTTCGGCAGGGTGACGGTTCGGCACCGTGCTGAAACGTCACCACGGTTTCGTTATGGGACGTTTCCCATAATACGCCGCGCGGTTACGCCAACGCCGCTAAAGCCGGAAACGGGCGCCTAAGAGCTGCGCTCTAAAAAATAACAACAAATATTGTGGTGCGAATGGCTGTTGATGTGACGTCATTGCGAACCATGCATATATATATATATATATATATATATATATATATATATATGAATATATTCCTAACTTTGTGTGGTGCTTCGAGCGTGCCGCTCGTTCATGACGATTTTCTCATTTTCCCATAGAACCCATTCTGTGCTGCGCAAAATTGTTTTAATATTGTGGCATATATGACTTCGCCTCTGTTATATAATTAACCACATCTGAACTCTTCTGTATTCTTAATGCGCTCTTTAATTTTAATTCTTCGAAATCGTGAACAACCTTAAAAAAATACTTATTAAACCGCAGGCTTGGTTGTCCTCATGATGAAGAAGGACCCCCACCCAACATCGAAGGTGCACCAGGTGCAATGACCTGCCCAAAAAGCCAAGGTTATCTCATGGGAGACTTATATGAACACAAGGAAGACAAGCGGAAGTATGGGCTATCACCCTGCAGCGTAAAAAGTATTGAACACTTCCTTGGGTACGTAAAAATGAAAAATAAATTATACAAACGTATTAGAGCCAGAAAAGAACAACTCGTATGCGTCTCATTTCCAATGTATAAAATTGATAATGTTATCTGAAAGAGATAGCTATTAATTTTGCATTAATTTGTGATAAAGCTTGACACTTTTTACTTCGTAATTATTGATGATTGAATCCTCTTTTTTCATGCGGAACAAATGTGACTACTAGACTTCCGAGAAGTCAATGTCTGATAAAGAAAAATCATCAAACCTACATAACATCGAGTCAACTGCCAGGTTCTCTTATCACTCTAAACCAAACATGCGAACATTACCTACAACAAGTTCACTTGGATAATGGATTTCATGACACAACGGTAACTTTCTAAAATACTACTTCCTATCATATTTATTACGAAGGTTTTGGGGGATTTATTGTGTCGATTTCGTAGAACGTTAGTTCAAAGTTTTCTTGCCATATTAATTTTAAGAGTCTGGTGTGGAGAAACGTGCAATAAAGCGCAAAATAACAATCTGTATCCTTCTCTTTGCAAACGCTTTTTGTCCGATCGGTGGCCGTCGTAGTTGTGCTTGCACCAAATGGCATACGTTTGCTCGAAGCTAAAGGGTCTTTTCGATGAATATCCTGTTAAATAGCGCGACGTTTTTGCTCACGCTTGAGACCTGCATTACAAGAAACGTATTTCAGCAGGGTACAGCCTAGGAGACTATATAATTCGAAAGAAAAAATGAAGGACGTTTACAAACCTCTGCAACGCGATATTACAGCGCACCTCTTCAGGAGGAGGAGGAGAGTGTATGGAGGGGAGGGTATGCCGTCCTCTTCCTCTGTACCCTCTCCTTCTTCCCTCCTTCTTTCCTCCCCTCCTGCTCTCTTCCTCCTTCCCTCCTTCTTTACTCTTCTCATTTCCTCCTGTTCCTCTCCCTTCCTTTTCCTCCTCCTTCTCATCCTCCTCCCCCCTCGTCCTCATTTTTTCCTCCTTCTCCTTCTTCCCTCCTACTCATCCTGTTTCCTCCCTCTCCGCTCCTCCTTCTGCATACCCTCCCATCCTCCTCCTCCATACCCTCCCCTTCTCCTCCTACATACCTCCCCCCTCCCACAGTATTCCCTGCTAAACTTAGCGGAAAAATTGACGCCACGTGACCTCAACACCAATAGTGGGGAAAATGTCGTCCCACGACTTGTGTCACGTCCCCTAGCAACAAATTCAGTTTCTCCGCTACATTTAGCAGGAAAATTGATGTCACGTGAGCTCAACACCATTTCAAAGCCCCGTTAAATTTGGCGGCGAGTCGAATTGGTGTTGAGGTAACTTGACGTCGGTTTTCCCTCTCAATTTAGCGGTAAAATTATGTTCTCTCTCCAGTACATAACGAAATTCCCCACTAAATTTGGCGGGGAACTGAATTAGTGTTGAGGTAACGTTACGTCAATCTCCCGCTAAATCTAGCGCGGTTACGCCGACACCTACGCCGCGAAACACGAAAACGGGGACCTAAAAGCAGCACTCTAAAATTTACCTCACTGCTTTGGTGGCAGAGAAACACTTGAGACAGTATCTTACTCAGAGCGCTGTTTATCAAATACTGAATGTTCCGGTGTGCGTGTGTTCATTTTCCCGCGTGCGCCCCAAAACCCCTTTGATCCTCATCGTTCTTATACTACACTCGGAGATTAAAAACCTTTAGTTTTATCCTCTTTCTGTTATACCGAACTTGGTGCATTCGAATTTTTCTCTCTCTTTCTCTCTCTACACTCCTAGTGCACCTCTATTTAGCAATCATACATATTGTGAAAGAGCATGGTATTAGCTTGAGCTGCATAACTTTGGTATTGTGAGTCCAATTACCACTTCTGCCCGCTTTGATCTCGATAATAATCGTATAGCGTGCGTTCGTGTATCATTACTGCTTGATGAACGTTAAAGTCCCCAGGCTAGCTGTCGTACTGCACTGGCTAAATGCTTAAGATACAGTGCGAAACAATGTCGGCATACTCTGGCAGACTAAGCTCCCGCTCTGTAAACAATTAACGACTATTTTTTTCTTAAGGTATTAGCCCGCTGAGCCACTGAAGAAATAAGAAAGCCCTAAATTTAAAGATTGGTATAGTTGCAGAGTAAGTAATTTACAATTGTTATGAGTAGCTCGTATCTTCCGCATAAACAAGCATTGTTTTCTATTCTTTGCATTTTTACTCATTTAACGTGTTTAACGACTCGTTTATAATAGCGGTAGAACGCTTCGTTCAAGAAGACCGGGCATGTTACAGAATTTTTTTTTATGCGAAAACATTAATTGTTTTATTTAATGAACCGGCGTTACCAGCTTTTGAAGCCACGCCAAACGGCGCCTAAATGTCTGTTCGATAGAGCGAAGCCTGGAATCTGTAGCAGCGAATTGATGGATAGACTCCCATTGGCTGGCGCATGGCATAGTTCCAACGAACGCCATCCCACTGCCATGGCGCAGAGGCCCGGCCGCCTGTAAGAGGGAGAGTGTGGCGGCCGCAGAGCCCGCCCGGGCAGCATCCGCACATGTCGCCCGGCTGGGCCCAGCGGGGCGCGCAGCTTGGAGGAATACGCTACGTATACGAATACTTTCGCATTCCGACACTTTAGCAGTCTGAAAAGTTTTTGTAGCTTTTTCTGGACAATATGCAACCCTGCGAAAAAGAACAAATGAAGAATTTATTCCTTTTAAAAGGGTTATCATCAACACAGTACGTAGGAAAATGGCGTGACATGATAATTGCAAAAAAAATTACCAAATTTAACTTACTAAATCTTAAAATGTTTTTTGGTTCTATACTCTTGAAAGGTTTGAATCGCGTCGCCAAATTAAAAGTGGGCAGTTCTCAGATTACAAAACCCAAGTTCCGCTGCGTAGCTATCAGTAGCCAATTTCGGCTCTATGGAGACCAGAATAGGGAAAATGATAATATACAACTCCCAGAGCCTCGCTTACGAAGAGAGACAGTGTAAGGTTTAACATTACCAATATGTGGTGACCCAAGAATATATCGCTACCCCATCAGCTCGCAATTAATCGCCACTCGCTGTCGCAGTGAATGCTGAAAAACTTAAAAAGATAATTCCACTGTTTTTGTTCGAGTCATCGAGCACTTGATAGTTTAAAAGTTTATCTATATAACGCGAAGAAGAATTTAGTTTTCTGGAATCTAGAGACTGCTATGACAAATTTTGAGGAGAGGCGATGTTTATACTTTGCCGAAACTAAAGGGACGCAAACGCGCTCATGTTGAAGCCTATTTTATTCCCCTTTTTTAAATTTTGGTGCTGATAATACGAACTTTGTGAAGCCCTTTCTTATTTCCATAAATATTAAAAAAGATATCCCAGTTCTATAAAATAGGCAGAAAAACTAAGAAAATAATAAAACACAACACTGCAAATTAAA
The DNA here is from genome assembly GCF_016920785.2 of Ixodes scapularis. Lineage (NCBI taxonomy): Eukaryota > Metazoa > Arthropoda > Arachnida > Ixodida > Ixodidae > Ixodes > Ixodes scapularis. The sequence goes on along the minus strand of NW_024609879.1, from coordinate 139,024,224 downwards.
TACTTCTAAATGGTGTTATCATAGATTAAGCACACCAGAACCGTCATTCGAATGTATTTAACACGTGTGAAGAATGAACTAAACATTGCACTTGCATTAGGTAAAAAAAAAGGGAAATATTTTCGGAGTGAGGGTTTATGATTATTTTAATGTGCCTTCTATTTGGCGGCTATAAAGTGGAATGCAGAAAAAAGCCTTTTCAAGAAGTTGGCTCCGGTAGTTACTGCACAATACATCGCTACAGTGAAGCTTCCGGACTTTTGGACTACGGACTCGGAACTCTGGTTTCTCTTAATAGAGTCCCTCTTGCGTAAAATCCGCATCTCAAGCCAACTTTTAAAGTATTACCACATCGTGGCGGCAGTTCTCCAGACAAACGCTCTTATCATCCGGGATATGCTACGAGCTCCTCCAGCTAAGCCTCGCTACCACAAACTGACATCTAATTTGATTCGGAGATCGACGGAGTCCGACGAACGCCGAATCCAACAATTTTTAACCACACAAGTGTTGGGTGGCAGAAAACCCGCCGAACTATTCCGCAGTATGTACGAACTCCTGAGATGCCACACGGAAGCCCTGGACGCGTTGATCCTTAGGTGACTATTTTTGCAGTGAATTCCACAAACCCGCATAATCATATCAACATCATCCCAGCCTCTGGAGGCGGTCGCCCAGAGGGAAGATAAAATAATGCATGTGTCAAGTTTTGAAGTTTCTGCTGTTCGTCGAAACATTATGGGAGCTGGTACATATAAACAAGCTTGCTCTTTGGAAGCGCAGTTCTAACAGCTTCTACAATCGTACCAACGACTGGCAGAACGAGTCGACCACCTGATGCAGAACACCCTAACCTTGCGGTTCTACCGTTCTTGTTCAGTCTCCCCATCCTGTTCAGGCAAATCTCAGAGGCTTCAAGGCAGTCCGTCCTCCGCCAAGTCTCAAAAGTCGTGTTGGTACCACCGGACAATCGGCAACGACGCCAAGAAACGCATCCAACCATGCACATTCTGGGAAACAACCGACCCACTCACTGAAAACGGCCAGCGCAGCAAGAGCACCATTCAGCCGTCTGTTGCGCATAAGCGATCGCAAATCAAATGTCCAGTACCTGGTTGACGTTGGTGTCGACTACAAATTCCACCTCTCCAGGCAGTCAATTGATCATCGATCAAAATGTTTAGACAGCAACCCTTGATTCTCGATCTTGGACTTCCGCACATCTAACGATGGATGTTCCTGGCGGCAGACGTTCGTTTTGCCATCATAGGAGCATATTTCTTGCGAAGAGTTTCTCTCATCATGAATGCCAAGCTCCGACTTCTTCTTGACTCAGCGTCACACACACCTCAGCATCAAAGGCGTGCTTTCCAAGGCTCAACCTGTTAGCACCACCTTACAGTCCTGTAAATCGCCTCCCCATGAGAAAACCACCGAGAATTCTCAACACTAACGCTGCCGTGCTATGATTATGTGCGAGTGAAACACAATATCACCGATTGCATCGATACAGAGTATTCTTCAAGATTTGCCGAGCCGCGACGCCTTGATCCGGACAGAATGAAAACTGCCAAAGGAATCTAATCACGTGATCTTCAAATGGCCCCCACGAAATCGGGTGACTGCATAACCTGTGCAGATTTTAAAGCACTGAACAAGATCGCAGTAGCTGACAGGCACCCAGTTCCACAGGTATAAGATTTCGCTGGAGCACTGCACGGATCTGCAGTCTTCACGAAAACAGAACTTTTGAAAAAAATACCATCAGGTCCCGGTTCAGCCATTTGACATTCACAAAACTGCTATCACATCACCCTTTGGAATGTTTGAATACGTGTGCATTCTTTTTGGCCTCCGAAACACGGCACAAACATTCCAGAGGTGCGCAGATCAAGTGCCTTGTGGATTAGGCTTCTGCTTTACTTACGTCGATGGCGTATTGGTCTTCAGCAAAATACCAGTAGAACATGAAAACCATATTCCTTAGGTTTTCTTCCGTGTTTACAGGCATACACATTCTTCTTCCGTGTACCATTAGCCTCCTGCATTTAACTGTGCACGAGCTCCGACACCTCGGCAGCCCCAGAAAAGGGGCCTTAGTATTACATCCGGATTCCTTGGTATCACCCACAGTTTTATTAAACTAAGGAAAATCGCATATTCTAAAATGCAAGGAGCGGATTTGGTCGTGGCGGGGTGTCGTAAAGTGAGGTTGATAAATCGAAATTGAAACGGTGCGAGCAACTGCGAAAGCCGATGAACGGTTCATTAAACAATTTCACGAACAATGTGCGAATAGATAAAAGCTATAGCTGTAGCACGGTCGCGAAATACAGCTGTAATGGTGCCGTCAGGTGCCTGACTACGAAGCTGAGACGTGATTTATTCTCATAGCCATCGTCGTAGGCGTCGTGGATGCCATTGACGACCGCCACGAGTGCATGGTTATCCGTCAAGTAATTTGGCAATCGCTGTGGAAGTCTCTAAAAGCATCCAGCATTACGCGTAGCAACTAGATATTTCCAAAGTGGGATTTCGTGCAGCGCAACTAATGTTTGAAAACAAATGTTTGAAGCAGACGACAAGAGGATCGTCCCTTCGTCGCGTCCTTGCTGGTGTAATGCCGGGCTCCTCTGTTCTTTCTCCGCGCTGCGCAGCCAACGAGAAAACCCGACTTCTCCCTCCTCGCGCCAAGAGGGGAGAGAAGAAGGGATTTGCCTTCCCTGTCCTTGCACCAAGAGGGGAGAGAACGTTTTTTTCATAGTGGCCACGAAAGCGAACGAGCACAAAATTTCGGCAATGTGTCGGCAATAAAGCTACCAATTAAAAAAAAAATGGAATTGGTTCCGTGTGTCGCTGAGTCCGACACTACTCTTTCAAACTTGAATGTTCTCAATTTCTGGAACGTCTGAACAAGTTGGAGGATAACGCAGCCCCGAGGCTGTGTACATCCGTTCAGCTCGACCCGTAGGTTGCCGAGATTCATTTTCAGAGCGCGGAGCGCAGCATTAGGCGGGCGGGAATTTCTAGCTTGCCCATGTTTTCCAAGAAACGTAAGAGCAGCAGTTCATGCATGTCTAGAATAGCTACACAAATCACATCTGTAGTGCAACTGAAAACAAAGAAATAACCATAAAATCTGATTCCCTTTTTCCGTGAAGGAGAGTGACCTGAAACAGTGTGACCTGAGATGTAGAGCACCACTTGACGGTGACAGCTATTTGTTTACAAATACAGAAGCTCTAGACGGCACTCCTTGCGACAAATCAAAGGTATTTGTTCCTCCATATATCTCTGGTGGCGGTATATATTCACAACTTGCCATATAGATTGTTGATTTCAACACAGATGTATTCCGAAATGCTGAAGGACTTTAAATATTGCTGTTTCTTGCTTTTGAGATCTGCAGACATGGAAAATGTGGTCTTAAAAAAAATTAGAGAGCACTGGCAGTGGACTGGAAAGTGCTACAGTTTTTTTTTCTTCTTTTTTCTATAGAACACCCTTAGCACCATGTATAGGTGATAAAACAGCATCACTGCATTGGCGCTAATGAATTATGAGAAATGTTATCGATATCTGATTAACTAGCCTATGTGAATTACTTAAACCATATCCTTATGTTGTTCAACGTCTACAGTAGGACCAGAGTAATCAAGCGTGTAAAATTTGTAACAGGAGAATATTTAAAGCTGTAGGCGACACCGAAATTTTAATCAACGCTAATACTGCACTACTCAATCTATTACCACTTAGAGTCCTATAAAGTTTATCACAGAGAAATATCCGCATCCTCCAGATGACTTCAAGAAACCTTAATTTATTCGCTTGATATTCCACCGACACATTGAGCAAATTAATAAAGGAACGGATACTAATAAAAAAGTAATTTCAAAACCTCACATATTGCGTACTCTTTTGTTGATATTTCACAAATTCATATATGATCAACATCACTAGAAGGCTTGTATTATTGAAAAACACATAATATTATAAAGAAGCCATTTAAAAAACTGCATGCCACAGGTACCGTTGCACGAGCCATTTTGTAAAACGTCTGTGTCTTTATTATGGGTGGAACCAGCTGAACGTTTAAGGAAGGAGACACAGAAAAGACAACCACTCGCTGGACTACCAACTATTTTAATAGATCCTCCTCCTCTTCTACTAAATCTGATGCGTATCAATTTTTTTTTAGTTGTGTTTTTTTTATTCCTATTTTTACTTAGCAGGGAGGGCGCCCTTCAAAAAGAGCTTTTCTTGCGGCTCTAGGGTTATTGAAGCGGAGCTCACGCAGTTTTCTTCTTCGTTGTCTATAGCCGAGGCCTCCAACATCTCCCTCTCGGAGCTCACGCAGAAAACTGCGTGAGCTCCGCTTCAATAACTCTACAGCCGCAAGAAAAGCTCTTTTTGAAGGGCGCCCTCTCTGCTAATTAAAATAGGAATAAGAAAATAAAATAAAAACACAACTAAAAAAAAAAAAACTGATACGCATCAGATTTAGTAGAAGAGGAGGACGATCTAATAAAATAGTTGGTAGTCCAGCGAGTGGTTGTCTTTTCTGTGTCTCCTTCCTTAAATGTTCAGCTGGTTCCACCCATAATGTATCATAACCAACTAGCTCAACTAATTCCCGTCGTTTGTGTCTTACCATGTGTCTTTAAGACAAGCCTTTCAATTCGTCGTCCGTGCACTAATATTATATAACTATTATACTATTATATAACTATTTTTACTATTATATACCACTAAGACTCGTGAAAATATTATACGATTTTTATTTCAACTAATAAAGGTTACGACCACTTAGTCTTTCGTCGCAGGTGCGTATATTGTCACGGAGGAATGCGGCGAGACGATGAATAATGAACTGACAATAAAGTTTTAATCGGCGAAATTGTGCCAGAAACGAAAAGGAATAACACACGTCGGGAAAGCAGCAGCGAGCGTCGACGCGGCAGTAGCGAGCGACGGTGCGTGGGCACGAAAGCTGACTATCACGAGAGTGAATTTGTGAACAAGCGAATGTTGCTAAATGAAAGATGTCTTGTTCCCGTCCTCGTCCTCGCTGTTTAATACTTTCAAGTTTTCGTAGCAGTGAATGAATCGACAATACCGCGCTTGGCTCCTCATCAACTACACTCGTCATCTCAAACTTTCGACCTAGAATGTTCGGGAGTTAGCGAGGCCGGAACTGTCTAGGCAAGGTCATTCTGGCCTCTTTATCTTTTACGCTCGGGGTAAGAGTAAACACTAAACTTCTAGATGCATGGAGAAGCGTTCTTTCACGGTAATGCACGCGGAAATATATATATATATATATATATATATATGTTTGTTTTGGCGCTAAACATCTGATATATTTGCTACAAAAGGCATCTTTGCGGAGCAGCAATTGCACTCTCTCAAAACAGTCATGCTTGAAGGATTTATAATTGGGATTACCTAATTTTATCAATCTCGCAATTTTAGATCTACACTATGTATCTCCAGTTGGGCGCAGCGTTGAGAAAGGTACAAGGTTGAGAGCGTAACCCGAGCAGTTGGGGAAGAGGGGAAAGAGGAACTCCCCCCCTTTGTCCGGACCCTCACTTGGGAACTTCACATCGCTTTCCTCTCCCTCGGAGTTAAAACCATGTTACTCAAAATTCGTTGAAACAATACTTTCTCCTCTCTCGCGAGGGGTCGTAGCTTCCGCAATACTGCGCACAATTAGTGAGATAATAATTGTATTGTCCGTCTCGAGTCGATAAATTAAAAACCAGCCAGTTCTAAGTAAATTAAGGATCATGTTTGTCTCAAGAAACACCTTAATTATATAGACACTCCGAAGCAGTTATGCATGGGCGCCGCCATAACCGACCTTCAGTTTTTGCTTCCTTCTATACCGTTCACTTTACATCATTTTGACATAGAAGGACATGTTATTGCATTTTAAATTTTACTGTGCCCTTCTCCCTGGCATAGACCTTTCTGGAGGCTCGTTAACGCCCGATTCAGTGGCTCGGCATCTCGGTAAGACGCAGAAGGTCAATAATCGCAGCTGTAACCTGGCACGTGTGCAAGACGGTTATAACCAATACCTACCAAACTGATGTTTTATTTTAGAGCGCAGATTACAGGCACCCGCTTCTGCCTCGAGCGGCATCGCCGTCGACAACCACGGCGGCGTAACCGCATGCTGCATTATGGGAAACGTCCCATATTGCAATGCGCGGGTTTCACTCGTCAACCGCGCGTTGCATATGGAATGTTTCCCAGAATTACGTCACACGTGACGTCACGGTCACTCGTGAAGGTCACGACGAAGGTCGCAACTTTCACAGTGAAGGTCACACGAAGATCACGACCTTCACTTCACGAGATCTTCACGAGTGACGTCAAGAGGGTGGTGGCAGGGAGGGCAAGGACGAGGGGAAGGAGGATGGAGGAGGGGAAAGGGAGGAGAAGGGGGAGGAGGAAAATGGGAGGGGACGAGGATACCAGAAGAAGGGGAGAAGGAGAGGGTACGGAAAAGGAGGAGGGGCATACCTCCTCTCCGTGCTCTCCCCTCCTCCTCCTCAAGTGCCGCGCTCTAATTTGAATTACAGGGAGTTGTAAACGTCTTTTATTTTTTTAGGACTACAAATAGCTGAGAATCGGTTTTAGTAAAGTACGCATTTTATACACCAACTCATGTTTACAAACAAACCGGAGCGCCCCTAGCGGACGCCACCGGCGCCGCGCATGCGCGGTGGATGGTGGGCAAGAAGCCCGCCGTCGCCCATAAACAAACCATTGAATTGCGTTGTTGTCGGCGTCGGTGGGAGTCCCCGTGCTTTTTTTCGCGTTGGAATTGTTGATGCTACGTCCTCCTAACAATGTCCGACTACTTGAGCGGCTTCAGCAAAACTAACGAGGCAAAACTTTGCGTGGATAATGTGACGTGCGGCGATTCATTTCACGTGGACGCTGCAGAATGGGCGCTAAAGCCTGACTCCCACGATGAAATTCTGCTCGCTGTTTTCAGTCACGACGTCGCTCGGACTGCAAAAGCGTGGACCGTAGCTGCGATGGTGCACGTCGATACTGAAAACAGCAAGTAGAATCGGGCATTACAAGTCGGTGATGGCCACTGGTAACAATGATCAACATCTTCCTGTATCTGTTTACACTTAGCCTACTCACTCCAACCAACCTTCAAAAGTGTTTTGAGGCCTGCACTTAGTTCTTATCGCAATTACCGGGTCAACGTTTGGTTTACGGGCCGCTGTCGTTTAACGAGCTGACGACAAAAAGCAGCCAAGTTTGAAAGAGCTACCAGACGACAGTTCGAATGGATACGCAATGGAGTGCGGGCAAGAAGCACCGCGTCCCGCGTCAACAAACCATTCGAACATCACGTTGTCGGCGTCTGTGTGGGTCTCTATACTCTTGTTCGCGTTGGAATTGTCGATTTTACGTCCTCATGGCAATGTCTTACCACTTTAATCGCCTGAGTGAAATTATCAAGGCTCGTTATGCCGCTAAACTTTCCGTAAATAATTTGACATGCCGCGATTCATTTGCATGAACGCCGCAGAATGAACGCCAAAACCATGATGAGATTCTTCTAGCTATTTTCGGTCGGGACGTCGCTCCTGCTGCAAAAGTGTAGAAGGTAACGGCGATGATAGACGTCGATACTGAAAATCGGAAGCGGGAACGGAAGCGGGAACAGACCAAGCGTAACAAGTCGGTGATGGCCACCGGTACCAATGATCAACATCTTGTATCTACTGTTTACACCGAGCCTACTTGAGGCCTGCAATTACTTCTTATTGCAATCACCGGGTCAAAGTTTGGTCGACGGGCCGCTTTTGTTTGAACGAGCAGACGACAAAAAGCAGGCAAGTTTGAAAGAGCAGACGAAAGTTCGAACGATCAGGCGGCCGTGTGAATTTGTAGGCGCACTGAACCCGTGGGTGGTCCGGACAACTTGGCAGTTTTCTCTCGTTCATGTTGGAGCAAAACAAATACATCTGGCGACCACAAAGTGTTGCCCTCACACGCAATCGTAGTTCGACAGCGCCTGGTTTGCCCCTTCCACAGCTACTATCCACGTCCTCGGACGAACGGAGGGAGCAAAAACACATGAAAACTGGTCTTCAAACCTTCCCCGACTCTCTTGGTACAGCCCCCGTCGCAGCATTTTGACGAGACGGCAGGTTTTTTGTCTCGAATCTTCCAAAGGAACACAGGAATGCACGTCTGGCACGGCGACTTCTGCCCACCGCCCCAGACCGGAAGTGCGTCCGGCGCGCCACCACCGCGGCGTGACGTAGGAGAGTTGAGTTGGTGTATAGTGGTAATGTTCACGATACCACTCGTTAACGATACCACTTGTTTTGGCCAGATTGTTATTTTATTTATTACAACTAATCAAATCTCATGCGCACTACAATATTTGGGAGTAAATTTATAATAATATGTTTACTTTGATGAGGTATAGTGATTACAGCAGTATTTTCATTGCTTTTGGTACTAATACTACTACTTGTAACAGTTACTATTTTTTTCCAAGTCTTTCACCTTGGTTTTTGAATTTAAGGCTACCTGGTCCCCACAGATGAAGCTTAAAAATGCCGCCCTAAGTTCCTTGTACAAGCTTCCGAATGTTGCGAACAACAAAAATAAAACGATTTGTAAAAACGAAAATGATTTGTTTTTTTCTGGAGTGGACAGTTTATGTAGTAGTTTAAAAGGATTGCACGCTGAGACTAAAGTATGACTGCTCTACAAAGGCTTTTCAACGCGAAGTTAGGGGGTTAATATATAATGTATGTTTTCATTTAACATTAATGCAGTCATTCCCTCTGCTCAAAGAATCTCAAAATTCTAAACACCCCCTCCCCCCACAACAACAAAAAAAGAAAAACCAAACCAGGTAGTGTGACAGTCAAGGTGTGACAAAAATCAAAAATTGCGCGTGCGATCTTCCGACGTGAGGCGAATAGACAGCGTCAGCTGGTGCGAAATTTTGATATTATTGCGTCTTTATTGAGTGCCAATTCCGCGATATTACGTCGCACGGTGCCTTGGGTGAACCACAGCTGATAACACACAGAAGAGCTAGCACCAAACATGTTATCGCGGACGCGCTGCACAAATGACTTGGTCGCAGCACCGTGCCCATTCTTAGCTGGTAACGTTCTCTTCTACGTGCCACGACACTTAAACGCACAGCATTATCTTGACCTCGAGTGCGTTCCCTACTATACACACAGGCATAGACCGCCTTCGCTTACACATCGACGATGTTCTTTCTCACAGGCCTGGTTGAGCAGCCGCTGCTTGCTGCGAACTAAGCCATTGAGTAATATACACAAGGTAAAAAGCGGAAACTTCCATAGGGCCCAGCGGCTTACTTGGCTGTCAGCAAGCTCTCCCAGCGGCCAGTAGAGTCCCCAGTTAAATGGATGGAGACATTTGATAATCGCCGGCTAGACGGATGGGTGGTGAATAATGGCCGTATTGTGTGGATTGGGCGGTAGCCAGCGCCATCTAGTCTACAGTAACTTACTAATTTTATTGTAGATAGTACGCTCTTTAATTTTAACTAATTTCTTTATATGTGCACATAAATTAGGCAAAAATCGTGCACAATACAACATGCTACTAAAACTGGCCACGCATGCAGTGGGATGGACATCTTCACATATGTGATAACTGTCCCAAAGGAGCAACACAAGGATGTAATCGGCAAGTTCTTATTTTAGTAATAAGGTAAAACAAAGCTAAGAGCTCAATTATGGTGGGCTATTCATGTCAGATATGTTACTCACACGTGACAGAAAACGAAAACAGCAGCAATATGTATCAATGACTCGTCAACAGAACATCCTCAGTAGAAAGGACGAATGTATTACAACACTGATAATGACGACAGCAATCGCCCAGGCAGCACACCAATGTCGGTCCGACATTGGCCTAACATTGGCAAAAACCGGCCTCAATATTGGACAATATTGGAAGCGCTACCCTCTCCAATGTTGGGCCAATGTTCAACCATCGTTCCAGCCGATGTCGGCCCCATCATCGGTGCCAATGTTAGGCCATCGCTAAACCATGGTTCCAGCCAAGGTGCTCCCACATTGGCGAAGACCGGCGTAATATTGGACAACACTGGAAGCGCGACCCGATCCAATGTTGGCCGTCATGCTGATTTTTGGCCATCGTTGCACTCGCCCAGCTCTTTGCAAGTGCCCTCGCCAAGTTGTTTGCAAAAAGGACGGTAAACAGACACAAGGGATTGTTTTGAAATCTCCTAACAGTTTATTACACACAGCTTATTCTGCAGACAAGCACAATCTCAGCAATTCGTAATATGTGAAGAGGTACTACTCAGCTGTGATACAATTAAAAAGACTGCAAAGCAAGCAACAACCGGGGTAATTGTTGGGTAGTGTCCAGTCTCCCGGCAGCTGACAGAATTGTTTCGCCAAAATTCTACCACTAGTCGCCTCTCATTGGCGGTGCAATCAGTTCATCGAACTACGTTTCATAGACAGATCGTTTCATCAACACGCGATGTTTCATAGAAAAAACTCAAAATATGTTTTCTTTTCTTCTTTTTTTGTTGCAATGAACCGCTTCAGATTAGCATGAAGCGGCGTGAAAGGGTGGGCTGGTTCGGTGAGCACGCGCCTCAGGAATACACGCGCGACGAAATGCCCCTACAGCGCGCAATTCGCGTAACGAATGTCGATGAAACGTAAATGTCGACCAGAAAGGTGGCAACGAAACGTGTTTTTGCGAAACGCAGGTAGAATAAAAAAGTCAGTATTCTACCTGCGGTTGTGACATTATTTCAGACAGATAATGGCAGGCGACTGTCGGTAAGATTGCGGGAAAATTATTCTCCCAGCTGCCAGGAGATAGGCAATGCCCAATTCTAGAGGTTATCCGGAAAATTGTCCATACAAGAACGGACAATGATCATCAAGTAGGTTGCAGCACACTTACGTTGAAAATACTGGACTTGAAAGATGTAATCCGACTTATATGTCAACACGGGCACTGCAGAACAACCACTCAAACACAAAAACTACAAGGAAGTGATCCGTGAAGATTCAACACAATGTAGCACACGCTGCCATTTACCGAACCGGACACTAAACTGTTCACAAGAATGTCTTGGGCCTCTTTGAAGAAATCGACACGGGTAGGACTTTTCGAACGAGATACCATTTACCACAGAAGCGAAATCCACAGCGGGCCTGCACCCCGCAGGCCGCATCACGCGCGAAACTAGGTCCGGTCCTTGCGACGCAGGCATTCCGAGTTTGTCAGCGGGTAATGTGTCATCCGTCAAACCACATGATCACACTTCTGCCGTTACCCGCGCACAGAGAGCCGATTCAAGTCCGGCGAGTACGCATAGCAACCGCGCCTTCAGCTTAGGGAGAGAGAGAAAAAAAAGTGAAAGCCGTTTACAAATCCCTGTAACGCCGAATTGGAGCGCAGCTCTTGAGGAGGAGGAGTGAAGGGTACTGAGGGGAGGGTAGACCCCTCCTCCTCCCCTCATTCTTTAATATGCTCCGGGGGGGCGGTCACGTGACCTCGGGGGGGGGGGGGGGTGTCACGTGACTTCGGGGAGGGGGGTCACGTGACCTCGGGGGGTCACGTGACCTCAGAGGGGTCACGTGACCTGGGGGTCACGTGGGGGTCACCTTGGGGTCGCGTGACCTTGAGATGACCTTGGGAGGGGTCGCGTGACCTTGGGGGTCACGTGACCTTGGGGAGGAGACCACGTGACCTCGGGGGTCACGTGACCTCAGAGGGGTCACGTGACGGGGGTCACGTGACCTTCAAAGGGTCACGTGGGGTCTTGGGGTCACGTGACCTTGAGATGACCTTGGGAGGGGTCACGTGACCTCGAGGGGTCACGTGACCTTGGGAGTCACGTGGGGTCACGTGACCTTGAGATGACCTTGGGAGGGGTCACGTGACCTGGAGGGGTCACGTGACCTTGGGGGTCACGTGACCTTGGCGGTCACGTGACCTTGGGATGACCTTGGTTACGCCGACGGCGACGCCGACGGCGACGGCGACGGCGACGGCGACGCCGCTCAAGGCGGGAACGGGCCCCTAAGAGCTGCGCTCTAAAAGAGAGAAGGAGTACAAAGCAAGCAGGCCAGAACGGGGGTGGGGTGCGCTTACAAAGGCTTATCTTCAGGGGCATCCCAACAATGAACGGAGCGAGAGAATTTGTCACTTCTACCCAAGGTTGATAGTGCAGTAGAAGTTATGCGTGACCTTGTGCTTTAGGCAGGTTCCGTGCTCTGCCTTATCGCCAGCTTTGAGACAGTAGTCACGTGACCCTAACCGGAGACAGGATTGGCCTTAAACACGCATAGCGTCTACCTTGCTGTCATCACCGATTTAACAGGACAGCTCTTTGAAGGTCAGCTTTCGAACTTCTAAAGAAACTGTCCAGTCCAAAAGTGGTTCTAAACGGGGAAAGTGTGACGACAGTATGTTTTGCGTCGTATAACTTACATTATAATTTAGAATGAAGAACTAAGCGCGACTATTTTTTGCGCACGATGTACACAAATATATTTATAAATATATAAATATATTTTTTATCAATAAATTTAAAACTGTTTATACACTGTTAGGTTCGCGTTTTTAAACTTCAAATTTTTTTACGAAAGAGTTGCCCATAAAAGACACCTCGAACAGCACATCGTCCGACTTTCAACACACGATGAATCACCGACGCTCGCAGTAAGAAGGTTGCGATGCTGCGCGAACGGTTTCTGAAATATGCTGCGTAGGGTACGCCGGGCGCAACGGCTTCGCGACCGTTCGAAGGGCAAATGATTCGCGACAACAAAGTAGCGTCTTGCAGCATCAGTAAGCTAACGGGGCTCGAGAGTCCCACGCTCACATTTCCGCAGAGCGAGCGCGGCCGGCCAGATCGAGGCGCTGTATGCTCTCGCGTCGCGATTGCTACGTCGTTGCTCTGCCTACACTGATGACATGTGCACTGGCAGTCGAAGGAACCCTCTTGAGACTTCACTCGAGTTTAATATGACTTTATAGCGCGATAGACTCTCGTAAAACTAAAAGTAGAAGTCACTTCGGTTGCGACGTAAGCGGTGGCTTTATGTTTGTTGACACCTGCGTCGACAATGACTAAATATGCACAGAAACATTAAATATAAAAATGGAGCACACACAAAGAAATACAAACATGGCAGGGGCACGGACAAAGAGAAGACGTTAACGCTACGTATACATACAAAATACATCAGAAAAGACAAAAATACTTAAATCTAAAAAACGGAATTAAGTTGTCACCGCCGAGGTAAGGCAATGCGAAGGGAGAGCAGCCGGCAAAAAACTGCAATAGTCCTATAGGCAGCTAAGGAGGTATTTGTGATAGCGGTTATAAAGCCCCGCCGACGCACGCCCCATGAAGTTGACTAAATAAAATTCTCGCCCGAGCGAGCTCATGAATGACTCTTTTCCAATTTCCTACCTCTACAATGCAAAAAAGAGGGTCGCGGGTCTACAGCCTAGGCGACACAAATATCGATAAGCCATTGGCTATGGCAGTACAATATTGACCAGCCTATACCAGGACATCACCAATATTGGAAAACTCTTGGCTTTGACAGATTAATATAACCCAGCTTACGCCAGCGTATATTCAATATCGGAAAACCATTGGCTCTGACAGTCCAATATTGTACAGGTTATGCCGGCGTATATCCAATATAGGAAAGCTATTGGCTTAGACAGTCCAATATTGGACAGCTTATGCCGGGGTATAGCCAATATCAGAAAGCTAGTGGCTCCGGCAGTCCAATATTGGACAACTTATGCCGGCATATATCCAATATTGGAAAGCTATTGGCTTTGACAGTCCAATGTTGACCAGCCTATGCCAACGTATCACCAATATTGGAAAACCATTGGCTTTGATAGTCCATTATTGTCCAATGTGTTTCCAATATTGGGAAACATATGGCTCAGTTGGGCCATTGTTGGGCCATTCTTTGCCACCTCAAATCCAATGTTGGCCCAATGCTGTGTGCTGCCTGGGCGGTTTGAGAACATATTGCTCTTTTTTAACAATAGGCACTTGCATATGGGACTAGTTGAGGAACAATGAAATAACAGGTGGGTTTAAAGTAATAAAACAAAAAAAAGAAATGTCTGACCGCAGTGAGAAACGTAGAAAGTGTAAGTCTGAAGACTAGTGACTCGTGATCCAAATGCCCCAATAAATGCAGGGACTGCAGCCTGCACTGCCCAATTAAACATATCTTGATCTTACTGACTAAAGCAATGATCATGACCAAAATATTAGGAGCCCAAAGACTGCTTAATACAAAGGACAGGGTTCTCCCCAGCAATCTTTGAGAGGTTAACATCGGCCGCCCACCCGTGTCGTAGCGGGTTATGTCCGCTGTGTTTTAGCACTTTTTTGTGTGCACTGTGCCTGCGCAGCAACGGCTCCGACCGCAGGGATCCAGTTGGTAAGCATGACACTGTGAGATTCAATCGATCTATGGGAATATATAAAGGCGCCTTCAGATATACAGATGTATATCTGAAGGCGTGGACGTGTTGTCACATTGCAAGCCCTCGGGATCCAAGGTCCCGCTGAAAAGCACTGTCGCCTATTTAAAAGAAAATTCCCTGTCTTTATTACCAGCGGATAAAGAGGGAGGCTTCGTAGTGGTGCCTAAGGGAATGTTTACGTCTAAAGCGTCAGACGCCATAACGGTCACGTTTAAGCGCAGGGATGACGTGTCACTTTCGAAGGTGAAAACTGAAGCACGTAGGCTTTGCAAACAGCTAAGCCTAGATAAACTGGGCCAAGCGATTGATAAGGGCAAATGCTTAGGTTTAGATTCATTTTTTTCTGCCAAAACGCACAAGATTAACTGTCCGCTACGCGTGATTGTGTCGGAGAAAGGGACATGGCAAAAATCTGTGGCTTCATTTTTGCAAACAAAACTAAATATGTTAATGATTGATGATCCCTTTCGGGTGAAGAACTCTGATGAGTTAATAGATTTTTTTAAAGATCATCCAGACCGAAGCTTGTTGGCTTGCTCGATTGACATTAAAGATTTGTACTATTCGATTCCCCATAAAGAGCTGTTGGCATCTGTGGAAGAATGCATTGACAATCATGGTACCGTGGCGTTTCAGAATGAATCTGAACTTAGTGTGAGTCACTTTCTAGAACTTTTATCTTTTTATCTCAAGTCGATGTTCGCGATCTGGAATGACGGTGTTTTTATTCAGAGAAATGGCGTGTGCATAGGGTCATGTATAGCCCCAGTACTTAGCGATATATTTCTTGCGTTCCACGATAAAGTACTGTCAGGCAAGCTGGAAGGAACCAAGGTGGGGAAAATGTTCAGATTCGTAGACGACTATTTGGTGCTCCTAGATTGTGACAATGAGGAAATTGATTCGGCTGTGTCGTTTGTCCTGTCAACGTTCAAAGAGTGTCTGAAACTGCTGGTGCTGACGCATGAAGTACTTGTAAATGGGGCCATTAGGTTTCTGGACCTGAGCCTGCAACTTGGTCATGGCCATGTGTGCTGGATATATGAGCCAAGAGCAAAGAAACCCGTCTTGCCTTTTTCGTCAGCACATTCCAAACTTGTGAAAAGAGGAATTGTTAACCTCTGTTGTAAAAATGCCCTGTTCAAGTCCTGCCCCCAAAGGGTGAAAGAAAGCTTCGACACACAAGCGGCAAGGCTCAGACATGCGGGATATCCGTCTTACCTGTTGACGACAGTTGCTGAGAGCTTACTTAAGAAAGGACGTGAGGAAACTACCCAGCAGGCTCGTAGGGTTAACAAAAAAAGTAACTGTTTTACCATACCTCCATAAGATATCTCACAACCTTAAGAAAGTTGGCCGTAGGGTTGGAGTTGATGTAGTTTTTTCGGCTCCAGAGAAGCTATCTGGGCTGTGCAGAAAAGTGAACTCCTGTTCTAAAGAAAAGCAGGGTTGCACAAAAAAACACCAGGACCAATTCGTAGACTGTGTGGAGGGAGTAGTGTACTTTATTCCCCTCTCGTGTGGCAGGAGATACGTCGGGCAAACGGTGCGATGCCTCAATGATCGGCTGCGGGAGCACAAGTATAACGTGTTTAGAGTTGTGTCAGGTCACCTTGGCCTGCACTACCGAGACTGTTGCTGCGCTCCCGTCTTTGACAAGTGTGAAGTGATTAGGAAAAATAAAGACAACTCACTCGGGAAATCATTGAGGCGCGGGAAAGTGGAAGATTGGGGCAAAACTGTGTCAGAACTCCGTCACTATCTTTATCATATAATGGAACGTTCCTATTTAGACACACAGTGACAGTACATAGCGATGGCTACTGAGCACGTGGCATCCAGGTCAAGCTTATTATTCATGTTTGTTTGTTGTGACAATACAGTATTTATACTCGCTGTTAGAACGAATAAACTTCAGTTGTAAGTCAGCGCCTTGTTTGTCTACCTTTTTGTTCTTGTCCGTGTCCTTGTGCTGTTTTAATCTTTAAGCGATAATTACTCATTTCATTTTTATCCCCGCCTTTATAGAGTACGGAAACTTTAGCCACTTGCATGCTTTTAGGAAATACACTAGATGATAATATGAGATTATACAAATGAGTTACGCATAGTAATATCAGATCTAGTACGAATTTAACAGGTCTGATTAAGAGGTCATCAGAGTCACGACTACGGCTATTTTTTATATTCATAAACACCGAGAATACTTCTGCAGTATCCGTGGGATTAAAAAAAATAGTTTTGCTAGTGTGGGAGATGTTATCTTTGGCATTACTATTATGAGTGCTATTCCCTATACTCACGAAGTAATCATTGAATTTATCTGCAAGTTCTGTACCGGAAATAATTTTATTGTGCATAATCATGTTAACCAGGCCTTTATCTTCAGATGGGAAAAAAGAATTCTGTTGCTTCCAGACAATATCGGGGTGACTTAAACAAGATGCGTCGAATTTAGCCGCGTAATAAAGCTGTTTAGCTTGTCTTAATTGAGCGTTGACAAAGTTTCTGAACTTTTTGAATTCGCGCAAGTTTCCTTCGTCTCATGTTTTCACAAAGGAATTATAAAGTACGTTTTTCTTTTTTAATGAGTTTCAAAAAGGTGACCATTTACCCACGGCTTCCTAGCTTTCTTGTTTGGACGGATGCATTTGATTGGGAATGAGGTGGAGCAAGCATTTTTGAAAGTACTTTAAAAAAATCGTACCACTCATCAGCATCTGTGGCATTAAACATAGGACTCCCGTCTAGAGTGCTGATCGTTTCTCTAAATTCTTCCAGTGCCCTAGAACTTATGTCTTGTGACATTGTTGGGAAGTTTGGAACTGTGCTATCCGACATATTCCTATTGATAAACATGATTATTGGAAGGTGATCACTGATCCCAACACTAAGCACACCAGCACCAATATTACTTTCATCATGATTAGTTAGAAATAGATCAAGCAATGTCGATGTTGTGCACTCTAAGAAAAAAAGGGTGTAGTCGGGTGCATCAGGCGCACATGCACCCTTTTCCTGAAAGATGCATCCTCCGTTACCCAGCCAGTGTACTTGTACACCGACAATGAGCACCTCCTCTCCCTTAAAAACCTCTAAGTGTATCAGTGCACCGCCACGCTAGCCACGCGCCCCGATCAGCTTGTGCTTGGATTCCCCCTTGGGGGTCACTTTTTCGGTTGGGCAGTTTTTTAGGAAGTATGGAGCTACCCTGTGCACTCGGTATTGACAGTAGAGTAGACGCTGTGCTTGTTTTAGGCCAATTGGGTCTTCGGGTAGGATCACGCGACTACAGTCTCCGATCTAGAAATAAGCAGAGCACGGCACCTGCCTGAAGGCCAAGGCCACGGATAGTATCCACTGCACTATTAACTTTGGTTCGAACTTTCAAGGGGATATAAGTGACAAATCCTCTCGTTGTGTTCATTGTTGGGTTGCCCCTGAAGATAAGCCTTTGCGAGGGCGCCCCCCTTTTGACCTTGAAGGAGCTACTATTTTCTTCCTTCATTCTTTTTTTTTTTTATCTCCCTAAGCTGAAAGCGTGGAAGAAGATGCGCTATGTTGCCGGACCAATGAACCGGAGGCTTTCTCATCCTTCGACTCCGCTGTCTGGGCGCGGGTAACGGCAGGAGCGTGATCATGTGATAAAGGTTTCACGGATGACGTAATATTTTTTCCGACCTCGGAACGTCTGCTTCCCGGCCTAGTTTCTTGTGTGCTGTGCTGCGACCAGCGGGGCTGCCGTAGATTTCCAGTGTTTCAAAAGTCCTACGCGTATATTGGCAACAAGCGATTTCTTCAAAAAAGCCCAAGGAATTCATGTGATGCGTTTAGTGTTCAGTTCGACAAATTACTGTTTCTGCCACATCGTGCTGAATCTTCACGGACCCCTTTCTTCTTGTTTTTTGTGTTTGTGTGGTTCTGCAGTGCCCGTGTCGACATATATCTCGGATTACATATTTCAAGTCTGGTATTTTCATCGTATGTGCACTGCAACCTAGTCCTTTGCAACAATTGACCGTTCCGTTCCGGATTACCTCTAGAATTAGGCTGTGTCTATCTTCTAGCAGAAGGGAGAATAATTTCCCCGAAATTCTATCGGCAGTCGCCTGCCTTTAGCTGTCTGCAATCATGTGACGACCGCAGGTAGAATACTGACTTATTCTTACGGCGTTTTGTGAAAACACGTTTTCGTTGATACACGTTTCGAAGACAAGTTTCATCGACATTAACGTTTCATCGTCACTCGTTAAGGCTGAACTCCATGGGACGAATATGCTGGGAAAACTCGACGAATTTTCGCCCGGCGGCTTTTGCTCTGGCATCAGCGTGGCATCAGCATTTTGCTCTGGCATCATCTGGCGTGGCATCAGCACAGTGGCTGCTACGTCGCGCGCAAAGCGAGCGTGCCGTCGGGTGGCGTTCGTCAGCTATTCGTCGTATAATTCGCTCCATGGAGTTCAACCTTTACGCGAAATGCACGCTGTAGGGACATTTTGTCACGCGTGCATCTCTGAGGCGTGCGCTCACCGACCGAGCCCACCCGTTCACGCCGCTTTGTGGCGACAGTCCACGGCGGCTCATTACAGAAATGTTTACCCACCCGTCCCACCCATACACGTCACTTCGCGGGTACACTCTGGGGCGGATCATTACAAGAAAAAAAAAAAAAAGGGAAAATATAGGGAACCTAATCTGGGCCCGTTTGCTCGAAGCGCTAACCGCGGCTAAAGTTAGCCGCAGTACCTAGGATAGGGATTTTGAAATCACATGACTTGGGATGCGGGGAAACATGGCGGTGCCCCGGTGAGTGAGCGCCGCTCGCTTTGGAACTAATATGTCGTTGTAGCTGCAACATCGGGCGCTTTAGTCAGCAACGAATGGTGCAGGAGGTTTTCGCTTTGCCTTATCTCACTCTAATTGCAAAGCATGGGCGATGACATCGCCGCATTTTTCATATAGTGTTTCGATTCTGGGCATTCCTAAGCCTAAATGAACGCGATAATTGTCGCCATGGCAACGTCTTTGGAAAGTGGATTGCCTTGACTCAATCGGCCGGGTATTGATAGCACACAAAAGCAGACAGCGTCCCAACCAACGAGCTTGAGTAAACTTAGAGCGGTAAACCAGCGGTCAAAAATGGCGCCCCCCCGGTTGCCGCCATCTTGCCTGTTTGCCACATTAGTGATCACGTGACGTTAAGATGGCTGCGCCCAAAGGTGGGGCAGATCAGATTGGCCAGATCGCGGTCAGCAGATGGGCACTCTGGGGCTGTGTTCGAATCTTACTCGAATGGCGCCGAGTTATTCCGGCGGATCAAGTCACGTGACGAGACAGATGCAGCAACGCTGGACGCGGGTAGGTTTTCGAACGCAACGGGTAAAAGAACTTCACCCAGGAGTGAGATAAAAGCTGCGTTCGATTTACTTGCACCTCCTGCGCCGATGCAGAAAAGTGTAGGACCGGAAGTACACCTCCCCACACTTTTCTGCACCGGTGCAGGCGCTGCAAGTAAATCGAACGCGGCTTCTATCTCACTCCTGGGTGAAGTTCTCGCACCCGTTGCGTTCGAAACCCTACCCGCGTCCAACGTTGCTGCATCTGCCTTGTCACGTGACTTGATCCGCCGGAATAACTCGGTGCCATGCGGCTAAGATTCGAACGCAGCCCCAGAGTGCCCATCTGCTGACCGCGATCTGGCCAATCTGATCTGCCACAACTTTGGGCGCAGCCATCTTAAAATCACGTGATCACTAATGTGGCAAACAGGCAAGATGGCGGCAACCGGGGGGGTGCCATTTCCGCTGCAGGCAGTGGGTTCCGGTTTACCGCTCTAAGGTAAAACTCAAGCTCGTTGGTCCAAACAGACTTTTTTCTAAATTATTCAAGCATCGCGAGGAGAACGCTGGAAGTGCAATTCTACGGTCCTCGCGCGCTGGTCTTCCTCTTATAAAAGATTTGAAGTAAAAAATCATAATAAGGCTTTAACGAACGCGCGTGCACGGCGAAATTCGTTTTATGCTGGCTGCTTTAGAACGGTTGCTACCACAGACGCAAGTACGTGCGACGCGTGCAACTACAGTCGTAGCATGCACCTCGGTGCTTGCATAATTTAGAAAAAGGTCTGTTGGGACGATGTCTGCTTTTCTGTGCCATCAACAATCCGCTTTCCAAAGACGTTGCCATGCCGACAATTATCGCGTTCATTTAGGCTTAGGAATGCCCAGAATCGAAACGTTATCTAAAAATGCGGCGATGTTATTGCCCATGCTTTGCGGTTTAAGTGAGGTAAGGCAAAGAAAGCGAAAGCCTCCTGCACCATTCGTTGCTGACTAACGCGCCCGATATTGCAGCTACAACGCCATATTAGTTCCAAAGCGAGTGGCGCTCACTCACTGGAGCACCGCCATGTTTCCCCGCACCCCTACCGAGCCAGTCAAGTGATCTCAAAATCCCTCTCCCAGGTACTGCGGCTAACTTTAGCCGCGGTTAGCGCTTCGAGCAAACGGGCCCTGAGCTGTCGATGAAACGTCGTTCGATGGACGAATGGCGACTGCCGGTGGAATTTCGGGGAAATAATTCTGCCGGGTGCTAGGAGAATAGAAGACACACCTCCGGTTCTTGTTTGCTTAGTAATCTTCTCAGTTGTGTTACAGCTTTTTCGTACCTCTTCACATATCACGGATTGCTTGCAAGTTTTACCTGTTTACGGAATAGGCTGTCTAATAAACTTATTCTATGAGATTTGAAAACAATCCCGTGTGTCCGTTTACCTGCCTTTTTGCAATCACCGGGGCGCATACATTTTTTAATGGTTTCCTTGATGTCTTAAATAGGTTTATGAAGTTAGTTATCAAGCGGGTGCATAAAGTGGTGCGACCATGCACCTTTGAATCGGGTGCATCTGTGTTCTCTTCGAATTTAGTGGGTGTAGAAAGAGGTGTAGCAGTACACTATTGAACGGGGTCCTCGTGTGTTCCCTTTGAGAGCAGCAGGTGTAGAAAGGGGAGTAATGGTACACTATTCAGTGGGGTTCATTTGTGTTTTCTTTTTCAGTGAGGCGGGTTCATGAAGAGGTGCAATGGTACACCTTCGAATGGGCTGCATCTATGTTCCCTTTTATTTCATTGGGTCGTAGATCTCTGGGTGTACCCGTGACACCCTTTTCTTTTAGAGTGTGCATGCGATGCGTTTAGGACGGATAATTACATTGGAACTATTGTTTGAAGTCAATAAACCACCAAAATCATCTTTGAGCTGAGAATCTTCGAGCATATTTATATTGAAATCATCACCCAGGAACAAGAGGCACCTCTCTTGATTAGCAAAACAAAACAACGCTTCTAAAAACTGCATGAAACTCGAAACATTACCATTTGGAGGACGATATAGAACAGAGTAAATATGATTTCTTTTTTTAACACAAAGTATCTGATAATCTCAGGTCACAATACAACAGTGCTGGAGGTAATGCGTTAATAGTAACGACGTTACTCGTGACGCGTTACATTTTTTGTTAACGAATTAATGTAGTCGCTAGTATTCTGAATGACTAACGAGTAAAGTATTTTCGTTACTTTTTTACAGTATCGGTTATCAAATTACGTTACTCGTTACTTTTGACCAAAACTGGTGAAATACATTAGGTATTTGGAAAAGGTCACGACGCCTGATCTAACGTTGAAAATAGCAATCTTGTGCATAAAACTGGAGGCGTTAGTGGAACTCAATTTAGGTCACTTATGGTGAATTCCGTTCGCAGATCTCGAGCGCTCCAAAAGCGCTCCATTTGGAGCGCGCATATTCCGCTCGCAGATCTGGCTCAAGTTGGTCATCTTCCGCTCGTAGATCTCTGGCAGCGCCCGCTCCACGGAGCGCCCCAAACTCCGCCGAACTTGCTCTGCGGGTTTCACGGATCTCTCCGGAAGCTAACAGAGCGGCCCACGTGATTTCCGTCTAAATCGGCGGTGCGCATGCGCGGCGAGGTTAGAGAGATCGGCGGGCCGGTCGGGTCGTGGAGTTGGATCTGTTCGGGTGCGTCGGTTGTTTACTCTGGATTGTGACGGCTCGAACGCTTGTACCTCGCGTAGATCAGGGATAAAAAGCCGGGGATGTGGAGCGTGGCAAATCGTAAGCGCTGACGTCTGTGATTGTGAGAGGAAGAACGAGAAAAAGAACGACAGAAAAGCCGGAGGCAGACGCAAGGTTAGGCCTATTCATTCTGCAGCCAGCGATTGTTTACCTTTTTACAGTGCATTCCGTCGGCGTTTTCCCGTGAAATAAAGCAAGAAGTGGTTAGGCAACGACCGCGCAAGTGATGGTTTGTTACCTGTGTTTATTAAAGTCATACTACAAATCTGAACTCCACCGCTGGCAATCGCTGCATGTCCGTGCCCCGCCGCTTCGAGGCGGCCGAAAGGTATGTGACGGTGCCGAACGCAGACGTCTTTGTTATTTGTGACATGGGCGCCGCGGTCTGTGTCGCGTGTTACTTCTGCAGCTAAGCAGTGACAGTCGTCACTGGTCGTCGGAAAGATCAGCCGGCTGAGGCGTTGGTGGGCTTGTCAAGTTCGAGCAGCGGCCATTTTGTACGGCGGAGGGAGAAGGGGTGAGGAGGGGTGTGGGGGAGGTCGCTCCAAAAATGCAAGTTTATCTTCCCCTCGTCGATTCGGAGCGGGTCCCACGGAGCGGAATTTTGCCTCCCTCGCGGATTTTGAAAAGCGCTCCAGATCTACGAGTGGAATTCACCATAAGCTCAATGGAGGATCGAGCTTCTCTGCTCGAGGGGCAACTACTTGCGCTCGTGCCCGCAATGCCCAGGAAATGTCTTATTTTGCTTCTAAGACTTCTGAACCTTCGATTTCCCAAAACGGTGGGTTTTCCTAGGGTGCCTACATGTTTCCGCCGCTCCGCTGTTTAGGGTGGGAACAACGTTTGCGATATCTGTTGCCGAAAAACCAGTGTCGAATACCTCGTTACCATGGCAGTCTCCGCTGTTTTCGTCGACCATTTTGTCACACTCGCCGGTCGTGCGCTCGGACTAGGCCTGCTACTCCGCTAATCCTCGTTAGGGCTAGGGAGCGCTCTCCGCTCTCGTTCCGACGGCGAGGTTTCGGCGTTCAATGCCGGTCTGTTGCGCTCCATTTTGTCGCGGCAACTCGCGTTTCAATAAAAGCAACGCACAACGACGACCGCCATCCCTCTGAGCCTCCGACCCCTCCACGGTGGACTCCTCTAATGAACGGAAACGGAAGTGGCCTAACAGTGTTGCCGGTGTGTCGAGACTACAGAAGCTCAACGTTGTTTACGTTTAGCGAAATAAGAAGTGGGAAAGAATGGAGGTGGGAGACGATTTGGGAAAGGGTGACAAGTGGTTGGCGCCACCCTAAAGCGGAGTGGAAACATGTATAGACCATACCATTTAGCGCTCTCTGGGCGGCACCAGTTTGTTCGACCGCAGCGCCCTCACCACACATCCGGGAAGTTTAGCGAGTTCGGCGGGGTAAAACGAGAGAGAGGGAACACGCCCGAATCCGCTAGCAGATGACAAACCGGGAGGTTGCCATTCTCCATCTTTGGGCTGTATCGGCGGGCTGTACGGAACATCAAACTCTCGCTCGTGGCTGCCGTTGGGAAGTGGTTCGCGCTCTTAGAATAGTTATGGCTACTCCAAAATCAACCTAGAGCTCTCTGTTGTACTATTTCGGTAAATGATCAACTAACACATATTTTTTTCCGTTACTTAAATAGTAGCTGAGTCAGCCGGCAGTACTACCCTCAACTACCGCGTGTATTGCGGCAGGAGAGCACGTTTTTATTTATTATTTCAGACTTCCACTCATGGTCGCTAAAGGCCTACACCAGTACGAACTTTTCTATAGTAAAAAAGGTACAGCAACCGGATTTACTTTTCGCCGGAGAGACCGGCCAATCTGACAGTTTTGCCTATTTTTTTTTTATTTGCACGCAGGTAACAGCGCAATTGGACCCTGTGAGTCTTTTTATCTAGCATAATATTACACGACAACTGGCATACCAAAATCTGCTCATCTGCGCTTGAAAGTTCCAAAATGACGCGATTTTAAAGCTGCGGTCCCACGGCGGCCATGGCATATGACGCTTTCCGCACGTTTTCGAAATGCGATTGTGGCGTGTTCAAGCTTGCTAAAATTATGTGTTATATATCGTCTTGTACTGTACAATATTACCTTTCCTCTGCTGTAGGATTTGTTTTCCTAGTGCGAAACGCTAATTCAGTGGGCACCCGCGAACATTGGCCTTTTCGGCAAAACATGGTTTCGTAGTACAGTGGTACAGGGTACACAATCGGAGAAATTTCTTTCAAATTTTAGAATGTTATAGAAGAAGAGTGCGTTCATTGTCAACAGAGGCCCTTTTTACGTTTTTCATTTTATTTTGGCAGATGTTTACTTTAAAATGTTTACCTCGCGGAAGCACATTCAGTCGCGAATTTTAGGCCGCCTACTCGGTCATTTTATTTGAAACTTTTCACATGTGTTTGCAACTATGGTCGAAAGAGCTACGCTAACATTCATTGTAATATGGTCTAAACTTTATTCGGAATGCTCACGTGAAAAGTGACAAAAACAGTTAATTTTTGGCAAACTTCATTTGGTAGTACAGTAGTACAGCGCTTAGGGATTGGCGCATTTGAATCAAATTGTAGACCCGCAAAGAAAAACGTATTCTGCTTTGTCTACAAAGGCCCTTTTTCTAAATTTCGCCGTTGATTTCCCATAAAAAAAGTTTGAATATAGGTGAAATCACGAATCTGTTGATCGTCAAAACCGAGTATTTTGACCGATTTTGGCAGACATTTAGGCCGATATTTCTAGCATGAGACGAAGATTACTGTCCCAGGTCCTAATTAATAGCCCTCAGTTTCGCTAATCATGCCTAATTATTAAAAAAATCATCAAAAATACAGAAAATATAAATTGGATGTCTGGTAGCGCCCTCTATGTGGGGGCGGCGGAAATGTGACTACGCGAGGTTCAGGAAACTGCCGAGGATGGCGCTGATTCCAGCTGTGGTTGCCAGCTTCGGAAACCGGTTGTACACTTGGCTTCTTGCGTTCCTTGCAAAATAACATAGCTGGAAAACTTGGTCGAAACTCGTGAGGTCCTTTATAACACGGTACTTTCTGCTCATATAGCTTTTAGGAAGAGTTTCAATCGCTTTCATATTGTCAAACGATTTTTTTTATGCGAGGCTCCACCGGTTCAGTCTGCTGAATAAATCGTTCACGCAATCGATATCGAAGATTCAAATTACCAAAATGCCAAAATCGCCAGTTCCGCGTCAATACGCAGCGTGACGCACGTGCTTCTGGTCCGTGTGCACGTACGTGTTTGCTGCGTGGTTCTTCGGTTGCTGCGAGTTTTCGCGTATTTATTGTGCACTGCTTACCTCGGTCTGCGCATGCCTCTCATCCTTGTAACTACCCCTGGGGCCCTAAACTCGTCAAATACAAAGTTGGGGCCGAAGTTGAGGGAGCGCACCGATTGTACAATCGCGACGATGACTCAGCGTTTTTGTCGCCGACGTCCAATCGGCGCGCTCCACGAACTTTCGGCTCCAACTTTGTGTTTAACGAGTTTAGGGCCCCTGGGTCCCTAAACTCATCAAACACGAAGTTGGGGCCGAAGTTGAAGGAGCGCACTGATTGGCCTATCACGACGATGACTTCGCGCTTCTTTCGCCCACGTCCAATGAGAGCGCTCCGCGAACTTTGGGCTCCAACTTTGTCTTTGACGAGTTTAGGGACCCTGGGGTTCTAAACTCGTCGAACACAAAGTTGTAGCCAAAAGTTCGTGGAGCGCACCGATTGGACGTCGGCGAGAAAAACGAGAAGTCATCGTCGTAATTGTCCAATCGGCGCGCTCCGCCAACTTCGGCTCCAACTTTGCGTTTGACGAGTTTAGGGCCCCTGCTCTGTGTGCCTTACGTGAAGTTTGGGTCTGTCTTTTCGTTCGCTGACTAAGCTCGTGTCGGTGTCCTTCCTACTGGCTGCTGTTCGTGTTTGCGTATCGTCTGTGTCCTTTTGATTACTAGGTCCCCTGTTCATGGGGCGGAGCAAGCGGTGGGCGTCGCGCCAGGGGTGGGTCGTGATTGGGGAAACAGCTTAGCAGCCGACGCCGACTTCGGCGCGTTTCTTCTGCGCACGCGCGTACTATCGTTGATATCGCTACTTCGCGCCGTGACGATGCGCTGATCTACAGGCCGGTCGGCGCTCGCGTGATATTGTAGAAAATTCTCGAGCGTGTACTTACGTGTCCAAAGCCATCATAGAATTAAAGTGGACATTTGGCTGGCAGCCGGCATACCGTGGCTTTGAAAACAGATTGCTAGGAGTGCCCTCTCATTTGCTGGTTCCACGCCGGGTGCGCGCAGTCCGTGCTTCTGGCCGGCCCGGCCGCCGAAATGCGTTTTTCTGATGCTTGTTTTGTTTTGAACAAACAATATATTCCTGCTGATATTCTCTTTTATAATCTTCACTCTTGACAACTCTTTAGTGTTCGAAGGAACTCCGTAAAATTTGATGATAATGCATGTGTAAGTACAACTGGAACCTCATAGTTGCGAGAATACTTTTCCTGGATTGTCTGCACCTTTCTGATAATATGATTGGTCTCCATAAATTGCACTTCCCCGCTTCGGGAGCACGGCCAGCGGTGGTTCTCTGTCGGTCATCGAACCTCACACACGTGAAGCGTTGTCAAAGCTGTAATATACCGGGCGTTTTATTATTATTTTTTTTTTGAAAGAAATGATATTTTTGGTATTCCTACGGGATAACATTATCGGCTGCGGTGGACGTAAAGGAACGAGCGTAAATTGACAGTTAGTGGCCTAATAAACTAAAAATTGCCATTTGCGAACGCTGGAGAGGGGGCGACCTCCTCTCCACCGTTCGCTCCGCTGAAGTGGAACAGGGTGGGAGGAGCTCTTGACCTGTCACCGACTACAGTTGCGAATTCCACTTGTCATTTTGGAGCAATGACGAGATAGAGCTGAGTCATGTATTGCGTTCTTTGCGATGGAGAACGCTATGCGCGCGGAATTGCTCCACGTATGCACCAGTCACCAGTAAAAACGACCTGTCCTCCGAGGAAGTCGAGCGAGACGCCGGCGGACATGGGGGTCGGCCACCTCACCGTCACCACCGTCTACCGTGCCTTCAAAAACACGGGGCGCAATCTGTTTCTGCAGTGTAACAAAAAATCGAACAAACAAGGTGCAAACTTTTATTTTTTTCCTAAGTGTGGTTCGCAGGGCTGAACAGAATGCAAAAACGATACGCCGTGCTGGGATGACGTCGACTACAATGGTACACAATCATAACAAAAGCACAAATCCTGCCACATTCTTTTGCTACAGTGATAAGAGCATGTATACCTTTGTCCGCGATGCAGCAACAAAGACATTATTTCCAAATTAGAGTTCGAAGTAAGCCTTCGATGCTAGCACTGACCAACTCACTTCACTCACAGGATGAAAACGTGCAACTTCGTATCATTCGGACAGAGATCGAAAAATAACACGCACCACTTCAACTTGGACACCCAAAAATAGTGAACTTTAGTGGATCGCACGCAAAAGCTTCGTGTACGCAATAAAATTGCCGGTCAGAAGTACGGTTCCGCAAACAAAATCAACATATGAGTCATCAAATTATGAAGAAAAACCAGGTGTGAGCGTGCCAAAAATATTCGACATTTATTGTTGTCAATATTTGTTTTTCTATCCACGTGCTTATGTCGCAGTGGAAAGCCGTGAAACTCCCCATAAAATTATTTTGAGCAGTGTTTCTGACGGTGCTCGCTCGATCGTAAAATGCCGCTTTGTTGCTGCTTTGGCGAATCAAACAAGGAAGCCACGTTCACTTACAATGTCCTGTCCACAAGAAGGAAGGTCGGAATTTCCGCTACGTTCTTTGTTGTTTTTTTTTAATATTTTTTTTTGCACAATATCGGGTATGATCCTTCCCTGCACTCTCGCTGCGACGAACAGTCCGATAAACGAGTCACCCTATGACAAAGATGGGGGACCCGAAAACTCCTAGAATCGTGGTTTGTTCTCAGAGACACATCCGTGTGTAAGAAAAACCGCGGCCCTCTCCAAGTCAACGCTATTTATCTTCTTGATAAATAGTGTTTACTTGAGGTTGAACTTTGCATTTGCTTTGCAAACACAAGCGTGACGACACGTACGCATCCCACGCGACCCGACTGAAGTCTGAACTGGTGTACAATACGTGGACAATGGGGTATCCTTTTGACTTCCCGGCCGCGACGACCTTGGCGACGGAGGAAAGATGGGGGACCCGAAAACTCCTAGAATCGTGGTTTGTTCGCAGGGACACATCCGTGTCGCGGCCCTCTCCACGAAGCTTGCACGGGCATTCTTGTGTAACTACTGAAGATGCCTCCCGCATAAGAGGCGAAACATCTAATGAAATTGTTTTTTCCTGTCGTGTGAAGTCGGTGCTTTTATTTTAATTATGTTACCAGTCGGCCTGTGTAACCAGTGCTCATTTGAAGAATCGCCTTTGTGTTTCCTGAGCCCCAACCAAAACACCCTCATAACATTTTTTTTTACTGTTCGGCTACGTTGGAATAGCCTGTAATCGACATAATTTTTTCGATTTTTCGAAAGCCTACTTTTATTTTATAATTATCTGTAACCAATTCTAATTGAAGAAGTGACAAGTATAATAATTATACCATGATTTCATATTAAAATTCGACGAACCGGGAGATGCAAAATTCGGAGAAACAGCGTTTCAAAAAAATATCCGGTGTCCGAAACTTGCTTATATGAAAATGTCTAACATGTGTATGTGTTCTAAAACAGAACATGAGTGCAATGTGGCAACTGAATGGCCTCACAGACAGTTGTCAACGAGATGGAATTTTCGATGAATTACCATTTGTCGAGTCATCCTACTACCGATTGGCCTATTCAATCAATTGCCCGTCGACAAATATTGTTCTTGTTTTATTTGCCATCTGCCACAAGGGGAGAGTGTAAGGCTCGTCAAGCCGACATCTGCCAGCATTTTCATCACGCCTCCAGCGCCAGTGCCGACTGACGCCGACAAGTTGGCCTAGAAATAAATACCTACGGACTATTCTATAGCCGTTAAATATCTCTACGCGAGCATGATTTGTTTTCAAATGGGCGCCCGCCTGTCGGCGCTTCTTTGAATTATACATAGGTCACGGTCAAAACGTTCCGCAGCTAATGAGTGAAGGCCGACCAACCTATTTTGTCCAATTGTCCGTGTATGGGAGATGAGAATGCCACTGCGCCAAAAAGAAGCACATCGTTTACGTGGGGCGGCGGAGAAAAGCTCACCAGAGGAAAGCTCACCGGATTTACTCCTCATATATATATATACATATGAGGTCAAAAATGCGTACTGTCGGAGTTACTAATTCGAAGTTTACGACGACGTTTCGAGCGGGGACCACTCTTCATCACCGAATATATATATATATATATATATATATATATATATATATATATATATATATATATATATATATATATATATATATATATATATATATATATATATATATACATTTTACTAATTCAATGTATGGACATTTACACTCACCAAGTAACCATTTTCAGCCGTGAAAAAAAAAATTGGGTTGTGTGTGTGTTTATACAGTCTAGAACTTGGTCTGCCTCACAGGGGCGACGAGTCTCCCAGCTGTAGATGAGAAATTTAGGCAGTGCAGTACAACCGCTAGCCTGGGGTCTTTAACGGGCACCACGCAGTAGTGATACACGACCGCACGCCCGTACGATGCTCATCCAGATCGAAACGGGCAGGGGTGGGGATCGAACCCAGGATCCCTGGGTTCTGCAGCGCGAGCTTTCGCTCCACGTGCTCCGAGCTGGTGTGCGCTAGACCACTCGGCCACCGATCCTTTTTTTTTTCTCTTTATTAGAGAGTTTTAGTAGATCGTTCCGATACCTCCGATAGCCCCGATAACGATACTATGCATGCTCAAGGGAGGCGGTGGCAGAGTGTCGGGTGTCGTTATCGGAGTCATGGGAACGATCTACTAAAACTCTCTATTGACCCGGCCACCGATCCCCCTTTCAGCTGTGATTTGAGACTGTGCTGTGTTTATCCCGTTCTTATTTATATATTTTTTGTTTCTCCCGTTTCTGGCCTTTTTAGTATAGGCTTCCACCAGCTCGCTTGCGCGTCAACTCTAATTTTAAGTGAAACAAGTTTGTAAATTAGGGTGCCACTATATAGGTTTGAAATCCTATGCCAATTTTATTGCCATTTTGTGGGCCACGTACGAATTTTAAAATATATCTTTTCATCCAAATAATCGATTTGTAAATCGAATGGCGATTCGGACGAATTTATTACGACGGGAAGAACGAATTTGCAAATCTCTTGGCAATTAGGAAATTTGAGCCATTCTTGGTTTCCGATTGGTCGCGTTCAGTAGCGGCTTCCTGCGCACAGAGTAGCCTCGCGTCAGAATTCGCGGAGTCTCTAATGACCGGCCAAAAAAGTGCGGCGCTTCAACTGCTCCCGCCCAGACGACTTGATGTATTTGTATACACCCATGACATCGGCCGCGATCGGCGATTGAGGTTCCGTTAGCCGACGCAAGCGTCAGCAGACGTCTCATATTTCCATACTCTCATTTAGCTACAGAAACAGAAACAACAAAAAAATCATCCAGTCCATATTCACTATGTTCACCACTGACAAGATAGTCGGTAGTCGACGAGTTTCCGTGCAAAGCCGATCAAAACGAGGCACCAGAGCAACGTTTGCCTCGCTTCCTTTTACGGCTACCATTAGGAAAGATCTGGCTTGTCGCGTTCCCTCAACGTCACTCCGAATATTGTTTGTTCCCCGCGCACCATCCTGTTGTAGCAATATTTTTATTGTCCCCATGTGATTTCTTTTTTATGATCTTATTGGTGTTTGATCATAATTCTGTCGTCGAAATCGTTTTTGCTGCCGACCCTACCATTCTTTTGACCCTCTCGCAGCAAAGGATATTATGCCGGCATTACACACGAAATAAGAATGTAGACACTCCGTCCCATATCTCAAATTACATCACAATGTGTTTACACAACTGTAGTGCAGAGGTACACTGTTGAAGGAGTACTCTTTTTTATTCGTATTTCAGAAAGCGCTTCCTACCATTTCTACGCGCGAGTGCTCCTGCAACCCAAGCATGGTATACAGTTACGTCCTCGCGCCCATGCCTTTGCCAGCCCCGTACACAACTTATGTTGTATCGAAGATGCATAGTTCAAAATTGACAGTCCCACTTTTCTACACCGCTTCAAAACCCCATCTCGCTCAAATCACTTGGCAGCCGGACAATTTGGGGCAGGGGGCCTCCAGTTGGGGATTTATCCGGTACATTGTCCTCCCAACAATGAACCTGGGCGCGACGCGCCACAGGGTGAGAACGTGAAAGGAGGGGCGTAAGAGTGGAGAAGGAAACTCAAGGTCGCAAGCGACAGGAAAAAGGGTTTCGAAATTGGCGCGCAGGTTTTGCAGCATTTCCTCACACGGACAGCCAACGCCGCCCTAGTGGTTCAACTAATGTCTTATTCAAGATGGTCGCCGTGCTACCGCAGCCTTAAACAGAGTTTGCACGCCAGGCGGACGCTAGCTACAGCCCACTCGGCGGAGCAGACGACATCCGGGGTGAGAGGGGTAGTGCATTTTTTTCCTCTTTTACCCTCTCTGCTATGACCCTAATGGAACGGTCTATAGACCGTTCCATTAGGGTCATAGCAGAGAGGGCAATAAAGAGAAAAAAATGCCCTCCCCCTCTCACCCGTATGTCGTCTGCTCCGCCGGGTGGACTGTACCTAGCGTCCGGCTGGCCTACAAACTCTATTTAAAATCGCGTCATTTTGGAAATTTCAAGCGCAGATGCGCAGATCTTGGTATGCCAGTTATCGTGTAATACTATGCTAAACAACAAGAGTAACAGGGTCCAATTGCGCGGTTACCTGCGTGCAAATAAAAAAAAAATAGAAAAAACTGTGTCAGATTGGCCGGTCTCTCCGGCGAAAAGTAAATCCGGTTGCTGTACCTTTTTTACTAAACAAAGTTCGTACTGGTGCAGGCCTTTAGCGACCATGAGTGGAAGTCTGAAATAGTAAGTAAAAACGTGCTCTCCTGCCGCAATACACGCAGTAGTTGAGGGTAGTACTGCCGGCTGACTCAACTGCTACTTAAGTAACGGAAAAAAGATATGCTAGTTGATAATTTACCAAAATAGAACAACAGAGAGCTTTAGGCTGATTTTGGAGTAGCCATAACTATTCTAAGAACGCGAACCACTTCACAACGGCAGCCACGAGCGAGAGTTCGATGTTCCGTACAGCCCGCCGATACAGCCCAAAGATGGAGAATGACAACCTCCCGTTTTGTCGTCTGCTAGTGGAGTCGGGCGCGTGCCCTCTCTCTTGTTTGACCCCGTCGAACCCGCTGAATTTTCTGGATGTGTGGAGAGGGCGCTGGTGTCGAACAAAATGGTGCCGCCCAGAGAGCGCTAAATGAATGGTCAGCCTTCATGTGCGCTTTGTTTCCACTTATCAGTCCATCTATTCACCCATCCATCTCAAAATTCTGCACAAACCTATCGCTGCACGGAACTAACATCCGTCACAATAAACATAAAAAAAAACTTTTTGACTAAAAGAGACGTCTGTTAAAAGGCGACATTATCTCGCTTCTCGAAGGCCGAAACGAACCTTCGGCTACCAGCTAATTCCGTTCGTCCTCCTTTTTTTTTTTTTTTTTCATAGTCACCATTTACTAGGCTTGAACGAGCGACTGCGTTAGAGCCCCCTCCCCTCCCTCCTCTTCCCCCTCTGCTTTGTGCAGCAGAGGTGGACAGCGGGGGGCGGGGGGGGGGGGGGGAGGAGGGAGAGAGAGAGACATCGGTTTAAAACAGTGGACAACTAAAGTCGGTGACAGGTCAAGAAGGAAGTGGAAGCTAATCCCACCTCTTTCCACTTTAGTAGTGCGAGCGATGGAAAGGAGGCGACCTCCTCTCCAGCGTTCGTTCCGCTAAAGTGGAAAGAGGTGGGAGGAGCTTCCACTTCCTTCTTGACCTGTCACCGACTATAGTGGCGAAGCGATTTGCTCGTTTCTCTAATTACAAAAAAAAAGCAAAAAAAAAAAAAAAAACCTTTATTAAATTTTTTATTTTCACTCTCCCCCTCACTGCCTCAAAGTTCCTGACCCACTTTTTTACACAGAAAATTTTTTCGCTTGATTAGTCTTTACTTCACTAAGCTCATAAAAAAAAATTTAAACCTGAAAAGAGAAGTTACAAACACTAAACCTTTTTTTTTTTTTTCGCAGAGAAACTAAGAGCTACTGGTGGTAAGAGACAGCAAGTGATTATAACCAGTGTGCTGGTAACCGTGTTCCACATAATGAAGTAAATCAGTCTCTGATAAGAGTATGAACCGGACTGTTACTAAAACCGGCCTAAAGATGACGGGTGTTGGTTGGCTGGTTGTGTTCCAGCCGTCCCCGTTCGCATGCTGTAGTTCATAAAAGCCGATTGACTACTGGCTCCGGCTCATTCTACGTGTGAGATGAACATGAATAACAAAACTCCGTCGCTATGGCCAGGATTGAAGGAAATGTATTAACTAAAGTAGACGGAATCAGATAATTTACAGTTTCAATGCCTACTCTGCATGCTGAAAATTAAGCTGCTTCGCGCACCAAAGATGTCTAGTTCTAACTTAAAAAAGCACATCAAGGTGAGTACGTTTCTCGATTATAATTAGTTCTCTTTTCGTCCCCCTTTCCACAATGTTCACAGATCGCGGGCATTTTTTAGAAGTTGCTGATGTTTCACTGCCCTCGTTGCTTTATGCCAGTGCTAGCGCTTCCAGAACTTCTCAATAAGTTCATTAACGCATTCCGCAAACATGTCAACCATAGTCATAATCTAATATATTAAGCAGGTGGGTGAAAGAGAAAACTAAATAGTTTTTTCTTTCACGAGACCGAAGGCATGTTTGTAAGTGAACACATCTCTGCCAAACATATGTACTCGAACACAAAATTAACGTAAAAGTAACGTTCGTTATCTTTGAAAAGTAACGGTAACGGTATATCGTTACGCTTGTAAAAGAGTAACGTAGCTCAATATAACGCGTTAAGTTTTACCAAACTAACGAGTAACGCTATTTCGTTACTTTTTTTAGGTAACGGGCACAACACTGCAATAGAATAATTACTGAGTATTTCGAAACCAGAGGCACGAGTTTGCAATGAAACTGCAAATGATTGCGGTTTAAAAAGAAATGAGTGCAGCCTGGAAGAAAACAAAAAATCATCGTCATCTCTATACCACGTTTTGGTCATCATGACCACATCAAAAGAAGTTTGGATTGAGTCATAAAAACAATGAAAGATTATCTTCTTTTAATCTGGCGGATTGAACATTTAAATGAGATAAACTCAACGATCTAGATGTCTGTTTTTGTATGAAAGTGTTGATACACTCTACCGTCAAAACACCTAGATCTTAAAACATGATAGTAAAAAGGAAACAGTAAAAGAGACACGCCAGCTGTATTTAGATCTTGTCTATATCTCCAGAATCGGAAATATCGCCTTCCTTGCAAATACTGGTGCTCACGCCTTCTTTGAGACCGCCATTCCAAGCAGCTTTTTCAGGGCGGGGCACAAGTGTTCATTTACATAGACAGGCGATGTTTCAGGCAGTCCGAAATCTTGGCAAGTAATTCTTTTTTTTTTTCTTTGCCTTATCGAGAACAGAGTTTCGCTTTTGTCGTCGCTGCAACTGCACTATCATGTTGCTCTTTGTCGTATCTCTCGTGGGAACACGATGGCACTCTTCTATATCAGAAAGGGCGATCTGCTCTCCGATGGGGTCACCTAGCGTAAATACCAGATAATTCACGTTATCAGTTCCAGTATTAGGTATTCCTTTCACATCGATGTTGTAGCGTCGCGAATACTGCTCGAACTGAACAAGTCTCAGTTTATTTTCTTTCAGTAGTTCGGCCATCGTGTCACATTTTTGGCTAAGTTGAGCTTTTTCTTTTTTACTCCTTGCTGATGAAATTCATCCCATCGCTTATGCATTTTAGCTCAGTATGAATCTCACAAAGGTCAGTTCTGAAATAACTCGTTTTTTAGCTAATATTTTAGTTCCTTTACCAACCTAGTCATGTCCTTGGACAGTTCAAAAAAACAATAGAAATACAATTGAGAACACGGAAAGGCAGCAGCAGCAGCATCAGTTATTCACACAGATAAGATAAAAGATACAGTAACCAACCTGCGGTAAATATAGGCGACAATTAGGTGATGCGTTGTGCCACTGCCGCTGCTGCCAAGTGAAGCGCAGTTGCTGGTTTTCCCAGCTTTTGGAGTCCTCCGCTGGAGACGTGGAATGTCTAGGAACCAATCGGGGCAGGTATACTCGTCAGCTGTGACGCCGCGACTGATATGGGGCGCGCGAAGGCTTTTATCTTGCTTGTGCCGGCACCGACGTTTCAGCACATTGCGGATGAATTCTTACTTCGGTTTGATCGCTCGCCCGGCAACGTGCACGCTATAGAAATTTCGTCGGTTGTGTCACCCGGCCGGTTGAACATGAAACGCCTATGCGGACTCTATGGTCTGCGCTCGCACCTTTACCGCTAATTTTGTCCATCTGCTTCGAAATTACACCTTAGCGGCTCCGACGTGAAAGCTCAGCTGAGACTGTGCTTTACGGGTTGCGTGAATTTTAGCAATGTTACAAGCATTCGACGATATCAATGACAGGCGCCCTACTTGTTATTCCAAGCTACGACAATTACTACTCTATTTACTATACCACAATGACAACGGACGTCAGTTCCAGAGCTGGTAAGATTCCATAACAACTATCGCTTAAAAATAAATCTCGATGGGGAAGTGCGAATCGCGGGCTTTGAAATTGAGCACTGTGGGCTGCCGAATTTTCCACGCTGACGACGATATTACGTCTCGCTTTTTCTGTTTAGGTGCCAGGCATGGTGAGACACGCTCCTCGTTCAGAATACTAAATTGAGTTCGTTCTGAGTATTTCATTTGAACTGAAGAAAAATAATTAACTACACAAACAGACGGAGTTGAACACTCGTATATTTGTATACTGTTGTTCTTGAATAGATCTAAGTGTTTAGCTATACTATTCAAGGTGGTCTGCTTAACCTAAATATACTGCAAATTTCAATTTAATTAACAAGATTTATTAAGAACAGGGCGGGTGCGAGTTAGACATGCGCAGTCTTCACCACGTATGATCAGGCTCGACAGATTATAGAGGAGCACAAAACTATCAAGGTTACATGACAATTAGCAGCTGGAATATCCTAATTAAATTTTTAATCACTTATTATAGCGGTAAGGTAGGAATCGCAGTATTGATGGCAATAACTTGTACAAGCCGGAAAATAAAATAAAAATATATTGTTAAAATGTATTAATTGTTCTAAAATACTTTTTGGTAGATTTTCGCATTGTGGCCGATTTACAAATTGTGCGCAAAAACGTGCACCAAACCCTGCCCACAATGATGCTCGAAAAAGTGACGTAGTCCTTCAGGCCACGGTGTCACTTATGTCGTCGACGCACCCGCCAAAGACACGCTGGCGAGCTCGTGACGACGCGACATATACGACTACGTCATTCTTCCAAGCGTAATTGAAAGCAGGGCTTGGTGCGCTCTTTTTCGGTGCAATTTTTAAATTGGGCGAATAAAGGCGAAACTCGATCGATTAATATATCTAAAACAATTACCTTCTCGCAAATTATATATGTATCTGGGCTCTAATTGTTATTGCCGTAAATTAGGCAATTTCAGCATTACCTACAAGAACCAACGATTAAAACTGTATTTAAAGGGGTTTAGTTACTTAGTCAAGTTACCGTGATGATTATTCCTTCAATTAATGACCACTGAACCTCATAAAAAAGCGGGG
Organism: Ixodes scapularis; assembly: GCF_016920785.2. Taxonomy (NCBI): domain Eukaryota; kingdom Metazoa; phylum Arthropoda; class Arachnida; order Ixodida; family Ixodidae; genus Ixodes; species Ixodes scapularis. The sequence goes on along the minus strand of NW_024609879.1, from coordinate 138,986,625 downwards.
AAGACAGAACTCCGCTAACTTTCATTCCCTACCTTTAAAAAAAATGATTGAATTAAAATTAAATACCCTGTATATGGCTAGAATGTTAGAATCATGAGCACTCGACCTCCTGATTACCGTCGTTCTTGCACTCGAGATTTGAATGCTGTGGACACGTATGTGCAGAATGACACATCCGTAACACACCGAGCACCGAGCGGCGGCTACCACGAAGAATCGCACACGTCGTGTTAAAACAGAAACATAAACAAGTAGCGCACACGAATGCCCACAGCAGTGGCCTTGCTGCTTTGTCACTCAGAACTTGTTTACTCGAAAACTGACAAGAGAACTTATTTTCCGACAGCCACAAGACTCATTGTTTTTTTGACAACCGAAAAGGGCGAGATGAAGTTATTTTGACGCTCAACAACAGAACACATAACGGGGCCTTCAGCAACTACTTGAAAAATTCCTACCAGCAGGTGATTGAGAAACACAGAAAAAAACTCTTTTCGCGAACAAACTATCAAGCACGGTGGACATCAGAGCTTGCAAAATAATAGCCATATAATAAACAAAAATCCTCGTTAAATAAACATGGTTCCAACTCGAAGCTTGTTGAACGTTCTTGAAAACCCCTCAATCGGCCAATTTTAAGTAGAGTGACGATCTCATATATGTCGAGCTTTTCTATGTTGTCGAAGGACCCGCGGAGGTAGCTTACATTTAAAATATTTTACATGGGAGCCCTGAACTAACCTTGATTGCTTTTGTTGATGTTTGGCACACAGCAAGAAGACCATTGAAACGATTGTCTGCAACAAATCCCAGTTGATAATTTGATTTCGTAGTGCGGGCGACCAATGCATTGCTGCAGAAAGAAACCAAGACGGGCGAAGTGCGCAAAGGAGCAAGTGGACAGAGACATTCTCATTGATCGGTCATGAGTTGCATCTTTCTAATTACTGACTCGATGTCACGTGCACCCTCTGTCCCCGGTGCCTCCATCTTGCTCCGACAAAAACCATATCAAAACCGGAAAACTGAACGATGCGTTCCCGCTCCCGCCTTTTCGGCTAGAAAAGTGCACACTTTCCGCTTTCCGCTTTTGGTTTTGGCACATTTTAACTTCCGCCTCCTTGTTGCTTTCGCCTCGTTTACACTTCCCTCTCCCGCCCCCCTCTCCCCCCCCCCCCCCCCCCCCCCCCTCCCCGGGAGGGAGCGAAAGACGGGGGTCCTTTCAGACATTGGACTCTCCTCCTGCTATAGACCCCTTTCGGAATTTTGGCAACACTGAAAAACATTTAGCGGGAATAGTAAAACATCTAGCCACATTGGGTGATCGCCGCCATTACGCAGGGTTCGACCGGTCGGCGTGCAGCGGAGTCGCCGTAGCGTTTTGAGCTATGGCTTGTGCGGGTGCTTTCCCGATCACCTGTTGGTCTAATGATCTATCGATACTGCCACATGTAAGTGACAGAGAGGTGGAGCAGTTCTACAGTAGCCGGTCAGGCACAAACCGGTGCATGGAAAGAAGCTACAACGTTTTCGTCGAAGCATACGTGGTCCCCGCACCGATAAGGGCTAACTACTCACGGAACAGGCAAGTTCTTTTTTGTTTTGTAGTGATTTTTTTTAGTAAAATTTCATAATTTTAATGCAGTTAATCATAGTGATCGCGCTTTTAGCGTGCCCACTCCGAACGACCCGGTACGCTGCCCCCGTCGTGAGCTTGTCGTTCGGTGACAGCCGAGAGCTCGCTCGTTTCGTTTTTCGTACCCCTCCAATAAACTTGCGACCGCGTACCAGTAACTGCAAAAGGTGCCTCACGAGTCACAACCTTGAGCGTTCAAGAAATCGCAATCGCAAATCGTACAGAACAGCAGAAAAGGTTGTACGGGTGGGTGGAGCAGCATTTTAAATTTCTTCCTCGGTCACCTTTTAAAGACTAAGAAATTAAGCGGTTTATGGCATTGCTCACAAAGCTACAGAGTAGACTTTCCAGAACCACTGATATATTGGGTTTATTTCACGGCGTTTTTAAACGTACCACGTTTGTTTGAACCCACCCAAAATGCGACATTGCAAAAAAAAAAAAAATGTGTGCTGGAATTGATTTTTATTTGCACAGAAAATATGCATAGCTGTTTGAGTGTCAAACCGGTGTATAATTTTTTTTTATCCCATTCAGTGCAGGAGGTTTCTTCATCAAGGGTTCCTGCTACCGAAGCAAGAAGAAGACCCAAGAACAACATACAATGTGTTCAGGAATAAAAACCGTTGAACAGAATAACAATTGTTGAACATGCTCTAAACACCAACTCTTTGGCTGCATTCTCACAAATTTCCAAACTGATTAGTAGCGTAACGTCCCTAAACGTCTAGCGGTACGGCCTTGGCACTCTGTTCAGGACACCACCCCAAAAGTTCCCACGATCGCAAGGCGGGTTCGAGTGATCTTCAGATTCGGTGTACACTGCATTTAGTCCACCCGACGTCTGTTTTCTGGAAAACTCTTTACCGGCGTGAGTAAAGGAAACGAACTTGCGGAAGAAGTAATCATGCATCTACACGCCGAACAAGTACCTAAAATGGCCTCGGTTGCAGTGAAGAAGCACTAAAGGAGGGAGCCGCTCGCGCATGCGAGCCGCGCACTGAACCGTGGCCGTACCTCTCTAGTTAAAGACACGGCTCGACACACGGCCACACTACTACAACATATAATCGTTTGCGATGCTTCCGCTTACGGATGATAAGAGCGTTTTCTTGTCTAACCCGTGAAAGTTTTGTAAACAACACGAGGACTCGGTTTTTCTTTTTGAACACTTTAGAACTTGTCTGACACGTACCTTTTTCCGTCTCCGTCAACGTATCAATCCTGCGTACACAAAGGTACGCAGCAATGCGATGGCATATTGATGCGGCGCGCGCAGACTGGGACTCAAAGTGTAAGCAGCACCGTTGTAGGCGGTAAGATGCAGGCGGTTCTGGCGGGACCCCTGCGTAATGGCGGCGGACCTAGTTGCAGTTGCGTGCAACAGGTGGCGCTCTACTCTGAAAGGGGTCTATTCAGGGAATAGGTCAAAGTACACAGCGGATGCCGTGGTTTGTTTTGTACGTTGCGAACAAGAATTTGTTCGCCGAAATACTGAGCGAAAATTTCCAACGTAAACATATCACTTTAAATGGGGTTCACCACTACGTTGATACACTATTCGCTATTTGTTTCTCAGCTTGGCGAGCTTCAATGTTCACTTTGATGTCAGATGAGAAAACAAACGTCACAATCAGTATGCAAACTCATTTTTATTAACTTTTTAATTCATTGTTTTATTAGTCATATTGCAGTGGCCCTAAAGAAGGCGCTTGCTATTAGTCACTTGACAACTTGAATAAATTTGCCAACCTGTAAAGGGTTTTAAGGTATTGATTGGCCAGTTTTCTCCGTTATGTCACCCAATTCCGAAACGATATGCTGAAAGTGTGCCGGAATTCCTTCTCGCAGTAATGCTTAGAAACATGATGTTGCCCTTAAGTCTCGTCGTCATTAGGGAGTTTTCGTAGATAGTTTTCACCGTCTCGCAACGCTCTCGGCAACCTGCTAAATACCCAGAACTCTACGGTCAAGGCCACCGGCGCGCAGGCGCAGTAGCGGCTTTTTCGTTGCGGAGGGCTTAGCGGAGGGGGAAACGCGGTCTTCGAGAACTCCCTATTCTCTCAACATTGCCTCCTTGGTAGATGCGCCGACAGCGTGCAGTTAAGATAATTACGAGCTGCTCTAACACCAAGAACGTCACTCCTCTAGTTTTATTCTGTGCAGGGTCTCGCAGTGCTTTTTCTGCATATAATTTCAGATTAATGCATATTTCAAAACTTGTTACCTTTTATCCGAATCTCTATATTGGCCTAGGTTTTGATAATAATGTCGGTCAATACTGCAATTATAAGATTACCTGTAAAACAATTACTCAATACTGCAATTATAAGATTACCTGTAAAACAATTACTCAAAAGATTATTAACATAGTTGAGTTAATTAAACTACTAATTCTAAAGGAACCATTAAACGTTCGGAATGTTGCGATTCCGCCACTTGATAGCGAGGCAAAAATTAGAATATTCCCCGGCCCGCAGCCGCGAGCGGCGCTCAAGAGAAACACGCGGCGTGACGTCAATCTTGCAATCTTGTAGAAAGATTGCAAGTTGTGCAAATACCTGCTCGATTAAAGGTAACTTTTCCATATATCTTGTCGTTCCGACATAAATATAAACGCGTCAAAAACCTGGTATCATCGACAAAACTTTTATTTCACGGAGTTTTAGTGGCGCCATCTATCCTGGGTCCACAAAACCGTCCGCTCTATCTGCTACCGCGAACAGCCGCCAGAAGCCGTAGGGGGAGGGGGACAGAGCCGGACGGGTATGGCCGGACCCGGATGAGGCTTTCCTCCTTTCACCATATTGTTCGCGCGGCGCCCGCCAGCACGTGGTCACGCGGTCGCGAGCGGATGAGTTCTCGATACTCATTGATGGCTCTAAAGAGAGAACTTCACCAAAGATACAATAGTAAGGGTGCAGGCGAGCTGGTGGAGGTTGTCCCTCTTTGTTAGTAATGACTGTCTGGAGGGTTTGGCGGTTTAACTGGTTAGAGTTGCCCCCTTGTGTTGGTGGTGTGCTGTTTGTGGACTATATAAGGAGGAGGACTAAATAAACCTGGTAGCTGAGTCTGAGACGTCGTGCTGTCCCGTTCTGTTTCTTCGACTTTTATGTTATTTTCTACCCCAGTCTCAGGTATATTCAACATGGCTAACTTTACCAAAACCCCGCGCCTACCCCATCGACGTCACTCCGCACGTGACCCGGAAGACGATGTGCGAGTCGAGAGGCGGCGAAAACCTGGAACTTTTTCATTTTGAATAAAAACTAGGATAACCAGGCAAAATCTGTTTTCTGTAGTTCACTTCAGAAGTGTCAGGCATCAACCTCCACAATTGAACCTCCACAAGCGAAGCCCTGAAATTGCTGCACAGCTCCTTGGAGCATCTACGGTTTAAAGACATGTGCTCGCCTTACTAAAGGTGGTTAAAAGAAATTGAATGGGAGAGATTCTTTACGCTGAGTGTCATAGAATTTCCTAGGTTTGATATTTGTTTTTGTCATGGTTGACCTTAGAGGACGACGCACACCCCGGCATAGCTCACCATCGAATATTCCATAAATGTCTAGAGACCATTTTTTATAGGTGGTCGACTCTTCCATGTCCAGTTCGCGCACGGCAGTACACCTCATCCGTTTAGCTTGGTTAGAAAGGGTGGTCGAAGTCTATAATAAACAACAAACGCGAGTCCAAGCTATTTTCAGTTTATCAATCAAACCCGGCTCAACACGAGTACGTTAGCAGCGTAAAGGGAATTTGTTTCTTTCGGTAGATGGCAATACGAAAACCTGGTAGTATTTCTGCAATAGTGCAACGCTTTCCGGTCATGTATTCACACTTATGCAAAGAAATTATCAGAACTAGCCTTGAATGAATTGAATGGAAAATAGCACAACTTGCTGTCTTAAACACTGTGACCACCCCATGACATCGCATCGTGGTTCCCACGACATACATACGTCACGGTAAATCAAGAAATAATTTGTTCTTTAGTTGCGATTACGATGCAGAATCGAAATATTTTGCTGAAGGTTACGTGTTCGCTCTTACTTGTTGTAAGGTAAACAATACATCACATACAAGCAACATGTAACTCCAAAGTTGACATTTTGGTACTGCCCTTTACATCTACGTATATGCCCGCCACAAAGTTAAAATCGGGGCACGAAAAACAACTTCCACGTCTATCATTTCAAAAGGTCATACAGACCTTACAACCTAACATGTGCACAATAGAAAAAGTATGTTTCAAGAATATTTTTTTTTAAAACCTAGAATGTCTCCTAACACCAGAATGTAAGAGATTCCGTCATTGTGTGCCTCGTCTTATATACAGTTAAGTTCGGCTTCACTCGTATGTTGTGAATTCAATCTTCTTTCAGAATGTGGCCCCCTCTTCTGAAAAGTTTTCTATGGACATATTTCATTGCGGTGCTGGATGGTGCGAGTAAGTAGTCATTATAAAATGCTATGTTTGTCCGTCGTAATCATGTGATAATGTAAAAATTCACACTGTAGGAAACAGTATACGTTTTCCTCCAAATGAAATTGTGTCCTTCAGCTATTTATTTATTTGATTTCATCTGAGTGCCACAGAAAAAGCCCTTGGCTTTCTTAGTCATACACTAAGAAACAACATATCCGGTCTACATATCAGGGTTAAAGAAAAACGTGAGTGCACTCTCGAAATTTTTCTTCTGGTCAAAAACTATCAATATTAAGACTACCTGGGCTAGATTCGAATTTGTCAAAAACCAGTTGCAAACGAGTCATGGGATCAGTTTTGTACAAAAGGAAAATATAAAATACGCTGTAAATATGGCTCACCCTCTGAGGAACATGGAAACATACACAGTTCAGTAGCGCCGGTGAGTATGGACCATCATCTAGAATATTGCTCAGGAACATACAATCCCCAATCATCCGTCTAGTACACCAATATTTTAGGGCAATCAGATTACAAATCTTATAGTTGTAATAACATACACTGGGTTGTAAATAACTATCATTAAACACTCTTATAAATTTTCTTTAGATCTGCACAAAAGTAGACGATTTGGTGAATCCAATGGAGTTCCTTACGACTGAGGCAAACTTAAAGCGGCTTCGCGAAGGCAATGAATAACATAAGAAAACAAAGTGGGCTCCTAAAGATGTTAGACATACGCGTTATGACACCTAAGACGCACAGAGACTAAGTGATAACATGGGTAACCTGGTGATTAAAACAAGCCTCAGTATCTACAGAAATACCCAAGTTCCGAGTCAAAAACAGCGACTAATAACAGTAGTATGTAAAGAGAAGCAGAATTTGCATAATGTCACGTGTTCAACCTAGAAAAAGAATATTTATTTTCGATTCGCATAGGGCAAGATCATTAGACATGCACCACTTATAGATGGAACACGCATCACGTTGGAAGTACCGCTAGCGAAAATCAGAATACTTCGAGTGTACTTCTGAAGAACTTAGTGCGCATACTTTCTTCATAATAGTTCTGTGTGAACATGGCCGATTTGGAGTTCACTCTCGGTGTACTTGGGGCGCGCTTCTAGTGTACTTTTAAGCCATACATTGGCTGTGCACCCCCTATATTTGAAATGATCGAAAAAATTGTGCTCAGAATATACTATACATGCCTTATAAGCGTGCATAAATTTTTACTCTCCAAAAATACAAATCAGCAGGTTTAAATACCATAATGCGTCAGACAATAAAACCAGAAACTCATGTATAACAAATTGATAGCCATGGGACACGTGTGTGTTATGCTTGTATTTGCTTCTGTCTTTTTAGAGCGCAGCTCTTAGGTGCCCGTGGGCCATTTCCGGCTTGAGCGGCGTCACCATCAGCATCGGCGTCGGCGCAACCGTGCGTTGCATTATGGGACGTTTCCCATAATAACGTCAAACATGACGTCACGTGTGATGTCACGAGGGTGACTTGTGACTTTACCGCGCATTGCATTATCGGTAAATTTCCACGATAAATTTGGCGGACAAATTTCCCCATTAAAGTTAGCGGAAAAAATTCCCCGCTAAATTTAGCACAAAATAATTCCCCGCCAAATTTAGCGGAAAAATTTTGCCGCTAAATATACCGCAAAAAATTCCCTGCTAGATTCGGTGGGACAATGTTTCCACTAAATGGAGAGGAAAAATTTCCCGCTAATATTAGCAGAACAAAAATTCCCCGCTAAATTTAGCGGCAAAATTTCCCCGCTAAATTTAGCGGACACATTTTCGTGTTAAATTTAGCTCAAAAACTTTCCCGCTAAATTTAGCTGAAAGTTTAGTCGCTAAATTTAGCGGAAATAGTTTCCCGCCGAATTGAGCGGAAAAAATATCATGCTAAATTTAGCGAAAGACTTCCCGCAAAGAATAGGAGGAAAATTCCCAACTAAATTTAGCGGAAAAAGATTCCCGCTAAATTTAGTGAAAAAAATACCCCGTTACATTTAGCGGGGATTTGTATCCGCGAAGATTAGCGGGAAATTTAGTGAAACTTTTTCACTAAATGCGAGGGGAGCAGGACACGAGGAGGGGAGGGTACGGATGAGGAGGAGGGGCTACCCTTCTCTCCGTTCCTTCCCCTTCTCCTCCTCAAGGGTTGCGCTCTGATTCGGTGTTACAAAGGATTGTAAACGTCTCATTTTTGTTTTTCAGGAGCTTTTTATTTTTATTTTTTAATTAATACGACTGTTGTCCCTAGTTTGGAAATCTGTTTTTCCGAGGAAGTCGCGACTTCCGACACATTCTTTTACACACGAACTGACACCGACAGAAACACCCGCGCATACATATACGATGTAGGGAAGAATGACAAAATAACAAGAGAAAAACTTTATTTTTAATAGGAGTTGCAACAAGGATTCAAAAGAGCAACGACAAAACACTGCATCAGTTCTTATCACGCTTCAAGTGAATGATCCAGAAACGCCAAAAAACTTGGTGGCGTACCTATGATGAAGTGACAGCGAAGTCCAATCACACACAGCAGACTCACATGTCTAACTTTTGGGACAACTCAATTGGACCCGACAGCGCTTAAAGCATACACCCAGGCAGCACGCCGACACTGGGTAGCGTCGGAGGAACATTGCGCACAATATTGGCCCAGTTTCAGGTTTCGCACCACGGCCCAGAATTCGGCCAATATCGGTTAACGATCGTTCTAAAAATGGGCCAGAATCGGCAGTTCCGGGCAGAGATGGGCGAATATCGGTTAACACGGCCGCGGCCGCTGCGGTGTCAGTGGACTTGGGCCAAGCGGCCCAGCCAACGTTTCTATAGAATTAACCGATAAGTTGGGAAACAGCCATAGAACCTGCTCTGAAATAGATGTACCGAACCGCACTCGAGAACCGAGCTAATAGCGACCGCAACGCCGCCATTTTTCCCGCACCGGCCACTCGATGAACTGCACGTGACTTCTATTTTAGCTTTAATCGGCCATTATTGGCTCCGAAGCAGATATGGTGGAATGGGATTCTGCCAACCCCGACTCCCAAGCGGACTCTGGTCTATCTCCTAATTGGGATGATTTCGTGAAACCAAAACAACACACTGCTGAATAACGGTGATATTTCTCAATGTTGTCTAATTCTTGATCATTTTTGTACGAACTGTTTTTTTTTTTTTTATTCACGGAACTTTGTTTTACCTGTGTTCGGGACCTTCTAGTGTATGTGTCGTATTTTGCCCTCCGTCTCGGGGCTTTTGTCATGCTTAATATTTCTCAGTGTATTACTTCGATCAAAACATCGTTTCGTGCAAACATGATAGCACTGTTGAAACCCATATCACAAACGCGTGCATTATATCTGTTGCCTGGGTTCTAGCGCGGGAGTGCTTAGCGATATTTTAGTTTAGCATGGGCTAAATGATGCACGTGTGACATAAAAAAACTCAAATAAACAAAGCTCGCCCTACGTGCAGAGCCATTCAATGTAACATTATTGCCATTTGGACAGTGACCGAATTATGTTAAAATCTTACGGATTGTTTCTTGTTCCAACAGACCTCAGAAAAACAAGGATTGTATATCCACGTTTACTGGAAGCCCAGAGTCCAGAGAGTCCGCTAAAGCTCTTTGTCAATGACGAAATAACCCTGAATCTCGAACGAGCCGACATTTTTCCTGATATGTTTTTGCTACAATATTTCGAAGGAGAAACAGAAGTAAATGAATATGTGAGTACAATTTTGGTCGTTACGTTTGATATTGACATAGTTAAGAAACTAAATATATTTATATTTTTTTTTCTGTTACATTTTAGATTAAAGGATCAGACCTTAGCAATAGGGTGTATCACGACAGAGATCAAATGGCTGCCGTGTCTATTGAAAGAAATAACGGAATTCGTGTGGTAAGAAATGAATACCTTATTATTTTTATTTTTGCTGCATGTTCATGTGGTTCACTAAAGACAACAAAACCTAAGGATCGTGCAGTCTAATACTACACTCCCGCATCATACTGAAGGTAACAAGAAACCCGATCGCCTAGCAATGGTCGACTTTTAGATTAACAGCTCTCAATATCCTAATGTACTACCTTGCAATGATTGAAAGAGTTATGTTCGTCTTTGCGGTGGCTGTCAACCGAGCGCTGATCTTAGAGTCGTCACGTTTTGTACTTTTCTATATTAGAATCTGTTATGTGCAATCATATATTTAACTAGGGATCTGTGTATCTGGATACATCCGAAAAACTTGACAAAATATCGTAAAATCGAAGTTATCCCAAAAAATTTAAATAACAAGGCCACAATGTAAAAATTAAAAACAAAATTGTGTTTTACTAATAAGTTTTGTGTGAGCACAAGATCGGTGGTCTGGAGGAGTGGCCATTTTATGGTTATTTGAAATCTGGGATTATTGACTGGTACTATCTTGTTAAGGTTTTTTGAAAACAACCGGTCATCGGAAGTTAATTTATGACAAGAGCCAGTATATGGGTTTCAAACTCGGAGCATAAAGTTTCTGCTTTTTAGAGGAAGGAGGGGTTATGTTTTTATATTAGTGAAGTTTATACACCCGCAGATTTCATAGGAGTGGGCAGGGCACCTGTACCTTCTATGCTTCCCACCGACAATGTCCCCCGGTGTTTACTTATTTCAAGGTGTGAACGTTAATTGAAGCATTAGTTTCTTGCAAGATTTGTTGTGACTCGTGAGACAGTTAGTATTTCCAATGGCAAGGGAGCCACCGCAAAATGCAGTAGCTGAAATATAACTTGATAGAGAGGAGTTCTTAAGAATCAGGGGTATACCTTTGTTTCCGGATGTTTTTTTATATAAAATTTATTACAGAAATTTAAAAAGCATTCAAATGAGCCTCAGAATTCTGGAAAACTGAAAATCTAAAAAAAAAAAAGACTTCGATAATACCCAAAGTTTGCGCGAAAAATGAACTCCTAAACAAGTTCTCTCAATTTCACACACAAAAAGGAAACGAACTTCAAAAACACAAGATCCTACATATAATGTATATATACTTTTGATTATTCGATAAAATATATAAACAAATACACAAATTACAAATGTTCGTTGGCAGAAAACCCTGATGAAACTATTTGCGTTAAACTCGGAAGATAATAAAGGTGTAATTTTGAGATGAAAACAAAATCGTTTTTTTTTCTTGTTATCGCAACAAAAAGTATGAATATTGCGAAAAATGTAAGCAATGTTCTGAATACGTGGCTGATACCATGTTAATTCAATTGCTTCAGATATTTATCATCACATCCTCCGGCACACGTAACTACTCTCGCATATATTATCTCTCGCTTTTTCCAAAAAATTCTAGTCAATAAAAAAAATAGACGTGACAAGCTGGTAAACGGAATACGAGCAAAGGCAGAAAATAAACAGATACAAAAGTCGTAGTAGTATGAGAGCTAAAGCACTAATAACGAGACGCTTCCATCGATGTGATATAATGCATAGGAATGATATCTGAACAATATATGTTCAAGGCACCCCAGTTGAGATCATTTTGGGCGTTCAAGAATTCTTGCGAAGAACCTGCAGACGCCAAATTCTTAAGCCATGTTCCATGCGAATATATATATATATATATATATATATATATATATATATATATATATATATATATATTTATATATGAGCATAAACAGTTTTTTTTAAACTTCACAGGAGGGAACTATTCTCAGAAAATATCAAATAAGACCGATGAACCGAATGGAGCGATCGGATGCCGGCTTTAATGCTCACGAATTGCGTGAAGTTGAGGAGCCTTTTCCGAATACTCGCGAGGATTGTGAGTAGTTATAAACGTTTTGATGTTGTGGAAACAAAAACACTTTTTGGCTAAGGGCAGTACGCTAAAATATAAGTCTCTTGTAATGTTTAAACACATCGAGACGCAGCTAACCAATAAAGTAAAACGTATTCTAAAGATATATCTAAAATATACTTCAAATACAAACTGTATACGTAGGGAAACCTAAAAGAAACCGGAATTTGTTTCACAATTTTTTACATTTTTCTTCTTCACATTCAATATTCAGTCGCCTTCAAAGTACCGTCAGCATAATGCAATGCACTTCCCGAGAGGTTTCTTCCAATGTTCACAACATCATTTAAACCTGTCGGTATTGAAGCGCCGTTTGTTTTTAACTCTTCCACATTGATAAACTGTTTCCGTTTAATAAATGTTTTTATCAGGTGAATCATAGAAGTCAGAAGAGACGGGGTCAGATGAATGAAGCGGGTGGTGTAGTATTTTGTTAAAAACAACTGAACACTCAACGTGGTGTGGGCAGGCGTGTTTTTATGCTGGTCGAAACAGTCTCTTGTTTGCCGAAACTTTGGTTGTCTTTCTGTCCGTACTGCACTGAGTGTTCAGCCGTTTTCGAATTAAAACGGCAATACCCCTACCCCACCCTCCCTAGTCACCTGACCTCGGCCCATGACATTTTGTCTTTAATATGGCATTTTCTATAAGAACGAGCATCATGACCGAGCGTCATAAGCGAGTGACACACTGGTAGCGTTACAAAATCCAGTTTCCCTGTTAAATTTCGGGATAAAATTGTCGTTGTGACTTAACGTGAATTTACTTCTATACGATTCCAGCTTCCCCTTTGAATTTAGCGAGGAAAGCACTTTACGGGAGTGTGGGAAGAATTGTGGAAAAGGGAGAGAATTCAGTGAGAGGCGGAAGGAGGGAGGCAGATGCAGATGAGGAGGAAGGGCATTATATGAGTGTGAGAGGACGGAGTGGATAACGGAGGGCAAGGGAGGGGAGGAAAGAAAAAGGAAATTAAAAAATTTGTATGTCCATAAAAACAAATCATAGGTGTGTAATTTGCAAGGGACATATTCTGTGCTCCCTGGTATATGTTACCATGATAAGATTGTGTAATAATTTTGTTTCCCCGTATGAAAATGTTCCAAACAGGAACTGTTTACCGATATAAAACAGGTGAAAAAAACAAAACAAAAGAAAAAACGACTCTGCAGGAGCAATGTAAGGCATAAAATTTGCCAAGTTTAGTTTGCTATGAGCATTGGGAAGAAAATGTTTTGATAAGTGTATTGCACTAGGCAAAGAGTACTTCGAAGGTGGCTGAAATCTAAACGTATAAAATAAATGCACGATTTCGTAAAAAAATAATTTCGGTTCTTTCGAGTCTTCGTCGTATTTCAGTACAATGAAGCTATACTTTATGGGCACTTTTTCTAATGATGAATTATAATAAGAATGATTGACTCATTGCTTGCTGTCACGAATCTCTTCATGTGTAAACTTGCAGATTTCGAAGTTCCAATGCAGGAGCCTATTGAACTACTGACGCCAAGGAGCAAACAATGTAAATTATCGGCCAGAACTGGCAACTCGTTGAAAGTTTTATTATACTTTGTATTGTTCAAATATTACCATGCTCCCTTTGATATATGGGATGCAATTAAATTTGTCTTTCTTAATGTCGTACAGTGCCTGAAGAGGTGAACCCTGAATTGTTTGTTCTCTTTGATGCTAACTCACATAAATCAATGGACAACCCCTTGGACGCAGCGACTTATGTGGCCATACTGATAGTGTCCGTAAGTAGCAGATTGGATTTTGGTTTGGTGATTATGAAGTGATTTCATTACACTAATGATAGGGGGATTGAAAATGGCGGTTCTTTTGCGAAAATCCTGCGAAGCTCTCTGCTTCCACTTCTTCAACTTGGTCCAGTCGGGCCTTAATTTCGTTTTCTTCTTTCTTCCTCACATCATAACTCCTCCTCAGAACGAAACGGCGTCTCGCCGTTTTGCTAAATGACGTATGGCTTGGATCGTAGCACGGGTCTAGTCTGGCGTCAGTCACTGTGTTTGTTTTCGGGGAACCCACAATGCTCGACAAGTTAATTGACGTCGGTGACTTGTCGAACGATCCATAATGGGCCTCGGTAGCAAAGAATTAAGGTAGGAGCTTTTGAGCGAAACCAACGCTTCCTTGTGGTCTGCACAGCTGGAACAAATCTCCAGACAAGTATAGAGACGGCTTGTTGAATGCCTTTATAACGGGCACATTGTCAATCTTGTGAGTCAAGTGTTCGGAAGCGTGCAAGTTGTTTTGCTTCTTCGACACGACATCTCTCGGACGCGTAGTTTGTGAACGTTTATCCGTCTTGTAATGTCGACCGAGAATCCTTCATGAGGAACGGTTCGCGGCGGCAAAGAAGATAAAAAGGAGAATGACAGGTTAGGGGTTTCGCGAACAGTAATAGTCATGCTGTAATACGCCAACACAACAGGGACAAAAAACGAAGGGAGAACTAGACAGGACGCGGCGAATCTTTCTACTGAATTGTTTATTTGGATGAAAAAATTATAAAATATAAAACAGGCACACTTGGCAGAACACCAAAGATATGGTCTAAAAACACACCCCTTCAAATGCCAGCGTCATTGGTTCTTCAAATAGTAGAGTTCTTTATCAATCAAGGACAAAGAGGGAGCGCTTATACAAGCATTGTCGTGGTGGGACCTAATCAGGAAGGCTTCGTGAATTTCTCTTGCCGTTTTTGTTTTGTAATGGCCCATGACACAGGTGTCACCAAAGATGGAGCTGCACTTTTCAGAGTTGGGCCCGCCATCGCAACGGTCACAGTGGACCGCTAAGTGGCCAGACGAGGACTGCCTGATCGCCAACGCATGCTCTCTGACCCTATCATTAATGCTCCTCCCCGTCTTGCCAACGTACACCTTACCACATGAAAAGGGGATTCTGTACGTGACACTGGTGGCGCACTCGCCGAACTTAGTGACATGTCGTTTTTTGCACGACTCTTGTGGCACATCCGATTCCACTCCTAATCTGCTTATCCTTTTACACAGTGAAGATAGTTTATTCGGTGCTGAAAAAACGACTGGTATGTCAAAGCGATGGGCCACCTTCTTCAGATTGTGGGACATCTTGTGAATGTAAGGCAAGACAACAGGCCTACCTACCCTCTTGGGAGCCCTTTCGCAAACTGCGCTGTTGTCTTTTTTCATCTTTTTTTGTAAGGTCTCTGAAACATCTCGAAGAACGTGACGGGGGTACCCTGCCTCTTCAAGCCTGCGGAGTTGAGAATGAAAACTGTTACAAAACAAAAACGGCAAGAGAAATTCACGAAGCCTTCCTGATTAGGTACCACCACGAAAATACTTGTATAATCATAATAATAATAATCCTTCATTTGTATAATGCCCCAGAACAACCTATTGGTCACAGTGTGGTGGCACATAAAAAGTTTAAAAAGAGAAAAAAAAGAACACGTAAAGCAGTACACAATCTCAAGCCCCCCCGACATATGCTCTCGAAATTAAAACATCTCACAATCATAAACCAAAAATATGCGTATCAAGTAGTCGTTCGAACGCAGCAAAATTTAAGAATATGTCTACATGAGTCGGAAATTCATTTAAACAAATTTGCATTCTAGCCAAAGGGGACGGTCTCGTTTGGATAGATCTATAAAACACGCTTGAGTTTCTAACGACTCGGGCCGGTACATGAAAGTTTAAAGACGACACAAGATTGCTATCAATTTGGCCGTGAACCACTTTGTATAAAAATATGTCACGAGAAATCCTTCTTTTTGAAAGGTTCTGGAGTGAAAGTTCTCTAAGAAGGTATTCATAATCAAAATAACATTTTCTATCAAAATATCTATCGTAAACAAGGTGTATAAATCGCTTCTGAACTCTTTCTATCCGTGCAGCGTCGGTCATTGTTAGCGAATTCCACACTGAACTACAAAACTCAAGTTTAACTCGTACAAGGGAACAAAACAATCGAACTACGCACATTATATTTGAAAAATCATGCGTCAAACGTGATATCATCCCCATTGTTCTAAAGGCAGAAGCAGCAATTTGTGTAACATGATATGAAAAGGTAAGACTACTATCGAAATAAACACCAAGGTCACGAACTTGTTCCACACGTTCAATAGTGGAATTGCCGATAAAATATAAGCGCTCCCTCTTTGTCCTTGACTGATAAAGAATTCTACTATTTGAAGAACCAATGACGCTGGCATTTGAGGGGGGGGGGGGGGGGGTGTTTTTAGACCATATCTTTGTTGTTCTGCCAAGTGTGCCTGTTTTATATTTTATAATTTTTTCATCCAAATAAACAATTCAGTTGAAAGTTACGCCGCGTCCTGTCTATGCTTCGTTTCAGCTTCGGTCCGAGCGCGGCTGATGTTATGAGCAAAAGGGCCAATCAAACAGCGCAAAAAGCGAAACGTCATGGCGTGCTCTCGGCAGTTAAAAGGACCAGCCGGTATTTGCCGTGTCTCTGTGCGCGCTCCTCCGCCGACTAGTCCTATCAAGCACAGAGAGCACGCCATGACGTTGCGCTTTTTGCGCTGTTTGATTGGCCCTTCTGCTCATAACATCGGCCGCGCTCGGACCTAAGCTGAAAAGAAGTATAGTTCTCCCTTCGTTTTTTGTCCCTGTTATTTTGGCGTATTACAGCACGATGCAAAACCAACTAGCCCAATTAGCCATCCTTAAACAGTAATAGGCAAATCTAAAGTTTAGAAGAACAACGATCAAACTGCTGTGGTTAGTTCAAATGTACAGTGGCCCATTTTAGAGCGCAGCTCTTAGGCGCCCGTTTCCGGCTTGAGCGGCGTCGGCGAAACCGCGCGCTGCATTATTGGAAATGTCCCACAATGCACCGCACGAGGGCCCCCCCCCCCCCCCGAAGTCACGTGACCCCCTGAGGTCACGTGACCCCCCCGCCGAGGTCACGTGACCCGCCGATGACGTCATTGTCACTGACGACGTCACCGGCATCCGCATCGTCATCATCACTGATGACGTCACCGTCATCCGCATCGTCATCGTCACTGATGACGTCAACAGTCACGTCACAGATGACGTCACCGACATCCGCATCGTCATCGTCATCATCACTGATGACGTCATCAGTGACGCCACTGATGACATCATCGAGATCGTCACGTGACCCCCCAGGTCACTTGACCCACAACCCCAGTACAATTCCCTCCTCCTCCTCAAGAGCTGCGCTCTAATTCGGTGTGACTACGACATTAAAATTGGTTAATTTATTTTGAGTTCTTTCTTTTAGGGGAAATCTCGCAATGGCACTATTGCCGCAATTACGAATAAAGGCGAAACCTATTGAAATAATTGGCAAAAATATCATATAAAAATGTTTTGATAATTTTTTGTTTTGCTTTTCAGTCCGATATTGCGCGCAGAAAGCGCGCCTCAAGCTTAGCCCACAGTGACGCTTAGAAGAGTGACGTAGTCGTTTCAGTTACATCGTCACTTGTGTCGTCTGCGCACCCACCAAGGACACGCTCCCGAGATAGCGACGGCTTGCTTGCAATGACTACGTCGCTCTTCTGAGCATCATTCAGGTCAGGGCTTCTAGGGGCGCTTCTTTCGAGAAATCTTAACTATGGTTCAAAATGTGAACATTTGTCAATTAATGTGCTTGAAAAGAACTTTGCATTTTTAAATAAGTTTATATTGGTTTGACCTCCAATAGTAATTGTCGTCAATATTGCCATTACAGCATGACGCATAAAGCAAATAAATAAAAATATTTAAATAATTATTTTATTTATTAGTCTACCTACTATGACCATTATTCTCTCATCTAATGTCCGCCGAGGCTGATAAATATATATTGTTAAAGCAGCCCTCGTCCAACTCGTACTGCTTTCTTCTAAAGGATATGGTCGTAGAAAAAGCCAACACCCGGCCTGCATCAGGACACCCTCGATTCGAATGGGCAGCTGGCAACGGGCAGTGGCGAAAATGGCATTCAGACGATATGTGTGAAGTGTCGGCGATGCAGAACGCCGCTGATTCAGAAGCTTGTTGTTCGCGCTGAAATTACGAGGATTGAAGGGGACTATTTCTTTCAGCCTTTCCGTCGCAAAGCTTGATGATGTAATTGTGAAGTCGAAACCACTCGCATGACAACAGTCGAGTGCGGCTCATGGATCGGATATGAGAACCGCGTGAGCACTCCACTTCGGCTCGTAGCCATCAATGCCTCGGCGAACACTCGGGGAGTGGCTCGTGTGCAACCAATGCGTTGATGAGAGTAGCCGAACTCTGACAATTCCTGGAGCTCAGAAAGCGTTTTTTACTTTGCCAAGCCCGTCGCTTTGGTATGATTAGCGTTGACGGCAGAGGATGGGCACCAGGCCACGTGACCGCTTGTTCTGGCTCCGAGTTGTGGCGGTGAATGAGGCTCATGTATCTCGAATTTGTTTGACGACTATCATCGCCAGGAAAGAAAATCGCAGGCAAGTTTATTCAGTGATAAACGTTAGGGAGTCATTTTAAGTAGTATTAAGTGAAAACTAAACAAATCTTTCATGGCTCCTTTAACCTGGATATCTTAGTTTTCCGAGTTGCGGCGGTCAGGGGCCGGCGGCATGAGGCGGGGAGAGGCCTATGACAGGGACTGGCGGCGTCGGGGAAAGTTGAGCGGAAGTATTGGGACTGGGCCGAACGTTTGTTGTTCAAGGAAATACCGGGTAGTAGTGCCGCTGTGAATCGATCATCGAAGGGGCGATGATAGTTCATGGAAGAAATGGAACACTCGGCTACACACGTTTACGGACCAGCCCTGGTCAAGCTGCATCACTGCGCTACATTGCGGCGCGGCGCCTCTCATCCAGATCTGTGTTGCGCGCATGTGGTATTCGCAGGCATGTCAACCCTAGAGTAATATACACAAGGCAAAGAGCGGACACCGCCATAGGCCCCAGCGGCCCAGATAGACCAGTGACAGCTAGCGCTCCTAGCAGGCGGGATTAAGCGTAAGCTGGTTCCGGTTCCGGTCAAGTTAGTTTCTGTTTGGGCATTTCTGCTCCGGTTCTCCGGTACCCTTCTCCTTCTCTTTTTTCCCCTCTCTTTCCTCCTCGCCTCCCTCCTCACTAGGCTCTCGGGAGTTACTCGGCTCCCGGAGCAACTTCTTTCCCTTTTTTTTTTTTTTTAT
Source organism: Ixodes scapularis (assembly GCF_016920785.2). NCBI lineage: Eukaryota > Metazoa > Arthropoda > Arachnida > Ixodida > Ixodidae > Ixodes > Ixodes scapularis. Next base: position 138,967,490 of record NW_024609879.1, on the reverse strand, counting down.
ATCGACGGAGTTTTATTTCAATTTTGAAGACAGAATCCGTGCAAAATATGTCAAAAAACATTTTTACTTCACAAAACAGACGAGTATATCTTGTTCGTTCGATCTTCATACTGTTAAATTTTGAAGTTACACAATCTCTACATTGACTACTGACTGGTAGAGCATTTCGGGGTCAACAACATAAAAAGGATTCGAAAACATTTTATTGGGCCACATTCGTATATACAGGATTTACTTCAGGCGCTCTCCATGTTTTATAAGAAAAATATATACACAAAAATAAATAAATATGACGGAGTTCGGCATTTCATACACATTGTAACAGATTTTTAGCGGAACAAAAATTGACAAAAACTTTCAACAGGGAAAATGCTGAGTGATCCCTTCGCTTTCACGACGACTCGGGCACAGGAAGTAAGTGCCGAAATAAATAAGACATCGCTATCATCATCAGTTATAAGAGTATAATAAAAGAGCAAAGCATACAGCGGAGAGTACAAATTCTCAATTTCCTGCTAAGATAAAACACACGAATCGGTACAGCCTGAAACACACTGTGGGAGGGCCATCGAAAGCAATGAGAACTCTATTCAGAATCTGACAAGATTGAACGTTCCTAAACATTCCCAGAAATACATTTGACCAAAAAAAGAAATATGGCGCAAAAAAAAAAAAAAAAAAAAACGTCTAAAAAGCTAGAGAAAGTGGATACAAAAGTGGATGCATTTTCTTTCGAATCTATAACCTCTACACAATATTTTTCATAGAAATTTTATAGAAAGTGAATAAATACTTTTGTAGGGGGCTCATGCTACACATTTGATGAAAATGAGGGAAATGAATGTTTGGAGTGCAAGGTGCACCGCTCAATTCGTAGGCACGTTCTTTTTTTGATCTCGCAACCGCCTCCGTTAATACACTATTAACCCTTAAAATTGTCTAGTGGCTTACCAGCAACTCAAGAGTGCAACCAGACTTTGTCCAAGTTCCGTTAAGAAATCGAACATGCCAACACAAGCGTATTGTGCAAAACATTTTTAAAAACCATTTGTGGCACTCTAGGCAAAGTCAAACTACTCAGTCCCGAAGGTGTGTGATACGAGGCAGCACACACTCCTCAAACATGCGCCACACTCTCTCTTACGACATGAAAGTGATTTTCTAGTTGCTGAATGAAATTAAAGGCAACCTGTGATAGTACTGCTAGGTTCCCGAAGAGTTCTCCAGGCACATGGTATGCTCTCAGCACAAGAAAGTGCAGGTAAGGCCTGGCCAAGTTATCAGACTCATCCTTCGGCAGCTGAGAACAGCCACAACTGTCGCTTGTCTGTTCAAGGAAATGCTTGATCAAATAACCTCCAACGTAATAACTGGATGAGACATCAATTACGTTAGACCTGATGTCTGATGTCTCGTCAGATATATCCTCTAGCGGCGGGAAGTTATCAGTTGGAAGATATTCCACATTCTCTGCAATTGAATTGCAGAGAATTGCAGAGAATTGCACCATGAAAGTTCAATTTACAATTGAACTTTCATGGTGCAAAAATATCGACAACTTCTTGAGGAAGTCAGCATTCTCATCTTCTACGTTTCCAATGTTCGACAGTTTGAAGAGTTTTTTTATTAGTATGTGCTTTAGTCCTGAGGTGAACTGATACACATTTAGGTTTGTGTTGCAGCCCAGCATTTGTCATATAGCTCCAAAGATGTTCTCAAGTGGGTCTTGCTGCAGGCGTCGTGTATCTAAGAACTAAAAGTCATAGCTGTTTGAAATCTCCTTCCAGAGCATGAGGACACTCTCTATAGTAACTTACCACCCCATGATGGTTTGTGGCTACCTTCTACTTTGGAACTTCCATGCTGAAATCCGTCTGACTTGCTGGTGAAGGAAATCGAGTATCTCAAATTCTCCTTTCAGAATGACATGACACAACTTCTGTCTTGTCTTCTTGAATTGTGAGATACCTAGACAATCGAAAATCTGTCCATTCTATCGCAGAAATAAGCTGTAGCCATGGCTGCCTCAGGAAGGTCCTTGGCATAAAGGAGGGATAAGACTGCGGGACAGACTGAGACACTCATTATATACCTGTGCGGCACGCTTTACTCTCCTGTTACTCTAAGGGTTTTGAAAAATGCGTCTTTCAGTAAGTTTCGGAGCCAATTCCAACCTCATCTCATGGGTAGAACGATAAAGTTCGTCAATATGGGACAACTCAATGACCTCTTTTTCAATGCAAAATTTGTGTGCTTGGAGATTGTTTCGTGTTGTTTTGATGAGGTGCGAAACATCAAAGTTAAAGTAAACATGTTCGTTGTTGTCTTCAAAAATGTCTTATCAACAGACACACCAAGCTGGTTGGCCAAGCTTACGTTTGAAGCCCCCTGTTCACAGACCAAAGCCTTTACTGTGAAGCCCACAGTCTTAAGCTCCCGGAACGAAAGGAATGCGGAGACTGCGGATAAAAGAAGACGGTGATGAAGTGCGCACAACAGTGTATGCAAGGGGCTGAACCCACGTTCTGGAAATTCCAGAGAGTACATCAACCAAGGCTCTATCTGCAACATGGTTCAACACGATCATCTGTAAATCAACAGACAATGCCGTGCGCAGGGTCATAAGTCAAGTTCCTTTACAAAACAATCTCATCAAAAATCGAGGTGCACACACGATTCCAGCCCGACAGCCCGACGGAAACAACAAAGCGAGAAGCTCAAGCCGCTCGGCTCCACAAACTCACACCGAGCATGCGAGCGCATGGGCGGTCGCACGTCACCTTCTTTGATACAAAGCCGACCGAACACGCTGCAGCAGAAAGCCCAGACGGACGGCACGCACGGCACGGACGAACGACGCACGGACGAGCAGAGGGCGTGCAGAATGAAGATGTGGCGACGGTGTGCAGGCAAACAGGCGGGCAGGCCCATGGCAGGCCATGGCAGGCGCCATTTATTACATGGTTTTTGTGATGTATTAGATTAAAACGATTTAGTCTTTTTAAGTACTTTACATAAATCTGAAGCATAATAATTAAAAAAAATAAAAACTTCTCACAGTAAGAGTTCTAACTAACTTTAACCGAATTAGAGAAAAGTGCCACGTAACGGAGGGCATTAAACGCACTTTCTGGGCCGCGAATCGGCTTCTGTGTCCTCTCTTTACGTTCACTATATTACTCTATGTGTCAACTCTCCCGGCTCCGGCTGACGCCTTATTATTCCGACGAATACGACGCCCGGCGACGCTTCGGTAACCGCTGCTGGTCACCGTGCCACTGCTGTGTCTCGGTGGCGCGATGACTGGCAGAAGCTACGATATCAATTATATTTTGCGCCGACCCGCCATGGAATACTTTTTCCCAGCTCGGCAGCCTAGAAAACTGCTGTTCTGAATTTTTTTTTTTTTGTGTTATGCGCCTCTTAAGTTTGTTTATTATTTCATTTATTAACGTGTGCAATGTATAATAAATTACGCTAAATGATACTATTGTTTTTGCTGACTGATTGACAGTCCAGCAAGTGCAGAGAATATGGAAGGCTTCTGAAACAAAGCAAAAACACTAAAAAGCAGAATGGCTGTTTCTTTTGGCCGCTGAGCTGGGTAAAACAATGCAAGACGGCGAGAGGTAGAGTTGACATCTCGGCTTCTGCCACTCATTGCCCCAGCAAGATACAGATGCGGCACGGCTGTCAAGGTGGCTATCGAAGCGGCGCCCGGAATTGTATTCGTAAGATGAAGAAGGTGTCGGTCGGAAGCGGGAATGTTAATATGCCTGTGAGTAACCAGAGGGCGCACATGCTCGCGCAACGAATCTCGACCACTGTCGCCGCGCCGCAAGGTAGCGCGGTAGTTCGTTAAGTTTTGTAGCTGGCTGTACGTGGTCGGTTGTTCTGTCGGCTGCGTCAGTAACGAGCGATGTGGCCAGCCGCGCTGCAGTGGAAGCAGTGCTACAGTTGAATGGACTCCTTGCCTTCTTTTGAAGAGCGATCTCAAACGGTTAACACTTAAATTAAGTAATAGAGCCAACGAAATATTCCATAAAAAACAAGAATCATATCTATGGTTATGACTAACTAATTATCTAGATCGTAGTAATATTTAAGCCCCGGTGTTCACTGTAGTTGCAAGGCATACATATGAAGCGACATTGCTGTGAATTGCTGCATGTCTGAGAATTTGTCTTAATTCTCTCTTAGAAGCGAAACAACATTGACTGAAGAGAAATGGGGGCTTGTTGAGATGTACACTTTAAGTGAAGCGTATTTCAGGCTCCTCTCATTGCAATGAAAATATAATAAGCACAAATAAACTGAACAGTTCGCAAATGGTTAATAAATATATACATTTCTGTCTAGGTGAACTTCCGTTTTGAAGAAATCTTTAGTCCACGTGTTGTAATAAAACTCTGTGGTGTTTCTATATTAAATGTGAGTACCATTTTTGTTTAAAGAGAGTAGAGTCAAACAATAGTAGGATAATAAATTTTTACAATTATCGGGTTAGCAGAAAGGCCGCATAGATTAATAAAAATAGCCCTCAATTGTTGCTAATTGCAGTACATCAAAAAAGTGAAGGAACATTTTTTTTAGAATTGGACACTTTTTTGTGTTTGGACTTTTACCATAATCTCGACCAAACTGGTACTTATCGCTAAATTATGGTATGTATCTTTCACACGGCCATCAGAACTACTAAGCGACCATGACCAGCCCTTGTGGTTGGAGTAAGGATTTTTATACCTATTCGTCTTTGTTTGTGAAGAACAAACAATATCATGTATGTGCTGTCGAAGTGCATGTCCCATATACAAGAGGGTATGTTACCGCGAACAGGTAATTTTTATAACTATTACGAACATAATTGAAGGTCTTAGGGTTAGAACGAAGCTATGAGCACTCTTGCAGCATACAGGCTTGAACACGCCTGTATCCACGAGCCAAATACGAAAAGATACACAATTTTTGTACAAATTCACTCAAAGTCGAGAAGCGCAAATGTTTATCGATATGTGATCTGCTGTAATAATATTCTTGGCGTGTCGCGAATATGTCACGATACAATTTGAAACATCGCTCATACAAAGAGCCATGATACCAGCATGTGACACGCGGAAGACGGTCCTAGAGAATGATTTGCTCGGGACAGAACATCAGTACCCTGCAACGCTGGCTCGCGGTCCAGTGACCAACTTCCTTTTAGGTGTTTTAGAGCGGAGCTCTTAGGCGCCAGTTCCTGGCTTGAGCGGCGTCGGCGTCGCCGTAACCGCGCGGTGCATTATGGGACGCGTGACGCCACTGATGACGTCATCAGTGACGTCATCGGCATCATTATTGTAACTGATGACGTCATCAGTGACGTCACTGATGACGTCAACGGCATCCACATTGTCATCGTCATCGTCCTTTATGACGTCATACGTGGCGTCACTGACGACGTCATTGGCATCCGTATCGTCATCATCGTCAATGATGACGTCATGAGTGACGTCACTGACGATGTCATCGGCATCCGTATCGTCATCGTCACTGATGACGTCATCAGTGACGTCACTGATGACGTCATCGGCATCCGCATCGTCATCGTCACTGATGAGCTCATCGGCATCCGTATCGTCATTAATGACGTCATTAGTGATGATGACGACATCAGTGACGTCACTGATGACGACATCGTCATCGTCACGTCACTTCATAAGGGTCACGTGACCCCGTGAAGTCACGTGACCCCGGGGACGTCACATGACCTTCGTGAGGTCACGTTACCCTCGTGAGGCGACGGCGACGCCGCTCGGAGGGAGGAGTAGCGGACAGGATGAGGAGGTGAGGAGGAGGGAGGAAGGATATACCTTCCCCTCGGTACACTTCCCCTCCTCCTCCTTAAGAGCTGCGCTCTAATTCGGCGTTACAGGGAGTTGTAAACGGCTTTCATTCTTTTTAGAGCGCAGCTCTTAGGGGCCCGTTTCCGGCTTGAGCGGCGTCGGCGTCGCCGTCGGCGTCGGCGTCGGCGTAACCGCGCGGTGCATCATGGGAAATGTCCCATAATGCACCGCGCGAGCCCCCCACCGGGGTCACGTGACCTCGTGGGGGGGCACGTGACCCCCCGAGGTCACGTGACCCCGGTGCATCATGGGAAATGTCCCATAATGCACCGCGCGAGCCCCCCACTGGGGTCACGTGACCTCGTGGGGGGCACGTGACCCCCCTAGGTCACGTGACCCCCGAAGTCACGTGACTCCCGGGCCCTGAGGTCACGTGACCCCCGCCAATGTCGCGTGACCCCCAATGACGTCATCGTCACTGATGACGTCACCGGCATCTACATCGCCATCGTCATCATCACTGATGACGTCATCATCACTGATGACGTCACCGGCATCCACATCGTCATCGTCATCATCACTGATGACGTCACCGGCATCCACATCGTCATCGTCATCATCACTGATGACGTCACCGGCATCCGCATCGTCATCGTCATCATCACTGATGACGTTACCGACATCCGCATCGTCATCGTCATCATCACTGATGACGTCATCAGTTACGTCACTGATGTCGTCACCGGCATCCACATCGTCATCGTCATCGTCACTGATGACGTCACCAGCAACCGCATCGTCATCGTCATCATCACTGATGACGTCACCGGCATCCGCATCGTCATCGTCATCATCACTGATGACGTTACCGTCATCCGCATCGTCATCGTAATCATCACTGATGACGTCATCAGTGACGTCACTGATGTCGTCACCGGCATCCACATCGTCATCATCACTGGTGAAGTCATCAGTGACGTCACTAATGACGTCATCGGTACCCGCATCGTCATCGTCACTGATGACGTCATCAGTGACTTCAGTGATGACATCATCGGCATTTGGGGGTCACGTGACCCCCAAGGTCACGTGACCCCCTGGTTAGTTGAACCCCCCCCCCCCCCCAGTGCCCTTCCCTCCTCCTCCTCAAGAGCTGCACTCTAATTCGGCGTTACAGGGAGTTGTAAGCGGCTTTCACTTTTTTTAAATAAATAAAGGGCCACCTTGGCCACATCAATTGGTGACCCGGAGAACGACACCGAAGGCGTACTTTATCGTGGAGCCATCGGCCGACGCATCGGCTGCCCGGTAGTGACTCTGCCGGCTCGAAAGTCCCCTATATGTCGCGGACCCCCCTTCACAAACATAGAGCAGAGCCCACCCGAAGGTGAGCCAGCGCTATCCGCACTTTTTGTTCTGCTTCCAACATTTTGAGCGAATAATCCCCGAGCTGGGTTCACTCAGGTAGAAGTTTAATTTAACCTGAAGAGGATTAGCGCCCAGCTGTCAAGGTTTTTCTTTGTATTATCCGGCCTGCCACCAGAAATTGCTGAAGAGTTCGACGACGTGCTATCTGCGACGCGAATAGCAGATGCCTACGATCACCTAAAGGCAGCCATTCTGCTTTGGAAATCCGAGTCAACAACCAGCCGCTCTGAAGCACATTCTCACTGCAGAACTCGGAGATAAGCGCCCGTCGTGACGGCTACACCGTACGCGAGAACTACTTAGAGATTAGACGTCCGAAGCAAGTAACCCCATATAACATAAACGTTTCTCGCAATGTCTACCCTAAGGCGTCCGCATTGTTCTTGCTCCCGCAACTGATATGTCCTTGGACTCTCTTGCGGTAAAGGCTGAGCCTGTGGCAGAGTACACGGTGCCCACCGTCTCCGGGCCAAGCTCAACCAGCTAACAGCGACTGTCGCCGCTGTTGAAACACCTTCCCGCGACCCGTTTGTCCTTCGGGACTCAGCTCCTCCCAAAACCGGAACCCATCTGAAGATTGAGCGCGATCGCCGAGGCAAAACTGATACCACTGAAACTACGGACACCACGCTGTCAAGTGTCACCGTCTCTGTGCCTGGCAGGAAAACACCTCGGCCAGTCACTGGAGGCGGTAGGTTACGCAGGCCGACCAGCAAGCCGTCTTTTTTTTGGGGCTGATCAATTCTCAGGCAATCGACTTCTTGTCGACACCGGTGCAGGGTCGCCTGTTATTGCACCCACAACAGCAGACAGGATAAACCAGTAAAGTGGCGTACGCTTGAGCGTATTCAATTTTCTCCTATAAGAGCTTTTGGTTTGAGATCTTTGCCCATCGACTTATGATTGCGCCTATCTTTAAGGTGAATCTTTATTGTCGCTGACGTCAAGTATCTCCTATGGATGTCAGCATCCACCACCGACGACTTCCTGACGGCGCGAGACACCTGGCTCTAAGTGGAACTTTTACAATGTCTTCATCCCTTAGCATGTGACATCACGCCATCAACGAGATTTGAAGCCATCTTCAATGAGTTTCCTGAAGTCACAAGGCCATCGAACATATCCAAGCCGTCAAAGTACTGGGTAACTCACGCCACCGTTACCCCTGCTCCAGCTGTTTACGCACAACCTCGTTCCCTTTTTGATGGAACGGCTCCAGACAGCTCGCCGTGAATTCGAGCACATGCTCGTGCTCGGAATTATCCGGCCCTCCACTTCGCAGGAGGCACCTGTGAAAGCCGGTGTTTGATGAGTGGCGTCACCACGGACCCCGAGTCCCCAACCTTAAGGTGTATCGAAGCATGCCGAGAAGACGAAAGGTGAGGGGAAGAAGACTTGAACGTTGACGGTCGGGATCCTGGACGATTTTCGGCCGACAGGTATCATGACACTCCGGGACGTCGCGGTAATAGGGTGTGTGAGCAACAGCCGACTGGCCGATTCCCACCAGTGCTCAAACTCGCTTGAATTCTGCTAAACCTCTCACGAAGACACATAAACCTGAAAAATGAAAAATTCACGACGAAATACTGACCTTGACCAAGGAAACTTAGAAGTACGTACCACACTTCATTGTACTTCGTGCCACTCGGGACACTCCCCTGGGCAAGATTTCACCCGATTATGCACCTAAAATAAACCTGTTCCTCAAAGGCGCATGGTTCTTACTACCGAATGTGTTATTTCCTGTCTTCTCGTAGATGCCATATGTTCCTAACGTTTAAGGCTAACCGTAAACTTATGTACTCCATCCATTCTCAGGAAGTGATAACTCCACAACAACGAGTGCTCCGCGCTCATTGATTTCGCCCGGTGGGCTCGCTAGAGCCACTCGGCCCAACAACCGGTCAACACTTTTTTGTGCAGGCCTATTAAACCTGGAACAAATCAGTTGCTTAGCTACGCAAGTTACAACTTCCCCCGCAACGCACACAGATTTGATTGTTTTTTAACACAGCGCGGTATAGCTAACTGTAAACAATACCTCCACCAAATCGTTGCTTTGACCGCATTCATGTTGGTCGAAAAGCGGTTTTTCTGCCCGTGAAACGTGGCTTTCATGTTACTTCAAGACGACCATAGCAGCCACCAACGAACATCGCAACAACAAAAACAATGATAGAAAGACTGACGGCTTTCGCGCCGTTATACGACGTGCTTTGCGTGCAAGCGAACACGTGGCTTCTTGATACTGCAGTGGAGGTTTTTTTTTGTTTTTTTTTCTTGTCCGTTGCAAGTAATTACAGCATGATCGTTTACTTTGTACTAGAATTCATCACATGGGCCGTTCAATGTACCTTCTGAGGAATTACATTAACGAGAAAAAAGAAGCATACTTGTAACATTATTTATTGCCCAGGAGATCACCGAAGAAGTCCGTACTTTCAAAACCACGACTATAAAAGGCGAGAAACTCAGAGCATGTATTCAGTGACCGGGTTAGATTCAGTCTATGTCATAATTCATGTTGATATGTTTATGTGCTGTGTAGGTGTATGCTCTCTCTATGTGTGAACTGTTCAGGTTCAGCAAATGATATCAGCTATCATATGTAGTATCACGCAACCTGTATGCGCGTGTGTGCATAAAAAAAAAGAGTCTTTGAGCAAAATACCCGAGCAAGCAAATTTTTGCGTGCCTATTGAATGAACGGTACATACCACCCTCTTGCCGAGATATTTTCAATTGCCCTCCTAGAAACCGCCATCTTGTGGCAAGCAATTTTACCTTCCGTCACTGCTCAGCGATATGAGATACTTTCTTGACCGTGCAATGAGCCAGCTAGGCGGCATTGAATGAGCTTTTCCGTGAACGAGTTTTGATTTCCCGAATGGTTTACCACTTCTTTCTGACGTGCGGCGCTAATGAAATAGTTGTGACGTGGAGAATAGCAAAGGTCAGGCGTGAAGTGCATGCAATGGCCGAGTTTCTGTGTCCCTGTTTAACATCCCAGTGTTGAAAACAAAGAGAATGAGTGACGGCATTCGAAACTCAAGTTTTCTTACCTGCGTGGGAAACCTGCTTCGGCAGTAAATACAGTTGGTGCAGATATCCTGTTATATTTTAATTTGCTACTGCTCTCGCCCCGAAAGCAATTGCTTGTTTGGACGGGCGCATGGCGGCAGAGTTATTTTTGGCGAGAGCTGCTTAGCAGGCAGTGGAGGGCCGCCAGTGGAGTGACGCATTTGCCTGTCGGTAAACAATACCAGCTATTTTTGGTTGAATCGCTGCAGCGTTCCGCATCGAGAACGAGATAAAGGTCGACGCTAAGCCTTCTTGAGCTCAAGTCATTCGATTCGGGGCCGCCATAACGAAATCAAAACAAGAGAAGAGCATTGCTCTGAGTTTGTAGAAACGAACCTTGTTCTGTGTTTGTAGAAACGAACATTGCTCCGTTCCTAAATAAACACAGGGAACAAGAGCGTTACTGCCTTTTTAGGGGGATATATAAACCCCTTTTTCTAAGGGTGCATCGTAAAGAAAAAACACGTCAAAATAAGAAATTAGAATACTTAATACATCAATTTATAAACGATCATCCAGATATTGTGGGAACAATAGAAAACGTGCGTCATATTACAGCTTCGAAATGATAAATAAGTATCTTTTGTTATGTGTCCTAAATGTAAAAAAAAGAAAGTAATTGACTACTTTTAGTTCGTCCATTTCTTTCCATTCATTGCGTGCAGCCATGTCAACAGGACTGTTTCACTAAAAGATTATTTGAGTGGTATCTTCCGTATGGCCAGTACATAAAATATTACGTTTTTTTTTTCTTGTGGAGGTAAAGGGATTGAATGTTGTGCTGTTGTCTACTGTGGAGGTTTTGAGTTAGTTTTTTGATACATGTGTATTGCACTGCCTGCTGTTGCAGTCAATGCACTAGAGTCCTTAAACCATGTCAGTCAGAATGTATCTGACTTTTTTCCTTTCACCAAAAAGGTTTATGCCATAAATAAATATGTAAATGGGTGGTTTCATCTCAACTCAGGCACGGATTTAGGGTAGAATTTTTAATTTTGACGAAAAAAATATGTGTTTTGGGGCAATTCCTATAATAAAAGAAGACGCAAACGGTTATTTCGTCGGATTTTTCGTTCTCAAGTTATGGACCGTTGAAGCGGTCAAGGTGGAAATTGATGTTTTTCCAGCCTATCGAAGGTGCCATATTTCACTCCTTCCCTTTTCCCTACTTTTTACGCTACATCAATATAACTTTTTGGGAACACTCTAGACATAGGCTTTTTCATGCTAATTAAGCGTCCAGGTCATAACATTCTTAATGATATTTTTTTTTATTTGTCAATCCGCCTCTCTGTGACGATATTTGACGAAGTTCAGCAAGCTGTGCTGTGTGACCTAATCAACATATGTTTATGATCTTTATACCACCGTAAAGCGCCAATTATGCTCTTTCTTTTGAGTATAATTTTAATATTTTGCCACAACTATATATTGCGCTACATGTGCCTGAAAACCGAATATTTCGAAAAACTAGCAAGTTTGGAGCCGATTTTCTAAAAAAACCCACTTTTTATTTTTTTCATTTTTTATTCACAGTTAGTTAATATAGTAGTCTATCAGGAACTACCAACAGACATTGTAATATATTGTTTGTATGGCCGCTATTAAGACTCGAATCTCGTGCTATGAGCGTTTTGAACGGGACTTCGCACAGGCGCTCTGCTGAGTAGAATTTTGGCCTATATAAGGTTTTCTATTTATAATTAGCAGTTACCTAATATCCAACCATAAACATTAAAAAACAATTTGAGTAGTGCTCTTAAAAAAAAGTTACTTAGAAGTCCGTATTCACAAGTGCGAGCGCATCTTTTTGTCCCAATACGGGGGAATGCAGATCGTTAGAGAAGTCCTCTGAGGCCTTTTGCTTTCGGCTCCAAAATTTTACAGATGCCACCCTAGTCAGGCGGCGTGTATAGAATACTTTATCTTGAACATCACGCGGCTACCGCCTCTATCTTCTTCGGGGTCCTGGAGCCTCTAAGGATTATGCCTTTGGATGCGACCGACACGGAAACCCTGATTGTCGGGAGAACAGGCGTTTCGAGGTTAGAGTTTACGTCGCAAGCCCCCCTCTGTCTCTCCAAGCTCCCCTCCTCGTCCTTCTAACACAACCGTGCCACTAATCCGCGGGCACTAAAAGAGACGCCGCTGCTGCGTGGCACTCAGATTACGCGCGAGGCGGAGAGCGATTGTTTAAGTATGGATCGACGGGAAGATTGGGGACCCAAAGGAAGCCGAATCTTCGCACGTAGTCTAACTGATAATAGCCTTCTCGGTCCCTTTCTGGCTCTTGAATTCCTAAGCCACGGCGGAAAGCTGGAACTCATTCTAACTCCGTGCTGTCTGAGCTGGATGAACTTAAAACTGCTCCTGCTTTCAGAAAGCCAGAAGTGTTCGTTACTGCCATGGCTAATACATTATTCAGTTCAGACCGGAAAGTGTGCGCCGACTATTCAAGGAGACACAAGAGAAGAGTGTTTTACGGACGCCATTTTCGTCAAGTCTCGGAGCTAAACCTAAGTTTTCTTAAGCAAGTTCTACCGGCTGAGGACGCCCAGCGCGTAAGCCCCTGGAGATGTTCTGTGCAATAACTGCTACACAATGTTCTTGGGTCAGATTGAAGAACATAAGCAAGGACAGGAAATGTTGTCATCAAGCTCATCGTCATCATCCCTGAAACCAGCGGACAGATCATTCGTTGACGAGGAAGCCCTGGTCCAAGGAGTGTCTGAAGCAATTGATGCTGCCGAAGTAAGTGTGACACCACTTAAACTCCCTTCTAGCGTGACCCCACGAAGTCGTACCGGCTATGTTAAGCGAAAAAAATCCGAGATAACCGCGGACTTCAAAAAGAAAATTGGTCGTAAACTAAGTGACGTGTACGGAGAACCTACGGGCACAGACAAAGAAGATCCATGCTCCTCGTGCTCCGACTGGGTCAGCAATTTACGAGCAGCCTACGTCAAGAGCGCGTCGCAGCTAGAACGCTACCGCCTCTTAACTCTCTTTCCATCTAACCTCAAAAAGAAAGATATCCTGAAAGCAATTCCTGAAGTGACGAAGCATGCTTTGGACCAATCAAGAAAGCTGAAAAAAAAATGGGGGTCTGGGCGTCACCTGACCCATACCAAGGACATGCTCTCAACGAAAACGATGTCGCTCTTGCGTTGACTTACTACACATCAGATGCAAAAGACTGTTCAAGACAAAGCCCGAACAAGAAGGATGATGTGAGGCTTTTTATTGATGGTCAGGAAGTCTTCGTCACGAAGCGATTTATGACGAGATCTGTTAGGGAAACCTACAAAGAATTCAAGGCGGCCAATCCCGAGTCAAAAATGGGCCTTACAAAATTTTATTCTCTTCGGCCCAAGTGGGTTAAGAAACACCCTGTACATGAAGAGTGTGTGTGTGTATGCTGCGCCAACTTCATACTCTGTCTGACATCTCTGTCAAATGCGGCGGGGAAGACCATGACCTTTGAAGACATCCAGAAAATGTTTCTTTGTGAAAATCCTTCCCAAAACTGCTTCTTGCTGAGGTGTGAAGCCTGTTCGAACCGGAAGGACATATCCCTCGAGATGCTAGGGATGAGCGCTGAAGATGAACTGGAGTTGGCACTGTGGGAATCTGGTGGCGAGTTGGTGAAAAAACATTTGGAGGCCACTGCTTTTCTTAACGAACTCAACAAGTGGACGAAGAAATACATACCTCACTATTATATTCGGCGCGCACAACAGAGAGCAATATGGCTTGAAAAAGCAAATGTGAAGCCACGTGTCGTAGTCCTCCACTTTGATTTCGCCGAAAACTGGAGTATTGTGCTCCAACGTGCAGTGCAGGGATACCACTGGAAAACCAAGATGGTGACAATCTTCACCTGCGTTGCGACGACCACGAAGGGAACACTAAGTTTCGGCGTCGTGAGTGACGATACCTGTCATGATTCTGCACACGCGCTCTTTGCGCTCACAATGATTGAAGACAGGCTCGAGGAACTCGTGCCCGTTTTTCTGGAGCTGATCTATGTTTCGGACGGCGCTCCAAGCCATTTCAAAAATCGGCACCAATTACACGAATTTCAGAAGAAGTTTGTCGTCAGCAGGTGGATATACTCGGCGTCAGGGCACGGCAAAAGCGCGTGCGATGGAGTGGGTGGTGTGCTGAAGCATCATGCGTCACTGCATAACTTGAAAACAACTGAGCTGAGCTCCATAACTAACGCGCGTACGTTCGTTGAAGCTCTCGGCCAGAAAATCAAGGGGATAACGCTTGTCTTCATCGACCAAGAGGAGCTGTCCCGTTATCGGGAGCTTAAAAGGAAGGAGTGGGAAAAGGTAACCCCATCGAAAGGCATCCAATCTTCTCATGTGTGGAGCAAAGCAATGGGGGAAGGGGGAGGTGATGTGGTCCTAGAAAGAGTTTACCAAACCCCAGAATAGACAGAGCTAAATGGTGGGACCGTGAAAAGGCCGGACCGTTTCAACAGTGCGTTCATCCTTGTCCCCCTGTGAGTGCGCGCTGTGTGATCAGACGACGCGCCATAGACTTTGACACTGAACTGACTGTAATTTGGACAAAGCGAAAACTGGCTCAGAATCGCATCAACCTATTGTCTCGAAATGTGCTACGTCGAAAGATGACTATCCCTATCCCAGGTGTTTATCACTGTTTTTGTGTGAGCAGCGCCGTGTATAGTATTGAAAAGGTACTGCGTCGTCTATCCGTAAATCAGACGGAATTTGGCGGTGTTCAATTCGTTTTAAAGTTTATATTTGTATTAACTTTGAGTGTATTTTATGTTAATTAGGAGTATATGAGACATTTGGTCAACACATTTTGATATATTTTATGCAATGAACATGTTTAGGCTACAACATGAAATATTACTTCCCTTCTCTGGTTACGTGTCGCATCTTGAGTTTAAAATTCCGAACTTTATATGTAATTGTCATATTTTCTTATGTCAAACAGATATGCAGTGCATATACATATGTGCGATTTAGTATCTGACGCTTAGGAATTACGGTCTATTTTGTGCACATACGGGCTCTTTCGTAAAATAACGAGCATTTCGTGGCGTGTAAATCTTCAAATGCGTTAGTCATGTGTTTAGGTTTCATTTCTATTTGCAGTGATTCATGCCAGGTTACTTAGACGTTTCCCTCGTGACTTAAGTTTGTCCGTGAGTTTAGATGTTACGTACTTCTCCGTCAATACATAAGGCGAAGCTCACACACCTTTCAAATCACCCCAGTGCCAAGTAAATAAATGTTGTAAGGATAAATATTGTTACTTCACTTGCTTTTACGCTCAGATATTGTGGTAAGTACTAACATTAAATAGAAAACTTTACATTGGCCAAAATTCTGCTCAGCAAAGCGCCTGTGCGAAGTCCCGTTCAAAACGCTCATAGCACGAGATTCGAGTCTTAATAGCGGCCATACAAACAATATATTACAATTTCTGTTGGTAGTTCCTGATAGACTACTATATTAACTAACTGTGAATAAAAAATGAAAAAAATAAAAAGTGGGGTTTTTTAGAAAATCGACTCCAAACTTGCTAGTTTTTCGAAATATTCGTTTTTCAGGCACATGTAGCGCAATATATACTTGTGGCAAAATAGTGAAATTATACTCAAAACAAAGAGTATAATTGGCGCTTCACGGTGATATAAAGATCATAAAAATATGTTGATTAGGTCACACAGCACAGCTTGCTGAACTTCGTCGAATATCGTCACAGAGAGGCGGTTTGACAAATACAAACAAAATCATTAAGAATGTTATGACCTGGACGCTTAATTAGCATGAAAAAGCCTATGTCTAGAGTGTTCCCAAAAAGTTATATTGATGTAGCGTAAAAAGTAGGGAAAAGGGATGGAGTGAAATATGGCACCTCCGAAAGGCTGGAAAAACATCAATTTCCACCTTGACCGCTTCAACGGTCCCTAACTTGAGAACAAAAAATCCGACGAAATAACCGTTTGCGTCTTCTTTTATTATAGGAATTGCCCCAAAACATATATTTTTTTCGTCAATATTAAAAATTTGACCCTAAATCCGTGCCTGAGTTGAGATGAAATCACCCAAATAAATATTTACGACTTCATGCAGGCAAAACAGAAAAACAAGATATACAAGAAGTTCACACATAACGGAATAACGTATATCAATACAACAAGTACGGTGTACGCGCTTTCTGATGAAGTAAAGAAAAAAACCTATGATAAGTACGACATGGTGATCCTTTTAACCGAGTAAGTGCTAATTTTAATTTATCACAAGCCTCTTAACACTGAGAGTTTTGAAAGCACGCTTACGATCAGCTTAGACATAATTTGATGTCGCATGCATACTTACCATTTTGCACAAAAATAAATGTGTGATCTCAAATAAGACAGTGTTTTGTACGTCCTTTTTGTTTCTGTGCCTCTAGTTTTATTATGTAGCCTATTACAGCGAATTCACTCCTACAATTACTCACCTGAATATAAGTTTCGTGTAATTTCTGGACTACTTAAAACATTGCGATGTTATTTCAACCTGAATGGCCATAAACTCATTTAGTTCTTATTTAGTTTATTAGAATTTTTTTTTATTTGACCTTATCGTACTCTCCCTCATTGCTTGATCCGATTAATAGACGCGTAATATTAAGTCCTGGGATTAACGCATCCTCTAAGTAATCTGAAAGATGCAAAGAGTGTTTAATGTCTTGGAATTGTGAGAAAACCAGGGCCCTTATTGAGGTCGGCGATTCATTTTGCTTCGTGCTTACCCACAAAATGAACCTACATTCTCGTTGCTAATGTAAACTTTATCAGCAGCGTCCGCATATGTCAAGGAAGCCCCGTTTTTTGTTCTGTGCAGATCCCTGAAACTAATTGTTTGTATAGTGATTTTTGTGTTTCATAGTATTTTATTCGACGTTCGCCAATTCTTCTTATGGGAAATGCTATGGGTGTCAAGGCCCAGAGTTTACAAATACAGAATGATGAGAAAGCAGCACTATTTATTGTGCTTATCACTAATGTTGGGAAGACAATTCTTTTATGTGCCGCATGTTTCATGTTAAAATCTCAAAAGTATTTTGCATCACGGTGATACACTGCATAACAACAAAGTGAAATAAACTGAAACAAATTCACTCACTAAGCCTCGCTTCAATATTTTTTTAAAATAATTTACCGGGTGATATTGCATTTTTTCAAAATATACGTACACCAGGAATTGTTGATCATTGTGCTAGCATATATTTAGCTTAGCCTAGCCCGCAGGTTCCTGATGTCATTTAATGCTGCTGGAGGCTTGAAATATTAGATTTCGGCTATGTTTGGAAAAATATATATATAATCAATTCGTGCAGTTTGTTAATACAATTACATTCAATCGCCTAAAATTTATAACTACACATTTCTAGAAGAGACAGCTCCAATTTAAAAATCAGTGACGGGATTAGCTTTAATTGCAACACTTATGTAACATGTGCCCACTTTGTTGGTTTAGTAAAACGTCCTAGTTCTTTCTGCTCGTATTTACACCAAAATGCACAAGAACTGCGAGAATTTTTATTAAAAGTATAAAACGGGAGGCATACAAGAAATCGGGAAGTACTGGAAGAGAGAGCGGTGTGCGCAAGAAAAAAGAAACATTCTCGGTGCACAAGAGATTGCCGGACGGGTTTCTCCCCTTCTACGTTCATATTATTGGACAAAACTGCCACATCTTGTTAGATCTACTTTTAGACGCAAAAAGTCCTCTTGTCAACAATCACACTAAACTTCGTCAAGACAGTGTTTTGGTTTCCGGTCGGAGACAATCTTTACGGCTGAAGACTCTCGCAAAACTCGTAAAATACTTCACCTTTCACTTGTGTGTAAGCATCGCATGAATAGACTCAACTACCTCAGCTTCTCCGCTGTTTATATGAGAAAGCAAAGTAGCTACTGCACCAGTGCAAGCCTCAGCTTACCACGTCGGGCAGCCCGCCTCCGCCGCCACGGAAGCCACGATTCAGGTGTCTCTAGCTTAATCGGCCATAATTAGACTTCGGTTACCGGCCATTGTGCGTGATAGCGCTATTAAGGGTGGACAGCAGCAAGAAATTCGACTTAGTTATAGTTGTTTATCAGCTATTTTTCCGGCAGGTTGAAATGTTCAATCGACTCGCAAGGGTTGCATACTTTCTGATTCATGAAACCACACTTGTAACATA
This sequence comes from Ixodes scapularis, assembly GCF_016920785.2. Lineage (NCBI taxonomy): Eukaryota > Metazoa > Arthropoda > Arachnida > Ixodida > Ixodidae > Ixodes > Ixodes scapularis. Next base: position 138,948,936 of record NW_024609879.1, on the reverse strand, counting down.
TGAAGTCCCGGATTTATGAATGGGCGCCTTAAAATAGAGTTTCCATGCGCATATACATTTCCGCAGAACAATCGTATAGCCAGTCATTTCAAATGGAAATGAGTTTGGGGACAAAGACAACAATACGTTTAAAAGGAAGCACGAAGTCTCTAGTGTAAGATTGCGAAAGGTGTTTTCGACGTAAACACAAGTCCCAGTATTGTACTTGAGACTTAATCTCTCCGTCTAAACATATCTGTGTACATCGCTCTTATAGTAACTTGGTCTCATAGCTACCATGAATATCAGCGGTTGGCTCTCGAAGTTCTTTGGGTAAATGAGCAAAGGAAAGAATTTTTCAGAGAGCGCGAACGGCGACTACTGTCTCTAATGTACAGGTCTTCGAGAGAAACGAAAACTGAGTTTCTTCTCACTCCAAATTTAAACTACACATCAGCAGACGCTTTGTCTTCCTCCACATAGAGCACTCGCAGTTAGGAGTAGATTAAAAAATTTCAGAGCTTTTGTAACCTAACGCAAAAGTTAAGCGCGTTTTCTTGAATGTATTCTAAGCAAATGGGGCACGTTCCTAGTTCCAGACGCAACTCATCTCCATGAATTCGCGGGCTTTGTTGGCCGCTATCTCTACAATGAAAATTATTCAAAATTCCTTATATCTTCTGATAGAGAGAGTGCTAAGATCTAAAATTGCGGTACCTGGTTTCGGCATCAAGCGCTACATTCAGACGGATACAACGCATTTCGTGATGAATATATTTCAAATTTCGTATCTCCCTAAAGTTTCTTAATAATTCTTGTACATCCCCCGAATTTTAAATACTAAAGAAACTGCGTTAAAAGGAAAAAAAAAAACTGAAAACAAAAATTTTGACTGCTATCAGTATGTATGTGAGGATGTGGAAAATTTAGCTATTTCTGTGTATAGTTGGAGGCAATATATGTGTCACCGATCCACTTATGCTTGAAATATTTAAATTGTACCTATGAATTATGACTTGTCTTCAGGGGAGGTAATATACCTAATAAATGCTTAATTTTTTTATAGACTTGATTTGGCAAGGAAAGAAGGTGACGTCTTCACAGATCTTGCAGGCACGTAAGAAATTGTCATAGGCAACTGTTTTGTAGAAATGTATATTGAGCGCAAAAATAATCTAGCTTCACCGAGTGTCAGGCCAATAGAATAAAATGCCATATAGATGTCACGGACAGATTACGTCATTGACTTTTTTGTACCAATACGACAAAACAAAACGTGGATGCAGCTTTGCCAGATACAAAAGTCTTATAGAGACTCACTAAAAATTCACCAGACACTAAAATAAAACTTAAAAAAGGTATTAACGGGATCATTAAATATATATATTTAGTTAGAATGTAAATTAGCCACGAGGATATCACCAGCTTGACGACATAAGTTTGCTGTAAAACAGGACGGGCCAGCGGTGCACGAATATCGCCGTGCTCGTTGCAATGTCACCTAAAAAAAATACCTCGTCTATCCATCCTTTTCGTATTTGCGCAGTTAATTCCACATAATGATCAACCAACTCGCCCAACAGATGACCGTGATGCAGTTGCCGCGGTGCTTACGGCGAGTTACTCCGTTATTTTTCCAAGTTGTGATGACGTCCCTGTTGGTATCCCCGGCCTAGCAGAAAGGCGAGTATCGCCTAACTCTGCCAATCACGTCACTTTCACTACCTCCCCTGCTTCCCACACTGCAATAAAAAAACTAAATGGAAGAAACGATACGGCGGCATTAATTATTCTTAATTACGTGGCTTGTACTGTAATATCGCTACAGTTTTATACGCAATGTTTTAAGATGCCAATACCTAAACTGTCATCGCTTTTTAATTGAGAAGCCGCATCAACGTTTTTCAAGATGCCGGACATAGGAACTCGCCTGTTTTCATTAGAGGGATACTGATATGACATTTCTCGTATATATATATATATATATATATATATATATATATATATATATATATATATATATATATATCATGTTCAGAAATCAGTTAAACATGATCAACTCTATCTGCAAATTACTATCGCGCGCTTGTATTTTGAACGGACGGCTATATTTCCCGTTCCAAAGGACCAATTCCACTGAGCGCTCGAAGATCAGCCACCGGAGAGCGCGATGCATCGCGGGAGACGAGGCATCAAGTGGACCTGCACGAACATAGTTGCATGGGGGCTGGCGCTGTTGCGTGCTCGGCCACTTGGTGTCCTGAACATGTTCCAACCTGGCCAATTCTGTTGCCCCTTCCCGCTAAAACACTGCACTGGCTCGGACTTACCCCAAAGGCCGGGGCCGGTTCCTTTCCGTCTTACCCGGCAGTGCGCGGGCCGGGTAAGGCGTTTGTTTAATTTTTTGTGGGCCTGGGCGGGGTCCGATCTTTTATCAGCGGGTTATGGCCGGGCTCCACCTTTTGACTGTGGGCCCGGGCAGGGCTCGCGTCAGCGCATTGACGGCCCTGGACCGGGCTCAGGTGTGCGGTCCGAACCCGACCAGGCCCCCTAACGACTGTACGTAGCAGGTCTGGTCTTAGTGTTGAAATTCAGTGTGGAACATCCCAGCTTTGTTATTGTCCTTGTCTAGGCGGCAAAGAAAACACGAGCATAGCTTGACTATATTTACGTAGAACTTCGTTTCGTGGCGAGAGAAACGACGCGCGATTATCTACGCAGTCGTTAGTTATTTTTAGAGAAATCACGGCACTCTGTGTATTGATGGCAAGCACGATGGCATCGCCAGTTGGCGCAGATCGTAGTTCTCGCCTTGCTGCCGAAATGCATCATGCAGGTTACTACGATATTTTGCGTCGTGTTTCTTGGGCATCACCAGGGTGTAGAATAAAAGTTAAGATTATTTATATTGTTATTTCAATCATCATATAAATCATGAGTTAGATAGATTTGGCTATGATGATTTAAATCAAACACCTTCTCCCAAAACAATGCTTAAAAAATTCCCTATTTAACGTTTTTTTCTATCGGTGACTGCTTCCCGTAGTCATTATTTTTTTTTAATTTATAGCAAAGAATAAGCAAGCAGCGAAAATTGACATAAGTGAGTCATTAAAGAAAGCACTTACAGCAACATACAGAAACATGACGAACACCATGATGGTGCACGTTTAAAGCTGTCTGATTGGCCCCATCAGCTCCCAGTGTCGACTGCGTCTGGGGTTAAGGTGAAATGAAGTATAGTGATAAAACGTCACTCTTTTCTGGCTGAAGTATTTAGATCATGTAAGTTCATTTAAATTAAATATATTTTTGTTTTGAATCAAATAAATGTAATCTAGATAAAAGAAACCTGGTTTATTTTAATTTGTTTTTTAAATCATTTATATTTTACACCCTGGGCATCACACATGTCCGATAGGGAAAATTTTTATGTTAAACTTAAGGGGCTGAGCACACCGCTAGAACAACTAGTTGATGCACATTCAAGAAGCAGGAAAGCGTTGTCTACAAAACAGTAAGGAAAATGATGGTCGGCGTGCCGATTGTTCCTTCTGAACTCCAGAGCTATGAGGAAGAATGCGTCAGTGCAAAGCCGCCAAAATGAAGGCTCCCGAATGAGTTTCAAGACTGGCACGACGACTTCGACAGGGACCTTGATAGCGAAAAGTTCGATAGCTACCTCTATGCAGGCGAGTCGTGTGAAAGCATCGGTGACTTGCTGAAATGGTGGGAGTCTCAGAGCAAGAAATTTTGACGCCTTTCATTTCTTGCGAAGAAGGTTCTATGTATTTTTACAACAGGGGCCACCAGGGAAACGAAATTTGGCTCCGCGGGCGACGTTATTCAAGATAGGGGAACGTGCCTAAAGCAAGATTCATTGTATAACCTTTTGTTCTTGCTCTAAACCTACAGATTTTTATTCCGTAATAAAATATTGGTCAGAAGCTCACTTTTAATTCTTTCCCTTCCTAGTCCCTGGCAATTATGCAGAATAAGTGAAAACAATTTTATGTGCGTGGCCCCGGAAGAAATTATGTGTATTTGTAGAAAGCTGCCTCCGAAGAAATTTTATGTGGAAATAATTCATCTGACATTTCTTCATGTTCTTCAACTGGTCTTGGGGATAAAAAAAAATCGAAATCGGCGTTGCAGTTTGTTGTTTAGGTGTCTAGGCCAAACAATTCCTCTATATGGTTTTCTATTGCTTTTTTGTTTATATGAATAATATAACTCTTTGGTGTCGCAATTCGACTAGCCCAGTTAAATTGTTCCGAGTGTTATTCGTATGCGCGTCAGGCAATGACATATAAGGAAGAAAATTGCGTATCAGCAATTCACCTCCAGCGCTCGTTTTAAGTGCATATAATTACGTTCTCTAATACACTCGTACTGCACCCGGCGAAGTTGAGACAACATGGCATCGAATTCGGGCCTGGGCCGGGCATGCTTTAAAAGGTGGCGGCCTGGGTCGGGCCGGGCAACATAGAAAAACATATTTGAAAAAACCGGAGACGACGGTCGAAGAAGGGGTCTGTACACTTCTTCTGCCGTCGTCTCCGGTTTTTTCCAATATGTGTAACATCAACTAGCTCGCCTGTTTACTTACTCTTTCTTCTAACATAGAAATTTCTCGGGCTCTGGCCGTGCCTGGGCCGCCCGGTTTCAAACACCTGGGCCGGGCTCGGGCGGGTAAATTTCCATGAGGCCGGGCCCGGGCCGGGCCTGGGTTAAAAACGCGGTCCGTGCAGTGCTTTACTCCCCGCTACCAGGAGAAATTGAAGAGGCGGGGGAAAGAAGAGAAATACAATTGAACAGGGCTCGCGCGCACGCAGCTTGCTGCCGTTCTTCCGAGGAGCGGCTCTTCTTTTAAGCTCAGTGTGACGTAACGATAATCGAGTTATTCTTAAAATATAAAGAAAGTGTGCTGTCTTTTCGAGCAAAAGATAGCCGTCTCCGTCGTGTGGCCACAACATGGTTAACATTTAGAAAATAAAAGACCCGCTAGATATTCGTTGTAGTATCCCTTTAAAACGTACAACTGAAACCAAATTCTCAAGCGCTGATGAACTTTTTATATTGTGAGCTCCATTCATATTTGCGATCATAAGTGCATCGATATCCCTGCAAATGGCCGTCCGCCAAATTGGTCGAATGACTGGGGATCTGAGCACGTCATATAGTAAAGCAATTCTACGAAATACCTACCCATGTATTACGCCAGAGAAACTATTAACTTTGCACAAGCCTGGCAATCCTAGAGGACAAAGCTGGTTGTAAAATGGTTTTGTTTCAAGGCGCTATTTAGTGCCAGGGTACCTTTCTTTAACGCTTCCATAGAGTTTCTCAAACCTCGCCACATAATAGGCAGAGTGCCAGACTTGAGACAGATATGCCACACTATGAAGCAAATAACCAACTGTGAAGCTTAAATCTAGTGCCTGTTTTGCAAGTTGGGCCTAAAGTAGGCACATAAAATCCAAACAACCAGAAGTGAAGCCAGGTTTCGCACTTTATTGGCGACTTAGACAAAAGAATGCCCGACTACCGCCAAACAACCAGCAGAAGAGTCCAAATATTTTACTTGTTTGTCTTATAGTGCCAATGTACCCAGATTCCGGCCAAACATGTTAAAGTCTGACTATACACTGTCTTCTGGTATTCTAAGGCCCTATATTCCCAGACAGACAAAAAGAAATGTTCTAGGGCGCTGCGTTATCTGGGAAAATGTCTTTCGAGGGTTTATGTAATGTTGCTGCACACACGAAAACAACAAAACATTGCTTCGTGAGCTCTATAATTTAAGGCTGTCCACTCTGATCATACCTTGGAAAAAAAAACGACTTGCAATGCAAAACGTACTGTTAATAAAATATTAGGAAAAAGGCATAAACATCAAGCAAGTTATCTGCTTCAGATAACTGAAAAAATATGTTTCTCGCATCTCGTTTAGGCAGAGCTTTTGTAGCGGGAGTATGCACTACATTTAAGGTAGCCATTGTGGAAGATGGTGGCTTGACCTTAGCGGGACCAACTGAACTTTCTCATAATATCGGACACCTGTAAGTTATGAAACCTTTTATATTTTATGATTTTACTGGATAAACATGCCTTCTCAGACGTTCTGTAGATATCGATGTATTAGTATGTGTCTGCTGGAGTCAAGCGAATGAGTTCAATGCTTTTTGAGACTGAAATAAATATTGTGGTGCACCATATCGAGCGGCGTACTTGCTCAAATGTCAGAACAAATGTCTTTCAGTATTGCACTTCTTATCACGGTTCTAATGGCATTCTCAGGAATATGCCTACTTGTCTTATGGCGCCAAGCTTAAAAGAAACGGTACCATCAAATGGCAGTAAATTTACAAAAAAGTTCTGTCCATAATACAATGGTTACTTTTTGGGATTAAATTAAAGACAATCTTTGCGTGAGCTCAGATGACAAGCATTCAATCAGGGGGACATAGTGGAGTATGTCCCCTGCGTTTAAAAGTGCCTAGTATTTGTTGTTGTATACACAGGCCTGCCATGGGACTTCAAAAATTTCCGCTTCATTTCTGGTCTTTGTCGATTCTCTTCAAACCTCAACTTACGTTTAAAAAAAAAAATTTTTTGTGAGTGGCGATTAATTGTGGTGTGGGGCGCCACCAATTAAGTGACAGTTCACTACAGAATCCTGTTGTTTTTATAAAGGGCACATTAAAAACAATCCCATAGAGCAGCGTGAGACAGCATGGGTGTGAAATGGTAGGGGCGATCGGTTGTGTTTCACTCTTGCTGCTTGCAACTGCGCAAAAGTTGTCTTTATATATATATATTTTTTTGTGGATTCTCCGCTGATCTAACAATAATCGGAGCAGTTGAAGTTTGGAGTAATATTTTTCCTCTTGTTTCTCAATTTATATTCGTTCCGCTCCCATTTCCGCTAAGCAAGCATGGACATTTTATTGCTGGTAAACTTCAAGATATGTAGCAGCGTTTCATGATCGACTCCAGGAATGACAGTACTTAGCGATTCCCGTATTCATTGCGCGGATCGCAGATAAGCAAGTTATGAGAGCAAGCTACTACATACGCAGCCAGACTTACGGGAGCCACAAACAGTTATTCGCTACCGTGAAGGTTATTTAATTAATGGCTGCCTCTTTTTAGGAGTGCTGGATATTTAAAAAAAAATCGCTTTTGTTTGTTGCCTGGCAAAAGTATTATTTCACAAAAGTAAGAACAATTTTTGGCGTATGGAATTGCTTCTAGTGTTCTTTTTTTATTTTCAAAACTGAAACTAAATATAAAAAAGAAATATGAGGGTATACCAAATCGACATATTGTTACGGGTGAAGTGACGAGACGGTGTTCGGTGAGGAAACTAAAGGCCCTGTCACACTGAGGCAACAGTTTGACAACTCTATCCGGCAACACGGGAAAGTCGTGTTGCCGGCAACCCTGTCACATCGCAGCAACAACAACGGTCGGGCAACATGTTGCTGCCGCCTGGCAACCGTGTTACCCGATGTGTTGTCCGACAACCCTGTCACACCGCGTTGACGGCGAGGACAACACGGGGAACACCCCCAATCTTGATTAATTCCCTTCGTTCGTGTGCGACGGAGAATCGCTGGAAATGTGACTCTACCAAGTGCTAGTGCGTTCGAAGGGCCGGGAATTACCACGGTACACATCAACCAGTGACTGTGATTAGAAAACTTGACGCGGGAGTATTTTCCGCTTTTTATTTTATCGAAATGTTCTTCATTCGCTGACAAAGCAGATAGCCCTAACCGAGAAAAGTGACATCGCTGATATATTTTCAGGATTTACGCCACTGTATGAAGTGTTTCTGTCAGGTTCTTTCATGCAATTCCTATGTCTACAGTAAAATTGAGTTAGCACCGGGAGTACCACAAAGCGTCTTTTGTAGCGTGGTGTTGAGCTGAACTGACAGTGCTTTAAAACTGCGACACCGACACGATCGGCCTTCGTAACAATCGGTGGAATAAATATTTTTCAACGCTGTCTACTTGCCTACCGCCTGCTATATGATCGCTTCATTCCCCCAAAACGTCCTAAGTATTTTGAAAACAAATCAGCTGTCCGGTAGCGGCTGTTTCCAAGTTCCAAACATCAACAATCATGATCAGAATGGTCGTTTTAATGCTTCGTCTTTTTAATCTTTGGTTTTTTGGAATATTTTTATTATACTTCATCAGCGGGTGAGTAGGCAAGCCATTTTATTTTACTATCAGTAATGTAAGCTGGTCTCTCGGCAGTTCTAATTTCAAAACCAGTCTGAACGTTCACGACCGTAGCTGTGACCATTTCGAAAATCGCTTTTCGTAACTACGCAGCAAAAACATTAATCGAAAATATTTTAGCTGCACGCCAGCCCTAATTGTTGTTAAATAAGGTTTTCCAAGCCTTTGTTCGAGTAAGACTTTATTGATAGAGGACTAACTCTACCATCGAAGCTATCTATGTTATCGTGTTGCCGGCTCGAATTCGCTCAGCCAGCCATCAGGGCAACACACGTTGTCTAACACAAGTTGCTGCTGTTTTTGTTGACGAAAGCTGTCATACCGAGGCAACATTTTAGTTGTCGTCCATGTTGTGGTGCTGTTGCCGCGATGTGACCGGTTTGTTGGACAACACGGGGAGCGAGCAACAAGTTGCCCGACTGTCGGACAACGTGCTGTGTTTAAAAAAAAAAAAAAAAATAAAGGAGGAGTTCATCTTATGACATTTGTTTGGATTTCCTTCTCCCCTGCCGCCCCTCCTCTTCCTTTTACCGTAACCTGGCTGTCTCTAATTTTGGTGCCGAAAGCGCAGACTCCCCATAAATAGGGGTTTATGTCCGAGTTTTAATCTATTTTTTTATCTTTATTGGTGCAAATGAAGAATACAGACACTTATATTGTTGCGCGAAAACGACTTGGCTTAGCTTACACGATGGCCCTCATATAAAAAATTTCGCATTATCACTGTACACCACTCACCCATAAGCTACAGTGCGGTGAAAGCTATGTGCAAGCCGGACAAGTCATACATCCCCCTTTGCTCACCTGGTCACAGTTCCGCCCACAGGCAGACAGCGGGGTCCGGAGCTGAAAGGAGTGATGTTGTTTGGTGCTGCGAGCGCGTAGCTGCCACCGGACTGTCGGCTTTGGGCTGAACAGAGTACAGATGCTTGTATCTTTCTTCTATGACAATTGTGCAGAACTGAATTGGATATTTAAAACAGTCTTTAAAGCGCAGGCTTGGGTGCCCTCACGACGGCGATGGTGCGCCACCCATTTTGCCAGGCTCGCCAGGCTCAAGCGCATGTTCATTCGGCGATGGATATCTAATGGGTGACACATACAAGAACTTCAGTGACACGCGAAAATATAAATTCTCCAACTGTTGCGTATCTATGATCAAGTTTCTTCTTAGGTACGTAAAATGCAACACAATGAAGTATAAGCGTAGTACTCATTCGCTAGGGAGCATAAAATTGAAATATGCATCTCATTCCCAGCAGCATGAGCCTTAAATTTCTTTCTGATGGAGACGGATTATACAGGACTTAAAATAGCTGTGATTCACGGGACTAATTGGGCTGTATTTCACTGTCACGTTGTTGATAAATGAAACTTCTCTTTCATGTTAAAAAAAAACAAAAAAACTTTGATGTCAGAATTGACCGTTTTAGATGTTTGCTTACGGTCACGAACACGAAGTTCATATCAACAAAGAAATTGCCTGGTGATGCTACTTCTAAAAACGAAACATGCCGATATATATGGAAAAAAATTGAAAAGAACGATGGATTTCATGAAGATATGGTAAGTCTTTTTGGTTTCTTAACACCTTTCTTGCTGATTTTAAGTGTGTTTTTAAAGCTTTTATTAAGAGTGCCGATGTATTACGCGCAACAATGTCTACCAAGAACGGCACTACATAAAACAGGTGTTCGAATTGTTCCCCTAGCATGAATTATTTTATGAAATTCAATAAGCACACGGTAAAACACTAATGATCGATTATAGCACTTATCTTTAAGGTTACGTCTTAAACATTGTCTACATATTGTTAGGGAGAAGAAGACAAAGCTGAAAAAGGGGGGCCAAGCTGCGCGCGCTCTTCGGCTGGTGCACAACGATCTTGTCGCTCGAACAGCTCTATCCAGTCCTCATGAAATCCCCCTTTTAACATCCTCACAAGTGGTGGAGGTCAGTACTTCAAAAAGCCTGCCACCCCCCGGTCCACTTCATCGCCCCCGACTGTCAAGAACCGGTAACGGGACCCTCCTATTAGAGCACAGCTCTTAGGGGCCCGTTTCCGGCTTAAGCGGCGTCGGCGTCGCCGTCGCCGTCGGCGTAACCGCGCGGTGCATTATGGGTAAATTTCCCCGCTAAATCTAGCGGAAAAATTTCCCCGCTAGATTCAGCGGAAAAATTTCTCCACTAAATCTAGCGTAAAAATTTTCCTCGCTAGATTTAGCAGAAAGAATTCCCCGCTAAATCTAGCGGAAACATTTCCCCGCTAAATCTAGCGGGAAAAATTCCCCGCTAAGTCTAGCGGAAATATCTTCCCGTTAAACCTAGCGGAAAAATTTCCCCGCTAAATCTAGCGGAAAAATTCCCCGCTAAATCTAGCGGAAAAATTTTTCTGGGGGTCACGCGACCCCCAAAGGTCACATGACCCCCCCCCACCACGAGAACAGGTAACCCTCAGTACCCTTCCCTCCTCCTCCTCAAGAGCTGCGCTCCAATTCGGTGTTACAGGGAGTTGTAAACGGCTTTTATTTTTTAGAGCGCAGCTCTTAGGGGCCCGTTTCCGGCTTGAGCGGTGTCGCCGTCGCCGTCGGCGTAACCGCGAGGTCACGTGACCCACCCAGGTCACGTGACACCCCTGGGTCACGTGACCCCCCGAGGTCACGTGACCCCCTGAAGTCACTTCTGGGGTCACGTGACCTAAGGGGGTCACGTGACCCACCCAGGTCATGTGACCCACCCAGGTCACGTGACCCCCCGAAGTCACGTGACCCTGTGAGGTCACGCGACCCCTGAGGTCACGTGACCCCCAGAAGTCACGTGACCCCTGAAGTCACGTGACCCCCTGAAGTCACGCGACCCCTTGAGGTCACGTGACCCCCTAAGGTCACGTGCCCCCTGAAGTCACGTGACTTCTGGGGGTCACGTGACCCATCAGGTCACGTGACACCCCTAGGTCACGTGACCCCTGAGGTCACGTGACCCCCAGAAGTCACGTGACCCCCTTGAGGTCACGTGACCCCCCTTAGGTCACGTGACCTCAGTGACCTATTGGTGTCACGTGACCTAGGGGTGTCACGTGACCTGGTGGGTCACGTGACCGCCTTAGGTCACGTGACCCCCGAGGTCGCGTGACCCCCTAAGGTCATGTGACCCCTTCAGGTCACGTGACCCCCGAGGTCACGTGACCCCCTGATTTCACGTGACCCCTTGAGGTCACGTGACCTCAAGGGGGTCACCTGTCCCTCAGTACGCTTCCATCTTCCTCCTCAAGAGCTGCGCTCTAACCGGCGTTACAGGGAATTGTAAACGGCTTTCATTTCTTTTTTTCTCGTTCTCCTGACACCGACGTCCACGACTGGATGAAAAGTTGTAATCGCGCAAGTCACCGCAATCGATGGGACGACAGCTTCAAGTTGGCCACTGTACGTAGTGTTCTTTTTGAAAGACACTGCATTGCAATGGTTTGACAACCATGAGGACAAAATGAGTTCATGGGATGCCTATACAGCCGCAATTTGAGAAGCGTTTGGAAAACCAGAACAACGCAAACAGCAAGCGAAAGACAAGCTGGCTCGCCGATATCAAGCCATTACCGAGTCTTCTACCAGCTACATTCAGGACGTCCTTTGTCTGTGCTCCAGAGTGGATGCCGACATGTCCGAAGAAGATCGTGTCCGTCATCTGTTTAAGCTGCTGTCCCAAGACCTCTTCGCTGATGTTGCACCCAAGTCACCCACGACTGTCCAACAACTAATCGGTGAGTACAAAAAATATGAAGAACTGCAGAGTTCACGAATCTCGAAGGCACCTTTCGCACGCCTTCCAGAGGTATCCGTTGCGTGTGTTGCCAGTATTGACTTGCCGGCATTGATTCGCAGCATTATTCGTGAAGAGCTGCGTTCCTTTCTCGATCACCTCCGTCCACCCTTCCGACTCGACCGAAACCTACCTTCAGGCACAGAGCGTCCAGAAAGTCGTCCAGAACTAACTTCATGCTGCGCTTGCATCACTGATGCAAACGGAGGTGCGGGAGGCGGTGAAGCACTATGCTTCACCACCTCCCGCACCGCCGCTCTTCTGTCCGATGACACATGATGCGCAGCACTTCTACCCAGGCTCCCGTTTCAATCAGGCCTCCCCAGCGTAGCGAACCTACGCACCGCGCCGAAGGAGTGACATTTGGAGAACGGAAGACCAGCGACCCATCTGTTTTAATTGTTTACCCGGACACGTCGCGCGCTACTGCCGCCGTCGCGTGAACCCTGACGAGTATCGCCGTTTCCCTCAACCTTATCCAACCATCCGGACGTTCGACCATGATGACCTCGCCATTTTGACTCAAGACACGTGTCATCTCCACTCGCAGCCAATGCCTCACACCCAGTGCTCCACCAAACGTACAACACTGATGATCGACAGCTCCTTAACAACGAACCAAAGGCAAGCTCTTTCTAGTCTTCTGGAAGCTTATAGCGGCTTATTTGAGTTCAACCAATCGGTACTCCCACAGACATCTGTGGTGCACCATCAAATTGTAACCGGAAACGCAAGTCCCCTTAAAGGGCAACTCCGCTTCTTTTCCAGTAGTGCAAAACTATACAGTTCTCTTTGTTATCATCTACAAAACCCCCATGGCAAATATTACGACGGAATTCCGCCTAGAAGTTCATTAAAATCGCTGTCAAAGTTTGACAAGCACGAATCCGCTGGTTTTGGATGAGACGTGCGGGCCAGACATCACTGCCCGGCTGCATTTCCGCTTCCTCCAAATTCCTTCTCCCGGCACGTCCGCGACGTCATCAAACATGTACAGCTTCTTCTTCTTTTTTTTTCAATTTTGTTTTTTTTCTTGGTGAGAGCACGGGTGGCGCCAGCGCCGTGAAAGACGTGAGTGACGCGCTCGGCCGGCCCGGCGCTTGACTATTGATACTACTGATAAGCCGATCGCCTCGTTGAGCGCGGCTTGTGTTACATCGCATACTTTTGAACACCAAGTAAAAGGAGGAGATGGAAGCTGCTTTTGTAAGAATTTTGAGTGACAGGTTAATCTTCCATAATCTTCTGGGAGGAGAATAGTGACGCCTGTGCTAATCCAGGAGGCACAAAGGAGGATCCTGATAAGAGCAGAGCTCCTTCTTCCCCTTGTATATCACGTGGGTGTACATGCTTAGTGATGCCGAATATACAATGTTGTCCGGCTTTGCCACCGTTTCGGTTTCAGTTTATGGTCATGGATAGACTAAAATTACACGAAAAATATTTTATTTTTCGCGAAACAAAAGATTGGGGATTGTTTTTGAGTGCTTCAAAAAACAAAATCGGCCACTATCTCAAAATTTTTGAAATTAAGCGGAGTTGCCCTTTAAGAGCCGCCCATATGGTATTTCACCTGCGGAACGTAAAGTGATTCGAGACCATGTGACTGATATGCTGAAAAACTGTTATACAGCCGTCATCCCGCCCTTGCTCCTCCCCTGTGGTTCTCGTAAAGAAAAAAGACGGTTCATGGCGTTTTTGCGTTGATTACCGGCGTTTAAACAGGGTCACTAAAACAGACGTATATTCGCTCCCTCGCACTTCAAGAGTCTTCGTTCTTTTCATCTGTTGACCTCCGTAGCGGCTTCTTGCAAATTCCGGTTGCCAACGCGGACAAACCGAAAACTGCGTTTGTCCACACCGGACGGTCTCTTCCAATTTAATGCCATGCCTTTTGGCCTGTGCAACGCTCCCGCGACGTTTGAGCGGGTAATGGACAGTGTTCTACGCGGATTAACATGGGACATATGTCTCTGCTACCTCAACGATGTTACTTTATTCTCCTCAACTTTTGAAGAACATCTACATCGGCACCAGCAAGTTATGGACTGCTTTCGCTCCGCTAATTTGCAGTTGAACTAAAAAAAAAAGTGCACGTTCGGTGCTCGGAAAATTTGGATTCTGGGTCACCTCGTCAGCTTGGAAGGCATCCGCCCAGACCCCACCAAAGTTCAAGCTGTCCCTCACTTCCCGATTCCCAAATCCACAAGAGACATTCGGGCTTTTCTTGGACTCTGTACATACTTCAGGAAATTCATCCCTCGTTTCTCGGATCTCTCCGAACCGGTAAACGAACGCCTTCGAAATACCCTAACTTCCAATGGGGACCTGCCCAGGTCAAGGCATTACTGGGTGATTTCAGATAAGATCGACCAAAGGGTGGCTGGTCGACATTTTTAAATCAACTGATGTTTTTATATGACATTGTCTAGTGTCTGGTATAAACGAATCCACACTTAGTTTTGACCAGAAAAAAAATTTGGAGACAAGAAAAATCGTAAGGCAGGGAGGGGTGGACAGTTGCAATAACGCGCACTGATGGAGGGGGCAAGTTTGAAAGTGAATAATTAAAACAATAAAATTAGGAGAATTTTAAAACTTTTTACAAACAAACTATGGGTACATCTTGCTTGTAATATAAAGTAATAATATTTATTAAAAATTTATTTAGTTTTCTAAAAATTGTCAAACATGCCTGTTGAACGACAAATGGCAAACTTTGGAAATCTGTATCTCATGAAATAATTTAATCATTATTACATAACTTGCAGACATTATTTTACTAATATATGGCTATTATTGAAAAAATAAATAAGGTATCTGAGTGACACAATAGTTACAATATATTTAGGCAGACATGGGAAAAAATCAAACAAAGAAAAATTCCAATGCGAATAAAAAAAAAACACCACCCTCGATTTTTTTTAAATTTAGGTAACCTGTTATACTATATTTCGGCATTCATTTCTATTAAAAACATGTTGCATCATTGCACTGTGAAAGAAGAAACAACTCCCCAAAGTAGGGTCCTTTTTCAAAGCCTACACTTAGCAGTGTCCTATACAAGAAGTGACTCTGAGTTCCAGTTTCATGAAACTTGCGCAAATCTTTTATATACATTTATTCAGATGAGGTCATTGATAAAAAGAGCGATCGGTCACACAGTAAAAGGGAGGAGAAACTATATACAGCATTTTACATAAGCGTACAAAGTGGTATCATATTAGAGACTAATGATTTGAGAAAAGATGATGCAGTGTGAAGTTGTACCTTCCGGTATATTTTACATCTAGAGTAAAATAAATAACTTTACTTCCACACACAAAAACAAATATATAATAGTAAGATATTTAGGTTGGCTGTGTATTTACGATTACAAACAATTTCAGGTGACGGATGCCATAGTGCCTAACTGGAGCAGCTTCGATGCTCTCGGTGTATGAATGAATCGTGGCAAGCCGATATATTTTATCCTGCTCGAGGATAACATTTTGGGATTTTTTTTTTATAGTGATCAGATAAAAATTATTAGTAACCACCAACAAAAACAGTAGGTTAAATGCCCCGTGAAGAAAAATGTGATAAATAAGATGCCCCTGCATTCAAAATGAGCAGTCCTTGGGAAATCAAATTCGGCACTTTACGCTAAGGTTTTCCTCGGTGTACCCATTTAATAAAGTTGCTTCCAAGCAGATCCGACTGTCCGTGCTACATATACGTCACAGGTCCCTTCTGTTGATGACTTGCTGAGCCGCCACGCGTGCCAAGACTGAATGCCAGGGAAGGCGCGCACCGTCAGCCACTCTTCTTTTTTTTGTTCACGATACCGAACAACCTCATTTTCGTCCAGATATACAAGATGCACGCCTTTCAGTTTCTTTGATAGAACGCTCACCATTGTCCTGGCCGTCTGAATTGCGCTTACTGAACGTTCTCTCAGGTTGTTCAGCGTGGCCTGGTGCTTCACGAGTCCGCCAACTCCGTCACATGCATTTTTCCCATGTCCAGATGTAGAAAATAACCACTGGGCTTGTGGGCAATCGTCCTTTGCAAATTGGTGAAGCTGGTAGCGATTCTTGAAATAACTGGCGCCGCCGTCACTTACGTACGTCACGTACGAGTATACCGCAACGTTGTCTTCAACCCACTCCTTCACTTTTTCTAGAGCCAAGCAAGCGTGAGCGGCGTCGTGACACAGGTCCTCACTGATGATGGCAAAGCTGTTTGTAGATTTTCTTGTCGTCACTACACATGTAAATATCGAAACTTGTTTTTTTTTCCAGTGATATGCTTGCACTTCGTCAGGAAGCACGATGGTCCAGTTTTCAACAAAGTCAAAATGAAAGACAATGCTCCCGCGTTGCATGCACTGTTTTTCATCGTAGATCGCTTTACCTTGCGTTTGCCGGATATGGTTGTGAAGTACCCAACTTCCAACCGTCACTTGGATGACTTTTAGGAAAGTCTCAGGTTCCAAAGTTTTTTTCACAAGGTCGCCGGACTCCCATGTTGCAAGCACAATATCTTCATCCTTCGGGATATCAAGTTCCTGGAGTGTAAGAAACTGGCCTTTTGGGCAGTGATCACAGTCTCCTTGAAGGCACAGTTATGTTGCTGGGTCGCACAGAAATGCCGAGTTCATTTCACCAGTGTTGAATGTTGAGCCTGTAACGTTCTCTAGAGCGGCAATACAAAGATAATAATTGGCGCAGCGCACACAAACGCACACTTCCTGGTGTGGAATACATTGGACCCATCTAGGGCGCCACGAATAAAATTTCGTTAGCCCAACGCTGGAATCGGGATGCTTGTCTTTGTATATACGGAAGGCCTCTCGTATTGAGCGTGTCATGAAGCGCTTTGGCACGAACGTTTTCTCTCCGTTGAGCATGACAGAGATGACGTCCTTCTGGTTGGGACTTTGGCGCGAACATTGTAGCTCGTCTTTTGTGAAGTACTCTAGGGCAGCAGACAGGTTCTCAGGGCTCACCTTGCACCTCGTGTAAGGATCCGGCTCATACCACACGCCATGCTTTTCCTTGAGTTTTCGGGATTTACTGATGAGGTACATTGAGGCTTGTGGAATCATCTTTTGAACCTCATTCTTCGTCGGTGTTGACGGCAGGAGTGTAAGCAGTTGACAACGTTCCCGGAGAGAGGTGGCGGTTTCAAAGGCCTGCCGAAAGTTGTCCACCCACTCAGTGCATGTGGAGCATGTTGGTTCGGACGACCCCGATGGTGCGTCCCTGTCGTACGCAATACGTAGCCTTGAGCGTATATTCTTGACAGCAACCTGCTCCAGTTCTGTCTGCTTTCTCCAGACATAGGCAGGCCCGTCCCGACTTCTTACGACGCTTGGTTGTCTCAGCGGCGACACATCTGTAGGTAGTATGCTGCGATTTAGATCTTCAATTGCTTCTTCAGCTGGCACAAATATGCCAGGGCACTGCTCTGAGCTTCGCATCGAGATCTCCTTAGTGATGTGCATGAAGCAATGGTAGCACAGGTAGTCCGTCGCACTCACTTTGGTGGAACAGTCAGGCGGAAGAATTTGCTTCAACGAGTTTAGGTCCAACTCGCCAACACTTCGAAAATTCCGCTGCTTTGGTATAGTCTTTTTGTGTTTGCAAAAGTAATCCGCACAAAACACTCGTTCGGAGCTCCAGGACGTCTTCATAATGTATACATAAATAATAGAAATTAAACCCCAACTGATGGCATATAATTGCCAAGTGAAAGAACTACTGGGTGCACAAGTGACAAGTCCGAGGCTGAGGAGCTCACTCACTGCAAACGTACATTTGAAAAGAGAGGTCACAACTGAGGCTGTCGGCAAAGCTTGATCCACGTCAAAGGAAGAAAGAGGGAAAGTCTCCAGACAAAAAATTGTGGTCAGCGGCCTTCGAAAAAGACTTTCCGGAATCGCACCGTCGTCCCTCCACGCGCTGATATGAAAGCACCCGAGCTTCTACCACGTGGTTCATGACACAGCCTGAGCCATGTCGGCGACCGGTTCGCGAGGGGTTGGCGGTGAGGTTACGTTGATGGTCACTCGGATTAGCCCTTGCTGTACTGAGCTACCGCCTACAGTGCCTTATCGCCGGCTGGTGTCAACAACGAGAACACACACACCCTGTCTACACCAAAACTACAAGCGTTCACCGCACACGCGTCGCCGCCGCTTTTAAGCTTTTGTGAAATTGCTTTCTTTTGCCGCGGAGAACCGCCTTATCTTAACTACGCGCCTGAAATCCTTCCAGGCGGGCGTACACAATATCAAGCGTTTCGAGAAATGCCCGTGGAGTAGAACTGTGGGAAAATTCGGAGCCCGCGATGTCGATATCGTCGCCGTTGTGTTAGTACGCCGTCGCGTACTGCAGTCCCCCGTTGGGGGAGGGGGGGGGGGGGGGCGGTCTTACTACGATAACATGGCGACAGCGTTTACACTCTATGTATTTACGCGAGGCTCGAGTATTTGGGGATAATGCTGCCGGTTGGTGTGCCCCTTTGTGCCTGATATTATCGCCCGTGACGCCAGCGAGTGAGATGGCGACAGGCATGACTGCTCAGTAAACAGGCGTCGGCGGCCATGTTTTGCTGGTTGAAGCGAACCCCCTTGTCCTTGACAGCGAGCGGGGAAATGCGAAAAAAAGATTGTATCGGCCGTTTTGCCAGAACTAGCGACGAGTGTCGTCTGCGGTTTCCGGCAACTATTTTGCCATAATCGTGAGCTTAGCGAGGAAATGATTTTTGCTAGCCACAGAACACTACCACGCAGAAAGGGAATGCTTGAACATGTTTTTGTTCTGGATATATATCAGGGATATATATGAGAGAGAGAGAGAGAGAGAAATGAAGGTAGAGCGGAAGAGGGAATAGCATATAGTGTCGCAGGAGAATAAAGTAAACAAAGTTCCTAGTGGCCGATGGCTGCATGATCTTTTCTCGGATCACTAGTCCGTAATATGATACCTCTTTGTACACAGTAGTTTCTCCTTAATTTAAGTGTGTGAACGATTTCTTTAGTTACCATTGGCCTCATCTGAATAAAAATATATAAAAGATGTGTGTTGGTTTCATGAAACTGGAACTCAGAGTCAGTGCTTGTATAAAACACTGCTAAGTGTAGGCTTTGAAAAAGGACCCTACTTTGGGGAGTTGTATTTTCTTTCTCAATAAAATGATGCAACATGTTTTTAATGGAAATGAATGCCGAAATAGAGTATAACAGGTTACCTAAATTTAAAAAAAAATCGAGGGTGGTGTTTTTTTTTAATTCGCATCGGAATTTTTCTTTGTTTGATTTTTTTTCCATGTTTGACTAAATATATCCTAACTATTGTATCACACAGATACCTTAGTTATTTTTGAAATATTATCTATATATTATTAGAATAATATCTGCAAATTATATCATAATGATTAAATTATTTCATGAGATACAGACCTCCAAAGTTTGCCATTTGTCGTTCGAGCAGGCATATTTGTCAATTTTTAGAAAAATAAATGAATTTTAAATAAATATGATTACTTTATATTACAAGCAAGCTATACCCATAGTTTGCGCCTAAAACGTATTAGAGTTCTCCTAATGTTATCGCTTTAGTTATTCACTCTCAAACGGGCCCCCTCCATCAGTGCGCGTTAATGCAACTGTCCACCACCTCATGCCTTACGATTTTTCCTGTCCCCAAGTATTTTTTCTAGTCAAAACTAAGTTTGGATTCGTTCATACCAGACACTAGACAATTACATATAAAAACATCAGTTGATTTGAAAATGTCGACTAGCCATCCTTTGGTCGATCTTATCTGAAATCACCCTACTATCTCTTAAACGTGCACTCATTACCGTCCCAATACTTGGCCACTTCGTACCGAGCGCTGACACGGAAATCCGAACGGATGCCAGTGGACATGGCATCGGAGCTGTTCTTGCACAAAATGTAAATAGTCGCCCACGCGTCATTGCATACGATAGTCAAACTATAACTAAGTATGAGAGAAATTACAGTATTACAGAGCGTGACTGTCTAGCACTTATATGGGTGATATCAAAATTCAGACCATATCTTTATGGCACCCTTTTTAAAATTGTTACAAACCACCACACCCTATGCTGACTTGCCCGCCTTAAAAATCCATCTGGTCGCTGAAAATTCAAGACTACGACTTTAGCGTTATTTTCAAGTTAGGAAAGCGTGACGAAAATAATCCCTGGAGAAGGGGAACAAAGGGACAAAGGACAGGTCACCTAGCTGTGTTTGGAGATTTGTGTCTGTCCTTTGTCCCTTTGTTCCCCTTCTCCAGGGATTATTTTCGTCATTCTTGTCCAGCTCGCTTGCGCCTCTGCATTTAATTGCATTATAATTAGGAAAGCGTCATCTCGATGATGATGCGCTGTCCCGATGTCTTTTGCCCAGTGACATTTCACTTCACGCTCCAAGCGACCCCAATTCTTCCATCGCTCTGTTAGATACCGTTGACATCGCAGCTGCTAGTGCGTCCGATCAGAATATCCGGCCGCTAATACAATGCTTGATCTGGCTTCCTGGATCTCTCACGCGGCACACTCAACAGCGCTCTCGTCTCTTCAATCTTCGTGATCATGTCCCCTATAGATGGAGCTACGAGTCACATGGACGACCCTGGCTGCTCGTTGTTCCTCGGACCCTCCAAGAAGACATCATCCAAGCACACCACGATGACCCTACCGCTGTACATCTCGGTTTCGCAAAGACATGCCTCCGCGTGCGTTCAAACTACTTGTGGAACGGCATGAATCGCACCAACAACAAATACATTCGCAAGTGTAACCTATGTCAGCTTCACAAGAACCGAACCACCCAGTCATCCGGCCCTTCGCATTCCGTAACACCGCCTCATCGACCCTTACAATCAATCGGAATCACTTTTCTCGGCCCATTTTTTTCGTCTACAAAAACAACCGGTGATAATTGTCGCCGTAGACTATCTCACCAGATACGCCGAAACAGCTCGTGTTCCAACCGCCACAGCCCAAGAAGTGGCAACTTTCCTTCTGCACAACATTCTCCTCCGGCATGGTACACCCCAGGTCATAATAAGCGATCGGGGCACTCCTTTTATAGCTAAGCTCCTCGACGATCTTTTGCGTCTCACTAACAGAACTCATAAACTGACCAGCGCTTATCATCCCCAAACCAATGGGCTAATATAACGCCTCAACCGCACTTTATCAGAGATGATGTCGATGTACGTCGCGGAAAACCATACAAACTGGGACGCTATCGTCCCATATGTGACCTTCGCTTATAACACCGCGCGTCAGTCAACGGCAGTCAACGACCGTATTATTTGTTATTCGGCCGTGAACCACTTACAACTCTTGATACTATTTTACCCTCCGTTTATGAACCTCACACGTCGTATCCTTCAGAGGTCATCTGCCGCGCGGAGGATGCTCGGCAACTTGCGCGTTTTCAAATTCTACGACCCCAGCAGCAGCAACCGCTCCGTTACGTACAGACGCATGGCGAAGCATCGTACAACGTTGGGGACAAAGTCCTTCTCGCCACCCCACTCCGTAAGCCTGGTAAATGTGAAAAACTGCTCCAGAAATACACTGGCCCGGTTTGCATTATCCGCCGTCTGTATTCTACAAGCTACGAACTGGAACCAGTGGCACCACCTAAAGATCGCCGCACGAAGTCACATGACATTTTCCATGTTTCCCGCATGAACCCTTTCCACCCAACCCATGACTGAAGACACCAAAGCCGGTGGACCGGCCTTTTACCCACCCGGGGGAAGTGTTAGGGAGAAGAATACGAAGCTGAAAAAGGAGGGCCAAGCTGCGCGCACTCTTCGGCTGGTGCACAACGATCTTGTCGCTTGAACACCTCGATCCAGTCCTTATTGTGATGATGCTCGTGTACATCAAGTTTACGAATGTCGTGCACTCGTCTCCATGCCTGTCGTCGAACATCGCTAACCGTCCTTGACATATTAGGACTTTTTCGTAAACCGTTTTCCCACTACTGCCACACTCCCCGGAACGAAGGCGCAAAGACTGCGCATGCTCGGCGCTAGCCTTAACTGAAGAGCCCCGGATCTCGTTAGCGGGTTTCGGAGAACGTTGCGGGACAGCAGAAACAAGCTACGAAAACTTCTTAATATCGAATAGCATCTCCCAAACACACAAAAACGCTTGGACGGGAAGTTTTCACCAAACTATGTGCAGGTCTGTAATGTAGCATAGATAAAGTTATGCTGCAAACTTACGACCAGAAGAGATGTTTTCTTAGGTGGCGTAAGTTCGATGAACACAAGTAGGTCATATCAATTTCAGCCCTCTTTTTCTATTCATGTGTCATGCTTCGTAACCCTCGAAGGAAACACAGACTCTTACAGAAATTATAACTAACCCAACTAGCTCAACTAACTAAATTACATATTAAAATCCTACGCACGAGCTACTCTTGTCTTCTTTTTCAATATAGATAGTAAACGTAAACTCATATGCCATACAAACGTTTCTTGAACGTAATGGCTGCCCTATTGCACCCAACTATTTTATTTATAATCCAAATACAGTTTGTATTGTCTAGTTCTTTTCATGCCGCAACACACCTGTGAATAGTTTGGTAAAATCTTCCCGTCCAAGCATTTTTTTGTGTGGGCGAATGTTTGTCGATATTGGGGAGATTTCGTAGATCGTTTCCGCTGCCCCATAACGTTTTCCCAAAGCCTGTAAGGAGATCCGGGGCTCTGCATACAAAGCTAGCGCCGAGGATGCGCAGTGGTGGCGTCTTTGTTCTCGAGAGAGTAGCGGAGGGGGGAAAACTCTCTACGAAAACTGCCTAAAGTATCAATGAATGTTAGCGCGGTTCGAGGAAGTGCATCAAACTTGAACAATTAACTTCGAGAATTCCTGGTATCTAATTTGATAAAATATGTGTTTAAATTGTTCGCATCTATCCATACGGCATCATATTTTTTTACCTAATTTAAATTTGTGCTACTTCTAGTTTTGTCAACGGTGCTTAGCGGTCCGAATATACTGAACTTAAACGACGATGGCAGTAAGGGGCTGTTAATTTCACTCGAGATTTTAATTGATTACCATAGTCAATTCCAAAACAAGAAACGTTATTGCACCCTTATTTGCTTTTGCTAACAGAAATTCGTTGTCAGATTTCAGAACCCCATAAATTTCTAGACTTTTTATGACCTCATAATTTGTAGTCGTTCACTTCCAGCCTTAGGCCCGTTCACACACTGGCGAAATTTTAGGACCGAGTGATTTCTATTTTCTTAAAATCGCTAATGACGAGAGAGCACACTGGCGCGCTGCCGCCCTCTATGTGGTTACCCTGCAACTGAATTTCACTAAAACGAAGGTTTTGCAGTATTTTCGAGGTCAAACGTACGGACTACCTACAGGAGTGGTCGTTTATAACATTGGCAATAGTGTTTTAAGCCAAATAAAAAAAAATATGAGCAAAAACATATATATAGATACGGGACCGTCTAGTGTACGAAGGCTTCCCGACAGTGGCAGTAGTGTATTCTCTCGTCGACAGCCGTATATTAGAACGTTTGGCCAGTTCATGACCTCGCCTCAGAAACGCCCCCCTCCCGAGTGAGCTAATCAGCCCGTGGAGCAAAGTGAGATGCGTGAGCGCATGCGCTTGAACCCCCGGTGGCTCTCAGCTGAGCGGGAAGGTCCGCCATTTTTATTCATTCGCCCGATGGAATGCATGGGATCGGCATCTAAATTTCGGTTATTTCCTTTTTTTTTTCTCTGGCTCTGGCATGAAAATGATGTACTGTTATTCTTTCGTGGGTCAAAAAACCTCACGAATGAAGTTTTCTGGACGCTTGACCGAAAACGTTTATTCAGGCAAAAGGGAAGTCAGCTCCTAGCAGCAGACGCATAGCTTCAACAGTGCTCGGTACGGAGAGCGCGTTGCGTCACAATGGCGGTCGTCTCCTTTTTGCTCTCTCCTTCTTTTCTCGCTCCTTCGGCTATCTCCTCCCTCCTCCTCTACCTTTCTCCTCTTCAGCGCCTTCGTCGCCCCACCCACGGGCCAGACTCCCCGAATATAGACCTTTTCTGCAAGTGCGCCGCCATCTTGAATTGACGTCACTTCCAGTATGGGCGAAAACGTAACTTTGCCGTTGCCACGCCAATAGAAGACATTTAGGATATAAGCGTAACCGTCACACATTCTCGTTTTGGCTCGCCTCTATTTTTTTACTAGTTACAGGTTGAAACGTTTTACTTTTTTTTCGTCGCCCATACTGGAAGTGACGACAATTCAAGATGGCGGCGCCCTTGTGGAAAAGGTCTATACGGCTCTGCTCTCCTCGCAGGAGATGTTAAGAGGTTTCAAGACAAACAGACCTAAGAAGTCGCAAGTGCGTGAACGTGCCTTTAGTTTCTTATATCCACGTCAGCATTCGTTTTTCTTGGATTCGTTATTACACTTTTTAGTTGTTTCCCCTTCTTCGTAGTTCCCAATTTGTTTCAGTACGCAGAAATTTTTGTCGGGCTACTCTTCAATAGAATTTTCGAAAATATCTAAAGCCTCTTTCAGGGTCAATAGGCCTTCCAGTTTTGAGTCTGTCGAAGCAAGCATGACGGCTATGTCGAGCTATATTTTTTTCTTTGTCGCTTTAACTGCTCTTGTATTTTGCTGTTTTGCACACTTTCCATTTCCACGAATCTCGCAGGGCACTCATTGCCTTTGGACTTAAAGGTTACTTCCAAGACGCCAAAGCAAGAGCGGAGGTGCTCCGTGTGAGAATTATAAATTTACATCAGGGTCTAGCATTTTGTAGATTATATTAGACAAAGGTTTTTTTTTTAGAGCGCAGCTCTTAGGGGCCCGTTCCCGGCTTGAGCGGCGTCGCCGTCGGCGTCGCCGTCGCCGTCGGCGTCGGCGTAACCAAAGGCATCCCAAGGTCACGTGACCCCTCCCAAGGTCATCTCAAGGTCACGTTACCCCACGTGACCCCTGAAGGTCACGTGACCCCTCGAGGTCATCTCAAGGTCACGTGACCCCAAGATGACCCCACGTGACCCTTTGAAGGTCACGTGACCCCTCTGAGGTCACGTGACCCCCGAGGTCACGTGGTCGCCTCCCCAAGGTCACGTGACCCCCGAGGTCACGTGACCCCCAAGGTCACGTGACCCCTTCCAAGGTCATCTCAGGGTCACGTGACCCCACGTGACCCCCAGGTCACGTGACCCCTCTGAGGTGACGTGACCCCCCGAGGTCACGTGACCCCTCCAGGTCACGTGACCCCCAAGGTCACGTGGGGGTCACCTTTGGGGTCACGTGGCCTTGAGGTCACGCCTCCCCGAGGTCACGTGACCCCTTCCCCGAAGTCACGTGACACCCCCCCGGAGCATATTAAAGAATGAGGGGAGGAGGAGGAGAAGGAGGAGGGGTCTACCCTCCCCTCAGTACCCTTCACTCCTCCTCCTCAAGAGCTGCGCTCCAATTCGGCGTTACAGGGATTTGTAAACGGCTTTCACTTTTTTTTTCGCTTCAACGGTAAAAATCTACGGAGCAGTAGAGACAGCAGCAGCAGCACGTGACAGCAGTAGCATAAGGGTAGGAAGGGAGAAAAAATCGTGAGCGTGCAGGCGAGCTGGTGAATATTAACCATGTTGAATTAACCTGAGACTGCAGTGGGGTAGAAAAGAAACATCAACATTTTGAGACGTCGTCCTATTTTCTGTCACTTCTACGTTTTGATGTTTCTTCTCTACCCCAGTATCAGGTTAATTCAACGTGGTAGGAAGGGGACCTATAAGGACGGATATGTGTAAGTCCACGGTCGTGCGCGCTGCAGCAGCTCTATGTCCCAATGAATTAGAAACGACTGCTTTTTGGGCTGCTCGTCATGACATAGCTTGACATTGTAATTCCACACCAATTGCTCTTGTCGATGTTTGAGCCTGCGTTGATGCGTAGATGAGAGCCGATGCTCAAGCCATTAGTAAGTGCCGCTGCTCCAGTGGAATGATGACATCCGGTGCCGTTTGAGTGACAAGACCTCTTCTCCTGGCTGTAATGGCTGTAGATATGTGCTTACAGTGAGAGGGCAGGCGAGCTGGTGTTTATTTATTATTTTGTTAAATTACCCGAGACTGGCAAAGAACGTAGAAAACATAAACCGTGGAAGGAAAAGTAAACGATAACAAGAGGACAAAATCTCGAACTTCGAGAAAGGTTTATTCAGTAAACTTTCCTTATGAGATCCTAACCAATAGGTCACACACATTGCTCACAAAAGTTCACTCCATTCACTCAGCTCAAACCTAATCCTTCCTGCAAACCCAAAGCCTTCCGGAACTGCCGTCCCTCCTTGTCTGAACTAAAGCAGTTTGCACCTGTTCACCAACACCTCCACATAGACGCTTTCAGGGGCAACCGCGACGCCATGCGTGAAACAGATGTGTCACTTACATTCACTTTGACACGTCCCCCTTTCCTTCAACAAAAATATTTTACATGCTAAAAACAACAAAAACAAACAATGTCAAATTTGTAGGACGACTTCGGGAATGCTACTGAACTGCAGAAACGCTTGGCTTATATAATTGCCTATCGTATTTATTTAAACTGTTTCTCTTACCCCTCTTTTCGTGTCATTCCGTTCTTAGCGCACAACTTCTCTTTCTGATCACTGGATTGTACAAGTACTGCATTCCTGTGCATGCTTTGCTACTTATGATTTGGGAGCTTCGATTTTGACGTTTCGCCTATTCTCGGTCAGTCTGTCATTTAGAAATATGGAAGCTTGACCCACCTATTTGAACCCACGAGCTAAAGGGATCTCATACACCACCCCACACTCACTAGGAACAGACTTCTCACCTTGCGCTTTTCTGCAACCCTCACCTTTCCGCAATAAAAAAGGTAAGGTTCCCTAACTTGAAGTACGTGCTAAACAGAACGCCCACACTAAACTTAATCGCACACCCCTTTACATTGTGCGATATCTCATAATAATACAACACAACCTCGTACCCTTTCTTATGTCTCTCCTCAAACAATTTCTTTTTCTTCATTCATCGGAGCCATTTGCCATTGAATGAAGCCTTCCTAGTACCTTGTGCCACATAGTATTTCATAGTGCCCGTTTACTGAGCTTGCAAAATAATAGATGCACGATATGCTCATCGCGTTAGTGATAAAGGTGATACCAATCCCGGTTTTATCTATCAGAATGGCAACTTCTTGAAAGGTGAATTCTATCCAATACTCGTAACACAAGCCCTGCACTACTTGATCTATTTAATAAAAAAAATACAGCACTTCCCTCTCCGGTTGTTTCGCAGTGAACTGCAATTCAGGCGCGGACTTTCTTATCACCATTTCCACTTTCTACGCTACTCCGCTCCAAAAAGCACACATTAGGATGTCGTCAACATGCCGCCCGACCACGAAGCTGTCTGAAGGCACTCGCTTAATGTCTAAATAACATTAAGGCAAATTAAGTGAGCATTGGCGAAACGTCAAATTCAAAGCTCCCAACTCAGAAGTAGCGAATCGTGCCAAGAATGCAGCAATGGGTCAATCCAGTGGTCAGAAACATATGTCGTGCACAAAGACCACAAGGAAATGAAGAGTAGTAAGAGAAGCTGTTAGAATAAAGACGATAGGCGATTGCATAATCCAAGCGTCTTTGCAGCTCGCTTCTAAAGCTTTGCTTCAAATTTCAGTTTGATTGTTTGTGTCTTTTTGTAGTTCGTGAAAAAGATATTTGTTCAAGAAAAGGAAGACGTCTCAAAGTGAATGCCAGTGGCGCATACATTTCGCGGAGGCCGTCCCGGTTTTCTCTCCAAGTGTCTACGTGGGGGTGTTCGCGAGTCGGTGCAAACTGCTGTGTTCAAAGGGGGGACAAGTGTCAGAGCCGAAGAGTTCTTGGTGTGCAACAGGGATTGGCTGTGAGCTTAGTAAATGGAGTGACCTTCTATGTGCAAACCGTGGCGACCTTGGGGGTTTAATATATATATAAGAGAAGTGCAGTGAATATACTTTTAGCGGTGTTTGAAACTTTATCCTTCTGCCACTTTTTTTTCTCTTCTGCGGTTGATGTTTTCTAGTGTTCTCAACCCAGTCTCGGGTAAATAATCAAAATAGTAGATATTTGCAAGCCCACTGCCTTGATTGCGGTCGCTGCAGTGCTATATGCCTCTTCATAAGGACAGCCCTCAGTATTGAGCTGATATGTTTTTTTTTTCGGGTAAATCATTCAGGCACTAAAAATGGGTGATGCACGAAAAAACCCAATCTCAAA
Source organism: Ixodes scapularis (assembly GCF_016920785.2). Taxonomy (NCBI): domain Eukaryota; kingdom Metazoa; phylum Arthropoda; class Arachnida; order Ixodida; family Ixodidae; genus Ixodes; species Ixodes scapularis. The sequence goes on along the minus strand of NW_024609879.1, from coordinate 138,920,588 downwards.
ATCCTCGTCTTGAAACGGCCGTTACACATCCTCCGGATTATCAAACTCCTCTCTCAAAACCCCAGCTTTCTAAAACCACCTACATATAACCCCCGTCCTCGATTGCCCCACTTTCCTTGTCCCGCCAATCCAAAACACTGCGGATTTGTGCATTGTTCAGATATTGAAGTCGTAAGAAATGACACATGACTTCAATGTTTACAAGGATTATACGTTAAGCTAGTTGGTTCAACGTAAACTTAAAACAAAACAGCGCGAAAAAAACGGACGACTGGAAGGAGCAGACAGTCACAGAGCTGATTGGCAGCTGAAAGTTTTACTTGTGCCGGAAACAGAAAGTGAATGAGATACGGGACATATAAAAACAAACCAATCAACCAGATAAAACACCTCCCGCGTGCCGACACGTGCCTCAACAAACTTGCCGCACCTCTCGAACAAATCCACCTCGCTACCGCTTAGGACACCAACCGGACGTTAACAGACATGTACTTTACATAACTGCAATAAGAAAGTACTCCTCAATTTTTCAATATCTTATTTAAAATCCTAATTTCTATGAAAAATGGCGAACACAGACATCTGTCATAGTGAGCCGTATTTCTGCTTAAGAGAGTTTAAACCGCAAATTGTTTCCAAACCAGGCAGGCTGCGGCCCACGAAGGAAACATTTTTAAGATCCCCAAATGGATTAAGATATTGCTTTCAGAGAAGGAACCCAAATTATAAAACTGCTTGTAGATGTTTCAAATACTGGGTTCTTAGCTGCATAGCCATGGTGAGGAAAATTTATTCAGAAAAACCAAGGTTTGTCCAACGGCAGGCTGAATATTCGGGGGTTCTTGAAGTTCATCCAGGGATTTTGCGGCATTCAAGTAGCAGACATTTCCCATATAAAATACTAGGTACTTGTTTGTAAATAAACATCCTAAAACATTGTTTGATTAACGAGCATTAAGCAAACATATAATCACGAATGGCAGAGCTGATTAATGAGTCGCAGCACTGGCATAGCGGGGAATCGTGCATAGGAGCATTGATACTCGGGCGAGGCAAGGCAGGGATTTGTCGACGTAGTTTCTGATACTCGCGAAAAAAGGCCCGGGGCATTCGAGACGGGAGAGGTGCCAGGGTGGAATTGTGCAATAACCATTAAAATTTACCGTTATAACTTTAATACAAGAAGGCTCTGCTAGCCCGCATCTTCTTTTTTTTTTTGCTCCCCTGTGCTAATGCGTTTTACGGAATTCAGGAATTCAGGCAGTGACTTCTTCCCCAAGGGGTGTCTGATGCCTCCTTTGTAGGTGAGAAATTTAGCCAGCGGTCTTCGACTGATGCATAGGGTGTTTGATGTGCATGCCGCAGTGATAAAACACGAACGCACGCCGATTCATTGCTGATTTCGATCGACGCGGAAATCGGTGTAGAACAAATTCAGAATCGATGGATTTGTTCTCATTCGCTGGAGGTGTTCTGAGCTCCGGCGCGTTAATACACGCTGCCACCGCGATCCCCCTGCGTTGTAAAGGTGAACAGAGAACAGATTTCTATGTCCCTAAGCCTGCAAACAACCAGACTTGTGCCCGTTACTTCAAAAATGTAATGGATAACAATTACAAATTACCGAGCTCCAAATGTAATGGATTACCGTTACAAATAACTTTCCTTGAAAAATAACGGATTACTTTACCCGTTACGTTGTAAATTACTTTCACGTTACTTTTTCCGTACACCTCTCCAGAAATAATAGAAATAATTTTGATATTTTTCAAAAATGTTTTCGAACACTACATTTTAATTCTCACACGCCCGTATTACGGTAGTCCTTGTAAAAATAAAATATCTCACTTGAGAGGAAGATTGTAAATGCAAGGCTGAACTGTAAGCTGAGAAGGCAGCGAAAGCTGCAACAACAACCGCCATCCCGCTAGCTTACAGCGACCGGAAATGATCCCTGGAATTGTGCAGACGAAGCTAGCGTTGCGCATGCTCAGTAGCGGCATCTACCTCTGCTAAACGATGCGGAGGTAAGGAACCGATCTACGAAAGCTCTCATTGGATACGGGCCTTTCAAGTGGTGTAAAAGTCAAATGCCATTAAACACAAAGAGGTTTCTCAGAAGAAGAATGCGATGGAATGCGAGGGAAAGCAGCTAAGTCTATTGGGCATTGTCTTCTTGGTCTTTGTTTTTTGCATAGCATTTTCGCGTCTTTCTAGTGGTTCGGATGACCGGCCAGACGCAAAATTGATTTTTTGCGCGGCTATTCTTCTCTTCACGATGGTTTCTATTTAAATTCGTTGAACTTGCTCTCTCTATGCCCCTGAAATGACTGCTCATATTGCTCCAGTTTCTTTATTATGTTAATTATTAAAAAAAAATTAACGAGTAATTAAAGTAATTCGTTACCAATATTTCGTAACGAAATTAAATAGAAATTACTGCCGCAAAAAAGTTACGTGGCAATTACAAAATTACTTGAAAAAGTAACGGATTACAACTAATCCGTCACATGTAACGGATTTCTTCCCACGTCTGCAAACAACGAATGTAGTTGCGATATCTGAACTTGTGAATTCAAACGAATATTCCTGAACGTTAATGGCACAAACTATGTTATACTCGTATAGCCAATCTTACCCTTCAAAACTTCGGTACAAGGCTCTTCCTCTCAGGCAGACTAACTTCCTGCTGTGCGAAATTTCCCGCGACCAGTTTAAGACCAAAAAAAGTGCTATAGGTAAGTGTAACCTTTGCGACGGCATCGTGTAGAGCAGCAGATAGAAAATTGGTGAGCTTTTTTTCGGAAGTCATATTGTATTGATATAGTTAGTAATATAAATCAAAGTACTTGCGGTATGTCTAAAACCATTCATTGGAGTTTTGTGTCTGTCCCACGTCCCTTCTCTTCCCCGGCTCCAGGGTTACCATGTAACCATTCTTAATGGTAATATTTTCCTTACACTTCTGTTTACTTCGGAGGATCTTTCATTACTTTATTAGGTTGCCTGGCGCCCGACATCGTTTTATTTATCGTTTTGGGTGGCGTTTTCTAGCACGGGGTAAATTTCAAAATAAACAAGAGCACACCACACAGCAAGCTACAAAGAGACATTACATTTACTTACCACCAGAAACCGAGAAATTCACGAAGCCTGCTTGGCGACTGACGTGTTCAGGTGAAGGCTTTGGCACTGAAACTGGCTTCCGTACCTTTTGTATTTGCCCTGGTCACTCTATAAATTGCAATACTCTGTTCTCCGAGGTCTCAGTGTAAAACAGGCGCGACAACATTTTCAATTTCGGGCGTAAATAAAAAAAAGAAACCCACAAAATACAGTAAATAGGCACGCCGCACAAAATAGTCCCCCAAAACCAAGTATTATACCTCATAAGGTAACAGCATAAAATCAAAGTTCATTTTAACATTATGTGTAGGACGACCTTCTCACACAATGCATTCTACGATGTAAAACACCAAGTGTGAATCGGAAATATTTCGTAGTAAAAGTACCAGCGTCGGATGGCACCAGGTGCGGAACGTCAAAGGTAAGGTGTCCCTGGAAATTTAAGGTGCTTCTTTATCAACACATATATATGACAATATGTCCACTGAATTTAAAATCAAAAGGTGATTCTAAAACTGATTTTTCCTATCTTCCTACAGATCTGCAAACATGGAATATGTGTTGCGCCATGAGCAGGTGTGGAGAGGGTACCACCAAAATAAATCACTTACAGTTCACCAGATGTTCAACATGCGTTTTTTCACAATAGAACCCTGGCTACATGAAGTGTGCTGAGCTACGCAGGAGAGCTAGAATGGCGCTTATGAATTGAACTAAGTGTTCTACGATATGTCATAAATAGAGAGTGGAACATTGTTTTATTGTGACTGGCTATATGTTATAGAAATGATTAGAAAGGCCTTTACTCAAACGAGGGTGCTGAAGGGTGCAATAAAATTGTAACAAGAAAAGGACCAAAATTATGGCTACCACAAATATCTTTATCAACAAAAAAAAAAAAGAAAAAAGAATCCACATAACTGCAGTATGTGATTTTGTTTTTATTTCGGACGGTGTGAAGGCCACTCCAAGTAACAATGTTTACATAAAACCGCGCATCAACTATAAAATGGGTAACGATAGAAAACAATCCCTGAGTCATTCTCTTGCACCTTTGCATTTAATTGTATTTTAATCATAAAATGGGTGCCCTTCAAGATGCTTCAAGATTTATTTCGTGATATGCCACAGGGATATTTTCAACCCAGTGCCGCTACTCCAGATGAACAAGACAGTCCGCGCAAAAATTTCGAAAATATATACCGATTGTTAAGACCAGCCTGATGTGCAAATGACTAAAGAAGCGTAAAACGAATTATATACTGCTTTATATTTTTGCGATAAATATTTCAGAAACATTAACCTGGGCATAACTTCTTCGAAAATATTTTTTTTGGATAATTCATATGTATGACATAAATCGGCAAAGCCATTGAACGTTCTAGATGATCGTTTTCTTTTTCAGAAATTTAATGAGCTTTTCTGATTCTCTGACAAAGGATCGGTTCTTCTGATATTTGCAATAAACTAGAACTCTATAGGCAAGCCCTTAAAAACATGTTAGAGAAAGAAACATTCCAACTATGCCGAACCAGCAGTAGATACGTTTGGTTAGTTTGCCTTGACCTCGATGGGCACCTTTGGAATAAAACTTTCGATTGGGCTAGTTGGTTCATATCGATTAAATGGTTAAAAGGCGCGAACAAACAGGACTAAAAAAGACACACGTACGACACGGACAGGCGCCATCCGTGTCGTACGTGTGTCTTTTTTCGTCCTGTTTTTTCGCACATTTTAACCTTTTAATCGGCACATTCGGTGTTGGGCGACAAACATCTTTGGAAGGCTTAAACGCAGCATCGGTGAGCCCTGCAAAGTGACCTCTGATTTCCTGATTCTGAATTGCAAGATCTTGTGCTCACAGGACTTGTCTGAGTGCCTTCATGTTCGCTTTGCCTTGAGTGGTGCCATCCTTTGTAATACCACTTGCCGACAAATCAATGTTAAAACACTGATTAGCCCGCTGTTTTTGTCAGCCATTTTGTAACCGAGCTAATCCCCGTTAGGGTTTTTTTCTTGGTTAGCGAAATGCGATCCTGTCTTATGTAAGCTTTATAGGCGCGATGTCAGCATGCTGCATTCCGTTTTGTCGGAGAAGTTCCAGACATGGTGCGAAGCTGTACCGATTCCCAACGAAGCCGGAACGGAGGACGGCGTGGATGTCTCAGATCAGGAGTAGGAGGCCTCTCTGGGAACCGAAGAGTAACTTGCTAGACTGGAATGTAAGTACGAAAATTGTCGGTCCCGAGTGCGCGCAGTGTCGCGAAGTGATGAAAATATACTTCGTATCAGCTTAGCATGGACTACTGTTGGCCGGACGTGCTAAAATTTCGAGCGAATCGCCCTGGACGGCGTCTCGGCGGCTGTGCGAGCGCTCGTGCATCGCGAGCGCCAGTTAGGGCAGTAAAGGGTAGCGTCTAGCGCTGGCACAGCCTTGGCGGTTAGTCCATGCTAAAGTAAGACGAAGGATAGCGTCCCTTCATGTCCCTAGACGAAACAACGCGGCTTCAGATCTTTGCAGTCGAGGCAGTGACTCTAATTGGGAAACACTTTCTCCGGGCGAGACGCCCGTGCCCTGACATTTGTAAGCGCTACTTTTGGAAAGCGATGGATTCGCAATCTTCGCCGTCTTTAATTACCCAAAAAACCGTCCGCATTTTCTGTACATCGCTCCTGAACATCAGCTCAGGACCGATGTACAGAAAATGTGCCACGAGGGATAGAGAAAGGCCTCCCTCTGATACATGTACCGTTATTGACAGTGGACCGGCCTCATGAGAACACGTTTTCACTGCCTTGTCCCGCAGAGAAATATATAATAAAAATACGGAGCTCAAGTGAGGTCATATCATAAAAGTACTGTGTCAAAGAAGTGCAACCACTTGTCTGTTTTACTTAGTTCTCTGCAAATACAGAATAGATCTCATTCAGATTCGCCCGCCATCTGTTGGACGTGGCGGCAACCTTCCTTCCGACGCCACCTTTGAGGCAATGGACAAAGCGTTGTGACCGTTTGTGAAAGCGACGCGCAGCGACCGCACCACTGCTATGTTCCGCTACGTATTCAACGAGGAAATAAAATTAATAACAACCGATGTAGAGATTCGAATTGCATTGTTTTTCTTTTCAAATTAAAGGCATTATAGCAAACGTTTGAACAGCTGTATACCGCTTTCCTGTACTATTCATGCTTCTAAAACGAGCACCCACATATTAGTGTTTTGAGCTTCTACAGGGCTTCTAAAAGTTTTCTTATTATATCGCACTTTCTACAACGGTGTGAAAGGCTCATGATATTTTTATGTAACATCAGCGAGCATCTATTATTTTATGTGATTTTTTGGGAGCTTGATGTTGGCTAGCATTGTAGTTTCGCTCGAGCAGAGCAACGGCGAGGTCCAGTCAACGTCACTCAAATACACTGTTTTGCGAGGTTCTTTTTTCTCGCTGAAGTAGGTTTTTTTTCACCCGATTGAAGGTTGATGCAAAGTGCGGAAGAGCTGGGCAACGTAACAACTTCGTTTCGCGCATGAATAATAAAAAAAACGGTGTTAAAAAAATTAAAAAAAAAAAAAAAACGATGGTTAACTCTCGCTTACTTTACGCTCTCATTATTCTCCAGTGACTCTCACATTTCGAGAAACATTTTCGAGATCTAAACGAAAGCATAAAAGCGGGTTCTTGACTGTTAACCTGGACCTGTCGGCCAGTTTAACAGTCGCACTTGCTCGCCTCCGATCAGATCGGGTGCGCGCTGCTGGAGAAGATTTTCTATTTGCCGCCAATACTGCAAGCAACCCCTTTTTATCAGCACTGGCCATATTCTATTGCAAGTATAAGCACGAAAATTAAAAGCACGCTGAGCTACTAGACCTTGCTATCAGGAGGAACACGTTAAAATGACGCTGACATTTATTAATGCATTTTTTCTAAAAAGGCCGAAGAGTGTATTTGCGCCAGTAGTCAATTTATTTGTTAGTATTGTTATTATGATCATAAAAAGAAAATGTTTCGGCTTTCCACAGAATTTTTTTTAACACGTTATTTTCTACGAATTTGGTCCGCGACGACACGCCGGTCATTTCCTTTTACGCTTGTGTGCCTCACAAACACTTGTGTGAGTAGGATACTGTACATATTCAGCGTACTTTTTACTTTTTGCTTGCAAGATTAGTTACACTACAGTCGTAAATTCATGCTGTGTTAGGCGCACTCCTTAAAATGATATTTTGAGATACCATTTGGTGATCTCCCCAAGGAACTGAAGAAAAGATGAATTAATAAGTTTGATACGTTTGAAAGCCTGATAAACAGGAGACTGGTTTATGTATTGGAACAACAGAGGGCCTACGATAACAACCAGTGTGGAATCCTGTCACGAATCATGGTGTTTTCTTGTAAGCTTTGTGTGGGAGCTCTCGGGCGCGCCAGCGGTGCAAGATGCATGGAGTCAACTTTCGGCCTTGCCCGTTCCTATGCGGCTGTTTATGAAACCGGGCGGAAGAACCCTCTCCCCAGGTGAGAGAGGATATGGGAGCGCCCGGATGGTGCCTACATTCTTCGAAAGTCGAAGCCGACCGAGAGCATTGGTTTGTTGTACTTTTAATTTTAATTCTGCTTGTCGACCGAGGACAGTGCTCACAACCAGGCATCTTGAATTGCGTTCACCGCCGCGCAGACGGGCAAAGTCTCCCGCGGATTGTTTCTCGGTACTGTACTTTTGTATTTTTAGTTGCTTTGCTAAAACAAAGAGCGGTGATGGGCGCTAAGAAGCTCATTGCTGATTGGTCAGATTACGAGCCCTGAAAATGCTGCTAGTCTCAATATAAAGACGTGGACTGGCGGGAAAAAGGGTGTGGTTCGTCTTTGGGGTTAGGAGTGCCCGGAGCTGGCCGGGACTCCACTCGTCATTGCCTTGGTTTTTGAGTCGCGATTGTATTTTATGTACGTAGGGCTGTGACCCTAGTTTGCCTGCGGGCCTGAGCTTTATTTTAGCCTTCGGGCGTGTTTGCACTGCGGTGCGTGTGCGTGCGCGTGTAATGAGTCGGGTCGTCCCTGCAAGCAGCGTGAAGATTCCGGGCTCTGTGACGACTCCTCTTCATCGACCAGGGACTCCTAGACAGGCTTCGGCAGCGTCTGGACTACAGATAAGACTTTTATTTTATGTTGTGATTGGCTAGGGCCAACGTGTTCAATCAATTTTAAGTGTGCCTTATCGAGGATTGTTCGGGAACGTTTTTAGCTTTACTAACCGGGATGTTAGTGCATCCCGAGGGTTTTTTGGATAGTTCACTAAGTGATTTATATGTTGCGCCTACTTTGTCGCCGCGCTCCACCGAATGCTTGGTGTTAAGTCTGATTAAACTTGTGTTTTGTTTTTGACCATCTACGTGTCGTCGCCTCCTTACCTGACACTGCACCGGGCGTGGACCTATCACCTACCATCGGTCCAACCTAGCACTTTGTTCTTTTTTTTAAAAGTAATTTTGCTGGTTTCGGAGTGGACTATTGTTGTCATTTATTGAAAATTTTTCCCACCTCCGTGACAATTCCGCCGAGGTCGTTCTACTCTCGATCACTTGGTACGCTTGGAAACTGTGATACGTGAGGCATTTGTAAACCGCCAGCACTGTGTCGCAGTTTTTTTCGATTTGGAGAAGGCATATGATACAGCGTGGAGACATGGGATTCTTCAAGATCTTTATGCATGTAATATCCGTCGCCGTATGCTGCAATGCATAGGGGAATATCTAACAAACAGCACTTTTCAAGTTTGTCTTGGCTCCAACCTATCCGATTCCTACGTGCAAGAAAATGAAGTCCCTCAAGGAGGAGTCTTGAGCGTGACTTTACTTGTGGTAAAAATGAATTCAATTGCACGGCTGCTACCTCCTTCTGTTTCATATTCTCTTTACGCTGATGATATACAGATCTCGTCTTCCTCTAGTAACCTTGCCAGCTGTGAGCGCCAATTACAGATAGCCATAAACAAACTTTCCAAGTGGGCTGACGAGAACGGGTTTCGATTCTCTGCATCCAAAACAGTCTGTGTGCCCTTTTCTTTGCGTCGTGGGCTGTCATTGGACCCATCATTGGAACTAAATGGAAACCCTGTATCTGTCAGGAAAAAGCACAGATTTCTTGGTGTGATATTTGATAAAAAGCTTAATTTTATTTCACACCTGAGAGCTTTAAAAGCTAAATGTCTTCAGTCTATGAATCTTTTGAAAGTTCTATCTCACAAGTCATGGGGTTCTGACAGAAAATGTATCCTACGCTTGTACAATGCCCTTATGAGATCTCGTCTTGACTATGGTGCGGTAGTGTATAGATCGGCCCGGCCATCTGCCCTCAGGATGTTGGACCCAGTTCACCACCTGGGGTTGAGATTAGCAACTGGTGCGTTCCGAACAACCCCTGTCTCCAGTTCATATGCAGAAGCTAATGAGCTATCGCTGAACAAACGACGTACCTATCTTAGCCTAACGTATGCTTTTAAAACTTTGGCTGACCCTCAATACCCCACTTATTCTTCCCTTACAAGGTAGAGGTTTTCCCGTCTCTTTATCAACAAACCAAGCATTGTGACACCATTAAGCTCCCGCATTGAAGAACTTTGCACTTCACTGCATCTTTCATTGAACCAGGTCGGCCTCATTCGAAATGTCGACGACCGTATTCCACTCTGGAAGACACTGCCAGTTGCCTGTGACTGGTCGCTCACAAAATTTAACAAACATGGCATTTTCCAAGCTGTAATACTGCAAGAGTTTTGTGAAGTACAAATCAAGTATGATGGTTATCTTCATGTTTACAAAGATGGCGCCAAGACTTCTTCTTTTGTTGGCTGCGCTGTGTATTCAGAACACTTCTCTAAAGTTAAGCGACTTAATTCGTTTGCCAGCACTTTTACAGTAGAACTCTATACAGTATCAATGGCAATAGACCACATTCTACACAAGAAAATAACTAGGGCTGTTCTGTTTGTTGATTCTCAGAGTGTGATTGTTGCAGTTTGCTCTGTTAAAGACACTAAAAACATGCTTGTACAACAAATTCTGAGTAAACTCAACGCTGCTCTACATGATGGTCAAAGTATATTTTGTTGCGTACCTAGTCATGTTGGCATAGAGGGCAACCAAAAGGCCGACAGGCTTGTACGGTCTGTGGGAAACCTTGTCCAATCGTCTTTCTGTTTACCATATCAGGATATAAAGCCTTTAGTAAAGTCATCACTTTTTCGTTGTTGGCAGTTGGAATGGGACAGGGAGTGCGAAAACAAGCTCCACGTTACAAAGCCTGTTCGTGGAGCCTGGGAAAGCTCTTCATGCAAGAGTCGTCTTTATGAAACCTTGCTGTGCCGTCTGAGAATTGGCCGTTCTTCTATCACTCATAAGTACCTACTTTGGGGGGAAGATCCTCCTATTTGTGATCAATGTGGTGATACTCTTACAATCTTACACATCTTGTGGTCATGTCCCGTTCTGGAGCCCAAGCATCGTGTTTATTTTAACGAGTTGTTTCGACAACAGATCCCGTTTCATCCGGCCCTCCTGCTGGGGGAAATCCCATAGTCCCTTTCAGCAGGGTAATAGACTTTCTTACCAGCATTGGCATTTTATACCAAATATAGCTTTACCAAATCCTAGTTTGCACTTTGGTAAAACCCTCACCAAAGCATGCTGATTGTTACTATCGTTTGGCGCAGATGGCCTCGTAGCTCTTCCGCCATTAAACCCCCAAAATCATCATCATTTAATAAGTTTAATTTCATGTCGTTTGCTTTTTTGTGGAATCATATCTGCAATCTAACCAAGGTTAAGACAACGGGGAACCAAGATTAAACCTTTAACGCTGCCATCATAGAACTCTGCTATTAGGGTCTGCTTACGCTGGGTCAAGGCGGAGTGGGTGAACAATTGCTCGCCTTCTTTAGACCCGCAGCCGCGAATGCCTAATAAAAACAGACTGTCGCACAGGAGCTGACGACCCTGCTGAATATATCATACAAATCGTCCTTGTGTGATCAACTATGATCAGATAATCACGCAATTTGTCCCAAGATTCAAGATGCAAGACCCAAGAACAAATGCGTGAGTCGGCCCGCTCTCGCGCTGGAATGAAGCTCATTTTTGTAAAAAGAGATTCTTAAAGTGAAACCACTGGAAATAAACTTGCGTTCAATACTCGTAACGTATTCGCGAGCGGCTGACACCATCATTCTACTAACAAGAGAAAAAAAAAGAAAAACATGCACGAATGTTACGCGGGGATAGGGGTTCGTATTGCGGCGGGCGGCGGGCGACAGGGATGGTGGAGAAGCCTCAAAGATGGCGCCGAGCCTTTGCTAGTACGCGTGACCGCCGAGAGATGGCGCTAATAATGAATAAGGTCTATTCGTCTGAAACGTCGAATCACTATTTGATCCAGCATGTTGTAGATGAAACCCGTTCATATAAGGTCTAAGCAGACATAGGAACTCTGTAGCTCATGCTGTGCTGTGTTAAGAATCCTGTCATACGTTTTCAGGAGCACTTCGAAAAATCCTTCTTTGAGGACAGGCGAGCAGATGGGTGGCAGCATCTGAAACTGACCGCCGCGCAAACATTGTTCTTCTCCCAAGGTGAGTAAAGTGACAATCTCAACCAGCTGAAACAAGCAAGACCGGTGTGCGGAAAGACAACAGATATATATCCTCTCGCCATGTGCTGCATTTTGCAAGTTTTCAGAATATACCAAACACTCCTGTTCAGGAGTGAAATCAAGTTAACCGATTTAGTGCTATTTAGTGTCCTTTGGTATATACACAAAATAAAACAATGGCAAACAAAAAGGTTGCAGTTTTTGTACAATTTTATTCTTATCTGAGTTGTCAACAATATTTAGCGCCACCAATATTCTCCCTTTTCCTCATCAAATTTTTCATATCGTTTTTATTGTGAAGGTTTTACTTTTCATGACAGTCATTGTAATTACTATGTTCCCATTCAATTCCTTCCAGCTTCTCCAAAAATGGGGGGATCGGTGTCCGAGTGGGCTGAAGCGCACACCCAGCTCGACGCGCGTGGAGCGAAATCTCGCGCTGCCGAACCCAGGGATCCTGGGTTCGAGCCCCACCCCTGCCCGTTTCGATCTGGATGAGCATCGTACCGGCGTGCGGTCGTGTATCACTACTGCGTGGTGCACGTTAAAGACCCCAGGCTAGCGGTTGTACTGCACTGGCTAAATTGCTCATCTACAGTGTAAACCAGTGTCGCCCCTACTGGCAGACCAACCTTACGCTGTATAAATCACTCAAACGTCCAATTTGACTTTTGATCTTTCTCCAAAAATGTACAACCTCGCAAGCCCCAAGAAAGCTGCAGTGCAACAATCCCACGAGCTAGCCAGGGACTCATCGAATGTGCCTGGAGGGCCGGGAGCCACGGAGCCACATCAGGATAGCCCAACTGTGAGCAACACAATTTTATTCAGGAACTTAAATCCAAGCACTGCCACCAAGAAAGGATGCACTGATGGACTGCTTGGAACCTCTCACAAATCACCTATCCAGGCCTCGACTGACGGGACATTTCCTAATAAGATCTTGAATAGCACTTCAAATGAATGCAGCACCACAGGACATCATATGTCAGCAGCTTCTTCAGCAGTGCTTGTGCAAGATGACCTCATCCTTGAAGATGATTCTGTAGATCTGGTGCCAAAATGTCTGGCTATTAGGTTTGTTTATCACAAGTATGGTCGTTTTGACTCCCCCACAGAGCTTCTGAAAAGAGCAGGTTTACAGACCATTACTGACCACGCAACATTAAATCGTCTGAAATTTCTCTACCTTCTTTTACAAGGCGCCTTTAAGATTGACTCATCCAAGTACGTTCAATTGTCTAACGCAAGACCGACTAGACACAAGCACAACCATACACTTGTTGACTATTCGTTTCATAATAACACTTTTAAACACTCATTTTTCCCTCTGCCATAAGAATCTGGAATAGCCTTGATCCACACGTGTTCAGTCACGGCACTGTTGAATCATTTATCAATGCAGTCGAAAATGAACTTTTTTCGTAATTATAGGATGCTTTGAATGACGAGAATTGTTGTTCATTCGTTGTTAAATGCCTCACATGTATCTTTTATTATGTACCAATGCCTGCAATAATCCCTTCGGGGATTGGCAGTATTTTGAAATTGAAATAAATAAATAATTCACAAACCACGCAAAGATCCAGCGACCAACTCCTCAAGCTTCCCTGCCTGACGTCAACTTCATACGTCAGTAACCACTTCGGCAACGTTCCTGCAAGATGTCCGCACGTCTGAGGGTGACCGCATCTCTGAGGATGACTGCTATTATGATAATGACTGCATTTCTGAAGATCACTGTATTTTTGATGATGACGGGGACTCGGAAGATGACCGCATGAATCTGGCGCCAAAAGGTGCAGTCAAAACTACGTCACCGCCTGACCATGACTTACCACCCGACATAGAATCCACACCAGAGAGCATGTCAGCACGAGCAGGAAACCTCTGTTGACTTCAGTTAAAGAAAACCATGAGTGATATTATTAAGAAGTACAAGAACATCCAGCTACATCATGAAGCTGCAAAGAAAGAATTCCGTGCCCTGAAGAAGGAACTAAAGAGCGCAGAGCAGCAACTTCGCATGCTAGGTAAGGCTTCGCAGTTCCTGGCTGATGACCAGAGAAAGGTACTCGCCAGAAAAACCAGCAGGGGAAACAATGGTCTATGTCAACCGTGAAGCAAGCTCTTGAATTTAAGTTTGCTTGTGGAACGACGGGCTACGAGCTGCTCCGAACCATCGGCTATCCACTTCCCAGCTCCAAAACTCTCATGAGAAAAATGCAGAGTTTTTCTTTCTGCCTGGGATTCTCCAAGTGGTTTTCAATGCTTTGAAGAGGGCCGACACAATGCACAAAAGTGAACGAGACTCCGTCTTGTTTTTAGATGAAATGGAGATTGACGAAGGCATTCAACAAGACCAAGCTCAGGCTTTTTCCTCGGGTCCATCACACTTCCACCAAAAAATGAGGCCGCAAATCGCGCTTTGGTGTTCATGTGGGGACGAGTAACAAGTCGGTGGGAGCAGATAGCGGCCTACCATTTCACGGGGCGGTCGCTTGATGACGAGCTTATCAACGCCTTCGTTCTGAAGCTCGTGCAGTCCGCTTCTGAAGTGGGGTTGAACGTACTTGTGGTGACTTGTGACATAGGTGCGGCGAATCGGGCTATGTGACGAGAGCTATAACTTTTGAGCACAATAGACGCGGATACAGTGGTCTGCAGTCCCCACCAGTCCCTCCAAGGACGCCGCCTTTACTTTATGGCGGATGTGGCTCACTTGCTGAAGAACTCAATGCCAGTTTTTGCGCTCTAGTAATTTTTTTTTCTTAGAGTGGAAATCATCAAAGAAAATGGCTTTCCCAGCGACACCATCAAGCTCAAATACATAGAAACGTCGCTCGATAGGGACAAAGAGAACAACCTTATGATTGCCCCTGGTTTATCGGATGTTCACCTAAGTCAAGGGCACTTCGCCAAAATGAAGATGAATATCGCTGTCCAGTTTTTTCTAGACGCACCAGCTGCCATTCGGTACAGGGTGGACCAAGGCCAGCTCCCACCAGAGGCAGAAAGCACCGCTTGTTTCTGCGAGCTGGTTTCCAGATGGTTCACTCTCATGTCGTCAAGACATCCTGTCGTGGCCCTCAGTCACCTTGACCTTCAGCAGCATCAGACTGCCATTCGCACGCTTGATCTGACTGCACGGACATTCAGGCAAATGAAGATGGGTGTCACGGCCGACTGGAAGCCCTCGTAAGCAGGGGTCATATTTTAAACAACAGTTGTCTATCAACTCCAAAACGATCTGCTCAAGAATTATGGCTATGCGTACCTGCTCACGGGTCGGCTGACTCAGGAGTGCCTTTAGAACATGTTCTCTGTCGTTCGCTTGAAGAAACCTGTGCCAAGTGCATTAGAATTCAAGTCCGCTCTTCGCATGATCTCTGCTATCAGTTCGTCCACACGCCCAAAACGTCTGGCTACACAGTAAATGACGGATAATATCTTGCGGACCTGTTGTCAACAAATGGAAGAGCTCCACTGCAAGAGCCTACAGTTGTGGAAAAGGACATCATGGACGACTACCTCGTCATGACGACAATGGAGGAAGGTCACATCGTGGCATATGTAAGCGGATTTCTCGTCCGTGCCGTGATGAGAACCATAAACTGCGACATTTGAACGGGAGCCCTTACGTCAGACTCCAATGGTGAATACAGCACCCTCAACAGACTGTTTGAGGAAGTGAGAACTTGACCTACCCCAGCCATGCAGTTTCTCACTACACGTGAAGAGCAGTTCAAGGGCCTCACGCACACGACAGAAATCTTGAGCCTTGCTTCACACTTCAAGGCCATTGCCGCTGTCCTAAAGAAAAACAGCTCACGTGTGTCCAAAGCGTGCTCTGCACACGAAGGCATTGTGGAGAGGCTGCTTCTTGACAAGTACGTGCACTTTTGTCTGAAAATTCACCTTAAACAGGCCAGCCTCGAAAAACGTGCAAGTGGCCACTCTAGCAAGACCTGCACTGGAGTCAACCTGTCGTAAAGCCCACCGCCGAGCAGAGTACTTGCTGAAAGGCAACTCGGTTAACTTAATGTATGCTTATGTTACCAGATATGCACTGTAAATAATTAAAGATACAATGTTTTTGCTTTGGAAATTGCTATGATGTCAAAAAAGCCTCAATAACAGATGAAAACTACTTAGAGTCGGTAAGCAACTAGATTGTCGCTGCGTCCGACTATGTGTAAGGGTTTGTCACATAGAAAAGAAAGATAAAGCTCAGAAAGAAACATGGCTGGGCCTATTCACTGAAAGGACTGAAGGCACAAATTTGTTTGGAGAGCCTGTTTTCTCTTGCCTGCATGGGATTTCGAGTGGGCTCTCCGCAGTGATCTGCGTAGACCAGCTCCTCCACACTGCTAAAACGTTTGGCAATGTTGATGACACGCAGCACTTTCACCACACATTAAACTTTTGTAGGCACCTTTTCTTTTAACATAAATGAACAGTAAGGAGCAGCAGGAACCTCGGAAATCATAAAATAAATTGTAACTAAATGCAACAAACAACCTTGACAAGTAGGAATAAACACACACGAAAACGCACAGCTAATGCTTGTGTAGTTATTGGTTTCGAGCTTTCCCAGAAGTCAAAAGCATGTTTCTTTTTTTCCCCTGTAAGACAGTCCGAGTCCTTACATTGTTAATATGCACCGTGTATAGGCATCCGCAAATCTGCTAAACTCGGCAGTCATGGTCCCAGAAGCAATATATGTTTCCATGCGCAGCTTCTCCCATTCTCCCACTTTCCACGGACGATAGTTTGGGCCGCTGACCTTTCGAAACTGTGTGCTAATCATTCAATATAGAGCGCACACTCTGCCAGAAAACATATTGAGACAGGCACCGAATACGCACCCAGGCAGATCTTGGAAGATATGCCAAATACAAACAAGCAGTGAGCACTGAGCACGATTAGAAACCAGAAAGAAAAATAGGCGCCACAGTGGCACAGATAAACACTGACACGTAGGTATGTGCACGAACAGAACTACACGAAGGACTCCCGCTCAAAGAGCATGCAGGGGACGTAGTATACGCGCTGCGCGTGCTCGACTTACCTGTATTAATGATTCGAGATACATCACAATAAAAATTCACTCTCGGACGCAGGTGCGAGGTGCCACTTGAGATTTTGGCGTTAAAAAGTTCCTGCTGCCAACGCCGGAATGCGCCACGCGTGTAACTACGTTCCTGTATGCTCCTCGATGCTTCGGTAAGTTTGCGAGAGGTCTTTCGACGCACGCTAAGGCATGTTATCACTTAGTCTCTGTGCGTCTTAGGTGTCATAACGCGTATGTCTAACATCTTTAGGAGCCCACTGTGTTTTCTCATGTTATTCATTCCCTTCGCAAAGCCGCCTTAAGTTTGCTTCAGTCGTAAGGAACTCCGTTGGATTGACCAAATCGTCTACTTTGTGCACATCTAAAGAAAATTTATAAGCGTGTTTAATGATCGCTATTTACAACCGAGTGTATGTTATTACAACTATAAAATTTGTAATCTGATTGCCCTAAAATATTGGTGTACTAGACGGATGATTGGGGATTGTATGTTCTTGAACAATATTCTAGATGGTGGTCCAGACTCACCGGCGCTACTGAACTGTGTATGTTTCTATGTTCCTCAGAGGGTGAGCCATATTTACAGCTGGTTTTTCTGGTTCCATGACTCGTTTGCAACTGGTTTTCAACAAATTCGAATCTAGCTCAGGTAGTCTTAATATTGACAGTTTTTGACCCGAAGAAAACGTTCGAAAGTGCATTGACGTTTTTCTTTAACCCCGATATGTAGACCAATTATTTTGTGGATTAGATATGTTGTTTCTGAGTGTATGACTAAGAAAGCCGAGGGATTTTTCTGTGGCACTCACAAGAAATCAAATAAATAAATAGCTGAAGGACACAATTTCATTTAGAGGAAAACGCATACTGTTTCCTACTGTGTAATTTTTTATATTATCACATGATTATGATTGACAAATATAACATTTTACAATGACTACTTACTCGCGCCATCCAGCAAGGAAATGAAATATGTCCATGCAAAACTTTTCAGAAGAGCGTGCCACATTCTGAAAAAATTATTGAATTCACGACATACGAGTGAAGCCGGACTTGACTGTATATAAGACGAGGCAGACAATGACGAAATCTCTCACATTGTGATGTTAGGAGACATTCTAGGTTTCAAAAAAAAAATATATATATATATTCGTGAAACGTGCCTTTTCTATTGTGCACACGAGATGGTAAGGTCTGCATGACCTTTTGAAATGATGGACGTGGAAGTTGTTTTTCGTGCCCTGATTTTAACCTTCTGGCGGGCATATACGTATGAATAAAGTGCAGTAGAAAAATGTGAACTTTGGAATTACATGTTGCTTGTATGTAACGTATTGTTTGCCTTACAACAAGTAAGAGCGAACACATATCCTTCAGCAAAATATGATTCTGCATCGTAATCGCAACTAAAGAATAAATTATTTCTTGATTTACCGCGACGTATGCATGTCGTGGGAACCAAGATGAGATGTCATGGGGTGGCCACAGTGTTTAAGACAGCAAGTTGTGCTATTTTCCATTCAATTTAAAACTTGTTCTGATACTTTCTTTGCATAAGTGTGAATACTTGCGCGGAAAGCGGTGTAGTACTGCGGAAGTACTATCAGGCTTTTGTATTGCCATCTACTGAAAAAAAAAAAAAAAACCTCTACACTGGTAACGTACTCTTGTTGAGCCGGGTTTGTTTGATGAACGAGAAATAGTTTGAACTCGCGTTTGTTGTTTATTATAGACTTCGACCACCCTCCCTAACGATGCTAAACGGATGAGGTGTAATGTCGTGCACGAACTGGACATTGAAGAGTCGACTATCTATAAAAAATGGTCTCTAGAAGTTTATGAAAAATTCAATGTTTGAGCTATATCGGGGTGTGGTCTTCTAAGGTCAACCATAAAAAATAAATATCCAACCATAGGAAATTTTATGGCACTCAGCTTAACGAATCTCTCCCATTCAATTTGTTTTAACCACGTGTAGTAAGGCGGGCACATGTCTTCAAACAGTAGATGCTTAAACATTTAGTCGTCCTTAGATGGCTATAAAATTCGTATATGTTTAAAGTCTCCTGACCACTTAGTTTTTTTCAACCGGCTATAATAGAATGTACGTGACCATATGGTTCTGTTTGACCGGCAATAGAAATATCTCTGACTCGAATGCTTCGGACACACGATCATTCGATGATTCACTTTAGGCGGCTGTTGTGCAATGAATGTTACAAAAAAACTATAGACAAACCCTCTATAAGTTATATTAACCAGGTATAGACGAGGTGTCCCCGAACGTAACAACCCTGCGACCATGCAATTGTCTACGGCCTGCGATAGTAAGTGTTCGTAGGATAACAAAGTCGTCTAAGGGATAACACAAGTGACCATGTAAAGTTTTGCCTCCACGTATGCATAAAAAAAACAACTCACATCTGTTTTTTTTTCTTGCGACTCGATTGACCTCAGCTATTAACATGCAAAATCACGTGGCAATAACGTAAATTACAGGGTATCTTTTTTTAGATGTACCCAATTTTCAAAAAAAGAAGAGCTGCGTTAGGGCACTTTTAGTTATGCCAGTAGCATACCCGACCTGGGCGCCTACTAGAAACCAAGCATTTTGTGCAACTACGCGGCTAATTAACGGAGGTCTCTTAATGAACTTCCGCTTCCGATAGAGAGGCACCGTGTGCCTTTCTATCGGAAGCGGAAGTTGAAACAGCCGAACGAGGGCGCCCTCGTCAGTCAAGCGTCGCGTTGCGTCGAAACAACGTTTTTGCGTCGACGTTCGACGCAAGGATGTTGAAACGACCACCTACTGAAGGCACTATATGAACAGCGATTGCTTTGTAGGACTCGTTAGTCCGCGACGGTTGTGGCATCAACGCCATGGTTACGGATATGTCGCGGCTGAGTGAAGTTCAGCTTAAAATATTTCGGTATAGTGAAAGTATGATCCTTTTTCCGTACGCCGGGACGCGGCAAAACGCCGGAACCGGCCGCGGAGGAGTATCGATTACTCAGTACAGACTGTTCACGGTTAACATTTCGGTTGCTTACACAAAAAGCTAGAAGCAAAAGTAATATCAATTCATAATTAAACTCCTGGGGGGGGGGGGGGGGGGGGGGGGGATACCTCTCGCGCTCGCGTTGACGCTGCGGCTTATGCAGCCGGATATTGAACTTGTTTATTTCCGTCGAGGATATTCATTGGCGATTTCACCGATTGCGAGCATAGTTCGAGTGACACAATACTCGTATCAAATACGAAGCTAAATTTAGCTGATGCGCTCAAAAACGAGGAAAAAATTAACTCCGACACGTTGTGACGTGGCGGTTACTTTGCTAGTTGGCGCAAGCTATAGCTCCCATTAAAAAGAACTTTTCTCCACAACTCATTCATTAATCCACCCATTCATACATTCAGCTTCCATGGCTTGGTTACGGTGCCTGGATTGCGTCTCCGGCTGGTGTGTTTCCGGCTTGTGAGTGGTCCCTCGATTTGCTCCTGATGACGTCATAGAAGTTACACGCTGTCGCCAGTCGTGATCCTGTCGGCGTCACTCTAGCCGTGGTGTATATATTTGGCCGACGCCTATTCTGCTACAGGTCGCTCTCCAGTGTGGCAGTCCACAAAAGTTTCAGCAGGCAGATGTTGGGACGCCGTGACGACAGCAACACTCGCGTTCGCTCGAGCTTCTCGCAGCTTCACGTTAGCATTTCTGCGACCAACCGCCAGGATCGCGACATGACACTCCGGCTTCTGTGACTTCATTTGCTGCCACTTCGGGACCGATTTTGATGTAAGTGCAGCATAGGACTCCAAATACCCCGGTCGAAGACGCGCTCCCGGAACAATAGCTTGGTTGCGAGAGTTCGAGGGAGAGAGTTTAAAATACTCCTTAGCAAAATGTCGTGGCAAAAATTAGGATTTAGCCTTCCTAATGTCGCGTGCTTGTTATTTCTTGATCTCATGAACGATATGCCGTCAGCAATTAAAAGTTAATTTGAAATCGTTTAATGCTTCTTTTGGAATTGTAGTTTGATTAACTAAACTATGTTAATAGTCTTTTGAGTAATTGTTTTACATGCAGTGTGATAATTGCAGTATTGACCGACTTTATTATCAAAACCTAGAACAATTTAGAGATTCGGATAAAAGGTAACAAGTTTTGAGATATGCATTATTATGAAAATATATGCAGAAAAAGCACTGCGAGACCCTGTACAGAATAAAACTAAAGGAGTCATGTTCTTGGTGTCAGGGCACCTCGTAATTATCTTAACTGCACGCTGTCGGCGCATCTGCCAAGGAGGCAATGTTGAGATAATAGGGAGTTCTCGAAGACCGCGTTTCCCCCTTCGCTATGCCCTCCGCAACGAAGAAGCCGCCACTGCGCCTGCGCGCCGGTGGCCTTGAACAGGGTATAGTAGCAGATTGCAGAGAGCGTTGCGAGACGGTGAAAACTATCGGCGAAAGCTCCCTAATGACGACGTGACTTAACGGGCAACATCACTCCTAAGCATTACTGCGAGAAGGAATTCCGGCGCACTTTCAGCATATCGTTTGGGAATCGGGTGACATAACGGAGAAAACTGGCCAATCAATATCTTAAAACTTTTTACATGTTGGCACATTTATACAAGTTGTCAAGTGACTAATAGCAAGGGCCGTCTATAGGGCCACTGCAATATGACTAATAAAACAAAGAATTAAAAAGTTAATAAAAATTATCACACTGATTGTGACGTTTGTTTTCTCCTCTGACGTCAAGGTGAACATTGAAGCTCGCCGAGCTGAGGAAGAAATAGCGAATAGTGCATCAACGTAGTAGTGAACCCCGTTTAAAGTGATCTGTTTACGTTGGAAACTTTCGCTCAGTATTTTGGCGATCAAATTCTTGTTCGAAACGTACAAAACAAAGCACGGCATCCGCTGTGAGCTTTGACCTATTCCCTGAATTGCAGGAGAGTCCAGTGTCTGAAAGGACCCTCGTCTTTCGCTCCCTCCCCGGGGGAAGGGGGAGGCGGAGGGGAGTCTTCAATAAAGTGGTTAAGGGGTCTAGTTAGCACGCAGTTTAAAACCTATGAACGAGGCGAAAGCAACAAGGAGGAGGAAGTAAAATGTGCCAAAACCAAAAGCGGAGAGCGGAAAGTGTGCACTTTTCCAGCCGAAAATGCGGGAGCGGGAACGCATCGTTCAGTTTTCCGGTTTTGATATGGTTTTTGTCGGAGCAAGATGGAGGCACCGGGGACAGAGGGTGCGCGTGACATCGAGTCAGTAATTATAAAGATGTAACCGATGACCGACCAATGAGAATGTCTCTGTCCACTTGCTCCTTTGCGCACTTCGCCCGTCTTGGCCTCTTTGTGCAGCAATGCCCCATTGGTCGCCCGCACTACGAAATCAAACCAGCAACTGGAATTTGTTGCAGACAATCGTTTCAATGGCCTTCTTGTTGTGTGCCAAACACCAACAAAAGCAATCAAGGTTAGTTCAGGGCTCTCATGTAAAAAAAACTTTAAATGTAAGCTACCTCCGCGGGTTTTTCGACAACATAGACAAGCTCGACATAAAGGAGATCGTCAGTCTACTTAAAATTTGCCGATTGAGGGGTTTCCAAGAACGTTCAACAAGCCTCGAGTTGGAACCATGTTTATTTAACGAGGATTTTTCTTTATTATCTGGCTAATATTTTGCAAGCTCTGATGTCCGCCGTGTTTGATAGCTTGTTCGCGAAAAGTGCTTTTCTTTGTTTTTCAATCAACCTGCTGGTAGGAATTTTTCCAGTAGTCGCTGAAGCCCCCGTTATGTGCTGTATTCGTTGAACGTCAAAATCTCTTCATTTCGCCCTTTCGGGTGTTCAAAGAACAATGAGTTTTGTGGCTGTCGGAAAACAAGTGCTCTTGTCATTTTTCGAGTAAACAAGTTCTCAGCATTAAAGCAGCAAGGCCACTGGTGTGGGCATTCGTGTGCGCTACTTGTTTATGTTTGTGTTTTAACACGACGTGTGCGATTCTTCGTGGTAGCCGCCGCTTGGTGCTTGGTGTGTTACGGACATGACATTCCGCATCATACGTGTCCACAGCATTAAAATGTCGAGTGCAAGAACGACGGTGATCAGGAGGTCGAGTGCTCATGATTCTAACATTCTAGCAATATACAGAGTATTTAATTTTAATTCAATCATGCTTTTTTTTTAAGATAGGGGATGAAAGTTAACGGAGTTCTGTCCTCACCGCTTTTTTTTAGACTCAGTGGACATTAGATGGAGGAATAATCATCACGGTAACTTGGCTAAGTAACTAAACCCTTTTAAATACAGTTTTAATCGCTGGTTCTTATGGGATATGCTGAAATTCCGTAATTTACAGCAATAACAATTAGAGCCCAGGTACATTTATATAATTTTCGAGAAGGTAATTGTTTTAGATGTATTAATCGATTAAGCTTTGCATTTATACCCCCAATTTAAAAATTGCGCCGAAAAAAAGCGCACCAAGCCCTGCTTTCAATTGCGCTTGGAAGAATGACGTAGTCGTATATGTCGCGTCGTCACTATCTCCCCATGTGTCCATGGCGGATGCGGCGACGACATAAGTGACGCCGTAGCCTAAAGGCCTACGTCACTTTTCCAAGCATCACTGTGGGCAGGGCTTGATGCACTTTTTTGCGCACGATTTGTAAATCGGGCAAAACTCAAAAAGTTATGGAATACTATTTTAGAGCAATACCTTTTCACATTTTGTTTATGTTTTTCCGGCTTGTACAAGCTATGGCCGTCAATACTGAGATTCCTTACATTACCACTATAATAAGTCATTTAAAAGTTAATTAAAAGATTCAATCTGATATGTCATCTAATCTTGACGATTTCGTCCTCATCTAATATCTGCCAAGCCTGATCATAGTGATGAAGACTGCGCCTGTCTAACCCTCCCCTACCCTGTTCTGAATAAATATTGTTAATTAAAATAAGACATCCCGTATATTTAGGTTAAGCAGACCACCTTGAATAGCGTAGCTAAACACTGATACTAACAACACTATACAAATATACGGGTTTTCAACAACGTCTATTTGTCTAACTTTTCTTCAATTAAAATGGAATATTCAGAACGGACTTAATTTAATATTCTGAGCGAGGAGCTTGTCTCATTGTACCTAGCATCTGTAGTTTTGGTAACTTTCTTATGGTAAGGTGGTAATGTTGCGTATTTTTTGTTCCATAATTGGCCGCTTTAGCTGCTTGCGCTCTGATGTATGTTGAAGTTAACCACGGAAAAAGACATGCCTCAAAGCTGTGGCGCTACTCGCAAGATATCATATATTAAGCCCAAAGAGATTGTCCTTCAAAGTACCACATTGGTCCACTGTGATTATTTGCCTCTTTTTATCATGCTATCTGTCGGCACAAATTGACAACAAAAGCCGTAAACTAACATATTTTATTTGCGGCCGAGACCTGGAAATCGCACAGTATAACTATTTACACCTATGTTGAAAAAGCTTTCAAATAACTGCTTAAAGCACCACTTTCATTATTTACTATTATGATGGCCCAGATCTGACGGATTATTAATCATAAATTAAGACGAATCTCTGTAAACGTTGCTGTGCGAAATGAAGCGATTCTTAAATTGGATCGCTGCCGACGCCGTTGAGGTATTGAACTATAATGAATACATTTTTGAAGGCCATACTTCATATCAAAATTATGATAAATTAAAGCTTCGCTGGCAAAGAGGAGCTAATTTTTTATTGATAAATAATTATGAAAACTCAGCTGTACGTGCTTGTCAACGAGAGCGTTCACGAGCAATATTTTTTAAGCTTTATTAAGTGGTCGTAATTCTTTGCGCCTGAATGTCTCAAACCTACAGAGTCTTGATTTTTCTTGTTTGGATAATAAAATAAAATAATGCACACAAAGTATGGCTTCCAGTGATTTATTTAACACGTAAATTATGTTTTCGCTTTAATTACACTGAAACACACTCTTCAGATTTACAGACCTAGAGAGGATAAAATAATGTATATATGAACAGAGTTTATAGTTCGCTGCAAAGAATGCCAGCTGAGTTTTCAATTTATTTGAGAGCATATATATTTCTAAATGGCAGAAATGAAGCTGCTCTCACTCTTTTTTTGATTAGATAGTTTATCACTGCAAGGTGTTCCATCAGGTGCCGTGGCATTAGCCACCCAATAAGTTTCTTTTTCATCAGGAGGAGTAGCACAAGCAAGATTGCAATGTTGCAGCAAGTTTTCCTGCTAGGTTTATCCACATGCACCTTTATACTGTGGTATAGGTGTCATACTTCAAATGTTTCTAGATTTCGGGACTACATTGGAGCACAATGTAGTCCCGACTTGAGTTTCCCATGAACGACTTGAGTTTCCCATGACTGTCAATGGTTAAGTTTGTTTGAACATACCAGACGAAAGCACGTGGTGCAAAATCATACACTGCAGAACCCATAGATCCTGTGTTTGATCCCCAATCGGGTCGATGCTGTTAATGACGTGTAGTGTACCGGTTTTCAGGTAGGACAATCTCTATTTGCGATTCACGTTATCAACTCCAGATGAGAAACAAGTTTCGCGGTACTGGCGTAATATCCCCTCTGAAGGGAACAGAAAATTTTGAGTTCCATGGAGCGAATGCTCTTCATGGAATTCACTTAGCGCGCGGCACAACAGCCATTGTCTTGAATCAACGCGCAGAACGAAATTCACCGGACGAAGTTTATTGAGATTTTCGCTTCATGAACTCGAGCCGTAAGGCGCCTCCCTTTTATGACAAAATAGGTTCACTTTCTTTAAATACTCACCAGTACACTTTAGCTTTGGAGTATCTTGTTCGGTGTATATTTCATATCCCTCTCTTTTTTTTTCGGAATTCACAGTGAGCAAACTCAATCGTAGTGCTTCATTTCTTCAAAGGTTATTTATTTCTCGGCTGACCTCTTCAACACAAATGAAGCATGTGGGAAATCTACGTGTATATGGTAATTTGTTTAATTTTTCGAATATAAACATAATCCATTAACCTACCGTATAATCGACCAGTGCTTTAGTTGGGAAATTTTATATTACCAGATAGTCGGCAAATTTTGGACAAACCAAAACAAAGGTAAAAACTAAACGTGTTAGCCACGCAGAGGTGAATGGCTTTGCATGTATGAAAGGCAAACCTTAGTTGAACGTTTAACCTGAACTAAACTGTAAGGGCGATATTCGTTACTCCAGACAAGTGCAGATGATTACACGCGTAACAGTCACTTTAACGCCGTGCGAGTGCTCCTTTAGCGCCCCAAAAACGTTTGAGAACTATCAAAGGAGGTCACTCTCGCCGGAGAATATTAGGGAACCCCTTTGCCTCATGCAGGTGTTTTGAACTCTACAGTTATAGGTTGATTCATGATCGAAATTGTATACTGCGCACTTTATCCCATATTCAGCAGAGGCAAGAAAAAAGTACATTAGACGTTCTAAAAATAATATGAATAAGAAAGAACGGGATCGATTAATCAATTAATTAATCGATTAAAGGGTGGTGATTAATCGGACTGAACCTTTAATCCACGCCAAGCTCTATTATGTTGTTTAAAATGTTTGATAATTGTGAGTAAAGAATTTTCGGTTAGTTACTAGCAGATAGTCCGATGACGATTGGTTTGTTCACCCCTGTAGCTTTTTAAATTGTTCTTCCATTACAAAAATGTAAGGAGAACAACTGAGTAGCTTTGTTCGAGGTGGAATTGCGATTGTTCTAACGTCCCCTGCTAAACAAGCATTTTAACCCTGTGTTTATCTTCAAGTGTAAAATTCACAGGTAACAAATTTTACCTAATCAACCGACGTATTACTGCAATTTGTCTCCTGACGAATCTGTTTTCCTGGCCCCTACTGACGAGTCAGAAGTGTTCAAAGTATTTGTGAGACTTAATAATAGCAGAAATCACGACATTGATGACATACAAATAAAGCCCGTCAAATTTGTGATTGATATAATTGCCCCAATGTTAGTATATATATTTAACTTGCCCTTGTCAACTGGCAAGTTCCCAGATAACATGAAACTCGCGAAAGTTTCCGTTTTGCATAAGGGAGACGAAACAATGTAATTACAAATTATAGGCCAATATCTGTTTTACCCATATTTTCCAAGGGGCCTGAAGAACTTATTTTGCGTCGTTTAGATAACTTTTTTGATAAACATTCAGTGCTGACTGACTTTCAGTTTGGCTTCCGTAAGGAAAAGTCAACGGAATGCGTCTTGTTAACGCAGAAGGAACTAATATTAAAAAAATATAGAGCAACGACAGATGACATTGGGACTTTTTATTGACTTTAGCAAAGCTTTCGGCTCTCTTAACCATGCAACGCTTCTTGACAAACTTTCCTGTTATGGTTTACGGGGCACGTCTTTGGCACTCATTCAGTCATATCTACAACATCGCAAACAGTGTGTCTCAATAAATGGTTATACCTTATCTTTGCAACTATTGAAGTCTGGTGTTCCGCAGGGCAGCATACTTGGCCCACTTCTGTTCAATGTGTACATAAATGACATCGTCAGCATTTGTCAACACTCACGTTTTATAATGTATGCGGATGATTCTAGTATTTTTATTTCTGCGACAAATATTGATGAACTGATTATTAAAGGTAATGTTATCTTAGCAAAATTTCTCTTATTGTCCGAAAAAAAATGGCCTCGAAATAAATACTACCAAAACAAAAGCGATTGTTTTTAGACCTGTAAATAAACATATTGATGCTAGTTATGGGCTCTTAAAATTGGAAACAGGGAAATTGAACTAGTAAGTCATCATAAAACGCCAGCGCATGAAGCCGTCTTGAGATTCTTGAAATTCCTATCTCGTGTGTAACAGACACTGACGTAAATTGTACTACAAATTGTTTTGTGTGCGAGGTGCTAAGCTCTAATGATATGAAACTGTGACGGATCGTTCGGCCGGTACGACAATCAAAGTAATAAATACTTTTCAATGCTGACTACTTGTCTTTCCTGCCTGCTTTCTGATCGCTTTATTTTCCAAAAGTTCTTAAGTTTTTAAAATAATTTTACGTGCCTCCAGCAACCGCTTCCATGATCGAGCGTCAGCAATCGCTAAAGTCGGCACTCGTTTTCACGGTCCGACCTTTGTATCGGTCAGTTTTGAAGGGGATGTTTAACACATGTTGAACAAGTAAGGACGCTTTCCATTTTTATTATTCTGGCAATATGTGGGCCGATCATTGTCGGCACTTCTGATTTCAACTTTCAATAGCTGTGACATTTTTGACTCTCGTTCTCCTCAATCGCGTACACATTCATCAAAGTATCTAAGCAGCACATCAGGCTGAAATCTCGTTAAATAGCATATTTCAATAGAATATGCCAGCCTTTTTTTCTGTATTTTTTAGAAATAAACACATGACTGATTGGCATGGGCGTACCAACCGGGGGAGTGGCAAGAAGGGCGCTCGCACTCCCTGCTCTCAGAGGGGGGGGGGGAGGGGGCAGAGAGGAACATGTATTTTGCCCCCCCCCCCCCCCCCCCCCCCCCCTCGAAACAGCCGCCACTGGGCAAAACAAACACTGGAGGGCGGCGTTTAAGAAATACCAAGGGCACCGCTCACCAGCACTGGGGAGGGTGGGGTCTGGTTTGTCACCCTCTCAAAAATAGGTTGGTACGCCACTGCTGATTGGGTGTTTCACCATTGAAGCAGTCTGTATTGTGTCGGCACAAAATTCGGTAATCCGACAGATCGGATCCGACGGATATGCATATCCCAACACAAGGTGCTGCAGTTTTTGCTGCTGACAGCTGTGACACTGAGGCGAAATAGTTACTGATTATGTTATGTTGACGCTTTCGCAAAGTGAGAGGTATGTTGAGCAACAGAGCCAACGGACAAGCTGCCCGACTGTTGATGAACATGTTGTGCTGATATCATCGATGTTCATCGTCAGCTTCACATATGCTGAAAGCTTGAACAAAGTGTTTTAGCATAATTTCGTCCTCAATCTGAAATAGAATACTCCATGTGGGCGGACTACGTGCCAGTTTCAGACACGGAAACCGCAGTAATTAACTTTGCCGCGTGAGTAGTTACTTGGCGTTTATTGCTTTCGAAAGCAGAATGTTATCCAAACTCGATGTTATACACATTAATCTTTTATGTGTATACAACCTTACCTGATCGTCTTCATTATGATATTCGTCATCTCCCCTCTTTTTTTAGCCTTTCTTTACTGGTATGCTTTGCACTTATAAAATATCCTGGTAGTTCGTTTTCTTCTTTAACTATGTGTGTGTCTTGTAAGAGGCATTCAAATAGGTCAAGTCTGCAAGTATACATTAAATAAGATAAAGATCAGATTTTATTTTGTGTGCTGTTGAGTAGAAGATAACATGCTAGGTTAGAACACTTTCAGACATGGATACTGCATGGACATTCTGGCATTGCTAAAGAGTTGTATTTTACTGTGACAAGAATTGCTAAAATTGATTTCGAGAAAAATCGGGCAACTTCGTTCATCAACTTGCA
This sequence comes from Ixodes scapularis, assembly GCF_016920785.2. NCBI lineage: Eukaryota > Metazoa > Arthropoda > Arachnida > Ixodida > Ixodidae > Ixodes > Ixodes scapularis. Next base: position 138,891,189 of record NW_024609879.1, on the reverse strand, counting down.
AACCTTTCATGCGTCATGAACGAAGCGGCAGTCTTACAGCAACAGCTGTTTGTTGGAACCATTTAGTTGTATTGTACACTACTAGAGGTTCAACAGGCGCTAGTGTCTATGGGACTTCCGGTTTTAAATTGAAGCAGACAGCAAGCAGTCCAGTTTTGTGGTGCTTATGCATATTCCGGTGGGAAAACACGCGTGCACTTCGTCTCTTTACGGAGGAATAAGTTACATTTCTTACTTAGGTCGTAGCGCATATTTGGTAAATGTTTTAGCATGATAAAAGTGCAATTGCTTTAGCTACAGCCATGTTTAACTCCCCAGTATTCCGGGCCATATCCTATGCTCCACTTCAAGTATGTAAAGGAAAGGGACGGATCTAAGCAAGAATAACAGTTAAAAAAATACATAGGTCTTTTTCAGATAGCGCCATGGCGTCCCGTTGACCCTAATATTTATAATCTGCGAATTTTTAGGCCAATAAAATATCTCCCATTGACGAGTAGTTAAAACACGGTGACAGTAAAAGTACTTGGTGCGTATCTTTTATTATCGTGCTGAAATTATCTAGCGATAAGAGGTTTCCGGCTTTTTCCATGTACAAATATTGGGAGTATGCAGATATGATTATTGAGCGCTATAGATTGTTTCAGCTTACGGTTAAACGCAGCCGACACTATAGGATCTTAATGGGACGTCCAAGGAGCTTCAAAAACGCAAGTCATTTAGCCTTTCTGTTTATGGTTGGTTCAGCGGTAACAGAACACGCACAAAAACATGAAACATAATGAACGCTATGATGGTGAGCTTTTTACGCTTTCTGATTGATCTCATCAGCTTGCGTTGGCTTCTTCTAGACTTTAAATGCAACGAAATGTAGATCAAACTTTTCATTGCATCCACACATAAGTAGATCAAATAAAACGAACCCTATTTATTGTAAATCGCGATGGTTAGTTGGCTTTCACTTTAATGTGATCGTTTACATGCGCCGGCAGGTACTGACATCTTCTTAACGTCTCTCAATTTTCGAAATGCGCTTCGATGCTTTCGCACGTAAGCCCCCTGCAGAAAAACGCTGATGCCGTGTCCGCGCTAACAGTGTCCGCGTACAAAAATGGATAATTTCAGACGGCATTTAAAACTTTTACTTTGAAAAAAAAAAAAAAGAAACAGAAACTACCCAATATTTCATCGACACGTCAGAGAAATGTTATGAAATATTACGAAGAAAATAATTATTTGTAATATTTTATTTAATAATAAACGCAGAAATATATAATGCACCGCATCTTTGTCGTAGAAAAACATTAACGGAAGTAAATTTTAGACAGGTTTCCGTATGCTTGAATTTGTAACCGTACACTAGCGCCAGCTGAACCAATAGCGTACATACATCACAGTAAGCCTATGGTGAGGAATGTCTCTAGGAAATTGCATGAGCCTTCTCTGCGATCACCCCCGATGACGTCATCAATTACACGATCGCGCTCCGCCGCTGCCGCCGCCGCAGATTTTATATCAAAACAAAACCGTCCGCCGTCGAGCCGGATTCGAACTAGCGACGCGTGGACAGACTATCGTGCGGTATTATTACAGGTAATCAAGTTACTCGTAATCAATTACTTTTTAGAGTACTTATATAATCATTTGATTAAAGTGATTAGTAAGTAATCACGGGAGTAATCTGATTACTTTTGGAAGTATTAAAATTACTGCTAACGGTTACTATTTTTTTTCCTTCCTTTGCTAATGGCGTCTTTTGTTCGTACAAGCTTCCTTCCGAGGAATCCTCGACCAATGTCTCCGGCGGGAGGATTGTTTACCAAAATTGGTTGATCAAGCAAATAAATAGTCTATAATTCGGCTATTCTGATCTAGTAAAAGACAGTACAAAATACCCATTCTCAAATCGGTAGGCAATTCTGTAGTTTGGAACATCTTATCTAATCGGAAAAGTAACGGTTACTTTTCATGTAATGGCCAATTACTTTTTTCCGTCAGTTAAATCGGTAATATAATTTAATACTTATTAAGCGATAGTTATTGCAACTGTATTCTATTAGTTTTCTTCCAGTAACGTGTAAAAGACTGCCTATGAATGGATGGAAAGTTTTTCTTCCACAGTCAACGGCTCTACAAACTAAGCTATCGAAGGAACGAGGTTCAGGAATTAAGAGTGATATCTATAGTTAATTTATTTCCATGTTTGATAACTGTTCGCCATCCCATGAGCCTCCAGCGTGCACGCGACGCCAAAGCACGGCAAAAGGCAAGGAGCGGCGTACTGGAATTTCCTCACGGAGTACATCCAAATTGTACAACCATGGGGCGAATCGGGGGCCCTGATTGGCCTCCTTAAACAGCCCACTTTTTGGGAACCGACAGGTGACCCTCCCGACATTTCGAACTCTTTGGTCTAGACTAGAAAACCGGGCAGGGAACTCTGCGTCAAGATTGGTTACACCCCTCTCTGCTTCCTTCTCCACTGCGTAAACCAGGGGAACGTATATACGCTTTTCAGCAGCTGTGCATGGTCACCGCCAAACCCGACCTTCAGTTTTTGTTTACACTTACTTCGTTTACTTCAGTTTATAATTACCAAATAAAGACGGGTTATGGCCATTTTAGATTCTACTGTGTCCTTTCCCCAGCACTGGCCTTCGGGGAGGTTCGTTAACGCTCGTCTCAGTGACTCGGCCCCTTGGAAAGACAAGAGGAGGACAGCAACGGCGGCTGACCTTCTTTTGTTTTACCGAGGTCCATTGTGATTAAGTGGTATTGAGCAAAAAGGTAACCTCACGTTAAATATTCAGACATGGACACTTTAATCAAGTAACATAAAAAGTGAAAGCCGTTTACAACTCCCTGTAACGCCGAATTTGAGCGCAGCTCTTGAGGAGGAGGAGGGAAGGGTACTGGGGGGATCAGTTGACCTCGGAAGGGGGGGTCACATGACCTCGGGGGTCACGTGACCTGGGAGATCGACTTTGATCCTCTTTGAGTGAGTGAGTGAGTGAGTGAGTGAGCGAGCGAGCGAGCGAGTGAGCGGGCGGGCGGGCGAGCGGGCGAGCGAACGGGCGGGTGGACGGGCGAGCGAGTGAGTGAGTGAGTGAGTGAGTGAGTGAGTGAATGAGTGAGTGAGTAAATAGAGTGAGTGGAGTGTTTGAGTGGAGTGAGTGGGTGGAGTGAGTGAGTGAGTGGAGTGAGTGAGTGGAGTGAGTGGAGTGAGTGAGTGAGTGGAGTGAGTGGAGTGAGTGAGTGGAGTGAGTGAGTAGAGTGAGTGAGTGAGTGGAGTGAGTGGAGTGAGTGAGTGGAGTGAGTGAGTGGAGTGAGTGGAGTGAATGGGTGGAGTGAATGAGTGAGTGAGTGGAGTGAGTGAGTGGGTGGAGTGAGTGAGTGAGTTGAGTGAGTGAGTGGAGTGAGTGAGTGAGTGGAGTGAGTGAGTGAGTGGAGTGAGTGAGTGGAGTGAGTGAGTGGAGTGAGTGGAGTGGAGTGAGTGAGTGAGTGAGTGGAGTGAGTCAGTGGAGTGAGTGGAGTGAGTGGGTGGAGTGAGTGGGTGAGTGGAGTGAGTGAGTGGAGTGAGTGAGTGAAGTGAGTGAGTGGAGTGAGTGAGTGGAGTGAGTGAGTGCGTGAGTGAGCGAGTGAGTGGAGTGAGTGACTGGAGTGAGTGGTGTGAGTGAGTGGAGTGAGTGAGTGGACTGAGTGAGTGAGTGGAGTGAGTGAGTGGAGTGAGTGGAGTGGAGTGACTGAGTGAGTGAGTGAGTGGAGTGAGTCAGTGGAGTGAGTGGAGTGAGTGGGTGGAGTGAGTGAGTGAGTGGAGTTAGTGAGTGGAGCGGAGTGAGTGAGTGAGTGGAGTGAGTGAGTAGAGTGACTGGAGTGAGTGGAGTGAGTGAGTGAGTGGAGTGAGTGGAGTGAGTGGAGTGAGTGAGTGAGTGAGTAAGTGAGTGAGTGAGTGAGTGAGTGAGTGAGCGAACGAGCGAGCGAGCGAGCGAACGAGCGAGCGAACGGGCGGGCGGGCGAGCGGGCGAGCGAGCGAGCGAGCGAGCGAGCGAGCGAGTGAGTGAGTGAGTGAGTGAGTGAGTGAGTGATTGAGTGAGTGGAGTGAGCGAGTGAGTAGAGTGAGCGAGTGGAGTGAGTGGAGTGAGTGGGTGGAGTGAGTGAGTGAGTGGAGTGAGTGAGTGAGTGGAGTAAGTGAGTGGAGTGAGTGAGTGGAGTTAGTGAGTGGAGTGAGTGAGTGAGTGAGTGGAGTGAGTGAGTGAGTGAGTGAGTGGAGTGAGTGAGTGGAGTGAGTGAGTGGATTGAGTTAGTGGAGTGAGTGAGTGAGTGGAGTGAATGAGTGGAGTGAGTGAGTGAGTGGAGTGAGTGGAGTGAGTGGGTGGAGTGAGTGAGTGGAGTGAGTAGAGTGAGTGGAGTGATTGAGTGAGTGGAGTGAGTGGAGTGAGTGAGTGAGTAGCGTGAGTGAGTAAAGTGAGTGGAGTGAGTGAGTGGAGTGAGTGGAGTGAGTGAGTGGAGCGAGTGAGTGGAGTGAGTGAGTGAGTGGAGTGAGTGAGTGGAGTGAGTGAGTGGAGTGAGTGAGTGGAGTGAGTGGAGTGAGTGAGTGGAATGAGTGAGTGGAGTGAGTGAGTGACTGAGTGGGTGGAGTGAGTGGAGTGAGTGAGTGGATTGAGTGAGTGAATGAGTGAGCGAGCGAGCGAGTGAGCGAGTGAGCGAGTGGAGTGAGTGAGTGAGTGGAGTGAGTGAGTGGGGTAAGTGAGTGGAGTGAGTGAGTGGAGTGAGTGGAGTAAGTGGAGTGAGTGGAGTGGGTGAGTGAGTGGAGTGACTGAGTGGAGTGAGTGAGTGAGTGAGTGAGTGAGTGAGTGAGTGAGTTAGTTGATTAGTTAGTTGATTAAAGTTTTAAGGCGCAAAAGCATCTTAGGCTATGATGCGCCAGATACAGACTATTGCAGAGAAGGTTTCATAGGAGAAAGAGCTTTAGTAGCTGTGGTGGATTAAAACTACGTATATGACTGGTAAATAGTGATGGAGATGAAGTTGAATATAAGATTATAGCCGGTGTAAAAGACCGATAGCTCTCAAAAAGTTAAAAACACACCTGTGTGGTGCAAGTGGGTCGTTGCCAAGTAGAATACTAAGGTGTAAAGGCGTATGCTCGTTATATAATTGAGAAAAGTGTTTCCGACGTTCACGGTCCTACGCTGCGCTTTCAAGTAAAAAGTGTAAAACTGTTAGAGGACTAAAACAGTTCTCACACTCTGGGGCCTCTTCCCTGCGCAGGAGGTGGCCATGAGTAAGGTGTGTATGACCTATCCTCAGTCGACACAAGACAACCTCATAGAAACGTTCACGGTGTCGAGCACTCTCCCACTCACTGATCAATGGTTTTACAGAATGGAGCTTGTTATTAACTTCTTCATCCCATTCTTGCTGCCACTTCCTTCTAATACAATGCTTTAAAAGTGTGCTATACTTTTTGTATGGAATGTCATGCAGGTCCACTTCTTGCTCACCAGCAGAACTTGCAGCAGGGTCTGCTTCTTCATTTCCGGGTATACCAACATGGCTAGGAACCCAATATAAAATTATTTTAATATTCCTCTTTGAAGCATCAATAATTTTATTCTGTAACTCCATGATTATTGGGTTCTTCGAAGTCTTTAATGATGAGAGTGAACAAAGAGCACTCAGTGAATCAGTGTACACGACTGACTGCTTGCTCTTTGTTTTTACAATGTGATCAACTGCAAGACGGAGACCGCATAACTCTGCTGTTAAAATAGTGGCTGCACACGCAATCCGTTTTACACAGCGAACAGACGGGCCGACCGTAGCACATCCAACAAACGATTCTGCCTTAGTACCATCCGTGTAGTATGAGTTGTGTCCAGAATATCTACTCCGAAGCTCAAAAAATTCCTGTTTTATGTATTCTGGTGGAGTTTCCTTCTTTTTAATTATCGTTAGTGAGAGGTCACAGGAAATGAGGCAGTGGTCCCACGGAGCTATAGCTTGTGGAACAGGAGTGACGTGCATTGTACTATTCAGTCCGATTGAATCTGCTTTGGATGCATTTCTCATACTAAAAGGTGGTATTACAGTGGGCTTGTTGTCAGCAGTACGTTTATATCTCATTTCTTCAACAGCTTCTCGAGAAGGGTGCAAGGAAACCGAACGAATTCTAAGCGAATACATGAACCCTAAAGCAAACCTTCGCTTCTCCGGAGACCATTCATTTGACTCTGCGTAAAGGCTGGGGATAGGCGACGTGCGAAATGCACCTGTAGACAGCCGCAGTCCCTGGTGATGAATAGGGTCAAGCATTCGTAGGGCTTAAGGCCTTGCCGATCCATACACAGTACTACCATAATCAAGGCGCGAGCGAATCACCGATCTGTAAATTCGGAGAAGGCAGAGGCGATCAGAGCCCCAGGTGGTGTGGGAAAGCACCTTAAGGATGCTCAGTGCTTTTTGGCATTTTACTTTGAGATATCTGATATGTGAAAGAAAAGTCAATTTACTGTCAAAAATAAGCCCTAGGAATTTATGTTCAGGTTTTGTTGGAATTGAAGCAGATCGCATGGTCAACGAGGGCTTCACTGAAGTTCTCCGTAGGCGAGAAAAACTAACAGACACTGGTTTTTCAGGTGAAAAGCTGAAGCCGTTCTGGTCTGCCCACTTGAGCAAATTGTTAATTGCTACTTGGACGCAAATGGCAGTGTAGCCCTGAAATGAAAGGCATTTGGAAGTGAGTTGCATGTGTCTCTCGTGTTCATACAATTCAAGCTGAACCGTATGTACGCGATTTAGCGAGCGACGGCAATGAGCGACGGAGAGCTCTCATTGCTCGGTTTTTGGATTTCTAGAAAGCTTTGCTCATCGCCTCGCTTTCATGAAGCTTGCCTCGTCGTGCAGCTGATCGAGCGATAGCAGAAAGGGTCGCCATCACTTTTCTTGTTGCTCGCTAAATTGCTTACATGCGCTTTATACTTTATAGCTGTTGGCACTTGCCAAAATGTGAAGCATGCATTTTATTAAAAGCTTTGCCCTTGCTGACTCTCAGACTGCTGGGTTAACTTTGGGTTCCAGTGAAATACGACCACGTGATTTCTCCCTTTGCTTATGAGCTGAGGAGGAAGTAGTTTAAAACACTTTTTTTCTCTGTTTCTTTTGGCACTAGTCAATGCGCGTTTTTGTTTTAGAGCGCAGCTCTTAGGGGCCCGTTCCCGGCTTGAGCGGCGTCGGCGTCGCCGTCGCCGTCACCAAGGTCATTCCGTGACCCCCAAGGTCATCCCAAGGTCACGTGACCCCTCCCCAAGGGTCATCGGGGGTCACGTGACTCCCCAAGGTCACGTGACCCCTTCCCAGGGTCACGTGACCCCCAAGGTCACGTGACACCCAAAGTCACGTGGCTCCCCAAGTCACGTGACCCCGGGGTCACGTGACCCCCGATGACGTCATCAGTGACGTCACTGATAACGTCACCGGCATCCGCATCGTCATCGTCATCATCACTGATGACGTCACCGGCATCCGCATCGTTATCGTCACTAATGACGTCACGGGCATCCGCATCGTCATCGTCATCATCGCTGATGACGTCATCAGTGACGTCACTGATGACGTCACCGGCATCCGCATCGTCATCGTCATCATCACTGATGACGTCACCGGCATCCGCATCGTCATTGTCATCATCACTGATGACGTCATCGGTATCCGCATCGTCATCGTTACTGATGACGTCATCGGCATCGTCACGTGACCCCCCTAGGTCACGTGACTCCCACCCAAGGTCACTTGACCCTCCCCCCCCAGTACCCTTCCCTCCTCCTCCTCAAGAGCTGCGCTCTAATTCGGCGTTACAGGGAGTTGTAAACGGCTTTCACTCTTTTTTTTCCTAACCTTTACAGTGAAGTACTGCCAGAGGGTTAGTAAATAAGTGCACCATATACAGAATTTTTTTATAAGAAGTCAGTGCCCCAGTCGAGAGAGAACTCGTTTATACTCTTCGCAAGCAACATCATCAATACAGACCTTACTTCTAAAGGCGCACCTCACGCGGTGTTTCGAGTAGTTTCCGAGGTCGAAAATCGAACTTGAATCTAACCTCCAACAGTGGAAGCGAATACAAGCGCCATCACACTAACGGGTACCTTTAGCAGTCATGGGTTCCGCAAAACACACCGCCTAGCTATCTGGTACCAAGCCGCCACCCGATTTGCAGAAATCAAGCTCCCTGATACACTCACCAAGTGCCTCGCTTGGACCCCTTGCCTCAGGTGGGACCTTTGCCTTTGGTTGCGTTCCCGCAATCTGAGTGTCCGTGCAGTGACAGGTCGGTTCCGTGGCTTCCTTGGCAAAAGCTCGAGGGTCATCCAATGCGGAAAGCACCTGTGCGACAAGGAACCGCACACGTTCGCTTTCACGCCGACTGCACACAAAAGGATCACGTCATAAACGCTCCGAACAGAAAGGACTCAAAAAGTAAAACGAGTGAGCGAGCACTCACCAATTAGACTCATATCCACAGCTGGTTTTATGGGCACGCCGGCACCTAGGACACTTTCTTTTTCCAAGAACGTTCTTAGATGTTTGTTCCTAAAGTCTGAAAGCGCCCGAAAGTTGCGAAAGTTTTGAAACTCGCTTCGTTTTTGAAAGTTTTTGCCAACGTTACTTTTTGCGTTTTGTTACGATGGCGATGGCGATGCTCGTTGGTTCCGAGTTCTGACCAAGTTTATTTGACGCAGCGTAAATTTGCTTGCTTTATTCGACTTTTTTAAGACACAATTTTAAGACACAAAAAATTGTTTTAAGATTTATAAAATTATTTTTAATAAAGCATGTCGAAGCGCATTGTGTACTAAACTGGAGCTTGGCCAGTTGGCTTCGTCAGCTTCGTTTCAATTTAACATGGCGGCGACCAGTATTGTGCCGAGTACCGTGCTCGACCTATTTGCTGTGCATTGGTTGTCCTGTTATCCACCTCCTGCGATCCTCATCAGCCCCAAGCATGCTGTCTAAGTATTGTGTCCTCGCCGGAAAGAATATCCAGTCTTCTTGGAAGCGTTGTTCGAATGTCGTCGGCACCCACGAACCGACTCGGCAAGCCTCACGTCGTTGCTTGGTTCCTGCGCGTTTCCGGCGATGGATCCCCCAGCCCTGGCCTCAGCCCTACAGGACGTAGCCGGTGAAAAACAATCTACGACAACGCGGTGTCTTTGGAATGCGATTGCTACGATCAGTGGCTCTTAAAACCTCAGTAGCCCCCCTTCAATAGTGAACTCTTCGATGTGAACGCCCTTACCTTCAGTGTCCGGAGACTGCTGCAAACTTCCGACGAGAGCGGACGTCTTCTCCGGGCTCCGCAAACCCCAGAGAACTGTACGCGACTGTAGGTGATCCTGGTATAAACATCGCCGCGCACCGTCGGCCCGCCGCAGCACGTCCGCCGAGAGATCGGTTCGCTCGAGTCTCGTTCTGCGAGCGGCACGCCCGTTTCTGCTTCGAGTATGGCTACAGCCGACATCGCCGCTTCGCAGCTCACCAATATCTCTGCGTCCATCCTGAGCCTGGACATGAAAATCTCTCTAGAGCGAGACGACCAAGGTGGGAAATGGGTCACCCCTAGAAAACCCCGCAAATCTCGTCTTCCGGCCGACTTTGGCCCCGAACTTCACGTAGTTATAGTGCATCTCCCAGTCCGTCCTGCTGGCGCACCTGCGCTTCCTCTTGACAGTTTGCCGGCGTTCTTGCAAGCCGCACAGCTCCCTGCTCATACATGCACCGACGTGTCACTCCACCTCCGGCAAAATAACCGTCCTCCGCACCCATCACGAAGCGATCGTCAACTGGCTGCTTCGCATCACAAATATCAGCTTACAAAAACACTTCCCCTCTCGTTCACTCCTACCTAGCCGCTCCAAACAACTCCTGCCGAGGTGTTATACATGGAATTGCCTCGGAGGCCACCCCCGACGAGATCATCAATGATCTGGAGTCTTATCAAGGTGACATCCTTCACTCAAGGTGAGTAGGCACAACAGGTTCAGCCATCATCACCTTCATCGGAACCCATGTCCCTTACACAGTGTACTACCGCCGCCTTGAATTTCGCTGCCGTCCCCACAAACCTCGAGCCCATCATTGCAACAGCTGTGTCGAGTACGGACACCGTACTCTGGCCTGCCCGGGCAACCAGCGACGCTGCCCCCCGTGTTCCACCACCCTGGCCCGCCCAGACGAACCCCATCCCTGTACTCCCTGGTTTGCGTTGCTTCAACTCGCAGTGTGGTTCTCAAACAGGGCACTTGGTCCCGAATAAGCTGCTGCACCTTCACTCACTCCATGAACGCATCCCTCAACAGTTCTAGCGGCATGTAAAGCATGGATGCAGGATTCGGTTTATGGCAGTCACCTTGTCAATAGCTACAGTGGAGCACACTGCTTACAGAAAGGATCGTGCTAAGAACTGTAGGGGTGTGCTGGTCGTGGTACCTTTTCTACTACCTTTTTGGCAACGCCACGACCTGGAGCTGGAACCTCTCACAAGCATGGCAAGGGGCTGCTATACTGTGCATGCTACCTGGCTTCCGTGAAAGCTGAGTCCTATGACCTGCCCAGCGAGCCACTGGTGCTCATTAACACGATTTAATTAGATGTGTGCATACTAGACGTCTTCAAGTTGAGTCGCTCGGAGTGCAGTGTATACCATGGAACCATTTCCAGTGGCCCCAAATACTCGACAGTTCGACGGTACAGTGTGCTCAGTCCACTTGTTCTCAACATGTTTATTAATCGTGATCCCTGCAATCAACTCCACTGCTGTTACGGACGACCTGATACTGGTGCCGCTTATCAGGTGGCCCCAGAAACCACCAGCGTTTGCAGAACAACATCGACAAGGTCTACTATAAACAGCCAGCTATGCTTCTTCGCACAGCCTGATGACAGTTTTGTTCAAAACGTGCGGAACACTGGGTTTTGTACTTAGCGTGTCTAGTAGACCAGGCCATAACAGACTTAGGTGCCTTTCACCAGTGGCGTACCAACTTGGTTTTGAGTGGGGGGGGGGGGGGGGGGCAAACTAAACCCCCTTCCCCTCCCCTCCTCCCCCCCCCCCCCCCCGGGGTCGAGGAGCGGTGCCCTTGGTATCCCTTGGGCGCTGCCAGCCAGTGTTTGCCCTGCCCAGTGGTGGCTGTTTTAGGGGGGGGGGGTGCAAAACATGACTTGCCCCCCCCCCCACCCCCAAGTGCTGCACGGGCCTTGTGCACTGGCACTTTGACACCACTTAAGAAACTAACACTAACATATCCTGGGGTTTTAGGTTGGGTTAGCCATCCTACAGAAAGGTGCTGCTCAGTTAATAGACGATTTGCTATTTTCCCGAGCGCCCCGGCCCGCCCACGAGGAATTGTGGGAGAGATTGTCCTCGCCTGGCCGCTCTGCCTTGAGATCGCATTGCCTTGTCGCTTGGCTTCTCTTAATCCTGTTTTTCGATTCCATTACATATTTTTATCTATTCCAGTGTATTTTTTATCGCTTCTAAGGGTTTCTATTCTCTTCTGTGCACAATATTTCTTGTATATATATAGTAGTTGTGTCTTTATTTTGCCTTTTTCGACGGGAGTGCCGACGGACAACACGCCGCTTCGCGCGTTGTTTTCCGGGATGAGTACTACCATTGCTACAGATTCCTATCGCGCTGTTAGCTGCTTGTGTTGGTTCAATTTGACCCGCGTACAGTCGAGAGGAGCCGTTTATGAACACCCGCGCACATGTCATAGGGATAGGCACAGCTCTCAATCAACTATCGTGACGCGAGAGCCGAGCGCGCTGTGATTTGGCCACCCACGCTCGCTCCATTTACTCGCACTGTAGCGTATGCCTTCGAGTGCCGCTTACTTAACTAAGATACAGCACACCGCTGTATCTTAGGGGGGCAGGGCAGGGCTCGAGGGTGGGGACCTGCCCTGCCCCCTCTCCCCCCCGCGGATCTCACCAGGGGGGGGGGGGGGCACGAGCCCCGATGGCCCCCCCCCCCCCCCCCCCGAAGTCTACGCCTATGCTTAGAAGCAATAAAAAATACATTGGAATAGATAAAAACAGGTAATGGAATCGAAAAACAGAGGATTAAGAGGAGGCAAGCGACAAGGCAATGCAATCTCAAGGCAGAGCGGCTAGGCGAGGGACAGTCTCTCCACAAATCATCGCGCTTGGGGGATTTTGCAAAAGGGCTGTTTATATCAAATTCGAAATGAACAGCACTCTTCATTGATGGCTGGTTCACACAGCGAACTGATCCGCAGACGGATTGATCATGTCCGCGGTTCGTCTGTCTCCCAAGCGCATCCACACGAAGGAGCAGACGCGCAAATGACAGCCAGGACGAGTCGAACATGTTTGCGACCACAAAGTGGCACTGTTGTCCAAGATCGAAATCGACATTTGCTGCTTTGAACAAGAACTGTGCGCCACTGTTACGTGCGGAGTGAGACATAACACCATGACAGGCTTAGTGCGAAGCGCCACTAGCCTTACTAAACCAAACCATGGCAGGGACACAAGCACGGTCCTGCTCGAGGAGACTTTGGCGTGGAGCGGGGAAGTCCTGGGCCCGCTAAGTGGCATTTGGAGATGCCTTCACTCACTTTGCACTTGCGCCTTCAGTACACCACAGCCACAAGAAAGGTCTTGCTGGGTGAAAGGTTGATTGGAGATTCAAAGTTATTGCTTCGTGGTAGACACGTCTTTACAGAAGCTTTTCGACGCAGATGAGTACCAGATTCTGCGTCGTGAGAGTTGGGCAAAGTTCCTCATGCCAACCTTTTTGGTAAGAGAAATGAAATGAAAGAATATTTTGTTGCAATAGTTTGGGTCATTTTTCTTTAAAAGTCTTACTTGCAACTTTCAGGAAAGCACAAGCATTACAGACCAGCTGCCCTCACAATCATGACCCCCCCCCCCCCCCCCCCCCCCCGCTTTCTCTTCCTGGTAGTTGCTGTCGGTGAGCAACCTGATAGCTTTGGGCTTTTCCGCTTTTCTAATAAAAATTAGCGGTTCTTGTACATGTGCAAATGTGAAAAGTATGCTACTGCCATGTTTGTCAGTTTTGTAATTCTTTATTTCCTCAGACCGCAAATTTGTCTTCAGCTTGGTTCACATGCACAGCACATTCATGGCATCTTGCATCCAAAAATATCTGTTGTGGGTTGGATGTGTGTTGGAAGCGGGGAAGGGGGGCATTACTTTGCTGGTTGAGTTGGTAATCAGGAGATTGCGAGAAACAAAAGAATAGATAAAATACAACCGTCACTTTTATTATGAAAACCTTTTAATACAGGACTGGCGAAAAAATGAGAACATGAAAAGGTATGACGTCCCGTCCTCCTCTTACTCTTTACTTTCTGTAACCTAGTCTGGAAATTTAGGATCATATATACTACTACATAAGATTCAACGACGTGGAACGTGTTGGTGCACCTTAACCCATTTGTGGACGAGCCTCGCTCGTCCACCTAGGGCCGTTCCTAAACCGTTTAGGATGAGTGTAACTCATCCGCGCACTATACCTCGCCCCTTGGCTCTTTTTGGACATCCCAGGCTTGTTCCGAGCATAGTTTGCGGTGCTGCTCAGAGATGGCAGCATGTATTTTTTTATTGTACACATTTTTAAGGATGGCGACTGATTGTGGAGACATGTGCAGCGTGGGCCGTACGTGCAATAAATATAGAAAAAACAACTTAGGATCAAAAACTGAAGAAAAAAGAAACGGTTAAGGTAAACAGTGTGCGACATTATTATGCAGTTTCCTCGTTCCTTCGACAATGTCTAATTGGATACGAGACACACTTTTATGACGTGCAGGCAACGTCAACATAAATGTTTGGCGTGAAATGACACGCCAAAAATACAATATAAGATAGCTATACTGCTAGGACCCTTTGTATGTTCCTGTAACCCTGCTAGATTTGTTTTGAGAATGGCGCGATAGTTTCGTGGATGAATCCACTTATACGTGAATCCCTCGGAGGGGCGGATCCAAGCAGAACTTGAGGCTGGCTTTGTAGCCAGCCTCCAGTGCGATGTCTCCTTACACGCACTCACAGATTTGGCTATCTTGGCGTCTCGAGCTTTAGCTTTCTCGTTTACCTTCCACGTTTCGAGCATGCGGTTTGTGATGCTTACGTCTACGACATCGCTCGCCTTGTCAAAGTGTTCGGCATTGATTGCAGCAGTGATGAGTATGATTGCTATCAAGAGATATTGAAAGCTGTTCATTTTCACTGCGACCCGCTGGCGACAAACTCCAGTGACGGCGAGTTACGGACGAACTCGTTGTGGTCACTGTCGCCCGGGAATATCTCGCAGGCGCATGCAGAGTGGAAGGTCAACGGGCCGGCGGCGAGAGCGAGAAAAGCATTTGGGTTACCGAGTTGCGTGAGCGGTTCTGATCGTACCGCGGCGAGGAGAGCTTGGGCGATCATGGGGGCCCCTAGAATGAGAGAGCGTTCATGGTCACATGCTTTATGGGCACCATGATGTGACTAACTTGGGCAGTGTTGCCTGGTCGCCAGATGAAAATGATACAAATTCGTAAATTGAATAGTGCAATAACCAGAGCTCTAAAATTGCGTAACTTGGTGTATATACTAAGTAGTCTATGAGCAGTCCATTTCAAGAATAATAGATCCGTTTAATTTTCATGTCATAACCCCTTTAAGTCACTGCAGACTCCGCTGTCCACTTATGGCCGATTCACATGATGAACTTATCCGCAGATAAATTGATCAAGTGACAAGACGTCCACGGAACATCAGTCCCCCAAGCACATCCATACGGAGGAGACAAGCTGATGACAGCGAGGACAAACTGAACCTATTCCCGGCCCTGCATTTCCGCAAAATGCCAAGATCGCACTGTGGCACAGTTTTCCAAGGTCAGAAGTGATGTTTGCGACTACGATCACTGTGCTATTATTAAAAAGTATCGTATGCTGCTGTTACATACCGAGCGAGACAAAGCATCATGACAGGCTTAGCGTGAAGCGCTACTAGCTTTACTAACCACATGACACAAGTATCGTCCTGCTCCAGGAGGCTTCAGCGTCTAAGTGATGAAGTCCTGGTGTTGCGGAGGGGCATTTGAAAATGCCTTCACGCACTGCTTGCTTGTGCACCACTCTTAAGCACACTACAGCTGTAAGAAAGGTCTTGGCTGGGTTTAAAACTGGGTGGACACGCAGGGAAGCTTGCAGCTTGCTAGGCAAGTTTTCACTGAAGCTTCTTGACACCAACCCGGAGGAGTACCAGAACCTGCGGCATGTCGGCTGGGCTAAGTTCTTGCAGTTTCTTTCACGAGTGGAAAATAAGAATGGTTCGACAAAATGAAACAGCGAATGGACAAAGTACAGTGCACTATCTTTGTTTGGCTCATTCGAAAACCAAAAATATTGCTGTGCTGTTGGTGCTCTGCCGTAAACGCTTTTACTGTTACTCACTCGCTAAAAATCTGGGCATGGGAGGGCACTTTGCCCTTAAGTTTGGGCGTCTGCTGACGAGCTGCAAATCTGAGGAATAGCCGACATGATGGTAACGTGACAAACGGTCCACGGATGAAAATTGCGATTCAATTCATCGCGTGAATCTGCCACTATTTGACAATTGTCCTAATATGATTAATTGATCCCTATTAAAAAAGAACAATTGTTCTCTGAAACAATGTAATGAAAGGAAGTTTTTATAAACAATGCCTGCTCCTTTGACAACGGAATAGTACAAGCCTTGGTATAACAGGAACTTTCCGTAGATCAGACATACGTTTATTCCATGCTTAAAGTAAAGACATGAGTTTGTCTTGGCAATGCCAACCTCCTGTGTATGATCTGTAAAAAGTCCTTAATGACCGTGGTCAAGGGAGAGGAGTTTCTGCTTTCAAGAACAGTATGGGGTGAAAGAAAAAGTGTCTCGGATGAACAATGAATGCTCCAGCTTATCCACTCAGCCAAGTTTCTGCAACAGGAACTAGGCTCTAAGAGAAAGACGTAGGATAAGCACTTCGAAATCTTTAGGATTTGCCAAGGGATGAAATTAATTAAATGCACAAAAAAGTAGGGGGAGGAGGATGGCAAGAAAATTTTGGGGCTTGTGTTCTTACACTTGAATTGTTTGTGCAGGAACCATTACTGAAACAGCACTTCATTCCTGAGGCAATAATTTATTGCTAGTCAAAGCCTGTTTCCAGAAATGCACATCAGGTGAGCGGCTTTTTTTTTCTCTTAAACATGAGGTGCTTCTTAACGTTGCCCTCCAATCCCAAAATGTTGTCCATCCGTCCGTGCGCTTTGCCGCTAAATTTAGTGGGGACATTTTTGTTGCGTGACCTCTACACAAGTTCAGTTTCCTCTCTAAATTTAGCTGAAAATTGATGTCACAGGATCTACAGACAATTTCAAGCTCTCTGATAAATTTAGCGGAAAAATGGATGTCACGTGAACTATGCAGCTATTCAGTTTTCCCTCTAAATTTAGCGGAAAAATTGATGTCATCTGACCTATGCACCAATTCAGTTCCCCCGCTAAATTTGATGGGAAAATTGATTTCACATGATCTGACGTCATGTGACCTACAGACAAATTCAGGTTACCTGCTAGATTTAGCGGAAAAATTGATTTCACGGAACCTATACACCAATTCAGTTTCCCCACCAAATTTGGCAGAAAAATTTATATTGCGTGATCTGACGTCATGTGACCTATACACACATTCAGTGTAAAATAAAATGAACAAAATAAAGAAACTATCTTTTAAATACTTCATTTCATGCATTATAGCACTTTGAAGGTAAAAGCCACTTCCAATTTTAAATAATGTTTTTACTTTAAAGAAACAACTTTTCTCTAATTGTTTTGATTGAGAACCAGTGCCGCAAACTGCTAATAGCAGCCTTGAACAGTAAAGTTTGCACATCAGTAGGGTTGCTGATTTTTAACAGTATCCTTTGTCTTTTCCAACTCTTCAGTTCTGGGGAGAATAAGCCATCGCTAGTCAATGCCTGATTCCACAGATGCATATCAGGTGAGCACGTCTTAATGAAACAACTTTGCTCTCATTGTTCTAATTTAACACTAGTGTGGAAAATCTTGTTTTACTACGGTTCTTGAGGTGAAAACGGGTATAGTATTTCAGGTTAAAAAGTCAAATTTGGGGGTTTTACGTGCCAAACCAACGACGGGCATCTGGCACGCCCCAGCGGAGGACTGAGGATTAATTTCGACCACCTGGGGATCTTTTGACGTGCGACCGAAAGCTCGATTACACGGTGCCTTCTCCGCAATAAGCCTCCTTCAGATTGCGGGCACCTCGGCCGGGATTCGAACCCGCCACATGGGGATCCGTAGGCCAGCGCTCTCGCCTCGGAGCCACCGAGGCGGCTATTTCAGGTTAATGAAGTACTTTATAGGCACAATGTTTAAAGAAAAACTAAAAACGTCCTTGAATTAAAAAAAAAGAAAGTTAGAATGTGGACATCTTAAAAATGGTGTCTTAAGTTTTCTTTTAATCTTGGTAGTAGGAGCGTCATAATCATTCATTAAAATTTCAGCGTAGCCCTGCATGTTGCGGCACACCGAACAAAGCAGAGCGCAAGAACGGTGAAAAGAAAAACTAGCAAAAGTGACGTCATTGGCAGGGTCCGATAACCCTTGTTCACCAATCGGCTGACTTGGGGATGCCAACAATGACGTCACGACGCTTTGGACAGATTACAGGTGGAAGAGAGACTCACTGCATGCCCTGCTGCAATCACTGCACATATTTTTGAAAAATAAATGCAGTTTACGTTGACTTTCACCCAAGTTTAGTGCGATCGCTGAATTCATGGGACAAAATGCTATGGAAGTCCACCCTTAACTCAGACTTCTTAAAAAGTGCTTCAGCTTCTTTTTAATGCTACTTTGACTTAGTTGCACTAGCCGGTTCCAGTTTACATTAAGCCTAAGAAGCTAAGCTATTAATTTGAATGTGACATTCAGTAATCTCTCATTAATTCAAATTCCAGGAAGCCACGAATTTTGCATGAATTGTCGAAAGCTCGAGTTATCAGTTCATCAAATATGTTGGAAGATAAATTATGATTTGCTATAATGATGGCTGCACACACAAAACAGATATCTGATAATTTCCTCTACATAGGCCTACTAATAATAAGCAGGTATGCCACTCAAGGAACATTGATAAAATTTATGACACAAGTTTATTCAACCCTCAGAAATGTTGTTTATCGGGGACTGTTTAGACAGCGCATGACACCTCAAAACAATATTTTGTTCAACCAGCAAAAATGTTGTCTCTTATACAGGGTGATTCAAGGAGAGGCCTGGCTCTTTAAATCGACCGCAAAATTCGGTTTCTTAACCTATCGCGCTACGACTTCGTGCAGCTTTGCCCACAGATGGTGCATTTTTTTTTTGTAAAATTTGCAAAGAGCGAACTTACCTGAGGAAAAAGTAAAGAAAGAAAAAGGCTTAGCTCCTACAAAAACGCAGCGAAGCCACCGGTCTTCAAACAACACGGCGTTGTTTCGCACGGGAGACAAGCGATGGCGCAACGAACGCCGCCAACAAACGAGCATACGGCGCCGAGAGCGGGCGTCTTTTGCAGACAATCTTTTCGACTCAAAAGCGGTGCGCGTTCCGCAGGCGGCGACAGTCGCAGAAACAAAAACAGGGGCTGTAACAACAAGGAACTGCAGTTCCTTGTCTGCTAAAGACGCCGGCTTTCAGCGTCGTCTGCTGGTTGGTTGGCGGCAGTTGGCCTCGCGACAGCTTGCGTCATCTCTTGTTTCCTGTGCGAAACAGCACCGTGTTCTTTGAAGACCGGTGGCTTCGCTGCGTTTCCATAGGAGCTAAGCCTTTTTCTTTCTTTACTTTTTTTCTCGGGTAAGTTTGCTCTTTGCAAATTTTACAAAAAAAAAAGCACCATCTGTGGGCAACGCTGCACAAAGTCGTAGAGCGATAGGTTACGAAACCGAATTTTGCGGTCGCATCAAAGAGCCTGGCCTCTCCTTGAATCACCCTGTACTTGTGTGAACGCTGTGACGTAAAGCCACGCCTCCACATCACAGCGTCCACGCAAGTTGCTGTTGGAACTGCAGTGCAGCACCCCTTTTCGTCGCTCATGTCTCCTCTGCTTCAGAGACGTATATAGGGAGAGTTTAACCATTCGTTGGAATGTATACGAGGCAAATGAGGAAGCACCATTGGCCGAAGGGGGGCTGGACATGTTCCAGAGCATTTTCAGAAATGCAAATATGGTCAACCAGAAGCTGCGCATAATACCCTGGTGGTGGTTGCGAAAAGCAAAATTAATAAGTGCGTCGTGGTAACTCTCGGTGACTGGAAATATGGTGCACATGATGTTTTGATCACGGTCATGCAACATCATGGTGGAAGATACATAAAGATATAGAAGATATAAAAAGCATGCACGACCAACAGAACGATTGACATAATCCGAGCGCTGGGAATCTTCCACGGAAGCGATCTGACTTTGTTTGAGCAAAAGAGAAATCAAGTGGCACAATCGTTTCTTACATCTTCTTGCATAACCATAATCGAAACATTTTGTGCACCATAACCATCAAGAGTTACTGCATTTAACCCTTACGCGCTTATTAAAATCTGTTTCTCACTACCACGGCTAGGAGATTCTTTTCGGCTTCTGGTTGGCCAAGAGATCTTGTCAAGCCCTCAATTTGCGTCCCGGTGTTAGGCATCTGCATTGCCCTAACTTCGTTTGCGCTTTCTTCTCTGTTCTAAACTCCCAAACTTAATTCGAGCAATGGGCATCGATGGCGACAGTCCCTCGGTCATCGGGACACCATTGCTCAGTTTTAGGGTACACGAATAACGACAGAAAGCGTTGAATACTGTCTGAGGACCTATGTATCTTGCACGGAATTCGGCAAGGTGAGTGCGACTGTTTCTACATGACCCCAATCTCCGGTGGCAGTGGTTTGCTTCCGTAAACTGAAAAGACTTTTTTTCAACGCCATCCTCTCGGCCGTTCTCGTAACATTTTGTGAATGGAGCGCACACCGAACTTAACGCTGTACCGTCGATGAACATGGGGTACGCTCGCAAGGTGCGTGCGGGTTTCCTCGAGATAATTGCTGCTTCAGCTTGTAACATTTTCTAACTGAATTTATCTTAATATTGATATTTCAAAGTGTTGACAATGACTTAATTTTATTAACTACAACGCTGAGTTGAAGGCTCATTTCCGCCGCCGGGTGTGGCTGAAAGTTGTCGAAAAGCTTGTTCTATTGGTCTTCCTGAATCACGATCTCCTGAGCAATACCAGAGAGCCATGAACCTATGTTGACCGTCCCAATGCGACTAGATTCTTCTTATCTTAAATATTAGTACATAATATAGCCGGGAAGAAGCCTTCAATTTCTGTTGCTGAAAGTTGAAATATGCTCATGCATCAATTTCGAATCGTTGAATCATTGACCGACTCGCTCCGGCAAAAGACCCATCTCGACTTTGCTGTTTTCAGTTCTCGACAAAAGACACACTCGTTGGCACGGGATTCACAAATAAACCGTTTATAAACACCGATGCATGAGCATGTTTCTATGTTTATAAACAGTGATGCATGAGCATGTTTCAACTTTAAGCAACAGAAATTGAAGGTTTCTTTCCAGCTACATTATGTACTAATTTAGAAAATAAGAAGGATCTAGTCGCATTGTGACGGTCAGCATGGGCTCATGGCTCTCTGGTATTGCGCAGGAAATTGGGATTCAGGCAAAGCAATAGAACTAACTTTTTGACAATCGCTAGCCTCACCTGGCGTAGAAAATCAGTTTTCAACTAAGTGCTGTAGATAATAAAATTGAGTCAATGTCACCACTTCGAAATATCTATATTAAAATAAATTCAGTTCCAAAATGTTAGAAGCTGAAAGCAAATATCAGGAGAAAACTTGCACACACCTTGCGAGCGCACCCCGTGCTCATCGACGGTACAGCGTTAAGTGTGATGCCCACTCCATTCACAAAATGTTCCGAGCACAGTCGAGAGGATGGCGTTGGGGAAAAGTCTTTTCGATTTAGGGACGCAAGCCACTACTGCCGGAAATCGGGGCCATGTGGAAAGCGATGGAGCTTAAAGACACTGCAGTCGCACTCGCCTTGCCGGATTTCGTGCAAGCTACACAGGCTCTCGGACAGTATTCGACGCTTTCTGTCGTTATTCGTGCACCGTATAACTGAGCAATGGTGTCTTGATGACCAGGGGACTGTTGCCATCCAAGCCCATGGCTCTAATTAGGTTTGGGAGTTTAAAACAGAGAACAAAACACGAACGAAGTTCGGGCAATGCTTACACCGAACACCGGCAAAGCCTCTCATCTGGGGCTTTCACTGTCTTTAACGCTCCAGCAAGGGGGAAAGCGCCGGTAGCCCTTTCCCCCTTCATCTCTCGCACTCTTTTAGTAAAACAGTTTATACACGGTTCTGCTCTGCTTTAACCCCGTTAAACAAACTTCTTACCAAGCACCGGTGCACTGCGGAAAAGCAACACCAGCAGAAGCAAGCTCCACAACGGGTGTTGCTTCTCCGCAGTGCACCGGTGCTCCGAAAGAAGTGCGCTCAACGGTGCTGCGAGAACAAAAAATATAAATTACACGAAAACATCGTTCGAGTTAAGCGGCTTATGAATACATTGAAAACGTAGCGGGTCAACCGAAGTTTTGAAATTTGTTTGACTTAACCAGAAGTATTAAATATCCGAGTTTGAATTATCGCGAGCCTAATGTATATACTAAGGGAGATCTGGCTCAATCCAATGTGCTTAATATCGCTGAATAGTTGTGCAATTTTGATTGGCTAGTTTTATTTCTCAAGCACTTGATATGTTCGGTATTCAAATCAATGCAAATTTTTACTTTGGTTCAATTTATGGGGGGTTTATTTTATATGTCATGTTTAGTAGGAGCTAGGCTAGTTGGTAAGCACGTTGCTCACTTACTTTAACCATGCATGTCATATACAATTTGTTGCGATTGTGTTTGAATGCAAATTCTCTTCTGCTCTTTATTTCAAGCTGCCCTTACATGCACCATGAAGATACCGAGGAGGTCTTCAATTGAATGACAACTTCAAGCACAAGCATGGAGGGGCATCTAATTGGCCAGCACAAGGACAACTATAATGTAAATTTTCTCCAAAGTTAAAGCAAGGCATGCCTTCTTCCAATAAAGGTATTGTGGCGAAACTTCTTAATTGGTTCGTTTGTTGAGCTGTCATCTATAGGAACAGCTGAGCTCACACAAACAAAATTCTGGCATTTAGAAGTACAGGTTGTGTGCTCTTTCTCTTTTGCAAAACAAACTTTTTGCCTGAGGATGAAAAATTATTCAAGTTCATATATTAAATGACGGAGCTATGAACTCTCCATACCAATCTACCCCAAAAGCTTTATGTGACTTAGGCTTGCTTGAATATGGAAGCTTTTTGCACTAAATAATGAAGCACTTGACCTTTACGTCTTTTTGAACTGGACTCTCCGTAAAAACAAGGCATATAATTTTCTAGCATGGCGAATGTCTGTAGCCCACATTATGGACAGCTACCCATATGAAATGTGAAAGCTGTCCGCACTAAATAACGAAGGACTATACCTTTCCGAATTATATAAGGCCAAAGCTACGAGTCATCCGCACCAGTCCTGCACCTCTGATACGTTAGGTGACACCCCTGGCAGATCTAGAGCTCTGCCAGGTGAGTCGCCTGATGTATCGGAAGTGCAGGCGGTACGGATGGCTCGAGGCTTTGGCCTTAAAAGGTGGAAAGGTATGGCCCTTCGGTATTTAGTGCGGACAGCTTTCACATTTCCTACGGATAGCTGTCCGTAATGTGGGCTACAAACGTTCCGTCGTTCTACGAAATTATATGCCTTGTTTTTACGGACGGTCCAGTTTCTAGATTACGGCAAACCATACCGGCAATATTGAACCGGCAACTTTTACCCGTAAAATGGAAAACGGATAACTGTCTGTAAAGTGAACTACGGACGTTTCGTCATTTTACGAAATTATATGCCTTGTTTTTACAGACAGTCCCGTTTCTAGATTACGGCAAACCATACCGGCAATATTGAACCCGCAACTTTTGCCCGTAAAATGGGGTGAAAATGTTTTACAGTGTAGATCATCTGGAAGAGCACGCGTAGAAGAACGGGCAATCGTGGCAAACAAGTAGGTTGCAGTGCACTTACCATAATAATAGCGGACTTGAAAGATTTAATCCAAGATATATCTCGACACGCTCAAAGCAGGAAAACCACACAAACAAAAAAACAAGAAGGAAGGCCTCTTGAAATTTCAACACGATGCCGCGCACTAGCTGTCATTTGCCGAACTCAACCAGACCGCAAGCATTCCTGAATTTTTTAAAGAATCGCTCGTTGCCGATATACGCGCAGGTCTTTTCGAACACTGGTGGCTTTGGTGCACATCCAATGCGTTGTGGAGAGACATCCTAATAAGACCGCAGGGTAAGGCGACAGATCGAAACAGGTAGGACGAGCGAAGTTTGAACCGCAACGGTCGACACGCAGAAAAAAAAAAGCAAAAAGATAGCGGTACACCTAAGCATTCCTTATGAGTTGTGAATGCGAAAGCATGTAAGCCGCTTGTGCGCTCCCTTTTTCGTCTCCTGTGTACTTTTCGTCGCCGGTCAGTGCGTGTGCATTCCTGGGCACGGTGACCTTGGACGCTCCGTGCCCAGGGGAGTGACGGCGCTCTGATGGACAAACAGCGCCATGGGGTAAGCGGTCGTGGAAACTGACGAGCGCAGCGGCCAGGGGGAGCCGCGTCGACGCGCGCCAGCCAATGGAACCAAAGGATTGGGGAAACTATACACCAACTCATGTTTACAAACAAACCGGAGCGCCCCTAGCGGACGCCACCGGCGCCGCGCATGCGCGGTGGATGGTGGGCAAGAAGCCCACCGTCGCCCATAAACAAACCATTGAATTGCGTTGTTGCCGGCGTCGGTGGGAGTCCTCGTGCTCTTTTTCGCGTTGGAATCGTTGATGCTACGTCCTCCTAACAATGTCTGACTATTTGAGCGGCTTCAGCAAAACTAACGAGGCAAAACTTTGCGCGAATAATGTGACGTGCGCCGATTCATTTCACGTGGACGCCGCAGAATGGGCGCTAAAGCCTGGCTCCCACGATGATATTCTGCTCGCTGTTTTCAGACGCGACGTTGCTCGGACTGCAAAAGCGTGGACCGTAGCTGAGATGGTGGACGTCGATACTGAAAACCGCAAGTAGAATCGGGCATTACAAGTCGGTGATGGCCACTGGTAACAATAGTGATAAACACCTTCTTGTATCTGTTTACACTTAGCCTACTTACCCCAACCAACCTTCAAAAGTGTTTTGAGGCCTGCACTTAGTTCTTATCGCAATTACCGGGTCAACGTTTGGTTTCCGGGCCGCTGTCGTTTGAACGAGCTGACGACAAAAAACAGGCAAGTTTGAAAGAGCAGACGACAGTTCGAACGCATGCGTAATGGGGTACGGGCAAGAAGCACCGCGTCCCGCGTCAACAAACCACTCGAATGTGAAAAAACTGTAAGGGTGCAGGCGAGCTGGTGGAAGTTAACCATAGTTTTGTTTAACCCGAGACTGGGGTATTTCGGAAAAGGGACGAGAAGAAAAGAGGCCACAAGGAGGCGACGTCTCAATTGAGACGTCGCCTCCTTGTGGCCTCTTTTCTTCTCGTCCCTTTTCCGAAATACCCCAGTCTCAGGTTAAACAAAACTATGGTTCACTCGAATGTCACGTTGTCGGCGTCTGTGTGAGTCTGCCTACTCTTTTTCGCGTTGGAATTGTCGATTCTACGTCCTCATCGCAATGTCTTACCACTTTAATCGCTTAAGCGAAATTATCAAGGCTCGTTACGCCGCTAAACTTTCCGTAAATAATTTGACGTGCGGCGATTCATTCGCATGAACGCCGCAGAATGGACGCCAAAACCATGATGAGATTCTTCCAGTTATTTTCGGTAGCGACGTCGCTCGTGTTGCAAAATGTAGAAGGTAGCGGCGATGATCGACGTCAATACTGAAAATCGGAAGCGGGAACAGACCAAGCGTAACAAGTCGGTGATGACCACCGGTACCAATGATCAACATCTCGTATCTACTTTTTACACCGAGCCTACTTAAGTCTTTTGAGGTCTGAAATTACTTCTTATTGCACTCACCGGGTCAAAATTTGGTCTACGGGCCGCTTTTGTTTCAACGAGCAGACGACAAAAAGCAGACGTTTGAAAGAGCAGACGAAAGTTCGAACGATCAGGCGGCCGTGTGAATTTGAAGACGCACTTAACCCGTGGTGGTTCGGACAACTTGGCGGTTTTCTCTCGTTTATGTTGGAACAAAGCAAATACATCTGGCGACCACAAAGTGTTGCCCGCGCACGCAATGGTAGTTCGACAGCGTCTGGTTTGCCCTTTTCACGGCTACTATCCACGTTCTCGGACGAACGGAGGGGGCAAAAACACATGAAAACTGATCTTCAAACCTTTCCAGACTCTCTTGGTACAACCCCCGTCGCAGCATTTTGACGAGAAGGCAGGTTTTTTGTCTCGTTTCTTCCAAGGGAACACAGCAATGCATGTCTGGCACGGCGACTTCTGCCCACCGCCACAGGCCGGAAGTGCGTCCGGCGCGCCACCACCGCGGCGTGACGTAGGAGAGTTGAGTTGGTGTATATCTGCTGTTTTCGTGCTTCAAACTGACTACGTCAGCTCTCTCCATGAGACAGTTAATGCGTTCGCATTAAAAGCGGCTAACAGCGCGCACGCCTCCGGATCTCGGAGGCAATGCTTATCAGCGTGTTGCCGTGTAGCCCGCGCGCAGTTGGTGCCCTCCTCTACCACGGGTAATGTCACATAGGAGAACCGAGAAAAGAGAGGACGGAGGGAGCGCGGTCAATGGTGCAGGACACCGGGACACCTCCACACCCTCTCCTCATGCATTCCAGAACGCTGTGCAGCCTTGGAAAGCAGGCGAATCGCACGCATTTCAGCACACTCGAACTCTGGAAATGGCGCTGGCCAGAAGCTCGGCTTGCGCCCTAGCGAAGGAGGCACATAGCGCGAACTCGTAGTTTGACTGCTGCAACGGCGGGCGTGCTCTCGCAATGCTCGATATTCTTGTAGTCCCGTGTTCGAGAGCTTTCGCGCGCTACCTTCGCTGCGCCTTGACTGGAGCTGAAATGGGGTCTAGAAGCACACTCCTTCACGCGGTCGCGTCTTCTGCACGGGAGATTTGAGCTGAATAAATAAACTGAGGCGACAAAGAACGCTAAAGCTCTAAAGTTCGGTTAAAAATATCGGCTCGCCAACGTCGCGCGTACACGTAAATAAAAAAAAAACATTGTTTATTGTAGTTTCAGTATAAGCGAACATCAGCGTAATTAAAATATAAATATAATTGCTTGCATTACGCGGACGATTTGAGATCGATGAACCGGCGCTCCCGGCCTTCCGGAAACATTGGCTGCCACAGCTGAAACAGGCGTGCCCATGCCGCCGATCTGTACGTTCAGTGTCAAGCAGGCTCCGGAGAGCCGTTCGATTAAACCGCCATAGTTTGCCGGTCACCGGTCACCCGTCTGTGCAACATGGTCGCCGGTTTGAGCAAACAAACACGTTTAGCGAAAACCACGAACGCGCGACTAACATCCGCCACCGCTGAGAAATCCTGAACAAAGTCACGGCGCCGTCCCTGGTGCCGTCGCGGCGGCGTCGTCGCTCGCTGGATGCTTCTGAAGCCGGACGGACGAAGAAGTGCATGAAACACGCAGCAGTACACCGTCTCAGGAGCCACAGTACAATAACTACGGTGTGCAGGCCCTTCATGCTGTGGGACGCTGACCCAGACTGCCGGGCTTGCGGCGAGTGGGCCGTCACCGGCCACCTCCTCCTCCTGAAATGTACTCTAAAAAAAAGTGTACTTTTACACCCCTTTTCACAAATATGACTCCCCTAAACTTGAGTTCGACGTACCGCGACCCGACGTCGAATTGACTGCCCGAACTTTTGCGAGAGGGTGGATGATGGCACGATATAACATATTAAACAGTCAAAGTACGTATCAAAGTCTACAGAAGAAAAATAAACAGAAGTTTTGCACTGAAGACAAGAAAACCCTGATAACTTTTTTGCAGTCAGTCACACTCACATTAGGTATTTTAATAAGTTGTACAACTCGGCTACCAAGCCGCTCGTGAAATTTGGTAGCGTCGGTACAAAGTCTGTGCGCTGTACATCCAACTGAAGTTTTGGGGTGTCGTATATGTGACAATGGGTGTTAGAATATGCCATCTTTTTTAGAGTGTGTGCTGAACACGATGACGGGTGGCCGGTGCAGACGATAATTTTTGATTCCCCTGGAAAGCTAAGGAAGGAGCAGTGCGACAGCACGGACCAGAACTGACCAAGTAGTGACCTACGCTCACCTTCCTGGAGGAAATCGGTCTGATCCAGACATCCACGGCGGCCACAACAAGTAAACCGCTTACGAGGGTGTCCAAAAGTATCGAGGTACACCTAAGCACTTCTGATGAGTTGTAAATGCGAAAGCATGCATGTCGTTCTTCCGCTCCCTTATTTTGTCCGCGGCGTACTGGCGTGGACGGCCGAGCGCGCTCTTTCCGCGCCGCGCTGACCTCGACAGTGGAGCTGCTGGCTCGCTCGGCGGCCAGACGTTTCATTTTACCGGCGCGCTGGCGGCGTGGACACGCAGCACCATGGGGTGGCGGTCGTTGAAACTCACACGCAGCGGCCAATGGGAGCCTTGTTCCTTGAAACTGACGCGCGCCAGCGAAAGGGACCGAAGCCGAATTCCATTAAATTCGGGTTCACTGCGCTGCATTGGGAGCGGGAAACTATAATGCCGTTTGGCTAGGCTTTTCGCGCGGTTTCAAAGCTGGGAGCCATCAGATCGCGGCTTCATTTGAAAAAAAGAGTTTAGGTGCCGTTTGGCGGCAGCTTCAAAACTGATGACGTCGGCTCGCTCCATGGGTGAGTTAATGCCTTTGCATTAAATATGGCTATCCGCCGGCTTTCTCGCACCACTCTGCCTCTCTGACCGCTGGAGAAGAGCCTGGCTGGACCTGCACCTTCTCCCAGCGTCGGGAGGAGGGAAGCGCAACCGTCCTTAACCGCGCCAAGTTTGGCGGCAAACCCGACAGATAGCGAGCACGTTCTCCGATGGGCTCTTGCAGCGGACGTACCTCGTCTCACAATACAGTTTTAGCAGACCGTTCGCTAAAGCTTTGCGCGCGCAAAGAAATTGTGGGTCGAGAGTGCACATGTGCAGAACGCAATAGAAGGGCTTGCGTATTGCGTACGCTCGCAACACTAGGGATTTTGCGTGGCGGGCTAGCGGGCTTAGCGGGAACCACTATCGAGAGACCTGGAGCCCGGCAAAAGCAGCAGTTTCAAGATGGCGATTACCTCGACTGGCGCAGCATGTACGACGTGATGCTCGCGAAGTTCGGTGTTATGTGAAATACTGTTGTGTTCAGCTCGGCAATTCCTTCCGGGACCGAGTGCGTTCGAACCAGATCGTCGTGCTGTGGAAGGAGAGCATAGTGAAATTGTTCACCGCTGGCAGTGGGCGTGAACGCTGCGATTGGCTCAACGCTAAGCATCTTTCAGCAGTTCATCGCCGATAGAAGAGCGACTCTTACAATGTAGAGAAGTTTTCGCTAAGCACTGAACATCAGCATAGGTCTTGGATTTCGCCACTCGATAGCTTCGATAAAAGGCGCCGTTTCCACATGAAGATCGACGGAGTTTCCGTGATTTAATTTGGCTACGAACTTGTACACGTAGCCTCCGTACCCCCCCCCCCCTCCCCCCCCCCCCCCCCCCCCAAAAAAAAAAAAACAGCGCTCCTGTCCAATCACGCTGCAACTTGGTTTACTTTGAGATAAATTTATGGGAAACGTTTTTAATTTCAACATTTCTTTTGAGAAGCATGGTGGCCCTATAAGCACGCGGCATTTTACGGCTCTGGCAAAGGTGCCGTAAAATGCAACGGTGCGTTTCTCTTGAGAAGCATGGTAGTGCTATAAGCACCCGGCAAAGCACCGCACGACTAAAATCGGTCTAATCGGGTCGTTTTTAGCGCACGCTAAAAACGACCTGCCCGGACCGTTTTGAATGGTGCGTTAGTACGTAGGCAATACGCACTATTGCGCATTGCGTACGTAAGTGGCAGCAACGCTATACTAACACTGCCTGATATGTTCATGCGGACAAGCATCGGGACTATTGCGTTGGGCTCCCAACGCCGCTTGGCTGACGCCTTGTCCATTCTTCACATGGGGATGTCGCCCCCGGTCGCGCCCTTGGCGACCGGACACCCAGGCAGTGATAGACGGGCCTATGAGCCCACATGCACGATTGTCGGTTTCATTTGACTACTACATTGCCTGCAATACACACAAAAGCTTCCTCAATTTCCAAAACTCGTCGCGGGCATCCCTTTCAAAAATGGCTAAGCGGCTTCCCCGACGTATATAATTTGAAGGGTCACGCGATCTGTACCACAAACGTGTTAAAATAATTTTGACGGGTGATGGGGTTTCGCGGAGAGGAACGGGACAAACCCCACTGGCTTCTCAAAAAGCTGTGACGGGTTTCTTAGACCCTTTAGGAATTCTTAAAGGGTACGTCAGGCTCCTTAGAAAACTTTTACGGACATCTCAGAAACGTCAAACATCTTTGATGGGTACGTCAGAAAATTTTAGATATCATGGTGTGCCTCATAGACGAATTTTCAGTAGGGCCCACCAGCAACGCAAAAAGCTCTTGCATACGATGTACGAAAAGTTCCCAGCGACTACAACAGACTTCACTAGAGTCACCGTAGACAAAAAGAGCACAGTACGGGCAGCGTGAGGGTTAAACTTTACGCAAATCAAAATTTTATGCGCAGAGATAAAACAAGAAAGAACAAATTAAAGAAGCGTTAACACACAACGTACTAACCAAGAATCCACAGCTTTCGATGGCTCCCAATGCTTCTGGTCAGTGTCCACACACCTGGCGATTTTGTGCTTCCCGTGCTTTTTTAGATCCTCCCGGTCTTTGCTATTCACAAACCCAATTCGAATAACCTCCGAAAGGTCGTCACTATAGTGCAAAATGATCAATTTAGACATCTTGAAATGACAACGTTTACACGTAAGCGACGCAAAAGCAAAATGGCACTGTAGTCTTAGAATTTGGATGGATTTGTAGGCCTACCGGATTTCCTGATTCTTTCTTGTCTCTTTCGTTTTCAGACTACTGTAATTCAATTGCACTCGCAACAAATTCGTTTAAAAATTATTTAATTTACAATTAAAGGTACTAGTGCACTCAAAGTAATTAATTACAAGTATGCATTACTTTCTGAAGGTAATGCAATTCATTTCATTACTTCAAGAAATTGTCGAGTTCCTCGTACGAGACTCAGATGCTTTTTCTTATTTTAATTATTTTGCAACTACGCTCAATCTTTTTAGCCTCGATTAATTATGGTAGTTCAACGTCAAGATTGTTGCTAATGTTAGAATGCATTAAAGGAATCTTGTGAAGTCTCAACCTTTTAATTATTGTAAAAAAATAGCCTATATAGGAGTCGTGCACGACTATGTGGATTTGTTTCGTGAGTGTGGACGTGTGGATTTGTTTTCGTGAGTGCAACGTGCTTGAAGATGTTTGTGCCTCTGGAGCAGCGTTTTACTTCACCCTTTGGAAAGCATTTGTAACTTGCGGCACTTGCGGTCTAGAAACGAGATTGATCTAGTGGCGACGGGGGGGCGGGTAGGGGTTACGGCGACGGCGACAGATTGCACACAGCCGTAGAAATAAACTGCATTTAACGGAAAAAAAAAATATATCGCCGTTTTATATTTTTGTTTTAGAAAACCCCTCTTCCTCCGCAGAATTGCTCTATTTGTGCTGTGGTGTGCTCTGTTCAAGCAGATTTGAACATAGCCATGATTAATCGTGACTAATAGTAACCACCGATTTTTTTTTTCCGAGTCATAGCAACTCGCTGGGACACATGGGTTTTTGAGAAGACGCCTACGCGCGACATACTTTCAAAACTTTGCTACGGCGTCGACTCGTGATAAGTATCGAAGCGTGCGAAGGCACATAGGCGCAGCAGTTTAGCGTGCCAAGAAAGCTTTTATCACACCGCGAGATCGGCGAGCCTTGCCTTCGACGAGTTGTTCCTTTTTCTTGTGCTGCTGCACTTTCGTAGAATGGTTTATGTGTTCTCAAAAGCCATTCTCGCCATTTACACATTTTAAAGAACGTCTTCAGCGAATGACGACGAACGAGCAGAAGACGTATCTTCAGGACGCTGCCGCCCAGACTTCGGAACGCTCCAAAAGTTTGATTTTCCGTGACCCCAGATGGCCGTCCGGTAGCCGCAGTCGCGGAGCAGGGAAGCGTAATGCAGCAATTGTCATAGAGATCAGGGAGAAGTACCGAATGCATACCCTCCTAGTATCTATCAGGTAGAGAGTACCATCCTTTGCACTCTCTACGCCCATTAATGTCAGCGCATGTAGCCGTTTGCAGGCAGTCGCATACATTCGAAGGTACATCTGGCCTTCGTCAGGCGCCAGCTTTCGCGCTCAGCACACAGACACTGTTGGTAGGCTTCAAGGCTGCTCGCATCTTCACCTTTCACAGGCAGGGCGACGCTGGTCTGTAAACATAGAATCTGAATATGGCAGGTATTATTTGAAAGCACTTTTAATGTGTTCGCAATGTAAAGAAAATGTGTCTTCCATTTCGTAACACATCAGTTATGAAATAACAAGTTCAGGTAGAACGGCCTGAGTGTTGACTGATTGAAAGACAGAGGACTTAGCGTAAACCAATGTCCTAGCAGCCTTCGATAGTGGGGGGGCGGGGGGGGGGGGGGGGGGGGGGGACTGAAGGCTGACCTTGTAAAGATGTCTTCAAATGATTCTACAATTGCTACACTCCAATGTCTCGGGCTGCTGCCAGCGAGGACAGGCAATTGCACTGCTTGTCCTCGCTGATACCATTAAGCTGCTCATCGACGCTCTTATCACCGTGCCGCCGATACCAGCCTGCGATTGGCCTGGCTTTTTTGGATATCGTCGGAGGACAGCTTTAAAAGAAGAAGGCTCTGCGAAGACTCTTCAAACGCACACAGCAGCAGCGGCGTCAAGGCTTCCTTTCGGAGGCTAATTCTTGTCTTCACCGTTTTACAGGTCAGTGTTGATTGAAAGCAAAGTCTATCTACTCACACGTATTCTTGACGCGGCTGCTGCTGAAATTGCTTTTCCTTGTTTAGTCGTGAGCTGAATGGCGAACGCGGATGTGCTGATTCCGGAGGTTTGTGTACACTGTAACGAACCACTACCTGAAGTTACGAAGTATTTAACATGTTCGGACTGTGGATATGGGTACCACGTGGGAACATGTTCCGGTGAAAGTACTTCCAAGGGCAAAAATAGAAACTTCAAAAATAATGCATGGAAATGCCGAACATGCCTTACCGCGAAGAGCCGAGGCATTCAAAGCCCTGGAACGCAGAAGCCCGAACAGGAACCACATCTTAGGCAGGAATTAGCTGCTATCAACAAAAAGTTGAGTGAAATCATGACGATGAACGCAAAAGTAGAATCTCTTATGTCGATCAAAGACACAGTCGATCAGATAGAAAAGTCAGTTCAGCTTATGTCAAATCAGTGCGATTTGGTTCTGAAAAAAATGGACGAGCAGTCAAAAGAAATTACTAACCTGAGAAGACGAGTGGGAAAAGTTGAGGGAACCCAAGACATTGAAGAAATCTGCATACTGAAAAAACAAGTAAACAGTTTAGAACAGTACTCCAGACGCCAGAACCTTGAGATTCATGGAATGCCACCAAGCGCAAATGAGAACCTACTGAACAAATTAAATGATCTCGCAGAAAGATTAGAACTTCCAAAACTAGCTGAGAATGATGTGGAAGGTCTGCACAGACTCCCAGCAAAAAATAAAAAAGACACAGCTATTTTGGTTCGATTTGCATCACGAAGGACCCGAGATCAATGGCTAGGAAAAAGGAAATACCTAAAAGAAACCCGATCAGACGTCTGGTTTCTTGATAATTTGACCACCACGAACAAGAAGCTTCTCTGGATGCTGAGAGAAAAGGCTGCAGAAAAAGAGTATCAATTTGTCTGGCAGAAAAATGGCAACTTGTTCGCACGAAAAAAGCAGGGTGACCGTGTAATAAAGATTGAATGCGAGGCAGACTTCGATAAGATTGTGTGAAAAGCCGGCGGGTTGCGATATGTATTTTTTCTTTTCTTTTCTAATGGACGTAACGTCTACTTATCACGATCGAATATCGTTTACTCATCTTGTTCCAGAATGTCTTGTCTATAACAAAGATATGCTTTCATTTTTCCACTTAAATGCTAGAAGTCTTGGCAATAAACACGATGATGTTGATATGTTTCTGAACTCTTTAAATTTTACTTTTGATGTACTAGCATTCACTGAAACTTGGTTTACGAGCAGGGATGACGTTGTCGGGTTCATAGGATATAATAGCGAGGGAGCATATGAAAGTGATAAAAGGGGAGGAGGGGTCTCTGTTTATTTTCGTGATAACTTACATTATGAAGTATTGCCTGAATTTTCAAAAATATGCTCAGACTACGAAGCACTTGTGGCTAAATGTCGTTCCCTGGTAATAGTTACTGCTTATAGACCCCCCGCCGGGTCGTTGATGAAGTTTTTTGAATTCATTGAGAACGTTATGGAATATGCTGCCTCACTGAGCCTTTCTATAATTTTAATAGGTGACTTCAATATTGATATGACCTCGCCCGTGAGTGGATCCCTTGAACTACTTGATATTGTTCAGTCCTACGGATCTGATAATGTAATAAACTTGCTGACTAGAATCACGGTGGAAACAGAAACGCTAATTGATCTCTGTATTACAAATTGTCATACCAAGGCTGCTGGTGTCTTTTCTTGTGATTTAAGTGACCATTTTCCGATATTTAGTTTTATTGTCGGTCCAGTAAATTTAAAATTGAGCTCTAATAATGCGGCTGAGACATTTAGAAGAATTGATAATAGTTCAATTGAGCTGTTTCATTCTAAGGTATCGAATATAAACTGGGAGTCGGTAGTAGCTGAACGGGAATCAAATAAATCATATGGTATATTTTTGGACCTCCTACAAAAGTGTTATGAGGAGTCATTTCCATGGCAAGAGTTTAAAAAATATAAAAAGTCCAAAAAACCTTGGATCTCAAGTCAGTTATATAAGCGTATAAAAGAGCGCAATAAATTATATGATAAGTTCGTCAAGACAAGAGATATCTCAATATTACAGGAATTTAGGAAAGTGAGGAACAAACTCAATGCTGATATCAAGAAAGCTAAAGCTTAATACTACAAAAATAAGTTTAATGCAATACATAACAATCCGCGGAAAGTCTGGCAAGCCGTAAATGAACTTTCTTCTAGGCCTCGTGCACATGCTCCAAAAGAACTTACAATCGAGCGGGTTACTTACTCGGGTCAGTCTCTTGTAGATAAATTTAATTCCCACTTTCTAGAATCCGGTTCTTCTACTATGCCCTCAGCGAGAACGCCTACATGTGAGTCTTATGTTGGATACCCTTTACATAACTCAGTATTTCTGGCACCTACCACTGAACTAGAAATAACTACTATCATTAAATCCTTAGGGAATAGCGGTGCCTGTGGAGAAGATGGGCTATGTTCTAAGCCAATCAAAGCAGTTTCCTCTTTCATATCTACTACGCTTTCGCATATCTGCAACCTTATTTTAAGTACCGGTATCTTTCCAGAAAAAATGAAAATAGCGAAAGTCTGTGTGATCCATAAAGGTGGTCCCAAGAATAATATGAATAACTATAGACCAATATCAGTACTTCCAGTCTTTTCTAAAGTAGTGGAACGCGTTATTTACAAACGTTTAAGTGATTTCTGGGTGATTTCAGATAAGATCGACCAAAGGGTGGCTGGTCGACATTTTTAAATCAACTGATGTTTTTATATGAAATTTTCTAGTGTCTGGTATAAACGAATCCACACTTAGTTTTGACCAGAAAAAAAATTTGGAGACAAGAAAAATCGTAAGGCAGGGAGAGGTGGACAGTTGCAATAACGCGCACTGATGGAGGGGGCAAGTTTGAAAGTGAATAATTAAAACAATAAAATTAGGAGAATTTTAAAACTTTTTACAAACAAACTGTGGGTACAACTTGCTTGTAATATAAAGTAATAATATTTATTAAAAATTTATTTAGTTTTCTAAAAATTGCCAAACATGCCTGCTCGAACGACAAATGGCAAACTTTGGAAATCTGTATCTTATGAAATAATTTAATCATTATTACATACCTTGCAGACATTATTTTACTAATATATGGCTATTATTGAAAAAATAAATAAGGTATCTGAGTGACACAATAGTTACAATATATTTAGGCAAACATGGGAAAAAAATCAAACAAAGAAAAATTCCAATGCGAATAAAAAAAAAAACACCACCTTCGATTTTTTTTAAATTTGGGTACCCTGTTATACTCTATTTCGGCATTCATTTCTATTAAAAACATGTTGCATCATTGCACTGTGAAAGAAGAAACAACTCCCCAAAGTAGGGTCCTTCTTCAAAGCCTACACTTAGCAGTGTCCTATACAAGAAGTGACTCTGAGTTCCAGTTTCATGAAACTTGCACAAATCTTTTATCTACATTTATTCAGATGAGGTCATTGATAAAAAGAGCGATCGGTCACACAGTAAAAGGGAGGAGAAACTATATACAGCATTTTACATAAGCGTACAAAGTGGTATCATATTAGAGACTAATGATTTGAGAAAAGATGATGCAGTGTGAAGTTGTACCTTCCGGTATATTTTACATCTAGAGTAAAATAAATAACTTTACTTCCACACACAAAAACAAAGATATAATAGTAAGATATTTAGGTTGGCTGTGTATTTACGATTACAAACAATTTCAGGTGACGGATGCCATAGTGCCTAACTGGAGCAGCTTCGATGCTCTCGGTGTATGAATGAATCGTGGCAAGCCGATATATTTTATCCTGCTCGAGGATAACATTTTGGGATTTTTTTTATAGTGATCAGATAAAAATTATTAGTAACCACCAACAAAAACAGTAGGTTAAATACCCCGTGAAGAAAAATGTGATAAATAAGATGTCCCTGCATTCAAAATGAGCAGTCCTTGGGAAATCAAATTCGGCACTTTACGCTAATGTTTTCCTCGCTGTACCCATTTAATAAAGTTGCTTCCAAGCAGATCCGACTGTCCGTGCTGCATATACGTCACAGGTCCCTTCTGTTGATGACTTGCTGAGCCGCCACGCGTGCCAAGACTGAATGCCAGGGAAGGCGCGCACCGTCAGCCGCTCTTCTTTTTTTTTTGTTCACGATACCGAACAACCTCATTTTCGTCCAGATATACAAGATGCACGCCTTTCAGTTTCTTTGATAGAACGCTCACCATTGTCCTGGCCGTCTGAATTGCGCTTACTGAACGTTCTCTCAGGTTGTTCAGCGTGGCCTGGTGCTTCACGAGTCCGCCAACTCCGTCACATGCATTTTTCCCATGTCCAGATGCAGAAAATAACCACTGGGCTTGTGGGCAATCGTCCTTTGCAAATTGGTGAAGCTGGTAGCGATTCTTGAAATGACTGGCGGCGCCGTCACTTACGTACGTCACGTACGAGTATACCGCAACGTTGTCTTCAACCCACTCCTTCACTTTTTCTAGAGCCAAGCAAGCGTGAGCGGCGTCGTGACACAGGTCCTCACTGATGATGGCAAAGCTGTTTGTAGATTTTCTTGTCGTCACTACACATGTAAATATCGAAACTTGTTTTTTTTTCCAGTGATATGCTTGCACTTCGTCAGGAAGCACGATGGTCCAGTTTTCAGCAAAGTCAAAATGAAAGACAATGCTCCCGCGTTGCATGGACTGTTTTTCATCGTAGATCGTTTTACCTTGCGTTTGCCGGATATGGTTGTGAAGTACCCAACTTCCAACCGTCACTTGGATGACTTTTAGGAAAGTCTCCGGTTCCAAAGTTTTTTTCACAAGGTCGCCGGACTCCCATGTTGCAAGCACAATCTCTTCATCCTCCGGGATATCAAGTTCCTGGAGTGTAAGAAACTGGCCTTTTGGGCAGTGATCACAGTCTTCTTGAAGGCACAGTTCTGTTGCTGGGTCGCACAGAAATGCCGAGTTCATTTCACCAGTGTTGAATGTTGAGCCTGTAACGTTCTCTAGAGCGGCAATACAAAGATAATAATTGGCGCAGCGCACACAAACGCACACTTCCTGGTGTGGAATACATTGGACCCATCTAGGGCGCAACGAATAAAATTTCGTTAGCCCAACGCCGGAATCGGGATGCTTGTCTTTGTATATACGGAAGGCGTCTCGTATTGAGCGTGTCATGAAGCGCTTTGGCACGAACGTTTTCTCTCCGTTGGGCATGACAGAGATGACGTCCTTCTGGTTGGGACTTTGGCGCGAACATTGTAGCTCGTCTTTCGTGAAGTACTCTAGGGCAGCAGACAGGTTCTCAGGGCTCACCTTGCACCTCGTGTAAGGATCCGGCTCATACCACACGCCATGCTTTTCCTTGAGTTTTCGGGATTTACTGATGAGGTACATTGAGGCCTGTGGAATCATCTTTTGAACCTCATTCTTCGTCAGTGTTGACGGCAGGAGTGTAAGCAGTTGACAACGTTCCCGGAGAGAGGTGGCGGTTTCAAAGGCCTGCCGAAAGTTGTCCACCCACTCAATGCATGTGGAGCATGTTGGTTCGGACGACCCCGATGGTGCGTCCCTGTCGTACGCAATACGTAGCCTTGAGCGTATATTCTTGACAGCAACCTGCTCCAGTTCTGTCTGCTTTCTCTTGACATAGGCAGGCCTGTCCCGACTTCTTACGACGCTTGGTTGTCTCAGCGGCGACACATCTGTAGGTAGTATGCTGCGATTTAGATCTTCAATTGCTTCTTCAGCTGGCACAAATATGTCAGGGCACTGCTCTGAGCTTCGCATCGAGATCTCCTTAGTGATGTGCATGAAGCAATGGTAGCACAGGTAGTCCGTCGCACTCACTTTGGTGGAACAGTCAGGCGGAAGAATTTGCTTCAACGAGTTTAGGTCCAACTCGCCAACACTTCGAAAATTCCGCTGCTTTGGTATAGTCTTTTTGTGTTTGCAAAAGTAATCTGCACAAAACACTCGTTCGGAGCTCCAGGACGTCTTCATAATGTATACATAAATAATAGAAATTAAACCCCAACTCATGGCATATAATTGCCAAGTGAAAGAACTACTGGGTGCACAAGTGAGAAGTCCGAGGCTGAGGAGCTCACTCACTGCAAACGTACATTTGAAAAGAGAGGTCACAACTGAGGCTGTCGGCAAAGCTTGATCCACGTCAAAGGAAGAAAGAGGGAAAGTCTCCAGACAAAAAATTGTGGTCAGCGGCCTTCGGAAAAGACTTTCCGGAATCGCACTGTCGTTTCTCCACGCGCTGATATGAAAGCACCCGAGCTTCTACCACGTGGTTCATGACACAGCCTGAGCCATGTCGGCGACCGGTTCGCGAGGGGTTGGCGGTGGGGTTACGTTGATGGTCACTCGGATTAGCCCTTGCTGTACTGAGCTACCGCCTGCAGTGCCTTATCGCCGGCTGGTGTCAACAACGAGAACACACACACCCTGTCTACTCCAAAACTACAAGCGTTCACCGCACACGCGTCGCCGCCGCTTTTAAGCTTTTGTGGAATTGCTTTCTTTTGCCGCGGAGAACCGCTTTATCTTAACTACGCGCCTGAAATCCTTCCAGGCGGCCGTACACAATATCAAGCGTTTCGAGAAATGCCCGTGGAGTAGAACTATGGGAAAATTCGGAGCCCGCGATGTCGATATCGTCGCCGTTGTGTTAGTACGCCGTCGCGTACTGCAGTCCCCCGTTGGGGGAGGGGGGGGGGCGGTCTTACTACGATAACATGGCGACAGCGTTTACACTCTATGTATTTACGCGAGGCTCGAGTATTTGGGGATAATGCTGCCGGTTGGTGTGCCCCTTTGTGCCTGATATTATCGCCCGTGACGCCAGCGAGTGAGATGGCGACAGGCATGACTGCTCAGTAAACAGGCGTCGGCGGCCATGTTTTGCTGGTTGAAGCGAACCCCCTTGTCCTTGACAGCGAGCGGGGAAATGCGAAAAAAAGATTGTATCGGCCGTTTTGCCAGAACTAGCGACGAGTGTCGTCTGCGGTTTCCGGCAACTATTTTGCCATAATCGTGAGCTTAGCGAGGAAATGATTTTTGCTAGCCACAGAACACTACCACGCAGAAAGGGAATGCTTGAACATGTTTTTGTTCTGGATATATATCAGGGATATATATGAGAGAGAGAGAGAGAGAGATGAAGGTAGAGCGGAAGAGGGAATAGCATATAGTGTCGCAGGAGAATAAAGTAAACAAAGTTCCTAGTCGCCGATGGCTGCATGATCTTTTCTCGGATCACTAGTCCGTAATATGATACCTCTTTGTACACAGTAGTTTCTCCTTAATTTAAGTGTGTGAACGATTTCTTTAGTTATCATTGGCCTCATCTGAATAAAAATATATAAAAGATGTGTGTTGGTTTCATGAAACTGGAACTCAGAGTCAGTTCTTGTATAAAACACTGCTAAGTGTAGGCTTTGAAAAAGGACCCTACTTTGGGGAGTTGTATCTTCTTTCTCAATAAAATGATGCAACATGTTTTTAATGGAAATGAATGCCGAAATAGAGTATAACAGGTTACCTAAATTTAAAAAAAATCGAGGGTGGTGTTTTTTCTTTATTCGCATTGGAATTTTTCTTTGTTTGATTTTTTTTCCATGTTTGACTAAATATATCCTAACTATTGTATCACACAGATACCTTAGTTATTTTTTAAATATTAGCTATATATTAGTAGCATAATATCTGCAAATTATATTATAATGATTAAATTATTTCATGAGATACAGACCTCCAAAGTTTGCCATTTGTCGTTCGAGCAGGCATGTTTGTCAATTTTTAGAAAAATAAATAAATTTTAAATAATTATGATTACTTTATATTACAAGCAAGCTATACCCATAGTTTGCGCCTAAAACGTATTAGAGTTATTTTAATGTTATCGCTTTAGTTATTCACTCTCAAACGGGCCCCCTCCATCAGTGCGCGTTAATGCAACTGTCCACCACCTCATGCCTTACGATTTTTCCTGTCCCCAAGTATTTTTCTAGTCAAAACTAAGTTTGGATTCGTTCATACCAGACACTAGACAATAACATATAAAAACATCAGTTGATTTGAAAATGTCGACTAGCCATCCTTTGGTCGATCTTATCTGAAATCACCCTTCTGTAATAAACATAATATTATTACAAACAACCAGTATGGTTTCCAAAAAGGTAAATCAACTGAAATGGCACTGCTAAATATCAAAAGCAAAATCATAGACAATATTGAAAATCAGTGCTATACTCTGGGTGTTTTTTTAGATTTCAGGAAGGCCTTCGATTCTATAAAACACGACATCCTACTCCGAAAGTTACCGCTGTATGGAATAAGAGGCAGTGCGCTAAACTTGATAAGCAGTTACATGACCTCACGTTTTCAATATACCGTCCTCAATGATATGCGCTCTCCTTTAGCAAAAATTCGATACGGTGTGCAGCAGGGGTCGATTCTCGGGCCATTACTTTTCCTTCTTTACATCAATGATATAGTAAACATCCCACAAACACCTAACATAATTTTATATGCAGATAATACGAATGCATTCTTTATTGGTAGCTGTTTGGATAGCATAGAAAGAGAAACAAATAATTGGCTGGAGCAACTTCATTTATGGTTATGCTCAAACCAGTTAGAGCTGAATACGGCAAAGACTAAGTACATTATTTTTAGAGCAAAAAATAAGCCCATAACTAGCGAAATTAGTATATCTTTTCAAAACTCGAATATTGAACGCGTGGAATCCTTTTAAATTTCTTGGTGTTCGTTTTCACGAAAATCTATACTGGACTTGTCAAGTGAACGAACTCCGAAGGGATATTTCTAGATCAATTGGTTTAATTTGTAAGCTAAAATACCTTCTTCCAGCCTGGTTAAAAAAACAACTGTATATATCTCTGATTCACTCGAGGCTGCATTACTGTTTATTGGTCTGGGGGACGACTACAGCAAGTAATATTAAGCAATTATTTACATTGCAAAAACGCGCAGTTAGGTCAATTGATAATTTACCTTGGACTGAATCGACTTCACCTAGCTTTATTAAAGATGGAATATTAACATTAGACAATCTTTTTTGCCTAAAGGTCGCAATTTCAGTTCATACTCAAATAAACACGAATCCCGCAATATTTTACGAAACATATTTATTTAAGCAAACATATTACAATTTGAGACACCAGCAGTTTTCAAAACCTAAAATAAGAACTAATTACGGTACACAAAAAATGTCCTACCAGATACCCGATCTTCTTAACAGAAATTATTGTGTATTCGAATTAGCCCAGACAATAGCGTCCGTGTTTCTTTTCAAAAAATACCTTACGGTATACATCAATGTGCCTAGTGTGTATTCCTAGTATAGTTCACATCAAAATAGATTGTACATTTTTTGAGTGTCATATTTTTATCTTCTCAGATATTGTTTTATTTTTTATTTATGCTGTTTTTGATTCATTTCCTGTGCCCTGCTGCTGAGTGCTGTAACGGGGGTTGGGGACCTAGTCAGGTGATTCGTTTTAGCCTTTTGTCCCAACCTCCCTGACAGTTGTGTGAAAAATAAAATAAACAAACAAACAAACAAACAAACAAACAAACGTTCTTAACTTTTTCCAGCCTGTAATTGCGCTGTCGCTAACCATGTTCCGTTTGCCAATTTTTCACACGCCCCATCTCCGCCAATCAAAACAGCACGCGAGCCCGCCGTGAACAGACATGGCATCATCGCGTATCCTATATCCCCCGATGAGTGCCCCCCCCCTCCCCCCTTAACATGCACTAAAGGCAAGGCTAGAGCACGAGCTCATAGCATCGCTAGATGGTCCCACTGCACGAACTCTCATGCAGCTCGCATTGATGCCGCTGTTCTGCCGCTGGCGTGGCCTGATTATAGACAGACCAGCGGCATCGATGCCGTGCAACGTGAGTATCTAGCAAAGCTCTGAGCCCATACCGCCTCGCCCGTCTAACCTATGCTTTAGTACATCACAGGATGAGACGGAATATATCATAATAGAACCGATGTGGTCTCACCATTTTGAGTGGAAGTGCGTGAGTGAGTGATGCTATTTTCGTGGTCGCTTGCACGTAAACAACCAAGGAGCTTGTACACAACGCACGCATTCATCTGGGTTGAAAACAACTTTAACGTTGGCTTGGCTCAAATGTCAGCTGCCCATTATGCTTACTTGTACTTCACGAAATCCGCCAAATTGAGCGAATTGCCTCTTGACCTCTGCTGCCGAAGCGTATGTCCGCAATTTGGTGGTATCCAATTTCGACGACTCCGAAATCATGGATCTACTACCGCAACACCCTCTTAACACAATTTCTGTACCCGCAGGGTGTAAAGAGGATGTACGAAGGGTGTCGGCCTTTCCGTACATCCTTGAATGTTCAAAAATCATGTAAAATTGGTTTAGGAGGGGTGTGTGCTCGGAAAAGCACCCTTTAAGCAGAAACATGGGTGTTGGAATTTCTAGTGTGTAGAAAGTGATTATGTCAGTCCATATGTGAGTTAGTTTGTTCGTGGGTGTGGATTTTTTTTGTGTTGCTTCAATAGCTTATGCGACTTACAGAAATCACCTCTTGCATGATATGGGGCAGGAAGGCAGACTTGTGATCGGTGATCAGGACTTCTGGGTCGCCCTGTCAGAAAACGATAGACTCGACGAAGAACTTTGAAACTTCTAGAGCAGTCCAGAACGGAACAGCATCGTCTTAGCGTATCATGTCAGATAGTTTGTTGCCGTAATAATCCACAGGTCTAACGATATATAGGTAAAACACGGGCTAATAAAAGACGTATGCAAATCAGCTGGAAAAGGGCTGATTTTAATATCACAAACTAGTCAATATCGGCTTAACAGTGTAAACAATTACAGGGTGATAGGGGAACATTGGCCGAATTCGACGCACGAGCGCTTCTTTTATACAAGTTTTATTTTAACTGAGGTCCTATTCTAGAACACAATAAGTGTCAAGAATCAACTGACAAATTCCAGAATAGTGGCTAATTATAAAATATAAGCAGTCTTTTTTTGAATCTACTGTACAGTCACAGCGCGAAGTTGTTGGGCGTCGGTGTCGCGTTCACACTCCGTGGAGTCTTAATGGCGAAGTCTCATGATGACGTCATTGTTAATGCATCCCCGACCCGCCCCTAGCGGCAAATACACCGGAGCTCGATGAAAATCGCCGAAAAACGACAGACGCGTGCGTCTTGGCAGCTTGTGAGACTTTGCCAGACGTTAGCTAATTGGCGCTGCGCAGATTCATTAGTGAGGTCTTTTGGGGGGAAAGGCGTAGGCCCTTTCGTCTATGTAGTATTGAGCCAAGTGGCGTAATGCGACGTCTTAGGTCTCGTGACGCGACGATACAAGTGGCAGTATGCAACGATATATGGAAGGATGCGTCAGTGGATTGGTTGGTAACTTAGCCTAAGCTCTTTAACTTTAACAATCAGCTGCAGTTAAATTTAAAATAACTTAAGAATAACAAAGAATTTTCTATCGCGATATTACAGCAACTGTGCTCTTGAGCTTGCTTGCTTACACGAGACTCAGATGCGCAGTCTTTATAAAATGTATATGAAGTGGTAATGCGTGGTATTGCGCCCGCTTCACACGCAGTGAATCAGACTCGAATGTTGAGAACACCGAGACTGGTGGTCACCTTTACAGCGCGATACCAGCTAGATGGACACCTGGCGGTTTTGCGCCGCCGTCCTCGCTCCATATCGACGCGGTTCAGTTTAGGCACTCCGCCAAAGCATTTCACGGACCGCTGATAACAACATAACAAGGATGCAAGATAACATGCAGCAGGCACGTTGCCAGGATTTTGTTCGGGGGGGGGGGGGGGGGGGGGGGCACCCATGACGAAATGCTGTATGAGTGGGAGGGGGGAGAGGAGGCCCCAGCAGAATGGAAGATTTCGGGCGGGGGCCCGGGCTTCATGCCCCCCCCCCCCCCCCCCCCCCCCCCGTGGCTACGTGCCTGACATGCAGGG
Source organism: Ixodes scapularis (assembly GCF_016920785.2). Classification (NCBI taxonomy): domain Eukaryota; kingdom Metazoa; phylum Arthropoda; class Arachnida; order Ixodida; family Ixodidae; genus Ixodes; species Ixodes scapularis. The sequence continues at coordinate 138,846,756 of NW_024609879.1, read as the reverse complement.
TCATGCATGTTAGGAGGATAAAATGAAGGGTCAGTAAACCAGTCTCCACCGGGCAATCTGGCAATGCAATGAAATAACTGTTCAGGTGACCCAGAATTGGCACAGATAACAATTCTCAGATAAAACTGCCTTAGAATTATATGACGCATTTTGTATCAGAAAGGAAAAAAGAAATCAAGCGTGTTAGTGTCCAGTCAATGCACCTGAAAGATACAAAGTTTTATTTTCTAAACGAATAGCTAGAAAGATAGTATTAATTGTGTGTGTTTGTTTCAATAAACCTGCCTTTGAGAGTGCACTTTGTCTTGTCTACTTCCTTGTCCCTGGTTATTCGGCGCTTTTCGTATAGAACTAGCGACTATTTGTACCAAAGTGGACGTGCGAAACCACGCTCCCTTCTTACGCAGACAGCTGAATGTTTTTGAGAGAAACTCGAGTTATAGGTGAATTCCATACTATTTTTATCTCCAGAATTTGAATATCACGTTTATTTTCCCCGAAGATGTAACTAAACGCGAGAAAACACGAAAATAATCGATCAGTTGTTGCGTCATAAAAGGATATTTCGGCCGCCAAGCCTTTGACGTTCGTGTGACCAGCGCGTGGAATGGCAAGGCTGCCATGTATATGCCCACGCGCTGACACCAGTCCTTTAGTGCTCTTCTTACCTTTTTGAAAGTAACAAGAGGGCGCGTGAGCAAATTTTATAGTCGCTGAAGATGCGCGAGACCCGTGATTCAGAAAACTCCGTTTATTACGTAACGTTCCGGGAAGGAGAGGCGTCAGCGGTACCTTGAAAAAAGATTTTCGGCTGCCTCCGTGCATCAGATTGAAAAATAATTTCGATATTCATTATTGTGGAGACTGAATGAATAAGATTTAAGTCTTTTTACTCTAATACAGAGCCACTTCAGTTTCCTTGCAAAGGGGAGATGCGACGATTTCTGTACTTTTGGCAAATACCCCCTAGAACATATCCCTGACCTGTAAAACACCTATTCGTTTTTCACCAAACGCAATCGAAGTCGCAAAAAATAAATTAAAGAAAAACTAGCAGCAGTCACTCCTTCAGCTGGTAGCCAGAACAAGCGGCTACATGATATGGAGCCGATTATATGCCGCCAATGTTGATCATAGCCACGCGCTGGGGTTGGCAAGCAACAGAACACGCGCTAAGTTCCAGACATGGTTCTGGTTCGTCTATTGTCGTCATTGTAGAGAATGGACACGGGCCGCTCCCCGAATGCTTCTCGAGCTGTCGATTATCACGAGCCGAAATCGAGTACCCACGCAATGCTCGGGACCAGTCTATGAGCCGCATTCAAATATCGCCACTGGAGGATACTGCGATCCCTCTGTTAGGTCATCAAGTTTCGCAAAGGAGAGATTGAATGACAAAGCTCGCTTTTGTCCTTAAAATTACACCTCAAAAAAGCAGTTTCCTGTCCATTGGCGTTGCGTTCGAGTATCCACTCATGCCCGTAAACTCTTATAAAGTGAAAAAAACATTCCAATTGATTATCGTTGCACCGCCCCTTTCATACACCCTCATTGGTTCAAACACGCTATAGAATTTTCGTCTGGTGTGTCACCCGGCCGGTTTAACACGAAACACCTATGCGGACTCGATAGTCCGCGCTCGCACTTTTACCGCTAATTTAGTTCATCTTCTGCGGAATTATACCTTAGCGGCTCTGACGTGAAAACTCAGCTTATGCTCAGTTTCACCTTACGGGTTGCGTGAGTTTTAGCAATTTTTCAAGCATTCGACGATATCGATGACAGGCGCCCTACTTTTTATTCCAAGCTACGACAACTACTACTAGTCTATTTACTATACTACAATGACAACGGACGTCACTTCCAGAGCTGGTAAGATTCCATAACAGCTATCGCTTAAAAGTAAATCTCGATGGTGAACTGCGAATCGCGGCCTTCAAAATTAAGCTCTGTGAGCTGCTGAATTTTCCACGCTGACGACAACATTACGTCTCGGTTTGTGTTTAGATGCGAGGCATAATGAGACACGCTCCTCGTTCAGAATACTTAATTGAGTTCGTTCTGAGTATTTCATTTGAAGTGAAGAAAAAGAATTGACTGCACAAACAGACGGAGTTGAAAACCCGTATATTTGTATAGTGTTGTTGTTGAGTAGATCTCAGTGTTTAGCTATGCTATTCAAGGTGGTCTGCTTAACCTAAATATACGGGATGCTTTATTTTAATTAACGGGATTCATTCATAAAAAAAGGGGGGGGGGGGTGCGAGTTACACATGCGCAGTCTTCACCAGGTATGATCAGACTCGACAGATATTAGATGATGGCAAAATTATCAGGGTTAGATGGCAATGAGCAGCTGGAATATACTAATTAAATTTTTAATCACTTATTATAGCGGTAAGGTAGGAATCGCAGTATTGATGGCAATAACTTGTACAAGCCGGAAAATAAAATAAAAATATATTGTTAAAATGTATTAATTGTTCTAAAATACTTTTTGGTAGATTTTCGCGTTGTGGCCGATTTACAAATTGTGCGCGAAAACGTGCACCAAACCCGGCCCACAATGATGCTCGAAAAAGTGACGTAGTCCTTCAGGCCACGTCGTCACTTATGTCGTCGACGCACCCGCCAAAGACACGCTGGCGAGCTAGTGACGACGCGACATATACGACTACGTCATTCTTCCAAGTGTAATTGAAAGCAGGGCTTGGTGCGCTCTTTTTCGGCGCAATTTTTAAATTGGGCGAATAAAGGCGAAACTTGATCGATTAATATATTTCAAAACAATTACCTTCTCGCAAATTATATATATGTATCTGGGCTCTAATTTTTATTGCCGTAAATTAGGCAATTTCAGCATTACCTATAAGAACCAACGATTAAAACTGTATTTAAAGGGGTTTAGTTCTTAGTCAAGTTACCGTGATGATTATTCCTTCAATTAATGACCACTGAACCTCATAAAAAAGCGGTGAAGACAGAACCCCGCTAACTTTCATTCCCTATCTTTAAAACAATGATTGAATGAAAATAAAATAACCTGTATATGGCTAGAATGTTAGAATCATGAGCACTCGACCTCCTGATTACCGTCGTTCTTGCACTCGAGATTTGAATGCTGTGGACACGTATGTGCAGAATGACACATCCGTAACACACCGAGCACCGAGCGGCGGCTACCACGAAGAATCGCACACGTCGTGTTAAAACACAAACATAAACAAGTAGTGCACACGAATGCCCACAGCAGTGGCCTTGCTGCTTTGTCACTCAGAACTTGTTTACTCGAAAACTGACAAGAGAACTTTTTTTCCGACAGCCACAAGACTCATTGTTTTTTTGACAACCGAAAAGGGTGAGATGAAGTGATTTTGACGCTCAACAACAGAGCGCTTCAGCGACTACTTGAAAAATTTCCTACCAGCAGGTTGATTGAAAAACAAAGAAAAGCACTTTTCGCGAACAAGCTATCAAACACGGCGGACACCAGAGCTTGCAAAGAAATAGCCATATAATAAACAAAAATCCTCGTTAAATAAACATGGTTCTAACTCGAAGCTCGTTGAACGTTCTTGAAAACCCCTCAACCGGCCAATTGTAAGGAGACTGACGATCTCCTTTATGTATAGTTTGTCTATCTTGTCGAAAAACCCGCGGAGGTAGCTTACATTTAAAGTTTTTTTTACATGGGAGCCCTGAACTAACCTTGATTGGTTTTGTTGGTGTTTGGCACACAACAAGAAGGCCATTGAAACGATTGTCTGCAACAAATCCCAGTTGATAATTTGATTTCGAAGTGCGGGCGACCAATGGCATTGCTGCAGAAAGAGGCCAAGACGGGCGAAGTACGCAAAGGAGCAAGTGGACAAAGAAATTCTCATTGGTTGGTCATGAGTTACATGTTACTAATTACTGACTCGATGTCACGCGCACACTCTGTCCCCGGTGCCTCCATCTTGCTTCGACAAAAACCATATCGAAACCGAAAAACGGAACGATGCGTTCCCGCTCCCCATTTTTCGGCTGGAAAGTGCACACTTTCCGCTTTCCGTTTTTGGTTTCGGCACATTTTACTTCCTCCGCCTTGTTGCTTTCGCCTCTTTTCTATGTTTTAAAGTGTGCGCCAACTAGACCACTTAACCACTTCACTGAAGACTACCCCCCCCCCCCCCGGCCCGGCAGCAGAGAGCGAAAGACGAGGGTCTATTAGGACAGGGGACTCTCCTGCAATTCAGGGAATAGGTCAAGGCTCACAGCGGATGCTGTTCTGTGTTTTGCACGTTGCGAACAAGAATTTCATAGCCAAAATACTTAGCGAAAATTTCCAACATAAACAGATCACTTTAAATGGGGTTCACTACTACGTTGATACACTATCCGCTATTTTTTTTCTCAGCTTGGCGAGCTTCAATGTGCACTTTGACGTCAGATGAGAAGACAAACGTCACAATCAGTATGCTAACTAATTTTTATTAACTTTTTATTTCATTGGTTCGTTAGTCATATTGCAGTTGCCCTATAGACGGCGCTTGCTATTAGTCACTTGACAACTTGTATAAATTTGCCAGCATGTAAACGGTTTAAGCATATTGATTGCTCAGTTTTCTCCCTTATGTCACCCATTTCCGAAACGATATGCTGAAAGTGCGTCGGAATTCCTTCTCGCAGTAATGCTTAGAAGAGTGATGCTGCCCGTTAAGTCACGTCGTCATGAGGGAGTTTTCGTAGATAGTTTACGCCGTCTCGCAACACTCTCTGCAATCTGCTACGATACCCAGAACTCAACAATCAAGGCCACCGGCGCGCAGGCGCAGTTGCGGCTTCTTCGCTGCAGATGGCTTAGCGGAGAGGGAAACGCGGTCTTTGAGAACTCCCTATTATCCCAGCTTTGCCTTCTTGGTAGATGCGCCGACAGTGTGCTGTTAAGATAATTACGAGGTACACTTACACCAAGCACGTCACTCCTCTAATCATGATTGTGTACAGGTTCTCGCAGCGCTTTTTCTACATATATTTTAAAACTTAGACGACAAAAAAAAAAAAAAAAGCGAAACAGATTAATGTATATCTCAAAACATGTTACTTTTTATCCGATTCTCTAAATTGGCCTAGGTTTTAATAGTAATTTCAGTAAATACTGCAATTATAACATTACCCATAAAACAATTAATCAGAAGATCATCAACACAGTTTAGTTAATTAAACTACTAATTCTAAAGGATCCATTAAACGATTTCAAATTAGCTTTTAATTACTGACGGCATATCGTTCATGGGATCAAAAGGTAACAAGCACGCAACATTAGAAAGGCTAAATCCCAATTTTTGCCATGACATTTTGCCAAAGAGTATTTTACACCCTCTCCCTCGCACTCTGACAACCAAGCTATAGTGCCGGGAGCGCATCTTCGAATGGGGCGTTTGGGGTACATCAAAATCGGTCCCGAAGAGGCAACAAACGACGTCACAGAAGCCGGAGTGTCATGCTGCTGCATGTCGCGATCCTGGCGGTTGGTCGCAGAAATGCTAACGAGTAGCTGCGAGAAGCGCGAGCGAACGCGAGTGTCGGTGTCGTCACGGCGTCCCAACTTTTGGCTGCTGAAACTTTTGTGGACTGCCACACTGGAGAGCGACCTGCAGCAGAATAGGCGTCGGCCACATATATACACCACGGCTGGAGGGACGACGACAGGATCACGACTGGCGACAGCGTGAAACTTCTATGACGTCATCAGATGCAAATCGAGGAACCACTCTTTTGGACGCGGTAAACACACCAGCCGGAGACGAATTCCAGGCACCGTATACACCAGTCCACGGAAGCTGAATGTATGAATGGGTGGATTAATAAATGAGTTGTGGAGAAACTTTCGTTACTAGCCGCTAGCTTGCGCCATCTGGCAAGGATAACCGCCACATCACAAAATGTCGGAATTAATTTTGCTATCTTTTTTTTTTTTTTTTTTTTTGAACACGTCCGCTGAATTTAGCTTCGTATTTGATACGAGTAGTGTGTCACTCGAACTGTGCTCGCATTCGGTAAAATCGTCGATGAATACCTTCAGCGGAAGTAACAAAGTTCAATGAATACCTTCAGCGGAAATAACAAAGTTCAATATCCGGCTGGATAAGCCGCAGCGTCAACGAAAGCACGAGAGGTGTCCCCCCGAGGAGTTTAATTAGGAATTTATACTACTTTGGTTTCTAGCTTTTTGTGTAAGCAACCGAAACGCTGACCGTGAACAGTCTGTAACGAGTAATCGATACCCCTCCGCGGCCGGTTCCGGCGCCGAACGGCTTACGCCTTCGTCGTGCAAATTATCGTTTTGCCGCGTCCCGGCGTACGGAAAAAGGACCATACTTTCACTATACCGAAATATTTTAAGCTGAACTTCACTCAGCCGCGACGTATCCGTATCCATGGCGTTGATCGCACAATCTTCGCGGACCAACGAGTCCTACGAACCAATCGCTGCTCATAGTGCCCAGGTGATCGTTTCAACATCGTTGCGTCGAAACGTCGACGGAAAAACGTTGTTTCGACGCACCGCGACGCTTGACTGACGAGGGCTCCCTCGTTCGGCTGTTTAAACTTCCGTTTCCGATAGAAAGGCGTACTTTACGTTATTGCCACGTGATTTTGCATGTTAATCGCTGAGGTCAGTCGAGTCACAAGAAAAAAAAAAAAAAAAAGAAAACAGATGTGAGATTTTTTTTTTTTTATTCATTCGTGGAGGCAAAAATTTACATGGCCACTTATGTTATCCTACGACGACTTTCTATAGCCGACCGTAAACAACTGAATGGTCGCAGGGTTGTTGCGTTCGGGGAAAACTCGTCTATACCCCGTTAAAATAACTTATTGAGTGTTTGTCTATAGTTTTTCTTGTAACATTCATTGCACAATACCCGCCTAAAGTGAATCATCGAATGATCGCGTGTCGGTAGCATTCGAGTCAGAAATAGTTATATAGCCGGCCAAACAAAACCATATGGTCGCATATACGTTCTATTATAGCCGGTTAAAGAAAACTCAACGGTCAGGAGACTTTAAACGTATATGAATTCTATAGCCGGCTAAGGAGTACTAAACGTTTAAAGGAGCTGTGCAACGATTTTAACTTTGACAGAATTGGCATCTTCTACTTTTGATATTGTTCACCTTGTCACAGGTGACAGAAAACACACCTCCTTTCATCGAAATGTTGCGATTCCGCCGCATAATAGCGAGGCAAAAATTAGAATATTCCCCGACCTGCAGCCGCGAGCGACGGCCAAGAGAAACACGTGGCATGACGTCAACGGGGAATCTTGTAGAGAGATAGCAAGTTGTGCGAATACCTGCTCGATAAAAGGTAACTTTTCTATAAATCTTGTCATTCCAACATAAATATAAATGCGTTAAAAACCTGGTATCATCGACAAAACTTTTATTACACGGAGTTTTAGTGGCGCCATCTATCCTGGGTTCAAAAAACCGTCAGCTCTATCTGCTACCGCGAACAGCCGCCAGAAGCCGGAGGGGGAGGGGGACAGAGCCGGACGGGTATAGCCGGACCCGGATGAGGCTTTCCTCCTTTCACCATATTGTATTGTTCGCGCGGCGCCCGCCAGCGCGTGGTCACGCGGTCACGAGCGGATGTGTTTTCGATGCTCACTGATGGCTCTAAAGCGAGAACTTTACCGAAACCCCGCGCCTACCCCATCGACGTCATTGTGCACGTGACCTTGAAGACGATGTACGAGTCGAGGGGCGGCGAAAACCTGGATCCTTTTCATTTTAAATAAAAACTAGGATATCCAGGCAAAATCTGTTTGCTATAGTTCACTTCAGAAGTGTCAGGCATCAACCTCCACAATTCAACCTCCACAAGCGAAGCCCTGAAATTGTTGCACAGCTCCTTCGAGCATCTACGGTTTAAAGACATGTTCCCGCCTTACTACAGGTGGTTAAAGGAAATTGAATGGGAGTGATCTTTACGCTGAGTGCCATAAAATATCTTATGGTCGGATATTTGTTTTTTATGGTTGACCTTAGAAGACTACACACACCCCGGTATAGCTCACCATCGAATGTTCCATAAACGTCTATACAGACCATTTTTTATAGGTGGTCGACTCTTCAATGTCCAGTTCGTGCACGACAGTACACCTCATCCGTTTAGCATCGCCAGGGAGGGCGATCGAAGTCTATAATAAACAACAAACGCGAGTCCAAGCTATTTTCTGTTTATCAATCAAACCCGGCTCAACAAGAGTACAATAGCAGCGTAGAGGGGATTTGTTTCTTTCAGTAGATGGCAATACGAAAACCTGGTAGTATTTCCGCAGTAGTAGACCGCGTTCCGTTCATGTATTCACACTTATGCGAAGAAATTATCAGAACTAGCCTTGAATTTAATGCAAAATAGCACAACTTGCTGTCTTAAACACTGTGACCACCCCACGACATCACATCGTGGTTCCCAAGAAATGCATACGTCGCGGTAAATCAAGAAATAATTTGTTCTTTAGTTCCGATTACGATGCAAAATCGTAATATTTTGCTGAGGGTTACGTGTTCGCTCTTACTTGTTGTAAGGTAAACAATACATCACATACAAGCAACATGTAACTCCAAAGTTGACATTTTGGTACTGCCCTTTACATCTGCGTATATGCCCGCCACAAGGTTAAAATCAGGGCACGAAGAACAACTTCCACATCCATCATTTCAAAAGGTCATGCAGACCTTCAAATATATCATGTGCGCAGTAGAAAAGGGATGTTTCAAGATTATATATATTTTTTTAAAGTTAGAGTGTCTTCTAAAATCAAAATGTGACAGATTTCGTCATTGTCTGCCTCGTCTTATATACAGTCAAGTTCGGCTTCACTCGTATGTCGTGAATTCAATATTTTTTCAGAATGTGGCACGCTCTTCTGAAAAGTTTTATATGGACATATTTCATTTCCTTGCTGGATGGCGCGAGTAAGTAGTCATTATAAATGTTATGTTTGTCAATCATAATAATATGATAATCTAAACATTTACATTGTAGGAAACAGTACGCGTTTTCCTTCAAATGAAAATGCGTCCTTCAGCTATTTATTTATATATTTATTTGCTTTCTTTTGAGTGCGAAAGAAAAAGCCCTTGGCTTTCTTATTCATACTCAAAAAAAATATATATCTAATCCACAAAACAATTGGTCTACATATCAGGGTTAAAGAAAAACGTCAGTACACTCTCAAAATGTTTCTTCGTGTCAAAAACTGTCAATATTAAGACTGATGAAAATAATCCCTGGAGAAGGGGGACAAGAGGGACAAAGGACAAACACAAATCTCCAAAACACAGCTAGGTGACTGGTGCGCGACCGAAAAAATCCGCCTGGTCCGGGTATCGAACCCGGGACCTCTCCATTACAGGTGGAGCGCTCTACCAATTGAGCTAACCAGGGGTTAGACATCAGTAGAGCAAACGGGTTTTATCAGCTGCCACCAGTCTAACACCAACAAGGGTGAAGCTTGCAATTTAAGGTTATAATTAGAATGCAATTAAATGCAAAGGTGCAAGCGAGCTGGACAAAAGAACAAGGAACATTCTTGTCCAGCTCGCTTGCACCTTTGCATTTAATTGCATTCTAATTATAATATTAAGACTACCTGAGTTAGATTCGAATTTGTTGAAAACCAGTTGCAAGTGAGTCATCGAATCAGTTTTGTACAAAAGGAAAATATAAAATAAGCTGTAAATGTGGCTCACCCTCTGAGGAACATGGAAACATACACAGTTCAGTAGCGGCGGCGAGTCTAGACCACCATCTAGAATATTGTTCAGGAACACACAATTCCAAATGATCGGTCTAGTACACCAACATTTTAGACCAATCAGATTACAAATCTTTTTTTGTAGTCATAAAATACAGTGGGTTGTAAGTAACGATCGTAAAACACGCTTATAAAGTTTCTTTAAATATGCTCAATTCTAGAGGATTTGGTCAATCCAACGGAGTTCCACACGACTGAGGCTAACATTGGTGGTTGCGCGAAAGAGAACGAATAACATGAGTACAGAGCAAAAATCCCCATGACACCTAGTAATTCTCTGATTGGCTAAGCGGGCGTTTAGCGTCTACTGTGGTTTATTCGGGTGTAACGCAGGTTATCCTCAAGTTGGCACAGAATTGCTTGGCCGTCCTTTTGAAGGCGAAGGCGAAGAAGTAAAAAAAAAAGCAGTGTAAAAGATAAATGACCCTTGACTCCCTATTTTGAAAAAAAAGGTCGTTGTTTATAAATATAATATATATATATATATATATATATATATATATATATATATATATATATATACAGATATATATACATATATATATTTTTTTTGCCGAACCTTTGGAGTGGTGAAGCTTTTTTTTTATTACACTAAATGACTTTACTTCCAAGGGCTTAATGTTTTGCAAATTTAGCTGATTGTTTGTTCCAGGAAGATTTCTCTTGCACAAAGAAAGGTGATATATTCGTCCAAAATAGTGTACATACTATTCGTGTAAAGGGGACATATACTCGTCCTCCGACTGCCATGAAAGGGGTCGAAAATCATGTCTGGTTCGAGTATCGTTTGCATAAATTTAAGGTAACGACCCCTGTATTTTGTTGCGTCCTTCACATTCACAGGTTTCGAAGATGCCGAAGTGCTATGCATTTGGCTGCACTGTGATTTTCGAAATCCGCAAAATAAGAGACTCCGCGACCATCGAACAATATCAGTTACGCGTGACGATTCAACTCCCCCCCCCTCCCCCTTCCCTTTGTAATGCCCACAAACGAGGGCCCTTAAAGGAGTTTGAATAAAATGCACAACATCCGGCTCTTAACTGAACGAGCACTTTATTTCTTTAACAAGTTAAATAAATATCAACGATTGATGAATATCCGCCAATTTTACATTTTATAAGACGTCCAAGACAAGTAATCAGTTATTTTTTTTAGACTTCCGCAGGCTTAATTTCTATAGAAAGGGTTTTCATTGCGGAGACCTTATGTTGGACAGACAGGGCATTGTTTAGATGACCATCTTACGGAAAAACAAACGTAGTGTATAAAACAAGGCGCAGGGTACGGAATTTGCAAATCACTTTGGTTCGGGTAATTAAGGGGCTACGTGCAATGGTGGTACAAGTTAAAAAATACTGTTCTGAGAATATTGACAATAAAGCTTTCACTGTGACCCGAAATATAAAAATATGTGCTCAATATTACTAATTTTTCGTTTACGTTTTTTTTATTTCTTGTGATATTTGCTGCAAACTTAAAATGAGCGAGAATGCGAAATATTATGTTTTATAAAGGTGAACGGCACAAAGCAAACTTGTACCTTTATTGCCTGCTACCACGGATATTGTAACATAATAGTTCACTTTTTATTGCGTTAAATGTACAGGTTAGGATTTTCTTTACTCAAACTTTGCCAGAGTCTTTATCTCCTGTTAAGTCGTGTACGTCGAAACCATTTTTGTTGTCAGTGACGCCGTTGATGTGCTGGAGGTACTCTTCCAATGCTGGCCGCTTTCCAGCAGAGACACAACCGAAGCAGCTCCCTCACATCCTTCACTTTGGGCGATGACGCTCCGATTGCTGGGGAGAGGAGGGTTTCTTACATAAGCAAACAGCTCATTCAGCGTCGTTCTACAATAAACAGAATTAGAGGAGGCTGACATCAACGAAATGTTCCGGTGAAAGTTTGCTAACCTAGTCGGTACTCAATCACGCAAGCTACCGAAGCTTTCATTTTTCGGTCGCGACGGACGCTATTTTTCAGAATGGCTTTGAAATTAATAATAATGACATTCTTTTCTGCGTCAACCATTGTGAATTGTGGTTTTCTCGACATCTGAATTGCGGACACGTAGTCCTCTGGGCTCTCTACATTTTCCATCCGCTTCAAAACGTTCACATGCGTCCCAAAGTTTCGGTCAAAGTTGAAGGTGAACGCCCGTGACACCTGAAAGAGAAGGACGTGCGCAGATGCTGCCAAGATGGCACAAAATAAAAATACTATGTAGTTCCGATTTTGTCCTCCGCAAGCGTCAGAAAGCAGGACTATTTTCTTCTGTCTCCGGTTGTCGAAACATCGATCGATTGCACGCTTCAAGAAAGCACACACGTTGTTGGCTCCTTTCTTGGCCACTCTTTCTATATAGTAGAACGTGTAGGAGGCGTTTTTTCCATGCACATGAACGTTGCAAAGATACAACCGAAGTAGACGGCAGTAAAACTGATCCGTGACTGGTAGTTTTGGGAGCGGTAGATTTTGACTGAAATCCAATGCAAGAACAAGTGCGGTATCGTCATCGATTAGGCTTTGCTTGAGTTCTCTGTGTTTCTGTGCCTCCCACAGATGCAACTTGTATTCCAACGAGTCTTCACCACCCAGATTTTGCTGTTCGAAGCAGAAGTCGCATACGTCACTGCGAGGTGGTCGAAACGTGAAGGGAACCATGTGATTAAAATAGTCACTGAAGCTAGAGTGCGAGAGAGAAAGCTCTTCGCCCGTGACGCTCTGGAAATAGTCAGCGGAAGGGGAATACAGTACTGTCAGATTGAGGTCGCTTTTTCGAATTAGAACAAGTGGGAGTCACGACGCCTATACTGGAGTCGTTTGTGTGGAAGGCTTTTGCAAAAGTCACAATGAGGTCTTTCATGTCCTCAGTCCACTTGATCGACCGCGTGGCATGTTTACCCCGGGCATCGTTAAGCTCGCGACCTTCCAGCAGCTTCTCTTGTAATCTCTGATGTCTTCCATTTGTGATAATGTAAAGCTTCAAAAATAACCTCTTGCACACACGTTCCCACTTAGGTTGGCCGAATCGGACTTTATAAATCCAACTGCACTTCTTCGCTTCGACAGAGTTCGTTCTTCTAGTTGCAGCAAGATAAATGTTAATTCCATTTTCAAGGTGGATGTTTTGCTTGTGAAAATCGCCGAGATTCCAAAACGTATTGACCTTTTTTTTCTACATTCTGCTGGACACTTTCTGATGACATCCTTTTCTGCAGAACGATCAACCGCCTTGAATATCTTTTTTTGGACGAACCTTCGTGCGGCGGTCGTGTACTCGTGCCCCTAAAAATAACGAGACAAATATGTTACTCGTTAAAATGCAGTATACTCGAATTGTAGGCATAGCTTACTCGATTTCACTTCCTTTTGCTCACGTTTCGTTTCCCTTTGCCGCTTCTTTGATGGCGCTTGCGGCCCCATTCGTATGGCTGTGCCCATTCATGGGTTATCGGTGTCGACGTATACTCGTCGCTGTACGACTGCATTGTTAATTTAACAAAAACCAACAGAAGGCTGGTAGTTTAACAATCTCGGGAAACGAACGTCTGCGAAGGTTTCGCGTCAGCGTAATCTTTGTACTTCAACGACTGCTAACTTTGATGCAAACATTTTCTGAAATTGCTGCTGAGCATCCGATAAAGTTAAGTGTAAACGTAAACCGCGTCCGATCAAAACGCCGCGTTTCACATTCGCCTAAAGTTGCACGGAAATGTACGCCGCATTTTACGTCTCCTTCTGCAAGAGCATCTGCTAACATCGCTTTCCAACGTCTGCTAAAGTTGAAAGTATACGTAAGCCGCGTTTAGACGCCAACGCCGCATTTCAACGTCTGCTAAAGTTGCTGTAAACGCAAGCCGCGTTTATACGTCTGCTTCACCATGAGCATCTGCTAACGCCTCCGCTTTTAATCGTTTTTCAAAACCTCGGAGAACGTCTGCTAAGGTGATGTGAAACGACTGCTAAGAGCGCGTTTGAACGACTGCTAAAAACGCGTTTCCGCGAAATCTTTTCGGGGTGGCGCCATCTCACGGCAAAAGAACAAAAATACTTTTTTCGACACGTGGTGGCTTACTTTCAGTTCTTGAGGCGAATTAGCCTTCCCAAGTCATCAAAATTAGAACAAAAGAAACTCGGAAGTCTTCTACACCTAAATACGTAAAAAGAAATGAAAGCCCTGTAACGCCGAATTAGAGCGCAGCTCTTGAGGAGAAGGAGGGGAAGGTACGGAGAAGAGGCTATGTCCCTCCTACTCTCCTCCCGTTGAGGGGAAAATTTTCTGCAAAATTTAGCGGGGAAATATTGCCGCTAAATTTAGCGGCGAAATTTTCCGCTAAATTTAGTGGGGAATTTTTTCCGCTAAGAATAGTGGGAACAGTTTTTCCGCTAAATTTAGGGGGGAAATGTTTTTCCGCTAATTGAGCGGGGAAATTTTTTCCGCTAAATTTGGTGGGGAAAATTTTCCGCTAAATTTGGCGATGAAATTTATCTGCTACATTTAGCGGGGAATTTTTTTCCACGAAATTTAGCGGGGAAAAGTTCCCGCTAAATGTAGCATTCAAAATTTTCCGCTAAATATGGCGAGGAAAGTCGTCCACTAATATCAGAGGGGAATTTTTTTTCGCTCAATTTAGTGGGGAAATTTTTCCGCTAAATTTAGCGGGGAATTTTTCCGCTATATTTAGCGGGGAACTTTTTCCGCTCGCGGGGAAGATTTATCTTTAAATTTGGTGGGGAAATTCTCTCATAATGCACCGCCCAGTTCCACCGACGGCGACGGCGACGCCGACACCGCTGAAGCCGGAACCGGGCGCCTAAAAGCTGCGCTCTATAACATATAGTGGTACGAGTCGACTTGTAATACTGTACTGCCCGTCGGCTCAATTTTTGCTCCCATATTTGAGATGAAACTTGTTTTCTGTGCAACGAACAAGATTTTTTTAGAAGGCTAATTAAGGAGAATGCGTGAATCCTCGAGGGGGACAATTGTGTACGAGAGCCATCTTTGGTGATCAGTGATCTGATGAAAGAGTTTTTCCATGTGTGAGGGGGACTTGTAAACGTGGGGGCAACTGGGGGATCGAAACGGGAAGCGGTTACTTGGAAGTAGGAAATTCAGCTTAAGCTTTAGCGCTTCGGAATCCCCTGTGTGTTAGACCTTGGAGTGCTTGTTGTTCGGGTGGCGGTTTTCTTTCCAAAAGTGGGGAGCCAGGAAGTGGCTTATGCTGTCTGGGTAGAACTCGTTGGTCGTCTTGTTTATGCTTCTGAGTTCCTTTTTTCTCTTTCTTCAAGTGTTTGGAAGTCTATTGGCGTCCTCAAATCAATAAATTTTAGCTGAGTTTGAGATTTTGTTGTCTCCGTCAATTTTTTTTATTGTTCCCCATCTCAGGGACTACAAGATGCCGACTAATCTACGCCGTTAAACTGTGTGGGGAAACATTATTATCGTTTTCTAGCAAGCAATGTAGCGCAGTGTACATCTGGAAAAATTGGCATCCACATGGTTTGCTTGGCTGCAATCGGCGATGGCTCAACCATCGCTGTTCGACGACAACTCTTACTCGGCGACTTAGAGGCCGTTATACGTATTCGGTATTGTGAGTATTGTTGATGATCTTAGAGGACACTGATGCACCTGCTAAAGGACTAGCCTATAAGATTGGCTCCACGTTACGAGATCATTTAGCGTAAACTACGCTCTGTTTCAGCGTACGCACGACCTGACCGTAGCGGACGCTTCCGTCTTAGCCAATTCAGCCCTGTCCATGAAGCACGTGGTACGCTCTTCGGCCGTCACCGCTGCGGCCGCTAATAAGATTCAATGTACCAACAGAATGAACTCGCCAGAAAGAATTTTTTTTTTCGCATACGCTGAGAGGGAACACGCCTTATTACAGTGTTTTGAGATCTCATGTGCGTGGCTTAGATTATCTAGTAAGCGTCGAAGGTGTCGTGTTTGTAATTTGTGTCTACGACTCCGCGATTCGAGATTCTGCGGATGCTAATGTGTAGGACGAAGCGTAAATGCAAGACCCTTATTTCGTTTCATTTATCCTTTGTCTTTCAAATGTAACTTACCAGTAGCTTGTTTGCGTCGTTTATTTTTATTTTTGAATTTTTGGTGTTTAATAACGCGCATTGCCACGCATCGTGTTTTGGACTAACATCATGCCAGGCCGTTCCAGTGCTTTCAACCAGCTTTCCATAGCGGACTCTTTACATTTGCTCTATTTCCCTCCATTGGTTTTATTCAATGGCATCGTGATTAACGTCCAAAGGGTTATTAAGCATTTTTTTCTATTCCCGCGTGTTGTTTCTTTTTTAATAGTAAATCACAAAAGCAGAGCAGAAACAGGAAGATATATCTGTAGCTTGTCCATCTGTGCGAGTTGTTGCCTATACTCACTCGGCGTTCCAGAGAGACGTCTGTCAACTGTGGGCGGCTGGAAGTTATCGCCCATAACAACATTTACAACACCATAAATAAATCTTAAAAGAAAAAAAAAACAAAAAAAAACGTATCCTTTTTTTTTGTTTAGGTTTTCTTCCCACTCTTGACCTTGAAGCTCGGAAGCCCATTTTTGTGATAATAGGGAGTTTTCGTAGATCGCTTCCGCCATCCAGCAGGGCTCTCCGCAGCCCGCTACGATACCCGTAACTCTTCAGTCAAGGCCATCGCCGCGCAGGCGCAGTAGTGGTTTCTTCGTTGTGAAGGGCTTAGTGGAGGAGGAATTGCAGTCTAAGAAAACTCCCTATTGCCTCATTATTTTTTGACCGGAAGGGAGGAACAAGACGCGTGCTGAGGGAGCGGTCTCCTTCTAGTCACTCTACCAATGTACGGTTCAGTGAAGGATCTTATTCGACTGTTCGTGTATTTTTCGTTTCGTAATTTTTCGTATGATACAATTTCTAAATGTTCTGTTTCTTGGTGGCATAGTCAACGCAGCGAAACAAAAATGTCAGAGGTTTTTAGTGGTGTCGTGTCATAATGACAATAATATCCACCACAAGTTTGAACCACGCTACGCCCAATACGAGCACCACAATGATTTTTTTTTTTTTTTGCAGCAAGTTTTAGTTTTGAAAATAAACGCCTAATGTTTTTGAGCGAAAGGTTGAAGGCAAACAGTTTTGAAAGCAATTCAAGCTGTCATATTAGGGCTCTAGGTACAAATTTAAAATGCAATTTCGGAAAGCCATAGCAAAAACGTCCCCAAAACAAAGGCACATTTGCATTTTATGCAGCCTCTTCTTATTATTGTTCTGGATAAAATATGGCACATATCTTTTAGATATGATAGATTTAGATGGGTTAAAATATCTAGCTTAAACATTTTTATAGCCAGGGTAAAACAATTTCTTGACCGTAATGCTTCTACTCCAGTACAGCACCATTTTATATAGCCAGCTATAAAAATGTAACAGACGTGATTGCTTTGAATTGGTAGCACACAACTTTCTATATCTTTTTAACAATAATATGCTGAAATAAACTTGTTCTGCTCATGATGAGGAAATAAGGCCAAAGGTTGCCATAGCTGAACCGTCCTCAAAACAAAGGCACATTTCATTTTATGTAGTTTGTTATTATTGTGGCATAAATTTCTGGAGAAAACATGGCAGATAATTTAGATACAATAAATTTAAGTTATAATCTATAGCTTTAACATTTTTATATCCAGCGAAGTGAGCTCTAGTGATTGCAGGCAGCTGCAAACTGCAGCGAAATAAACATTTTAGAGCTGGGTAGAACAATTTGTTTTTCAGGAATGCTTCTACCCCAGTACCACACGATTTTCTATAGCCAGATATAAAAATGTAACAGACATGAGCGCTTGAAATTGGTGACACACAACTTTGTTAGCCGGCCGTAGATAATTGAATGTTCGCGGGGATTTCGCACTCGAGAAAAACTCCCATATACTCGGCTAAAATAGCTTACTCAGCGTTTGTCTATACTATTTTGGAACATTTATTGCGCTATAGCCACCTAAAGTGAATGATCGCGTGTCTGTAGCATTCGAGTCAGAAATATCTCTATAGTCAGCCAAACAAAATCCTATGGTCGCATTTATTGTATTATAGCAGGTTCAAGAAAACTCAATGGTCAAGATACTATACTTTAAACACTTACAAATTCTATTGCCGGCTAACGAGAACTAAATAAATGTTTAAGCGACTACGGTTTGAAGACATGCGCAGGCTTTCGTACAATGGTCAAACAATATAAGATGGGAGAGATTCTTTACACTGTGTGTCATAAAATTGTTTATAGCTGGATATATTGTTTTTATGATTGACCTTAGAATACAACACCTGGTTATAGCTCACCATCGCAATTTTCATAAACGTCTAGAGACCATTTTTTATACGTTGTCGACTTTTCAGTGTCCGATTTGGGCACGACAGCACACATTGTCCGTTTGGCATCGTCAGCGGGGGAGGGCGAAATCTATAATAAACAGAAAACGGGAGTCCAAGTTATTTTCCTTTTATCAAACAAACCCGGCTCAACACGGGTACATTAACAGTGTCGAGAGGATTTTTTTTCCGGTAGATGGCAATATGAATACCTGAAAGAACTTCCGCAATGATACACGACTTTCAACTCCTCTATTCCCACTTATACAACGCAATTATCAGAACTTAGCTTTAAATTCACGGAAAAATGGCACTTTTGCTGTCGTACGACGGTGTCCCCCCAATGACGTCACACTGTGGTCCCTACTACCAGCACACATCGCTGTAAATCGAGAATTGATTTGTACTTTAGCTGCGATTACAATGCAGAATCGCAATATTTTGTTGTCAATTGCGTCTTCGCTCTTTCTTGCTCCAAGGTAAACAATATATCACATACAAGCTACATCTATTTTGAGTGTTGACATTTTGTGCTGCCCTTCAAATATACGTAGATGCCGGCCACAAGGTTAACATCAGGGCACAAATAGCAACTTCCACATCCTTTATTTCATATAGGTCATGCTGACCTTCCAAACTATAGTGTGCACAATAGAGAAAGCACGTTAAAAGAATTGTTATTTTGAAACCTAGAATGTCTCCTAACATCAAAATGTGCGAGATTTTCTCATTGTCTGTCTTGTCTTACATACAGTCAAGTACAGCTTCATTCGACTCTCGTGAATTCAATATTTTTGCAGAATGTGGCACGCGCTTCTGAAAAGTTTTGTATGGACATATTTCATTGCGGTGCTGTATGGCGCAAGTAAGCATTTATGATCAAACGGTTTGTTTCCCAATAATAATCATGCGATAATATAATATTTGAGAGACTGTAAGAAACAGTATGCTTTTTTCCTCCAAATCAAAATGTGTCCTTCAGCTATTTATTTATTTATTTGCTATATTTTTAGTACTACAAAAAAGCCCTAGGCTTTCTTAGTCATCCACTAAGAAACAACATCACTAATCCACACAAGAAAGCTCTTCAAAACAGGGTTAAAGAAAACCCTCACTGCCCTCTCGAAATTTTTCTTCGGGTCCAAACATTGCAATCACGACAACCTGAGCTAGATTCGAATTTGTTGAAAACCAGTTGCAAACGAGTCATCGGAGCAGTTTTTTACAAAGGAGATAAAATAAGGAGTAAATATGGCTCACCCTCTGAGGAACATTGAAACACACATAGTTCAGTAGCGCCGTCTAGACCACAGGCGCTATTATATTGTTCAAGAACGTATAATACCGAATCATCTGTCTAGTACAACAACATTTTAAGTCAATCAGACTACGAATTATATTGTAGTAAAAAATACACTGGGCTGTAAATAACAATCATAAAACAGGCCTATAAATTTTCTCTAGATATGCTCCACAGTAGACGATTTCAACTGATTTACCCAGCAGATAGGCTGGGTGAATCAGTCATGCGACTTGTTTACCTTAGTTATATGGAATCCAACAGAGTTCCATACGACTGAGGTAAACATGAGGCGGCTTCGCGAAAGAGAACGAATAACATGAGAAAACAAAGTGGTTTCCTAAAGATGTTAGATATACGCGTTACGACAGATAAAACACGTGGAGACTAATTGATAACACGTGTATCCTGGTGATTAAAACAAATCTAAGTGTCTACATAAATACCCCAGTTCCGAGTCAAAAACACACGGCTGATAACAGTAGCATCTAAAGAGTAGCAGGAGTGCTTAATGTCACATTTTCAACCTAGAGATATAATATTTGTTTTTGTTTCGTTTAGGGCAAGACCATTAGTCATGCACAACTTATAGATGGAACACATCACGTTAAAAAAACCCTAGCGAAAAACAGCATACTTCTAGCATACTTCTGACGAACTTAGTACGCAGACGTTTTTCGCAATACTTCTGTCTGAATATGGCCGATATGAAGAACACTCCCGGTGTACTTTTGGCTTGCTTTAAATGTACTTTTAAACCATGGATTGGCTGTGCTAACACTATATTTCTCGTGATCGGAAAATTTGTGCTGAGAATATACTGCACATGCCTAATAAGCGTGCATAAATTTATACTCTCCAAAATTACAAATAAGCAGGTTTAGATACCATAATACGTGAAACAATTAAACCAGAAACTCCTGCATAACAAATTGTAAGTGATGGGACAGGTTTCCGTTTAACTTTCAATTGCTTTTTTTAGATGCGGAGCATCTCTTGCTCGGGTCTATGTCCCGCGGCGTCGTAGTCCGCACTCACACTACGCATGCGCAACTCTCCTCCTTCGCTCTCTCCAACAGCTGCGCGTTACTCTCCCTCTCTACCAGCTGCGTGCACTTCGCGTGCGTTCGCTTCTACTCACACCGCGCGCGCATGCGCAACTCTCCTCCTTTAGTCTCCTCTCCTTCAAGTGTGAATACAAGCTGCGGTAGCGCGCGTTCAGTTCACCGCTGTTGACTCCACTCTGTTCTTCCGATGAAGTGTGATGGAAGCAACAGTCCCGTTAGTTAGTGGGTTGGCGCAAGCAAGCGTCAGCACCACCCCACAAACTAACAGCAACGCTACGTCCACTGAAGACAAAGCAGCGAAGGGCACGCGACGCTGAGCGCAAACGCTTGAAGCGAGCGGCAGACTCTGAACTACGGCAACGAGAAGCGGCGTCCATTCGTCAACGTCGAGCGGCGGATGCTGAACTACGACAACGTGAAGCAGCGGCGGTTCGAGAACGTCGAGCAGCAGAACCTGAGGTTCGGGACCGTGAAGTTCAACGTAAACGTACGAAGCGAGCGGGGGAAACCGACCTTCGAGAACGGGAAGCCGCGTTGGTTCGTGAACGTCGAGCAGCAGAACCTGAGGTTCGGGACCGTGAAGTTCAACAACGTTACTAACACCGTTAATAACTCCGTTAATAACGATCCGCGATGCTCCGCATCACCCCATGGTTCCCCTCGGGAAGATGGTGTAATTTGTTTTTACAGGAGCTTTTTATTTTTTTTTTATTTTTTACTTTATACGACTGTTGTGCCTAGTTTGGAATTATGCTCTCCCGAGAACCTCGCGAATTTCGACAAATACTTTGATCTACACACGAAATGACATGGACACAAATTTTCGCGCATGCAGATACGGTGTATAAAGTATGACAAAATAACAGCAGAAAAAAAAATTAGTAAGAGTTGCAACAAGGATACAAAACAGCAACAATACCACACCGCGTGAGTTTTTATCAGGCTTCGGGCGAGTGATCGAGACACGCCAAATAAACTTGGCGGCCTACTTATGATGAAGCGACAGCGAACTCCAAACCTAGAGTCACACAGCAGAACCATATGTCAGACATTTGGAACCACTCAACCGGACTCCACAGCGCTTGAAACAAACAGCGGTGGGTGATACAAAAGGCACTCTCGCTGATCGCAAGCCACGAACTGGAGGGCAGCCTGAATCTCTGGCAAATGAAGGGGAGGTCGCCCGGAAGTCGAAGCACTCGGTGAAGTCCGGCTGACGTGCGGGATGGTGCACAGAGCGGGTGACTAGGGTTCACACAGCCGGCGGTTTACAGCTTCATCAAGTCCGCTCGAGACGGAGCTGGCGGCGGCCGAGTTTGTGCTCCATCAGCTGCCGCCGACATTCCTGGCGTCGGTAGTCATGATTTCGAACTCCCGAACGGCCCTTCACCACCTACAAACTCGACGACACGTCACAGCCAGGACAGCGTCGTCTTTCGTAGTAGACCGCCGATTTTCATTGGTTTCCCGCACACTGCACGATCCCTCTAAACATGGACGCAGATCGATTGGCCAAGATAGTCTACGTGTGGACACCGTGTGCTACCACCGCAAAAACGGCGACAGCACGGAGGGTTTACTTTTCGACTACGACTTTGATAAGCTCGCGCCGCTAGCGCTGCTCGAGGATGGGCTCTTCCCATCAAAAATAGCCCTACCTGGCCGGTGGCTCGCTGATGAACCTCCTCCTCTTGACGAATCCACACCCGCATAATTCCTCGAATGCACGTGAGTCCTGACCGAACTGTAAATATAAGCATTTCATCAAAACCAGAAACATAAATTTGAACAATTGCTCACCCAAACACCCGAAGGCCTGGCGTTGATCTACAAGCCTAAAGAAAATTAATTACCTCAATCCCTTCGCGCCGAACTGCCGAGCTCAACCTGTGGCCCTATGTTGCAAGTTTTGGACTCCAACGGCGACTATGGAGAAGGAAATGACGTCAACGCGCAGCAAATGCAGTTTGGATGTTGATTGATGAGAGATCAGTCGCATAGGTGCCGCGACAGAAACTTTGCCTAAAACTTTGCGGGGAACCTGAATTGGTGCATAGGTCACGTGACGTCAATTTTCCGCTAAATTCAGCGGGGAAAAAAGAAATGGTGCACAGGTCGCACGAAGTAAATTTTTTTCCGCTAAATTAAGCATAGGAACCGAATTCGTCACTCTTTCTGCCAACATTTTGTGAGGAATCTGAATTGGTGCATAGGTCGCATGACAAATGTTCCGCTAACTTTAGCGTGGAACCTGAATTGGGGCATAGGTCACGTGAGGTGAATGTTTCCGATAAATTTAGCAGGAAAACTGAATTGGTCAATTTTTTCGCCGAATTTAGCATAGTGTAGAGGCTGATTTTCGGTGAGGCCAACACTTTTGCCAGTACAAATATCGAGACAGGCCTGACAAATTCGCTGCAGTATTCACAACTCCAGCGCCAGATAGAACGCAGAGCGGTCATTATTAGATGGCGGAAGAAACGGGATAAATTCTCCAAGATTTTCCGTGCACCTGTTCGCTGACGCTGGTCAGTGCGCTAAAAGTAATTTATTTCTCTACAAATACAATTATCATACCTTTCCACTCACATAACTGGTTTCCCAAATACCCTTATTATCATATTAATAACCCCGAAAATCATGACGGAGATGCTAATGTACGGTAGGAAAACGAGCATGTTAATGTTTAAAAGTTGCGGAAACCTCAACTTACGAAGCTTTGTGGAGGGTGGGGACTTTCCCAGCACCAGCCAAGTCACTGTTTGTGGAAAAATATATTTGAGAGTGATGAAGATATCGTGGTGTTTGCGATTTGCCTGGCCATTAGTACTCTAAGATGTGAGCTGCGCACGGTGACGGCCAAGCTTTGAGGTCTTTGCGTCACAGGCTCAAAACTTGCTGCTTACCGTCGCGGTTTTATTGTATTGCAACACGTCATCAAACTGCGCTATGGTTATTGATAGGAGGCTTTAGGATAGCATTACCACGGGCTTCCATAAACTGTGCATCATTGCAACCAAAAGTCTGCGCTGCTCCTTTGATGCATAAATTTCAGTGCGCGCTAAGAGGGTTGCCGTGCTGATGCAGCGTGCGGTAACCCTATGCTGAAACTGCCCATGAACATAAACTGTGTGTTGAAAGGATTTATTTATTGCTCTATAAAATAGCAATATTTTAATAGTCCATACATTTGTGTACCGTGTTATTTGCAACGTTGCGACCCACCTCGCCAAAACTGCCCGTTTTAATCTAGACACGAACGGTTAGGGAACACAGACGCGCTTAAAATGCTTCGAGTGTTTCTTTATTTCCGCTGCAATTATCTGAAAGCAAGGACGCGTACTGTATCTTTTGAAAGTGGCTGGACAAAATGGTCGTCACGCTCTTTTTGACGTCCTTAAAATTCCCGATATGTAGTGATCGATATACATTGCACGACCAGTTTTCTCCTACTTAGCGCAAGTAATAAAATTTCCGTAGATCGAACGAAAGAGTTCTACACTAGGGCGGGAGCGTTTGCCGTCACGTTGAACGCAAATTGAGCTAAAGGAGGCCACAAGACCGGAAATCCGCAGCGTATACCATATATAAAAAGACCCTGAATGAAATTAGACATCCCGATCGCTTCGTGCAACGCTGTTGCGAGGCGAAACACGCGAATTCCTAGTTTAACGCGACAACTTTTCTGTTTTAAACTGTCTCGTGCATGAACAGGCCAACCAGAACTATCCTGCAATAGCAGCACCAAGGAACCAAGGCCGACAGTCCCTGCCCCCGTCCCCGCGCCGCCGCCGCCGCTTGTGTCCCCGGTCCTCTTGTTCTCCGATAATACGCGAGAGGGCGAGTGGCGCGCTGGAGTTGCAAATAATGTGAAGGTTTATGAGATCATCCCCAAATGTTTGTGAAAACAAAACTACGTGATCCATGTACGCCATCGCAAGCTCGTGCTTTGTGTCGCCGAGGACAATGTACATTATGCTCTGAAAGCTGGCATGTGGGTGGGACAAACCAAAGGGAAGGTGAGTTTATTCGAAGAACCCCCTGTTGCAAATGAATGCACAGTCTTCTGCAGGTCACCCGGGTGAACTTGTATTTGAAGAAATTTACGGCTGTGGTCGAGGGTTATGAAAACAATCG
The DNA here is from genome assembly GCF_016920785.2 of Ixodes scapularis. NCBI lineage: Eukaryota > Metazoa > Arthropoda > Arachnida > Ixodida > Ixodidae > Ixodes > Ixodes scapularis. The sequence continues at coordinate 138,822,069 of NW_024609879.1, read as the reverse complement.
TGTTTTCTTCTAAGGAAGGACATCACTGAGGAAATATTGGGGAAGGGGGAATCTTTCTCTGAGTGACACATTGTTTAGACGCCTGTATTTAACACAAAGTCTGGGACTGCCTTCCTTTAATAAAGCAATTAGGACCACCGGCGTAGTCCATGTGCCTTTTAACAGGCGTACTGCGCCTGCGTCAATCATTTCTGTGAGTGCCGCATCGAAGAGTTCACGATTGGGGATAGATAAAAACAGATCCATTAAAAAAAAAAAAGAACAGATCATCTGTTTTTTACATCAGTCGCTCTATTTTTATATGGAGATGCATTAACCGTTTTTCTTCTTCTTATAGCCCTTGGAGAACCACCCAGAATGGTATATCCCCGTTTACTGGAGGCACGGAGTTCCAATAATTCTCTATCGCTCTACATCAATGACGAAATAACTCTAAATCTCGAACGAGCCGATATTTTTCCTGAGATGTTTGTGCTGCAGTACCCCGAAGGCGAAGGACAAGTACACGAATATGTGAGTACGTCTTTAATTGCCGCGTTTTATTCTGACGCAAGTAAAAAAACTAAGCGTATTAAAAGTTCGTTTCCTGCTACATTTCAGATGAAAGGAGCAGAACTTAATAACCTGGTATATCACGACACGGATCAGATGTCCACTGTATCTATAGAAAGGGATGACGGATTCTACGTGGTAATGAATGAAATATTTATGATTGTCTTTTACTATATCTGTGATACACAACACATTCAAAGTAAGTGTTTCCTTATTTTGAATCTGTTGCGGCCCTCAAAATACCTCGTGTAATATGGGGCGCACTTCAGAATTCTATACAAGATAATAAAACACACAATTCTATGTTTAAAGGGTTTGCAGCCAACATAATGTGCAGTTTGCTGACGTCGCACAATTCTTAAATTTTTAACGACGGCTGCTATAATTAAAATATTCTAGCTAAAAATCAGAGAATAATTAGAATAAATTAAGTTATGCCAGGAATCTAAACATTTAAAAACTTGCTCCTTCAAAAAAAACAAAAAACAATAACATGTTTAATGTTATAAACAAAGGGAAGTGTACGTACATGAATTGTCTATCTGTATATTTTAATTAGATTTTGATGATCACAGTTCCCCTCACATAACTGCTTTCATAGATACAATTTGCTTTTGCCATATTAAAAACCCCGAAAATGAAAAATGTCTCATCACTGCGTTGCACATTCAGGCATGAGGTGGTCATCGTCTTCCACCAACGACAATTCAGGTTTTTAATGTATTGTTTTAAATAAAATTAAATTGCCATTGAACCTGAATAACCGGTCACGCCGACGGATATTGTGTTATGTTTCCTCCGATTGTCGTCACGATAACGACACAGTATTCAAGGATGTCTTCCAGGCGACTCTGTGAAAGTCACTTCTGTCATGTGTTGACATACGCAACGATTTGAGGTCGTTGTTTTTAATCCAGTCAATGCCCTTATAAATATGTCCGCTACTGCGAGGAATGTCAAAAAAGAAAGCGACCTCTAAAGAACCTCAGTGGTTTCTTTCTGCCACATGCACCACTGCTTCACCGGTTCGAAGTACAGACTGAAAACTTTCTTTGTGGGAGGAGATACACAAGAGCGACCTTTTGTTTTTGAGAACATAAAGAAGACTGGTTCATTCTCACTTTTTTTTGCGACACAGACGGTACGGAGAAGAAAAAAAAAACAGGCGTGGGTGAAACGTGAGTTGTTAGCTAAAGACGGAGTCGCTTTGTCCCAAGTGAAGGACACACCGGCTCAGATAGCGGATGCAGTCGTTGGAAACCAGCTCTTGAAATGATATCCGATCACCTATGAGTGAGCCATTATTCCAGAAAGATCGCGGACATTGCCGGGCGCTTCAAGTGTATATATTGTAAAGTAGAATAACAGAATGCGAAATACAACAACACTTATTTAGGGTTGTGGGCTTCGACATTCTAGGACCACTTCCCGCTTCCACCACTGAAAATGAATGAATATTGGTAGCCCTCAAGTACGCTACTAACTATATTAAAAAGCAGTTCTCAATTAGAATGCCTAATCCGTTTCCCCTTTTCTTCCACCCAGCATCGTTTTGCGATATGAAGCTCAAACTCACATTGGTAATTGTGGTCACTGGCTTTATACCACGGAGTAGCAGAACTGCTCTCTGCAAGAAGAAAAGAAACTTCATTTTCTGCAGACCACGGAGAGGATCATTTATGTAAAAAAAAAATATCCCAATAAATGAAAAAAAATATCAGAACAGGATTAGGCCAAAACGAATTCGATGTAGCAGGGTCAATGGGCATGGCGTATCTCTTTCCGATTGTTTCTGCACACGACACAGTCTTCCGATCTAAACAAAATATAAACGCCATTTGCTGTGGCCAAGATCTGCTGTCTCAGCGTTCTGCAAGAAATTATATTCGCCGATGTTTTTCGCTGTGTCTGTAACATCGATAATCAGAAGGCATCCCCATACGTTACCACAGAAAACGCCCTCAATGTGCGTTTAAATCACAGCTTCGGTCCCTAACGAAAGAAAACAACGGCCGCGGAATATGAGGTCCCAACCACCATATTTGGAGCAGCGCAAACACTCTAAGGAGCACGTCTGAGTTCGGCGCACAAATCTTCGTCATCGCGCACCCTCGCCTACACTTACATGAGAAAGACCTTACTTCCGACGGCCAGCAACGACCGTGATGACGAGGACGGAATCCTCAAGCATATCCAGGTGGTATGATGGGTGCATTTTACGCATGGAAGCGCTTACGCGGTTCTGCCTCCCCTCACTGAAGACGTCAACACATCGGAAGTGCAACTCCCGGCGCTTACCCGAGCCGCCCAGTATAGGTCCACCAAACTTTCAACCCCAAGGATAACCTGCATCAGCTAGCTTCTACAGTCCACCCCAGACCAAAGCAAAGGAACGAACGCAACTGACTCGTTTCCCGCCCCAACCCGACAACAACTATTTTTGCAGATGACCGAGAAGGACTTTATGCGGATTATGTCTGAGAGGTTGGAGAACGGTTGTCATTGTCCGCAAAATCGCGTCGAGGGCCGTCAGACGTCCTTCCCCTCCTTCGTTTCCCGTGAATGTCGAGGAGAAACGCTTGAACGGCCAGGCACTTACCAGCCCCATTTCTCACAGCGGAAGACAACACAGAAAGGGTACGCAGCATGAGAAAATAAAGTGGAAACTTTCAAGAGGGGCCAGAAAACGTCGTATCCAAAACCGCTAAACAAAAGTAGAGAAGCGCGCTGAGCGGGTTTTTGCAGTCCAAGAGAATGGCAGAAATTTCTCGCTGATACAGGGCGCGAGAGTCGCACCAGCCGTATCAGCATCAGCAATATGGCGGCGCCCTAGGAGAGTTTATTGGAAAGATGTATCTGGAGGAATGGCTTCGCACAGGTTTTCTACGGACTTCCAAAGATCTACAGACCTAACGCTCCTTTCTCACCAATCGTGGACTTAACCACCTCGCCCCTCCGAGCGCTGTCAAACTACCTTCACCGCACTTTGTTTCCTCTTGTTGGAAAAACGGAGACCTTTGTACTCAACTTGCGCACAAATCTCTGCGCACAAATTGAGGAGCAAACCATCATTGCCGGTCTTAAAGAATGGCTATACCAATAGTTTAATTAACATCATCACCAACCGCCAAGGTCGTGCTTGTCGGCTCCTACAACCACAAAAAAAGCTCCCAGTCCCGCCCTACCAAACGCATCACTGTACCCTACGTGACCAGAAAAACACTGGCACGGGTTCTGGCATTACAAGGAACACAGATGGCAGATAAGCCTGTTTCAAATCTTGGACGCCATATGCCATGGCTAAAAGATCGCCATTCCAAAGAAAGAACAAAGGGCGTCGTTGGCACGACTCCCTCCGTTGATTGTCCCGCCACCTACATCGGAAAAACTCAACAATAATTCTAAAGAATCGGCCAGCACAAAAACAACTTGCGCCAATTCAACCACGAGCGCAGCGCTGTTGCTGAGCACTGCGATGTCAGAGATCACCGTATTGATTTCGAGAAAACATCCGTCCTATCGATTGAGACAAACCCCCGGAGGAGACTTCCATTAGAATCATGGCATATTAAGACTACAGTGCTCTAGAATCCAAGGTAGTGTTTGGACCGGCGCGGCTCGGCAATGGGAGCTTGTGAGGCTGCGCCTGTCTGCAATAATCGCGGCGCTGCAGTCGACAGGGCAGCAGAAAGTAGCTGCAGCCCGCACGTGCAGCCGCTCGTGCTCGTGCACGCGGAGCACGCGCACAATCACCAGCATACTGACCCCACGGCCGATGCGCCGGTGTCGACCCCTACCGCGATTACACCACACGCCTCACGCAGCCGCTCCGGTCCCGAAACTACTCTGTATTTTAGTACACGGTAATTCAGACCATACAAGGAAACATCAACAGGTGCTTGGCGATTTAGCTACGGTATACACCAACGGACTCCGGCATATGACGAAGGAAACAAAACAAAAAAAATCACAACCTTTTAGAAGAGGTAGAAGCTGCGAGTCAGCGTTCATACCCGCGTTCAGAAGAAGCTACTCCTCAACGGACACGTTTGCCCCTGATGAAGTAGTCAAGTTGGTTCCAAAACGTAGGGTCCCTTAACATTTAGGGTTGGGTTGGTGTATATTTCACTTCCTCGTAGCGAACCTGCACATTGTACCTAATACCAAGCTGAACCACTGCAGACAGTACATAAATATCCCACGATAAATTTAACTCCTCTTTTGTAGGGTTGCCCTCACAGAATTTTTAAAAAATATCTTGAAATAGACGTCTGGTCACGCGGAAAAAAGTAGTGAAGGCTTTACATGGAAATAGTTTGGTATCCTAGAGCAGGCAGACAAACTTGTTTCCCTAACAATTTGAATTGATTTATGACTAAACAAAAAGTTTAACGCGCCGAAGGACCTTAATGAAAAAGCGTTCGTTCGTGTTTGCGTTTTTCGTGAGTCCGTCTGTTTTGCGTTTTTTATACCTCTACTTTTTTGCTTAGAAATAATCCACTGTGGTTTTTTTCCTCCTTTTTTAGCGACAGCTAGTTTGTCTGGCAGTAACTTGGGTCCAAACGTAAGAGAAAAATTACGTCTAATAGAAAGACACATTGAAACATAACAATATTTCAAATTAATATTTGTATATTTCATTAAACTGAAACATGTCAACTGAACGGCGCACAGAAAAGGCGCTATTTAGACGTCAACAAATATGCACAATATTTGGACAGAATTGCTTAGATACGCAAAAGCAGAGTTCGGGTTTTGCACTCATAAAATTATAGAAAGTGGTGAGGAACCTGCTTACGATAAGATCTTGATCCGTGCTATGTTGTAACCCATATGCATGTATCGTTTTAGTAAAAACGACTAACCTTTGTGACGCTTTACAGAACGGAATCATTCAGAACACATATCGAATAACTCCCATGTACCACATGGAACGATCGGAAACGGGAATACTTGCTCACGAATTGGTTAAACTTGAGGAGCCTCATTCATCTCTTCGCGGGGACTGTGAGTAGTTAAAGTTTTCACTTTTGTGAGTGGTTAGTTTTGTCTAACAAACACTACCTTGTCATAAGCGTTTCACTGAAGATATAATTTTTTTAACACTCCAAGAAATATAAGTGAAACAAACTTTGGTGTAAAGATATCACAATGAGAATATACTTTCAAGTGCACGCTTTAATTAACAGAATAGGTCCACGTGCCTAGCTCGCTGAGACGAAGTTGAAGACTACAATTAGCATGTGAAGCTAAGAGAAGAGGAGAGCGTTATTGTAAATAAACATAAAGATGGCGACTGTACTAATATGACCTGCCTTCCGGGCCTCATATCTTGGAACACTGCAAAATGCTCATCCGACAAGGTTTCAGTAAGCTGAAATCAGGGTGAGATGTGGGCTACATTTGAAATCGACACTCGTGAGTCATGACCGGGGTAGTCTTCGCTGCACTAAATGTCAGCCGCAAGGTGAAATGCACGCTTTTCTACCACAGACGGAAAGCGTCAACATTTTCGTTCGATATCTATTTGGCAAGTTTTACCTTCATACCAACTACAGCGCTGATGAGACTGCTGTTTGAAGAATCGATTGCACTCTGTTTCTCAGGGTGCTCGCACTACAACACAACAGATGATCCAGCAGTCGGAACTATTGAGGACAATCGCTTCGACCTGGCAAACGGTGAACAAGACCCACCTAGATGCAAAGCCCAACACCTTTCAGGGAGGCTCAAGCAGGCTTCACCGCTGGATTAACTTTTAAGACTAGGCATGTGGGCGAAACTACTAGAACAACAAATGACGACAAGTTTGGGAACTTGTGCATCTTTCTTAGTGGAATGGCCGAGAAGTGCTACGAGCTAGGAATGCTGTCACATAAAGATGAATCGCACCAGGAACTGAAAGAAGACTTCCTTTTCTCGTTCGGCGAAAACAAGGTTGAATCTGGGGAATAATAGTTTTCATGAACAAAGAAGCCCCTCCCCCCCCCCCCCCCCTCCTTAAATATTTCATTTGTGAAGAGGGTGCTTCTGCAACTCGCGGATTCAAGGCTACCGTAGTCTTTACTCGCTCCTCGTATTATTCATAGGTTGACAAAGGAACTACAAAAGCGCATCCAAGGGAAGATCTCCTCGACCACTGCAGAAATTTCAAAAATGGAACAACTCTCTGGATTTTGCATTACAAATCAGTGACAAAATTCATGCAAGCTGCTCAGGGCTGACGAAGCCCACGCATGTGCCAATATATCTGTACCTTCAGGCAGCGGGACCTCTGCAGCAAAATATTTCCACATACTGTTTGAACAAATGCCCCTTCCTGGTGATTGGAGACAAAGAGCGACACTTCCACTGTCATTATTATGTCTCGTTGCGTTGTCACGCATGAGCGCAGCAGGAACGCGCGATTGTTGATAGTCGCCACGCCAAAAGCGATATCTTCGGCATCGCAATTTTTTCTTTCATTTGTTCTTGGCAGCAGCCGATAAAAGTCGGTCGCGCTGTCACCGGTAGTGTTCTTCGGTTTTCGTCTGTCGGCAAGCTTGCCTGGATTAAAAAGTCCGTCTTCCCTGCTTCCGGTGCCGTCTTCTCGTCGTGTCGCTTCCGGTGTCGCTTCTCGTCGAAATGCAGAAAAAAGGTTTTTTTTTTCTGCATTTCTGCCGTCTTTTTTTAATTTCTGCCCAATCATACGGGGAGAGATTATTTTTATAAACAACTCTAACCTACCCTATGTTACGGTTGACGCAAGTTGCAACAATCTACAAGCCTTAAATGAATGCGGGGCTACCGCTGTTGTGATTCAGAGGAATAAAGTTAAGAACGCCAACATATTCTTCGACGACCCCATTGAGGTTCTGAGCTACGACAGTGAAAAACAATGTCTACAACCAGTGGATGCAAATAACATTGGCTTACAGACGAAAACACGCTAAAGCCAAACCTTTGGTAAAACAAAAATGGCCTATCAACTGCTTCTGCCCAATCATTGAGGAGCTACTACTTAACATCTATTGAACAGGTCAAGTGAGCGTAGGCAGATTCTGGGATACTCACTCAACCTTAGAGAAATAAATTCTCCAAATACCTTAGTCAGTAAAGGAGGTGACACAAATGTATCCCAAACATCAATGCGCCAGAGTTTACATGGAAGCGACTGCTATCGAGGTGCCTTTTTGACTGAAAGTAGTCAAGAGAAAGCCTTAAAACATGACAAGAAAAAACTAAAATATGGCTCAAATCGAAACTGGACAAGATCCTAGTCGCAAAGATAATCTTATTGTCTACTTTAAGCTTTGCGCCACAAATCAATCAACGTCCGAATATATATTTAAATAATTTCTTTCAGCAGCCGGAGTGGCGCAAGCTACCGCCCGGTAAATACATACAATCCATCCATCCAAATATCCATCCTACAATAGAATACATACATATTCTGGGAGTGCTCTGGTCGCCTACAGGATGCCTCGCGAGAAAAAGGAGTAGATTGACGAGTGCAAATCGCTAGGCAGAAGTGGCGTCCATTGAGCTCAGCACGTTCGTCTTGTCAATACGAGGCCTAAAACGTGAAGAGCGCTCGGGCTAAGGAGTGAGAAGCAAGGTAGACTCCGTGTGATACTACCAAGGCTTCAATGAGGAAACGAGGTTCGTCTCAATTTAAGCAGCATAACAATAATAATAATAATAATAATAATCCTTTATTTATTTAGTGTCCCAAAACAACCGTGAGGTTTTAATCTGTCGGCACATACGCAAAAAAAAAAAGGACTTAATGAGACATTGTTTTAGGCATGGTACAGCAGTATGTCAAGATCACGCTTGAAGAAAGCAAAGTCACGGAAAATATCAAAAGATGATGACGCTAAGTCGTTCACTGAAATTTGCATGCAAATTAACGGTGTCAGTCTGTCCTTCAAGGACGGGTAGAATACAGAGTGCTTTCTATAGACGGGAGCAGGTGCGTGGAAATGTACAGAGCTTAGCACGTCAGCATTACACTGACCATGGATCACTTTGAGTAAAAATATAATATCACGCGAGAGGCTACGTGTCGATAAATTTTGTAAGCTTAAAGTGGTAAGAATATATTCGTAATCATGATAACACCTTTTATTAAAAAGCCTGTCGTACACAATGCCAACAAACCGTTTCTGTACGGATTCAATTCGTGACGCATCAAAGGCCGTCAGCGAGTTCCATATCACACTACCAAACTCAAGTTTAGCACGTTCTAGACAAGAAAATAAGCGAACAATGCATAAAGGATTCTTGAAGTCTCGAGACAAGCGAGATAACAAACCCAGCATTCGCATGGAAGAGGAGACAATTTGTGTGACATGATAAAAAAAAGAAAGTGTGGCATTAAAAAAGATCCCAAGGTCACAAACCACAGTGACTCGTGCGATTGTGGCAGACTGGAATACGTAAGTGTGAGATAGTATATAGCGCTTTCGAGATATTGACAGAACGTTTGTTTTGTTTCGATTAATATGCGAAAACTTTTCAGAGCACCACTCATATACACGTAGTATATCGGTTTGTAGAAGACTGCAGTTGTAGGATGACCGTACATTCAAAAAAATCTTATGTCGTCAGCAAACATTAGTAAGTGCGAATTTCGTACGCACAATTACAGGTCCTTTACAAAGACGAGAAATAGGAGAGGTTCAAGTTAGATCCCTGAGGGACTCCAGGTGTTAGCTCAAAAGTATCAGAATAGCTGTCTGAAATCCTAACGGTGCTCTGACGTTCAGTCAAATACGTCTTGAACAAAACCAATAGTCCAGGTGATACTCCGTACTAGGATGATTTATACAAAAGGAAATCATGGCTCATTTTTTAAAAGCCTTAGTCATGTCGAAATACACACTATTGACCTGACCACGGGAATAAACTATAGGAACTGTATATTCAAGAAACGAACAGAGATTCGTTTCCACAGAGCGACCCTTTAATTAGCCGTGTTGTAAACTGCTAAATTTCTGTCGAAAATAATAGGAATCATGCGAGTAAATAACCATCTCAAAGACCTTTGAAAAAGCACACAATAAAGATATAGGTCTGTAGTCGTTTACTTTACACACAACGCAACTTTTGTGTATCGGAACAACAACCGACCTTTTCCATGAGGCTGGAAAAACGCCAGTTCACTAAGAGAGGTTAAATATGTGTTCTAAAAAGGAGCTATAACATTCGCACAACCCTTTAGAATAAAGATTGGAATCATATCTATCCCTACTGACAACTTTGACTTTAGTTTCATTATTGCTTTTAAAATATCATCTGTGTCAACATGAGCGATGGCCAAAGAATTGTGGCAACCTAGATTGTTAACTTTGGCACTACCTGAAAATAGACTTGAAGAGTGGCACTCTTAAAAAATTCCTTGGAAAAGGTTCGCGACTTCTAAAGGAGATGTGTAACCAGTGTCAGTCCGTAAATATACAGTGTTAATTGCTTCCCGCGTCTGCTGCTTGACAATTTACCAACACGCCTCCAAAGTTCCTCGAGAGAAGCAACGTCGAAAAGGTGTCGCATTTCAAAATAGTCTGCAGCGAAAGGCAACAAACACAACCCCGTTTTTTTTAAAATAAAACTTTGGTTGGGGCTAGGTGGTTCACACAAGCTTGCCGTACGCAATAGTTCGGGTGGTTATCTTGCGGAGCACTGCAAATGATGTGGGGGCGAACCTTTGTTAGAGCGCAAAAGGTTTATTAAGAAAGGGAATGAGAATATGCAAAGAGAATTAATCGAAGCTTTCTGTATACACAGAGCGGCTGACAGATGCGTAAGCATGCCCCCCCCCCCCCCCATCTCTCTATCTACAAAACAAAGAAATTGTGTTTCTTGAGGGCTGTGTGTAATGAGTGATAGAAACTTTTATCAGTTGCATGTGTTTAGGCAATTAGGTTCGACGTTTTGACGATGATTCGTGTTTCATTAAATCAGATTGAAGTTGGCGCCTGGCCGTGTCGTACGTGTGTCTTTTTTCGTCCTGTTTTGTTCGCGCCTTTTACCTTTTAACCGTTTTCTTAATTTGTTTTCTTAATTATGATGAAAAGCAAGTTATTTTAACCCAAGGTTATTTTTGTAGGTTGTATTTTTTATGGGTAAACAAGGACGACAGAACAAGAGTCAATTTGTCACATCTCGAAGTTGGTTAGGTCGTTCATGTGAATAGATGTAAATATCTGGGTGTAACAATTGAAATATACTTAAAATTATGAAACCATGTCAATATATACTGCTCTGGCAACCCAGCAGTTTTGTATTTTGAAAGAGATTTATGCACGCTACTATAAGCGCTGAGCATACGGTTTACAAAAACAATTATTCGACCAATACTAAAACACGAAAACATGATATGGGACTCCCAGCCGAAAAACACACTAAGAAATTAGAAAATGACATATTGGGAGCTATGTATACTACTTTTAGATATAAAAGCACAAACCCTGTTAGTGCTATGTTAAAGTAACTCGGCTTTGCAATTCATTGTGATCAACCTAGAAATGCGCGACAAAAGTTGATTTTTACAATGCATCATTGCCGTTTTAACATTGATCACACTCAGTGTATAAAACCCTGGGTAACCCGTCCTTTAGAAATAGCCATTCTAAAATGATTCAACCATTCAAACGTAGATCTAATGTTTGAGTGTTTTCTGCTCTCTTAAAATACATACGAGTTAAACATTCTTCCTCAAGACATTGTTATTTAAAATTCTCCCACTGCATGTCTTCGGAATTTCGAGCGCTTGTATACCTAATTGTTGTTATCTTAGCATACATTATGCAAAATATGTTAAAACATTTTTCTTGTTAAAGATTTCTTTTTTCAAACTGCGGGTGTTAGTGTTGTTCTAGAGTAGAATCATGAATGCAGGTTTTGTCAATGTCAGTGTTAGTATTGTCCTTTCCTTTAAGGCTGCTACTTTATATTTGATCTAGAATATAAAATGAGACAGATTAATCTCTTGTAATGGCACTATAATAATTCTCGAGGAACTTACCAAAGAAGAAGTACCATTCGAATAGTCAAACTAGTGCGAGACTGCGAATATTCCATCAGCCATATGTCCAGTGATTATGTACTCACACCACAGGACTTCCCAACTACCTATCGAATTGAATGCCGATGGTTCACACTACAGTACCGGGGCCTTGTGATATGAGAGACACCACTGTACACTTTAACTAACAGCTTAGTGCTGTCGAATATTATTACTCTTTCAACATTGTTCGAAATGGAAATCAACTGCACAACTGCCGAAAAGAAAGCACTGCGATTCGATATTGTCGATCATACCTCGCAGAAAAAAGTTTAAGCTTTATACCGTCTATAAAGCCTGGACCTACCTTTTGGGTTTGACAGAACTGAAAGGTAAGCTAGAAAGAATGAATCAATGAACTACAGCAGTTTAAATTCAAAGTGAGTCACTGCGCCCTGGAAACAAGCTGCTTAACCCAGATGCATAGCCGCGTTCAACTTTAGATGTTCCGTTGAAGGAAGCTAATCTCATGAAGAGGGGGGAGGGAACATGACGACTCAAGTTCAAAAACGGTAGATACACCGTGTCCGAAACACTCGCCCCAAACGTGCCACAACACAATTGCGATAGTCTAGATTCAGGGGGTCATGATGGCTTCTAGTGTACTCACAACAAGCTGGTGAAATGGTTTAGTGGAATGGCATGAAGAAATATATCAGGACCTTTGCCAAACTCTCCCCCCTAAGCCAAGTTCATAAAGCCGAGTACCGTCAAAGAACGGGTGCGGTAGTTCTCCCAAAATATGCAGCAAAACCCTCTGAAATTGTTCCACCTTGACTTTTCTGAGCTGAAAAAAAAGCTGAGGAGTGCAGAAATCTCAATCGCTTAGATGTATGGTCGCCGCCCGCCCTGGAAAGGAAGATGTGGATAGCGCGATATCTTGAGTAACATAATAGATTCAAGATCGTGACAAACATTAATTCAGAAAATGGCCCGGTTTTCGTAACCAAACATCTCCGTGAGTGAGCACAGCAGCGTGGAAACAGCTTGCAATTTTCAGCCCCGTAGCTGGCAATGGCATGACAAAAGGGGTCATAAGAAGCGTCATACTGTATAAGACGATGTTCCCGGCCTTCAAGAAGGGATGAAAACGATGCCTTGAGGTGGCGATTGCACATCACAACTGTTCGCACGCCGCCGTTTTCGGATGCAGCAGATATACTACATGCACAGCCATTTGGAAATTTCTCAAAAGTCGAAGTTGAAGAGAAAAAAAAAACTGACAAAGTATTGAAGGAAAGAACTAGTGTAAAAAAATGTAACCCCTGCAGAGCCGTCAAATACTCAATCTTAAGCGGAATGACTTTATTCCTGATCGTAAAGGCCTCTTCGGTAGAAACTCCAAGTTCCTTGTTCTTCTTGTCGTTAAAACGACCGCTCAGCGAGGTATTTAAATGACCGTTAGGTGTTTAAACGACTGTCGACAGCGTAAGTCCGCTACAATTGCTAATATGTTCCTTTATCATCCCAAGAGCGGTCACTTTTAAGGTATAGAACTATCAGTATACAAATTAAGGCGAAGATCTGTATGTAAAGCGAAGGGAAGGTGGAATATGAGATTGTTAAAATACGCAAAAATAGCGACTTCTCTTTTCTATTCTGCCTTCTGGATTTTATGCTTTAAAATAGAAAAATTTCATATAAAATTATACTAGAAATATCAAATGGATATTTCAATGCACCAAACTGTTTTTAAAAATCACAATTTCTCGCGTAAAATTACAATACTAGTATTCTCTTCGCGCATTGCTTGCTATTCCGAATTACTTCCCGAATAAATTTGCAGATTTCGCAGCGCCACTGAAGCAGCCTATTCACCTACTCACGCCGAGGAGCACTGAACGTAAAGTACCGACGTCGACTGCAAAATTTACTCGAATCTTTATTCTACTCATCTCAGTGTTCAATTACTATAATTTTAACGATTTGAATCAATTTGTTTCTTTTTTTTTATTTGGTACAGTGCCTGCAGTTGTGTACCCTGAAATTCTGGTTCTTGCTGACATCGATATTAAGAAGAGCGTGGGCCGTTCCTTAGCTCTACAGTTGTACGTGGGCCTACTGGTGGCAGCTGTAAGTGACTATATTGCGCACAGAGTTCTGCTAATCAAATGTACGGGTTGTAGTGTTGTAGTTCACTTTGAAAACATTCGTATAACTTTCACACAACAGGTGTTACGAGGACCTGATCTTAATACACTGCGCTAAGCTTGCTGTGTTCTCACTTGTATGTTTTACAAGCCGTTGATTTAGATCCTTATGCTTTAAAAGATTCCAGATTATTAAAATGCTTTTAGTCGAGATAATGTCTCCTGCCACGACAAATGTTTGTGAACCAGTATATTGTGATAGTTAAGAAACGAAATGCCTAAGATGCACTGAACTGACAATCGGGGGAAGATGTCGATTAAATTGGAACCGATTGGACACAGGCGCGATATTTCAGGGTGAAGCATTCATACCAAAGATGCGTCACATGCACAGCATCTTTAGTCTTTTTAGGTGCGTTTTCGTTCGGTTGTGGTACCAGAGACCAGGACAGCAGGATCACTGAATCCCCTTGCCCCCCCCCCCCCCCCCCCAAACGCATTTTATTTAAATTTGCTATACGAGTAGACAACGCGCTCGCTTGCGCCGAATTTATTGGGTTTCGCAATTTTGAGAGACCAAAGGAAAAGTGTCAGAGACAAGGCGTCGACGCGTTGACGTCACGACGGAATCAGTTCCGGAATTTGATTTTGACATGTCGAAACGAGCCTCGTCGTGGGCAAGCTACGTTCGTACAAAATGTTTCATGCACGCCATGAATAAATGTTATGAAAATGCAACTTTTGCAACCACAAAATTTTATTTAACCATGATGACGTCGCGGCTCACGATCAGAAAAGCACTCGCAAGGAGGTGTCTGGTAGAACAGGAGGGTGCTGCTTCCTGATTAAAAAGCGCGTTTGCGCGCAGTTTTTTTTTCTATTTTTTTGTTTGGTGCAAGGGAGCCTGGGGGGGGGGGGGCGATACCGTTTGGAATATTTTAAGGCATTAAAATAAAATACCGAATCTGGTGCGCCTTGCCCTTAGAAGTACCCCGCCAATTAGGCCAAACCAAGATTTTATTTTATAATATATAACATGCCTACTATGAACGTAAAATAGGTTAGACTATGTAGTGATACAGATAAAAAAGCGCAGCAAACACCCGACATGAGAATAATATCATTGTCATCGCGTGACGTCGAATGTTGCGTTGCGTGATGCACGAAGTGACCACGTCAGGTGGACCACTAGACATGAGCACGAGTTTACACGTCTTGGTATAAACAGGAACGTACCGACTCTAACAAACCAATAACGTATTCTATACGTACAAGCATTTAATTTGTCAGGAATGAGCACAGCGTGCTCCGAGATTGTATTGATCATGGGATACTATATGAACTGAGATGTGCGAGCTAAAGCTAATATATTAAATAAAGTTATTAATTGTAAGCTAATTATTTTGCTAATTAACCTAATACACTCATATTATGTCAATTACTAAGATATACATACCATTCTTTAACTTCATATACATGCGTTGCTCTATTTTAGCTGCTTTTATGAAGCATGGACTCCTGGGGTGGATGTATATGATCCGGAAAAGTGTGCTACTGCAGTGTGCAAAACAAATTTTTATCAGAGGTCTTTTAGTTGTGGGTTATACCTTGTGA
The DNA here is from genome assembly GCF_016920785.2 of Ixodes scapularis. Classification (NCBI taxonomy): domain Eukaryota; kingdom Metazoa; phylum Arthropoda; class Arachnida; order Ixodida; family Ixodidae; genus Ixodes; species Ixodes scapularis. The sequence goes on along the minus strand of NW_024609879.1, from coordinate 138,806,766 downwards.
AATGTCAATACGTATCTTTGCACGTAAGCAAAAGCAGAACCTCAACCTTAAAACGTTGAGGTGCTGCTTTTTCTCACGAGCAAAGCTAGTTGTTGAAATTTAACAAGGTTGAGCCTTGTGAAATCGGAAAGGTTCAAGGACGGAGGTTGGTGATTCTGCTGAGAGTTAGCCCAAGATATCACTGAATGCAGACAAAAAACACGTGTGACGCGTCCGAGGTGGCAGATTTTCACAATATCGAGATTACGTTTCCTTCTATCGCTCTCGTTGGTAACCTCACTGCAGTATTACTTTTAGAGGATTTAGCGGAGTCAATTTTTAATATGGGCGCCAGCCGTAGTTCCAAAAAAAGCGCGCATTTCCTCACGTCATACTTAGTATATTGACTGTCGACTCAACGCAGTCCTGTGCGCAAACGTCCGACTTATATTTTGATAATCTGTTCTGATATCTCACGGGACAATACCGTGAAGTAATATTACGAGGCAAAATGTGCCAGCCAGACACAAGTTAGAGACAAATTGAGCTGGTTACGTGCAGAAGCCGCACCTGTCGATGGTTTTACATCTAACCTCGGTATCCTTTCTACACTGCGTGTTTATCGTTATATATAACAGCTATTCGTGCTGCAGGAGGTTTGCAGATTTTTAGAAAACATATATTACACATATCAGGATACCTTTCTCTGATACCACATGGGTGTCAGTTGTTCACTATAAAGCAACGGCGCGAATTTGTCACAAAATACAAATTTTTATGGTCGTGTCTTCGATAAGTGCCGGCCCAGTAATCTTTCACCCTTAACTATGGTGCCTGAAACGTGCCTTTGAGAGGTCTGCTTAGCGTCCTTACCACAACGTGCTCGCGATATGGTATAAAGACGCGTCAAAGAAAGTCCAAAGCAAGAGATACGAATTGGCATAGTTGTGATAATTCGGGGACGTGTAGTTAAGATTTAAGCAGTAATAAAATACTTATCATTTTGAGCAGCTGAAACACCTTGCATGAAGTGGCATAATGAGGTTACCTATCATAGTGCCTGGTAACGAAAGACGTTGTTTCATAACCAATATAAATTGGTTAGAAATCAACGAATAGGTATTCAATATAAAAGGAGCTAGCATGGTCGCTGGTAATCTAAATTACCTAGTAAGAGACCGCCAAGCAGCAAGGTGCCCATTAAAATGGTGTAATAAAATAGGGGTCTTACTGTTCAGCGCAGTGTATTTTTACACTTATTTGTCTTCAAGCCTTGTTGTGCTTTCTGCAGCACGAATGGCTTTTCAACGCCGAACACCGTATGAAGGGGGTATTACTATAGTCCCCTCAGCATTCGGCATTAAAAAGCGTTTTTCAGTGCCAAGTTTACTTCTCCTCTTGGTCTAGCAGTGTCGTGGGGCGGCGTCCTGGCCACGCTGTTGCTTTGCCTGCCAACACCCCTCTCGCTCTATCTGCGTTGCCCGTAGCACCGCGAATACTTGCGTCATATCTTGGCGCAGAGCTGCTGTGTTGTTGGCAAATGGGAGACATTGCTTTGACGTTATTAATAAACGCCTTGCATGCTTTTCGCTTAAATTGGTGTTCAAGCAAGAGTGGTGAACAAACTATTTACTTATTAAATCATGAAAGGCTTCCTAAGAGAGCATCCAACACCCAAAATTTTGTCCGCTCGTGCATCCATGCATTTTTCGTTAAATTGAGCAGTCAAATCGACGTCACGTTGCCTAGCGTCAGGTGACCAATACACCAAGTGAAGAAATTGACGCGACGTGACTATACGTCAACTCAGTTTACACGCTAAATCTAACGGAGAAATTTATGTCTTACTACTGAAAGGCCATTTCAACTTCCCCGCTATAGTTGATAGCGAGGAAGTTGACGTCACGTGCCCTAGTCACCGATTTAGTTTTACCGGCAAAGAAAGTGGGAAAATTGACGTCACGTAACCTGAAAGGGGATCTTTTCCCGCTAAATTTAGCGGGCGAAATTGGCTCACGTGACCTGTTTTTACGCCACCTATACAACAAGCTAGTTCCCACATGAACTTTGACTGTAAAATATACCTCACGTGACACGTCAATTTCCTCGTCACATCCCTCCATCTCCCTCTGCCTCCAAGGGTGCGCTCCCAATCTCTCCCTTCCCCTCGCTCCCCTTCTCTTACTCCTCTCTCCCCAACTACCTACAATCCCCTTCCTCTCCCCACCATTCCCCCTCCTTTTCTCTTTATCGTCTCTCCCCATCCTCCTACAGTGCCTCCCTTCCCCACCCTTGGCCATGTGACATAGCAATTCGGTACGTCAACGATACTGTCCTCCTTTCCCCCTTTCTTCCTCTCCTCACCATTTGTGCCTGCCTCCCTCCTCAGTTTCCTCCCCCCCCCCTCTCCGTGGCCACGTGACACACCAATTCAGTTTGCGAAAATTGATTAAAATATAGGCTCTTCACTCCCTTAGTGACTGTTTAATGTCATCCCAATAATTCAAACAATCGCTCCTATACTCCGTTCACCAATAAGCTGAGACTACGGTGAAAGCTACGACCTCCTTGGACCAGAGAGCCCGGTCAGGTAATAAGAGGGAGGCGGCTGATTGGTCCGTCGGGCACGTAGCCTTCACCGCAGTCTAAGCTTAAGGGTGAACGAAGTGTAAATACTGCATATCATGCATTATGAAACTGTGAGCTTAGAAAGGGCGCTAGCAATTTTTTTAAAATTATTGTGATATTTTAGATGTTTAGGGAGTTCCTGAGAAAAGATAACCGTGTTTTTCGGGCCAGGTAACTAAACTGTTCTTTTCAGAAAGCTCAAACTCCGTGAGAATGTGATGCTAGCGTTTGGGATAGAACGTGGGAGTTTGAGAACATAACGTTACCCTAATAAAATATAATTGAGAAAAAAATGAATTATTCATGCGCCGACGTTCACCTAAGCCTATGGTCGTCAAAACATAAGTGGTCATTGTGGATGCTTGTGGGATTTATATCAGCGGAAAACACTTTTCAGCAAGGAAAAGGTATCGTGTTCTTTTCCTGACAAGTTTTTTCCACCTAAATAGATACTACAGGCCCCCACAGTGTCATTTGTTGTTTTGACGACATTTTGTTTAGGTGGATGTCAGATGATAAAGAAATTTCCTTTTCCTAAATTATCTTTTGATCCAGGTAATGTAATGTCCTCAATCTTTCGCGTTCTATACCAACCGCTGGTCTCATATTTTCATGGAGTCCAAACTTTTTGGGATAAATAGTTTATTAACCCGCGCTGAAACCAAAACGTTTTTTGTTTCTTTTTTTCTCGGGAAGATTTTTTTATTTTGTTTTATTTTGATTAGTTGTTTAATTTATTTATCTATAACCTATTTTCTTTTTTTTTCTTTTTTCCTTTTTATGCTTGCATTTATTGATTATATATTTTTACCAGACTGATTGACAAGTTCATTTATTTACTGATGTATCCTTGCGGTTAGCACATAAGAGGGTGGTGACAACTCTCGATGCGGTATCCGCGAATATACATTAGTGAATGAACACAGGAAAAAATCAGGGAGCATTGATTAGATAGCAACAACATCTAATTTTTTTTTTTAAAAAGAGCGTTCTCTACGCTTGAAACTACAAGCGTATGAAGGTGGCAACATTCATAGGGTGTAGGTAGTTTATAGAGTAGCAGAAGAAATTGGTGCGGGCATATTCAATGGCAACTTTGTGTTGATGATAAAGCCTATTGCGAAGCGTGTCATAGGCATAATAAATGTTATGCACGAAACCTCGAAGGCCTTTTCTTGCTATTTATTTGTAATTCAGGGAACGAGGCAGATTATAATTCACGGTGCCAATTTCTACTGACCGTTTTCTCAAGAACGAGACAGAGATAGAGCAATCGGAAGGTAAACTCTGCTTTTTGGGTTGGAAAATAATTAGAACAATTTTAGGCTGTTTGCAATAAACTCCAGGGGATGCCAAATCAAATAAACCAAGCAAGACGCGACTGGCTAATAACTATCTACATTTCGGTCTAGGCAAACCTTCGCTTTGAATCTCTGAAAAACCCACGCTTGAAGTTGAGACTATGTTCCGTGAAACAGATGACGGTGAGTACTGTTTTTTTTTTTTATATTTCGAAGTTTTTTTTATCATTGACTTAACGTGCTACTCATCATATTTCTTATCAGATTATCAGAAAGTCTAGTATGTATAAATTTAAACGAGGTATGCATACATATTACCATTACGAAATGAGAGCGATTGGAATAAATAAATCGAGTGGTAATATTTGCATTAGTTCCATGGGTATGCGCATGGAAGAAATGCAAATAAGTTAATGCTCGATTCGCCATTTTCACAAACGCATCCGAGCAAAGTACCAAAAAACCGCACCAGCAATGTTTCTGAAGTGTGAATTAGTCATAGATCAGTCATCGAGCAATAACGTGATTAACTGCTTCTTCTTTTCCTATTGAACTTCAATCCTGTAAAGACTGCTGCAATATAAGCTGGCCGAGGCTAGTGCTAGCCGAAAGGCGAAAAGTAGGGCATGTGGTGTCTCCAGGATGTTAAGCTATAACAGAGGCTGCTGTATTGCAGCAGTGGAAAACGGGGCAGTACATTCCAATGTCTTTTTAAACAGCTGACCGTGTCCGGAGCTCCACGCGTCGCCCTTGTGACGCCCGAGAGGGAACGGCGCTGGGTCAGCGTATATTGTAGCGCCTTGTATATCTGCAGCTTCGGGAGTGCACCAAATAAAAGTAAACAGACACTGCGCTGTATATCTACTTAGTTTGGCAAACATAATCTTCAAAAACTACTACAAAATATGTATTGTATATAAGAAGTATTGGGAGCAACGAATACGTGATTCTCACAAATATGACGAGCATATTGTGATGATCCAAGCTTAAAGGGTCACTGACATTAAATTAAAAAAAGCGTATTTAAAAAAGCTAACGACGAAGAACAGTTTGAAATATATATATATATATACATATATATATATATCGGGTGTTTTTGCGAAGACTTTCAAAAATCCTAAAAATTAAACGTCAAAAAAAAAAAAAACTTTCTTCGGGAACAAACTACCAGCCACGGCGGACGTCAGAGATTGCCAAAAAACATACTAATTAGCCAGCTAATTAATTAGAATTTGTTAATTAACTTTTTAATTAGGAGAAATAGACATATGGTTCCAATTAGAAAGTTGCTGAGCGTTATTTAAAACCACTAAATCAGCCGTTTTCAGAAAGACTTTGAGCGCGTGAGAAGCGTAGTAGTGCAGTAAAGTTACCGCTCTTTGAGCAGGTACAAAGCTAGCGGTTGCGATAAGGCGCCAGCGCGATTTTTCCGTCTCTTATCGAGCCCCAGCCTTGTACCTGCTCCACGAGCGGTAACTTTAGTACAATACTACGCTTTTCACGCGTCGAAAGTCTTTTTGAAAATGACTGATTTAGTGGTTTTCGATAACGCTCAGCAACTTTCTAATTAGAACCATATCTCTATTACCACTAATTAAAAAGTTAATTAACAAATTTTAATTAATTAGTTGGCTAATTACTATGTTATTGGCAATTCCTGACGTCCGCCGTGGCTGGTAATTTGTTCCCGAAGGAAGTTTTTTTTTTGTTTTTGACGCTTTAATTTTTAGGATTTTTGAAAGTCTTCGCAGAAACACCCGGTATATATATATATATATATATATATATATATATATATATATATATATATATATATATATATATATATATATATATATATATATATATATATATATATATATGTATATATATATATATCAAAATATATAATTGTTTTAGTGCGATATTGACACCACGGGAAGCAATTTAGGTTAAGATAGCTTTGCTCAAAGTCCAGCCCATTAGAAAAAGGATGCATACAGCAAGCAAAGCACCCCTTCTCAGCTATCATTGGCTGAAGAGGTGATTGGCATCCGGAATGTTGGTTGTAAAATATTTTCTACGGCGTCCCGTTGGAGTGTTTTTTTCGACATAAGTTTTATGTTTGTGAAGCAACATATTTAAATAAAGTAATTACTGTTTGCCAGCACCGGGTGTTGCCATGAAGGCTTTGGACAAATCCTTAAATATATGGTGGTTGTGGGGACAATCAACTCGTCGCCATCAAACTGTTAGCCACGGTGGACGTCACGAATTGCAAATATCATGCTAATAACCATATAAATAACTCATTTACTCCTTAACTGTTTAATTAATAAAATAAACATATGGATTGACTGAAAAACGTAATAAGTGTGATAGGAAACTTCTAAATTAACTAATTTTAGAAAGATTAAGGCAGGGGAAGCATTTTACGGCGCTCAAATTCGGACGCGTTTTTAGGTTTCGGTTTTCGAGCACAGGGCATCTTCAAGCCGGAGATGCGATATCTCATCGCCTCTCTCATCCCATACCGGAGTTGCGAAAATATCGGCTCGGTTTCATCCGAATCGCGCGGCATCATTCCACCACCCGGCACCTACGTTGCTAAATTTATGCCGCTCTGCGACGAAGCGCCGCCCGGTGTTTATATACTCACGTGCGTTTCCCACTAAACCAAGTTAGATATCTGCGCGCCGCGGGGCGACACATTAAGACGAAAGAACATAGCGCCCGTATGATTATAAACCGAGCGGGGTTTCTGCTTTGCCCAGGATGTTCCATTTTAATTCGAGGATATATTTTTTTTATCTGTGAAAGTTTTAGTAATGTGGTTTCTGCGGGCGAGTTTTACGCCAGTGGGACGTAATATGGGGCGTTACTCCTCACGTTACGTTGGTAATTAAGTAAAGCCAATTAAGTGTTTAATTAGTAAAACTAGACACATGGCTTCAATTAGAAACTTGCTGAAAGCCATTGGAGCACGTGAAAATCACTGGGGTGCGCAAGAGTTGCCACTCGTGCAATAGGCACAACGCCAGGAGGGCGTGAATGAGACTAACAAGATTATCGTCTGCGTGGTCGTGCGGCTAGCTTTTCGGCCGTTAACTCGACGACATTAAGGCATTTCATCCAGAGACAAAAAGGAGCACCGCTGGTGCTCTGTCTTTGAAATCAGGAGCGCTAGAAGCTTTCTACAAACCCCGGGTGACAAAACACGTTCTCTTGGCCAGGGAGGGAGGGGGAGGAGGGGTCAAAAAGAGGTGACGAGGCTACTTCGCTCTCATCATTCGCCTGGACAGGCGGCTAACAAGATAAAAGACATGTACCCTCGTAAGTTCCCGCGCTCATGTTTTCACAGAAATACACAGTGGATTGGAGTAGAGTAATGTGTCTAAAATAGCGATCAAGTGAATGTTCGAAATCAAATCCTTGAAGTTCTTCACGTCGTCTATGAAGAGCAGTGTGACTCAATGTCTACACTTCGATCGCCTGTCGTATCACAGGCATGCTTAATTTGTAGTGCCATTTTGATTGACTTTTCGAACCACTTTGTGACCCTTTGTGGTTCTTCTGACAGACATTTTGTTTAATTCCGCTTAATAAAATGCGAAGTTTTCAAAGCACCAACTTTTTGTTGGGCTGATGCCATCTTCCAAATACTTCAAAGTTTTAAAAATTTTTTATAAATTTTTTTGAAGGTTTTTATACTTTCAGTTACTGTTTTTTTTCCCGAAGCTCTGTAATCTATCGGTAAATGAGCAGCAAAACTTCACTTATACTTCCTTCAAAAGTAAAAGCAGCACGTGCATTGTTGTCGAGAGCTATACTCTGTTTCATACTTAGCGTGCAACGCTGTCAAAGTTACTGGCGCGAGCGTGAGGCTTGATCTCGTTGATCATTTGCACGCGTTCTCGCGCAAACAAAAGCATAGATGAAGCCACGCGCTCGCGCCAGTAGCTTTGACAGCATTGCACGCTAAGTATGAAACAGAGTATAGCGACGTAGAACAGGTGTTGCGGCGTGAACACGGTTTGAATGGCCTCCACAAACAGAAGGGCAGGCGAAAGTTTCGTAGACTTCGTAAGGGCGCCGCGACAACTGCGTCACTTGCGTTTTCTAAACATTTTTTTTTGCCTGAACTTTCACGATTATTCACCAGGATCTCAACATCGGGCACCATTACGCGCCGGTTGACGTGACGTAATTTGTTGTCACTTCGTGACGACTTTGATGCCTGACTGGTACAGTGCGCTGAGCACACCATTCGTTGCCGCGTTCCGAGCATGGCTGTGATAATAAAGCTAAAGATTTGGACTGTATTTCTGTAACCTTCCTTAGTAGGTATTCATTTGCCCGAGACAAATTTTCATTTTAAACTTTTTGTTTTTTCGTTAGCAAACACAGATGACAAATATTTATCAATATATATATGACGGAGGTGTGACGTATCTTGACCTAAATGCTACAATATATAATTTAGCATCGGAAGTGGAAGACACATCCTACGACGACTACGATTTGGTCATTCTCTTAACGCAGTAAGTACTTACTTTAATACGAATATAATTTATTATCACAAAGTTTTTGCCATCCTATCTGAGCGGACATTTTTTATTCTTGTTTGAAGCTGTTGATTTTATCACTTTATGCGTAATCGTCGAGATTAAATTAAAAACGCAAATGACAACATTTTTGGTTTTACTTCTAAGTTCTCAAATATTCACTATTGGAATTGTCTATTAAAATTTCCGCACATCCGTAGTTTAACCTCGATGTTGTAGTGGAATACTTCGTCCAAATTGCGACATAAAAACAAACTTTTAGTGTAAGCTTCGTCAAAACATTAAGCGCTGTAGAAAATCAGCCATCTGCGTTTGTCACGACCCTGCGCGCGAAGCATTTTATGGCTTTCTGAAAAACCGCACAAATTCGACGGGTTTTTAAGTTTCGGTTTGTTATCGGAGCGCATCTCGGCCCCGGCAGCATCGCGCCCCGTGGAGAGATAGTGCAACCAGACTCTGCTGCGTCGCACGATGGCAGGGCAGCAGAGGTTGGTTGCACTATCTCTCCACGGGCGCGGTGCGTTGGGGCGGAGATGCGCTCCGATAACAAACCGAAACTTAAACACCCGTCGAATTTCTGCGATTTTTCAGTAAGGCGTAAAATGCTTCGCGTGCCTTCTATCGTTCTGCAATTTGTTGATTTAGTGGTTTTCGATGATGCTGAGTAATTTTCTCATTTAAACCATGCCCTTAAACACAATATTAAAAAAGTTAACTACGCAAAAATAATTAACAAGTTAATTATCCGGGACTTTAGTTATTTTCTTAAATCGGCCCCTGGCCCAGGACAAAAACGCCACAAGCCTTTTTTCGTTGTGATAAGTAGTTTTTGCAGGGGCGGTTTGGCCTTCGTTTTCTGAAACACCCTGTATGTCTTGTATGGTTCTTTTATACCGAGTCTATCAAATAGCGGCCTAGCTCTTTAAATCAACCGTAAAATTCGGTTTCTTAACCTATATCGCGCTACAATTTTGTGCAGCGTTGCCCACAGATGGCGCTTTTCTTTGTACAGTTTGCAAACAGCAAATTTACCTGGGGAAAAAGTGAAGAAAGAAAAAAGCTTAATTTCTTTGTAAACGCAGCGAAGCCACTTGTCTTCAATCAATAGGGCGCCCTATTGTTTGAAGAACGGTGGCTTCACTGCATTTTCAATGAGACCTAAGCCTTTTTCTTTATTTACTTTTTCCTCAAATAAATTCGCTCTTTGCAAATTTTACAAAAAGGGCACCATCTGTGGGTAACGCTGCACAAGATTTTAGCGCGATAGGTTAAAAAGCGAATTTTGAGGTCAATTTAAAAAGCCTGGCCGCTATCTAAGGCACCCGGTAGATTTTATGTGGTTCTTATATGGTCATTGTATGTTCTTATATACCTTGTATAATGCATATGTGTTTATTGGACACAAACATTTTTTATACAAATGAGATTTCTCAATAGGGATACAGGGTGTTGGATTTAAGTTCCAACATATGTATCTTTAAAAATCCGTAAAGAGACTTATCTGGTTTGCGGAGGTGAGTTATGCGGCCGAAAACATAATGCAGGAGTGATCTTCACATTAAGTCGAACAGTTAACTAACATTTGTTTATCAGCCTTTTATTTCGCAAAATAAAAACCCATTCTTTCCATTAGAAAACTGCTAAGTCATATAAAACCACTAAACTAGACAATTTGAGAACAAAATTGAAGCGCCTATTGAACCCAGCGGTGCGCTGAGGTTTCCCCTCGAGCAATAGGTGCAACGCTGGTGCTCCGAAAAACCGGATGATAATATTTTCCTCCGCGTTTTCACTCGGTCATCGTTGCGCCTGTTGCAAGCGCCTTAGATTTAGCTTGCCACGTGCTTCCAAGTTTTCTGGAATTGACTAATTCAGTAGTGTTAGATGACGCTCCGAAAGTTTCTAATTTGAACCATATGTTAAATTTCGCTAATAATAATCCATAGACCTCACTAGTCAATTTTCACGGCATTTTAAAATGAATATGTTCAAATTAAAATCAAACACCATGCAAGCAAAGCTAATCAGCCCACGTTGTCTAAAGCCGGAGTGTTTGTGTTCCTTAAATTCACTTTGGCTAACACAAGTGTTACAGGCACACGGCTGCAGCCTGTAAAAATTGCATTGGTGTAGGCGTTACCTGAAAAAAAAAACGAAAGACGTTACTCGTTACTTCCAAATCGCGTTATCGATACCGTTACCGATAAAATATAACGCACGTTACTTTTGCGTTCCTTTTTTTTAAATATGAATTAACAGGTCCTACCCTTTTGACGCTACAGATATGCATAAGCGCCATATTTCAAGAAACATTATGTTCCTGCGAAAACTGAACATGATTGCCTTATCTTTTTACGGTTTCCCCGAAATACTGCGAAGGAAAAAACACAAAGAAAAACACAAAACTAAAACATTCGCAAGCCTTGCCGCCTAGAAACACGAAAAAATTGAAGTGTAATTTGTTTATTAAGTTTCGGAAAGATAAAAGTGACAAGTAACGTAACTGCCCCGTTAATCGAGATATGTAACGTACTTACGTTACCGCTTACTGTACTGAAAAAAATAACGGGTACCGTTATGCGCTACCGGAAAAAATAACTCGTTTCCGGTAACGCCGTTCCCAGTTACGCGTTGCCGCCAGCACTGTGATGCTGGCGCAAGCTTACAAGCCAGTTTTAAGATGGAAATGCATGAGACGAAATGCAAGTACTTACACTAGCCAAAGTGGGTAGGAAACAAAATCGACACCGAACCTGAAGGGAAAGTTTGAAATTCACAAAATATTAATTTTGGTTTTTGTTTACTGTTTCGAGAACGCTGAGCTTCTTTCTTCGTGTGTTTGAAAGTGTATGTTTTAAGTTAAGAGAATGCGATATTTCTAATAATGGACAAATCGCTTACACAGGTTCGGATTGGCGGAACGTAAAGACAACGTGTTGGACAAAACACTGCAAGGTACGTACCAACAACCTATCGGTAATGAAATCTCTCTAGAAATATACAATTAAGTCGCCATAGACGTTGCCATATAACCCCTCGAATTAGATTTTCACAAAAACAGAATTTGTGGTCTCTTCTATCACAAACTTAGCTATACCAGGCATAAATATTTCATGACAATCAAGAAAGTAAACATGGCTAATAGTAGTAAAACACTTCAGAAAGAGCCGGGTCAGTTAATCTCGGTAACTTTGCGCGCAGAATCTTGAGGGAGGTATAAGGATATTCGGACTTTGACCAATGAAGTGCGGGAATTACCTCCTGTCACATGTGAAACAAAGTACAGAAAGCTATTTTTCCGTGCACGCACTTGTTCATTAAAAAAAAAAATGTGACAAATCGAAGGCCAAAGTTCAAGTGATGTCTCTGGGGTACCACCTCGTTTCCTGTTGGGTGTCGTCTTCAGAGTCCCCAGCCGCTCCCTTCGTGATTGTTGACTAAGGGTTTACCATCGCCGAAGGTCGCGGTGAGCGATCGATACAAAAGACGGTTTGCCACGGGGCTGACAGCGAGGCTAGTTGCGGAGGGAAACATGTTTCTCCTTTAAATTCGAGTGTACCCTAGTGACGTGCCACCGTAGATCCCGTGAAGGACGGTCCAAACCAGGCCGCCAAATGTCACCCGGAATAATGTAAAGAACGGAACCCATTTTCTTTTAAGAACTTCCGCAAGCCGGGAAAATTAGGGAGTTTCCATAGAATGCGATTCCTTCTCCGCTTTTCCCTCCGCAACGAAGAAGCCGCTACAGCGCCTGCGCACCGATGGCCTTGACCGTAAAGTTTCGGGTGTCGTAGCGCGTGGCGGAGAGCGTTGTGCGACAGCGAAAACGATCTACGAAAACTCCCTATTGAATATCTTCGGAGCTGTCTAGAACAGCTGAGAAACAGTCAGCGCCCCGCAGAAGGGCAGAATTGGAGGCGGGTTAAGCGGGAAAGGGTAAAACGCACATTAGGGAGTTTTCGTAGATTCTTCTCGCCGTCCCGCAACGCTCTCTGTAACCAGCTACGATACCCAGAACTCTACAGTCAAGTCCATCGGCGTGCAGGTGCAGTAGCGCCTTCTTCGTTGAGGAGGGCTGAGCTGTGGGGGAACACGGTCTACGAAAACTTTCTATTAGTCTCTACGGGAAAGAGAGGGAGAAACGGCACCCTTTGTGTGACTCCATGGTGACTTCGTGGGGGAGAATACAACAAAAGCAACTGTTTCTTAAGCCTCCTTCTCTCCTTTAGTAGGGTTTCCCAGTCACCCGTACGCGATGACTCTCTCGTCACCATCGATGTCTTGCGAAACCACCGCCCCGATTTCCTGGTCGCGGGCATCGGTGTCTAAGTTTAAAGAAAGGCTGACATCAGGATATGCAAGCACGGGCGTGATTGTCAGGGGTCTCTTCAGCTGGTCGAATGCAGTTTGGCAATGCTGTGACCAAGCAAAACATGGTTTGCTTCTCCGGGAGTTTGTGCAAACGGCGCGGCGGTCGCGGCGAAACTCTTGATACATTTTTGATAATAGGAAGCGGGATCCAGAAAAGAACAGCCATTAGAAGAGTTTGTTGGAGTGGGCCACTTTAAGATTTTCTCCGTTCTTGCTCAGTCAGTGGCGATTCCTTTGGCAGATATCTCGTGGCCGAGAGAAACCAGTTAAACATAGAAAATAGCACAAAAAAGACAAGGACAAGACGTATACAGGGCAAGCGCTATTTTATATGTTTAACTAAGATGAACCAACTAGCCCAACGACGTACCCTACGAGATAAACTACTTTTTCGAAAAAGAATCGGCATTTCGACAACTTGATCTTAAAGGATGCACTTCGGAACCGTTCAAGAACTCAGCCTGAACGTCCGAAATCTTCACCGAGCGTTTGAATAAAAATAATGATCGTCGCCAAATAACAAAAAACACTATAGGACGTCATCTACGGTTTTCTGCATAAGTCGCTGGAAGGTTACCGGGGCATGGCAGAGACCGAAGGGAATGACTTCAAATTCGTACATACTAGAAGGCGTTGTGAATGCCATATTTTTCGCGTGAAACTTCCACCATGTTTATTTGCGAATATCCCAATGCGAGGTCAGGGGTACTAAAGTATTTGACCCAGTTCAGCGCCTCGATGGTGTCATTGATTCGGGGAAGAAAGAAGACGTATTTTCGTGTCACACTATTCAAATGACGATAATCCACCAGTTAAAGCTGTTGGTCCTCCCGGTAGTGTGGGAGGCAGGTTCCGCTCCGATGGTCTGGAGCGTGGTGGCACGAACGTCGCTGAATGACGGGTCGACTCACTGCTTGTAGAGAACTATGTGTATTTATTTACACTCTAGTTACAAGTCCCGACTTGGGAGATCATCCTGCCTCGTCTAAAATCTTGACCTCCCGTCCCCAATTTCCCTCAATCAAATTCAAAGTCCGAATCTCCCAAAATCCTCTCCGCACTCTTTTCGAAGGCCCGTAGGAGCCTCCTTTCCCCTCAGGAACCGACCAATCATTTAAAATTCCACCATTCACACGTGGTACACTGTTCTCCAATGGTCGGCGAGCTGTCATCCTGGCGCTCCAACCGCCCAACCCTAATTCCTTGTAGAGTTGTTCTCTGCAATTTCCCCAGTCTGACTGGCGCCAACCGCTAAGTTATTGCATCGAGCAAAGAGCGACAATTTTACACTATGCGGCAAAACCCTCTATGTATAGGCACATTCGGCTAAAAGCCACAAGCAGCTGCAAGAACGGGCTGTCCCAGGGATCTGTCCGAGCAGACTCCCGAAACCCGAGACGTTTCTTAACGACCGCGGGGGAACCGCTCCCACCTCTCGGCCGCTCTGCCCACGCAAATGCTCCCACCGAAAAACCGGCACCCACAAAAAAAGCTAAAAAGAAAGCAATGCCGACGCAACTCTGGAAAGTTCTAACAAAAGAAAACATTTTAATAAATAAGCATGATTTTTATATACATAACTCCACCCAAAAAACGTAGGCTGCCATCCTTTTTCTTTGCCAGTACTTAAGGTTCAATTCACGGACAGTCAGAGTGTCTAGTGAATTCCATTTCTAACATTTCATCCACTTTGCCCTTCACGACGTTGCGAAGGTGAGACGGAAGTCGGCGAGGGGCTGCGACATATGAGTGCCGATGCGGTGTTTGATTATTCCTTCGCGGCCGAGATCGAAGTTTCCCAGGGAGATGACGCCCTCAAAGTAAATAAAATGTGTTGGTGTTTGTTGGCTACTTCATTTGGTATTGGTTGGGCACTTCGTTTGAAGTCTTGGTTGGGTACTTTGTTTGAGGAAAAATAGCCTCGAGTAGAAGGTTCTTCTCCCACTTTTTTCGCTGAACTGCTATCCACGCGGATTGTCGTAAGTTGTTGGTACTCTTAGATGATCGTGTTGTCAAGCACAAGAGTTATTTATGTGATGAATGAACCCTATGGTTGTTCCTTTGTATAATCGTACTGCTTGTTCCGTCTCGTTGAGAAGACAGACTAGAACAGTGATCCCAACCTCAACGATGGTCCAGGTTGACGCCGCTCTTTTCCGTTAAAGGAGGCCTCGTGGAGGTTCCAAGACACCAGTGACGAGCCGCAAAAGACGACTCATGCGCCTCGTGCGAGCTCCCATGCCGCGCGTGCGAGCGCGAGGAAAAGAAATAAAAATAAAAACAAAGACGGAAGTTCTGCATGGAATCTCGGTGGTTGACATGTTTTTCTTGAGTTCGGAGCCCATTTCTCTTGACGACTACAACCAATCGTCGAATATGGCTCCCGAACGAGGACCCGGGTCTTCAAAAAACTCCCGTTAACAACCTATGTGGGGGCGGTCCTCACTTCGACCAGGTCTTCACCAACCATTGTCGCTTGAACGGCCAAGGTTGCGAGGTAACTCTAAGATGGCAGAACGTTCCATCGAAGCTTTCCAAAGGCTGGATGACGACGCCAAGAACGCCGCATACCAATCAGTCGTCAGCGACACGGATATCCTGAAAGCCGAGGTGGAGCAGCTACGCCTACAGCTAGCAGAGCTTGAGAACGCGACCGCTTCGCAACTGATCGACCGGCTGGAGGCCATGTCACACCCTTTCAATGACGCCACCAAGAGGCAGCTACAGGCAACAGAGAATTTAATCTAGGGACTGCTGGCGCCTGTCCTGGATCGTCTTGATCAGCTCGAGGCAAGATGAGGAGCACTTCGTGGCAGAATCACTGTGCAGCATGATCTCTATCGAAGACCTTTCCGAGAGTGATTCCGCCAAGAAAAACAGGCCCAAGTCGCTAAAGAAAAAAAGCTCCTGCTCTAGCTGAGTCAGCCGCAGACACTGCAGTCGCATCAGACCTTACGACCACGTCGCTGACCAACATGGCTGTCAGCTCGGTTCCTGAGTTAGGCAAGGAGATCATCGCCTGCTTTCATCAGATGGATTTCTGGTTTCAGACGTTTAAAGTCCCACCAAGTGAGGCCATCTCATTGATTGTATTCAAGCTACCATTTAAGGACCTCATGTGGGTGAGGTATCACCAGAAGACAACCAAGTTAACGACATGGGAACGAATGAAGACTGCTTTTCGTCGTCGTAACCACCTGGACAACAAAGTTGCAGCGAAACAGATGTTCGGCGCAAGTCAGCGTTCGGGAGAGTCCTGCCCAGACTTCGCCTTACGCAAACTGGAGCTCATCGACGAGTGTAACTACCCGGAGGAGGCGGAGAAATGCAGGATTATCCTGGCAACAGTCTCTGACAAACCACGAAAGCGCTACTTTCACAGACTTTTTTCTTCGTTAGATGAGTTGCTGGACTCATTCCTCCGTTTCGACCAGGTAGTCTTCAGCCAACGAAATACACCGGCATTGACTGTAGCTGCAGAGCCAGTTCAAGCTGCGCAGGTAACCAAGAAAGCGCCCTCCTTCCCGCTCTCGAAGCAGGACCGGATGCCGGCTCGTCAGAACGCGGACTACGGCCACTGTCAGCAGCCTCTTTCACCACGCGAGAAGCAAAAGAAGCAGCGCGTGTCGCCTAAACACACGTCAAAAGCTTCGCAGACTTTCGGCGCCCTTCGTTTCGATACCCTGAAGTTCGAGCGCCGTGCCTCAATTGTACGAAGAGCAGCCACTTCGTTACGCGGTATCGTCAGGACCTCTCACGAGAATTTTTGGAGTGGCTACAGCGCTTTCAGTCCGCTGTAGCACCGACGCAGAGAAATGACAAAATGATAGCTCTGAAGCCTGCCAGAGGTCATCCCATGTGGCGCAGCAGTGGACACAAAAACAATTCCGGTTCGACTGAACGGACAGACTTTGACAGCTTTCTTGGATTCGTGGGCAATGAGAAGTCTCATCAACGTTTCCATCGCCGACCAGTTGCACATTCTCATTCAACCTTCTTCTCTCCGTCTCCATAGTGCAAGTGGTCAATCCCTCACAAACCTCGGCGAAGTCACTGTCACAGTGACAGCTGTCGACAGACGCCGAACCAGGCATTCATCTTTGTCCCACATTGGGAGGAAGAAAAGTTGCTTTTTGGTGACGATTTCCTAACAGCGTGCAAGGCCATGACCGATCGGGGTGCAAATAGCTCCTCGATTCCTCCAGCTGCAACATGTAATAAGGTCATCTTGGTAACGAAGCAGCTGATACCTCCGCGGTCCCGAAAGCTTGTTCAAGCACGCCTGAAGAATCCTGGCCGAAGACAATCAACGAAGGTAGAGGTGAGCGGAACAAAAATGCTCTACGACCGCCGCTGCCTTCTAGTTGAACCCATGGTTATGGATAACACCGAGAGCACATTCTACGTAGTGGTAGCCAACCCGTCATCTGGACCAGTGGCTCTACCCTCGGATGTTACTGTCGGAGTCGCTAGGGGGACCACAAGTGTCGATGACATCGAGCTTAGCGACGACAAAATTGCGTCCATCTTAATTTGCACAAGCGTGCTTTCGCCAAAAAACCTGGATCGCCCAAATGCTTTAGAAATCCTTGTCCCTCAACATCAACCGCTATCTGTTAAGGTTGTCACGTTCAACATTGGTTCAACGCTGGCACCTGAACAGCTTCAGGAAGTTCAAGAGCTTCTTGCGAAAACATGGCTTGCTTCGCGCGAACCAGCACTGACGTTGAAAACTGTAGGCTTGAGCAGCACTCCATTTCGACAGGCAATGCGAGACCTATCTCCCAGAAACCACGTCGCCTGTCGCCAGTAAAGCGTGATCTTGTAAAGGCGATGATCAAGCAGTGTTGTACGGAACGGCGTTCCAAGGAACGGCGTTCCTGGAACGCGTTCCTTTTAGGAGGAACGAAGGAACGCCGCCGTTCGATTTTGCATCGCTGGAACTGGAACGGGAACGCGTTACTTTTTTACTGGAACGGAAGAAGTAACGGCGTTCCTTTTTTCGTCCAGTGGGGTAATTTTTATTTTATTTCTCACAGGGAAAGTGTGAAAGTACAGAGACAATATCTTTACGGCGTGCAGGATCTCTTTAACTTTTTGGCTCTTAATATAATGGATTATTTTGTGTGGTGCTCGCTTGTTAACAGTTTTGGGTGCAGGAGAGCTGGTGGGTATTGATACTTTTTTGAGTGCCCAAAACTGCGCGGTACAAAAAGCAAAACTTCTAGTCGTAGGAAAAGACAAAGAAAGAGGGTTTTTTCAAACTCAGTTACTTTCTTTGGTTCCACGAATCCTCGTACACCTAGAAATCTTATTCCGACTACAGCCATTTTTGAACTTCAATAACGAGGCCTACAATTACAACAAGATCACAGATTGCCAGATATCGGACTCACCCTTGTATCCCGAACATTATTCACTTAAAAGATACACACACAAAAAAACCTTCATTTCTTCTCTTGTCCTCTACCTTCAAATTGAACAACAAATTCAACCTTCACAACGAAGTATTTGTAGCTTTCAAGACTGACTTTCCTAAAGCCCTACCCTTTCCTTAGCTTGCTCGTCTTGCGGACAGCAACATTGAGAAGCAACTGTTGTTAAGTTCTAACACGGGACTCTGTTAAATTGAGCCGTGTGAGGTTGTTGTAAAACGCTCGTGCAATCTTGGGTAAAAGTACATTTGGCTCGTCTGAATTGCCCACTACAAACATGGACATGATTAATAGCTGAGATTTTTAACATGAATATATCAACAAATGAAACCCCATTTCCGCGTGTTTTTTACTCCTGGTGCCCTTCCATCACGACATACAAACTCGTATGTTGACTTTTAATGGGATAGATAAAAAAAAACTGCTTGATTTAACTAAATATGGTAATTAGCAAAAAATACAAATGTAACGTATATGTAACGATACGTTCCATTTTTTAAGCTGTAACGGGAACGAGTTCCTTTTTCACAAATGGAACTTGTAACGGGAACGCGTTCCAAAAATCAGAAGGAACGAGGAACGAGCTTCCGTTCCTTTTTTTTAGGAACGTGTACAACACTGTGATCAAGGATCTCATTGGTGCCAAGATTGTGAAGCCATCGTGCAGTTCGCAGGCATCCCCCTTTGCTTTAGTCAGGGAAAACACGGAACAACAGTATTGTGCGTCGACTACAGAAGGATCAACGCGGTCACTGAAGACACTGTCTACCCCTTTCTGTGAATTGAGGGCGCCCTGCAGACTCTGACGGGAAGCAAGTTTTTCTCTGTCATGGACCTGGTCTATGTTTTTTATCAAAACGCAATGCGGCCAGAAGACGTCGAGAAAACGGCATTTGTTACTCCGTGGGGCCTGTATGTTTTCTAAAGGATGCCATTTGGTCTCAGGGGTGCTCCGTTTAACTGTGAGTATGTGGTAGACACTATCATCCAGAATACCAAGTACGACCACGCGCTTGTCTACATGGACGATTGTGTCGTCTGCAGCAAGACATTGGACGAGCATGTGACGCACTTGCAAAACATTTTTTCGGGTTTCCACGAAGCGAAACTGAAGTTCAAACCACAAAAGTGTTTTTGTTTCTTTTTAACATCAGTTATGTACCTGGAACACATTGTCACAAAGTGTGGAATTTCTCCAGACCCTTCAAAATCGGCCGCTGTCCATAGGTTTCCGGCTCCCCGCAACACCCGGGAACTTCAGTCCTTCATAGGCCTGACATATTACTTCCGGAAGTTCATCCCGAATTATAGCGTTCTCGCTGCTGCTTTGCGCGAACTTCTCAAGAAAGAAACAATGTCTTCTGAAATGAAGAACAAGATGCAGCGTTTGGGACCCTCAAGGATGGCTTGTGTGAACCACCTCTTCTTAAGCTTATCTCGGAAGACGTGCGGTTTGGCGTCCAAGTGCTTCTCTGGGGAAGATCATGGCGGCACAGCGCAGCACTGAACTAGATTTCAGACGCCAAGTTCCTCCCAGAAGAGGCGCGCAACACGTGTCTCGAGCATTTCCACAACAATGAATGGCGCCACTTTTCCCAGGATAGAGGGGCTTTACCGGTATCTAGAGTGCCTTCATACACACGCGAGCTTTTGCTTGAGTGGTGACATCTCAGCCATTTTTCCGCCCAATCGTTTTTTTATGAGTTCCAAAGTGCGCGCGATGCGGTGTCACTCAGCTCGAGCCAACGTTACTAAAACACTCAGTTGGGAAACTCCCATAGAGACAGCTTTGAAAAAGTGGCCCCAATCTGTCTCCGAGCACCGAGCTAATGACGTACACAACGCCACCATTTCTCCCGCAGCGGCCTCTCGAAGAACTGCACGTGACTTCTATTTTGGCTTAAGGACAGATACAGCGGTAGAGGTTACAGGGGTGCCACCCCCGTCTCCCCGGCGGACGCGCCGCGTTCAACTACTGACGTTAAAATGCACGTAGGTCAGGACGTGCTACCTGAAAGGCCCGCTGAGGCTTGGTTGTATGAAAACAATATTAATATTTCCGCAAAACCTTGCGAACTAAAGATGATAAAAACATCACGCGCCCATCATTTGGTACTAAACTCCAATAAATTCCATACAAAAAGAGTCTTTTCCGTTTGTTTTTACGCAAAAACAGGCTTTCAAAAAGCTCAAGGGGACCACAGTACAGACAAACGATAAAGACTGGCGCTGTTGTCGCATTTAGCTCGGTCTCGGTGGACGCCAGCGGCCCAGGTTTCGACGGCGAGTTTCCCAACTGAGTGTTTTAGTAACGTTGGCTCGAGCGCATAGTTTTGGCTAATGCATAGACGCCATTTTACCGTTCAAGTCACGCACCGAGCGCGCGAGAGCATCACGCGCTGGCACATTCAGGGCAACAATGGATGTCTTCACCCTGAAACAGACAAACATGTAGGCACCCTGCCGGTAACCTGGCTACAGCGCCACTATTTCACTGTGAAGCGGCGGCACGTGGAACTACCCAAGAATGTGGAGAGCTCGGTAACCTACCCCTTTACCCACCATAGCTCATTTTAGTACTGCGTCGCCATTTGCTTCCAACCGTCATACGAGGCACGGGCTCGTGCGTTGTCGAATCTGATGCTTCGATACCGCTTCCAGGACAAATGCATCAATGGGCTTTGCTGAGGGCGCGTGGCTCTTCGGTGTTGTATTGTACTGGAAAATAGACCGAAAATGATTAACCTAGTCACCGTGCGTGAAGTACATCTTTTATTCTATTTCAACCTCTTCTGCCTCCCCTCAAAACCACAGCTGTTCGAGTCCTCATTTCTACTTCCTCAGCCAACACAACATACTCCCCACAATGTAAAATTCTTTGTTATGGAGAGAAACGATCTGGTGGCCGCTTATTTCTCTTAGGCCTGGAGCGGATGGGTGCTACAGCTTCCGGTATAATTCTTGCTGCAGTGCGAACTGTTGGCGAAACAGCTCTTGTTAGCTTAGAAGTGTTCCGGCAGTTCCCCTCTTCTGTTAGAAAGGTTGCAGGTCCGAGAGACTCTTTGATCCTCACTGCAGAACTGAACGATGCACAACCTTTTTGTTGCGTGCCCTAGAAGTCCGGCACGTACATAGTCACCTCTTCTGAACTTTGGATTCTTTACAACTCGGCGCTGGTCAGCGTAGTTTCTTAAGTTATTCTGATATTTTTTTATATTTTTTTCACTCTGTCACGAGGGGCATTAATCGTGCTCCTAGCATTTTCTGAAATATCTGGATACAGGAGCTCCACGCTGTCCAGCCTCGTTCGCAATGGTCGCCCATGTAGTAACCCGGAGGGCGACAGTGTTGTAGCTGCTTGCGGTATACACCGATAAACTCCCCAAAAGTTTACAAGGTCAGTCTGGACGCTGCCATTCTCCAACAAGACGTTTTGTATGTAGTGTTTGAACACCCTGTTAAAACGCTCTACTTCTCTATTCGCCTGTGCGTAGCAGATAGACGATATCGAGTGAATGATTTTTCTGTCTTGCAGAAAGTCCTTGAACTGCAAGGACATGAATTGTGAGCCGTAGTCGGACACCAGCACTTCGGGGTAGTCTTCCCCACTGGATTCATTGTAGGAAGCTTATCACAATATCTGTTGTTGGGGGTGTACAGGACCCGACCTCCGGCCACTTGCTGAAGCAATCGACAGCGGTGATGGCGTATCGACAGTTTCCTGGGAAACTTGTAAATGGCACGACGAAGTCAATCCCGATCTGCTTCCAAACACCTATTATAGAAGGTACTGGCTGCATAGGAGCAGCTGGTGTTTTTATGATCTTGTCATGTTGCTGGCTGACCATGCCCAGCTAGTCACGCAGTCATTGACCTCAGCGTCCATTCTCTGTCACCAGTAGTGTTCTCGCAACCTCTGTTTTGTTCGTATTATCCCAGGATGAGATTCGTGCGCGATGTCAATGATACGACGACGAAGTGTGGTCGGTGGGACGATCATCTCATTGCGTAAAACCAGGCCTTGCACCGTAGGGAGTTCATTCTTAAGTTTGGAGAAAGGTAGTAAGCAAGGTTGTGCCTGTAAGTCAGATGGGTTTGAAGAAGTGATGATATCACCCACTTTTGTTAGTTTAACATCTTTTAAAGTCTCCTTCTGAAGCTCGTCCTAAGTGACACTTCGCAGATGCGCTCTGCCCCCTGAATGAAAATACCCGTCAAACAGATAAATTAAAAAAAAACAAAAAAACTGGGCATATTTTATTGTCGTTTTCCGCTTCGCCGGACTTGTTTGTTGACAACTGGAAGTCTTGAAAGTGCATCTGAATCACATTCTCTTTGCCCCGCCGGTACTGCACTTCGTAGTTAAAGTGCAGTAGCCTTGCAGACCAGCGGGCGAGACGTATCCTGATCCTTGTGTTGCAAGTAATGTCACAAGGACCTGGTGATTTGTACGTAGCAAGAAACGTCTTCTGAGAAGGAATGTGTTCCACGTTTCACAAGCCTAAAGACAAGCCGGAACACCCTGCTTCCCAGCGGACTATCGTAGTTCCGTCTCAAGCAATATCCTTAAATCGAACGGCACTGTCCTGACGCCTTCTAGATAAAGCTGTTGTAGGACAGCTCCAAGTTTGTAGTTGGAAGCAACTGCTTTCACCATTGTTTGGATTCTAGAGTTGAAATTGGTTAGAGTACTACAGTTTTTTTATCAGGCTCTTCAGCTCTTTAAATGCATGTTCATGTTCAGCTGTCCTCGAAAAAGGAACACCTTTGCGTAGCAAGGCCTGGGGCGGATCAACCACTGCTGCGTAGTCTGAAACAAACTTCAAGTAATACGATGCAAGTCCGAGGAAGGGCTGTAGAAACTTGACATCTGTATGGGATGGCGCATTGCTGATAGCGTGGAGTGTTCCTTCAGCCGGTTTGATAACTTTTCGTGAATAGTTTGCAAACCTATTGAAAAAAAACCAGCTTAAGCTGGTCCCAGCTTCAAGCTTGGTATTTGCTCTAGCATGGCTAGTTTCGCATGCTGGCTGATTCGGTCATACTTGCCATGCTGGTTGATCTAGTCCCAGCTTCAAGCTTGATTATTGATCAAGCCTGCCCAGTTTGGCATGCTGGTTGATATGGTCATACTGGCCATGCTCGTTGATCTTGCTTTAAGCTGAGTTATTGTCCCATCATGCCCATGCCCAGTTCGGCATTCTGGCTAAGCCGGTGGACTTCCCACCAGTTTAACTAGTTTAAATTGATACACAGGATAAACAAGCCAAACTCTTCAGGAAAGCCAGCTCGGCATCCAATTTATTATTTTCGTACTCGCGGCCTGCTCACATCAGCTCAGATGCTACACATCCTCGGTGCTGACACAGTGTTAACCGACGCAGACAGTGGTTTTCGGTGCAAAACAATGTTATTAAAACTAGATTGCTTATCTCTGAACAGAAAACATATACAGACACGCGCCTTAACCAGGTAATAACAATTAAAAATAATACACGGATGAGAGAAGTGAACCTGGGTCCCGCGAGTAATGGGAGCGAAGCGGTTTCTTCGATTGTCGGCAGAGGCGAGAAACTTCGTGTGGCTTGGATGGCATTGGCGATACTCCTCGGGACCACCGTGGTTCACGAGCACACACATGTTCGAAGACACGAAATGACGACTCAGTCGGGGCGTCCGACTTCTTCCCGCGCTGGACGGACTGCCGCTCGCTGTCTCCTCAAATCCCGCTTCGCTTGCACCGCCGATTAAGTAGTCTCCAAACAACGCGCACACAGCCGTCAAACCTGCCCAAGATAGCCAAACTTGTCTCAAATTCTCCGTTCTTACCACTCTCTCTGTCTTCTCGCACACAAAGGGAGCTCACAGTGCGCCTGAAGCGCCCGGTTCTTCTACTAAAAACGAGAAGACAAAGAACAGGACGTGGCCTCACCGCAGCCCACATTGGCGCGCGCGCTCCCAGCAATGCCACCTCGACCACCTCTAGTCGACCTTGGCGTGCGCGCTACCAGCAAGACCAGCTTGACAAGCTCAAACCAGCTTGGGCCAGCTTCAGCACCAGCTCGAACCAGCTTGACAAGCTTGAAACAGATTCAGTATCAGCTCGAAACAGCTCAAGTACCAGCTTGCCCAGCTGCAGTGCCAGCTGGAGCCAGCTTGAACCGGCTTGACCAGCTCGAACCAGCTTGACAAGCTTGAACCAGCTTCAGTACCAGCTCGAGCCAGCTGAAGTACCAGCTTGTCCAGCTGCAGTGCCAGCTCAAGCCAGCTTCAATCAGCTCGACCAGCTCGAACCAGCTTGATTACCACGTAGACCAGCTCGAACCAGCTAGAACGAGCTTAAAAAACAGCTAAACCAGATTCACCAGCTTGATTTTTTTGCTGGTTTTTTCAATAGGGTGATGTCCAAGATATCCCAACTCCGTGACAGAAAAGGTGCATTCTTGCGTGTTGAGCTTCAACACAATTTTCTCTAAGCGTGATAGGACGTGTTTTAAGAATTTATCGTGGTCTTTTTGTGATGCCCCTGCGACGAGGATGTCATCAAGGTAGTGCAGTGCCTTGGCATCCCTTCAGCACTGTTGACAGCATATCTTGAAAGACTGCAGCTGCCGAAGCTAGGCCAAAGCTAACCCTTTTGAAGCGGTAAAGAACTTGATGCGTTATAAACGTTGTAATGTCTCTGCTCTCCTCTGCCGGATCCATTTGATGGTAAGATAATGAGAGGCCCAGCATTGAGAAAATTGCCATACTTGTTATGATGGCAGTCAATGACGATTGCTGTGTTTTTGTTCCATAGATCTACGCATAGCCTGATTTCTCCTGTTTTTTTTCCAAGCCAAGACGACTGGGGAAACCCACTCTGATGCATTAATTCTCTCGATGACCCCTGCTCTCTCTAGCTTTTGCGACTCCTCAGTGACTGTCTTGTACTGTCAGAGGGAGGACGAATTTTTTGTTGCACAGGGGCAACGGATGATCGCGTTTTGACTTCGTGAACGAAATCTTTCACGTGTCCCAGCCCCTCTTTGAATAGTTGCGGAAACATCTCTATACTACTGAGTATTTTGTATACCCCAGACAGAGAGCTGGTGGCTCGAATGTTTTACATTATCCAGCCTCATTTGCAAGTCCATAAAGACATCCAGTCCTACCAGAGGTTTGCCAGATGTGATATAGAATGTTCCTGTAGTATGTCTGGACGTAAAGGATGCCTCAGCTGTGACCATCCCGTACACCTCAATTAGCCTATTAGAGGTATTTCTGAGCTCCAGATACGAATGTTCAGCTTGATGTGTAGAAAATGCGCGACGTAGAGTGTAGGAGATATGACGGATTCTGGTGAGCGAGTGTCCACCTGTAGTTTAAGTGCAACGCCGGCTAAGATCATCGCACAGTACAGGATATATGACAATCGCTGAAGGTTCATCAGTCCTTTGGCGTTAATGGAAGCCGTGGTCTTCACTACTGTTGATTTTCTGCATACAACTGCAAATTGACCACGTGTACCGCGTTCTCTACAGGTCTTCAAGCGTGCCGGGCATGATGTATTATCAGCCAAGTGAGCAGACGATTCACATCTGTCGCATTTTTGCCCTGTTTAGAAGATTTGGCAGTGGACCTTGTGAGAGTCGCAACCTGAGGAGTGCTTGAAACGGTACTGTCCTGGTTTAGCAGCTTAGGTTCAAGCAGAGCATGTTCCACTTGCATGGCGATGACTAATGCAGCGTCAAGTGTTAGCTCTGGTTTGAGTAAAAGTCTCTCCCGCACTTCCTTGGTGTTGTGTTTTTCCACAAGCTAATCGTAGATTAAATCTTCAGTCAGTGCTTCGCATTTACACGTCTTGGTCAGGCTTCGTAACGTGGTAATGTACTTCTCTACTGTTTATCCTGGCAGTTGTTCCCTTTACTGGAAGCGATATCGTTCCAAGGTCTTGCTGATGACAGGCGTGAAAAAGTTGCTCAGCATACGTAATGCGGCGTTGAAGGCACGAGTAGTGGGAGTTCTTGCGGTGAAGTGGTTGGGATAGACTACTTTTGGAATATGGCAGCAAGACTTTCGACCGACGAAGTAGATGGCTGAGAATCCTCTCGGGTTGTGGGAAGGGAACGGAATAGTCGTTGTCCCTCAATTCCAACGCAGTTTTGCAAGATGGCCTTTTCCCTGTCGTCCGTGTATCAAGTAGTGCTGCTCGGCCATCAGGAAGGTCTCGAAAAGGGGACACCATTCCGTCCATGGAATTGTAGGTTTGCCGGGAATCGGCAAGAAAGGCGGTGGGGTTTTCAGCTTCATGGTCAACTGCGCCAATATGTTGTATTGTACCGAAAAATGGACCAACACTGATTAACCTAGTTACAATCCGTTACGTACGTCACGCATGGTAACTAGTATTCATTTATTCTATTTACGTATTTATTCTTTCTCAACTTTTTCTTCCTCCTCTCTTAACCCCAAGCACATTCAGCTCTAATTTTTTCTTCCTCAGCCAACACGACAGTGTGACCTATGGACTTGCTGAGCGCAAGGTTACCTGGCACGTTCTTACCACTAGACTGTCTGCATCGGTCGTGGAATCGGCCGCGGTCACTCAAAAATTTAAAGTGAAAGCTCGTCAAGTGGTGGCGAGACACAGCACGTTGCCATGGGATCACAACGTCATATATGCATCGCCTCTTATTGATGTTATTTTTGTTAGCTGCAGCAAACATGAATCTTACACAGGTCATTCTCCGGCAAAACGGTAAAACCGATCTCGGCGGTGTCAAGCAAAGGACTCGTGCCTGGCGTCGTCGTTCGTGCAAGCTCCTGAAAAAAAGCTACAACAAATACTCTGACTTGGGCATTTGTAAAGCCTCTTAATGTTTTAAAAGTAGCGCAAGTTGCGTCGGTGCAGGAAGCACGTGCAACCTGCAGCCGTTGGGAAGATCATAGCGGCAGAGCGCAGCACTGAGCTAGATTTCTAACACCATGATCTTCCTAACAGTGCCGCGCGGGCACGTGTCTCGAGCATTTTTACGACAATGAATGGCGCCACTTTTCCCAGGATAGAGGGGCTTTAGGCATCTGGTGCTCGTGTCGCCATCTCTTTAAACCCATTGAAAATAAATCTAGAGAAAACAACTTATGTAAAATGTATGTGCACAACACGCATTACTAAGACAGTTTGAGTCTTCCAGTCAGGGTCTTAAAATTAAGATAAGAGACACCTCTCGTACGTACTACCATTCGTTTTGTCACGTTCATCATCCAACTGCGTTTAATTTCAAAAATTGCCTCAAGATGCGCTCAAAGTAGTCAAAATGGTCATAATTCGGAATTTTGTTAGAAACCTCCAGTGCTTTAAGGGAAGAATCCAAGGGCCGTACGACCTTCAATACATATTCGTAATGGGCCTCAGGAATAATCAATAGTGTGGTGCATTTCTTAAACTCAGGTTTGTGTAGCGAAATTTGCCGGTTAAGTGGCAAGTGGGTGATTATTAAACGGTTACAGTTGTGATCTGGTCATGCATAATATTTTAAGAGAGAAATTTATCATTCTGCTTAATATTCTTGCCGGTCGCCGCGATATTGTTCAACAAAAAATGTTTGAATGAAACTATCACAGGAGTTCATAAGGACGAAGTTGTGTAAGTTGCGATTATTACTTTTGTCAAAAATTAATTTCATGTGAAAAGAGGTGTTAAAAAAAACTCTCCACACTGTATTACGGTTTTATCACTCGATTGAGGATAAAAATGTAACCTTAAACTGAATAGTTACCTTATGGGCCCTTAAATGTCTATGGCTCTCATTTTAGGTTACGCATTTGTAGGAGCACCGTGTACCAAATATAAGGTAATACTCATTAAAGATGATGGCTTGGGCCTCAAGGGAGCCAGTGCATTTGCTCACGAGACTGCACATATGTAAGTCTTGCAAGCCCGGCATATTGCCATTTTTTCTCGATTAGTTCCTCTCATGAAACGTTCTTTGTATATGCAAAAAAGTTGAAGATGGCGTGCCAATTAGTGGCTCACTAAATTATTGGTCGAAAACTTGAGGACGTAATACTGGATGCCCAATTTATTTAACAGCCAGATTTAATAGCTTGTGAGATAATGGCCTATTCAGAGAATTGCGCTTGGCGACGCTTGATATCTGTTACTTAATGTTACGAATGCAAGCCACCGGGCATTTTTGCAAAAGTACTGAGTAAATCTTGTTGCAACTTACTAAAAAAAAAAGGGAGTAGTATATTTTGTCTTTTGGAGGATCGAACTCGATGTCACTGAGAACTATCTCCGAAAACAAAAGAGTCTGCGTTCAGTTCCCCCTGTTTTTAGTTGCTTTGCTTTGATACCTTTTAGGTTCACCTTTCGATCCTTCAATAGGAGCGGTTTTGTTCCCTACCGCGGAACTCAGGGGACGGGGTTGATCTCTTTGGGGGTTAAATTACGTTTTCTTTGGCGCCATCATTCTAGCAATTGGGACTAACATTCCCCCATATAGGAATCAATCACACTATTATTGGAAGGTAACTTTTTTAACTGGAGACTGACTTTCTTCCCTTTGAGGACCAATTTTGAGGATGAAGTAAAAAGTTAAGTGGGATTAACTTTCGTCCCATTGGTAACAACATTTGAGATTTTGAAGTATGAAGTAAAAAGTTAGAGGATAGTAACTTCACTCTCTTTGGGGGTTAATTTCGCCACTTTTATTTAGAGGACAAATTAAAAAAAAAATCCTTTGCCACTTTGGCCATAAAATTTTGGTCCATTCGGCGTTCCATTTTTTTTTCGCTTTTCCCTTGAAAACGCACAAGGTCTCGCATGCATGCCTGCCTCCACCAGAGATATCGTGCTGCTTTTCGAAAGAGTGCATGGTCTCTGCCAAAAAGTCGCACTGTCAGTCTTTTTGAAAAACGCCCTACTTATATAGCTGAATTCGCTTTAATAAAAAGAAGCCACACTATAGTTGGTTACAAGTCAAGAAGGTAGGAGAAGCTCCTCCCACAAGCGTAATGCGCCCGTTTCAAATCCATCCGCGGTCGAAAGAAGAGCTCACTAGAAACGCTCCTTGTTTCGCTTCAATGGATTCCAACTTGTCTTCGATCCCACTTTTTTTTAGAAAGCGACCTTTGTATTCATTGGAGGGGGAACCGAGCCCCTGAAAGCAGCCTTTGTATCCATCGGAGGGGGAAGCTAATCCCCAAAAATCGTATTTGTTTTCATCGGAGGGGGAAAAATCTAATCTCCCCTCTTGGCTTCCACAATGCTAAGTCAAAGTCGAAAGATAAAGCAAATATGTACAGAAAGGCAAGAACCTCCTTACGCGTTATCCGCGACGTCACGGAAACGATGGGACGCTATTGGATGCGGAGGTGGCGGAGGGATATATGATTCCTTTTGAGGGGCATTCGCCGCTACCTTCTTAACCTGTAACCAACTATAGCAGAAAAATGAAGGAGAATGAGTCTCACTTTTATAATGTTCGCTAAAGAGTTTGCGCGACTTTCTAGAAGTTACAGGATTCACACCTATTAAAATAACAATACGGGAGTCTAATGAGTCCCAATTTTATTTATGTAGATCAATTATTGTTATTTATATATTGAGGGGCACCATTACAGAAATATATATGCATTCATATTACCCAAAAGCCCATCATATCACATAAAATACCTATAGCAAGAAAATCCCAAACTTTAAGTAGTTTTGCTAGTGGACAGTAAAGTTTCCAGTGATTCAAGAACATTTGCCTTGTCTTAAGTGGTTATTATACAGATAAATACACGAAACATTGTCTGCTGCTGTGCGCCATGATATTTAAAATAAAATATCCGTAAATGTAAAGTGATCAAAGAAACGTGGGACCAATACACTGTGATTTATTTGCCATCTGACAGCGAAGAAATTGTGGACACCTTAGCGAAACATCAGAGTGGACTGTACATTCTTTATTGAGAAAAATCCATATTATATGTGACACAGTTTTTTTTATATGGCACTGTGAAATATGGTTTATAATTGCCATATGTGTTTTAGTAAGGACTGAACAGATATGAGCCACTTGCTAAATTAAGGCTCTGCTAGTACCATTTTAGGCAGTGACGTATCACTATATTTCAGCTCACAATGTCCGAATGCCGCTCCGAAGTATTTAAGGAATCACCCCTCTCCTTAGGGAGGGGTTCAATAATGCGCTAAAGGTACCACTCGTGTAGCAGGTACGAGGGAAGGCAATGATAAGGGACGAAAACAATCGCGGGGGCGCGTTGTCACACCGGTAGCCTTGCACCTGCTGCACAAGTGCTAGCTTTAGCGCACTACTGCGTTTCCAACGAGCTCAAAGTATATTAAAGAATGACTGATTTAGTGGTTTTCGATGACGCTCTGCAAGATTGAAATTAGAACCATATACCTATTTTCACAAATTAAAGAGTTAATTAACAACTTTTACTTGACAAGCCGACCGGTTGTTACGATTAGACCACTACGTCTTGTCCTCCTGAACGTAAAACTCGCCTGCACAAACCACAGTAGTGTACCATTTACGGCTTTCCTTAAAACCAATCCGTTAAACTTAGAAAACAAACGCTGTATATATAGGGTGTCTGAAATAACGAGGCTCGGTCTAATATCGTCCGTAAAAATCGGAGCCTGCACATAGCAATCTAAATGTTTCATCACAGGCGTATTTGACAGGTCAGTTTTATCCTAAAAAAATTACAAAGCGTAGCTCCCTTTCTGTAAAAAATGGGGCCAAAAGACTTTCCAGGGCCAACCGTGGACGGCGACGCCGACGACAAAGGTGAGTGGCGGGGCGCGTTTGGCAGACGTATTGACAGATGACGTCGGGATCAACGTCAGAAGGTGCAGCCGACAAGCGAAACAAAGCACACGACACGCAGACGAAACCCGTCGGCAGCAAAATAGCCGTCGTTATGCAACCGCTTCTCTTCTACTTTAAGTTTTTTTTTCTTTTTTTGTCCGCATTTATTTTCAAAGCAAATGTACATTAAAAAGTCTAATTTTAATTTATGAGATTACGGTCGTCGCGAGCAATCTCGATAAGGCGGTAACAGCATCTATCAATACGTGCGCCAAACGCCCCGCCAGTCGACTGCTCGTCTGGGTCGCCGTCCACCATTGACCATGACAAATATTTTGACTCTATTTTTTACAGCCACGCTTTGTGATTTTACAAGATAAGAACAACCAGTGAAATACTACTTTGAGGAAAAGTTCAAATTGCTACGTGCATGCGCCGATTTTACGGCCAATTTGAGATCGAACCTCGTTATTCCACGCGTCCTCTGTTAAACTGTTAAACAGACTCCTTTCACTCCTAGGCTGACAGTACAGCGAAAGCTACGTACTCCTTGGACCGGTCCTATGTATATCTTTAGCCACGTGGTACGCTTCCTCCCATACACACGCGGAGGAAACGGGGTCAGGTGATGAAATGGAGGTGGTTAATGGTCCGTCGAGTGCGTAACTCCCAAAGCACTGTCAGCTCAGGGGTCAACTGAGATTTTT
This sequence comes from Ixodes scapularis, assembly GCF_016920785.2. NCBI lineage: Eukaryota > Metazoa > Arthropoda > Arachnida > Ixodida > Ixodidae > Ixodes > Ixodes scapularis. Next base: position 138,774,989 of record NW_024609879.1, on the reverse strand, counting down.
CTTTTTTTTTTTTTTTTATAGGGCCAGCGGCCATGAGCTCATAAATGTGTCTACTTTTTTTTTTTCATCATGCACAAGCTGAGTATTGGCGGCATGGTATATGTTTCAGAGCACAAATTTTTACCAAAAAATGATGGCGACTCCGCTGTCATTGCAAGTCGTTTTTCTGCTTATTTCGGGGTTGCCTGAGGATAACCAGGGATCTCGGAGAGGCACAGTACAGTACTCATATACATGGTGCTTTGTAAATCATACCTATTTTCAGCATTCTTTTTTTGTTTTTTCGTTTAAAAAGTGTAAAACATTGTCGTGCCAACCTCAGTCGGAAACGCTAAGCTGATGCCCCGCCAGGGGCATCAGCTTAGCGTTTCCGACTGAGGTTGGTAAAGGCCCGGAGACCTTAACGTTGATTGTGCTTGATTTCTGCGGTCACGTAATTTCGTGGATTTCGCTCAGTATTAATTTCGAAAATATTAAGTGGGCACGACAGTTTACGATTGGGAGTGGTTTGTTATGTACTGGTTACGACGGAGTGATGTATTTACGTGCTCCATTTCTCTAAGTGTTTTGGAAACGGGAAATTGGTCGAAATTAGTCATATTTCGTATATGATCCGATTGCTGAAACGGTAAATATCCATATTTCGTTCTCTAATAAAAAAAAAAAAAGCTATTTTTTTTTGTTTATTAAAAAAGCAAAAAAGCTATTTTAAAGACAAAAAGCTGTTTTGATGTTTTCTTGTTGGTGACATGCTTTCTAGACAGTTGGTGAATTGAAAGAACATCGTCAGGAACCCGATGGGTCAAGCAGATGCCTGCACGCGAGAAGAATAGCGGCTGGGCTTTCTTCAATTTGACATTATACCCTCTTCAGCCCAAATATGACTGCAGTGGAAGCAACGTGCTGGCCGGATCATTCATCCGCTTCATTTCATTTCCTGATCCCGTTCTCTACGCATACGTATGGGCGGAGGCGTAACCATATGGGGAAAGATAGGCGTAAGACTGGCCCGACAAAATTGTAGAATCCGCGGCACTGTCGATACAAGTTCAATGACAAAGGTGAAGGCTAGCGTCAAGAAGAGGGAAGCGGTGAAGAAAGAAGATGCGGCTTCTGCATTTCTTCGTGTGATTACTAACTGGCCGCGGGACTAATCTTTTCTAATCCTAAAGAAGTACACTAAAGAGGTACGTAAAAGGAGGGGTTCTTTTCTACTTTCCTGGAGCGGAAAGAACGGCCAGGAGAAAATCTAGGAGAGTGGAGAGTAAGCCTCCTCCTTTCTGCTTCTAGGTTGACCTTTAAAGGGGTATGGACACCAAATTCCGAAGCTCATTTCTTTGCTTCAAGATGACGTAGGTAGCATTAGAACCTCAAAAGCATCAATATTTCGTTCAAAAACGCAAGATAACACATTTTAAATTTAAATAAACGATGACCATGAACCACCTGGTTTTTGGTTGTGAAGCGTTAGAGCAGTGGTTCTCAACCGTCGATGTTTCGCGGACCCCTTGTGGATCGGCGGAGATGATGGAGGACCCCGTTCGTGGTGAGAGGAAAGGAAAGGCATAGGTCAAATATAATAACGATTTAATAAATGGATATAACTAAGGGCTAATGTGAAGTAGACCTCTCCTATTGACGTTCACGCGGGAAAACTCGCCCGAAAACTAAAACATTTCTTTTCGACCTGAAAAAAATACAACTTTTATTGGCGGGCTTGACTAATGAGGCAGGGCTTCGCGGACCCCTAGAATGCCTTCGCGGACCCCAAAGGGCCCGCGGACCCCCATTTGAGAACCACTGCTTTAGAGGAATACGTGACAACATCGGTTTCCGACGGCAGCACCATTATTGGGGAAGTACGCTCACTGGTACAGAATACCTAGGATAGAACACAATACCGAAAGTTTGGTGAAGAAAGCCAAAGCGCAGATGGCCACCTTGGATTCTATCTGCCAGCCAATCGCTTTCACTGATTCTTTGACGTCACTGACGTTAAGGGCTGACGAACTATATTTTTCAACATGACCCACGCTGCTTTCAATATTGTTCTCGCCGACGGACGCCGAACTCTCGAAGTGACCCGGATTAACGTCGGAGATCTGTGCCGATATCCGCTTTTGTGCGCTGTAGTTTCTGTGTGACGATGTGAGAATTCAGCGATCGTCTCGCTGTGCAACTTAGTCGCCGTCGACGTGCTAAGTCAGTGCCTACGCCTGAATGATGCGAGCGTTTTTTCGTTTTTTTTTTTAAACGATCGTTTAACAGAACACAAAAGGAATGTTAAAAATAATGCAGCAAATTCGGAGTTGGCTAAGCATCTGGAGGAGTGTAGAAATTGCATAACGGATTGGTCTGGAACGGATGTAGTTGTTAAGGAAAGGAACGATGTTAAAAGGGTGGTAAGAGAAACAATTAGGATTAGATCGTTGGGAAATTGCATTAGTCAACCTTCCATGCAAATAGGGAACCGCTGCAAACAATTTTTACAATTTTAAGTGTTTTTTTTTTGCATTAGTTGCATCTTCCATTGTATTAGTCAACCTTTCATGCAAATGGGGAACCGCTGCAAGCAATTTTTACAATTTTCAGTGTTTTTTTTTTTTTTCATCTTGAAAGGCTTTTTTGGTGTGTATTGTCTGTGGTGTGTACTGGTGTGTATTGTCTGTTTTCTACAATTGTGGAGGTGACCAGTTTTGAGTGGGATGTTGTTGTGGGCTGTTGTCCTGTTTATTGTAAGGACACAAAAGAGTTGCTTGGGGCTTTGTGAGGCATATCTTCTGCTAGAACCTTTTCACTTGGAAACGTTGGGAGTGTCCGCTTCTTTTGTGATAGAGTGGAACCTGAAAAGTCACGGTGCAAAGGACAAGTCATATGTGATTGGTTGTTGACGACGAAAACGAACTATATAAGAGGAAGTTGTTGAAATAAACGTATAGCTGAGTTTGAGACCTGTCTGTTTTTTCTGCTACTTCTTCTCTTCGAAAAACCCCCCAGTCTCAGGGTAAACGACGAAATGGTCGTTTTTTCGTGATAGCTTTTGTGTGACAGTGTGAGAATTGTACAGTCGTGCTCTCTGTCCTCTGTGCCTTCACTTGGAAAATCGCGTCCCGTAGAGACTAGCGCAAGCTTCCTCTACGTCGGTGCCTCCCCTTCGTTCTTTTATTGTTCGCCCTTGAGACCAGAAATGTCGCAAAATCGTCGTAGTGTTCTCGTCTCTTCCCGGTTGCTTGACAATGCTGTATTCACACATTATCGATGCGATACGCTTCTTGAAATACTTGATTGATGCTACCGCCATTCTGCCTCACCGGACTCGGGTTCCTTCCCTGCTTGCTTTATTAAATGAAGGTTGCCAACTGGTATGGCTACCTTCAAAGTGATATTTACTTACCTGTGAAGCTGGCGCCCTCGCCGAGTCTGATAGTTATGATCGGTCGGTACTAAATCAGGCAGGCAGAAATTTGCTTGTCCTAACTACTTCACACATGATCCTGCCGTCACCTTGCACAAGATGAGGTAGGAAATCTATGAGCATCTAGCCTCGTGCGAGATAATAAATATACACCCGCAGGCGGTATGAAGGTGAACATCGGACCGTCGACCGGTCCGTGCTATCAGCGCCATGACGCGGCTGCCGTGGTGGCTCGCTTTCTTATCGCGCGCTTCACCGAGAATATAGTGCCTGGATCGAGCGCTGTTCTCAGCTCTGCTGCTACTCCCCGCAGAAAGCGCGAGGATTGAGGAAGGAGCCTTTCAGACGCTATCGGTAGACAATGTGATTTAGTAGTTTTTCGTTGTGATATGTGCTAAACCGGAAGGCTGCGGATCAAATAAAAAAGTAACTTATATTTTCCGTTCTTGAAAAGAAGGGCATCATTATTAATTTTTTTTGCGATGCTTAACACTTTGCAGTGGACGCCAAAATAATTTGTTAGAAGTTAGGGCTCTGCTGGAACGTGCATGCAGGCCCCCCAATTAATTATATTGTCACGAATGACAAGTGATCAGGCGGTGAATAACTGAGTAAACTGAACTTTTAATGGGGCGAACTTGTGCCCAAAAACAAAAGGAAAACAAAAGATAACAACAGAGCGTCGCGGGCGTCGAAGGCGGCGAAGCTGCAGGATCGAACGCTGAGGCGAAACTGACTCGACAAGGTCGCCGGCGGCCTCTTATCTAGAGTGAGTCACTATCTCGAAGATTCGGCGGAGAAGGTTCGAGCGTAGCGCGCTCAGGGTGAGAATGAACAAGCACTTTCTAGAACAATAGAAGCAAGAATAAACGATAGTTATGTCCGCAGCAAGAATAAACGAGAACTTTCTACAAGTCCGTGACCCTGCGCGCGGCATTATTCCCCCCCCCCCCTTTAAAAAAGTGTATCGTCCCGATGCAGCACAAAACGAAAAACAGCAAACAAAAACAAATCCAAAACAAAAAGGCAGCAGTATCGCGAGCCGCAGTTCACAGTTCACAGTTCACCCGTCGACGAGAGTGGAAAGTTCTATCGTTCGTAATACGGCTTCGTAGTAGTTACTTCGTAGTTCAGATCGCCGAGGCGTCGGATGATCTTGTAGGGTCCGAAATAGCGTTTCAGAAGCTTCTCGCTGAGACCGCGGCGCCGTATTGGTGTCCAAACCCATACCCGGTCTCCGGGTTGAAAGTGGACGTCCCGGCGACGAAGGTTATACCGGCGTGCGTCAACTCGCTGTTGGTCTTGAATCTTGACTCTTGCCAGTTGACGAGCTTCCTCCGCGCGCTGGGAGATCAGTTGAGCGTCGTCGTTGCCATCACCGGTTGGCACGTGAGGCAGCATGGCGTCGAGCGTCGTGGTAACCGTCCGGCCGTGTACCAGTTGGAACGGTGTCATTCCCGTGGTTTCTTGAACCGCTGTGTTGTACGCAAACGTGACGTACGGCAGCACCTCGTCCCATGTCTTGTGCTCTACGTCGACGTACATGGAAATCATGTCGGCGATCGTCTTGTTGAGCCGCTCCGTAAGGATGATAAGCGGTTGTTCGTCGATGGCTGGTATGACTGAGCCGAAGAACTTCTTGAGTCAGCTGTGCCATGAAGGATGACCCCTGATCTGTAATCAGTACTTCAGGTGCGCCATGTAGAAGGAGAATGGACTCGACCAAAAATTTGGCGACTTCCACGGCTGTTCCCGATGGCAGGGCTTTCGTCTCGGCGTATCATGTAAGATAATCGGTCGCGACGATAATCCACCGATTTCCTTGCGTCGATGTTGGGAACGGCCCAAGCGAATCCATTCCGACCTGCTGGAAAGGCCTAGTTGGAGCAGGTATCGGCTGCAGGAGTCCTGCTGGCTTCGTTGGAGGCCTATTACGTCGTTGGCACTCATGGCACGACCTTGTGTGCAGATGGACTGTTTTCGGGAGTCTCGGCCTGTAGTACCTGTCACGAATCCGGGCGAGCTTCCGGCTGTAGCCAAGGTGTCCAGCCGTCGGGTCGTCGTGGCATGCTTGAAAGATTTCTTCTCGCAGGCTGGCCGGTACAACCAGCAGCCAAGCAGGGTTGCTCGTTCCAAAGTTCTTCTTAAAGAGCACGCCTCGCCGCAGAACGAAGCTTGACAAGTCTCGGGCCAAGACTCGCGGAACTGAACTTCCTTGGCCTTCGAGGTGTTGGACCACGGCGCGAAGTTCCGGGTCGTCTCGTTGAAGTGCTCCCATGTCGGCATCTGTCACTGCACCGAGAAAACGGGCGTCGTCGTCGTCGTCAGTGCTTTCGGGAAGAGATTCGACTAGGGCCCTAGACAAACTGCTGGCGTCGTTATGCTTGCGGCCAGACTTATGCAGAATGGTCGCGTCGAATGCTTGCAGTCGCAGACTCCAGCGAGCGAGGCGTCCTGACGGGTCCTTGAGGTTGGCGAGCCAAGAGAGAGCGTGGTGGTCCGTGACAACGCGAAACGGGATCCCGTACAGGTACGGGCGGAACTTGGTTAATGTCCAGATGACAGCGAGACATTCCTTGTCGGTCGTCGAGTAATTTTTCTCTGCCTTGGACAGTGCCCGGCTTGCGTAAGCGATCACCCTCTCTGCTCCGTCTTGTCTTTGGAAGAGTACCGCGCCGAGTCCGGCGTTGCTGGCGTCCGTGTGAACTTCCGTTTCCGCTGATGGATCGAAGTGTCCGAGGATAGGGGGCGACTGGAGTCTTTGCCTCAGTTTGTTGAACGCTTGTTCTTGCTCCTCCCCCCACTGGAAGTTCACGTCGTCCTTGGTCAGATGCGTGAGCGGTGCAGAAATCTTGGCAAAATCGCGAACAAACCGCCTGTAGTAAGCGCACAGTCCAAGAAATCTTCTTACGGCTTTCTTGTCTGATGGCATCGGAAATTCTGCAACAGCAGATGTCTTGGCAGGATCAGGGCTTACACCCTGAGCACTCACGACATGGCCCAGGAATTTGAGCTCGCCGTAAGCGAACCGACATTTTGACGGCTGTAGTGTCAGTCCAGCATTCTGGACAGCCTGTAGCACGGCTCGCAAACGTCTCAGGTGCTCGTCCAAGTCGCTTGCGAATACCACGACATCGTCGAGATAAACGAGGCAGCTTTTCCATTTCAAGCCGAAAAGAACGGTGTCCAATGCGCGCTGGAACGTCGCCGGTGCTGTGCACAGTCCGAACGGCATCCCTTTAAATTCGTAAAGACCGTCCGGCGTGACGAAGGCAGTCTTCTCACGATCCCGTTCGTCGACCTCGATCTGCCAGTACCCACTCTTCAGGTCCATCGACGAAAAGTATCGAGCATGGCGCAGCCGGTCCAGAATGTCATCAATGCGTGGCAGCGGGTAGACGTTTTTTTCGTAACGGCGTTTAGTCGGCGATAGTCCACGCAGAACCGAAGAGTCCCGTCTTTCTTTTTTACCAGGACTACCGGTGAAGCCCACGGGCTGCTCGAGGGCTGAACAATGTCGTCATCGAGCATTTCTTGGACCTGCCTTCTAGATGACTTCTCTCTCTTTCACGGAAACACGGTACGGTGCTCCGAGGTCGATGACGGCGCCATACTCGCAGAGAAAGTCCATTCCGCGGATAACGTCCCTCGAACAGTCTTGCAAAACGACGAACTTGACAGGGCACGTCTCACCGTGGATCTCGACGCGAGCGGTGCACCTCCCGACCGGTGTGATGAGGTGCCCTCCGGCGGTTTGTATCTTAGGTCCATCCCACGGCGTCGTGACTTTTCGAAGGCGGCGGGAGAGCCTCCCACTCAAGACTGAGTAGTCTGCTCCGGTGTCCACGAGCGCTGATGCGTCGTGGCCGTCGATGACGACGTTTAGGTTATTGGACACCGTTGCAGGGGCGTGGTTTCGATCTCTGGTAGCGTTCGAGTGGGGGCCCTCCGACGTTCGTGGAGGATCTTGGCGTCGGTCGTCTTCGGCAACTCCACCTCCGGGGGTTGCCGCGCCTATAGTTTCCCCGGCGAGGAGCGAGGGGTGACAGGCTTTCACGTCGGGGTCGGTGCATCGGCGAAGGTGGACGTCGTGGCGACGGCAATCGGAACTCTCGGCGGGACGCAGGCTCGGGGGACTGAGGTCGTCGCAGGTACTCGTCGACCTCCCGAGGTCGTTCACGATAACGGGGGCGCGGGTCGTTCGGGTGGAACCGGCGAAGCCCAAGCCGTCGGTATGGGCATCGGCGGTAGGTGTGGTCTGCTTCACCGCAATGGAAGCACAGAGGGCGTCGGTCGGGCGTTCGCCACACGTCGGTTTTCCGGGGTGCGCGAGGCTCCGGGCAGGCGTACTGCAACGGGTCGTCGTGGCGCCTGTCGTGTTGCGGCGCAGGAGACTGACATCGAGGCGGCGCGACAAAGGTGCGAGGAGGAGGCGGTGGCCGTCGAGCCACTGCGGCGTATATCAACGTGGGCTCCTCGGGGGCTGCCACGACGACGGGAGCCTCTGGCTAGAAGGTTCTCTGGACTTCTTCCCGCACAACCTCGGCGATAGAGAGTGAGGCCGTGCGTGCTGCAGCGGGCAGGAGCTTCTTGAGTTCCTCCTGGATGACTTCACGGATAATTTCACGGATGCCGGGGAGGGTGGTGCCAAGGTCGGATCCGGATGTCGCCAGAATGGTTACGCCGGGGTATCGCTGGTAGTGTCTGGCGCGTGCTTGTAGTGCCCGTTCCATATTCGTCGCCTCCGGGACGAACCCGTCGACGGTTGTCGGGGGATTGCGAATGAGGCCGCCGAATATCTCACTTTTCACACCCCTCATCAAGTGGTGCAGCTTCTTCTCCTCGGTAGCCTGAGGATCGGCGCCGGCGCTCAGGCGGAGAACATCCTCAACGAACCTGGTGACGCTCTCATGTAGGTCTTAGGTTCTTGTTCGCAGGAGATCTTCGGCCCTCTCGCGTCGGTGTTGGCAGGCAAACGTCTTCTTCAATTCTTGCTTGCACAACCCCCACGACGTCAAAGAAGCCTCTTGGTTTTCCAACCAGTGCCTCGCAGTTCCTTCCGTCGAAAAGTAAAGGTTCGGCAAGCAGTGCTCGGCTGACCACCCGTTATGGCGGGCCACCCGTTCATAGTGTTGCAGCCAGTCCTCGATGTCCTCGTGTGAGTCTCCGTGGAACGGCGTCGGAGTTTTGGGTGCGACGGGCAGGTATACGACGGCAGGAGCGGCCGGGGCCTGCGCCTGGTTGGCCATCGTCGTCTTCTTCGGCTTGGGCTTGTCCAGTAGCAAACCGTATTCAGGATCCTCTCCCTTGATGCGCCGGCTGGTCCGAGTTTCGGGTTCCGCGGGGAGTGGTCTTCTCACTGGGCTTGGAACCGGACTTGCACTGCGGGCTCTTGGAGGGGAACGATGCACAGGCATGCGGTACCCCGCACCTCCACCATAATGTCACGAATGACAAGTGATGAGGCGGTGAATAACTGAGTCAACTGAACTTTTAATGGGGCGAACTTGTGCCCAAAAACAAAAGGAAAACGAAAGATGACAACAGAGCGTCCCGGGCGTCGAAGGCGGCGAAGCTGCAGGATCGAACGCTGAGGCGAAACTGACTCGACAAGGTCGCGGGCCGCCTCTTATCTAGAGTCACTATTTTGAAGATTCGGCGGAGAAGGTTCGAGCGTAGCGCGCTTGGGGCGAGAATGAACAAGCACTTTCTAGAACAACAAAAGCAGGAATAAACGATAGTTATGTCCGCAGCAAGAATAAACGAGAACTTTCTACAAATTCGTGACCCTGCGCGCGGCAATATATGATTCACGTTACCGCATACTGGGGGCTACCATGGCACGATGATTGTTTTATTCATTTTAAAGAATGTGTGTTTATGTCACACGAGCACACGTCGATCGCGAACGCCATTAAACATAAGCCAGCTCGCAATTTCAACCACTCCTTTAATGGGATTCGGACTTCCGGTTAGGCAAAACGTGAGGCAGGGACCACGTCCTCTTTTTTCTTCATTCTAGACTGTTCCGGTTTGACGTCGGACAATCTTTCTCGGATTTGAGCGGGGCCTTAGTATCTTAAAAAGTTTCCCTCTCCTGAATTAAAGATAGAATACTGTGCGGCAGACTTCCGTAGAGGTGGAGCACCAGGCCGTCGTTGTTGCGCAGGTCGTTCCACTCTCGTTGGACGGCTTCCCAGAGTTCGTTTGGAGATGCTTTGTGAAGCTCTTGCGTGGTCAGTTTCGACTTTATGATGCCCCAGACGTTTTCGACGATATTGACGTCAGCGCCTTTGGGATGCCGTGGCAGCTCCCGTTCAGCAAGAAGCGTCTTGGTGGAACAGGCGGTGTGGATGGGACTCAGGTCATGTTGAAACCAAAAGTCCCACTCTGGAAAGGGCCCATCTAGGACGTAGGGGATCAATACGTGGTAAATATGTCCGAATAAACTTCTGACGTCAGGCGCAAGTCAATCCTGAAGAGGGGGCCAAGTCCTTGGCGGGATATGACACCCCAGACATTCACACACCTACGACAAGCCGCGGCCATTTCATGGATAAAGTGAGGGTCGTATCTGCAAGGCAATGGAAGTGTTGTCACTTTTATTCACCCCTGAACTTGGCTATCATTACTTCAGGTAAGGCTAATATTTGTTTGTAGTTTTCAGGCTTTAGCGGCGGGCGGGAAGCTTATTGCTAACCACTGATGATTTATCAGAAAGTCTTGGTCACTAAGGTCCTTGGACGTTGCAGGGGGAAAGATAAATCTATACAATGTATTTGCTTAAAGGTCTCATAAAGCTTAGCGGAAGTCGTCAGGCCTCCAAACTCGCCTCTGTTGGTCTAACTGGGTGCAGAACGTACACTCGTCGCTGAAGATGACGTGGGTCCAGTCCTCCACAGTCCAGTTCCGAAGAGAATGGGCGAAGTCAAGCCGCAGCTGCTTGTGTCTTTCCGTCAGCAGCGGCGACTGGCAAGCTACACGGCTGTGTAGGCCAGCATCGTAGAGGCGTCTCCGAACAGTAGTGTCGCTGATCTCGAGTTCCAGCGCGTCCCTGATATCCCTGGCAGCGCGGAAAGGGTCGCCCACGCCTCGAAGATGTGACGGTCCTCTGTTGCTGTAGTTGCGCGGTGGCGGTGACGGTGGGGGCCATCGTCCAAGCGTCCATCGTCATCCCGAAATGCTGCAATAATTCTTTGAACGGTTTTGACGGGCCTTCCAAATCTGCGCAATATTTCTCGCCGTGAAAGTCCTTCCTGAGCAAGGAGAACAATCTGGACGCGCTCATCCTTTGGAACTCGAGGCGGCATTTCTGCTGAAGTGCTCAAAGACGAACAGTGAACTGGAAAATAAAGTATTAATAGGCGAACTAGTGCCAAACACAATAAGTAAAGAAAGAGCGTCGAGGCAGCAGAAAAGCAGGCGGCGATTCGGCGGTGTAACAGAGAGCGCGAGCGAGACTGACTCGACAAGGTCGCAGGCAGCTGCTTATCTACAGTGCGTCACTATCTCGCAAGTTCGGCAAAGAAAAGTTCGAGCGTCGCGCGCTCGGGGCGAGGATGACTTGGCACTATCGAGAACAAGAAAGCAGGGGGAAAGTTGTGTCTGGTGCGAGAATGAACGCGAATCTTCTAGAAGCCCGTGGGTGAGCGTTGCTTGCTCGGCCCTGCGGGCGGCAATATTTATTGCTGAATCACAGCCCATTTCACGATTTCGCAGTTATTAGCGATTGCTAATGAATAAAGAAAGCGGTCGAGTAACATATAAACCATGCCAAATAACGTCCGCTCTAGTTCACGTGCAATGTGCAAATCATTTGCCGGCAATGACGTGGGCACGACGAACACAAAAAGCGATGCCGAAATCAAAACCCACTTCCAGGCTTTCACTAGGGAGGGAGTAGCAGCAGAGCTGAGAACAGCGCTCGATCCAGGCAGATACTCTCGGTGAAGCGCGCGATAAGAAAGCGAGCCGCCGCGGCACCCGTGTCATGGCGATGATAGCACGGACCAGTCGACGGTCCGGCGTTCACCTTCATATCGCCGGCGGGTGTACCTCAATCGCCTCGCGAAGATGTCGTCCCGTTCATTAAGCAGCGACCTCGCGCCCGAAACCGAAGTTGCCGATGTCGCCATATCGGCCAAGTCGCGGAGCAGACGACACACTACCCGCTCATTCAAACTCGAAGCGGATCCGCGTTTGCAAAGTCGTTGCGAACGCGGTTGTATAAAGATCCAGTACAATTACACGCGCACTTGATGTCATCGAGTGCGCGTGTAATTGTACTGGATCTTTACACAACCGCGTTCGCAACCGCTTTGCGAACGAGGATCCGCTTCCAGTGTGAACGGGAGGTTATAGTGTTGTTACACTCAGTGGCGTATTTCCATTTGCCTATACTCTGTTTCATACTTAGCGTGCAAAGCTGTAAAAGCTACTGGCGCGAGCGTGGGGCTTGATCTCGTTGATCATTTGCACGCGTTCTCGCGCGAACAAAACTATAAATGAAGCCACGCGCTCGCGCCAGTAGCTTTGACAGCGTTGCACGGTAAGTATGAAACAGATTTTTTTTTTTTTTATAAACGTCCAACGCGGCGAGAGGAAAATAAGAGGGAGAGTAGGACACCCTAGCAACGATACACACCCTAGCAACGGTGCTCATGCCTGATTGGCTGCTAGCCAACGCGCGGGAACATGGATTTAGGATTCGAACGGCGCGTGTATCACTGAGGGGCTCGTTAACTCAACCCCCCTCCTGCGTTCACGTCGCTTCGCCGCTACTGTATGTGGCTTCTAATTACAAAACTATTAAACGTTGAAGCCCACAAACGTCTAAAACAAGGTTACATCCTTGTGGTCCTTCCACACGACAGCTGTACCGTCAATGCCGTCATTTCGCGCTACGCTTTCTTCAGTAGTTCCCGTTTCTGCCATCTTGAGTTCTTGCTCTGTTGGGAGTTTGCAGTCCTTCACTTGATTTCCTCGCACTGTCTCAAGAGACGGAATTCCTTGCTGTGGTAGGTGAACCATAACCTTGGGGGATGTGTAGTTGTTATCGAAATAGAGTTGGTATCTCGGATATATAGGATTGTGTCAACTCAGTCTCACAACAACATTTCTCGTAACTCCCATATCCGGTTATCCTGCTTTCCTTTCCGGAAGATCGTTTTCTTGTCTAGTGTAAATCTCCATATCATAGCCATAGCCGGAGACGCTGCTGAGCACGAATAACTTGTAGCTCCACTTGTGGGGTTTATTAGGCATGCACTGTTTTAGGTAGCGGCGAGCTTTCGTCAAGCACATCTGTTCATCCAAAGCAAGGCATTCTTCCATTGCCACCGACAAAAACTTTGCCCGCAGTGCTTCAAACACGGGCCTTATCTTAAAAAGCCGATCACGTCTTGAATTGTCTGTCGACATTTCCGCATTCTTACAAAGGTGCAAATATGCCTTCTGATTTTTTCGAACTGGTTTACAGACATCGCAGATGATTTGCAGGTGTTATCGAGGACCGGGTGCCGCTAATTTCTAATGTTCGGGACATGAACGAGCGACATGAACATGCAAATTCTAACACACTTCTTGACGTCTGCCGAAGTCCCCTCGGCGGGTGCATCAGGGTCTGTCTACACACTGTACTGGGATGACTGCTCTGCAATAAAATTGGTCAGTTGATCGGTAAAAAAGTACTGAAAAAATTGGAATGATGACTCCGTCGCCCGTATCGAAGGAGGCAAAATTGTCGTGCCATGAAACGTGGTTCTCTGTGCGGGAAGATTGAGGCACTGTTTCTTCTAGTTGACAGCTTGTTCTTTAGACTTGCTGAGTGTTACTGTTGTAGAAGGTATATCGGGCGTACTATCTTCGCTTTCGCATTCATCCACGATCTCGTCTGCTTCAAAATCCGGGACATTTATCACTTGGATGTGTCGCCATTGATGAGCTGTACACAAAAACAGTAAAAATATATTTTTTAAAACTTTTTGGAATGCGACATTTTCCGTGGGTCTGCCATATTTTAGAATAAAAACTTCGTCATTTTGCGGAAATAGAGTCCGCAATATGGTATTGGTATTCTATAAATCAGAAAATGGCGTAATTTATCGGCAAAGCTTCCGAAAATATGCTGTGCAAGAAGGCTTTTGAGGAGTCCAAATCAAGCTTCAAATGCATAGTGTATCATATCAGATACACATGGTTGTTTTCACGCCAAATCTTTCCAGAATCAAAGTGCTCAGAGTTACAGCTTGTCACGACACAAGAAAGTATTAGAAGTCGCAGCATAATTTTGAATAAGGTATTTCTTACCTGGAACAGTAATAATCGTTACAATAATGTTCGTGTTTCCACGTGCGTATTGCCGATGTCAGGAAGTGCAGCATCTGAGCACCGACCGAGGAAGTGGCTCCCTCTAGCGGACTGCGTTTTAGACAGGCGGCAGAAAACATGTATCGGATACGAAACAGCATGTATTTGCGTTGACTTTGTGCTCTGAATTCTCTGGGATTGCTTTTTACGAAAATACACTATACATTGTAGGGTTATATATCAAAATAAAAATGATGTTTGTTTATATGAAGGCTCCCTCGACGTAACGACCCCAAAAACTTAAGTACTTCCAATTTCGACGGGACAATCCCTTTATACACGTTGGAAAACGGGCCCTTTCCCATATTTTCCAGCTGAAATGACGTGCTGCTACTCGAGACTAGCATGGGCCTTAACTGAGCAAGTGGCTGGCGTCTATCTAGTTAAGCGAATTCGAAAATAACGTTACACGAAGAGCTGCTTATTGCCGCACGTGACTTTTCGCGCATCTAAAATCATTTCCCAAACTCCGCCTTTTAAAACATATGGCTTTACCGAAACACACATTTGACAAACTGGACGTTACATTCTTGCAATTTAATTGCAAAAGCAGCCCTGATCGCGTACAGAGAATACTATCTTATCAACAAATTTAGTTCGATCAAGCCGAGGTCAATGAAGATGCCTGTGTAAAGCCCATATATGCATGGAATAATCACCCTCAATCCACCTGTAACGGAATGACTGTAGACAATTAGATCATATTAGTTCAGCCCTTGACTTGTTCTGTGTAGCGTTCCGTATTACCCGTCGATGGCTTAGTGTCGACAAATCAACGTGCCATGACATTCGACAGCAATTTCCCACTGTTGCTCCTTTTTGAATGTTCTGGGACTGTCGCTAGCATTGTTGACTATGGGCGTTTATTATTATTTTTAACAGGGGGATTATCTATGCGCCTAGGCCGAGCTTTTACATGGCTTACTGTGAGCTCTTTCTTCCCCGCTTTTTTTAAGAAGGGAGTTTCTTATTGAGCGTTGAGCGAGCATAATGGCTTCTCGTCGACTGTGCTCCGTTTTGCGCTTTCCGCACGTTACGGCCCTTCCTTTGAAAGGTCACGGGAAACTGATGCGGCCTTCGTTTGGCTCATGGCATCACCTGCGGCCGGGCAATGGTGTGGGGCGGAGTATAAATAACATTGTTATGGACTTAGGCAGTTTGACACGTGATGTGACACGCGCGTGACCTAGGTGTGTAAACCGAAAACAACTCTGTAACCAATTTCGGCTATCAGGCTTAAAGGGGTCATGAAACGATTTTCCTACTTCTTCCTCCTTAGCTTTAATCCTAAACTCAAATGCGAATTGTGAAATCACGTGGTCGTGACATTCCTTCGGCACCGGTGGAATGACTCCTAGCTTCCACCGTGCTTTTTATGCACACCATAGAACTTGTCATTCCCCAGTGACAATAAGTTCCGTCAGGGCACTCATTGGCCACGATCGCGAATCCAAATATTCGTCGACGGATTGATTGTTGACGAGCGCTTACGTCCGAGTGACGCAGTTCTCGTGTCCAATGCGTGAGCTGGGCTCTGCTGACGTCAGTTTGGCGCCGGTGACGCGCTTTTGGAACCGCGGATGTATCATAATGAAAAGGCGGAGAGCTTTCGAAGGCAAGAAGGTACAAAATATTCCGCTATATTTTCAAATGTTCGTACCGAAAAGCTGGCTTTTGACTTTCTAGCCTCTTCCTTTTGGCCAACTAAACGATATGCGATTAGTAAACTCCCAATTTAAAAACATTCATCCCAACCCAAAATTCGTTTCATGGCCCCTTCAAAGAAAGTCTAAGGCCAAAATGTCGACTCACAAAATGCTTTAAAAAAAACGCTTCGAAGTGCGACTTTATATCTTTATACTATTCGGCATCATACGCTATATTTTATTTCTCGCTCTCTTTCTTTCTCTCTCTATATACATATATTCCCAACTTCGCGTACTCGACCAATCACATCGTTCGTTCACGAGGATTTTCTCTCGGAAAACAACCCATAAAACCTACTTTGTGTTGAACAAAATGCCATTTTGTCACAAATATGACAGTACCTAAGTTACCTCATCTACTACATTTGAACTCATCTGTATTCTAAATGCGGTTATTGCCTTTTTGATTACAATTGTAAAAAAGTGTGCACGAGATTTAAAAAAACACTTATTAAACCACAGGCTCGGTTGTCCTCATGATGGAGACGAACCCCCAATAGGCGTCCCAGACTCTCCAGGCGCAACGAGCTGCCGATTTAGTGACGGATATCTCATGGGAGACTTATATAGAAATGATGAAGACAAACGAAAATACAGACTATCATCCTGCTGCGAAGAGTGTATTCTGCACGTTCTTGGGTAAGTAAGAACACCACATAAGTTATAGAAACGTATTAGAGCGCTGCAGTGCTCGTATCGGCCTTTTTTACCAAAACCTATTATTGATATTTCTGAAGTAAAGGGCTCTTGTACTCCAATTACACTAGTTCTCTCAACTGTCATTATGGGCAATCATCGTTGGCATCTCCCAACTGCCATTGAGCTCAACTAATTTATCCGGTTTTAAGCAGGCAACACATGAGCGGTAAAAACAGGCGCCGCTCGCTGATTCCCATAGCAACAGCCCAGGACGCTGTGACGTACAAAACCTATTACAAACCGCTACGTCACAGCGTGCGCGAAAGTTGCCATGGAAACTGCCGCGCGACGCCCGTTTTTATGGCTCATGTGTTCCCTGTTTGACACTGTACTTAAGCCTAACAACCTCGGTTGAGATGCGCGACAAAAGCCAGAGTCGAAACCGAAACGAAACCAAAACTGATGTCACATTACCTTCTGCGTTTGTGTTTTTTTTTAAGTGACGCAAATAAATCATGTGCGCACTTTTCATTCATTATAAACATTTAAAACAAAATCAAATAAAATTATCTTTTATTTTTAGAGTAAAGAAACCATGCCATATCAGAACGTTTCACACGAATTCGAGCAAGATAAATATAAAAGCCTTATCGGCACCGACATCACAATGGCCGTCGTCGCCGGGCTTTGGCTTCCGCGACGTGCCGTAATCGTTCTAACGGCAGCTCTGGGCCCGAAACATACGTCTTCCGACAATATCTGCTGCTACGATACTTCCTAGATACCTCCCCTAATTTTCCGCAATAGTAAGTACTTCGCTGGCGCTGGCCATCGGCGGGAACGCGGCCGACGCCGCCATCCTTAGCTCTGTTGCGGCGAGCCCCGTCAGTTAAATGAGGTAGGCCAGCTCAGCTTAACTAAATGATCGTTAGCGTCTCAATGACAGCTGCTGCCGCCATATAACTCCGGCCGATTGCGATTGAGTCAAATGTCGTGAAGAAAGGTTAAAAACACAGGCGAGCTGGTGAATGATATCCATAGTAACCCAAAGACGTAGAAAAAAAAAAAAAAAAAAAAAAAAACAGTACAACGACAGTCCGTTTTTTTTTTTTTAATTTTTCCTACGTCCCAGGGTTACTATGAATAGGAGTCAAATGTCGTTGGCTAAGTAAATTATCAAAAACTGAAAAAAAGAAAATGCTTACATTTCCAGACGGATGATGGTGTGGCACAATAAAAGCATTGTTTCCGCTGAGTAGCGACAATAATTCACGAGACTGGTGTAATGACAGTTAAGCGGGCTAGTGTAACAAGGGTATTAATTTTGTGTACGATAATTTTAATGCATCACGATAAAGCTTTAAATATTTTATTTTATTATAATTGAGATTTGACTTGTATTTGTTTTTCATGTTGAACATATACGACTACCAGACTTTCGGAAAGTGAATGTTTGACAAAGACCAGTCACCAAAAGTACGTAACAACGAAACAACTGCCAGGTTCTGTTATCACTCCGGACGAATCATGCGAACAATTACTTCAACAATTTAACTTGAGAAATGGATATTATGACAAAGAGGTAACTTCCTAAAATATTGTTTTCTTCCGTTCTCATTACGTAGCAGGTTTCTGGCGACCTGTTTGGGGGGTGGGGGTGTTTGTGGAACGTTATTTTTTCAAACGTCTCTTGCCAAATTAATTTTAGGGTTTGTTGTAGAGAAACGTGCGATCAGACAAAAGCGAAAAAAATTAACTCACTGTTGTCGAGTTAGAAAGAGGTCGGAGAATCTCTCTGGGTCAGAGCGCAGTTTGTCGACATAACGTAATTTTACAGCGATAGCTGTTATGGGCTCTTCCAACCACTAGAAATGACGTCCGTTGTTGATGTTGAAGTTATAGTAGTTGTTGTTCATGTACTAGTTGTAGTACTACTGGTGGCTTTCGTTGCTGTAGATGTGGATGCAAGGAGTCCGTCGTCGATGCATTGCTGAATCCTTAGAAAAGATCTCCCGTCGCCCGCGGGAATCAAACCTGGGTACGCTGCGTGTGAAGTGGAGGCGTTACCACTGAACCACGCCAGTGCTTTATTTTAGTTTTTTTTTTTACCGTAAAGCTACATTACAGCTATAACAACCCGCTATATACTTAGGGGTTTCGTAATACCTGACGCCCGCTGCGCACGCTCTCTTAAATAAAAAAAAAATAGCCGATAAAAAAATGCCGTTATAACACTGTCAATTTCAAGTGCTCGTGTAGGGAGACGTGCTTTTAGGCTATTCGTAACAAAAAAGAAACAAAAGCGTTCGAATCAAAATGGTCAGATGTATACTTTGTTCCGAACGCTTTCATTCCCCCCCCCCCCCCCCCCCCCCCCTTCCCCCCCGAGGGTTCGTGAACGCGACTTCAAAGCCCAGCGACGTCGCCGTGACCTGTCCCAGCTATATCTATCACTGTACTGTGGATTTACACAAGACCGCCCGATGTTTGGTTCTGCGCTCACATATCTAAAAGCTATATTTTTCTTTCATTTCTTAGTAGCTCTGGACTTGGTGCGGTCAACATATATTTTTCTTTCTCTACGCACACGGTGCACGTATATTTAGCGATGGTACATGTTGGATATGTAATTGTCCGGTATTAACTTGCGCTGGAGAACTCGGGGATCGTGGGTTCATTCCTCAGCCCTGCCCGTTTCGATCTGGATGAGCATCGTAAAGTGTGCAGTCGTGTATCGCTAATGCGTGGAACACGTTAGAACGATGCTGAACCGAAATTTGCATTTCACAAAATAAGGCTGCAGAACAGTTGAACGGGACGCATTAACTCCAAAGCATCACTCGTACGCCAATGTTTCAAACGGATGGGCGTATTTCTGAAAAAGAAGGGCGTGATCAAGCGAGGACCATGAAGTCACGATCCTCCTGTAACAGTTGAGAATGAGGGGAAGCGGCCTCGCTTCTCTCCTTCTCGCTTCGGTTCATCAGCTCGAGGGCACGAAGGGAAAAGCAGAGGGAATGAGAATCTTGACGTCACGTGTCGCGTCAGACTCGTCGGCCTTGTTCATTGCGCAATTATTTTCCAAAAGTAGAGCCATCGGCTAGATATATCACTGTATGAGTGATTTTTTGGGGGGTTTTGCAGCGGCCCACCTATCGCTCCGGCCTTTTTTGTGAGCTCCAAATTTCGGTTCAGTATCCCTTTGACGACACCAGTCTAGCTGACGTACTTCACCGGCTAAAGCTCTTATCTACAGTAGGTAACAATGTCTCCAAACTCTGGCAGACTAAACGCCCTCTGTCTAAACAGCTAATGACTAGTTTTGTAAGGTTTTAGACACTTGAACCATCTAAGGAATGACACAACCCTAAATTTAAGAATTTGATAAGTTGCAAAGGAAACAAATTACAAATTTAATAAGTAACTTTTGCCTTTTGTATACATTAACAAATTTATTTCACAGCTTGCATTTCTGGCAGTTTAGCATTGTTAAGTGTCTGGCTTGTAAAAGCCGTAAAACCCCTTTATCCAAAAGGCTAGGCACGGTACAGAAGATAGTCCTTTCTATACCAAGACATCGGGGGAACATTTTTTGACAACTTTAGCCGGAAAATTTTTCACTAAATTTGGCGGGAAAAGTGTCCTTAAATATGGCACAAAACATTCCGCTGAATTCGGTGGGAAAATGTTTCGCTAGATTTGGCGGAAAATATTTCCACTAACTTTTGGGGGAAAATTTACCTCTAAATTTACTGGAACATTTTACTGCGAAATTTGCGGGTCGATACGGTCAAGACGTCACAGCCACATGTGATGTCACACGTGGCGTCACACCTGCCGGCGCGTTGCATTATGGGTATTTTGGTCCCGCTGACGCCGGCGCCGGATTTTCTGTGATACGAGCTGAAAACGCTACCGCGTTATACATAAACGATATAATTTTCAACGTAAAGAGCGGTTAGGTAAGGAAAGAGATGCTTTCATAGAGGTGACGGTGACTGTGCGATGATATTTTGAAATAATAAAACGAGCGGAACGATTCTGAATGGATGTGATGGTAGGAAAGATGAACTCGCGATGTTGACACGGTGGATGTGTGGAAATATATTATTGGGAAATAATGGGAACAATGATGTTATTGTGACACGAAAACTATATACACAAATTAAAGTCTGGGGCGTTCTGCTCACTACCCGCCGCACTTCTGATGTTGTCGGCGCCTCGGATGCTCCAGGCGTTTTCCGGATGGCGAGGGCTGAATGTTCGGTGCCGGCGGTGGTTCCCCGGCAAGCCTGGTTGGTGCCCCCAAGGGCCTTAGACGTCCGTCCGGGACATACCTTGGCTGCTGGGGCCCACGACGTTGAGCTGCGTCCGTTCCTTCTGCTTCCAACCCCAAACCCGCACTGCGCCAACTTGCTTGTGCCGTCACCTCTGCGATGTTGTGTTCATTTTCTTCTATGTCTGGTTCACGTCATCACAATGGGCTCAAGAGGGGATGCAACGGTGATACCGGGATCCCAGATAAAGGCTGCATAGTTCAGTTTAAAACGAACTAAAGTTTGCCGAATCTCAATATTTATTGGGATTCGGCAAAGCCGGACTTTTGCCTAACTTTTCTAAAGATTCGAAAAAATACATTGTTACCAGACTTAACGTTGATTTGTCTGGTGACAGAAGGTTTTTTTTTTCTTAACTTAAATGGAACATGTAATGCATATTGACACAGTTATTACTAAATAAGGTGATACTCTATAAGATAATTGCATCGGCGTCGTTTTTGTGTGTTTACTGGCAATTTTAGTGACTGCTTCTAGAAGTGGCGTGACAACGAGATTGGGTAGTAGCGAGCGTGGCGCAGTCAAAATCACGCTACGAAAGTTTCGGTTTTGAGGCATCATCAGCGCAAGCCTGCAAAGTCTGTGTACATTCTTGAAATGAAGGCAATAACCTGCGTTCTTGCTTTGTCTAGGAGCCACCGTTTCGTGTGCGAAAACGAATGCAACGGTTGGTGAGCCTTCACCAGAAGAGAAAACCATATTATTTTAAATATGCGGGGTTTTTTTTTTTCGATTTGAGTCACTTGACTAAAACGGAAAAGTCAGCTTTGCATAAACGTGTGCGTCCCATATTCGCAACGTCTCGTTTTTAGCCTTTAAAATGCCTGTTCTGGTGTTAGGACACATACAAACATTTAGGAAGTTTGGGAAATTTAGGAATGTTGGGTGTGCAACGTCGAGCAAAATAGTTCTGTGTTTAGTTTTATGCAGCATAAAAATCGCGATAAAATGCTGATTGAGAAAGCCTCAATGTTATCTTTTTTTGGCACACGCTACCTCTGAGCCGGAAACAGGATTGTTATTTATGCCGGGAACGCTTTAAAGTAATTGTCATCCAGTTGTTCAACTACCTCGTTGCATTAGTAGAAGTGTCAAATACAAAACACTTATCCAGAACGTACCACATCATTTGTCACTTTCGCAGTGGACTGCGTAAATTACTGGTCGATGCTCTATTTTTGAGGCAGAAACTATTGAAGAGAACCACACTCGCTCACAAACGCACAGTTACCGTGTTGCCTATTCCACACCTCGCTGTTACCGCTTGTTGTACTAAACTCACGATGGTAACCGCACGACTGCACAGCGTCCATTTGCAATCCATGGCGCCGTCGCGTTCTCGCGCGTGCGCAGACACTTGCCGAATTTTTGTTGAACCATTGCCGAACTTTCGTTCAAAAGTTCGGCATTTGCCAAGCTCTTCTGAATTTGATATTTGGCAGATTCAATCCATCACAAGTTTAAACGTTGTAGTACCGATTTTACAAAAACAAAAACATTTTAGAAAGAAAAGTTAAGGGAAGGGAATGTACTATTATGTTCACTGAAGTTCATTGACAAGACTCGGGACTCAAGCAGAAATGCCGTTATCCTTGGTGTTACCCAATGAAACTGTCTTGCTGCCTTTGCTGGGGTTTATCTAACGGAAGTACCTGTACGAAAAGTACCAGAAAACATAAGACAGGAGGAGGAAGAAGAAGAAACAGAGCGGCGCGTCTCCCGCGTCGCTCTGTTTCTTTTCGACTGGCTGCGACCGGTTATCATCAGCCCTGCGACCTCCAGCTCTCCTGACAATTTCTGAAAGTCATTCAGAACCACCTCTGGTGAGCCGGACAACCTTTAGTTGCCCACAGCCTCGTCTTTCGGTTAACCGCGGGGCGGGGTGTCGTTAAGCCTAAAGTGCACGGTCAAGATGGCCTCTCAGCAGCCATCTTCTAGCCCTCCGGCAAAGGCGCTGCCATCACATCATTCAGTGGAAAGCAGAGATGACCTGGGCCTTTTTAACCACGTCGCCGCGGGCACTGTGGTAGCCATGGACGTCAGCGCTACTAACCCGGAACATGGCCTGCCCGCGCTCGAATTCCCTAGCACCTCAGCACACACAGTGCCCGGCACCAGTCCCGCGACCACAGCCACAGCTGCTAGCCCGCCTTCAGTTGCAAGCACTGACTGGAGCACCCATCTTGCGGCCGCAGCCGATGACGCGGGAAATCCGTGGCTCTCGACGTCTCGTAAACGCCGACGTCAGGCACCTTCGGGGACAACTACCTCAGCCTTCGTCGCCTCCTACCAAAGAGTTCGGCAGACCCCCTCTGCAGTCCCCCGTGGGGAACGACGTACCGTGATTCTGCGCCCATCGCATGGGATCAGCGTGGCGTCACTCCCACACTCGCCCATCCAAAAATGCGTCGTAGAAGCGGCAGGATCTTTGTCGCACAAATGCCGAATACGGATACAGACTCGGGCCAATCTTATCGCGGTCGACACCCGGGAACCGGAAATCATTCCCAAGTTACTGGGAATTACACAGATAACTTTTGGCACTAACAAGATGGTCCATTTCCGACCATACGAACCCCTGCGCGAGGGAATGTGTCGTGGCGTCTTCCATGGAGCAGACCCATCAGACTCGCCCGAGGACCTCTTGGCAGAACTATCATGCTCCACGCACAAAATCCTGGCAGCCAGACACATGGATGGCGAAGGGAGGACAGTCATGATCACCGTTGATGGTTCCACACTTCCCAAGGAAGTGCCCTATCGCCTCCACCTTAAAAAAGTGTTCCCCTTCCAAGTGAGGGCCATCCTATGCACTCGCTGCCACCAACTGGGCCACCAGCATGATGTGTGTCCAGCAGCGCAGGCCGTTTGTGCCTGCGGAAGACCACCACACCGCCACGAGATAGATGGGTGTCACGAGCCCCATCAATGTGTGTTATGTGGAGGCTCTCACCTTGCGACTGACGGTACCTGTCCTAAGGTGAAACAGGCTACAGCGCAACGCCGCAAGCGGTGGGCTCCTCCGCCGCAACGCAAAAAGCGACAACGGAAAACGCTGCAAGCCAAGCCCCCTCCGCCTCCCTTTGCCAAAGATCACGGGGATTTGGAGACTATATGGCCACCACTAAGACCATTGACGCCAACAAAGCAGACACACGAGACTACAACCCTCCCGCGCGCCCAAGCATGGTCGCGGCCACCAGTCTCACGAAGTGTCCAAGTCATGCCCAGACGTATCCCTCCGCCCAGACCACCACCGCCATCGTCAGAATCCATCGCGAGGGCAAGAGCTGACACTACACGTTCTCAAAAACGTCCTCAGAAAACCCAAGGTGCGCAAACCACTCTTGCTGCAGACGACCAACCCGCAACCCGTATCGAGCTGTCACTTTCGCAACTCGTAAAGCTAGCGACTGCGACCATCGAGAAACTCGACAACCTCACCACTCTTATTGCAACCTCCCTTCTCGCCACCCACAATGACGTCGTGCCCGACAACAGGAGGCAGCGCAGACGGCGCTGATTGTGCGCTTACCGGTCGGCCGTCAGATCCTTTCGGCCCAGGATTAACAGTTCTGCAATGGAATTGCCGCTCCTACCGACAGCACGGTTCAGAACTCAAGAGACGGCTGGCCACAAGTGCCCATCCCCCCGACATAATCCTACTACAAGAGGCCAGGGTGCCAGAGCCCAACATTGTAGGGTACCGGGCCTTCAGTACCCCTACCATCATCGTCGCCCAGAAGGGCCCACGTCGGAAAAGAGACGCACAGGGAACCATTCCTGTGCCCCAGGCACATGCCCATGTGCTACTGAAAAAATCGATCCCTGCTGCCCAGCTCGATACCTCGTGTTACAGTTCCGAGCAGCGCGAAGTGACGGCGGTATCTGCGCGCCTCGGAGACAAGGATATCGTAGTCGTCTCTGTGTACTGGAGACCGCATAGTACCACCAACGACGAAGATGCAGAATGGCTCAAGCTCTTGTGTACCCGCACTATTCACCCTTTGCCTGTGCTGATCGGAGGTGACTTTAATGCGCACCACACGTCGTGGGGGTCAAAATCAAACACCGTACGAGGCCGAAGCGTAGCAGACAACGCACTTGTGGCAGGCCTCGTGCTCGCCAATTCGCCTGACGCGGTAACCCGTCGGGCCGATAGTCAACAGCAAGATTCTACATCGCCAGACGTAACATGGCATTCTCCAAGACTTAGGTGTTCATGGGCGGTGGTAGATGACACCTGGGGTAGCGATCACTTCCCAATTATCATCGGCCTCGGTGGGAAATCTCGCGCTCTTGCTACACGCACCGTAAGCACAACCCGATGGGACGACTTTCGCGAGGTGCTCGCAGAACTACCGCCTCACGAACCACTTTTCAATCGTATTATTCAAGCCAAGGAGATCGTGACGCGGTCAGTGAAGGTAAGCGCCGAAGCTCCGACTCCTGATCAGCACTTGCTTAATTTATGGGAATCAAGGATTAAGGCCCAACACTGCTACCTAGAGGGCGGCAAACTCCCGCCCGACCGCACACGCTTTAACCGTGCATCAGCAGAAGCAAAACGCTATTCTCTCGAGCTCTCGCGGAAAGAGTGGCACGACCACTGCACGTCTTTCAACGGGCGCACATCACCGGCCAAGGTCTGGGCGACGATGCGTGGTATGACAAAGAACCAACGTCAACAAACAGCTGGAGAAGACATGGCCCTCCGGTTGGCAATCTCCAATGAAGAATTCGCGAGCAAAGCTGGCCCCGTATTTTTTCCACAGGAATGTCCAGCGAGTTATGACCCAGCCAAGGTTAGATTTTCATTCCCTCCACCTCAAGAACCCATGGACCCAAGTATGGAGCGGCCCTTTACCATGGCAGAGCTGCAGGGCGCACTTTTCTCAATCACAAAGTTGCATGGTGCTCCGGGGCCCGACATGATAACTGTCCCGGCCCTTCGCAACCTTCCGGAGGCAGCGATGCAAGAACTTCTGGACATCTTCAACGAGTCCTGGGAGCTGGGTCAACTTCCCGCCATCTGGCGCCACGCCTCGGTTATACCAATCCCAAAACCAGGCCGAACTCCAAAACAGCTCACAGATATGCGACCCATCTCTCTGACGTCACATGTCGGGAAGCTTATGGAGAGGATGGCGCTGATGCGGTTGGAATGGCACATTGAAGCAAACAACGTCCTCCACCCGTGCCAGACTGGCTTCCGCCGGGGTCTCAGCACGCAGGACTCGCTGGCCCTCTCCGCTGAGGATCTTGCCGGCAAGCACCCGCGCTACGACATCAAAATAGCGGTTGCTATAGACGTGAAGAAGGCTTTTGATAGTGTTCCACATCCTACAGTGATGGCCGCCGCATCCGCGGCGGGCCTCACCGGCAAGCCTCTCCAGTATATCAGGGCGTTCCTCAACGGGCGCACCTACAGTGTCTCAGTAGGAAATGCACAAGCTCCTGCGGCTCCACTCGAGCTAGGAGTCCCACAAGGCGCGGTGCTTTCCCCGCTACTCTACAACCTAGTGATGGCGGATTTGAGCCACCGCCTCGACAAGATCCCAGGCATCCGCCACACAATTTACGCAGACGACATCACAATCTGGACGACGGGTGGCCCAGTTGGCCCTCAAAATGATTCCGCCCAAGAAGCACTGGACATCGTCGCCGGATTTTTGATAGAACGCGGTCTAACTCCGTCACCTGATAAGACGCAGTACGCCGTGTTTGGAAACACCAACGCACGCCGAGAGGCGACCCCGTGCATCGAACTCAAGTTCGGGGGCTCAGTCATCACCGCCACAAACGTGCTGCGTGTTCTTGGTGTCGACTTTTCCGCGCACGGCCCACCTGTGACGTGGCTGAGCAAAACCAAAGCCTCCGTAGTACATATGCTGCACCTTATCCGTCGCACCACAGCTAAGGACTGGGGCGCCGACACCCACACATTACGCATGCTTGTTAGGAGCCTCATCCAAGCCAAGATGCTTTACGGGGCACAGCACGTAGGCATCACCAGGAAACAGCGTGAGGACCTAGAGGTCCTTAATCGGCGTGCCATGCGTATCGTCACGGGCCTGCCGAACTTCACGCCGGTTGACACGCTGCAGGCCCATGCTGGACTCAACACCATTGGAGACCTGTTACACGAGGCATGCCTAAAGCAGCACATCCGCCTTTCAGGGTCCAGACCGGGACGATCCATTCTCGGGTTGCTGGGCCTGCGACCCGTTGAGGGAGTTCCACCACCAGCCACACCCCCTCCACCTTGGAGTCTGCCATGGCTGACCTCCGGCAAGCCGACGCCATCCCATGCTGGAGGCGGCCATCCGGGCCGCCGACGATCCCAAGCTGCGGCGCACGAACGTGACGTCAACGCCGACGGCCCCGAAGTACGCAGATATTACTGTGACGCGGCCGCGGATTCCGAATCCGGATCTACTGCCGCAGCAGCCTGTTGCCTGTCCTTGGGATCGACCACTGGTGTCCGGCTTCCACCGGGGCTTCACTCGCTGGAGGCTGAGCTCCGGGCGATCCTGCTGGGAGCGGAACTGGCGCTCCGCGACACCGCCACCAGAGGGCTATCTCCCACCGAGATCATCCTGCACACAGACTCTGCGGAAGCGGTCAAGGCATGTGTTTCTTCGGCCCCCCTCGCTCTCCAACGGTCTGCTCCATCCGGGCGGCTGTAGCGGGACTCGAGTTGGTCCTGGAATCGGCCGCACACATCAGGGTCGCTTGGGTTCCGGGCCACGCGGGCATAGAGGGCAATGAAGCGGCGCACCGGCTGGCAAGGGCGTTCTTGTCTCTCCCCTCGGCCGGTCAGCCGCTTCAGAGACCCTTGGATGCGCCGTCTGGCTCCGACGCTAGCACAGGCCCTTCACCACCACAGCACCCGCGCACCGAAACTAAGCGGCGCCTGTCCACCCGGCTGCCTGAGTGCCCGACCTCCATCCCTAGGGGATACCCGCGGGCGGCCGAGGTCCGGCTACGCCGAATCACAACCGGCTGTGCATGGACACCGTATCGCCTGGCCCGCTTCGGGCTACGTTCGCCAGAGTATGCAATATGCGACCGGTGTAGTTCGACTTCTACATCGCCACCTCAAGCCAGTCAAACCGCCGGGCTAATCCCCGATACTTCCATTAACACCCAGTCTTCAGCGCATCTCGCCACCCTACGCCACCTGCTCTGGGAGTGCCCGGCAAGGCGAAAGGAAAGGGACATAGCACTCGCGCAGCTCGGTCCACCGCCAGGAATGACGTTCGAGGCCTGGACGGCACCGACAGGCCCCACAGACGTCAAGAGGCGCGTCTTCAACTCACTCTTGGCTTACGTGAGGACGGCCGGTCTGGCCAGCCTTCTGTAAGCCCTCTCCCCCTCCCACCCTCGCACCCCCTCTCCCATTCCTGCATCCTTATTCCCTTCCCCTTCACGACAAGGCATGAAACCGGTCGCGTCGTACCCCTTCTAAATATGAATAAAACGTATCCAACAACAACAACAGAAAACATAAGTACATAACACTCACTATTCGCAAGAAAATTTGTAAACATAAAAAAAAACCATGAAAAAAAGTAAGCGAGGAGTTTTTCGGCCATAATGGCCAAGTCACCTCTCGTGGCCAGTGTTTCATTGCAACTTTAATATTAGTGAACAGTTATAGGGCATATTACAAACAAAGTGCAATTAGGTTTTGTATGAAACTACAACACACAAATCGGCACTCAAATATAATATATTGAGGTACCTCTTAAGAGACTCCAGGGTGCATAGTGCCACCTTCAGATACCTGATGTTGAACATGAAATATGTGCACCAAGCAGTGAGCAAACAGTAACTTCCAATTTGTTTGTGTCAAGCACCAGTTGTGTCGACAAGGAGTGCAATGTGCAGAAGGTCGTGTAGAATTTTGCATCCAAGACGAAAAAGTAAGATGTGACGATCATCAGATTAAGATCACACCAAAGAGGCTCCGTTGTAGTTAGACAATCTACAATCTAGGCACAGTAATCGGGAGTCAGCCGACGTACAGCCGCGATTTACTTTGCGTTGACTGAGGTGAAACATGGCCGACGGGAAGATGAGAAAACGAATACCTTTTTTCTTGACACCATCTGCTCTACACAGCAAATAGCAGGGCAGTGGGGCGGCGTCACGTAAATCTGACTCACCCGATAGCGTTTCTCAACTTCGTTCGGCGCCAGTCGGCACCACAGATCAGTGGTCGGCGCTCATGGTCTACCTCGGAGGAAAAAAGTACGATCCCAGAGCGAGCCTCGATCGCGACTTACGTAAAAAGAAGCTCTGGTAACACTTCGGCGACTCGTGAGCTTCAAACAACGCCTCTTACAACGAGCCCGCGCCACCTGCGCATCTAATATGTCGAACGGTGGCAGCGGCAAGCACGCCCAAAGCCTGGGGTTTGGAGGCTGAATATCTGAAAGAGACGCGGCGGCCTGGTTTCCACGTCAACGTCGTTTCATACATGAAATAACAAGACAGCGAAGTTAGCCGGGTGTGAAGAGTGACCGACGTTACGTTGGAGTACACGCAGTCGAAATGACGCCGGTAACAGAGCACAGCTAGAAGCTTTCAACAGGAGACATGTGCGTTCAAATTAGCTGCGATTTCAGAACTTCATGTCTGCTTTCTGTCCTTACTTTGATCCGTGTATACCAAACCACTCAACGCCTCAAGTAATAAAGTCGTGTAAACGTACCTTTCGAAGCGATTGAAAATGCGTTGGTTCCGCTCGGAGCCCACGAGCAAAGATCGCGGTGAAGTGTCATCCGTCAATCGCGCGACGAGGAGCCCACTACGCACTGCGCATGCTCGGTCAGACTTGGCGGCTCGGCTGGCTCGGTTACTGCGCAGGCACGCTCCCTTCGAAGCGCGAGCTGGCGCGCGCGCGGGTTGGCGATGGAAATTTATCTTCTTAAAAAACGAGGCTGTACCGTATCGTTTGATGGCGCAAATGCACGTATTTATCACGTCGTTGTTTTGGAGTATGTGATTCTCGCGAAACATTGGACGTAGAATGGTGGGTGAAATGTGCTCGCGTGTTGTCTTGGATTTTGTGTACGACGAAAGATTACCGAGAAAGGCGCGTTAATATCGATAAATGTCCGCGCAAGGAGCAACTACATACACGGGATCTGACAAATCTATTCACCCTCATTATTTTATCGCGCGAACCGACAAGGTCACATATCGCGTTCGATTTGGGTCCCAACACAGGTAACCTCATATTGTGTATCGTGTTCGATGTTGTATCCCACCATCGGTAACTTCGTATTGATATCGTATTCGATGTTGTGTCCGAACACCGATACAGTCTTATTGTATATCGATGTTGTGTTGCAACATCGAATTGTATCGCGGTTCGTTGGGTTTATCGTTTTCCAATCAACTTTTGTTGCATTACGACAACTGCAATAAACGTTGCTTGGGAAACGATCACTCTAATAGGCACGTCGTTATTGGACCTTTTAAATAGGGATCGCACGGGCTCATGGGAAAAAACAACTGCCGGTAACAAAATACTGGCATAGTGCAGTCAATGCCAAGAGCTCGTGGCGGGGATACGCTGTTTCACGCGTCCAGTATATAAACAAAAAAAACTTTCGGAACAATATGGTCACATGTCATCACCCCAAGGAAAGGGCACATAAAGGCACCCTTGTTGGCACGAGTAATTACGCCATATAATATAGGCTTTTCAGCATCCTCCGTCTAAAATGTAAGGCCAGATAATTATTTTCTATTCTTCGCGTTCTTCAGCAGACGTGGTGTTTCTGATCCAATACATCTGTCAGACGGGCTAGTTTAGTGCACTTCAAGGGAGTGCATTTCAACCCGCCGAAACACACTCCAGGTGTGTTGGTGCCATATGGGAGAAGTTAGTGTCACTGTCAAATTATGGCAATGACGATGGGTAGAGTAATTGTCACGCAAAAAATTAAGCAACATACGCATATTTCCATAAATAATTTCGTCGTCTTATTAGAAACACGTTACCACACATCGTTGCGCTAAGTCCCGAGTTTTAATCCAAATTGAAACCAAATTTGATGAATATGATCAGCCATTATAAGCCGGCAAATAAAAAATCTAGAAGTCAGTTTCATTCGCCACAACGAAAAGAAATGGTGTGTTTGTATGTGTATGGGCGACTTGTCTCCCAGCTGTAGATCAGAAATTTAGCCAGTGCAGTACAACCGCAAGCCTGGGGCTTTTAACGTGCACCACGCAGTAGTGATTCACGACGGCACGCCGGTACGATGCTCATCCAGTTCGAAACGGGCAGGGATGGGGATTTAAACCAGGATCCTTCGCTCCTGCAGCGCGAGCTTCCGCTCCCAGTGCTCCGAGCTGGTGCGCGTGAGGCGCCGCCAGCCCACTTGGCCACTCGCCACTCGCCACAAGAAAGCATCATGGAGTGTGTGGAGGACGAGCTGGAATGCGATATCCGCAGTGTTGGACGGTGGAAGCGCGTGGTGTGGGCACTTTTTTTTTCCTCCGTGATAGCCCAACGCCTTTCAGATGAGAGACAGTTGGACCTGGATGCCGACGTACAGGCAAGAATTTCGAGTGACATCGATCAGCAGCTGCAGGCCAATTCCTTCACGATAGCCGCTCTCATGATCGACAGCCTACCCGTGATCAGTCGCGGACGGTAGAGTTTCCAGAGGAACGAACGGTGGTTCGAAGACACCTTGCCTCGTTGGCGCGAGTTCCATTTCAAGCAAGCCTTTCGCGTCATTCCTGCCACCTTCAGATTCCTGGTCGAGTCTTGCAGGTGCCTCCTGGCCCTCGCTGGCCGTGGTGAAGGAGCCGAGACTGGAAACTGGATTAGCCGCTTTTTTTTTTCTTCTATACATTGCACTATATTTTCGCCAAGAGGAAACAAGCGCGCATCTGATATTACTCCTATCGAAATAATACTAATCTTACGCAGCATTAGCCCCTTCTATCATTTTGACTCCTTGAACACTGCTATCAAGATTTCACACTCGGTCTACCGGAGCTAGCGTAGTTTACTCCCCAAACTCACTTCATCGGAAGTGTGTTCTTCGAGCAGGGCAGGGGATTGAACTCAGGACCACTGGATTCTGCAGTGCGAGCTTTCTCTCCACGTACTCCGATCTGGTGTGCGCTAGGCCACTCGGCCAGCGATACCCCTTAATCATGGCACGTTAAACAAATTAGACTTTTCCTATTTTCTGCAATGCCGAATTGGAGCGCAGCTCTTGAGGAGGAGTCCCCCCGTACCCTCCCATCCCCTCTCCTGCTCCTATGATCCTATCCCACTTAGCGGAAAATTTTCGCTACATCTCCCGTTGAACTTAGCGGGGAAATTTTTCCGCTCAATTAACGTGTGACGTCACATGACACGTCACGTGAAAGTTTAAGTGTAACGTCACATGACATCACACGTGACGTCACAAGGATAAAATCTTCCCGCCAAAATTTAGCGAAAAAGTTGCCCACCTAATATAGCGGGACAAATTTACCCTCGTCACGTCGCGCGTGACGACACACGTGACATCATTTTGGGAAACATCCCATAATGTAACTCGCGGTTACGCCGACGCCGCTCAACCCGGGAAGGGGTGCCTAGGAGCTGCGCTCTAAAACAACGTTAGATTAATGAACGATTTTTGCGCCAATTGGATGATTCTGATCGATTATCGCAAGCCAAGATAAACAAAGAAGCATATCCAACGTTGGCGTTCCGCTTCGTCCCACGGAAGTCTTCGAAGAGGCCCTGAAACTGCCTAATTAGATCATAAGTATAGTGCTATCTCGAATAGTTACATGCTGAAACAAAAGTGTGCTCTATCCTTGTCTGCTAACCGAGATAGCCTTGGAATTACTGACTTTGTCGTCGACTTTTATCAAGTCACCGCGGCGCTAATCTTGGTACAGATCAGCAACTCTAAGTCCACCACACTATTTATTTTGGAATGCCACTCTTCTCTGTCGTCTCTTTCCCGAATATCTTCTTCGTTAGAGAATAAAATTTACGCCCCGCTTTTGGTTACTGTGTTTTACTTTTTTACTGTTGAAACAGTGCTATCGATACCACGCACTCGATCGAGTGAAGTGAGTTCGTCAAACTCACTCGATGCCAAGTTTGTTCCTCAGGAAAAAGCCGTGTGGCACACTACAGAAATGTCATTAAAGGCGAAGTGCACTTGGTTAAAGTGCACAAAATTAGCCCGTTTGAGAGGGGTATAATAATTAGCGCAATAATGGGCCCAACCGACAGAGAGCCACAAAATCAACAATACAGAGTGTTAGTGAACTGTTTTTGTACATCTGATACGGTGCAATGGGCCCTCCGGTATGAACTGCGGATATTCGAGTATTCTAAGGTAGCACAGGCGCAGTTCGCACCGGGGGGTCCATCGTACCGTATAGACCTTTCCAGCGGCAGTCTCGAACGAAGCGACCGGGCAAAATATGCTGAGTCACTGAGCTGTGGACGCATGCGCAGCGTCCGATATACCGCACAGCAGATCAACAGCGCATGCTTGGAAGGCGTTCCACAGCCCAGCAAACAAAGATGGCAGCGCGCAGGAGGCGAGTTCTGCAAAGGTCTATAGGACGAGCAAAAACGGTTTTCTAAAACAATCTAATAGCTCGGATAGCCATACAACGATCGTGGCGTTAACTGTCATACTTTGCGACTGAAAGTACATTGTCTAGCTCCCAGCATGTCAGAGCAGGGAACTGGTAGGACTGCGCTTTGAAAACCACGTCATACAGCAGAAGTCTACGACCCCCCACGATAGTGGCGGATGGAACGAGGGTGCTCTATTTCGCTTCACTTCATATACAAGCGAAGCAATTACGAAACCCTTCTCGTTTTTGATTTTTTAAATGCGCGTCTGTGCTGCACGTTTTGTGTATGTTAACGCTAACGATCACGGAAGCACGGCATCCTGTCTCTATGAATGTGCACGATCAATCTATAAACTCAACTTCGCTCTAATGGGTGAGAAGATTAGAGTTGTTTGAACAAGAAGCTGTCCAAAAACGTTTCATGACTCCAAACTTGAAAGACTACCTTAACGCAGCGAAAAGCTGAACGATACGACAGAAACATTTCGAGGACAGCTACGTAAAGCGAATACGAACAAAGGAATCCTTCAGTAAGAAACATGACTCATCAGCGGGGGCTGTGCAGTACTAGCGAATGATGTTCATCGGTTAAACCAGCTGACGATGCAAAAACAAAGACTGATGACAAACATTGATGATCGAGTTTAAAGTTATGTATCATGAGCTCCAATCCTTCGTAAACGGCAAGCTCATTGAGCAATGGTACAAAGGGTTCATTACCTATGAAGATAATCCAACTAAGACATCAGCAAAATGTTAAGGACACGTATTAAAATATTAAAACGTTTAGTGACGCATGCAGTCGAAGCAAGTGGAACTCAGGTGCTGCTGACAGAGTGATTGCTAAAAACGTGACAACAAAACTGCGAAAATTTAAAAAAGATGAAAATTGAGAGCGGCATTTCTGAATAACAATTCCTTCTAGGACCTGTCTCCAGACACGCTCTGGACCGACATCCGCGTCTCTGTCAGTCTGATAAATTTTAGTATCCTCGGTTTTAATGTTGGGCGAATTCGTGATACAAGTGTATCGAGATAGTTCTTAGAAATACATTATGCAGTTTTAGTACTGCATCGCGATAAAACTGTTCACCTGCAGTTTGTTTTTATGTGTCCAAACATATTTTCGGTGGTGTTCCTCAAATCGCGATACTATCTGAGGCGGATGTATCTTGTGACAATTTTTGAAGTGCGGATTTTTTTTTTTTTTTGTGCGCAAACACGTTTACATTACAATTATGCGTTTAGAACTCGTTTGTTCTTCAACACATAACTGCACAAATAACGTAGCTGTTTTTTTTTGTTCCTCGTATGCACTAGCGGGTGCACCCAACCAGTTCTGCGGAGTATAAGGACTCCTGAAAATTCCTTTTGACGAAATGTATTTCACTATCTGTATTTCTGCAAAGTGTGTTACTATTTATTTCTTCGAAGACATTTTATATCTTGAAATCGTATTCTGAAACCTATCACCATACCTCTTCTAGAAATGTATTTCGGCGTAAATATTTTTAAACACCTTTGCCATGTAGAGCAGTATAAGCTACTCTCACCTCTTTCCACCTTAGCAGAGGGAACGCTGGGGAGAAGGCGACCTCCTCTCCGGCGTTCGATCTGCTAAAGTGGAGAGCGATGGCAGGAGCTTTCCCCGAACACTTAACCTATCCCCGACTAGAAAGGCAATCTTGGAACTATAAACATTTGACATCTTGACTTCACGCGAAGAATGTGTTGGAGGCATTTTTTGACCATTGTGATCGGTGAGGGGAAATTTATTATTCTCGGAAATTCGCCACCTCAAATGAGTTCGTATAATACGTTGTCAAACCACATAATCAGTGTTCATAAGCTTGAGGAGAGAAAGGAATCTATGGACTAGGTCACCAGTATATTGTCCCGGATTTGCTCAACTGTAACGTACTGGAGCAATATTCTCAGAAGAGAGCCGTATATGTAGAGAGTTTGGCCATTCGTTGGGAAGTATAGGAGAGAAACGAGGAGGCGCCATTGGCCGAAAGCGGGCTGGGCGTGTTCCAGGGCGTCTTCAGAAATTCGAATGTGACCAACCAGAAGCCTGAAATAATACCCTGGCGGTGGTCGCGAGAAACAAACCTGATAACTGCATTAGAGTAACTCTCGGTGACTGAAAATATGGTACAGGTGATATTTCAATCACGCTCATCCAAAATGATGGTGGAGGAGTGCGACTAGCGGAACGATCAACATAATCCGTACGCCAAGCACCGAGAGCCGGGAATCTGCCGTCCGAGCGGTCACACTCTGTCCGAGCAAAACAGAGTTGAGCGGCGCATTCGTTTCTTACATCTTTCTGCGTGATCATGATCAAAACAACACGTGCACCCTATTTTCAACCACGAAGAGTTCCTAGACTTCACTCTTACGCGCCTATTAAGACCATTTACGAACATATATTTTTGATCAGAACTGTTTCTCGCTACCACCGCTAGGGGATTCTTTTCGGCTTCTGGTTGGTCAAGAGAGCATGCCAAGCCCTCTTTCCGAGTCTGGTGCACGCCCTGGCTCTGGCCGCGCCTCCCATTAACCAAACTCTCTACATATACGGCTCTGTCTCAGAAGGATAGCGAAATCTGATAGGTAGCCGTGTATAAACTTACCCTAGAAAGTACCATGCTGAAGTATGCATATAAGAAGGCGGGAAGGGGTGGAGGCGACATCCGACAATTTTGAATACTGCCTTAGGCGTAACAATGCCAAGTTTCTGTCTGGAGAATTAAAATATTGTTTGCTGCTGCATTAATATTTCTCTTTTTTA
Organism: Ixodes scapularis; assembly: GCF_016920785.2. Classification (NCBI taxonomy): domain Eukaryota; kingdom Metazoa; phylum Arthropoda; class Arachnida; order Ixodida; family Ixodidae; genus Ixodes; species Ixodes scapularis. Next base: position 138,739,103 of record NW_024609879.1, on the reverse strand, counting down.
CATTATGTTGTCTCTGTTAGGAGTCATTTAGACTCTGAATTGCTCACTTTAGAAGCAGATACGCTCGAGAAAAAAGCCGAAAATCAATGGCAACCATTCTAGAAATGACTGTGATTTTCGCTCCGCCGGAGAACTCCTTATTCCGTTGAGGATTTATCGCTTGGGTGTGACGCTGAGCCTTACATTACTTTGTGAATTTTCTGGACTTCTAGAGCACCTGGAGAAGGTCGAGGAGAACGCAGCTTCACGAGTGAAATTTCGTTCAGCTCGTGACGTAGATCTCAGTGATTGACTCATAGAGTGTCAAATAAGAATTAAGCGGAAGCGCATTTCTAGATTGCACATGGTGGTCAAAGAAAAGAAACACTAATTAACGCATGTCTGGAAGAGCCACACAAGACGAAGTAATAGAGCAACTGAAGAAGAAAAAATAATTTGCATTTTTATTTGTTTGGTTCTGTAGGAAAACGGCCTGCAACAATGCAAACTTAACTGTAAAACACCATCTGACGAAAATGGCAGATATTCGATTGCAGATACATCGGCTCTAGATGGCACTTCTTGTGGCAACTCAAAGGTATTTGTTCAACTATATACTACTGCTGGCGTAATGTATTCGCAACTTGGCTTAGAAATCGTTAATTTCAACACACGTTCGCAGTAAAAATGCAGCAAGGCTTCCAATAATGTTGTTTTTTCCTCTGCAGGTGTGCCGATTTGGAAGCTGTGTTAAGAAGGTTCAGAAGACCCCTTGAGCACTATAAAATACGTACAGCACTAACGGTAAACAGGAAAGTGCTGAACGTTCTTTTTTTTTTTCAATAGAGCACCTCCAGGGATATGTATAGTTGACAAATAACATAACCATGGAAGAAGCTTACGAATTGTGCAAAATAGTATTGATATAATTATGATGAGTTCCTCTGAATGCCTTCTGCCATAGGTTTATGTTGCTAAAACTTAACAGCGACACATAAGTACTCTAGTGTATAAAAATCGGAATATGAGAATATTTGAGGCAATGGGTTCCACCATAATGTTTATCAACGTACATGTGTTGCCATTTTGCACCAATAAAATCCGTATAACGGCCATCACCGGGAAATATTTCCATTCTCCAGACGCATATAAGGGAGTTTATTTTTTTGCTGGTTGCCATTAAACCGACATATTGAGGAATTGAATAAAAAACTGAGTCTAATAAAAAAGTGATTTGAAAACCTCACGTATTCATTCTTTTTTATATTTCTTAATTTTTCAAAAGTTTAACCTCACCAAAACGTCAGTATTATATAAAAATACGTAAAAAAATAATATTTACGGTATTAAAGCAGGCTTCCTGCCACAACGCGAGATATTTTGAAGAATACATGTGTTCTACCGTACAGCTTGAGACAAGCTTGGCGATTCCTCGTTCCTGGGTAATGTATTATGGCATAAACACTAAGGCCGGTGTCAGTTTTATAGAATTTCTTTTCCAATTGAAACAGGATATGACTACTTCATATTCGAATGACAGATCCATATACGAGTATTTTAAGTTTGTGCGAATATTCGAGTTTCGAATTTCACTTGAATCGTGACTCACCGAATAAACCTATTCGAGTTTCAGATTCGTACTATTCGAGTTTTCAAATTACTATATTATTCAAATATAAATACTGTTAGCGACATTTCTGGTTTATGCAAAACGTGTATATGGTAAAATATTCCTTATAGGTTATTTAGGAACTTGACGTAATTCAGAAGCCTTGAAGAACAAATCATTTCTGTAGAATATAGCGTTTCTTGTGTTCCTCGAGCACAGCAGTCGACAAAAGCCCATAACCTCGCACAACGCCATTTGGAATTCAAGAATATTACGTCATCTGTAGCCACCTCTGCGAGCTTTAAAATGATTCTCGGTTGATACGTACATAATGCAACAAAATATTGCCAAATACAAAAAAGTGGCGATGGCTCGACGGCGTCTATCGAAATGCTAGGGCCAGGTGGCGCAAGACGTCGCCCGATTCAAACAAACAAAATGTAGAGCTACCACGCCCGTCGTCCGTCGCAATCAGAGCTGCATATGTAGAGAGTTTGGCCATTCGTTGGGAAGTATAGACCTTTCCAAAAAGAGCGCTCTGGCCGTCGCCATTTTGCGAACCGAGCGACCCCTATCAGCCAGAAATTCCTGGCACCCGCCTGAGCTGTGGAAGCCCGGTCAGCGTGACTCCCCACCTGCATTGTGCATTCGGAGTTCGCCGGCTTTTCTTGGAAGTTTTTACTTTATTTGCCTGTTTGGGATGCTTACCCTTTGTGTGTTATCTTCCGCTGAGAGAACCAGGGAATAGTCCAGGGACTCGGCCTTCGCAGGAACCGAACGAAGAGAGCGAACGTCAAGCTGCCCGCGACGCAGGCAGTTCGACGTTCTTGGAGGATTATTTATGTTGAGATAATCTCCAAAAAGCCTTCTCGGCTATATTCCGGGTCTTCGCGAAAAATAGCTGATAGGGTTGGGTCCGGATTGTGGCGACGAAATAGACACGTTCGTTCATTTGCTTTGAAGCTGTGCGAAAAAGCAGCTCTCTTCTAGATGTTCCCCAAAACACACCGCATTCCGTCCGATTGTCGTGAAGAGACTATCGGCGATCGTCGGCACTGAATACTGGACATGCTGTGTTATTCGAGACCTCTCTCAAGTCCTGTTCGGATAACGCGGCACCGTGGGGTAAGTACAATATTATATCTATATGTTGTTCGATTGATGATTCTCGTTGAATTTCATGGTGTGGGCGGGGAATATCCATGCAGTTCGGATGTCCTGTGTGGTCAAATATTTTCGACGGCTAAGATTTTTGTAAATTGAGACAGCTGAGTGTACGGTGCCGCAAAAAAAATCAACATAAAATGAAACAAATTTTCCAGTTGCATTTGTTCTGCCGCGCACGGACTCACCAAAACAGCTTTCATTTCTTCGTTTTTGTTCCCAAAAAATAGTACAATGCATTCTTAAAAACCCCGACAAATTATATTCGCCATAGAACACGAAATAAAAAATAGAACGCGGCAATTTAGCCTCCACCAGCGCCCGGAAGTGCGCCTACGCAGGCTGCCACAGCCCCCTGACTAGAAAACCCACAGCTCAGCGCAGTCCGGCAACATTGACGTACCCTCTCAAAACCAGGGACGCCCGCTGTAAATCGCTTCGTTCGAGACTTCCGCTGGAAAGGTCTATAGGAGACAAATGAGGAGGCGCCATTGGCCGAAAGCGTGCTGGGCGTGTTCCAAGGCGTCTCCATAAATTCGAATGTGGCCAACCGGAAGCCGGAAATGATGCCCTAGCGGTGGTCGCGAGAAACAAACCTGATAAGTGCACCGGAGTAACTCTTGGTGACTGAAAATATGATACACGTGATGTTTCAATCACGCTCATTCAAAATGATGGTGGAAGAGTGCGACTAGCGGAACGATCGACAAAATCCTTACGCCAAGCGCCGAGGGCCGGGAATCTGCCGTCCGAGCGGTCACACTCGGTCCGAGCAAAACGAAGTGGAGTGGCGCATTCGTTTCTTACATCTTTCTGCATGATCTTGATCGAAACATCGCCTGCACCCTATTTTCAACCACAAAGAATTACTGCACTTCACTCTTACGCGCTTATTAAAACCATTTACGAACATATCCCTTTGAAACAGAACTGTTTCTCGCTACCACCGCTAGGGGATTCTTTTCGGCTTTGGGTTGGTCAAGAGAGCATGTCAAGCCCTCTTTCCGAGGCTGGTGCATGCCCTGGCTCTACCCGCGCCTCTCATTGACCAAACTCTCTGTATTCATGGCTCTGGCTTAATCCGCTTTGTCCAGCTGTCCAGCCCGCGACTCCTACGATACGACTCCATGTGGAGAATTACGGAGAGAATGTACATAGTGCTTCCGTTGCTCTATGCCATGTTTTGCAGCGATAGCTTTACAGGCGACACATTGCAGAGATTACGACCTCGTGGGTGTTCGTCGCCGCGCGCGAAGAATGGATAAACCATTTTTATCTCCCCTCCTTGCGCGAGGAGAGAAAAGTCGGGACTTCCTGTCGGCCGTGGAACGCGAAGAGAGCAAAGCGGACAGCCTGGCGGCACCAAGCTGATTCACATTCTTGGATTGGCGGGACGCCAAGAATGGCGCGACGAAAGGAGAATGTTCAAGTCGTCTGATTGCAAGCCTTGTTTTCAAACATTACTAACGTTATGCTAAATCACACTTAGGCAGTATCCACTTCCTATGGGTAATGTCGGAGAGTTTTAGAAATTTCCACAGCGCTCACTACCTACTTACTTCACGGATCACCGTGCACTTCGGGCGGTCGTCAGTGGCATCCACGACGGCAACCACGACGGCTATGCACGTCGCACCTCCGTCCACGGGTACGTGACGGCTCCATTTCGCCCTCATTACGCGACCGTGCTACAAATATCCCATTCGTTTCTTCGCATATTGTGTGCGAAAAATACGATTTTTTTACAGCGGAGCTGTTAAAAGCTAGTTTTCCCAGGATCCTGTCCGGTATCAAACAAATGTCGGCACTCGTGGTCGACGCGACACTCTGGTTGCCGCCGTCACTCATAGATGGCGGTAGCTGTCCAGAGTGCTGTGTTTACCGGTTGTCTGCTTGCCGCCGTCTCTCATAGGTCGCGGCAACCTTTCTTGCCTTGGCAAACAGACAACTGGTTGCTGCCGTGGCTCATAGATGGCGGCAACATTTCTTCGGAGGGAAAACAGCGGGAGTGTAAAGAGCCGCGTTGTGCGCAGCAGATCGAATGGTTTCGCAATCGCCGCGAGGCCGCTATCGCCTCAAGTTCCACTGCGTCGAGCGCTTCAGATTCCCTTGCGAAAGAAGGGCAGATCGCTTGCCTGGAAATCCACCTCCAAGAACAGAAGCTACAGCTCGGCCGCTCTTCCTTCTTCGCCAAAATAGAAAAAAAAAATTTTTTTTTTATGCGATAGCTTTACAGGCGACACTTTGTGAAGATTTCGGCCTCCTGGGCTTCCGACGCCGCGCGCGTGAAGAACCGAAAAACTATTTCTTCTCTCTTTTCTTGCGGTGAGGGGACGAAGGTAGGGAATTCGCGCTGGCCGTGCCGCTCGAAGAAGCCAAGAGGGCAGCCCCGGCGTCCCGACAAGAACGGCGCGGCGAAGGAAGAATCTTTGTTGCCTGCTTCAAGCAGTTGTTTGCAAACATTCATCGCGTTATACGAAATCCCACTTTAGCAGTATCCAGTTGATAGGCGCAATGTTGGATGATGTTTTAAACTTCCACCGCGCTTATCCACTTACTTCACCGGTCACCGAGCACTAGTGGCGGTCGCCACTGGCATCCATCACGCCAAACACGCCTGCTGTGAGATTTAACTACGTGGCACCTCCGTCCCCAAGTACGTGACGGCACCATTCCACCCCCATTGCGTGACCGTGCTATATCTATCGCTTTTCAGTCACCCTATTAGCAGGTTCTTCGAAGACACAAAAAATATGTTTCATACTTTGGTAAATTTATAAGTTTGGGTGTGTGCCGTCGATGACCCACAACTCTAATTCTTTTTGGTGAGTGTGTCTGTGAAACGCACGAGACCACAAAGAAAAGAATGAGACCGACTCAAACCGGCTAGTTCTCCATCAGCGGTTTTCGGGCGGAAACAAAACGAGTTTCCAGCTGCAGGCTGTGTTCTGCACTCTAAGAAAAAATGGAGGAAAAAAGTAGCAACGGCGCGTCTTCCTCCCTTCTACTGACGCGCCCCCAACCGGACACGAGAAAAGGGGAGGAACGAAACGTTTTCCTCCTTCTCCAGGCAGACGGGAGAAAGCTTTCGCCCTCCCGACTCATCTTCTTTCGGTTTCGTTTTTCGAGCAGGTCGCGCACGTTGTTTAATAAATAGCTGTTGAGTTGATTGAGCTTCAGTGGCAGTGAAGGCCGCCTGTAATTCCGTCTTCTAGTCTAAACGTGCAGAACATTTCGGTTGCATTGACGCTTTTATCACTAATTTTATCAAACGAGCAAACGAAGCCGCTAGAAACAGCGAAGTTGCGGAGCAGTGCCAGCAGTGCCACGTACACTGGGGGATGGCCGTCTCCAGATTGCGGGACTCGCGCGCGCGGCGAACCGACGGAACTGCAGTGCTACAGTCCTACAGTCGCTACAGTAGCGAAACCACGCGGAACTGTGTCGACGTTTTCGACGTTATGGAAACCGCAGGAACTGCGTCCAAGACAGGCAGGTTTTGCTGCCGGCTGCCTGGGTGCCTTCCGCGCTGAGTTCGGTTCTGTTTTCCGATGCCGAGTGCAACCGGCGTTCAACGTGGTTCTGTATTTGTGCGTGTCAGCAACATAGCTGCAACATCGTGATGGCAGTGTTGTGGGTTGTGAACAGAAGACTGGAATTATCGCCGATGTGACCGTGTGTTCGCGTATCAGTGGTGTAACAACAAGATGAGATCGTAAACTGTCGGGCATTGATGCCGTTGGTCGGGCCGTGATGAGGGGGCGGGGTGTCGCAGGTTGACATTCCGCTTTACATTAAAAAGTTTAATACCACTTGAGGGATTACGTGCAATCAATCAACGTGCGGATAGTCATGTTGGAACGCTGGTCTGAACAGTAGAAGCTCCTAGCGCTATCGTGCAATGGCCAATATGACTGTCGGAATTGTCTCGTCCCCGAGAGCGATTGCGCTCTGAAGCAAGGACTGAACAGTACGAAATCGTGACGGAAAGTACGTATATTTACAGTATGGAATTTCGGCATTAAAAAAACAATAGAAGGTAAAATCGAAAAAAAAAGCTGCCCTTTATTTTGCTGTTTAAATATACTACGGTTCCTGGAGAAACTGCCTTCCCAGTGGCGCGCTGGGATGAGCGCTAGACGTTTTTGAGCTCGCCACGGCGTAGCTCCGTACACTGAACACCTGCCGCAAGTCGCCGCTTTGACTGCATTCAAGTTGATCGAAAAGCGATTTCTCAGCATGTGAAGCATCACTTCCAGCTGAGTGAATATCCGCTCTACAGAGATTAATTCAAGACGGCAATTGCAGCTTTGCGCGAACAGCACAAATAGAAATACAGGCTACGACGTGCCGTGTGGGGAAACAAACTCGTGGCTTCGAACCGCATTAGGGCGGCTTGATTTATTAGCTTTCAAATAATTACGGCAGATCGAGCGTTTACTTTTAATAAGAGATTCATCCCTTGAGCCATTTAAAATACGTTCAGAGGTATGACATTGCTGGGGAAAAATCAACATGCTGGGAATATTTTTTATTGCTTAGGGGGTCACCGAAAAGTTCCGTACGTTCAAAACGACCAGTATAAAAGACGGAAACGCAGAGCGCGGGTGTAGTGTTCGGGATAGTGTGGTGTTCCGTTGTATTGTGTGTGTGCCGTGTATGTGCTCAATGTATGTTCACCTAATACTTGTAATAAGTGTAATGTGTGTGTATAGTAGAGGATTCCCAAGCGGAGGAGAGCGGCTCTGAAGCGCAGTAGTGGCCTGAAAAGAATAAATTATTTTTTGTAGAACATGAATTGGGCGGTACCAAGCGCCACCTAGCCTAGCTGCTTGCAATTACTCTGCTTGACCCCGCCATCTGGTGGCTAGCGATTTAACCTTTCACGCTGCGCGATAAACAGCGGCTTCGAGTTTGTTCTTTCGAGAGCGGCTTTTGGTTTCGCGGATTGAGTTTGCCCTTCTCTGTGATGTGCGGTTGACGATGGAATTGTGACTCGAGGAACACCAAAGGTAAGACTCAAAGTGCGCGAAGTAACTGGGTATCGGTTGTCTCCGTTTAACATCGCAGTGCTGTCGACGAGAAGACTGAGTAACTGCTTTCGAAACGCCAGTTTCTGTACCTGTGGGGGGAATCTGGCTTCGGAAATAAACACAGTTTGCGGAAAGCTCGTGTGACGCTTTTATTTGCTGCTGCTCTCGTCCCGTACAAGAGACGTAGCGTCCTGGTTAAGCCTTATTGGGCTCGATTTGCTCGATTCGGGGCCGCCATATTGAGATGCAAGCGACGGAGGAACGTTGCTCCCCTGCTTCAGGGACGAACGTTTCTCCCTTTCTAAAGGAACATAGGTTACAAGACCGTTCCTCCCCTAAGGGAGGACTATCCATACCCTTTTTTCTAAGAGTGTGGGTAGTCGGGACAGCAAGAGCAAGGCGGGAGAACGACACCGAGTTTGAGTCAACACTTTGACAAAGCACGCGATACTCTCGATGTCAACCTACTTGCTCTCGGCTCTGTCGAAGTCTGCTCGGTGTTTTTTGTTACTTCTGCATTGGTCTTGAGCGTGCTACCCCGCGATGGTACAGGAGAACAGCGAGTACACATCCCTAGGGGCCAATCGGATGTATGAAGTTCTTTTTCGTGCACGAAATATTTGGTGAATTCTGTACGCAATAGATTCAGAGCCTTAGGGAAAAGTAGCTCAATTCTAGTATACTTCTGCTGTGCTCATCATGCATGCTACCCCTGTAATAAGTTTGTGTTAAATTGGCCGATCTAGAGTATACTCCCTCTATTTCGAAAAAGTTTTCAGGACACTCTGTGCCTACTGCTAGGAAAAAGTGAGCATACCTTGGGTGAGCTCCCAGTCTGATTCCAGTGATCTTTAAGCTTATTCTACTAAAATGGCAGTTGAAGCACCGGATAACGAGAACAAATGTAAAGGCAAAAAAATTATATTAAGTGGTACACTGAAATGAGAGTGTAAAAGAAATTGCTAGCAGTGGACACAAACCTAGTCTCCATCACAGGGAATTGGGGTTTATGTCAATGCTGGCAATTTGTTTTACAGAAGGTTTACATTTCAGTATTGCACCTAATATAGTTTCTTTACCAGTACATTCCCTGTGCACTGTCAGAAACCTGGGGTGGAACGATAATGCCCCTTGCACTACGATAGCGAAGAGAAGTATGAATATCTGCACTCAAAGATTTAACAACAGAGAAACTTTATAAATAAGTTGATATACACCTTGTATACATGAATAGATAATTTGTTTTAGGTTGCCTTGAACCTACCTTTACAGGTTTAAACAAATATTTACACTTGCCTGTGTACTATATATCTCAAACAGGTTGCATCTACTGTTAAGAAACCTAAATTCTCTGGTAAAAAGAGGTCACAAGAAAGCTCATCGCCACCTTTTCAATCAGAAAAGGCAAAAAAGTTAGAATTTGCTTTTCATGGAGGCATTATCAGTTAGTGTATAGCTGCATACTTATTGATGATGCCTGCCTTACAGGTAGCAAGCACTTTTATACCGTGTTTTCTATTATGTAAGTCTCGTATTGATGCTCTTTGGTAAAACAACTGCCAACTTGTGGAGTACTTAGAGAAAATTAGGCCTCTATTTTTTACACAAGGAATACTTCTCAGTGTGATTTCACCAAAAAAATGCTGTTAAAAGAAAAACACTCACCACATCGGCTTTTGTAATTTCAAGTGACATGGTGTACAGCACTGCAAACTTTGTAGTAGTTGTCTTTTGGTTAAAAAAAAAGCTTGTGTTCACTCTGCACTTTTCACCTCTGCCACTTCAAAAAACAGCTAAGAATAAAAACAAACTTGAATGCCTGCTCCTTTATTTCTTCCGTAAAAAATGTCTTTTAAAAGACCAAGCGACCCTGAAAATTTAAGTAAACACATTTCAGTGTCGTTTGGTTATAAACGAAGTGTTTTGCAATAAAACGCTCTTCTCACTCTGCGGTTGTTATAACAGTTGCCTTCATTCAACAGAAAAAAAAACAAGTAAAACAATTCGCGCTCTTGTGGCGAGCGGAAGTTTTTTTCTTTTGTACGTGAAGTTGCATGATGTGCCGATTGTTTTGGTAAGGTTGAATGCCAATTATTGTAATATAGTCAGATGCAACTTAAAACCAGCGCGAGGGAAACGGAGGCTGGCAAGGAGGAAACAGTCTGGACGCTGCAGAACCGGAAAGGGAAACCTCACCTCCTCCCTACGTTCCATCGGCTTCCTCCTGACCAGCCTTCGTACCCCTCGCCCTGCTCTTAATTTGCATCTGACTATAGTGTTAACTATCAATTCTGGCAGTAATAGCACAAAAGTCAACCATTTTAAATTACTGAAAGGGACATTTCAGTGCCATTTAAACAATAAAAAAAGCTTTACTCCGCACGGCTTCGTTTCTTCTGCAAGGCTGCGTTGTTACACCTTCGCCAGAGGAAGGACCGCACGGTTATAATATTTTCACCCTTGAACTTGCCCATGATGTGAGCTGAAAAGAAACAATAATCTTAAAGCTGCTCTGATAATATAATTCAAATAAATCAGGGAACTTCTCTTTACACATCCTCGTGTCACTGTTTCACTGATGTTCCCAAAAATTACATCCCAAAAGTGACCACGTGGGCCTCCATAATGAGGACGACAAACAGTATTCCCTTTCAGGCCAATCAGGTAAAAAACCTACAATGAGCACAAAACAACCGGCAATGATTCTTCCAACACCTATTTATACTTTATGAAGTTGCTGCATAGGACAAGGTGCAAAAGGTAATTTCTAGACCAGGGGTTCTCGAACAATATATATCTTGAACACTCATTTCTCTTCGGGGATATCATGGCCGGCTTGCTGAAACAAGCGTCTCAGCTGAGTGTGGATGAATGTGTGCACACAACCGAGGCTAGCACAAGTGCAAAGTGGAAGACTCGGTTTAGACCCAGGCACCCGTGAGCTTCAGGCTTGACAGGCTTTCTTTTACTCAGTCTCGGGTGAGACACTGATTCGGGTAAGCCATGAGGAACCTTGCTCTCAGCATTGCGACAATAAAACAGTGCAGAGGATTATACACCTTATAAGAAATAGCAATTAAAAGAACACTAAATAAACTTTTGAGGCTTTTTTTCAGAATATAGTGGTGCAGTTAAAATACATTCAAAGTTGCAGATGACAAGATTGCTTACTCTGCATGTGAGAAATAGGAATATGTGAACATGTTTTTTCCTTGCCTTCTTCCACAGAAGTAACATGTCTGCTTCCCAGTCACACTAATCTGATAACAGACTATCTGTCATGTCCCCCAAGCACCCCTGTGGGGTCACATATCACAAAACATCATAGATGGGGAAAGGATTAAGGGGAGGTCCGGACCCTTCGGGCCACATTCCTGGCTACATGTCTGGTGTTTGGAGGAGCCGAAAGAAATCATTTCACATTTAAAGAAAGTTTATCGAGTCATAGAGTCCCCCCAGGCCCCGTCAGGTGACGTCTAAATGGCTCCTCCCCCATCCTGCACGGAGTACCAGCTGAACTGAGAACAGCATTTGACCCAAGCGTTTAACCTCAGCGAAGCGTGTGATAGACGTACAAGCTACCGCGGCCACCACGTCATGGCGCTGATAGTGTGGAGAAGCCCACGGCCCGGCATTCACCCTCCTCCACCCCCCCCCCCCTCAAAAAAAAAAATTTAATGCGACAGACAAATAATAAATAAAATGAAAACATACATGAGAACGCCAAGATACGTAGAAATACATAACTAATTTTAAAAAGAAAATCATTAAAAGAGACTAAATTTTAAAATTGTTTCCAATTCATTTTCTTATATATTCCAGTACGAAAATTTTAAAGAAGAAGACAACTTCCTCGTCAAGAACACAGAAGGCAATAGGGAGGACCAAGCGGAACAACAATTAATAACTTAATACCAAAGGAAAAAAAACGAAACACAAATACTCATAATTGCTCGCAAGATTCTCCAAGTTCGTTTCAATGCCAACGTTCAGCTGTCTCCCTGTTTTTCTTTTTAATGGGCTTTAAGGAGTTAAGGAACGTTTGGTCAATTACGGCCCTCATTTTTTATATTATATTGGATCAAACCTGTTATACCGTCAGGTGGTGCAGGTAGAGAGGAACAGTTTTTTTCCTTTTTTTTTATCTCTCACTTAGAAATTGAGTAATTGAGTATATTCACTCAATGCTGCACATTCGCATTCTGTTATTCCCAAATGCACAAGTCGTTCAATAGCATCTATTGGGAACTTATTAAAAAACCTAAAACATCCAGACATATTCCCATCTAACATACCAGTTATGATACGCCTCCCTGGTGCGCTGGGGGTGCTGTGACAACCTGCTGTTGCAGGGCTCTCACGAGACGAAGAAGCTGGGGCACAAAAAAACATTTGACAGAAATGCTGAGCAGCAGGCATGCTGGAATATGACTGCTGACTACCATTATCCCAATAAAGTGTCTTCCACTGCAAAATGAACAAGCCACACGAGGAAGCAAATCTGTATTCCAGCACCCAGCACAACTCCCTCCTCAGCACCGCCGCAGGGTACAGAACATGGCACGTCATGTTGCGAAACATCCCTCCCCCCCCCCCCCCCCCCCCCCAGAAGAAAAATACGTCAGACAGACTGATCTGCAGGCAAACTGGAGTTCGCTACGCACCATCAGCTGCACACGTGCTGTTTCTGGGCTTGTTTATAGTTACCATTATGTGAGACTGTTGAGGCATCTGGCAATATTATTTGACTGGGAAAAAGAACACAGGACGATATAATTGAGGAAACGACATCATGGGTGGCTGGAAGAAACGCGGGAAGGTTAGCGAAATTGGAGTGCTGCTAAACACGAACAAGCTGGGTCGCAAAGCTGGGCCATGGCACACTCGTCGTCATGCCATCTGTCACTGCTGCTTTAGCTTCTCACGTCGAGGCACAACCACCAGTATTTTTCGGTCATTACGCAGTCATTTCAGCTTTCATTATCCACGACTGGAGGCGACCCCTAACATGCCCAAGGGCCGAGGATAAAAAGAAGCAACCTACTAACCTTTGTGTAAATGTGATAAAAAACACAGTTTTAAAATACAAAAACAGGCCTTCAGCTTAAAACGTACGGAATAAAAATCACGGCACAAAAACTCAAGCTTACAAGAACAGACAGACACCAAACCTGGTTTTTCAGAAAAATGATAAATCAAGTAACTTCTTACACTTAGAGCCAAAACATAGCAGTCTTATTCAACAAATTTCCATGCTTTATTACTGTTACTCATTATTTCAGCGTAAACTTTGATCATTTCCTTCGTTCAAAGCTCTTTCAGAAGAGAACTATAATAAAGGCACATAATTATTCCATATAACGTTTTACACTTATAGATGTAGATTCTTATCTTTACGAAGCGTTTATGACAAAACCCTGCATTAACGACCGATTGAACTTATCATAAACGTTGCAGAATAATAAGGACTTGTGTTTAGCTGTGCCATAACACATAACCTGATGTAAAAATGTTGTGCACCTATGGAACACTACTGAAATGGTTTTGACTAAAGAGAATAACCACAAGAGTATACTGAAAGAATCAATAACAATGATGAAACCTAGAAATCTGTTGAATACCTTCCCTATGTTTTGCCATCGAGTGGACGCAGTTTTTTGGCCGATACTTGTTTTAGAAACCGGTGTGATGCCTGTCTGTCTTCGAAAGCGATGTTGTGCATGATAATTTTTACTTCCTAGGTTGAAAGCCCAAGGGCATTCCCTGTTGTTTGTTTATTCATATCTACCCAGACATTGGTGTTTGCTCCTTCGCATTCACTGTCCTTGGGTATGTTAGGGGTTGTGAACAGTATAACGCTGTACGGTCCAGGAAGAAATTCCCTTTGTGAAGTGGTGGTAAGCAGAACAGAAATTCTCAAGTGTGCCTTCGTGTCTTCCCCTGTTTCCTCTTTTGGGTCCCCCATTAATTTTTTGTTCATTAAAACTCCGCTGGGTGTGACACTTTTCTGCATTTTTTTTAATCGTTCAAAAACCCGTCTTGAATAATTTAATCTTGTTTAACCTGTACTTCCTAGCTTGCACCAGGCACGCATCTAAATGGGCGCTGCCGAATCAAAATCTTGGCTACGGGCCTAGCTTCCACCAGTGTTTTTGTTTGATCATTACTGTAGGATTAAACTGTAAGCAGAGTGTAATGCAGAGGAAAAAATCGCAGCATACTTGTGTTTCCTAGTGCTGATGATTGGACCAGTTGATAGACAATTATTAAAAATAAATTTTGAAGAATATGGGAACAGAGGATACGAACACAACACAGCGCTGTGTTCATCTCCTCCTTCTTGTGTGTGCGATTCCCATTCTTAGTTTTTAATATTAATACATTTTTAATGATTCTTTTTGTTTGGTATCATTTGTATAGGGGTTCAGTGTACCGACCCACCTGCTATTGCATTCACTTTGGGGGGGGGGGGGGGGGGGGGGGGGGCAGCTTCGCCCTTCCTCATGGTGCCATCGTTGAAAAAGTGCAGGGCGGGCGTCACCCTTACTCTTGTGGTGCAGTTCCCCAGGTTCTGATAGGTTGAAAGCTGCCAGCCAAACTGAGACAGAGCTGCCAGCCCTGCGGGAAATGTCAGTTTCAGTCTTTTTAATGTAGACACCAACGTTTTGCGTGTACTTGAAAAAAGCTCTAACAGAGGGGAAACGCAATAATTGGCCCTTTTTGAATGCATATTGTTTTGCTGAGAACATACATGAACGTTACACACTATTGTACATTCAGCGGTGCGGCTTAATTTATGATGTGCCTTTTTTATATTACTACGAGCTTTTATAGAAGAGATTCAATATAATAGGTTGAACATAAATGGTTGCTATGAACCATGTTATGAATTTACACATTACCTGATATCATCAAAGCAATAGAGCAGGGTAGGGTTGTACTGCATCAATTACAAATTTGTAACCAATGAAAAGTTGGCATTCATTTATTACTATTGGCTATTATTCTTTGAAACAAAGAATAACTGGGCGAGTTGGTACGTTGGTAGTCTTTCAGCTCCATGGCATATTAAGGTTCTTTTCGCATTTTTGCATGTTTTTTTGCTTTTTCTAACTGCTATTTTGTTTGTAGAAGTTTTCGCCGCAACTAAAAAAATGGCACATCGAAACTCCCTTCATTTACATCACACTGTCGTAAACTTGGAACGCATGCCGCTTCGGCATAGGCGAAGAGACCGCGCGTTTTTACGGCACAGGCATCAGCATAGGCAAAAAATCGTGCTGCTCGCTCTTGTAACGTTGTTCTTGCTCCCACTTTATGAAACAAATCGGTGGCTAGGGGCTGTTGGGACCACACGTCAGAACTAGCATGACCTGTGATTGTTTGAACTGCCGTTAGACTGCACTTGAACGCTCCGCAAAACCGTCGTCGGACGAACGTCGTCGAACGGCGCCCAGAACAGTCTTTCGGTTCCGCCGCACGCGAATCTTTCTCACTCTGCGGAGCGAGCCACACGTTTTGAAGAAGGTAAGCTCGTTTCAAATACCAAAATAACATCGGCCAGAAGCATTGTTCGAATCAAGCATAGAATCGATTCGCCCAACCAGGGGGCGCTTCGAAATTGCGATGGTAGCGCCGCCGCAGTAGAACACATGGTCGTGTAGCGTCGGTCGCGTTCGTGCCGTTGCATTGGCGTCGCAGGTGTTTCGAGTGTACGGTGAAGATTTAGAGAAGGATAGAAAGCGTGCGAGAATTATTTCTCGTGGTGAGTCAGGAAACGATAGAGAACCTTCAATAACACACATCTTCCGCCGAGAAAGCGGTTGATTTCTGCGCCAACGAGTCGGGTCCGTCTCGCAAGTACGGCCGTGTGGCGTCTACGAGATAATTTCACAGGTGAGCGTCACTTGCTTACCCGAAGGAAAAATCCATCAATGTAACCCTGTTTGGCAGTCAATGTTCTCTAGTGGACCGCTGACTGTGCCTGACTGTACGTCAAGCATGTCTGATTGGCCAACAAGTTACTCTGACCGACAGTCAAACTCCAGTCAGACCCCGCTTGTCGGCTTTCTGATGGTTTCCTGGTGGCAGTCGGCCGCCGCGAAATGCCATCAGGATGTCTTGGTGGTGATTCTGACTGTACATCGATTGTCTCTGACTGTACGTCAGAAAGCTTTGACGTGCAGACAGACGTACGGTCAAAGGACGTAAAGTTCGTTCGGATACCACTATTTCGTCAAATCGATGAATACGAAGAGTAATCTATGCACGAGAAAACGATTTTGGGACGTGAGCGCATAAAACCGCTGACGTTAGAGATATGACACGCAACCGACCGACAACCTTGATCAGAAGCCCGCCGAAGCGCCGAACACGACACTTCGCACTTTGCTTCGCCCATAGAGGCTTCGCCGAGCTTTCATGAGCGATCGCTCTCGACTCGTTTTGTTTGCCCGCTCGCTCCAACCTGTCGATCCTGCCCGGGCTCTACAATGTCTTATGTTTTAGTAGAATTTCTACTCGACAAGACCTAGCCTGTTGTGAGTTCCGACGATGTAAGGGACTTTAGCGGTGTAGTTGAAGACGACAGGGTGTACCAGGTCTACTGGGCCGGTGATGCGCGAACAAAAGGATCGTTCTACGACGCGAAAGTACTCTACATGGCAGGTGAGTAGAACTGAAGTACGGCGAGTGATGTACGAGTGCTTTGCATAACATGCTGACGGCGTAACTGCATATGCAGCCAAAGCATTTCGTATAAAACGAATAGTCAAATCGAGTGTCCCTAACGGTGGCGTAGCATAGCGGTTAGGGTGCCTGATTTGTAACCATGTGGTCGCAGGTTCGTTGCGCAGTGGTGCTGCTTTTTTTTTTTTTTTTTTTCTCGAACATTTTGTTTTATCGCGGCATTTGGCGATATTTATGAGTGCGTATAGCTTTACTCTTATATAAATGCTGCCCTTGTTGATGAAATTCCCATGGCAGTGGCAGTCAGACGTCATCTGATGGACCATCAGATGACGTCTGATGGTCCATCACGTTCCACCAACGCTGCTGACTGGCAGTCCGTGTCCCAAATTACGTAGCTTGATGGAATTTTCAATGTTTATAAACATTGCGCTGTAATAACATTGTGCCTTGTCCTCTTAAATAAAAGATTACTAACCACAATGAACCACTTTTCTCGTGAGTCCTGTTAGACGACGTTGGGATACTATTTTTCGGTCGCTGAACCACCGGCAGACTACGTTCTCGCACTAGAGGCTGCGAGTGGGATCGCTTTTCGGGCTCGTTTACGTCGAAGAGATATTAACGTGTCGAGGATCGTGCGGGCATAGGCTGATAATTCTGGGATGAGGTAATAACCCCGCGTACGGTTGCGACCACAGGTCCTCGCTGGGCTGGAGCCGCGGACCGGTGCGAGCATTGAACCCACGATCTTAATTTAATTAGTATTGCTGAACACGCTTCCTGCACCAGCCTGCCTCAGCAGTAGGGAACTAAGACGCCAGGGCACGACCTGAACAAAGGCCTTGTGGATTCATTTCCAGTTATTTTGTCCCAGTTCACCGAGGGAGTAGGTTGGAGTTACTGGGACCTGGTCCTTCTGATGAATGGTACTTTTTCTGCGAGTTTGAACAATAATGAGTGGCGAGATTCTGTCAGAAAAAGGGGTAAAAAGTTGAAAACGAAAAGAGGCTAGCCTAGACTGAATCTCCTGCATAAATGTCTCCTATGCAGATGACTGCATATAATTTTAGTCGAATTTTCATGACAATGTTCAGTTGGATGGATTTATAAAAACCGCATTTCTCTTTCAGGTTCAAGATTTTCAATCCACATGCAAGAGTTTTTCAAATATTGGGTGGGGGCTTGATTCACACTTTCATGTGTGGGACAGTTTAGGAGGGCAATGTTGTGTAGTAAAACAAAACTCCAGTGACACATGATAGGTGGTCACTACTAGAAAAAATTTTATTTTCTGGAAAAATAATTCATGCCTGTCAGTGTTTAATAGCTGCTTCACTGAAATACGTTTGTTTCGTAAGGTTTCTAGGACACATAAAATAAAAACAAAAAAACGTTGCATGTTTTCAAGCGTTTCCAGGAATGTACCGTATTTTCCGGGCTATACTGTTTTAAAAGTTGAAATTCTAGGCTGTGCGCACTATACGGGATATTTGTTCTTTAATATTGCTGATTATGACAAGACGAGTCGGATTTTGTGAATGAAAGAGTATGTTAATGATGATTTATGTATGTTATCGGCTCTTTTGTGAGCTAAGAAAGCAGACATTCCTCGAGGTGTGCCGTCTATGAGAAGATATTCGTGACGATTAAGCACCAGGTGCAGACTATGCACCGTGTGGAAACAACCTAAGGAAATTTTTGTTATTTTTACCCCAAATTTGCTCCTGTGGACTGTAGTGTGGAAAATACTGTACAGAAGAATAATACAACGCTCTCAGAAATGTTTTGTTGACTGTGAAAAAGATTTTTATTGAGTTCTATCACAACCACGAGTAGGTAAACACACACAACCTTGCGACGAGAAAAAAATTATTTCCATGCTCTTAACACGGTGACATTGACGCAGACTCGAAACATGCACGGCAGGACACTTGCAGATGATGTACACATATCAGGAAGCAAGGACTGTCAAAGAAATTGTACGGCCGAGAACCCCGACTATTTCAGGGAACTTGCACGGCAGGTCAGCTGTTCATGGTATTCAAAATCTCACGAAAGATGTCCCCCAGTTCGTGAGAAAGCAGTCATCACCTAAGCTTATCTACCTTTAGCCAAGCTATACTGAATCTTGGGGTACAGACTAATCCAAAACGTATAACTCGAAGACAGAAGAGATTACAGAAGTTACCAATCACCTAACCACACGTTTAACTGCCTAAGAACCGGGCACATATAGAGAATGCAAAACAGACGAGGAAAGGTCACCTGCATATTCGAGCGAGGAAGTGAAAATTAATTTAAATTAATTGAGAACCATTCACGAGCAATTAGAGCATTGGTAGGTTCCCTGAAATTAGACTTTATTCAATTAGCGTCACCTCAGCTGGCATCCCCTCTAGCAACTTGTTGCATAATGAGGCTCAGCGTCGTCGTTGCAGGTGTTCACGAAGTGCACGCTACAGATCCCCGCTGACGTTGGCATAATCAAAGCTGAACCGCCCCCACTGAAAAATAAATCAATAATTTAAAATCTCTGATGTGATCAGCGGAAAATGGACCCGAAATAATAATAACTATTATTGTCCCTAACAAGTAAAATCGTAGTAAAGCTTTTTTTCTTATTTTCTTTTTAAGGAGGAGGGGGTGGCTGGTTGAGGCGATTTGGATGTGCCTTCCTTGTGTGTGTTGTTTGGGAAGGGGGGGGTGCATGTGCATATTATAGGGTCGTACATGATGACTATAAACAGCTAAAAAAACGTGAACAGCGATTAAGAAACACACACGGCAGGACAAAGCAGTACTTGCAACCCCCAAAAGCCCCTCCCCTAGTTACAAGACTGCTGACAAAGTAAGAACGGCAGGGCGTCTCTTCTGAACGGCCGAAGGGGGTGGGGGATGGGCGGTGGTTGGGGGATTGAGCTCCCCGGGTGCAGCGCTCAGGGGGGTTTCGCGGCGGGCCACGAGGCCGGGGGCTGGAAGGGGGGGAGTTGCAGCGGCCACACGAGAGCAGGGGCTTTATGGGGATTCGCGGCGGGCCACGCGAGAGCGGGAAGGGGGGGCGGGGGGGGGGGGGGGGGGGTATCGCGGCGGGCTACCACTCCGGGTGCCGCTGATCCTCGTGACGTTAATGCTATGGCCACATTTTGTTTTAATGTCTAGAGCCTCGTATCAGAGACGTTACGGCGGCGATGCATCTCATATATCATCAGAACCACCACAACCGCATCGGTACCGTCCCGAAGTACTGACGTTGGACCGGCGCTCACCCATCTGTGGAGACTCTTGCTGATACCAGAAGGAGGGCTATCCCAAGACCTTCTGAGGCGTCTCCTATTTGTTTTTGTTTTTTTCTTTTTTTGGAGCGGAGAGATGTGCGGACAACATAGGGACCCAAAGCGTTGAACCAGGTGGCCAGCATTCCACATTTTAAAGAGTCATTTTCACCGCGAGGGGGCCAAGTACAATTGGCCACGCAAGCGGCGCTCCGCCGCTGATAAAAAGCCGTCACAGTGGATGCGCGACGGCTCTTGGCATCGCGGCGCGGACGATGACAGTGTATGAAAGACTACGTGTTTTTGAACCCGTGCGTCGTGTCATTCTCCGAGACGGGTCAACCTGGCAAATAGACCCGCAGTGTTGCACGCGTTCTTCTTTTTGAGGAATGCATACTACACTGCCTTGTCAATACACTGGACAGTGAAATATTTTTCACTCTCCAGTGTTGCTGCAAGGCGTATACCTACTTGAACCGTGGTAGTCAAGGAGGTATGCGCCTTCCGGAAAACAAAGCTGATAAAGGTGTGAGGTTTCAACCCATGCAGTAGGCTTCTTGAGGCGGTGAAGTGTGACTGTCAGCACCGGAGGGTTTGACACTTTGTGCTTAATTCTCTCGGGTGTGTCTGCTTCCAGGTGTTTGGTCGTGCTTTGCGGCACTGCATTGAAACAGCTACTTTTGCCAAGTGTCCTGACTAAATATCTCACACATTTTTGCACCGACGACGCACACTTTGCAAAAAGCAGTGATTCCCACCCTGCACTTTTCTCGATCCTGTTAGACAAGAAAAAATAAAAAGAAGGTAAAACTACCATGAAAATTAAAGCAAATATTTCTGATCCCGTAACACGCCGTCACTTACGCTCCGCGCAGGTGGAGCAGAGGGGACCAGCTTCACTGGAGGTTGTTCTGGCAACCCAGCCGTTTTGTTTGCACCACGCGACGCCACAGGAGTCCCCCCACCCCCGATTCCGAGTAAAGAGGTCCAACGAGTCAAAAGATCCAACGCGTCAGAAGATCCATTATTGGACCTTCTGACTCGTTTGACCTCTTGACTCGCCGTGGATTTTTTGACTCATTGGATCTTTTGACTCGTTGGACCTCTTGACTCACATTGGATCTCTTTACTCGCGTTTGGCGAGTCAAAAGATCCAACGAGTCAAAAGATCCATTATTGGACCTTTTGACTCGTTGGATGTCTTGACTCCCTGCCCGATCACCGAGAAAGGGGGGAGGGCTTTGAAAAAGAGCAGGAAAAGAAAGAAACGCAAAACTACGATGAATGACGGCGTTTGGGTGGCAAGGAGGGGCATGACGGTCGCTGCACTACAGTGAGGTGAGATTCAGCGTCTAATAACAAAGCATCAAAAAAGAGGGAGATGAGAGAAGAGGATACAGTGGCCTCGGGGATAGAATTTTTGGGATCTTGAATGGCTGACTATGTCACGGCGTTGTGCGTTTTCCATTTCGATTGGCTGGTGACCAACGCCATCTCTTCGTGCGCTATGCTTGACTAACGCAGACATTTCCTGAGAGTTGTGCACGCTGCACGGTCGCGGGGACGTAGGTTGTCTCTCAAAATTGAAAATCGAGGAACAGTCAATGGGTGACTGAATTACGACACATATAGACCAACACGCGGTGCTGACGTCCTGCTCCTGCGGTGGTGCTGCTATCGGCATTGCGCACGCGCAGAGGGTCATATCGACGAGCTCCCTGCGCATGTCCAGTGCCCACACCTCGTGAGGGCTTGCATGAAAACAGCGCATTGGTCTTTTACGCCGCACGAGCTCAACTGGGAGGAAGGGTTGTGTGGATCATTTGGACAGCTTAATGTTTGGCAGTCCCCCAGAGGGTCAACATGTCGCAGTATCTTGCCGGCTGGTGCAGTATGACTGGTGACCGGCACCACGCGGTACGGAGAACCAGCATCGGAGTGGGTTTGTGTAATTCCTACTGCGTGGTGCACCCAAAGACCCCTAGGCTATACTCCGTTTCACCTAAGGATAGACCGAAGCCTATGCCAGAAGCCGAGAGCGTCAAGGACCATCTCGACACGTGCGACGCTTTAATTTTAAAGTTGGAGAAGTACCCTAGTCCCATTTGTTTTGCTGCGCATGCACACGCTTCACTGGCTCGTGTTCAGGTTGAGCAGCATTGATCAAAAGTCATGCACACTTGGTTGCACTATCTCTCCACGAGGCGCGGTTCAGCTGGGGCTGAGATGCGCTCCGATAGCAAACCGAAACTTAAAAACCCGTCGATTTTGTGCGGTGTTTCAGAAAACCGTAAAATAATTCGCGTGCATTCTATCCTTCTGCTATTTGTTGATTTGATGTTTTTTGGTGATGCTGAGCAATTTTCTGATTTAAACCATGCCCTTAAACACAATATTAAAAAAAGTTAATTACGCAAAAAAATAAACAACTTAATTATCCAGGACTGTAATAATTTTCCTAAATGGGTCCCTGGCCCAGAACAAAAACGCCACAATCCTTTTTTCGCTGCGATGAGTAGTTTTCTCAGGAGCGATTTGGCCTGCGTTCTCTGGAAGACCCTGTATATATATATATATATATATATATATACATATATATATATATATATATATGGAGAGAGAGAGAGAGAAATTTGCATAAACGCGGAAATCATATATTACTTCTCGTTTTAATGTACGGCACCTAGTCAATTCTTTCCGTCCAAACTGAATTATTTTATTTCTACGTAATAAAGCCGAGAAGAAGAAAAAAAACACACACTGTACCTTCCACATTTGCGCGATATATGATATGTGGAACCTTGCATTCCATGTTCCATTACAGCAACCGCTTATCAAATGCTGATTTGAATTTCACTATATCTTATATTAAACCTGAAAATTTATTAGAAAGGGAAGGCTTACCATAATATCAACCCACCTTAAAAAGATAATTCATTATTTTGAATTATGTTTCGTCATATTGTTCCGACGACGACGATGACGAAGACACAGGACGTGTGTGGACGCTGCTCCAAGACCATCACTGGGCGGCAGCAATATATTGCGTGTACTGGGACCTGCAACCGCCGGTTCCACTGCAGATGCGTGAATATTGCCGCTGCGGAGTATGAACTTCTCGTTCAGAACGGAGTCAGCACCTACGAGTGCCATGAGTGCACCAAACTGCCCGGCCTCGATTCGGCTAAGCTTTGCTCCGACGATGTGCACTGTTGTGTGGATCCCAGTGGTGATGCAGGCGAAGAACAACCTGGCAAAGAGGAAGGACCTGGAGACAACGCAGACCTTCGAACGATCATCCTTCAGCTTTGCCGGAAGGTTGATACTCTGTCATCTGAAGTACAGGCCCTGCGAGCAGACAATGAACAGCTGCACCTTCAACTGGCCCGTAATGCGGAACTCCTTCGTAAGTCCTTAGGCACTGGTCCTCCTCGCTCCCCTTTGTTAAATCAAGAAGCTGCATATGCAAGTCATATGTCAGCGATTCCGAGTACTACAACTAATGTGACGGTGCCATCTTGTTCGACTTCCTCAAATTTCGAAGCTAGACGTACCAGTTACGCGTCCGCGCTTCGGACCACTACGACTGGTGGTGACATGCAAGCAGGGAGACAAGTACGCCCCCTACCAGTTTGGAACCGTGCACCTAACCTGGAGCATGGGGACCCCTTCGTAGCTTCGACCGCCGGTATCCGCAACAGTCGATCGACTACTGACCTAGACGGATACACCCTTGTGCGAAAGAAGAGGAGAGTAAAGCCCGCCACGGGCACGAACTCTACAAGTAAGCTGACGGCTGTACCTCGACCTCTGAGGAGTAGGGCGCTCTTTGTGTCTCGGCTTGACCCTACAACCGCTGTTGACGACATCGCAGCAATACTCAGCAACGTCGTCAAAACATGTGTCTGTACCCCACTTCCCTCTAGACATGTGAGCTATGCATCGTTCCACATCGCTGTTGAGTGGGACGATTTTGACAAGGTGAATGACGCGAGTGTGTGGCCCATTGGCTGTCTCTTTAGGCAGTTTTTTGGGTTGTTGAGGAGAAACGAAGAAGATGCATGATGAGTGTACCATTTATTATCAGAATGTACGTGGTTTGAGGACTAAGGACACCGAGTTTTTTTCGGCGGCTATGTAAAGCACGTATTCAATCATACGCCTAACAGAAACTTGGCTTGTAGATAGAATTTCTAGTTCTAATTATTTTCCACCCAAGTATGAAGTATATAGACGTGATCGTGACTATGTGAAAACGGGAAAGAGCTTGGGGGGAGGTGTCTTGATTGCTGCAGATAGGAGCTTGAAAGTTCATCGGAGGAGCGATCTCGAGTGTTATCCTGAGAGCGTGTGAATTGAAGTACTGTCTACCGATGGTAGAAACTTTCTCATTGGCAATTACTATTTTCCGCCGATGTTTGATCACATTATTTTCTGTGAGCATATCAACTTCCTGGAAGAAAGAATTGACTTCTCTAAATTTCGAGTACACATGTATGGCGATTTCAACCTTCCTGGTTACGATTGGGAGTCAGGCAGCTTCTTAGTCAGTCACACGAACACAAGGTTGAAGCTACTTTGTCTGTTAGACTTCGTTAATTTCAATGGTTTTGAACAACGTAATACTGTACGCAACTGTTGTGGAAACATACTTGACCTTGCCCTGGTCACTTCGGCTGTTGATATCAGTCTTGCCAAAGCTCCGCTATCTCGGGTGGATAACTATCATCAACCTTTTATTGTATCATTTTTCTTCCCACTTGCCAAGCGAATTTTTCATTCACAATCATGGTTTTCCTACTCCAACGGTGATTACTATTCATTGTATCAGTATCTTCGGGACTATGACTGGAGTAGTGTTCTAGCTGATCAGTGTGTTGAATCATCAACTTCCACACTTTCGACTATTGTCCAGGAAAGCATGCGACTCTTTATACCAAAGAGGGTGTCTCATAAAAGTGACTATCCCATATGGTTCTCGAGGGAACTAAGACATTGCTTAAGGCGCAAGCTACACTATCATCGCCTGTACAAAAAAACTGGCAATGTCGTTTGGTACACGAGATTTAGTCAATGTCGTGCAGAGGCGAAACAATTATTTAAGCGAGATAAACAACAACATGCTGACATCGCCGAGCAATCATTGAGCACACAGCCACAGTGTATGTGGAAGTTTGTCAAAGAGAGCATCAAAGAGAATGTTACCACGATCACATTGCGAGATAATGAGGATTGCGTCTCTGACCTTGTTGATGTAGCTAATCTTTTTGCGCGCCACTTTAGTGCTTCTTTCAGTACAAATAATGGCCTAATGTCTAGCTCGAATATAAACTGCCAGGATTTTTTGACTGTTGCTCCAATTAATGAATCTGAAGTCTTGGAGGCAATTAAAAAAATGAAACCAAAGTTATCTACGGGAATAGATGGAATTCCCAGCTTCATAGTAAAAGGTTGTGCTCCACTCCTTTGTCCAGCTTTGGTTCATATCTTTAACTTATCACTTGCATCTGAAACATTTCCTACAGCTTGGAAGCGCTCTGTTGTTGTTCCATTACATAAATCGGGAGATCGGTCCATGGTTAACAACTATAGGCCAGTCTCCCTCCTTCGTAGTTTTTCTAAAGTTTATGAAATTGTTTTGCACACCCGCCTTTACGCATATTTTTGTCGGAAGATTATTCCTGAGCAACATGGTTTCATGAAAGGCCGCTCCACAGAAACAAACCTGTGTTCCTTCCTACATCAGATTGTACCACCTGTCCACAGCGGAGGACAAGCGTAGGTAGTCTACTTTGATATGAGCAAAGCTTTTGACAAAGTTAATCACCGATTACTGTTGAGTAAACTCTGTAGTTACGGTCTGTCCCTTAAGTACTGTCGTCTCCTCGATAGTTACTTATCTCATCGGCTGAACTTTGTCCGAGTATCGGGCCGATTATCTGCTCCTTTTTTATCTACTTCTGGGGTTCCTCAAGGCAGTAACCTCGGTCCTCTGCTGTTTTTGGTTTTTGTAAATGATCTAACTTCCTGCATCAAACACACGCGGTTTTTGTTATTTGGTGATGATATTAAGTTGTTTACAGCGGTTAGAACGGTTGACGATTGTAAATGTCTTCAGCGCGATATAGATTCTATTTCGGCGTGGTGTTTTTCAAATGACCTACTCTTAAATGAGTCAAAGACGAAAGTTATGTCCTTTTCTAGGAAGCGTGAAATTCTGAGTTTTTCCTATGTATTAGATTCCCCCAATATTACTCGCGTTGAGGTCATTCGTGATCTAGGCGTTTTTATGGATCCTGCAATTAATTTCAACCATCACGTGACCACAATTACGAATGCTTCCTTTCGAGTGCTGGGAGCCATTACACGAGTGACACACGATTTTTCTGAACCACTTTGTATTTTACGTTTGTTCTCTTCACTGGTGCGTAGTCGTGTTGAATATGCCTCATTTGTCTGGAACTGTATTGGAGTGACAAGTTCAGGTTTAATTGAAAGTGTTCAACGTAGGTTTGTTCGTGTATTGTTTGATCCTTATTTTCAACCGAATTATTTCTATAGTTATGAGAGGATTTGTGAACTCGTGAAGTTAGACTCGTTGCACAACAGGAGAACAATTCGTGAACTGACATACTTGTATAAGATTGTAAATGGTATAATTGACTCCCCAGAGCTACTCAGCCACATCTATTTGCAGGTTCCTCGTCAGTCTTGTAGACTTTATACTTTGTTTTATCCTATAGACTTTTATCACGCTGCACCCATAACACGCCTACAATTGACTTATAACCATTTAGAACAGATTTGTGCGAATGCTAGCCTTGATATATTTGATGAAAAGCGTCAATTTCGAAAGTGTGTTGAGGCTATTGTTCTTTCCTAACGTTTCGCTTTTATCCTGTTTAGCGTTGTATTTCTGAAGGAATAAGTGCACCACTAAGGAAGCGTCAAGCTGTTGGTGGGTCACTGAAAATAAGAATAAACATAAACATAAACATAAACATTGCCTTCCGATTGGCCAAGCTCGATATCTTACCTGCACGAAAAGAAGCGGACAATCACGTCATCCAGCTTTGTAAAGGCATGACCGAAAGATACAGTCCCGTTTTGTCTTCGCGATTCCACCATTTCACCGTACAAAGAAGTTTCTGAATCAGTGGCGGCCTGAGCGAACATACTTGTGCCAGGCTGGTACCTGTACGACCCGGCAAGGTTCATGGACGTTGCAACCCGAAAACGTTTCATGACCCCTTTAAAGGGGCCGTGAAATGATTTTAATGTTAAAAGAATCTGGTGCGTGCCACCTTCGTTTGGCTCACCTCAGCACAAGTAAAAATAAAAACACGTTCGAGTTTTTAAAATGTCGCGAGTGTCGGGAGAAATCGCGAAGAGGAAAGGAGACGATTTTCCGACCAGCAGCCGTTTGTGTCGGCCTTGAAAACTAAGCGCGCGGTGTGAACTGGTTGAAAATCTATTGAGTTAGCAAGCTTGGTAAGGGTCTGCTCGATTTGAAGCTAACTTTTTTAATTGTTGTCGTGAAAACATTGAACAGAAAGGTCAACAGCCTGAGATTGTTGACTTTTATTGCGCGAAGTTTTAGAGGCGCCATCTACCCGAAGCGAAGAAAAACGCTTTCCCCACTTCCCATAGCCAGCGACACGAGTCTCGCTTATGGTCAAGAGGTCCAACGAGTCAAAAAGGTCCAACGAGTCAAGAGGTCCAATAGCCACGTGACAGCCGAGTCAAGAGGTCCAACGAGTCAAAAGGTCCAATTCGAGTCAAGAGGTCCAACGCGTCAAGAGGTCCAACGAGTCAAAAGGTCCAATTTGTGTCAAGAGGTCCAACGCGTCAAGAGGTCCATCGAGTCAAGAGGCCCGACGAGTCAAGAGGTCCAACGCGTCAAGAGGTCGAACGCGTCAAGAGGTCCATCGAGCCTTATTTTTATCTTCGCTGTTTATAATAATATTGCTAGTAATGACTGCTTGTGACGGTTTCTGACTGTTTGAACTATTTGAATTATTTTGGACAGTACAAGTACCACATAACCATTGGATACACGTAGACAGATACCATTTGCCACAAGGTATATGTATTTGAGTGTTAAATAATGGATAGTGCCTGGTGACATATTTTGGACTTGTAGAACTTAATATCTGTGTTCCAGTCTCTCTGTTCTAGGACTCAGTTATGCCATTTCTACGGAAGTGTCTCTTTAAATCCCGAGATATAAACTACAAATGTACCTCAGCATCTCGCGTTTAGCCTTCCCTTTCATGTATCTCAGTATTTGCAATCGCAAACACTTCCTTGGGTAACTTTGTCCAGTCCCGGGGTCTCGTATGTTCTATTAAAAATATGATGCACTACTATTTTATGCTTTAGTTTTTATTCCCCGAGTTCACCGAATCACTAAAGAGGTAAATAACACAACATAGAAAGAAGCTCAAATATCAATGGAGGGCGTCTTTAAACGAGCCCAGATTATGCCACTTGGCGTCCAATAGAGTGTTGTAAATGAATGCGAGCATTGTCTTCTTGAAACGTTGTGACCGGTGCGAGCTATAGCGGGTTAATTTGGGCCGTTGGCTTACTCAAAAGCACGGAGCAGCCATACATATTTATGCTAGCTATATGTAACTCCTTTACTGCTCTTTTTTTTCGAGAATGCGGTGAAATAAATCATGAAACTGAACATTTCATGATTAAGCATTCTTGACACGAATTACCGAACACTTGTCTGTCAATATAATTTTTTTTTAGTTAAAATTACGCAATGTGTTAGTCGGTTGGAATTGTAAGATGGTAGGTTAGTTGCTCAATAATATTTGAGAAAATTGGATTATAAAGATTGAAGTCGATTGAAGAATTGTTCGTGTCGGAAAACACGTCGATCTTTGAAACCTGTAGATCTAGTGTGTCCAGTGCTATAGTTAAAATAGGCCACGGCGAACGGAAAAAATGAGTAACTTTACACGCCATCTGCGTAAGGCCAAACTGTCTCTTCAAGCTCCTCGAAGACCAAGGACTTCAAAATATCAATGAAGCTATTTTGACGGGACGTGAACAAATTATATCAATGACTACAACTTTTAAAAATGATGACACAGAAATTAAAAAAAAAAATGTTCATTTATCCTGACGTCAAACGCCGTAATAGAGCTTTAATGTGATGGTAGACGTCGAAATAGCAAATAACTGTGGACATATCTTTCGTATGCGACGAAAGATGTGTTCAAAATGGTTTTACAATTAGTTCTAACCCGAATGTCGAAGTAGTCGCTTCTTAAAAAAAAAAAAAAAAGGCTTCTCAAATTGTGAAATGTTAAGAACTTTCCGGTTGCGTGTTCGATATTCGAGGGGGAAAGTAACACGGGAGATGCAGATTTACGACTTTGTGGTCAGGGGTAGAAGAGCGAAGTCACACAGGTTCCCGACAAACGAATGTTGCCATAAGCTTGACAGTTTATAACAACAATGATTTCTGTTGTTTACAAGTCCAGTGCCCAGCATGCGATCCCCAGAGCCCAGCGCGCGCGTATCTGTCGCTTTAGAAACCAAGCAAATCAAGGGTTATACGCACGAGCACTGATTACATCACCGGCCAGAAACGATTTATCAAAGCCGTGTTCGTGAGATCCCCCCTGACGTGTGGAAGTCTTCACAGCTCAACGTTTGGCTGTCTTTCCGACATTTTTCTTCTCCGCCTTTATTGTCAGCATCTCTGTTGTCTGCTTTTTTAATGCGTGAGCATTACCTGGGCTCAGTCAGCGAAAAAGCCGTCGGCAAAATCCGTCGTCAAAATCCGTGACTTCTCCAACACAATCCAACATAATAAAAAAAAAAAAACAACTCTGGTTGCGTGATATCTTTGGTCACGTGATCTCCCTGGTCACGTGATTTCTCTGATCACGTGACCTATCTGGTCATGTGAGGAAACAAAAAACAAAAGGAAGGTCTGTGGTCACTTCGACAAAAAAAAAAGACTCTGGTCACGTGACCTCCCTGGTTACGTGAGTTCGAAACCATTCTTGGGCCTGCTTCGAACCTAGGCCCTCTTGATCGCGCAACTAGCGCGCTATCTGTTGCGGCAGCATAACTCGGGAAAAGCTAGTGCTCGCTCATTCTCACGTCGTAAGAGAAAGCTCAGGTGCCCTCATAATTTTTGTTTCTCATTTTTTTCCTCTACTTCTTTCACACTTCTTGCCTGTGCATATTTCACACCACGAGATGCAACTAGTCAAGCTATCCAATATTGGGCCTCTTGATGCGTTGGACCTCTTGACACATCGAGGCACGAGTCAAGAGATCCAATATGGGTCAAGAGGTCCAACGCGTCAAGAGGTCCAACGAGTCAAGAGATCCACGGCGAGTCAAAAGGTCCAACGCGTCAGGAGGTCCAACGCGTCAAGAGGTCCAATATTGGACCTCTTGACTCGTTGGACCTCTTGACGCGTTGGACCTCTTGACTCGGAATCCACGAGACTCGCTTATGGTCAAGAGGTCCAACGAGTGAAGGGGTCCAACGACTCAACAGGTCCAATAGCCACGTGACAGCCGAGTCAAGAGGTCCAACGAGTCAAAAGGTCCAATTCCAGTCAAGAGGTCCAACGCGTCAAGAGGTCCAACGAGTGAAAAGGTCCAACTTGTGTCAAGAGGTCCAACGCGTCAAGAGGTCCAACCAGTGAAGAGGTCCAACGCGTCAAGAGGTCCAACGCGTCAAGAGGTCCATCGAGCCTTATGTTTTATCTTCTCTGTTTATAATTATATTGCTATTAATGGCTGCTTGTGACAGTTACTGAATGTTTGACCTATTTGAATGACTTTGGGCAATGCAACTGCTACATAGCTATTGGTGACAAGTAGACAGATACTATCTGCCACAATATTCAGGTTTCTTTTTAAACTTAACAGATTTGTTTAAACCTATAGCCGTGAAAGTTACACTAATGCGGTTTGTGCAGGTGAGTTATACGGCCAGGGGGACATAGTATAGGGGGCTAATTGTAAGGATCATTCGGCTAATTAATTAAAATTTAACGTTTTAATTAATAAAAACAGGCATATGATTCTAATTAGAAACTTGCGCAGCGTCATCGAAAACTACTAAATCAACTCCTTTTATAGTCCTTAGTAACTCAAGAAGGTAGGGCGAGGGTAAGACTGGCTGGGGAGAAGGAAGCAGACGGAACGCCAAGGAGCGGAGGTTTCCTCCTTTCTCCTTCAGCGTTCCGTCTACTTTCTCTTCCCCGGCCCGTCTTACCCTCGCCCTACCTTCTTGAGTTGCAATGGACTATAGAAGGATATAACGCAGGGGCAGTACATTACGGCATTCCGTAAAAGCTCTAAATTTGGACGCGTTTCTAGATTTCGATTTCTTACCGGAGCGCATCTCTGCGCCCGCGGTCCTGCTCCCCAGTGGCTGAGACGGGCAAAACACCTGCGCCCAACTTCCCTCCATGCTACGTGGGAGGCGAGGGGGTGGCTTCGCGCCGCGGCCACCGAGGAGCAGGACCGCGAACGCAATGATGCGCTCCGATAAGAAAGGAAAACTTAGAAACACGTCCAAATTGAGCGCTTTTTTAGAACGCCGTAAAATGCTGCCCCTGCGTCATATCCTTCTAAAAAGGGTTAAAAGTGTTCATTTAATGTTTTTCAATGACGCTGAGCAAGTGTCCAACTGGAACCATATTTATATTTTTATTAATTGAAGAGTTAACAAATTTTAATTAACTAGCCGAATGATCGTTACGATTAGCACCCTATACTCTGTCCCCTTGACCGTGCAACTTATCGGCACAAACCGCATAAGTGTAACTTTCACGACTTTCTTTATACAAATCTGCTAAGTTTAAGAAAAAAGCACCCGGTATATGATATTTGTGTGTTAAATAATGGATAGTGCCTGGCGACATATTTTGGACTTGTAGAGCTTAGTATCTGTGTTCCAGACTCTGCTCTCAGACACATTTAGGCCTTTTCTATGGAAGTGTCTCTAAAATTCCCGATATATTAAATACAAATGCACCTCAGCCATATCGCGTTTAGCCTTCCCTTTTCTTGTATCTCAGTATTTGTAATCGCAAATACTTGTTTGTGACTTTGTTTAGTCCTGGGTTCTCGTATCTCCTATTAAAAATATGATGCGCTACTATTTTATGCTGTAGTTTCTATTCACTATATTCACCGAATCACTAAAGAGGTAAATAACAGATCGTGGAAAGGAGCTCCATAATCATTGGAGGGCGTCTTTGAACGAGACCAAATTACGCCACTTAGCGTCAAATAGAGTGCTGCAAATGAATGCGAGCATTGTTTCCTTGAAACTTTATGATCGGGGCAAGCTAGCGGGTTATTCTGGACCGTTGACTTCCTCAAAAGCACGGAGCAGCCACAAATACTTATTCTAGCGATATGTAACTCCCTTGCTGCCCTTAATTTTCGCGAATGCTGTGAAATGAACCATAAAACGGAACGTTTCATGATTGAGCACTCTTGACACGAATTACCGAACACTTGTCTGTCGATATAATTTATTTTAAGTCAAAATTACGCGATGTGTTAGTCAGTTGGAATTGGAAGATGGTGGGTTAGTTGCTCAATAATTTTTAGAAAATTGAATTATAGAGATCGAAGTCGATTGAAGAAATGTTCGTTTCGGAAAGCGCGTTGATCTCTGAAGCCGATAGATCTAGTGTGTCAAGTGCTAGGCCACGGTGAACGGAGAAATGGCTAACTTTACACGCCATGCTGCGCCAGGCCAAACTGTATTTTCAAGCCCTTCGAAGACCAATGACTTCTAAATATCAAGGAAGCTATTTTGACAAGACGTTAAACAAATTAAAACAATTAATAAAACTTTTAAGAATGACGCCGGAATAGTACTTTAGTGTGATGGTAGACGTCGAAATAGCACATCGCTATAAACATATCTTCCATATGTGACGAAAGATGTGTCCAAAATACTTTTACAATTATTTTGAACCCAGGTGTCAATTTTTTTTTTTTTTTTTTTACAGAAGGCGCCGCGAGGCAGAGACAGAGTAAGACAACACGAAGCGCTCGAAGTAGTCACTGCCTAAACAAAAACTCCACCACAAACCGTAGAATGTTAAGACCTTTCCTTTTACCTGCTTGATATTCGTGGGGGAGAGAAACACGGGAGATGTAGATTTACCAATTTGTGGTCAGGGTTAGAAGGAACACAGCCCTGCAGGGCTGCAGGTCCTCAACAAACCAATGTTGCTATAAGCTTGGCAGTTTATAACAACAATGATTTCCGGTGTTTACAAATCCAGTGCCTAGCATGCGACCTCCACAGCCCAGCTCGCCCTTATCTGTCACTACAAAAACCAAGCAAATTGCGGGTCATAGACACGAACAGTGATTACATCACCGGCCTGAAACGATTTATCAATGCCGTGTTCGTGAGATCCTCCCTGCCGTGTGGAAGTCCTCACTGCTTAGCTTTTTGCTTTTTTTCCGACATTTGGTTTCTCCACCTCCTTCTGTTGTATGTTTTTTTTTTAATGTGTTAGCATTACCTGGCTCAGTCAGCGAAAAAGCCGTCGGCAAAATCTGTCGTCAAAATCCGTGAGCTGTCCAACATAATCCAACACAATAAAAAAAATCTGTTTACGTGACCTATTTGGTCACGTGATATCTCTGGTCACGTGACTTATCTGGTCACGTAACCAAACCCTTCCCCCCAAAAATAAAAATATTTGTGGTCATGTGACCTCTCTCGTCACGTGAGCAACCTGAAATTAAAAAAAAAATATATCTGGTCACGTAATCTCTCTGGTTAAGTGAGCGCGAAACCATCCCCTCCCTGGTTTCGAACCTAGGCCCTTTTGATCGTGAAACTAGCGCACTATCCGTTCCGGCAACATAACTCTGGCAAAGGTAATGCTTACGCATTCTCACATCATAAAAAAATGCCCTCGTAAGTTTTTTATTGCTTGTGCTTTATTTACTTTTCTTGCCTGTACGAATATCACACCAAGAGGTGAAACGAGTCAAAATATTCACTATTGGACCTCTTGACGCGTTGGACCTCTTGACAAAGCGAGGCACGAGTCAAGAGATCCAATATGGGTCAAGAGGTCCAACGCGTCAAGAGGTCCAATGAGTCAAAAGATCCACGGCGAGTCAAGAGGTCCAACGCATCAAGAGGTTCAACGCGTCAGGAGGTTCAATATTGGACCTCTTGACTCGTTAGACCTCTTGACGCGTTGGACCTCTTGACTCGGAATCCACGAGACTGATTATCTCCGGGTGCCCCCTCGAGACGGTTTTCCGGCCGCAAACCGGAAAACGGTGCGTAGTTGAGTGGCGCATCAAACTTAAATCTGTTTCACCTTTTTTTTTAAAACAAAAACTAAGGTACCTAGTCAAAATTCGTTTACTGATCTTTATTGTAAAACGCCTCCCCGCGACGAGGGGAAGAGTAGTGAGGTACTTTCCGTGACTCCTTCGCAATATGAAGCGGCATTTCTACAGTAATTGGAGCTCTTGATCTACAACAGATCTCTTGACTCGTGTCTGCCGAGTTAAGAGTTCCAACGCGTCAAAATATGCATTATTAGACCTTCTGACTCGTTGGACCTTTTGACTCGTTGGACCTCTTGACTCGCCGTGGATCTTTTGATTCGTTGGATCTCTTGGCTCGTTGGGCCTCTTCACCCACATTGGATCTTTTGACTCGTGTCTGGCGAGTCAAAAAATCCAACGAGTCAAAAGATCCATTATTGGACCTTTTGACTCGTTGGATCTTTTGACCAGAAGCGCCGTAGTCCCCCCCGGTCCCAGCCAAATATTCAGCTTCATGGGCGTGCTATCTCGGCTAGTTTCCTTATCCTAAATACATGCAAAGGGAGATAAAGTGAGACAATTATAGAAGGGGAACTTAAAGATACTCCGACGCCCCCCCTCCCCCCCCCCCCCCCCCCCCCGCTCCAAACAAAGATTGTTTTAATTGTTTGCACGTCGACTTAATATGGTGTCAAGAGACCACCCGATCAATATTTTGCTAGTCACGTATATTTCTAATAAAGCCAAAACGTCTCAACCGCTCAAAGCCGAAACCGAAACATGAGCACGGAAGCTCGAGGCCACGAAATGTGGACGATGTGCGCCGAGAAGGAGGGAGGAATGTAGAGGAGAGAGATGCCGGAAGTGACGTAGCTACACCCGACCGCGTATCTTTTTCTTCTTTTGTTTTTTCTACGCTTCTACGGTGTGCGAAGCAGGTGATGACGACGACAAAGTTGCGTGCACCGTTTGTCGTACGTTTGTTTCGCCCTTATATCTCTTCCGCTCGATGTTCTAGTAGGCCTTCGAGCTCAATGTTCTGTGCTTGAAGACACGCCCCCTGCCCGTTCGATCTGAATGAGCTGCGTACCGGAACGCGTTCGTGTAATCTCTACTACATTGTGCACGTTAAAAACCCCAGGTTAGCGGTTGTACTGCTCTGGCTAAATTGTTCGTCAACGGCTGAGAGACAGGTCACCCGTTGAGGCACACCAACTTCAAGGCTGTCTAAACATAAAAGCAACACAGTTTGGCGCTGGAAGATCGATTAGCCGAATGCACGAATTTCAGTTCCCACGCCCGTCGCAACATTGGTCCGTCTAGGTCTGCCATCGCGTCGTCAAGCCCGCGGTACATCGCCATGCTAAGGATGACGTACTCCATGTACTTGCCCTGATCTGTGCAGCATTGCTTTTATTAACGTATGTGCAGTTTATGGAGGCTACAGAAATGAGGTTAATATTATTTTCTGTTTTTATAGTGAATGTGTGCCTTTGATGACCCACGACTTTGAATATCATTGATGCTCTTTGAACGCCACTTTATCGCGGAAAAGAGAGTGAGCGCGACTGGAAAGCGGTCAACCTTCGACCGGGTGTTTTCGGGTGGAAAGAAAACGAATTTCGAGCCGCAAATTGTGTTCTTTGTAGTTGGGCTATTATAGGTCATGTTTAAATAAAAAATCTCGGCGAGCATAAATACCCAGTAAGTATCGATTTAAGCTTGGTGAATAAATGATTATCAGAGCTTCGCTGATTACTAACGACAAAGTTTGAAACAATGCTCTTTTTAACGGCTTTATTGTGCTCACAATTATGATGCCTTGACACCTCAAATAGTTAAATAACTTTTATTGTTTTATTTTCTTGGGAAACAAATCGTGTTTTGCGTGGGGCGTTTCACCTCAAGTGTTTCCATTTGAGTCACCCGGCAGGTCATGGTTCTTATGTCCAAACAACGCATTCTCCAGCTATGCAGACCTTCGGGGGCTGAAATAATACATATATGAGAAAAATGTCTTCATAGAAGGTCATGAAGTGCATGTTGATTTCTAATTTGTCGGGTGTTTATTTTTACTGCTGTCATAAGAAGTGAAGTTTAAGCACACCTTTTCGTTGCTGCAAGGTGTCCCATCTTCTGCTGTGACATTCACTCTCCAACCATCGCCATTCTGATCAGGAATCGTTTCGAAATTCAGAAGACACTGTTCCAACATGCCATCCTGCAAGAAATATAGTGTACTCTTGTCTTGACGTGTCCTAGAATAGGTGTCCAACATCAAATATATCGGTATAAATCACGGATATCACAAGCTTGTTTGGGGAGTGGTTACTGAGTTAACACAGAGGTTCGGGCGAGTTGGTTGCTCATGATGTACAGGGGGAACAGCGCACCCGGAGAACAGTCATTCAAGTCAACATACACACAAAAGAAAGAGACACTTACAAAGCGCTGACTGACAACTCTCTCTATATTTACACTTTATCTTCTTCTATTTGTGCTATATGCAAGGGCCAGGGAGAATAACTGGTATTTTTTCTTTTCTTTTGATATGATGCTAAATAGCGAACTAAATTGAAATTAATTTAAGGCTACGTAGTCTAATTCTTTTTGTGACAAGGTTAAACACGGAGTACTAACACATGTGCCGTTATGTTTCGCAATGTTCTCTGCCTCGATAATTTCTCTTGTGAGCTGGTTGCGGTGCTTGCCAAGCACACCGCAGTTACTCAGCTGCACTGAGCACCCACAGTCTCGACAGTGAATGCCTAGATGACCGGAGCTTTTGTTGGTGAATGTGTTGTAATGCTCACGAAGGCGATTGTTCAGACACCTTCCGGTCTGACCTATGTGCAGCTTTCCACAAGAGAGGGGAAAGGAGTACACCACCTTCTCTGTACAAGGGACAAAGGTGTTCTTGTGCTTCTTTTTGCAGCCAACTGTTGTTATTGGTGGAGTATTTACCTTCTTGCATAAGCTGTGAAGTTGTTAGGAGCTGAGAAGATGACTTCCAAGTTTACTCGGTTAGCTATTTCCTTCAGCTGTGAGAAAAAGTATGAATATATGGCACAATGATGGGCTTCTTTGCTTTGTCTCTTTGCTTTTGTTGTGTGCATAGGTCTTGCCTGCTTTCGTTGATGAGCTTTTTGGCCACTGATGTTAATAACGAGTTTGGGTATCCTGCGCGCTTTAGTCTTGAGACTTGCCCGTCAAAGCTCGCTGGAATGGAATGCGAGCAGGGTTTTATGAGCGAGTTTTTGAGGCATAACCGCACGATGCTTTTTTTAACAAGTTTTGAATTGGCCGAGTTGAATGGTAAGAGCGGTTTTTTTCCTCTGGGCTCATACGACCAGCGTAAATGGTAGGGTAACATGAAGAGTCTGATATCCAGGAATCTTAAAGAGCGCTCGTTTGGAAGTTCATGGGTGCGTTCCAAAGGACTCATGCACAATTTAAAACTGTCGAGGACGTCAGCAACCATGCTGGTGAAGTTGCGATCGTTGGAAGCTAGAACAATTAAATAATAGTCGACGTACCGGAACACTCTTATAACTTTGGAGGTGTCTAATGATTATTTTAGCTTCCTGTCGTTGTGCGCTAGATAGATATCGCTATGAGCAGGGGCAATGCAGGACCCGATGCAGACACCTCTCTTTTGTAGGTATGGTTGGCAATCCCAGGTAGCAAAGGTCGACCTGAGGTAGATGTTAATCAAGGTCAAAAACTTGCTTTGGGATAAGCCCGACGCATTTCGAAAGGCAATAGCACCGAAGGTGTCTATGCTGTCCTCTATGTAC
This sequence comes from Ixodes scapularis, assembly GCF_016920785.2. Lineage (NCBI taxonomy): Eukaryota > Metazoa > Arthropoda > Arachnida > Ixodida > Ixodidae > Ixodes > Ixodes scapularis. The sequence continues at coordinate 138,701,248 of NW_024609879.1, read as the reverse complement.
CTTAGGAGGCGGTCGTGGGGCAAGGAATAGTACAGATCCTTAATGTCGATGGAGAACACCTTTAGGTCTTGGTCACGATGCTCTTCTAAAAAGTTTAAAACTTCAGAGGAGCTGCGAATGAGGTATGGATCATCAATGTTAAGTAGGTTTAGCCATGTTTGCAGAAATAAAGCAACAGACTTTTGCCATGTTCCCCTTTCAGAAACGATAACCCGGAGGGGGCAATCCGCTTTGTGAGTTTTGGCGCTGAAAAATAATTCTAGACTCAGACTTTTACTGCGATCGATGTAGGAGCAGAGTTGTTTTAAATCGTTGAAGTGACAAAATTGTTTTGCTTCCCTTTTAACTTTTTCCAGGGAGATCTCAGAGTGCTTGCTGAAAACGTATTCGACTGCTGTTAATGCTTTTTCTCCAAACGTGTCCGTATGCATGAGGACAAAACCTCCTTCTTTGTCAGCGGGCAGAAGATATAATGAATTCTCTTTCAGGTACGTTTCTACTCTCTTGATGGGCGGAGGAGTAGATGGTCGTTTGTGCCGCATAAGCATGTCTACACCTTCAGAGGTGCAGCGATCCATTTCGGTCTCCGGAGCTCGTCTCGAGACTTCCCTCACAAGGGAAAGTAACTCCGGTGCCGTCTTCTTAGGTTCCATCGCAAACTTAGGGCCCAGACTGAGAACTTGCTGTACTGAGTTTGGTATGCGGATGTCTCCTATTGTGCATGCGGGGTTATTCAACGCCTGTTCTTCCCTTGGTCTGTTCTTACGGAGATGCAACAAAGTGAGTCTCCACAGATGGTCGGTCGTTCTCTCTGTGAGGGAGGCGATTTCTCGCCTAGCCCTTCTGCTGAAGGGATTTGTCGGGTTTGTACGCAGCTGCACAAGTAGGTAGTTCCGGTAGTGCTTGTTACAGAGCTTGTTACTGCACCTAGTTAGGAGACTAAGGGCGAGAAAACTAGCCCCGCAGACCCATGTTTCTACTGGCTGTTTCAAGGAGCGGCCAGGCTCTTTGAATCGACCGCTAAATTCGGTTTCTTAACCTATCGCGCTACGACCTTGTGCAGTGTTGCCCAAAGATGGTGGATTTGTTTTTCGTAAAATTTGCAGCGTGAATTTACCTGAAGAAAAGTAAAGAACGAAAAAGGCTTAGCTCCTATGGAAATGCAGCGAAGCCACCTGTCTTCAAACAATACGGCGCCGTTTCGCACGGGAGACAAAAGAGGGCGCAAGCGGTCGCGACGCCAACTGCAGCCAACGAACGAGCATACGGCGCCGAGAGCCGGCGTCTTTAACAGACGATCTTTTCGACTCAAAAGCGGCGCGAGCTTTTCTGATATCAGTTGCCAATGCATTATTTTATCATGCTTACTAATAAAACATACTGAATGGACACCTAATTGATTAAAACAATTGTTTGTCGGGATATTTTGACTGTTCTTTTTTTCGGGGTACTGATGTCGTCTGCTTTGCAGTTCCTTGTTGTTACCGCGCCTGTTTTTGGTTCTCCAACTGTCGCCCCCTGCGGATAGCGCGCCGCTTTTGAGTCGAAAAGATCGTCTGCTAAAGACGCCGGCTCTCGGCGCCGTATGCTCGCTCGTTAACGGCAGTTGGCGTCGCGACAGCTTGCGCCCACTCTCGTCTCCTGTGCAAAACGGCGCCGTATTGTTTGAAGACCGGTGGCTTCGCTGCGTTTCCATAAGAGCTAAGCCTTTTTCTTTCTTTACTTTTTCCTCAGGTAAGTTCGCTCTTTGCAGATTTTACAAAAAATGCACCACCTGTGGGCAACGCTACACAAAGTTGTAGCGCGATAGGTTAAGAAACCTAATCTTGTGGTCGATTTAAAGAGCCTGGCCGCTCCTTGAAACACCCAGTAGTACTGGATATTCACCCTTGCTGATGTGTATAATAACTCACAGTGCATCGCTGCGTTGTGAAATCTCTATTCGCAATGAACGTTAAAGGGCCATTGACGACCCTAATATATCTACTTCTGTTTTAGAGTATTTCAGAAACTTAGAGCCACGCTTTGCAAGTGGCAGCTCGTGCCATCACTTCGAAGTATGAATTAAGCAGCCGCCCACTGGGCCTGCTTTCCGCGGCGTACGATCTACTAAAACTTTCTATTGTCTCCAGCGCTCCAAAAAACTAAAACGCGCAATATAACCCAAAACAATTGCATAGGAAAAAACACATTGAGCATGCAGAGCAGCCCGTGAGACGTGAGATGAATCGAATTTTCTCCTCTTCTTTTTTCTTTGCTGTGGTTGGCGAAGGTATATTTCGCAAATTTCGAGACGTTACTTGTTGTATGCCTGTATAAAATGATAATACAAATGTTGTTTACGACAAGCGTGGGCACAGTATGCCGTTGATTTCGAAATGTAAGAGTTCAGAGCCGGAAAGTGTTAGTACGATACATCGATCGTCTCCTGGGTTTTGTTTCTTTTTATTTTCACCTTGACGGCGCTCGGTGTCTGTGCTTAGGACATTAAGAAGGATGAGGGAGGCGGGAAAGTTGGCAAAGGCTCCGACGAGTTGTTTATTTCGGTTTCGTAGAGACAAAATGTTTGGTTTATCCTTGGCGTAGCTCACCAAAGTTTGCAACGCGTCACTTTTGCGCTTTACTTTTCTAAACTGCGTGTGTGACCCACGAATCAAAATGTATCCAAAAACTAAAAAAAAAAAAATCAAACTAAAAACTGACGCATTTTCTATACGCGAAGAAATGTCCCGCTACAAGCGCACAGCAAAGTAGGTACTGATTTCCCGGTTGGCAGACGCGAGCGCTTGTAATTGCCGTGATCAATAAAAAGCGAAAGTGGGAAAGTTAAACGTCACTTCTTGGTTAAAGTGCTCCAAAAAAGCAAGGATAGCACAATTTCGCCATCTACGTCATACATTTTGGCGAAAGTTTCGAGTCGGCCGCTTTATAAATATATCTTATTTATGGGCAATACGCTGTTTCCGTGCTGAATATGTTTAGGGCGCTGCCCGAAAATCAGTTTAAATATTTTGCAAAAAAAAAAAAAAAAGTTGATGCTGAGGTTGTCAGTGGCGTGCAGCGATTTTCGTACTTTGCGCAAATGCCGCTTAAAATGAATACCTTAAAAGGGCACTCAAGTTGTTTTTTAGTTCGTGTTTTGATGATGACAACTAAATTTAGACGCCCTAAGTATCGCTAAAAACAAAAAAAAGATATAGTCATACGGTGATTATTTTTTTAATAAAAATGTAATTGAAGGCCACCAAGCCTCGCATCCATCCGAAAACCAAACCATTCTCATTGGTCACCGCTCGCATATCAAAACGATCTCGGGAAAATGGCGTTGGACGACGATCCGTCGCGCAGCGATCCCGGGATAGCCGCACCCGCCGTACCGGCCGAGCCTCTTTTTCATTCGAGCCTCGATCGCTTCGATCATGGCGAGGTTCTCTACGCTCGAGGGCCTGACGCCGTTAGAGGTTGACATTCTTCGGCGGGCAGCCGACCTGGGCACGATTTCCTATGACGCCACTCCGACGACCGATGTGGACGATAGCAGCGCTGGACGCATAAGCGTCGGCATCGCGTTCCCTCGAAGCTGTGAACGAGCCGTGTCCTCCGCGCAGAACTCACTTTGGTCGAAGTGGTCGTGACAAAAACGGGGCGGCATGGGCAGGCAAGTTCTGTGTGTCGTCTTGGCGGCCGGCGCGACATAACCACGTGCTTCTCTGAGGTTCATCTTTCGGGAGTACGACGAAACGCAGACCTTTTCGGGCGTTCTTCGATTTGCGGTTGGGGCAATTTGTAACCAAACAAACGTTTGGCATCGAACCGGAACCTCTGGTACGTGATGTCAAACGATGTCGCCACGTTGACTTTCGCCTCGGGAAGACGGGGAGACACGAACGCACTTCCCGAAAACCCGGAGGGAAAGAGTTCATGATACGCGCGCTTCCGCGCATCCCGAGGGAACGGAAAATTCACCCCCCCCCCCCCCCCCCCCCCCCCCGGGGGAGGACGGCAAGGAGAAAACGTAGTCCCTTGTTTGTGAAACGATAATTCCAGCATCGTGTATTCTGAACTAGAACTATTTTACGTCGCGTGAAATTAGCATGCACAACATATCTAAATAAAGTGAAAATTGTCTCTTTAGCGGAACTTTACAAAGGCCGCCAAAATTTTCAATCATACGATAATTTTATTGGTCGGCGCAGGAACAGAAAAGTGTCCGCACGTATTTTATTCCTGCGTGATTAATAGGCGGTTCTGCCTTCTAAAACTGAAGATACTCACACACTGACACTTCCTTAACGTTATCGCAGCAAAAAGTAGCTTCCCCGAAAACCACTTGAGTGCCCCCTTAAGTTTAAAGAACCTGAATCACGCGATAGGTTTTATTTCGGCATAGTGAAAGAGTTACAGAAAAAAAAAAATTAAAATACAACGGGCAGCGTTCACCCCCCTCAACTCGCAGCCAGGACAAGCGGCCACGTGATCCGGGGCCGATTGCATGTCAGCATTGTTTATCATGGCCACGGGGTTTGGCAGGGCGCAGGACACGAGCCGAATTCCAGAAACTAATACGGTACGGCTAATATTTTGAAGAAATCGAGCACGAACCACTTCCTCGAGCTATTGATAACCACGAACTGAAATCAAGTTTTGACGCAATGCTGGGTTCCAATTTATTAAACACATTGCAATATCGGCACTCGGAGGACTGTGCCAACCTACAAGCTGTGTCATCAAAGTTTGCGAAAAATAGATAAAAAAAAAAATGCCCGCCTTTATTCTTGTTAATTGATTATTAATAATTTATTTATTTACAATACGCTGAGGGCCGTGACGGATTAGAGAGGGGAGTGGGTATTACAATATTGTTGAATCACCACAAAGAAGTTCGTTTATGTGTGGCGTTGTATGCGAGTATAGTTGCGGTTCGCTAGCGCCAGTAAGCTCGAACAAAGTGAAAATCATTTCAATTGAATATCATAGCACCTCCTATTCAGGGGCCGCTGGTGATCACTCTCACCTTTCTGGACTAACTGTCAATCTACCAACATTAGAGAAATAAACAATTTCGTGTTGATGCAGGCCGAGTTGAGTGTTATCTTTGTTATTTTTTCTTAACTTCGCAGTTATTTACGTTGTAAACAATGGCAACATCCCCGAACCTCAGGGTACAACTCATACTTAGTATTATATCCAGTTTTGTAAACAGCTGACCGATAATATTCTACACTCCCTCCTGTAACCACTGACTAACTTCAAATGCGAGGGGGATACCCCCTTCGGCAAATAAGGTATCCCGTATTTTTTTTGCCCCAGGGTCAACGATATTTTTTATATATTATTTCCGCTTAAATGTCACCGAGACGGTTAAGAAACACAATCTTGTCACACGCTTCGAATAATCTAGATTGATTACAATAAAAAACAAGAAAAAAACGGGCAATTGCTAAAAAACAACAATTAAATCGGCAGATCTGGTACAATTGCAAGCGCCGGAATTCCTTTCATGGCGTCCATTAATTTGGACATGCTGATACACAGTGGAGCGCGCGCTAAAGCAACTGGGGTTCACTCGCTGCCTAGCGCTTGTTAGAAAACCAAGCGCTGGGAAGCGGGTGAGCCATAGCTGCTTTTGTCATAACATTTTTTGGCTCTCTCACCTGGGCGCCCAGGTATCTTACATCTCTAGCTCCGTTTCTGTCTCTCATGTGGCGTTCGAAGCGGCTCATGACGGCAAATTCAAATCAAGCTGTTCTTCAACACGCATCGCCATCTTTAGGCCGTTTTTGGAAAATGTTACATTGAAATATGAATCGTAATTTATTGTCTCGTTATTTGCAGTAGTTGACGTGGAACTAACATAAATTGAAGTTTTATTTCTTGTTTTAAGATATTCATTCTCGGCACAGTTTTTTTGCTTGCTTTTCTTAAAAATTATATCAAACTGGCCGTTGACGTAAATGATCCTGGACGTTGGGACTTCGTAACTCACGAAAAAAAAAGTTCAATATTAGAGACTGTGGTATATTTAAAGCTAAACGATAAACTAACAAGTATTAGAATAAACGTAATATAGAGAGTACAGTCGCTCAATAGGCCGCTGTTTAATTCCACGTTAACTTTATGACTGTAGCTTAGACAGAAAAAAAAAAAATATAAACCGTCAGAAAAAAAAAGGCATGGATAGTGGGGTTGCACGTTAGGATGAACTTAAAGGTTACCCTTTTTGTTACATTTGTAAAAGTTCACAATTCTAAAGTCAAAGGTTTGAATATATTTCTAAGTACATAAATACCTCTTTAATAGTATATGATGTACGCCTGGTTCATTTTCTGGTTATACATATTTTATGTTAGTGTAGAACAGTAATACAAAATACTGCGGAACGACAAGATTTGTCATTTGTTAACCTAGATTATTATGCGTTTTAATTAAGTTTAGCTATCCTAAAATTTTATTCTCACAGAATTTACATATGAAGAAATGATGTTTTTAATGTTATTTTCATATTCAGTTTACGAACCTGCAACCAATTATAAGGCGCGATTTTACTTAGGATATGGTGATATCTCAATTTACAAACTTAATTTGAGATAACCATTTGAGGATATCTAAAGATCTCGTTCCTTGTTTATTCAGTTTTGGACGCGCCCGAATAAGAAGCGTTACGAAATTCGATTTTGTGTCTAGTTATCCAGCGCTAGATGAAAAGAAATATATATGTATATTATATATATAAGATGCTGTTGCTACCTTTTCTTTATAAAATCCACCAGCTTGATTGTAGGCTTGAAGTTCCATTTCACAAGTTTCGTTTAGAGTCGTAAAACTGCCAGGTAGCCTACTTGTTTGTAGATCCTTTTGGAACATGCTTGTTCTCAAGCAGTCATACTTGGTTTCTCTAATTGGAGTATAAGCAATATAAACAGGCAGTTTAACTGCAGTTGTGGTTTTGAGTCGGAGAACACAGTTGGTACGTGCCTCTCGCGACGGCAATGTTTACTGTAATTCCAAGATCAGTTGACAAATATTTATTGTTCGCTGTGAGAAACGTTTATCAGATTGATATGTACCCCAATGCTATACTTGGTTGGTATAACTTCGAAACAACCTAGGTGGCATGAATCAAACAAAATGCGGTTTCACGTGTCCCCCCTTGTAGGTGCGAAGGGCCCGTGCACTTTATTGGGCTCTTGTTTGCTGCTGTGCGGCTTTTGTGGAAGTGGTTCAGGAAGAGGTGGCTTTTAACTGTATTCAGTGTCGCATTAAAAAGATGTGACTGACCTATTTTGTTTAAAGAACTTTACGTTTTTGAGGATGAGTACAGTTTATAGCGCACCGCTGTTGCAGTAGTGGCTGTGTGTGAACACACAATATACAAGTTGGAGAACACTCTTAGAAAAAAGGGGACCAAAAGGAGGTAACAGACCACCTTTACCACCCTCCTCCCGGCCAGGGGGGAAGCGCTCCGCTTGTTACCTCCTCAGGCGCAGCGGACACTAGGAATGCGGTGCTACAAGGTGAAGTTCGCCTCGAAGGGGCACCAAAGAGGTAAATATTACCTCCCAGAGGGTGCACGTGTTCGAGCACTGTCAAAGCCTGGGCGCTGCGATTGACTGTGGAAAGGCGCAAACCAGTTCGCTAATTGGTCTCCTCGTATGACACGTCATTCTTCGCGCATGCGTGGGAGAGCTCTCGCCCGGCCGACCGGGAGCGTCGGCGCCACAGGTCGGCGCCTTCCCCGTCGACGCTCCCGGTCATAACGGCATAACGGTCTTTCTTCTCGAACGTTCGACGGAGGCGTCCCTGCGCAGGAACGTTCCTTATTGTTCTGTTCGGCTCAGTCTCTTCTTACGAGGTCACTGAGAGCACTGCATTGACTTCAGTCGAAGATCCAAGTCGTGTGCACCGTATGCAGGTAAGGAAATATTCTGCGCGGGCGGCAGTTGGCGTCGGTTATGACCGCCCGGGAAGGCGACCTCCGTCTTCCTTAGACAAAGGCTTGGCGGACATGTTGGCACGTTTGAAGGCGTCGAGCGTTCGATAAGATTAGTGTGTGGCGCGAACGCAGACACGGTTTAGACCATCGAAATTCATAAAGAGCAAGAACAGAAATGACTGTCGCTTGCACTAGCGCATATTTAGAAGGTTGACATTCGCTAACCAGTGGCGTAACCAGCAGTTTTTCCCGGTGTATGTGTGTGCGGGTGGAGGAAGGGGAGAGCGGCGGTTCGGCGAGCCGGGCTGGCCGGGCGGCCGGGCGACAAGGCAAGGCGCCTTTTGAATCGGGGGTCGCCTAGGTTTAAGGCGTGAGGGGGTAGGAGGCTTTCTCTTTTTGGGGCCGTTGGTGTGTCGCGTCGGACGTTAAATTGAGGATCTGATCAAATATTTGAAAATCTCATAAGGTGGTTGGTGTCTTTTTTTTTTTTTTTTTCGCAGAGCAGTAGTCGATCAGGCATTCATTGGCGGCACCGGCCAACAGGCGCGATTAATTCTCAACGTCGTTGATATTTGTAAAAGTCAGTGTTGAACACTGATTTTTAATAGCAACGTTTTTGTTTGTTTTTAATTTAACGAGGTTTAATAAATAGTTTGGCAAAATGTCACGTTATGAAATACCGAATATAAATGTCTGAGCTAATTATTCGTGCGCTTCACAAACATTAATAGTAGTATATTACGGAATGAGGTCATGAAGGTGTTACCGGCAGCGAGACTAGCAGTTATATTGTCTTGGCATTTTCTTTGCGTGTGATCAGGCATTTCTAAAACATCATTCAGTAGGCGAGTTAGATATAACTCAAGTTTGCATTATTTGAAGTTGATTGAATATATTTATTTCGTCCTGCGGCAACGTTGTAGGGTGATTTCGTCGAGGGTACTGGATGCCTGCTACCTTGGACTCATCTCGTGACAGTTCTTAACACTGTTATCTGCAGGTAAGCGCAGTTCGATATTTTATTCTGATGTTCCCATTTGTGCACTTGAAATGGAGCTCTTGATCTTTATGTCTATTTTCTGTGTGTGCTGTTTGTTTATTTCCGAGAGAAAATTGAGGGTATTTGGAGTAAATAAATTAGGGTAAGACACACAAGGCGCTTGAGTGCGTCTCTTTCGGTGTTCTTTTTTTTTGTGTTTTCGTCCTTGTGCGCTGTTCTTCTCATGTCTAAATAAAACATACATTGAATTTTAATCAGGCAAATCACTTCGGCAAAAATATTTACATATTTGCCGAAGTTCGACATTCGGCAATTAGAAATTATTCGTGCGCTCCGCAATCATTAAAAGTAGTATATTACGGAATAAGGTCATTAAGTTGTTGCCGGCAGAGAGACTAAAAATTATAATGTCGTCATGACTTTTTTTTTTTGCGTGTGATTAGGCTTTTTTAAAAGTCTATAGTAATAATCTTTCAGTAGGCGCGTTAGGTATGGCTCAAGTTTGCATTATTTGAAGTTGATTGAATATATTTCTTTCGTCCTGCGGCAACGTTAAGTGCAGGGTGATTTCGTCGAGGTTACTGGATGCCTGCTACCTTGGACAAATCCCGTGACAGTTCTTAATACTGCTTACTGCAGGCAAGCGTAGTTCGATATTTTATTTTGATTTCCTTGTTCCCATTTGTGCACTTGAAATGGGGCTCTTGATATTTATGTTTATTTTGTGTGTGTGCTGTTCTTTTCATTTCTGAGAGAAAATTGAGGGTATGCTTCGAGTAAATAAATTAGCGTAAGACACACAAGGCGCTTGAGTGCGTCTTTTTCGGTGTTCTTTTTTGTGTTTTCGTCCTTGTGTGCTGTTCTTCTCATGTCTAAATAAAACATACATTCAATTTTAAATTTTAATCTGGCAAAGTTATTCGGCAACAAAATTTACATATTTGTCGAAGTTCAACATTCGGCAGTTAGAAATTATTCGTGCGCATCGCAAACATTAATAGTAGTATATTACTGAATAAGGTCATTAAGTTATTGTCGGCAGAGAGACTAGAAAGTATATTGTTGTCTTGGCATTTTTCTTTTTTGCGTCTGATCAGGCATTTTTAAAAGCTGATCATTCAGTGGGCGAGTCAGATGGCTCAAGTTTGCATTATTTGAAGTTGATTGAATATATTTCTTTCCTACTGCGTCAACGTTGTAGGGTGATTTCGTCGAGGGTACTGGATGCCTGCTACCTTGGACGCAACTGCAGGTAAGCGTAGTCAGATATATTATTTTGATGTTCTTGTTCGCATTTGGGCACTTGAAATGAGGTTCTTGATTTTAATATTTTCTTTGTGTGTGTGTGGTGTTCGTTCATTTTCCAGAGAAAATTGAGGGTATACTTCGAGTAAATAAATTAGAGTAGGACACACAAGGCGCTTGAGCGTGTCTTTTTCGGTGTGTTCTTTTTGGGTGTGTTCTTTTTCTTTGTGTTCGTCCTTGTGTACTGTTCTTCTCATGTTTAAATAAAACATACATTTAATTTTAATCTGGCAGAGCACTTCGGCAAAAATATTTGCATATTTGCCGAAGTTCGGCAGTTAGGGTTGGCGGTCATGTGGGTCTGCTGTGGTGCTGAGTAGCTAATGTGGTGTAGCGCTCTGTGGTGTACGTTCTTCCTCTGTCCTTGTCTTAAAGCGCACTCATGTTTTTTCACGTACAATACCAAGTCGCCCAACAATCAGCACTTGTATATACTAACCTGCTACAGTAGTTGTACCCCTTTGACTAAGATTTGTTAGTCTTCTAAGTAAATCGGGGTGACAAATTTAAACATGACCGGCGAACACAAAGTGCTTACTAATCTACGATTACCACCAGCCATGTGATAATTTTAGTCAGTGGTGGTTAGTCAACAGTTAAACTAGTCACGTCTGGTAAGTAGGGTTGATGCTTTATAATGCTAGAATCAGTGGCCCATCAAATGCTCAAAATGCGTCTTAGAAAAATCTAATATTTCTTCACAGTTTATTTAAATTGGGGATGATATGTTTCAACTTCATATCACATGATTTCCACATTCTTTTGGTTCCAGGCAGGCGGTGCAATCTACCCGGTGGCTGTCAGCTCAAGCCTAAGTAATCCTGAGGCGCCCAGCGATGTGGCAGTGGAGGGAGACCTCGAAGCCGCGTCGCCTGCTGAGGCAGTCCTGGTTGCATTCTGCCTCTACTTCATCTTTGACTACACGTATCATCACCAGTTCAGGCGCAGATTCATTGCACTAGAGTACTTAATTGATCTGAAACACTCAAATGTGGAGTCACGTGCAACGAATTGCTTTCGAACCTAAACAAAATGCCAAAAAGTAGTTTCTCTTTTAATGCCTTATTATGCAGGTTTAGGAATTTTTTATGTCACTTGTTTAATGTTTTTTTTTGTCTGACATAAGGCAGGATGGTTGATTCTGAGAGTTACAGAAGGTCAATGATATTGCTTTAGAATCACATTTTTGTAATTTCCGAACTCACAGCTTTTTGCTTTGTGCAGCATTGGCATACTTAATTTATTTCAGTGTACTTCATACTTGGTGCCTCAAAGCATTCGAGGGTTGTGGTTCTATGTTCACACTGATTTGTGCTTGCAAGGTTTAAATACAGCTCATTAGCAGCAGGAGATACAAGCCCTTTTTTCTTTCCACATTGGAAGAACAAATCCCGGAGTCTGCTTTCCTCTACTCCAGCGTTCATTCCACTACTGTGGATAGGACGGGCATAGTGTACTGCTCTCCTTGAGTTGCAACGTACTAGTCATTGCTAGTCGTGTATTGGTTTGTATTGCTGTTTGCAATATATGTGATAAAGAATCTATTTCATATGACAGTGCGTTCATTTTGATTCTGGTTTGTACAAAACTCAGACATTTGAGTTCACCCCAGTGAAGCTTCGCTATTCCAAGCAGTGTTCCAAGCATTCACTGTTATTTTCCGGGTAGACACCGATTGTTTATGTACTTTTTGTGATAATTTTATTGACTGTCGCGAACTAGAGCCCCGAAAGTGTTGTTCCAGATGCCTTTATTGCGCTTAGTGGTTTCATCTTAGAACTTTTATAAGATGTATAGTCATGCCATTGATTTTTATGCCATTTTGTCCGTGACAGCCACAATAAAACATTGTCATTTACTTTCAGAACTAGGCCGTCTTCATCTATTGTAAGGCCCACCATTGAAACATGTACTATCACGCCCACGAAGGGCCATAGTACCTTGTTTTAGGGGGCAAAAGTGATTCCATCAAGTGTACATTTAACCTGTATTAGGGGGTGAACTGGGCCAGTTGGTTGCTGTTACACATGATGGGAAAAACAGCTCGGAAATCGCGGACTACGAAGAACAAACACGACAGGACAGCACTGTCCTGTCGTGTTTGTTCCTCGTAGTGCCCGTTTTCTGAGCAGTTTTCCTCGTCGTGTACGTTTAACCCCAAAGTGGATCATAGTTCCCTCCAAAAGGAGGTAAAAGCAGCGCCCTCAATTACGTCGTCTTACCCCTCAGAAGGGTTGAAATTACCCCCTAAAGGAGGTAAAGGCTGACCCTGAAAGGATGCACTTTTAACACCAAAAGGAACTGGTTACCTCCAAAAGGAGGCAATGTTGCACCCTAACCAAGGAGGTAAGTTTGCACCCTCGTTGCAGGCGGTAACGTTACCTCCAAAAGGGGTTGCCCTGTGTGCTCGTCATTTTCCCCCCTCAAGGAGGGTACTACAGTACCCTTTTTTTTAAGAGTGAAGATACAAAGTCAAGACGCTAAGGTGGGTGATCGGTGTCAAGCCATCCGTCAAGCGTGTCCACTACCAACTAAAAAAAAACACACGGCGTGGCATGCCCTGAACATATTAGTATTGCTCTGCAACAGATGAGATGGAGGATTGGTCGATAAGCACGCCGAGGAACAAATCACAAAGCAAAAGGTGTAAGAATTTAAAAAAAAAGATATATGTATATATATATATATATATACATACAGGTTGTCACACCAAAACATATTTACACGTTCCTTTTACCATAAAAATAAACTAGGCATCGCGAAACGCTCCTTCTCCGCCCAAAGGTATACCGCTAGAGGTCACAACCAGATGCCAAAGTTTCAGCCCGATCCGATACTTTACTCAAAAGTTATAAATGGTTTTCTTGAAAGTTCAATGAGAAACTAACGACTGACGGAGTTGTCGAATACATAGGGCTGTATGGCACCAGAAATCAAAAATGGGCGAAAATGGGCTCCATTTTCCCTTTGAAATTTTCAGAAAATCACTTATAACTTTTGAATAAGGTATTGGATCGGGCTGAAACTTTGGCGTCTGGTTGTGACCTCCAGCGCTACCTTTGGGCGGAGAATGAGCGTTCGGCAATGCCTAGTTTATTTTTCCGGTGGTAAAAACTCTGTATTTATTTTTGTGACACCCTGTATATATATATATATATACATGTTGTGTGTGAAACAAGCATACATTTTTTGCGCACTTGATGGAAGAAGTGGAGTTGCCGTAGTGTTGGACTTGAGGGGTGTGTTGGGGGAACAAACTGATTTCTCAAGTAATCCTTGCACCTGCTATCTTACCTCATACATTTCCAATATATATATAATTACCCGATGTCGGCGTTATAATAGCATTCATGCAGATATAATGACATAGAATAACGCTGTTCTACTTCAAAGGGTTGAGAGCAATGCAAAGATTATTCTTCGTCGCATGTTACTTACCCTGCAACATACCGTATCACATCTTGGCAGCATGGCGATAGATGGTACTGATTTTTGTTTGTCGTGCCCGTGAGGTCTGAGCTCATTAAAAAGCCATCGCTCCCCGAACATGATTCCGCCCCAGGAGAGTTTGGCAGCGCGGGAGGCGCTGGGTCCCCGTCATGTGGACAACCAAGCCTGCAGGTCAAAAAAAGTATATTTTCTATATACCCTCATCATTAGTACAACGTTCGTAGGTCGTATGTTACCCTGGTCGTAGAAACATAGTGATACGCAAAAATCACGAACAATATATTTAAAAAAAATTGTACCCCTTCATAAACTGGTATTGAAAGATTGACCGATTTTTAATAATTAAAGTTGAGCGTACAGACTTTACGAGTATATCTGAGTTATAGGCTTCTGATATTACTCTGTTAATTCCCGCCTAAACATGAAAGTAAGCATACGAAACACATAGAAGGCAACATAGAAATATTATTCTAAAGTGTGTTATGTTGTTATGGGTGTGACGTAATTCTTAATTATAACTTCGCGTAGCATTGTCTCCTACTGGCCGCGGAGTACGGGGGGGGGGGGGGGGGGGGGGGTGGCGGAACTAGTGAAATTCTCATGATCGTACTGTCAGGTGATTCTTTGAGGAATTTCAGCTGACTCGGAGATGCCCTTGATGACGTCACTAAGCTTAATACAGATCACAGGCCGCAGTAAGGTTTTCCGGGTGGGCTACGTCAATTTCTGCACTTATTGTTTTTAACAAAATTGTTTACTCAGCTGAATCTGTCTAATCGTAGTGTGATAATCGAATTTAGGAGAATGAAGTGCAGAAAATGATTCCCACTTTATAAATATTTGTTCCTGCATAAACTTCAAATATCATAGGGGAAGTTTAGGGCTTTGTTGTCCAACGCATTAGACTTGTTCTAACGGAAACTGTCGTATTCTTAGGAGTTGAATTCTAGAATAGGCTTGTTTGTTGCTCACGGCAGAACTCAGAAATGGCCAGTTACTGGGTACAAGGTAGGATCTAGGTGATTTGCGGAGCTAAAAATACAATAACACATAAAAAGAAACTATTTACGCAGGGAAAATGCGAATAATTCGTCTTTTGCTCACTGTTCCTGCGGAAATTGCTTTTTCATGTATAGTCGTATTTCCAGGCTTCTCATTCGCCACCATCATGTTCTGCCAAAAAGTAAACGCGCCAGTTTTCTTAGGGTAGGAAAATAAGAAAAAGAAGAGGAAGGAGCCACCGTATACCGTTACGTTTTTCTTCACCACTAACTTCTTAGAGGCGATGAAGAGATCACACGCGCAAAAAATCGCCCCTTTGCAAAGCTGCACGGAAACAGCTTTGCAAAGCACCGATTTTTCGCGCAAAATAGTTTTAGTGTCGCACTCTGTTAGTTCCCGCCTAACCATGAAACATACAAAACACATAAATAAAAGTTTTTCTTCTATTCCTATGTGTGAAGTGGTTTTAAGATTAGAAAAACTTGTGAGTGTTTTTAAGTAGGCAACATTGAAGTAATAGGTCTAATGTGTCTTATGTTGCTGTGGGTGTGACGTAATCCTTAATTAAAACTTTGTCGTAGCCTTGTCGAGAAACGTTGATTATACACCAATGCAACTCTGTTGCGTCACGCCGTGGTGGTGGCGCGTCGGGCGCTTCGGGTGGAAGTCGCCATGCGGGAAGGGCAGTCCTGTGCTTTTTTAAAAGAAACGTGCTAAAGCCTGCCTTCTCGTCAAAACGCCGAGGACGGGCCGTGCCAAAAGAGTCGGGAAAGGTTTAAAGATAAGTTTTCATCTGTTTTCTGCCTGCTAGGTTTTTCCGGGAACGTGGATCTGTATAGTAGCCGTGTAGGAAAAACAAAACAAAAAAAAAAGAAACAGACCTGTTGGACCACGATCGGCTCTGCGGGAAGCATATTGAGTTGAATTCCCGGATTGACACACCGGATAAAAGCGCAGCCATCATCTATTTTTGTTTTGCCTCACCACTATTTTTTTTTTATTATTTGGAGTTTGAAATGTGTTATTCAACATCTTGTAAACCCTGAGATGGGGAACGATAAAAAAACGGACGAACACAACACAATTTCAAACGCAGCTGAAGTTTTATTGATAGGAGCATACCAATAAATAAACATTCCCACAAAAGGAAAAGAGAAAGGGCAAACAAACTCAAAAGCAAAAACCAACGCGTTCACCCCAGACGGCCTAAGTCACTCCCCATGGAGGTCAGCATGTCTGGTGACCGTGGGGTTGTTGTTCTTCGAGTGGTCGGCTCCCTTTCCGAAACTTCTTGGAGCCGGCGAGTGGCTTAGGCCGTCTGGGGTGAACGCGTTGGCCGTCTTGTTTTTGCTTTTGAGTTTTTTTGTCCTTTCTCTTTTTCCTTTTGTGTGAATGTCTATTTATTGGTATGCTCCCATCAATAAAACTTCAGCTGCGTTTGAGATATTGCTGTGTTGGTCCGTTTTTTTATCGTTCCCCATCTCAGGGTTTACAAGATGTCGATTGATTACCAGCTCGCCTGCACTCTCTCACTGCTTACAGTGTTATTCACTTCTTTTGCCGCGCATACCGGATATGTCACCAGGAGGCTGGGGACAAAAGTAAACAAAGAAGACTATACTCGCACGCAGCCAACGTCACTGACCAAAATGTATTTGTCGTTACGCAATTTCAAGGATAAAAACGGACGCCTTTCATTCTCTCTTTCGCACATATTGATGACGACGTTGTGGGGATTGCATTAGCGTTGTAAACAGTGCGATTTCCAAGATCTCATTACCAAGCGTTGGGTTTCCTGCGATGACAACGTTTAAATGCCATGTATAGGTCTTTAAGACGACATTTAAATCACCACGAGCAAAGCGTGTGCATTTGATTTCAGCTCGTGACAATACTTTTAGGGGTCTATTTGCCTGCGCGTCGTCCCACACTGCCGTGTCTCCTGTGAGAAAGGCTGCCAGGAACGAAATGGTTTGACATAAAATTACGGGCTACTGCGATGCCCTGCTCGGCGCCTGAAGCAATCATTTCTTTAGGAGAAAAATAATTAAAATAATTTTTGTTTTTTCAACACACACTCCTCTTGCCATGGAGGTGTCAATAATTATATATTACATATCCTGTTGGAGTTTTGGCACCAACATATTATATTTGTTTATACTTACAGGTGAGCAAGTTCGTGAGCAGCGGTATGAACTCCTGTGTGGAACAAGCCATCGTCTTCCAAAAGTCCCACTTTAGTGCTCAAGCACACACCCGCAGCATAGGCAACACCTAAGACAGTGTGATAATATGCCATATATTATAAAATAGGGCACTGATTCCTTGTTGCATGCAATAGGCACGTGACAATGTATCTCGACCTTGCCACGGATTCGGTATCTTTGAGTTCTTATGAAGGATTTGCATAAAAACTAACCGTGTTATAATTATTATAATAGTTTTGTGTTGACTGAAATCAGAATGGATCAACGCAGTCAATAAAAAAAACCGTTTAATTATAAATAGTTTATTCTCGTACCAGGGTACCACTATCCCGGAGTCATTTTCCACGACTTTTTTTTTTTCTTTTTGTCTTCGCCAGCTTTTGACAGTGGGATTGGATTCAAGAAAAAAAAATGCTCGAAGATGCGTTAAAAAAAGGAATTATTAAAGGGACGTTGCCAACTATATTCAGTTAGAATGTATTCCACTATACACGAGCACACTCACGCTAGTGGGATACAAGTATTATCGCGTGCAATGCCAGTGAACAATGAACTTATTTGTTGTGACATAATTTCAAATACAAAAGCCAGCATTTTTTTTGTCCCTCTTTCCGTCGTAAATTTACTGCGTTGCTTGGAGGTAGCGGCGTTGGCATACCCCCAATTACAATATAGTTAGGGTCATAGAATGAACCCCAGCATTGCGTGACTCCATCTGAGCTCGTGACAATAAATAGATCGACCAACATTAAAATAGTGGCTCGTGTTCAATCGCGGCATGGGTACAATAGGCGAAATTTTACAATCTCAAAAGCTCAGCGCGCGTCCTGCTTTTCCAAATCGAGGAGGAGTTTTTTTTTATTAATATAGACGTGCAAGTTTGCTGTATTTAGAGAAATGAGCTGCGTTTTTATAATAATAACAAAAGTCATGTTGCGTAAGCATATTCATTTATATATTCGTAAAATGCATAGTTATCATTTCGATATATTTTCGTTATTTTATCTTTTAACGTGTTTAGGTTTCTTATCCTGTTTGTTTAACGTAGAATCTTTGCATATAAATATTTTACTATAATTCAATAATGAATGCTGGAAACCAATCATAAAATAACCCGAAAAAATTATTATTACGTGCAAAATTCAAAATTTTTTATATCTAGAAGATAATTAGCGACGGCGTTCGCATATAGCAGAATGCTCCTCCTAACAACATGAACTTCACATATATATTTTTTACATAAACAGAAAAGAAAAATGAGCTGGACTAGCATTGTACGATATGACGTGGATACGCGCTGAAACAAAAATAAATTAATATTTTTGTCCGTGGAGGGGCAAATTGAAATAATCAAGCGCTATTCGATGGATCTTTGACGGGCATTGAAAAGCGTTTAGCGTCGCAACAACGCAAGATTGCTCTCACAAGCGAAGCAAAACTCATAAAGACGGGGCAAAAATGGTGCATTATTGTGTTTTATTTGTTAAGTTGCGGGGTTATTGGTTTTACGCGTGAAGGAAGCTGCAGGAACTGTTCCCGGCTGACGCGCTGCATGTTTCGGTGCTCCCATGGGTCTGTACCAAGAAGCTTCTTTCAAAACTCGTTTTGCGCGCCGTGATCTTATCTGTTCATTCATCCAACATTTCAAACAGCGACACCTTTTTTGCGGTTGTGGTGAACAAAAGTTTAGCGCGAGTGCGCGGCGATGAGGACATCGGCAAAAGACCCCATGTTGAGCCTCCTTGAGCAGGACTATACTTATGCCATGCTTTGGGTTAGTAAAGCTAATGTCGCTTCGCTGTACACATATTATGATGTTCTATCTCGCTTGGTGCATAAAAGGGGCACACAAGGATTTATTTTTTGCCTAAAACGATAGTGTCGCGGTGGTAGCAGAAACTTTTTCTGTGGCCCTTGGACAACGGCGCTGTTGGTGTTTCGCGGCACTGACCGGTCTCGAATTGGGTCGATATCTCCTCGCTATCTCCTCCACGTAAGTTCATTAGTGTAAATTAACGTTAATAGGTATCGGTTAATCCAATAAGGTTGGTATGAATGTTTCGGAGAGCCGGACTATCTGCAGGCGTGTCGTCAACTGCTCAATCTGCCCTCGAATCAGTCCGTAGTGTTAGTCGGCCATTAGGAGGCTGTGGAAGCAGCGATGGCGGGTTACTCAAAGTGTCGCATTGAGTTGGCGAGTCAGTGGCTTGTAAGAATTTTGGGGTGCCCTCGTAGAGCGCAATCTCAGCGTATCAAACCGGTATAAGCATCCTACATTATGTAGGCGTCAAGTCACTGAACGGGAGCTCGAATTTGTTTGCCAGCTCGACGTCGTCGTCTCCGTTCGGAATGCAATATGCGATGGCCAATGTCAACTATAGCGAATATGGCCGCCTTTACAGAGCGCTGCTACAGCTCACTGGGTCAATCGTGCTCATGATCACTAAATTCTACCGGAAGTGGCAGTTCATAGTTGGAGTCAGTTGCCTTTCGAGAGATGTCTTGTGACTTCAATCCAGAAGGCCAGTTTCGGTTTCGTGGATTCGATCTACGCGAAATAATAAGCTTCATTCAACTATATAAACATTTACCAGTCTGCAGGGAACCCACCGAGTCAGAAACATATCATTTAAAAAACAAAAGGTTTAGTATCACCGTTTAATATTGCGAAATCTGGATTTCGGAAAAAAGGGCCGCACAACCGTTGAACGGGGCGCCACGAGCTACCCAACCTCATTTATACATCAGTATCTCAAACAAATGGCCGTATTTTTGGAAAAGGGCACAATCAAGCGAAGGCTATAACAAAGGGATCCTCCTGGAACTTTTGAGAATGGGGGGAAACGGCATCTCCTCTATCATCCTTGGTTCGATTCACGAGATCCACGGGACGAAGCGAGGAAGAGAGGGAATGAAAATCGTGGCGTCACATGTCTCGTCGGCCTCGTCGGCCGTGTTCAGTCGCGCATTTCTTTTTTGAAAATACGACCATCCGTTAGAGATATCGCTGTATGAGTGGTGTTTTTGGATTCTGCAGAGTCCCGCCTATCTCTCCAGCTCTGCTTTGTCAGCTCGAAATTTCGGTTCAGTATTCCTCTAAAGATACTTTTTTTTTTATCACAATGAACGTTCTCGGGAATATGTGTTACCAGATAATTTATGTAACTGTGTTTACTTTCCCACGGTGTATGCAAGCTTTAATTTGCTTCTGAAAATAGAAGCGAAGATACCAAAGGTTTAAACAAGTCTACCACCTCGCTAGGATTAGTGTGCACGGAAAAGAGTCAGTTCAAAAAAAGGGAACTTTTGTGTTAAGGAAGTCAACACATCCAAAATAATTATTTTTGCCATAATGGGCCAAGTACCCTAAATAGGACGTTTGCAGGAAATATCTCTAAGCTTCTGTTTTTCACAAGTGTGCTTAAGATTTTGATTTTACTGAGTTTTGATGTTGCGAATCGGACGTGTATTAGGCTCCCTCATATATTACCCATAATCTGTCACGTACGCTTCGGATATTCTCCATTGAATCTTGTGTTTAATCGAAGCCAACCAATGCTCTGACAATCTCCCAATAATTATTTTTATATTAGGTAGAAAATAGGGTACGATCTAGCCATGCTCCTTGGAATAGAGCTTCAAATATATGGCCTCTTCAATATGCCCCGCTTTTTTTATTTCAGAGCAATATATAAATTGTGACTTTTATTGCATAGTTTAGACCATACCAAGGGCACTCGTACAAAACAAGAAAAACGAAAGTAGGTATAAAAAAATGTATTTTTGAGAAACTGATGTTGATATTTGTACCTTTGGAGTTTCCTCTCATATTCAAAATTGTTTTTCGCTACATGAGCTTTAACTTACAATACCCATATTACATGGGCATTGTAAGCTACAATAATCCGGTTTGCTACAATAATCCGGTTTGGGCTTTTGATTTTTACGGTCAGGGTTACATATTATATGAGGCTGAATGTCACGATCGATAAGCCAGATAATTATTTAAAATTTGTTCGTTAACCTTTTAATTAGTAAAAATTAACGTAAGTTTTAATTACAAACTTGGTAAGCGTCCTCCGAAACAACTAGATCAGTAAATATTTTCAATGCTTTTATATCGCGTGAGGCGCCATGGTGCGCTTAAGTTATCAGTTGTGAAATAGGAACAAGGCTTGGGGCGCAAAAACGCGTATGATCAGAGGTGGATTAGCCGCCCGGGAACGTTTTGGCTCCCACAGTCAAGGGCTGAGTTTTGCGTTCCACCGTTCTTCCCAGGCACTACAGATTGTTTTGAATGCACTCAGCAAGTTTGCAATTAAAACTGCATGTTTATCTTCGCTAATTAAAAATTTATGAACAAAAATCAGGTAAATATTATACTTATAATTATGACTGTGTTACAAATTGCTTCCCCCTGGCCGTATAACTCACTTGCTCAAACCACAACAATTTAAAATGTATGGATTGAAAGAAACAACAAAAAACCTCTCTGTAAAGCCAACAATAAAAATCCCCCTCTATAATTTTCTGTGCCGTTGAATGAAACAAACTTTATCATAATGAAATCCAGGCAAATTGTCGCCAGAGGGCTAGGTTGAGATTTTCTTTAGAAACATGTATAAGAACAATCTGAAATTATTTCTTGTGGCCACTTGGAACTTCTGTTCTAGTGGTAAAAAAACGTGCAGCATTTCCTTGTTGAGCGAACTGCATGTTAGCCCGGCGAAATACTGCGTAAGTTGTGACTATCGCCTGAATCCTAAATTTCGCTTTCAAGCCATTTAAAGCCGCCCACCTCCGCTTAACCACAAAAAAAAAAAAAAAACATTGCAGCAAAGGCGAGGATTTAATGTTGACAGAGCCTATAGTATTTTTTAAATGTTTAGTAATAATGGCCATTTTTCCTCATTGGTTTAGAATAAGATCGACCACTATTATAACTTCCCGAATGAATCTGCTAGAACATTTGTATTTTAAAAGTCAAATTGAAGTGCTGTCTTTCGCGAATTTAGCAGTAACACAAACCACATAATGACAGCTAATTGCCGAACTGTCTTTGTTTGGAGAACACCTTTCATACCCGGGTTATAACTATATATTCTGCTCGAAACTATACCTACAGTGATAGGGAAGATAATTTGCAAACAGTGGGTGTATGCCCCACCTGGAAAAAAAAGACATCACTCTGCTTGTTCTGCTAAAACTTTTAGTGCTCTGTTGCTCATTCGCTCTCGCATTTTTCATTTATGTATTCTTTATACACTGGTTGAATAACACGACATGAGTGGCGTGAAATATTAATGGCAACATTTCTTTTGTTATTTGGGTCAGAACGAACCAGGTGTCTCGAAAAGCGTTTCTTTTCGAAAATCGCACATGAGAAAATACAGGTTTTCACCTGAAGGCATTTGAAAAGAACGCAATGTGCGGATACTGGAATGAGCAAGAAATAACTCATAGCTCACCAAATACCATGAGCGTGTGTTGAGTCTCTCCAGTGTGTTAGAACATACAATTTACTCAACACATAAATACAAAAAAATCCCTAAGAGGAATTACTAGGTTACAGCTGAAAAAAATCTAGAAATTATTTGGCATAGTGGGTGCCGCTGCTGTTCCCAATACAGAAAGCATAAAAGGCACATTGAATATTTTGTTAACAATGCTAACCGCATGCCTGGTATTCTTCGCAGTAACTTTGCCCTATCTCCGACGATCCATTTAAAGCTGCCTTTGCCCTATACTCTCGTGCGCTCTAAGATTCAGTATGCTTGATCCGTATTGGATCTTCACACTGGCTTGCTCATCCGTCCTTTCTCTTAAATTTTCCCAGAACCGCTAGGCTCCTTTCCTCTTGAATAACTATCTCGCGTGGCCAGTGTGTCGCAAATAAAATAAAAAAAATAAAAACCGTCAGATTTATTTGATTTTTTAGTATGAAGTTGTATCTCTAGATCATGTATTTTTCATAAAGTATGTTACACGAATGAAAACCTGAACTAGTTGCTCTTTAACGTTGCGCCCCGTTACGACAGCCACTTGTAAGTTATAAGTCACCTAGCTGTGTTTGGAGATCTTTGTCCTCTGTCCCTCTCGTTCCCCTTCTCCAGGGATTATTTTCGTCATACTTGTAAGTTGGCACACAAAACTCTAGAACTAACGAGCAATTTGACTCCTTTGCCCCCAAACCAAGCCTGAACTGAGACCCCTTCCCGCCACCGTTGTTCCCACCACCGAACGTTTGGCCTTCAAGTGCACGGATTTAGCCTACAAGAAGTGGAATTAATTTCCAATTGGCCATTGGGCACTACTGTAAAGGCAACATATTGGATGATGTCACTTCCTTAGTAAATGTTCCTAGTTGAGAAGAAGCTTTCGCTACATGAGCCTCTGCCACAGAAAACATACAACATATGCTACCTTTTTCTATTGCAGCAAGGAATTTTTATTTTATTTTTTGGATAACCCTCGTTTTTCCTTGTCTCTATCCTTGATTCCAGTTCTTACTATCCTAACTTTCCTCGTTCTTTATGTTTATTATATAAAACGTACCTAGAGCGGATAGTTAGAAGTGTCCTACCTGTTGTTACCACCTCCACGTGACTTCTGTATTTCAACGCCAAGTCTTGGCTGTGTGGGAAAGTGACATTTTGTAATGTGTTATTCAATGACACTATATACTGTACCCTGCTTCAGCGATTGTCGGGATTGAAAGATCAGAGCTTTAATTTTTTTTAAAAGCACAGGAGCATTTCATACAAAAGCATAAATGCGGTGACACCACGTGGCGCAAAGCGAAGAGATAGAAAATAAGGTAAGTTGGTTGATATTTATAATAAAACTGAGGTAGAGTTTAAAGGCATTGTAAAGTTTAATGTTTGGAAGATTTAATACATCAACTGGGAGCGTTTCCCCAACAACTTGAAATTAAATTGGTGTATGATTAAAAACAAAAAACCCAATTATTTCCGATACATTTAGGAAGCAAATTACTCGCTATATTTTTAATAACATCTTATTTAAAGTTGTTTTATTAAACACTAAGACTAAACACGGTCTGTGTAAAAACTCTTGATGCAATTAAAAACATGTTTCCCTGACCCGTACCCCGGCCGTGTGGTCAAATGTAGAAGAGGATTACAGAATACACTAGGTACGCTGGAACCAAAGTCACTGGATCAACTCAGTTATGAGCCTGCCCATAGAGGCTGCTTCCATGGGCGGCGCCACCATCCTTCGCCTTCTGTCTCTCGACTCGCTTTCGTTATTGCGTACAGTGACCTCTAAAGAACACGCAGGTTTCGAAGCACAGCATCTAGACGGCGCTTTACCGTGATCTACAGCGGAAATACTGGAGCTGGAAAATTTAACGAAAAGACTGCGGCTTCCGGAACCAACAGAAGAAATAGTTAAGGCGGTACACCTGCTCAGGTACAGGAAGGCAATACAGCTTCCTTGTTGATGAGGTTGAAAGAAAAGAGACTAAGCAGTTTCTGAATTCAGAAGCGAGTGACTCTGGGAGATGAAGACAGATACATTAACGAGAACTCAAAGAGAAATAGGACCTTGCTATAAAATATTAACTGCGGAAGAGAAGGGGTCGCTGTTAATCACATTGAAGACAGAAGACACTTAAATAAAAATAAGTACCCGTGACAGTATCGTTCCACTCATTCTAAGAATGTATAACTACAAAAACGTGCCTATGGAGATCATTCTGGTGAATAGATAATGTGGAAAGGTTAAAAAGTTTTTGGGTAAAATTATGCTGCTGTTGTGCAAAAAATAGCTTCCCAAGCAGAGCTCCTTTTAAGTAAAATAAACTTAGAAGAAACAACCTATCATATGTTCACCCTGAAGGGTCGTCATGCCTAGTTCTTTGGCGAATGGTTAGAAAGGGTGGTGGAATAGTTATGTATGTCAATGAGAACTGTTTATCATATAAACTTGAATTTTAATTGGAATATGCAAAGGCATACCTTGTATCCATCGGCGAAAGTTTATGTTATTACATTGTGTGTGCTGCATGCTACCCAGCTCAAACGCCGATATTTTCACAGAGAAAATATAAGCTTTTTTTAGTGCATTTAATAACACAAAGTATTTTGCACGCGCTGATATTACATTGAGGGTACAACTGAGGCTGAATTTGTAGTTTCAAGTTAATCACACAGTCTTTCGTCTTTTGGACAGGAGAATGTACAAAATTACTGTGTTGGAGAAGACTAAAACTAAATTACTAGAATATGAAGTGATCATATAGTTACCAGAATAAATAATCGGATCTACTGCCGCGTGCACGAACGAGTGGGAACGCTTCTCGGTACTTCAAGAGGATTCGTATGTATTCTTACACAACGTGTATTAGATAAGTAGGCCGACTCGGCTTCGCCGAGTCAGTCTCGCCCTAGCGTGAGGCTCGAACATTCTATACCGAATGCCCCACATTCCGAGGATAGTAGATCAGGAGCCCAACGCAACCATGGTGGCTCTCTATCTCGATGATGAAAAACTCTCATGCTAGCTAGCTGTGACGCTGTCATGCGGACACCTCGACGTTCGCTGCTGCCGCCTCATTTCTAGTGGAGGTACGAGGTAATCTATGCCCTTCTTCGTAAGCCCCGAAGAGCCGCCAGACCAGGTTGATTTCAAGCCACGGAAAACTTCCTTCTGAGGAACCAAACAAGGCCCAAGGAAGTCGCTGGATTTTGTTTCAGTGGTGAAAAAACCAAGAAAGAAGTCGACGCAC
Organism: Ixodes scapularis; assembly: GCF_016920785.2. Taxonomy (NCBI): domain Eukaryota; kingdom Metazoa; phylum Arthropoda; class Arachnida; order Ixodida; family Ixodidae; genus Ixodes; species Ixodes scapularis. The sequence continues at coordinate 138,675,599 of NW_024609879.1, read as the reverse complement.
CCGGAGATGTTTTCTCATGGCCAGCCGACCTAGACTCCCAATGCTGAATTTACCGTCCTGTTCCTGCCCATTGCAACTCGTACACCAACGCCCTTCCAAGACGATGCTTACGAAAACGTGGACGACTGGATAAAACCGTACGAGCAAGTAACACGGTATAACCAGTGGGCATCGGAGAAGAGTGTCCAGAACATGCATTTGTCACTAGATGAAACTACCCGTTTCTGGTTCGAAAACCACAAAGCTTCACTCTGCTCATGAGAAACGTGCAAAGAGCAGCTACGTGTCGTCTTTACGAGCCAGCAGCGTCGGGAACGCACTGAAGGACTGCTCAAGGCAGGCACTCAAGGACCAAACGAAAGCGCTCTTAGCTTTGTCGAAGACGCCCTTCGACAATTCAACAACATAAATATCCAAGTACAGCAAGCGAAGAAGCTCAAGAACTTCACCCGAAGGGTAAAGGAAACCATCTTCGGTGGCCTCGTGCTATACCCACCGGCGACCTTCGAGGTTTTCGTGACGAAGGTCACACACATCGAGCCTGCTCTCCAAGCACAAGGTAACGACTGCCAGAGACTTCAAAATGTCACTTCCCCCGCGTCGGCTAGCCTCGACGTCGGCACTGGCCTTCCTCCGGACATTCAAGATATGGTCAGCGACGTCACTAGGGAGGAGCTCAGGCAGTTGATGTCTGCTGCCGATGACACGGCTGCACTATCCATCGATAAAGTAATAGGAGAGGAAGTCCAGCGAGCCTTTCAAATAGAGCATCGCTTCAACACAAAAATAGCACTTGAGGAAAGCCGGTTGGTAACGTAAACCTCAATGACCAGGAGACCACCAGTAGTGACCGGCCAGTACGCTGCGCCGCATCGACGGGACACCCCGACGCCAAGACGACAGCGCCCAGTACGCCCACCCTGAACCAACCGCGCCGAGAAAGACCGACGTGCGGCGAACGGCCGACCGACGCCCGCGCTGCTACCACTGCGGAGATGACGACCATCTCTACCGTGTATAACCCTACAAACTACTTGGACTGCGTGGGTTACCCGCGCAAAGCACGCCTCAAGTATGGCGAACGCCCTTTCGACATTGAAGAGTACCTCTGACGGTCGCCATCCTCAGCGCCGTCTCTCGGCCGTGAATACCGCTCTCCATCACCACTACGTTCATTGCCTCCAGCACCATGACCCCGCCGAGAGAGCCTGTCTCCTCTGCTCCAACGGGAAAACTAGGTGCGGCGATACCTGGAGGTGGCGCTGCTGAAGACAACCGAAGTAAATAGCCTCCAAGAAGGCCGGGGTGCTCTCACTCGTTCGACGCCACGCATCGCAACGACGCTTCTGCAACACTACCCAAACAGATAAACTTTCTTATCGACTGCCACGACGCGGCGACACCCGGGGACACCGGAGCAGGCTACTCTGTTTTGAGTGGGAAGCTTTCGCGCCGTCTTTGGGAAGTGCCGCCGCCGTGGGATGGACCACAAACACGAAGCGGCATAGGCCGCCCAATAACGCCGACTGGAATGTGCACTGCATAAGTTGTATCCACGGTGAGACCTGCCCCGTGAGATTCGTTGTTCTGCAAGACTGCGCGAGGTACATTGTTCTCGAAATAGATTTTCTATGTTACTTCGGCGCCGTCATTGATCTCGGAGCAAACCGTTTGACGCTAAGAGCACCTGTCCCACTGCCTGAGGAGCCCAAGGCGACGTCATTCGTGGTTCGAGTCCTCGCAGACAACATAAAATTACCGCCGCGGTCAAGCGGTTTCGCACCCGTCAGGACCAATGAATCAACCTGCCCCGAAATTCTACTTGAGAGAAGCGTCCTGTTGCTTTTAGAAAGAGGAATCGCTGTCTTGAAAGGAGTCACAGAACCTCATTGCGGGCGTGCCATGGTGTATTTAAAAAATTTCCGACGAAACCGCAACATATACTTTAGGAAAGGTATCGCCTTCGGCTATATTGACGAACTGCGGAACACAGCCGCGATCGCTGCACTCTCGGAAGAGCTAACTTCATCATAGCACAGGAAAACGCCGTCTTTGGAACTGGACATCGACCTGAAGCTTCCAGCTATACTGAACGAGGACGGCTGCTTGACCTTCTGCTCAAGTTTGGCGAGTGTTTCGCCACAACGTCAAGGGTGCGACAAACAACGGAAGCGAAGCACCTCATTTTCACTGACGAAGCCCCACTCCCAGTCCACTCTCGCCGTTTCGAGTCTCCTTGAAGGAAAGGGAGGCGATTCGAGATCAAGTCATGGAACGCTTGACGACGACATAACTCAACCTTCAAGAAGTTCCTGGGCGTTTCCAGTCGTGCTTGTAAACAAGAATGGCGGAACCCTGAAGTTCTGAGTAGATTATTGTCAACTGAACGCTGTGACTAAGAAGGACGTCTATCCGCTCCCCCGCATCGACGATACGTTAGACCGGCTGGGCCACTCCCGATTTTTTTTTTCTTGATAAACCACTCAGCCTGTCGCCACTACTGCCAGATTGATGTTGACGAACGCGCCCGCGAGAAAACTGCCTTCGTCACACCCGACGGACTTTACGAGTTCAAAGTGATGCCCTTCGGACTTTATAGACCACACCCACCTTCAAGCGTGTCATGGACGCCATGTAGGTAAGTTTGAAATGGTAGAGATGCCTCGTCCACCTCGACGATGTCGTAGTATTTTCACAGGATTTCGAGGAACACCTGATAGGCTTCGAGGCGTGCTTGAAGCCATCGAGCCCGCCGGCGCTACCCCCAGGCCTACAAATTGTCGGTTCGCCCATGGTGAACTAAAGTTCCTAGGCCACGTCGTAAGAAACAAAATTGTTCGCCCTGGCCCTAAGATGACGCGCGCCGTAGCCGCATTTATGCCGCCATGCGATAAGAACGCCGTAAGAAGATTTCTCGGACTCTTGGCCTAGTACAGACGGTTAGGTCGAAATTTCGCAAAACTGTCAGCACCGTTGACGCACCTCACAAAGGGCGCCGTAAATTTTCAGTGGAGAGAAGAACAGCAGCGATCATTCGACGAGCTCAAGCGAAGACTCCGGACGCCCTTGATTCCTCGACATTTTGAATAGTTCGCCGAACCTTACGCGCCGATTGTTCTAGAAGCCCATGCGTTTACCATCGCAGCTTCCATGCTTGGGTTCTGCTTGGCGACGTTCAGACACATCGTAGTAGGGCGCTGCGAGGGTGTGCGTCCTATTTCGATGTGTTTGAACCTCGCCAAGCACAACCCAAGATTGGAAGCTGCTGCGGTAAAGTGCTTGAAGTTCCGTCATGATGTAATACAGTAAATACAATGAGTGGCGACTTCCTTAGGTCCCAGCGGCTCTCTCGACTGTCACCGCACCTAGCGGCTGTTGGGAAATTTGTCTCGGCTTCATGTTTAGGCGCTTGCGATCACTACATTGCTAGATCTATAGACGGCTGCTATGTGAAATGGGTGAATAACTAATATCATTGATTCTGTTCGTATCATGCGGTAACTTGCGCCGACTAGTCTTCCATTACTAAATATAATTTTAAATTTAGATAGGAATCTGTTGCTTAAATGCACGCTTAACTCATAAATTTCAGAGCAAATAATGCAAAATATGCAATAAAATTAAAAACGCTGCGCTTAAAAGCTTAAAGAAGGGGACAACCCAACAAGATAATTTAGTAATGCACAAATATTTATCGTTACCAAAAAGACATCCAAAACAAAAATGACTGTTCTCCAGGCGTCCTTGAGAATGTGTGCTCCATTTTCTCGTAAGAGCAAAGAGGAGCCACGAGTGCGGGTTTGATGCTTCAAACATTCAAACGAACCTGAACTAGCACGCACGCTCGTGAAGTGAAGTCGTCGTTCAAGAGAACACGTTCGAGTTTGTAAAGGCAGCTCGCGTGACTTTATGGGAATCAGAAAATAGTTTTTCGGCGACGCAGCTGACGCTCAAAAGACGCCTGGGACACTCCAGGTGTTTGCGTTTTAGCCGTCTCAAATTCGTCACAAAAAAAGACCGTCGAGAAACCCACACAATGACCGCAACAGCACGTCGCATCAGCCCCTGCACCTTGGCTGATGTTATGGCGCGGCAGTTAAGCGGTGCGTCTTTCCAAAGCCACAGTCTAAGTCGTAATATTTTTGAAAACGCTCAAAGCTACTGATAGTTTTAGAAATATTTAAATTAAAGGAATCTTTTGAATGATAGAAATATAACGAATGTTAATAATTAGGCACCACTACGCCAGCAAGCGGGTGTTGTGAATCCTAATAGCTGGGCCGCGATAGGTTTTCAGTGGCCATTCATTACGCTTAATATAATAATGTATGGTTCGGTCACTCTTGGCATTTTTTTCGAACCCGATGGCACATAAGGGGATTTCGCGTGGCGAGCCGGAATCAGTCTCGCTCCAGTGCTCGATCCCGCTACAGCGCCGCCATCGACGCCTGCGACGCTGTCTGGTTTCTTTCCTTTTGTTCTGGCACAATCTCGACACGTTGAACGTTTTTTTTTTTTTTTTGCCTACTCATTACCTCATCATTTCTGATTCGCGACATATGAAATGTTTAATAGGAATGCGCAAGTTAAGCAACGAAGGTCAGAAAATAAATCGATTGCTGTAAAGCTCCTTGAAATATCCTGCCTTAAAAAGCGCATAGGTAAAAGATGCAAGCTGAAACCGGAGCATGTTCTTCTAAATATTTTTCGACATGAACAATAGACTAACCGCTAGAACTCGCTCGGCAAACAAACATTACATGGCAAAATTTAGCCAGTCGTTCAAAATCCGGGTGCCTTTAAGCTACATCTAAGCATGTGTCAGTGGGACATCAGGTCGGCACTTGCGTAATTCGTTATCATTGTGACGCCATTGTCGTTTCTGCAACACGTTCTGTGCGTGATCGTGAGAATATTTACGTTATTTTCGCTGTTGCTCTTAATTCTGCTCCCATGTCTCATGTGTACTTCTACGACGAGTCTCCTCAGCGCGCCGTAACTGAAATTTCCGTTCTTTAGATTCGCTACGGAATTGTCATCATATAGCCATACAACGCGCAAGTTTGTATTTTCGACTTGTCTTGCACACGCGCCGGTACAACCAACTGAAGACTGTGGGGCGTGTGCTTCGGACGCTTCTCAGCCGGCGGAAGTTCTATAATTTTCTGCGGAAATTACAAAAATAACGGGATCGGCTCCCGGACCCGTTCTGCTGTTTGGATTGGGCCGCCCTCTACCATGCGCGGTAAGGACTTGGCGCCCAGGCTTACCTCTTGGCATCTAGATGCCTCGAGCGGCAGCTTTAGCGTGACAGCTTCAAGATAGTTTAACTTTATTGATGTAAATGCATATTGTTGCAGTCAACTCAAGTCGTCGCCTCAGTGCTCCTATCCTAAAAATAGTCCCGGATAAGAATACTCTTCTTTCTCTTCTCGCTATGTCTTTGTCTTTCTTGCTGCCGTTTGCACTCGAGCTCCTTGCCCTTCCCCCCCACCTCCTCCCCCCCCGCCCCTTCCGGTAGTCTGTGCCCCTCGAAGGAGGTGGAGATAGTCGTGAAGTGACACAGGAAGTTTAAGCTGGTTGACGTGAGCTTTAAGATATTTTTTGTCTTCCGCACTGGCAAAGCAGGGAGAGTTCTTTAAGGCGTCATACTGCAGGGTGAAGTTGTCTACTTATTAAAAAAGGTCCACAGTATTTTTGTAGAAGTTCTTTCAGAGCGCTGTCGTCACCTGAAATGTCTTCTTAGTAGTGCAAGGCCACCAGGCGTTGTCGGCTGGCGTCGACACCTTGAATAGATTCTAAGTAAAGCAAGGTCACTTAAATCAACCGGCTGGGTTAAAGCGGTTGTATGGGGACACTCTGCAAGCAACGACTGCTTGTGTAAAAGATCCTGTCGGGCTCGTTATCGTGCATCTTTCAGTCTCATTGAGAAATGGTTGGTGTCGTCTTGGACGCGGCGAGCGCACGCTGCGTTTATCGATGACTTTTATGGCATCAATAGAAGCCTTCCATAAACTAGTTCAAAGAGGGATTGGCCGGTTGTTTCATGACGGGAGGTGTTTAGTTCAAAGGCTTCTATGCCAACATATTGGTCCCAGTGTTTCTGGTATCTATTATCACTCAGAATATTCCCCAGAGTCCGGTTAGTACAATCAACAAGACCGTTCGTCTCTGAGCGGTAGGTGCGTTAAATACCGCACTCCCGCAGGGAACCTTAGAAAGCTTGTGAAGAATAAGATGTTCTCTTGTTGGATTGTTCTATCCATGGCGAGCTATGCCTAAGCAGAAGCTGGCGATTTATGAACTCGATGAGCTATACCGGTGAAATATCTGTAACAGCCTCCACTTCGACGCACTTTGTGAGGTAGTTGGTGAATACGATAATATACTTGTTGCCAACTTGTGAATTTGGAAATTGTCCTAAATGGTCTAGTATCATAACTACATATGGTCTTTGTGGAGGATGGATTTGTTATAGTGGTGCCTTCCCTTAATTTGATTGAATCTTTTATATTGACATGATAAGGCATGACTTACAAACATCACTTCTGAGCCGTGGCCACTAGAATCTCCTGTGAAAGTATGATACAAGTCTTTTACTACCCCAGATGACTTGAAGTAGAAGCGCGATGACACATTTCCAGAATCCTTTGACGTACTGTTGTAGGGGCCACCGACATCCAATGATAAGAAAGACCTAACCGATGACAAAATAGAGCATCTCTTATCTTGTACTGTGCTTGCAAACGACGCATTTGACGTACCAGAGGTGAAGTTGACCCTTTGATGGTATCCTTAAGTAAATGACATATGCGACTTTTCCACGTCATCTGATTGAGCCGCCTGGGGGGCTTGCAGTGCAAGACGTGGAATTGCGGGGGTATCTCCTTTTGGGATTTTTGATTGAGCATGAGCATTTTCATGCCGCTTTCCGCTGCGGTGCACGACTGAGAAACTATATATTCTTTTTTTTATGGTCAGTCGTGTAAGTTTTGCTGTAAGGTCACTCTTGGATTGAATTAACCTGATGACCAAATTGTCCGTGGTCACAGTAGAATATCTTCCGTAGGCGTACGGACGAAACTTCATCGCCCATCCGACACCGAGACTTCCAAGTTTTGAATAGTGATACCAATTTTCAGGCTCACTGAGTTTTTGGCAGACGTAGGTTACCAGATGATCCACTCCAGAATGGTCTCTTTTAAGAACAGCGCGAAGTCCTTCGCCGCTTGCATCCGTGTGAAGAAATGCTTGAACACCTGAAAAAGTGAGCCTGAGTAGGCGGTTCCACGGGTGACCATTATATGTCAGCAAAAGACGCGACCTCCTTTGCTCCCCATCGCCATCTTGGTGTCTGTATTCAGAGGAGCAGCCTGACTAGGAAGCTCGCTACAAATCGACGAAAATAATGAACCGAAAACGAGGAAGTTTTTAATCTGTATCACAGAAGTAGGTATAAGAATGTTAGCAAACGCAGCCAATTTCGCTGAACCTTGCCTCTTTTTTGGCCGACAATGTGGCCGAGGTATGTAACTTCGCTGGTTTAAGGCGGAGGTTAGCGTTGGACAAAACGCTCAGGACGAAGCACAGGCGAAACAGTCCGAGCATCACTAACTGCGAAAGCAAAGACCTCTAAGCCAGCACAGGAGCCCGTGGTCATCCGGTCCCGATTGAGACTCAAAGGAGACTCCAGGGCCCCGGGAAACAACCAAACTCGGGGAGGAGGAGAGATTAATATTCCTAACAAAATTAAGAATTTAGCTCATAAATTTCGTGACGACACTACATCAACATATATAAATAAGCTTTGATATAAATGTTTCTTCACGCCACAAACATTTCATTTCTTCGTTGTGCTGCTTGTACAGATTTGTGAATCTCCTGTTTCTCAGTTTTGACACCCCACACATCGAGAAGGCCAAAACTGTTTCGCCTTTTTTCGCCGCACCGGGCAGCTGAGGCCATAGGTTAGAACAGAGCTGAGGCTTAGAGTCCTTAAGTTTCTCCCCAGCCATTGCTGTAAAATGACCTTCCTATTCTTCGTTTCTTCACGTTGCAGCCCACAGCGAAAATTACCCTAAAAGAATACTCTACTATGCTGCGCCTTCCATTCTAAGAAGCATGCTGTATTTCTCTGTAAGGAAATTAAGATTCTCCTAAACTTTCTTATCATTTGCTTGGTGAGTCAAACGTGTGCTGAATCAATACAATCTTCGAACACTTGTTTCGGTAAAAAATGTCGGACGTTTTTTTGCGGTGGATTCCACTATATGAATGTAAATATATTGAGTCGCTAGTGGCATTCCGCAGTGTGCGAAAGTGTTTTGCGCAGTTCATCTATCGTTGAGCTGTTCACATCTGGTTGGACTTCCGTGTCTTCATCATTTTGTTCGCATCCGAGAAAATTAATTTAGAGGTCCGATTCACATTCAGCGAATGTGAATCGGACACTTGCCCAGCACGAAGATAGTGTCTTTTTAGATGTCAGAGGTACAACGCAATTCGATATCTGGCTTTTCTTGCAATTGTCATAGGGAAACTCTCGCTTACTCAAAAAAGTGAATTTCATTTGTAAATTCGGCTTCCAGAAGTGCACTGTGCAGGAGTGTTACCTTGGCAGCCGATTTGTGTTCTTATCAGTTTAAGATTGTTTCTAAATTCTAATGCTTTTTTTAATTTTTTCGATACTTTCTCAACTTCTGAAAACCGTCGGGACGTCCAACGTAACGTTCGTTGCTTAGCTGGGACAGTTGTTTGTCGAGCTGTTGTTTCCAAATAGCATTACGTTTGTTTGATTCTCTGGAGGTGCGGTGATTTTCCGCTTTGTAGCACTGGAGTTTTCTACGCTTTGTACAGATCTTTTTCATATAGAAACGTCCAAGCTCCTGCTGCATCATATCTTCCTTCTGATTTCCCATAACTCGCCGTAGAGTTCATATGCCATTACCAAGCATTCATCTGTTGCATGGGCTACACAGATTTTTGGGTCGAGAGACGAGAACTTCAACGAACCAAACCCACTTTTTCTAAGTTCGGTGCCAGTCAATCTTGGTTCCGAATTTCGAATACATGAAGAGATAAAACGTAGAGGACGGGGACGAAAACCGAAGTTTTGTTTACATTCCCGTCCTCTATGATTTATCCTTTCATGTATTTGTATCTATGCTCCAATACGATCGTTTTCAAATATTACTTCCAAATTCCCATGCAGCCTCTCGGTCGAATCCTTTCTTATCACACCCACTCTCTGATAAGAGCGAATCACGACTGGTATCTTGACGCCTGCGTTCTCGAGAATCAAGGAGGCACACAAAAACTTATGAATCTTTAAAACGTACACATATCTTAAGATATCTGATAGTTCAGGTGTGAAAAGCACGTGAGTGGCTTTGTCAAACGTGCTCAATAATACGTGTTCTGTCTAACTTTTGCCGAGATTACGAAGAAAACACTCAATGATAACAATCTTAGCCGTCTTATGAACACCTCCCTCCTTGTAAGTGTGGAAATTCATTTTTTTAAGGCACGGTCACCGCATTGCACCCTGAATGGTAGCAACTGTCTGAACCTACATTTAATATCTCAATTCGCATTACCGTCTTCGCTGATGACAACGGCGCGGTCATCCCCATATCGTTGAAGGGGAATACTTTGTCATACGAGGGAAACAACACTGTAAATGACCAAAAGCCGAGCCCGTCTTTCGAAAACTCGGAGCATCTGTTGTGTCAAATTGGTTTGCTCCTCGGTTTTCTTATTCTTTTATTTTTTGACAACGAAAAGCTTCAGAAAATACATTGCATGCTTCTACAGTTTCGGCATAATATCTATCTTTAAAATGAGTTTCTAAAATTTTATGTTTCCCAAGAAGCGTCGCTTTTTGAAAGGATGGAGCTTATACAACTCTGAAGACGAACTACTTTGTCGCATTTCCTACAGTGCCCAGCGTTAACTGGTTTGACATCAGACAGAAACAGCCAGGTATATTTCTTTTTGTGTTTCTGTGGACGTACCTCGGTTCTAGCAATTTGTCCAAATTGATGTGTTCGGGAAACGGAATAAACAACCCCTTGGTGGTATCGAATGGCGTTCAAAAAAGCCACCCACACAGTGATCGTCCAGTTTAATTCAAATAGAGTTCCCAACGTTATATTACACACTAAGGTTATCTGCTTTTTCCGGAAATGTGCTGTCAGCAAGGCGCAATGAAGTCGTTACGTCAGAGTATCGAATTGCTCCTTGTGGCGCTTCGGACGGTGCTTTTTTATGTCGAGTTGAGAAGAAGGGTTTCACAGTAGCACTACTATTCGCCTTAAAGTTGCGCTGTGTTCTATTCGTATCAAGGTTCAGATGAAGTGGTGTCTTTATTCCGTCATTGCTTCTCACAATGCATATTGGCAAGTGAAGTCCAGTAGCTACTTTCCTCCTACTTTTATAAATTAGCCTTTTTTAACTCTTGATTGATACCATGGCTCTTTTTCAACGAGTTTAGTTTAAAGTTAATTTTTAAAAGATATTTTTCCTTTCATTTATATTATTTTGACCACTGAAATATTATTCATACTTTATTTTTTCTCTTCGTTCATTTTCTTTTACTGTTGAACTGTTGTTTGTTCACTTCCTGCTTCATGTTCATTAAAGGTCCGTTTTCAGTCAGTGCTTGTCTTGTTTTTTACTTTTACTATTTTTATGCGCTTAGCTTATTTTGGTATGTGAACCAAATAGGTCGCCCGTTTAATTTGATACAGCTTTTTAAAGCATCTACATGAGATTATTCATACCCAGAAACCAGACCTTCTTCTTTAGGAGTTGGTTTGGTGCACGATTACACCGACGGGCTAGTTAGACTGGACCTTTGTGGAAACCACTGGAAAAAATCAGTCGTGTTTCCCGAAGGAGGACACCTTTTAACGCCGTAGTGGGTTCTGTCTTCAAAGACTCAAACTATTTCAGTTGTAGTAAAAAAACAGTTATCTTCTATAGTATGCCGCATAGCTCTTCTCAGTAGCTATAAGTGCTCTGCTCGCATATGCTATCACTTTAATACGTGTGTCATCTGGCTCTGCTAGCATAACACCGATTCAGTGTGGGCTTGTATCCCTAGATATCCTTTTCTTCTTGAATGGTTCAAAGTAAGCAATGGTTTAGGTGTCTGACAAAAGACTCATTAGAAAGTTGATGACTCCAGTCGCTCAGTCCGCTCCCAAGCCTCATTACTGGGTGCTTCTTCCTTTCCACTCCGGCTTGTTGCCGCTGTTCTTACAGTGTATGTGTACTGCGAGTACAAATTTGTTGTGGTCGGAGCACCGTTAGAATTCTAAAACCTGTTTTACGTCCTTCAACATTTGTTCTTGCTTCAGGGTGTGTGACATGTGAGTGAAGTAGGACATACTTCAGCAGACAAGAAATCGTTGTTGAAATGTTGATATGGCTCTTGATTTTAAGCTTTGCATGAGCAAACTTGCAAAGTTCGTGATGCAGAGTGCATGAGGAAATCCAAAGGTTGCAAATATCGTGCTGATTACAAGTCCGAGAGAGCATCCAGTTTTGCATTGGCCGTGTCGTACTACGACGTTGACGTTCCCAGCGCGCCTTGAATGGCGCTGCCAAAAGTCGGCGTCGATGAGGTTTTGTCGGGGTGTGATTGGAATATGTCGTGGACTTCCTTTCTCGCGTAGTAAAGAAGAACCTTCTTGAGCGCGTCTTTAATGATATTGTACGCCACAAACTAAGTCCTCCAACGTTTTTACCGATTTCGCCCCCTACAGGCTGATATTATCGGTGACTGGTGCATGAAGGTTAAAGCTCAAAAATAGCTGAAATAAGTGGCCCTGCTGTACCTGCTTGAGCGCCCTTTTGCTTGATGCTGGCGTTATTTCAACGATGCTTTCGTAGACGACGTTCACGGATATTACGGTAAATTAGAGCTCTCTTCTGACACCACTGTAGTGTTTTATTGGGTTCCGGTGAATTGGACCAAATATCGATGTTTAGAATAAAAGGTTGTCTCTATTTCGCCCGTCCTCTACACACACAGTTCCTAGAACCCACCGTTGCCAGCTGCATGTTGGTAGTCGAATAAAGTAAAACACAAGTAACAAAAACAAAGTGTTTTTATTTAGCATGTTTTAGTACCAACTAATTGCAATTATGTTGTGCGTATATATATAAAAAAACGGGAAGTCAGTCAGCGTCAGTGGGTCTAGTGGCTCCGCTGTAGATGAGAAATCTTGCCAGTGCAGTGCGACACCTTGTCTGGGGCTCTTAACGTGCATCACGGAGTATTGTTACAAATGTTGGAGGGACGTTCCTTACACGAGTAACGGACTTGACGCGGTGTTCCAATATCGACTGTGGCATATTCTCCCCTGAGGCTTAGTATCAGTGAAACATGAGGGGTCACTTACAATATTATAAACTAGAAACGTAGATACGAGAAAAAACAAATGCATTTACTAAAAATCTGAATGTAACCTTTGAGGTCGAACTGCCGATTGACCGCGCGTTCTTAAGACGTCAATATTCCATTAGAATAACATATGAACGAGAAAATAGAATTCGCATTCATATTTTGCTTGTTCGTCGATTGAAAAAAAAAACACACACAAAGTCAGGGACATATAAGTGGAAGATATACTTCGAATATGTTCGCAGATAGCACGGTTTCCCAAATGGTCGATTGCGCATGTTTCATTATTTGCCAGAACAAATGTGCAACACTATTTTATGGCATGCGTGGATGCTCACGAACAACCCACTTCGCGAAAAATGTGTTCCAAATCTTTGATATAATTTGCACTTAACTGTGAGTCCGTGCTGTCAAATTTTACCGATTTATCTGGTCCTAAATCAAACCTGAACATTTTAGCAGCTCCAGAGCTCACCCTGCAAGCCCCTGACTGTCAGGCTCACGCAGTCTCTGGAGGTCAAATACACGTTTTAGGTGCCGAATAACTCTTTGGCCTATAGACATCTGCGCCACCGTGCCGATGCGCCACTACGAAGTCGTGACCGGCACGTCACCGCGTGCTTAAATCTCAGTCAAAACCAAAGCAACTCAAGAACGAGGCAACGAGGTCAGTCAGTGGTCGAAGCAGTCAGCAGCGTCTATACTTCATTTTCTTTACGATTGACCGCAGCGGACGTTCCGGGTCATTCTGTAGGCAATCCAGCATTTTAGGTGCACCACGTGAGCGTGCCTAGCGCATCGCCCCACATGCACCTCCCCCGTTCTCAAAAGGACACATTACTTTTTTTTAATTGCTTTGTGCATGAACTCTTACGCCACATTGAACTTGCTCTAATTACTTGTGCCGTCCGGTGCAATCCATTTAGTGATGAAGTGTAGTACAACCCCATCGTCCGCTTGTTTGTTTCACACTCGGGCACGATCTGCCGCTTCGCCAGGAGCATAAGCGGCTTTTACGTGAATGCATCGACTCCAATCGTCAGTGGAGTGGAGTCGACGTGTCAACGTTTACACGGACGGGCATCACATCCTAAGCGAAAATGGAGCCACGCTTTGTCACATCTCAAAGTTAAAGCCGCGTGCCCCGGAACCAGCCGTTGCAACTGACAATGTTTTCGGGTGCTTTCTCTTCGCGCGCGGAAGCTCTTCTGACGAGCGTAAAGATCGTGCCCGCTGCCTTCGATATTGTGCAAATTACATTACGCGAAACATTCCAACTCAAGCGCTTTATGCACCGGGACGGGCCGATCTGGAAGCGAGTTTACGTTGGTGTGCTCACCATGGCAGGCGAAATCGCTTCCAACCGCTCGGCGGACGCCGCCGCGTTTCGCCTCGCCATACCGAGCCAACTACGACCGGACCCCGAGATCCAGGGGCTCCGGCCCAATCAGGAACTGCCCCGAGCTAGGAGCTGCTCGTTCTGTAGTACCTGCGAGTGCTCGTAGCTCTCGGAGTCGTTTGCGCTTGCGCCGGAGTCTCTACGGACTTCCTCAAGGCTCAAGTGGTGAATCGCAAAGCTTGGTTCAGGGCCGCCCTCACCGAGCAGCTCAGGTATATTCCTTTCACTTACGAAGGCAAGGTAATAAAAGATGGCGTGTCTTCTAGGACGAAACGTGCGGGCCACCACACGGGACTCTCTCCATCGCCGCCGCTGGCGAGATTGGCCTCCGCCATGTTCTCAGCTGTTCACTCACCCCCGCAGCGGGCGCCTTCCCATAATCCTCCCTGCTCCGAAAGTCGATGCGACCTCCGTTTACATGCGCATTCGCAATCTTCATCCACCTCCGTCTAGTGTCGTGAATGCGATGTGCTTCCATATTATGCCGTTTACATGACCCCATTCAATGCGACAATTGGAGGCGATTGGACTAAGTCGAATTCATGTAAACACAGCTATAGACACAGTGTGCCAATGGAAGCTCGGCAGAGCGGCTAGCGACGAGGCGCATTTGAGCTTCGTGCCGCTCGCCCTTGTTGGCCACGAGTTCCCATCACGTTGGTGAGCGCCATAAGGTCCAATGCCCTTCACTGCGGCCACTCTGTCAGCAACCTTTCGAGCCGCTTGAAAATCCGTCCCCAGTGGAGCGAGAACCAAAATCAAGTAGCCGTGCTCCGGTCTTCAAAGTTCACTGGGTTTTCGAGATGAACCTACAGGCGCTTAACGCTTGAATGTGGAGCTTTAGTATTTTGATTTTGGCACTAATCATAGTTGCTAAATATTCATTGTTTAAAAACCGAACAGTTTAAACGTAATCTTTTGTTGGTTGTTGGTGGATTATTTAGCTTTCTCAATTATATTCTGTTTTACTTCTTGCTTCTCAGATGGGTGATTTGTCCATATTTCCGTAGGTTGGGTGCAAGAATGACATTGCATTTGAAAGTTGAAAGTAATAAAAAATAAAGAAATGTAGGGACGTTGTCTAGCTTTAGATAAACTTGAAGAAGACTAAAGTTATCGATTTTGTCTATTTTTAAAAGCTTCTATAACTTTTTCTAATCATCTAGATTTGAAAAATTCCGTTTTTTTTTGACAGTTATTAGGAAGCAGCATACCCTGAACAAAATGCAGCAAGCATGAGCAAATGAACATTCGCTTGGTAGACGCGTAAACCCTCATGGCGTCTAAAGGAATCCAAGAGAGCAGCGTCTCACGAATTTCTCTATAATCAAATATTAAGTAACTAACAACAGCACTTACTTTGTTAACAGAAGAACAGCATCGTATAGATCGTATGATGATTCATCTTGTACTTCCACTCTAAGGCTAGCAAGCGTAGCTCTCGCTTCGAGGTAGGTAGTGTTTTGATAAGTTACGTATTTATACAAATGCCTTTTTAGTGGTCTCTAGAGAGTAGAAGAAATCAGATGAGAACGTATATTTAGGGGTCTAGGAAGGCAGACACGTACTCATATGACGGCTTATGAGCAATTTTATAAATCTAAAGGAATGCTTTTTTTTATTTTAAAAAACGCCCCTTCATATAAAGTCGTGATCTCCGTTTTGGAATCCGTCAAAACATAAATTTTAAGGGGTGTTTACGCATGTATTAAGAAATCATTTTATTAAACGAAACAAAATGGTGCTATTGTAGAGTGCTCCTCTAGCTTAACGACGCCGGCCGGGTACCAAACTATAGCTCTGATCCGAGCTGCTCAAAGCTAGATTTGTGACCAAAGCCGCAGGCATCTCCTCCTCAAGCTGGGGCGTGATTAGGGACTCAAAACTTTACCCGGTAGTTTGGCGGGTGGGCCCAGGAGTAGTAGAACAAAACCTTTAAAAACGAGATATTTATGGCCCTTTTTTTTCAGGTTTTGTGCTGTTCAAACTTTTGATATCAGGAAGTAGTTAGGCATAAAATACCAATAAGAAAGTATTGATACGTTTCTCTCACTTTCTGGTGTACATCTTTTTATAATTTGCCATCGGCGACATTTTGACCACGAGGTCAAGAAAGAGAAAACACCTGCTGCTGCAAGGATTTCAGTCTATACGTCAAAATGCACACTCAACCTCCCAAAAGATATTTAAGTGCAGGGATAGAACACGCATTTTGTAAAAGTAACTGCTCCTGACAAAACAATAATTCAAGGCACTTGGGTTACGAGGCATGATTTTAGTTGAGAGCTGACCCGAAAAAATATTCTATTTTAAGTCCTTGATTCCAAAGTAACCGCATGTTTCCTAATTCAAAACTAGTCTCAAGAAGTAAATATAGCGTTGTATGTCTTTCCGGGTATAATTTATTTTTATCATGCGTGCCTTACCCAGGCACTTAAAAGTTAAAATGCCTTTGGGTATTTATGCATTAGGTTGATGCATAAAAATGTGTAATTTTATGATATTTACGCGTTAAATGCATAAATACCACACATTTATCAGTCAAATGTATTTCAAGGGTATGTGCACCATCATGTGCAAGCCTTCATGGAGCTGGTTGGAAGCTGGAAAAGCTTGACAAACATGTCGTCTGTTAATGCGATGTATGTCGCGTCAGTGACGCGTTAATTACGCTCTTGCTGAATGTTGTAAGAGAAAATAAACGGCAAGCCCCTGTAAAAGCTAATATGCACGCTGCTCATTTTGTGAGTTCCCTGTTTCTGTCTTTTTTGTTTTGTTTTTACGTTCAATATGCTAAACAGTGATATTGCGAGGAGTGCCCAGAATTGTATTTAGCCTCAATGTAAAAAGTAAATGAATCACAATGTAAAATGTGTTTATTCTTAGTGTGTAAATGCAAAAGAAAACTACATTTTTTTGTATTATAATTTAATACAAAATGCAAATCATTAAATGTATCATATAAACGTCTAGTATTTTTTTGTATCCTCTGTCCTTAATGTCATTGTGTATAAGACTTGCTTGAGAACGGCATCATAAACTTTATACTATGTATAAAATTCCTATTTAGTGTTTCCCGATTTGTTGAAGTAGGTGCATTAGGAGAGTTTATATGTTACTAGAGGTTTAACAACTAAAAATTAAGGTGAAAATAAAACTTCGTACTATTAAATATTACGTTAACGGCGAGTAAGAGTTTGCAAAAAGCGAACAATAACATTAAGAGGTCACAGAATAAGTAAATATCAGCTCTCTTATCGATATATATATATATTAATTACAAGAACATAAGTGAGAGCTTCAATCGTAGAATCTGCCAAAATGCTCCCAATTTAGTCAACTCGCACCATGCGACACGGATGACAAATAAAAGATCAAGGGACATGAGTTTACTTTTCAATTTCAGTATTACACTCTTGCATTTTATGTACGGGGCGGGTTCGGGTGCAAACTCGGACCCGCGTTACAAACAAACCTAATGCATTATTATTTTACTCGCACTTTATATTAATACTGCATATCCTGATCTAATTTTATTGGATCTTCTCTCATTTTAGAAATCTGTCATATTGCAGAATAGTATATGAAAATATCTGAGACATTCACATTCAGATCAGCGTAGCCAAGGAACCACCGACCAATAAGGACATGTTTAAAAAGCAAAAACAAACAATAATTATTGTTTGTTCACTACGTGCACTAATATGTCGTTGGTGAAACCTTTTCAAGTCACTTATGAAGGATGAGACGTTTTCTTGTCATAAACAAGAGAAACTCTTTCGGGCAGTTTGCCGATCCTTTAGTTTTGAATCGTATGACGCCACTTTCTCTGGTCTCGTAAAAACAAAAAGCGGGAGCGTTGTTTCTTCTGTATCGAGGATTGACTTCGATCAACAAAACGTTTCTTCTGTCCGAAAACACCCAGCGTGCTCACCTACTGTTAACACGAGACTGCGTGTCTCCTTTTCAGAGATTGTAGTTTTGGTGTTGGAGTGATGAGGAAGACCAATGTCGCATCACCAGTCCTAATAGAACTTAAATCCCAAATCGCCTTTTTCTCCATTCCACAATATAAAGTTTCAAATTAAAACAAAAAAAAACAAAAAAAACGTGCACTTCGCTTGGATCTGTTCAATCACATTTTTTTCCATCTATGGGGAACAGAATTTGTGCTATGGTAGTTTTCCGTAACGATGCTATCACAAAACAATTCAAGGGCTTGGTTTGTGGGATTTAGAATTTGAATCACTCTCCATTTTTTGTTGTGAACGCCACTATTGTTTTCGTATTATGTACGAGTTCATTTATCTTCAATTACCACTCATTAATTTAAATTTATAAACTTTACTTGATTTGCCAATTCATCACACGGGTGATCCGATATTTGTGACTCAAAAACCTCTATCTCAAACAGTCTGCGGAACATTTTGCTTACATCGACTTAAAGCAGATTACGAACAGTGAACCTGACGACCATCTTAAGAAATAGAGTCAGGCTTTTTATGACTATCTCAAGATGGGAAGGAACATAACTGCGCATCTGCGACTTTGCAACAAATACTTGCATGGGACTTGTATGCGAATGAATGGTACTTACTTTGTGAACTCGTCTCTTATATCTGGTCATAATTTACTTTTATTGAAAATTACAAGCTCAATACATGGTCAGTCTTGTCAAGTTAGATACTGCACTAAAAGGGTTTCTGGTATTTATGAAGGAGACAACCGCTACATTAGACATACTACAATTACAGGTAACTTTAGTGCATATAAGGCAAAAGTTCGTGAACCGTACAATATAAAGAAGAAAGCTCTCCTTACTCACCGACAACATATCGACAGCGCATAACCTTGCCATCAATTTTGGGTTGTCCATTGATGAATACCGTATGTTGACCTTCCAAAGAGTGACGAAAAATCAAAAAGTTGAATTGTATTTTCTCGCTTCGCATATCGCACGTATAGTAACTAGCACGTATTCCTTTATATTTATTTAAAGCATAGAGCATGACGACCAGTTTTCTCTGTGTTTCTGCTTGGTTGCAAAATTTGTTGAACTCATATATATATATATATATAGGTGATTTCATATAAAATCGTGCCGGCAAAAAGGGCCAAATTTTTTATTTCGCCGAAAAAATATATGTTATGGCGTCGTCTCTAAAAACACAGTCGCCACAAACCGCAAGTTCGTCGGATTTTTCGTTCTCGAGTTACACATTTTAAAAGAGGCCGCGGCGGAAAGCAGTGTTTTTCACATCCGTCGTGGGTCGGATGTTTCGCTCGATCTCCCGCCGTGGATTGTCAGTCTACATTATATTAACTTTTTTCAAGCACTCTGTGAGCGCAGGTAAAAGGCTCTAATGCCACGAAAGAACTTTAGGCGTTTTGCTTTTTTTCTGTAAAATGTCAAATACGTCCCCTCGGTTAATTGTCGATGAGCTTGGACAATTAAATACTGGCGATTTACTTGGATTACGTCGATATTTTTTATGTCTTTAAAAAACCCAAAACATGGTCTTTATATATATTTTAAGATCGCTCAGTTGTATGAAATTCCCTTTGCGGTACGTTAACGTTAATGTTATGCTAAAACTAAAAAGTACCGATTTGGAAATTGATTTTAAAAAACAAAAACATTTTTTTTATATTTTTATTTTTGTTACAGTGTAGATACGATAGTTGTCTACTCGAAAAGCAAGTCGAGAAAGTGTGTATTTTGTCTGTTTGTTCTATATTTAACCCTCTATGGACAGCAGCCAGAACGAAGAGTATATGTGATATTTTTTTTGTGCTGTAGTTTGTTATAGCCTGACTTAGAAAGTTACTACCTGCTGCATCGCGAACCAATCGGCGCGTGCCGTGTGATACCATTATCTCTATATAAGCGCCGCTTCTTGAATAAGGCCACGCTCTTGTCTGTGGAATGCTGTCCTGACAAGTTAGTACATTGGCGACGAGGCTGTCAAGAACGCCGCGCAGGCACACGGAATGCACGGAGTATAGCACCTCGCAGATAGCACCGAGAGCCAGGCAAGCGGACAGCAAGCTACCACATCGATGTAATTGACGCCTACAGTCAGGTCACGGATTGAAGACAGCAGGCGATAAGTACACCATCACTTTCCGATTCAAATGGCGCGGTTAGGAAGGATTGACGAGTACGATGAGGAGGCACAAAACTTCGAGTCATATTTAGTGCGACTTGAGCATTTTGTAATCGCGAACGATGTCAAAGTCGAAAAGGAGCTAGCCGTGTTTTTAACCGTAATCGGAGCTCAAGCGTGCGAAGTACTCAAGAGTCTCGTTGTACCGGATGTGCCAGGAGATAAGTCGTTCGAGGTAGTGAAGTTGCCTCTCAAAATTCAATACAGTCTGAAAAGCTCGATTCTCGCAGAAAGATGGAAATTTAACCGACGGGTGTAAGAGGAACAAGGGACCGTCGAAGACTTTATTGTAGCCTTAAAGCACCTGACAAGGAAGTGTGATTACGGACCGTTCTTGCAAGAGGCTCTTCGTGACAGACTCGTGGCAGGATTAAGGCGTGAAGAAACACAGCGAGCGTTGTTCGCGGAAGAAAGCCCGACCTTCGAGAAGGCGTGCAAGATTGCGTAGGATTGAGAACTCGCTGCTAGACACAGCGTTACTGCAAGTCAGCAACAAAGGCGCGTCGCTGCATGCGATAAAGTCAAGGCCTAAAGATAAGGGCAAGAAACCAAGTAAAGCTAGGAAAATCGGCCAAAACAAGAGATGTGAAGGATACGATAGAGCACATTCGGCAAGCGAATGCTGGTACAAAAATGCCGTTTGCCGTAGCTGTTCCAATGTGGGGCATTTACAGAAAATCTGCCCAAATGGAAAGGCGTTCCCCAAGAGTGCCAACGTGGTAGACTCCTCAGATGCAGACTCTGAACTGGATATCTACTGCTGCGTTAACCTGGTGCACTCGGGTTGCGAAGTGCACCAGGTTAACGCGTTACCAACGCGTTAAAAACGGAATTCTCGCGCTCGGCCTTACAACAGCGTTGCACGAAGGACCGGGATGTCTAATTTCATTAGGGACTTTTCGTGTATCGCATACGCTGCGGATTTCTGGTCTTGCGCATGGCTCCCAGCTCAATCTGTGCTCAACGTGACGGAATATGCGCCCGCTAATGATGAAGAACTCTATAGTAGGGTCTACGAAAAGTCTATTCTTTGCCATAAGTAGGAGAAAACTCGTCGCGCAACGGTATGTCGAGCAATACAAATCGGGAATGGGTTCGCGTTTTAGGGCCGTTACAGGGAACATGACTGTTTATTCCAAACACTTCAAAAAGACAGAATACTCGTACTTGCTTTCAGGTAATTACAAAGCAAATAAAGAAATGATCGAAGCATTTTAAGTGCGTCTGTGTTAGCCAGCCGTTCGTGACGAGAGCTTAGAACGCGCAGTTTTGGCCAGAGGGACTGCAATGTTGCAAATAACGCGGTACAAAAAATGTACGGTATATTAAAATATTCATTTTTGACAGAGCAATAAATAAAACCCCTAAACACGCCGATTATGTTAATAGGCACTTTTCGCATAGCGTACGACACCCCTACACTTCAGTTGGACGTACAGCGCACTGACGTTCAACCGGCGCTACCAAATTCACGAGCGGCTTGAAAGCCGAGTTGTGCAACTTATTAAAATAGCTTCAGTAAGTGTAAATGACCGCAAAAAAAAAAAAGTAATCGGGTTTTTTTTTTTTGGTTCTACTGCAGAACCTCGGTGTTTCTTTTTTGTTTTCGGTACTTTTTGATGCGTATTTTAGCTGTTTAATATCTTATATCGCGCCGTCGTCAAGCCTCTCGTAGACGTTGGGGCCGTCAGCTTGACGTCAGTGGGCTGCACGGCGACCTGAAGTTTTGAGGTGTCGAATATGTGACAAGGGGTGTAAAAACTACAACATTTTTTTTCTTATTTTAGAGTGATGAGCACGGCAACGCTCCTGGAGCGCACTGAAAATAGAGCTTCAAAGGCGCAGCGCGAGCTTGCGGTTTTAATGCTACACCGCACGGTAGCCTGCGGTAACAAACTTTCTATCAATAACCATACAGCAATTTGTTTACGTGTTGCAATACACTAAAACCGAGACGGTGAGCAGCGAGTTGTGAGGCTGGGACGCGAAGACACCAATACTGTTAAAGCTGCTCTTCCGAAGCTTGACGGTCACCGTTCGCGGCTCTCTTTCTAGAGCATTAATGGCCAGGCAAAGCCCAAACATATCTTCATCACCCTCAAGAATATTCTGCCACAAACAGTAACGTGGCCGGTGCTTAAAACGCGCTCGCTCATCTGAAAGCTTCGCAATTTGAGGTTTCTGCAACTTTTAAATAATAACATGCTCGTTTTCCTAACGTGCATCAGCATCTCCGTCACTTGTAATATGATCCCTCCCTAACCGCTTCACATTTGTGGACAAATAAAGAATTTTTAGCGCGCTGAACAGCGTCAGCGCGAGCAGGCGCACTGGATATCCTGGAGAATCTATCCCCGTCTCTTCCGCCATCTTGGAACTACCGCCCCGCCACCTATAGGGCGTTGGAGTTGCGAATAGTGCTGTTGGACGCTTTTTCGAAATGGATCGAAGTGTGGCCGATGCCTTCCACAACCACTACCATAAGATTCGATAAACTTCAAAGTGTGTTTGCGGCCTACGGGTTTCCGGAAGGGCTGGTTAGTGATAACGGCCCACAGTTCATTTCGGAAGTTTTTTTTTTTTTAGATTTTTAAATGCTAACAAGATTAAACGTGCGAAAACACCACCCTATCACGCTGCTTCTAACGCGCGCAGAGCGTCATGTCCAGACAACGAAAAAGGTGTTGCTGAAGCAGGAACTAGATGAAGAGATCACTGGAGTGAAACATTCCTTGCTGGAGCGTTTAAATAAATTCTTAAGAGCTATCGAAACACGCCCAACAGTGTCACTAGTCGTACTCCAGTCGAACTGTTTCTAAAACGCCAACCGCGAGTGAAACTTTCATTGCTCAAACCAAGTTTTGTTGAAATCATGCGTGATCAGCAGAACCGGGTGAAAGAGCGAAGGGATATTTCACGAGGTGCAGATCGAACTCTTGCCGTGGGTGATCTTGTGCTGGTAAAGACTGTGCGAGGGGAGGAAGTTTCTTGGGAAGAAGGTGTTGTTACCCAAGTTGTCAGTGATGCGACCTATTTAGTGAACGTTGCGCGGGACGCGAGGCTCACACACGCCGACCACATCAGGCCTCGCTTTTCAAGTCAAGGGGCCAGACTTCCGCTGTGGCTCCGCCCACCGCCGAGCTGCAACATCCTGTCCTACCAGTCACTGCGCCCTCAGTGCCGATAGCAACCGATCCAGCGACGGCACCTACCACTAGTTCGCCGGAACGGCCGCTCCAATCGCCTGGTGCTACAAGAACGTCAGCACCTTAACCGGCACCAGCCTCGGAGCAGCCAAGTGTGCGACGAAGTGCTCGTGCAAGTCGTCCACCTGACAGATACCAAGCAGCGGACTTCCGAAACTGATGTCCGGGGGAAGGAATGTTATGGCGTGACATTGAAAGTTACTACGTGCTGTATCGCGGACCAATCGGCGAGTTCCGTGCGATGCCATTATCTGCATATAAGCGCCGCACTTGAATAAGGCCACGCTCTTGTCTGTAGAATGATGTCCTGACGAGTTAGGTTAGGTTAGGTTAGGTTAGGATATGGGCTTTCATAAATATGGAGAGATATTGTAGTAGTAAATTCCTTCAGGGAAACAATATTTGAGAATGTTACCAATTCGTCATACCAGGAATGCAACAAACGTTTTATATCTTAACACTCAAAATTATTTTCAACTGCATTTTCAGTTGTAATCTGCGTGGACTCTACTTCGGAAATTGTCTAGTCGAAGGCTTCAACCAGGTGGGTCAACAATTTTTCAGTTGATTCATATTATCAACTTCTATCTACTTGGTGTGAAACGTAAGAAAACAATTATTGTGCTTGTCGAGGCACAGATGGACGTCACACTTCTGGGATACAACTACCGGGCTTCCCTTGCATATACGCATCTTGCAGGAACCTCTTATTTTAGACACCAGTGGCCAAAATCCCAATTCATCCTTCGGGACTGCCTCTTGGGGGATTGGCTACGAAGCATGTCCACCTTCTTTTTCTCCCAGGCCGTTTCCACTAAACCTAAGCTCCGGTCTCTTTTTTTTTTTTTTTGCTGGCTGATTCTCCTTGCTTGCAGAGAGGTTCTGCCACGGACATTTTGAGACCAAGAAGAGACTTTTGACTTCTTTGGGGGACAAGGAACTGGACAGAGTTGCGCCTATTAAGCAGCCAGGCTTTGAGTGTTGCCAGGTCCACATATTGGAAGAAGAGCCTCAAGTAGTACTTCTTTGTGCGCAGAGAAATGCGATGCAGTGCGATAAGGGAATCCAGCAAGTCGACGCCGCCCATAAATTTGTTGTACTCCATCACCATGGAAGGGCATTCCACGTCAACTTCTTTCTTTGTGATGTATATTGCTAATATACGGCGGCGCGCTATGCTATATACTGCGACTACGCGTATAGGAACTCTGGTGCGAGGTACAACCGCCGACCGAGACCCGCTCGCACGGATCAAGTTTCGTTCACGCGGACGGCTGTTAGCGGGGGCCTCCGCAGACTCTGTCAACCCACGACGCAGCTTGCATTGCGCTGCGCCCTTCTATTATGGTTTTAATAAACGCATTACCCTGAGTATGTGAAACTTTGTCTTCTTGTCCCATCACTGCAGTGTTCAAACAGGCTGTGCTGATGCAAGTGATGACACCAACACGACAGGCCGGTTATCGTGCCATTTCATGACTCGAAGTTTTGTCCATCAACCTCGCACTCTTTCCATAAATGAACCTCTGCCACGTTCCTTCATGTCTTTGTCCGTTGGAAGTGGGCAGCCTTGCAGTCAGTTTGGGCATACTATGCCCAGGCAATAAATATTTCTTTTTTCAAGCTCTCCAATGAGCTGCAGTGAGGTAAACCAGTTGTCAAAATAAAGGAGGTGATGTTTCCCTGCTGGTATGACGTCTGATAAGCGGAGTACGATGTCTGAGCTCGCACCAGGATCCGGATGACCTTCCGCCTTTTCAATCTTTCCGGTGTACGCTTTAACATTATGAACGATACCCTTTACATCACTTAGAGCGAAAAACGCGTAGCCCCATTTGTGCGGCTTGCTTGGCAGGCATTATTTCAAGCTTGAAATACACTTGAAGGGCACCGTCTGTTCGTCCAGCGAAAGCATGTGGTCCATAGGGATCCTGGCGAAACTCTCCTTCAGAAGGTCGATGACGCACCTCACCTTGAGCAGCTTGTCTTCTGAAGGACATACTGATTGGTCGTTGAAACGTAAGCTGATCTGCTCCTTGCAAACTCTGCTCATATGACACGAGATATCTGTGGCACATTCACCGATGCTGACCAATAAGGTCGCGAGCGGGGTAGTACAATGATGGACATGTAATACATGCACGTTCCGAGAAACTGCTCTAGCTCCGGCTTTTTTGGCCCAACGAATTTCCAACATACACATCGAAGACCCTTTCTGCAGAGCAAGCTTGAAATATGTTATATCCTTCCTTCAAGATCAAGGGCACCTCATCGCTTCTGGTTTTTCTATTAATGTGGAGGACATGGATTACTCCATTCCGCACGCAAGCCTCATACGTGTTCTCCAATCCACCATCGAGGAAAAAAGGCTCACCAAATTCCAAAACTCCGCAGGAGGAATCAGCTTAGGTACCTTCTTGGAAATCCTAATATTCTCCCAAGCAGCACCAGAAAGTGAATTTCGATCGGCCGACGGTTGGCCAGTGTCTGGACAGCTTGGCCATTTTAAGTGCTTGGCCACCGGAGACATAAACAAGGCCGGCAAGGGTCCGGCCACAAACTAGCTGTTTTTAGCTTGTCCGCCGGAGACATAAACACTGCCGGCAAGCGCCTGGCCAGAAGTGCTCATTTTCAGCTTGGACGCCGGAGGCATAAACACGGCCGGCAAGTGCTCGGCCAGCAGTGGTGATTTTCAGCTTGGCCGCCGGCGACATAAACACGGTCGGCAAGTGTTTGGCCAGCAGTGGTGATTTTGAGCTTGGCAGCGGGGACATAGACATGCCCGGCAAGTGTTTGGCCACAAGTGCTGATTTTCAGCTTGGCCGCCGGAGACATAAACACGGCCGGCGAGTGTTTGGCCAGTAGTGCTGGTTTTCAGCTTGGCCGCCGGAAACATAAGCACGGCCGGCGAGTGTTTGGCCAGCAGTGCTGATTTTCAGCTTGGCCGCCGGAGACATAAACACGGCCGGCAAGTGTTTGGCCACCTGTGCTGATTTCCACCTTGGCCGCCGGAAACATAAACACGGCCGGCGAGTGTTTGGCCAGAAGTGCTGATTCTCAGCTTGGACGCCGTGGACATAAACATGGCCGACAACTGTTCTGCCAAAAGTGCTGATTTTCAGTTTCGCCGCAGGGACACCCATAATCTAAACTTTCATCGCGTTGACGAAACTTTGTTATAACGACGGGCAGCGAGAGAAGCATCACGAGCGAGTGGTTGGCAGAATATTAGTGCGTGCATCGCGCGAACACTGTTAGCGCAAGCAAACGATCACCGTTTTATTCAGTTTTTTTTTTCGTTAGACTTGAAAGGCTATTGTCTTAACTAGCACTGTCGTGTGATATGTTCATTTGGAACATTATACTAGAAGTGGGAAAATATTGTGCCCGTCGTTGTTCTATGAAAATAAAATACGAAAGCAGCGCCGACGTCATCTTCGCGTTAACTATACCGCTCTGTCGCCGCGCGGCACTCTTAGTGCGAATGCCACATCAGCGATTTTTCGGTTACCGCTCCACATATTTACTTCCCAACTGCACTCGAAGAAAAAAAAGTTGTAGTCGGGTGCATCGGGCGCAGATGCTCCCCTTTCCTGGAAGACGCACCCTCCGTTACCCAGCCAGTGTACCTGTATACCGACCATAAGCCCCCTTCTCTACCTTAAAAACCTATAGGTGTTTCAATGCACTCAGCTTAGTAAACCGCCACGCTAGCCATGCTCCCCGATCAGCTTGTGCTTGAATCGGATAAGATTGGATATTTCAGACTTTGTGTTGTGGAAGAGCCTAAACAAGACGTCTCTCATATATTGATTAAACTTAAACTAGTCTCAGTAATGTTTCATATATGTGCTAGGATACTGATTTCCTGAGCCAAGGAAAGCTAAAAGCTGCGGTTAAAACCGCAACGGAAATGTTATAAATCGAGCCACACGTAAAAGAAAACGAAAATGAACATCCCGAGCTAGATGTGCAGAACGCTGGTTTTGTTGTTAACAACGTGATTGTTGGCGGGTGGTGGGCAACGCCGTGACGCTATTGACGCTATCGTGGTGATTGACGCCAGTGATGCTCGGCCGTCACAGTAAAAGTTTTTACACCTTTAAGGGTGTAAAATGGGTGTTGTGGCAACTTACACCCTCGGCTACACCTTTTTAACAACCTAAAACTAGGAATACAACCTCATAATTTTACCGAAAAAGGTGCTGTTTCGTGTTACACCCTACATTTAGTGAAGAATGTGAGAAGGGTGTAGAAGAGGGTGCTAAATAAATAATTTGAAATGGTTTTGGAAAGCTTATATATGGCTCTGTACATAATGTACAGGTAAGATTTCTGCTTGAAAAGCAACAGTTGTTAGCAGTCTAGTTTCTTATAATGTCAGTTGTAATTCATGCAAATTGCTGATAATTAAGTGCCTCTTTTGCATACAATTTTTATGTTTGAAAACAAAATTTTATATATGAGTTCATATTTAATTTTCTTACAAATCACTCCATGCTCAGAAATCGGAAAGTAGGGTGAAATGCTCTATACTAGCATTTTTTACAAATATTGATTGATGGAAGTGTACAGTAAGAAAATCAGTTAGTCTCGAGTTTATATCTGGCAACATGAAATCAAAATATTGTGAAAATGTTTGACAAATATTCATGACATGCTGCTAGAACCTGTCTCATGACCATGTCAACCCGAGTAAAATATTCATTTGAGAATATGGTGAAATGCACAAAAACTCACACACATAAAGAGGCAAATCCCATAATAAACCAGGCCGAGACATCCCATAAAAAAATGGCCTATGGTCGTCTATGGGAAATTCAATGGGAGGCTATCACCCCCTGTAGCTTCGCATGGTCGGCCTTAAAAATTTATAGATACAGCTACAGCCAGCTATAGAAAAGTTTAGGGCCCTGTGTCTAAAGTCTCAGGGCTATGTTTCAATAACAACGACAACAATAATAATAATAATAATCAATAAGTTAGTGTTTTAACAGTGTCCAGGGACATCCAATTGTTCTTGCGGGCGCAGTGCAATAGAACGAACAAACAGACGCTTGCGCGCTCGCAGTCGCACACATACACGCGCGCTCGCAGTCGCACACATACACGCGCGCACGCACCTACACACGCATGCACACGCGCAAACCCACGCCCGCGCGCAGACGCACACGCACGCACAACCGGAAACGCACACGCGCATGCACGTGGACGCATCCACACGCGTGCGCACAAACACACGCACGCGCCTGCACACACGCACACGCAAACAATTACGACGAAGGAAGCGTTGCTTGAGTTAGTTTCGGTTTCGGTTTACACAAAAAAGAAAAAATCTAAAGTTTAAATAAAACCTAAGATTTACTCCCTTTTTGTAATGTTTTACATTATTATTTTAGTGAAATTCTTATTGTTACTAATATAATTTATTTTGCTTAGTATAGTTCTAAAAAAAAATAGCAATAAATAAAAAGGAAAAGAGACTCTTGAAGACTGCGCAAGACCATCGCTATCGCAATCAGCTTCCGTTGGGCTCGTTTGAATGGTGTTGAAATTCCAGAAGCTTCGGAAATCTCCTTTTTTACGTTTTAGCCGTTCTAGTGGATATTTTAAATATCTTCCTTACGAATACAGTGTTCAAGAATAACAATCGATGACTGAGAGCTGGGAGACGCTGCGTCTTGGCAACGCCCGTAAGTTCAGAACCGCCCATGCACGACTCGTGCAAACGCCGGTTAGCAACTTTCTTTTGTTTCTGCGAAGTGGGCTGCTGTTTCAAACTTTGTCGTGTACCGTGTGCTTGCTAAGCTATGCTTGATTCTAACTATGCTTCTGCCCTGTGTTATTTCGTTATTTGAAAAGGGCGTATCTTCTTCAAAACCTGTGGCTCGCTCCGCAGTGTGAGAAAGATTCCCGCGCGGCGGAACCTTGAGCATGTTCTTTGCGCCGTTGTGCGGCGCTCGTCCGACGACGCTTGTGCGGAGCGTTCAAGTGCCGTCTGACGGCAGTTCAAGCATTCAGTCGCCGTCCCAAAGTGTTAATCACAGGTCATGCTAGTTCTGATATCTTGTCCTAACAGCCGCTCGCCACCGATTTGTTTCATAAAGCGGGAGCGAGAAAAACGTTAAAAGATCGAGCGAGCATGCAGCACGATTTTTTGCATAAGCTAATGCCTGTGCGTAGAGACGCGCGGTCGCTTCGTCATTATTCCGAGGGTAAAAGCGCTAAAAACAATGGACAAACAACGCCCTGTGTTGTTTGTTTCTTTTACTTGTCCGTTGTTTTTAGAGGTTTCACCCTCGGAAATTAGGTCTCTTCGCGTTTACCGAACCGGCATACTTTTTAAGTTTACGATTGTGTGATGCAAAAAATAAAAGGAGTTTAGATGTCACGTTTTTTAGTAGTGGCGAAAGCCCTTACAAAAATCAGAGGAGCTAGAAAAAAACAAAAACATGAAAAAAGGCGGAAAAAATTAAAGGGGCTCTCCGGAGCTTTCTGTGATCGTCTGTTTATGTTGTTATATTGCATAGTAGGTGCAAGTTAATATGTATACAAAGTTTTAGATTACAAAACCGTTTATTAAGCAGGTGGCAGAAGAAATATATCGGGACTATTTTCTCTTGGAAGACGATCCCCCATTCCCTGCCCATCGCTAAAACTTGACCAATGGAAATGCTGCATCTCGCGGTGAATGCGAACGTTATTATTGCAACACTTTTTAAGCTTGTTGTAAATTAGAGTTTGAGAAAAATGTAAACTGATTGTGGTGCCGGAAACATAGTCCGCAATTATCGCTCCAGTACCAGCGAACTATGTTTTCTCCCCGCAAGCTTGTTGCTAGTGGGCGATGCGTCGGCGCGTCGGCTCGTCTGCTTCCCGGGGCGTCTGCAGGCGTGCGTTTGCGGGACACATGTTCCTCCTTTCCGTGGATCCCGACTCCGAAGCCAGCTTTGCGATCCTTCCACGTCAACGAGTCAAACTTTTCCTTGTCATCTGTGGAATGCGACTGCGTATTGCAGTAGTAATGCGACGGTGCGGTGCGACGAACGACGACGGCCGAGCACAAAGTCCGGGCTCCTTGACGACGGTCCGCGCGTGTTCGAGAGATTCCTCCGCGGGTCGGCGGTCGGCCGCGTTGGTGACGCGCAGTGACGCCGGAATCCTTCGCTTGCTATTGGCTGACGCGTAAAGAGATGCCCCTCCCGTTTTCCGGGGTCATCTCAGAAAGGGGGGCGTGCCGGGGACTTTGATAGCAATTTTAGTAGAGAAATCCGCCGCGCATGACCGTAATTTTATGATTTTTAGGATCCTTAGGGCCTGTAGATTGAGTTAACCGCCATAAATAGATCTTCGCATAACGATCCGGAGGGCCGCTTTAACTAATGTCAAACCTGAATATTTGATGGAGTTCAAAGACTACCACCGTACCAACCCGCCCGGTTATTCTTTCTTTCAAAGAATAACAGCCAATAGTAATAAACAAATAAATGCCAACTATTAATTGGTTACAAAGACGTAATTGGTGCAGTGCAGCCCTACGCTACTCTACTCTTTTGATGATATCAGGTAATGTGTAAATGTATAGGGCAGTTCATAGCAACCATTTATGTCCGACCCATTCTATTGAGTTTTTTCTTTATATAAAAGTTATATGAAAAAAGTGCTCTTCCTAAATTAAGCCGCACCACTGAATGTACAATAGCGTGTAACGTTTATGTATGTTCTCAGCGAAAGAAAAGGATGCATTAAAAAAAGGCCAATCATTTTGTTTCCTCTCTGTTAGAGCTTCTTTCTCGTACACGCAAAATGTGGGTGTCTACGTCTAAAAGAGTGGAATTGACATTTTCTGCAGGGCTGGAAGGCCTGACTCAGTTTGGCTAGCAGCTTGAAACCTATGGGAACCTGGGGAACTGAACCACAAGAGTGAGAGTGACACCCGCCTTGCACTTCCTGAGCGATGGCACCATGAGGAAGGGGGAGCTGCCCTAAAGTGAATGCAATAGCAGATTCCAGTGAACCCCTATACAGATGATACCAAGCAGAAAATTATTAATAAATGTGTTATTAAAAACATGGAATGTGAATGGCACGGACAAGAAGGAGGAGATCAACACAGCGCTGTGTTGTGTTCAGATCCTCTGTTCCCATATTCTTCATGATTTCTTTTCAATAATTGGCTACTAACTAGTCAAATCATCACCACTAGTCAATAAAAGTATGCTGCTATTTATTACTATGCATTAACACTGTGCTTGCAGTTGAATCGTACAGTCATTTATTAATGGTCAAAAACAAAAAGGAGGGTGCAAGCTAGCTAAACAGGCTAAACACATAATTTATTAAAGACGGGTTCTCTGAAGGATGACACAAACGCAGAGAAGTATCAAACACAGCTGAGTATTAATGGGCAAAAAATGAATAGGCGACCCAAAAAAGAAAACGCAGGAGAAGACATGAAGTCAGTTTTTACAATTCCTCTTCTGCGTGCCACCACTTTACAAAGGGAATTCCTTCCTGGGCCTTACAACGTTTTACTGTTCACAACCCCTGACATACCCAAGGACAGTAAAGATAAAAAAGCAACCTACTAACATTTGGGTAAATGTGGTTGAACAAACAACAGGGAATGCCTTGAGCTTTCAACCTAGGAAATAAAAAATTGCACAACATCAAGATTAAAAAAAAAAAAACAGACGGACGCATCACACCTGTTTCTAACAAAAATATAGGCCAAGAAGCTTCTTCCACTCAATGGCAAAACACAGGGAAGGCACTAATATATTTCTAGGTTTCATCATTGTTAGTGATTCTTTCAGTATACCCTTGTGGTCACTCTCTTTAGTCAAAATTGTTTCATCATCATCATTCATTAAATCATCATCACAGTTGTGTTCTTTAAAGGGGTACGGAAACAAAAATCGAAATATTCAAGTTTCGTTTGGAAGGGAATCAAGTATGAGGGATAATAACCGTAAATGATAATCGCACGTTTGTATTTTGAACGGCTGGCTATATTTTGCGTTCCAGACGGTGCACTCCAGCAAGCGCTCGAAGAGAAGCGAACGGAGAGCGCGATGCGTCAGGGGATATCCGGCGCAAACAAAAGCAGAAAGAAAAGATTCCCCGCGTTCGTGGAGTAGCAAGGCAGGCGTGGTTATCAGCTTTGCCCTTGGTGGCGCTGGCAGCGTTGTGGTGGTGTCAATAGCGTCAGCGCGTTACAACCGAGCCGTTCGAAGTACCCGTGGCGTGACGAGCGTGTGGCTGGCCCACGTGGGCTGGCCCAAGGAGCACGTAGCTTCCACAACACTGTCAGCTTAGGGCTCAACGGGATGGGGAAAGCAACTTTTGTTCGAGTTTTAAGCGACGGGCTAATCTTCTAGGGGGAGAATGGCTGTTTCCGGTTGCACAAACGAGGGTCCGAGAATGAGGGGAGTCCTTCCTTTTCGTCTTCTTGGACCGTTTGGTACAATGCGCGATTTGTGAGTTGAGCCAGATGCGCGTAGGAGACAAGTGATAAGCGAAGCGTGGGTTGCCTGCAATCCCCTGAGACAAACAAAACATGTCACTTGATCTCCAAACAGGAAAGCTTTACATGCTTCGTTTGTGGCAGACCATGATGTTCACAATGGTTCAGCCGTGCAGTGCGATGCTTGGGGCCACTGCTTCCTCACTTAGTTCGAGAAAGGGGGGTGCCGTAGCACTTCCCAATTGCCCACGGGGTTATGATGTGGCCTGCAAGGAGCTCTTTTGTATTACTTCATGAAGTGAGTTGTGTTTAGTGTGACTCATTATTTCTTTATCACATGCCTCGTATGTGGTGACGTGGCAATCCCTCTAAGTGAAAAAAGTGTAAATGTGTTCAGTAAACATGATAAGCTGTAAATCATGTAATAATAATATAAGAATATGCAATACCATATATGATTTTTGTACAATTTACAAGTTCTGTTATGTGTATTGGACACATTCCAATGAAATGTTCACTGGGGTCTATACTTCATTTCACCCTTCGTCCGAGCGCGGCGGACGCTACCAGCCAATCCAGCGTCGGGAGAGCGTCATGTGACCTTGTACTCCACATAACCAAAACGTCGCATGATACTCTCCCGGCGACAGATTGGCTGGGGTGGCCCAGCATCCACTGGGCCACCCCAGCAGGTGCCCATTTCATGCCAAGCACCCTTTATAAAGGGTGCTTGCCTGAACGCCATAAGGGTGTTAGCCCAGGGACAAACTGATTTACACCCTTAAATGTGTAAAAACTTTTACTGTGTACTCAAGGCTTCTCTTTCCCATTAGTGCCAGTAAGCTTGTGTAAACTGAAAAATATTGTAACTGAAGAGTAGAGAGTTTTAGTAGATCGCTCCCATGACTCCGATAACGATACCCGATACTCCGCCACCGCCTCCCTTGCGCATGCATAGTATCGTTATCGGGGCTATCGGAGGTATCGGAACGATCTACTAAAACTCTCCATTGTTGCACTGTCCCTTCACCTAAAGTTACTTCTTTTTTATTTTTTTTTACTGCTGCACCACCGAGGGATCTTAATGGTGGGACAACATACCATCCCTGAACCCAAGACGACTGGAATGGTGGTCGCAACCAGCGTCGTAAGACTTAGTACTCAAAAAGGTCCAATAAATATTGAGCAGACTTGCAGCAGCTTCGTGTGTCATTACTATGTAAAAGTTTCTGGGGTTGAGTTCTCAAACTTGACCTCCCGAAACTCTTGACAGTCTTCTGAGGAACACCCAAATTTTCTGGCAGTCTGTGATAAATTATGTATTAAGTGTATAACTACAGCCACTTTTGGCCAGTGACTGGCCGGAAGTCATTGGCTAGTGGCTGGCCAAACGTGAATGGCCAGTGGCTGGCCGAAAGTGACTGGCCAAAGCTGAATGGCCATTCTCTGGCCTAAAGTGAATGGCCAGCCACTGGACAAAGGTGAATGGCCAGTCACTGGCCTAAAGTGAATAACCAGTCACTGGCCTAAAGTGAATGGCCAGTCACTGGCCTAAAGTGAATGGCCACCGACTGGCATAAAGTGAATGGCAAGTCACCAGACGAGGACGAAAACACTGCTATTGCCGAGCACTTTGGCCAAGCCTGGGCCATCGAAAATCTGGTTGGCCATAGTACACTTGCCAGCGATGGCCCATTCACAACGTGCTGCTTGGGCTACCTGTCAGCGACGGTAGTGGCCCCACAAGATAACGAGTAAGTACAAAAACGTTGCGTTTGCATCGGCCCTCAAGTGCCGCCCCCCCCCCCCCCCCCGCGCATTTATGCGAAGCTTTCCTTGCGAAATGTGGAAAAGCCACACTGACAGCCATACAAGATGCACGCACAGGGGTTATTTTTGGGTATGTAGCCGATTTCGTTATTTTGTGTACCACAGAAGTCAAGTAAGAAGCCGGTGGATGCCTTAAATGCCACCTTGACACAATTCGAATAAAGCTGCATGGGCCTCACCTTCGCCCATGCAACTCTAGTGAATAAATCAATTCAATTTCTTGATTTGGCGTTGGTGTTGATGGCAGGCGGTATAAAGCATATAGATCGTTATTTGCATGTTTCAAGCTCAGTATCTCATAATCGCTAGTAATCTTTGTCTTCGTCCTTGTTGTTTTTGGCACTTTTATACCTTTTAATAGTGTTAAGCAGAATGATTACTGTACAGGTAAAGGTAAAGAAGTAAGCGCACCATAAGTGTTAGAAATATGGTAACCAAAATGATTTTCCATACTTGTAAAGTTATGAAGAAGCACGTAAGGTCAGTATTAAAGTGAACTTATTGCACGATTAGATTCGAACGTATGGTGGAAAGTTTATCCTCAAGTTCTGAATTTTTACAATCTTGGCATAAATAATTGGCCGCAAACCAAACATTGCAACATTCGCCATTCACAATCCGCCCTACGTAGCGCTGGTAAAGAGTGCATGGCAGAAGTACTTACAGCAGCCAGAAGTACGCCAGCGTAAAGTGCCGCTTTCATGGGTTCTTTAAGATTCTTGTAACGGTCAGTGTCCATTATCATCAGTAATTCAGGCCTCACTACAGTAGGAACTGGCGCGGATTGGAAATAATCGATTTTATTATGTTTCTAAAAAAGCGAACGATTGACTGAGGAGCAGTGCCAGTTAAAGGGATTGTCCGGTCAAATTTAGTATTTGAGAAAACAATCGAATATCGTTGTTATTGCCTCGAGACGCATCGTACGTGCAATATCTGAATTTTATATGCGCCTCTGCATGAGCACTTGAATTTATATTGCTCCAATCGCACTCTAGCGTAAACGCTGCTTTCGGAGGCAACATTGGAGCTCTGACGTTACACAACCCAATGCGAGCATTTATGTCTCGTCATTTAGCTGCGAGTGAACGCCTCAGCGTGCTTCATTTTTGTTGTTGTGCTCGGCTTGTTTCGTGGTTGGGTGAGATGATTTTTGTGCGGTTGGGTGCCACAACCACCGGGCAGCACATGCGAGCGAAGACATGACGTTCCACACTTTTCCGCGAGACGTGCAGTAACGAGCAAAATGGATCGTCACCGTGCGTAGGGACTGGGTTCCCTTCACGATCGGGGTCCCGCTTACGCAGCAATTATCTCACAGAAGAGAGTTACGAGTTGAGCTCTATGCGGACAGAAGGCTCGTCAGCTGAGGTGCGCTGCTTTGCCAACGATATCCCACTACCTCTACCCACTTGTCCCCCAAATTGGATCAGTCAAGTTGATTATGCAGCGAAACCGAAACCAACACCTACACCACCTGGAAACGATGCCACAAGTTGTATTTAGCACGTGTGCAGTCAAATTATGTTTGGCTTCCATGTGAAAAAAGAGCGTGGCTACGATTCGGAGGCATGCGGTTCAGAGAAGCTCGTTTTAGCGAACGCCGTTTTACCGACCCCGGTTAATCGAATAACTTTATAGAGAGCCCAATTAAGAGGAAATGGAGATGAGCCTCCTTTTAGCGAATTCGGGCCGCCGCGAAGTGGCGTGTACGGGTAAATCAGGTGAGTTAACATTTTTGTAATGAGCCGCCGCACACTGCCGCCGCGAAGTGGCGGGAGCGCAGCGGGGGGCATGGCTTAACACGTGCACCAATGATACACGCGAGAACTAAGAAAGCCTTTTTTAAAAAAGCGTCCCCTTTTCGATAAACGGCGTTTCTCTAAACTGAGGCTCTGCTTTCTCTATACCGCGCTTCGATAAAACGTGCCCATTCTCTAAAACGTGCTTCGATGAAGTGGCATTTGATCAACCGTAGTAAACCCACTACGATTCACCAAGCTCGTCCAAGTCAGGTGACGACATGCATTTGAACGATTCGCCGTTTGCCCTCGACCCGTGGACATCGCTTCTGAGTGAAAGACCCGCAGCCTCATCACTGATCCAGTGGATCCGCCGAAATGTGTACCCAGATGCCGCTTCGTGTACCTAGCTGCCGCTTCAGAGGCGAAATCTGCATCCTTTACTTTGCAAGCGCTCCTGGTTCGATCGGTGGCCGTCGCAGTTGTGTTTGCGCGAAACGGCATAAGTTTGCTCGAAGCTTATGGCTGTTTTCGAGTAATATCCTGCTGAAAGGTGTGACTTTTTTTGCAGACGCTTGAGAACTGCATTAAAAGAGCCGTATTTTAGTAGGGCACAGCCTAGGAGACTATATAATTCGAAGGAAAATACCAGCCATCCGTCGACCAATGCTTGATATCACGACCATCCGACAAACCTTTGCGTTTTGTGATGTCACGCAGAAGCTGCGGATATCAGCCAGTGACACTGGCGAAATTCGGGGTGCAGTTTCGTACATACGCTCATGAAAGGTTTAATTAATAACGGGAGATCATATATCAAAATAAAAATGACAAGTGCTGATTGTTGGGCAAGTTGGTATGGTACGTTAGAAAACATGATTGCGCTTTGAAGACAGGGACATAGGAAGAACACAGAACAGACATCACAGAGCGCTAGCGCTTTGTGGTGCCTGTTCTTTCTATGTCCCTGTCTTCAAAGCGCAATCATGTTTTCTAAAAATGGCGTTTGTCTACATGAAGGCGCCCTTGACGTAACGAGCGCAAAAACTTAAGTACTTCCGGTTTCGACCGGACAATCCCTTTAAGTAAGGCTTCAAATCTTAGAGGCCACATGCACTTTACCTTGTGCAGTCCTTTCCTTGATGAATTGAGCCGGCTGAAGTGGTGGAACTGCAAAATCTGCGCAGTGTTTATCAATAATGATTTATAATATCAGACACTATATGAATTACATTTCTGAAAAGTGTCCTTTGTAAATGCATGGTCTAAATCCATTTTTTGCCATGTTGATCCCAAAACAAACGATGGGATGATACATATATGTGTGAATGTATATCTTGAAAACTAAATTACAACCCAAACCCAACAATCATGTGTTTTTATAATAATTAGTGATAAAAACGTAAATACAAGAATACAGATTCTTTGGTTCCTTGGATTAAGTACGGTTCATTTATCTGCATATGTTCGTTTATTTCATCCTCTGAGAACAAGTACGATGACGGAAAGTTCCCGTGATGTATAAAAACAAAAAAACAAAAACAACGTGGCTCCTGAATATCACAGATGACGATGATGGCGTGTTTCTAAAGCTCATAAACAAAAGAAATATTACATACGTGACGAGACATACAGTGGGAGGATTTCTGGAGCACAACGAGCACGTACCATGTGCCAGCAAGCATCGTACCGCCTTCCACGCCGCGGCGTGTTCTTCCAGAACACCTCTGATTGGATACATTTCGCTTCTTGCGCATTATTAAGACAGATAAGAAACACCAGAAAGCCAAGGGAGTGGTGTGCACACCCGAACGGACATTGGGAGGCCCAGAAGCCAAATCCTGGATTCGCCGTTTTTTTGGCTTTCGGTGGGTTCGTGAATTCGTAAAACTATAACGCATATGTATATATATATATATATAGGGTGGTCCAAGTTACCAGGCTAAATCTAAAATGGTCCGTAAAAATCGACGCCTGCACGTAGCAATGTAAACTTTTCGTCAAAGGTGTTTTTCGTAGGTCGTTTTTTTTCTTGTAAAATTACAAAGGGCAGTTCTCTTTCTGTAAAAAATCAGACCAAGAAACTTGCCAGGGTCTACGGCGGGCAGCGACGCAGACAACAGGGGTTTAGTAGCGCGGTGTGTTTGCCGTTCGAATTTATAAATGACGTCGGGAGCAGCGTCCGAAGGTGCAGCCGACTAGCGAAAGAAAGCAGACGACACGCAGACGAAATCCGTTGGCAGCAAAAGCGCCGCCGTTATGCAGACGCGTTTTCTTCTTTTTTTCTTTACTTTCAGTTTAGCTTTTATTGTACGCATTTATTTTTTAACCGAAGGTACATTTCAAGAAGATTATGTTTATTTTAATAAACCACGGTGGTCGCGATAAGGAGGTAGCGCCATCTATCAAAACGAACGCCAAGCACACCCCGCTACTGAACCCCTGTCATCTGCGTCGCTTCCCGCCGTAGACCCTGACAAGTTTCTTCGCCTTGCTTTTTACAGAAAGAGTGCTACGTTTCTGAATTTTACAAAAAAAAAAAAAACCGACCTGTGAAATATACTTTCGACGAAAAATTCAGAATACTACATGCAGGCGTCGATTTTTACGGTCCACTTTAGATCGAGCCTGGTGACTTGGACCACCCTATATATATATATATAAAATGCCTGAATGATAATTCAGGTTCCCTCTCTAATTGGTGGCCTCGCTCTTCCCCCCTTTCAATGCGAAAGCATTAACTGTCCAATGGAGAGAAGCTTGCGTTGTCTGTAACCGTCTGAGGCAGAGGAACGGCAGTTAAATTACTATTGGCCAAAAGCACAGCAACGTGGGTGCTTCGTCGCCGAAGCCGGCGGGACGCTCAAGATGAAAGCGGGCGCACCTCATAAATAAAACACAAGAAAAGCACAGCAACCCATCAAGCCGTGAAAGTTACCCTTATGCGCTTTGTGCAAGTGAGCTATACGGGCAGGGGGACATAGTATGGGGGATAACCGGTGACGATCAGTCGGTAAATTATTACAATGCGTTAATTAACTTCTTAGTTAGTAAAAATAGACATGTGGTTTCAATTACAAACTTCTGAGCGTCGTCAAAAATAATTGAATTAATAAGTTGTGTAAATACTTTGAGTACGTGGGAAGGGTAGTAGTGCGCTGAAGGTCATAATCGTGCAGCCTGTACAAGCCCAAGCAGCACCAAAAAGTTGTCTTTGATCAGTCGACGGTTGGCCAGTATCTGGACAGTTTGGCCACTGACAAGTTCTTGGCCACCGGAGATTTAAACAAGGCCGGCAAGGTTCCGGCCCCACACTAGCTGTTTTCAGCTTGGCCGCCGGAGACATCAACACTGCCGGCAAGTGCCTGGCCAGCAGTGCTGATTTACAGCTTGGCCGCCGGAGACATAAACGCGATAGGCAAGTGTTTGGCCAGCAGTGCCGATTTTCAGCTTGGCCGCCAGGGACATAAACATGGCCGGCAAATGTTTGGTCAGAAGTGCTCACTTTAACTTGGCCGCCAGAGATGTAAACGTGGTCGCAATATGTCTGGCCACCAGGGCTGATATTCAGCTTGGCCGCCAGAGACATAAACATGGCCACCAAGTGTCTGGTCAAAAGGATTGATTTTCAGTTCTGCGCCAGGGACACCCATAATCTAAACTTATCGCGTTGATGAAACTTTGGCATGAGGACGGGCAGCGAGAGAAGCATCATGAGCGAGTGGTTGGCAACGTTGCAGTACGGGCATCGCGCGAACACGGTTAGCGCAAGCAAGCGATCACCGTTTTATTGTTGTTTTTTTTTTCGTTAGATTTGAAAGGAGATCTTAACTGTCGTGCAATATGTTCATTTGGAATATTACCGGAAGTGGGAAAGTATTGTGCCCGTCGTTCTTCTTTGATAATAAAATACGAAGCCAGCGCCGATCTCATCTTCGCGCTAACAATATGGCTCAGTCGGTGTGCGACACTCAGAAGCGGCCTTGGTACCGAGAGGGCCAGAAGAGGTCGCGGCGCGAAGACCGACATTCATTCTTTCGCATTGCCAACATTTTTGTGACATTTATGATTACATGGTTTAAAAAATGGTACAGTTTTTGCTACATCTACACAGCCCTCAGAAAGCCCTTCCCTCTCGTGTTTGTGTTTGTGTGGCTATTTCGCACTGCCCGTATCGACGTATATCTTGGAATTTATCTTTCGAGTCAGCTAAGAGTATGTGCGCTGCAACCTACTTCTTGGCAACGAGTTACCGATGTTCTACGGGAACATGTCCAGATTATCTATAGAATTATGCTGTGTCTATTCTCCCAGCAGCCCGGACAACAATTTCCACGAAATTCTGTCGCCAGTCACACCTCCCCTTAGCTGTCTGAAATCATGCGACAACTGCAGGTAAAATACTGACTTTCTTTTTCTCCCGGCATTTCGTGCAAACACGTTTCATAGACAACGTTGCGTGGATACACGTTTCATGAACATGCACTAACATATCCCTGACACTTTCTACGCTAATCGCACGCTGGAGGGACATTTTTGCGCGGGTGTATCATTGGCCGGCAGACCCGTCCACACAGCTTCGAGGGCGACATTCTGTAACGGCCCATGACAAAAACGTTCACCAACATGGCCCACCCTACAAGCCATATCGTCGACAATCGGGGGTGAGTTGTTACAAAATAAAGAAAGCTAATCATTTCTCTGTAAAACAATTTGTCTATGAAACGTCGTTCGATTCACTGATGCCCACCGCCAGTGAGAGGTGTCTGCCGGTAGAATTTTGGGGAAATTATTTTTCCAGCTGCCTGGAAAATAGACAATATACTCTAGAATTACCTCGGTTCCTGTATGCTTTGCAATCTTCTCATCTATATAAAAGCTCGATAGTACCTCTTTATATTTCGCTTAACGCTTGCATGTTTGTACTTGTCTACATAACATGCTGTGTGTAATACACTTCTACAAGATTTGAAAACAATATTTTGTGTCTGTTTTCCTGCATGTTTACAAACACATGTGCGAGTAAATGTTTTACTAGTTTCCTTCATGTTTTAACTAGGTTAATTCAGTTCGGGACGTCTTAAATGAGTTTGGAATATCCAATCTTCCAGACGATAATCACTTAAGGTTAACGAATGATTTGCCTGGGTGCCAGATGCTGTAATAGCTTGAGAGCGATTCAATTCGACAAACAATGGTCAGCGAAGGGAACGCCGCGGCTGTACTTTTGCTAGAGCAAGTGAGTCAGACCAGCCTTTTATGGTTTGATCGCGTGTGTTCATTTACTTGTGCGTGATAGATTCAGTTGCATTGTTCAGAAAGAGCTGATGTTGGCCAGCCAACCTTGACTTGACGACGACTTTGTTGGGGTTGCGGAAGAACTTCTAGTCTTAAGGCGATGTCTTCAGAACATCGCAATGCTACAGAAACGAGTGGACTTATGTAGAGCCTTGGACTTCGCCAACTAATGCGGAAGAAAACTAGAGTCGTCGCTATAGTTGGAATACAAACAATATTCGAGAAATAGGGGTATGCGTGTCTGCGTGCGGGCATATCTTTTTCAAATGACCACCCGCCTGCGGATATCTGTGCCTGGTTAAGCGAGACCTTAAAGGGGCACTGACACATCAAAATCATATTTTTTTTTATTATCCGAAACGATTGAAAACGATGCCGGGACATTACCCTCAAAATTTGAGATTTGGGAATTCAGTATTCGTGAAGTAAAAAAACAATTTCCAAATGCCGAATTCGAAGTTCCCGCGCGATCGGCGCCGGTGCCTTGACGTCAAAAATTGAGGAGACCTGAGAGTCCACTTCCTTTCACCACTCCCTGCTGTTGCCCATGTTGCCATGGCGACCCAAAGCGAGGAGGAAAGGAGCGAGCGCAAGCGAACGCCGGCGGACCGGTTTTGAGCGGTGTCGCCTGTTGTCCGTTGGAGGATACAAATCCAGGAGACGGCACCACAACGAACTCCCGATTTTTGGTATTTCAAAAAGAAGGGCCG
Organism: Ixodes scapularis; assembly: GCF_016920785.2. Taxonomy (NCBI): domain Eukaryota; kingdom Metazoa; phylum Arthropoda; class Arachnida; order Ixodida; family Ixodidae; genus Ixodes; species Ixodes scapularis. The sequence goes on along the minus strand of NW_024609879.1, from coordinate 138,633,372 downwards.
TACTGCGTTCGCAATTGCGTTAAAAAACATGTTTTAGGATTGCCGTAATTAAATGTTATAGAGATGTCGCCTACAAAGCTTCTAAATTTCCTGATTCTTGACGTCACCGATCAAAAGAAGCGAGGAGGCGAGAGGCGGGAAAATCAAACGCCAAAAATAAAAAGGCGCGCGCGCGCGCGGGAAAATTTTTTTTCGCGATGCGGTTTTTTTTGCGTGTCTATGACTACAACTTGCATCGTTTTAGACAATAAAAATAAATACGACCTTTGGGGTGTCAGTGCCCCTTTAAGTAAGTGACTTTATGTACCGCTAGTCATTTAAATGATTACGTTCATGCTTTTGTTTTGCTTAAACTTTATTCAAGAAAGGGAAAGCAGCCGTTTATTCCAATATTCTTTTTAACTTCTTGATGCACCAGAGGTTCCCGTATTGGGATCTTTACTGTAATAGCTTGCATTTCCCTGTACCAGCTCATATTGCTGCATGCTGTACCACTTACGTTAAATCTTAAAAAAGATCAACATTATCAGTGAAAAAAATAAAATCAAGTTGCTTTGATTTCGTTAAGAAAAATGTAAATCCTTTTTTGACCGACTTTTTTTTGCTTTATGGAATAGCACCAAGAATAAGTCAATGTACAGGTGTTCTTTCTATTATCTAAAAATGAGCACGAGCAGTTATTTCAGACTGTTAAGATTTACAGGATCTAATGGAAATATTCAAATTAAAAATTTGTCGCGTTATTTTTTTTCAGTTTTATTTTGATGCATCCGCTTCCACTACATTCCGGCAATCTCAGGCTCCGTACTGAAGGTACTCAAGGCTTCTCTTTCCCTTTAGTGCCAATGAGCTTGTGTAAAGTGAAAAAAAAAAAGTTCAACTGTCCCCTGAACTAAAGTTTTCTTTTGTCTTCTTTTCACAGCTGCAGTTTGGGGGGAGTTTAAGGGGGGGACCCCGAACCATCCGTGGTACCACGGACGACTGAAATGGTGGTCGGAACCAGCGTCGTAAGACGTAGTACTCAAAAAGTTAGATAAATATTGAGCAACCTTACAGCAGCTTTACTTGTCATTAATATGTAAAAGATTCTGGGGTTGAGTTTTTGAACATGAACTCCCAAAATTCTTGAGAGTCTTCTGAAAAACGCCCAAATCTCCTGTCAGTCTGTGATAAATTATATATAGAGTTTATAACTGCAGCTATATGGCCAGTGGCTGGCGAAACGTGAATGACCAGGGACTGGTCAAAAGTGAAGGGCCACGGGCTGACCAAAAGTGACTGGACAGTGGCTGGCCAAAATTTAATGGCCAGTGGTTGGTCAAAAGTGAATGGCCAGTGACTGGCCAAAATGAAGGCCCATTGACTGGCCTAAAGTGAATGGGCATCGACTGGCTTAGAGTAAATAGCGGGTCACCAGACAACGACCAAACACTGTTATTGCCAAGCACTTTGACGAACCTTGACCATCGAAAATCTGATTAGTCATAGTGCACTTGCCAGCGATGGCCCATTCACAACGGGCTGCTTAGGAGGCTGGCACTATATGATAAGAAGCGGAAAAATCGCGTGGGTGCGTTATCGCACCCATAGTCTTGCTCCTGCTGCACAACTGGTAACTTTAGCGCACTATTGCGCTTTTCACGCACTCAAAATGTTTCTAAAATACTGATTTAGTCGTTTTCGATTGCGGTCAGCAAGATTCTGATTGAAACCATATAATTATTTTCACAAATTAAAAATTTAATTAACAATTGTCACTTAATTAGGTGACCGCTCGTTACGATTAGCCATCTAAATTATGTTCCCTGACCATATGCGGAGCCTAAGTTCGTCTGATTATTTTTCAAGTTGTGGTTGTGACGTCAGAACACCGAGCTCTGATTGGCTTTGATTGAAGGATAGGGAGTAGACCTCAGACCAAGGTGCGCCTGCCCACTATTCTTCAATCAGAGCCAATTAGAGCTCCGCATTCTGACGTCACCACAACCACCTGCAACAAAAGCAGACAAACGTGCGCTCCACATAACTCTCCAGCGCAAACCATAAAAATGTAGCGTTCATGGCTTTTTCAAAACAAATATGTTAATCTTAAAAAAAAAGAAGAAACACCCGGTGTAAAACTGCAATACCTCAGCTGAAACAGGTAAAAAAGAGATATTTTCAAATTCTTTTTTTTTTGCACCTATAATTGTGAACACATAAAACAAAATCGGACATATCCGGTAACATAAAATATTTTGAAGGATTTACTCACAATCACCACGTGTATTTGCAAAGTGCTCCTCAGCATAAAAAATTTCGTGTACAATGCGTCTGGCGCTAGATCGGCCCATAATATTAACTGGTTTTATTCGTAGTGATTCGCCGATAATTCCATGCTGTGAATAAGAGAGAGGCAGTAATTTGTGAAACTAGTAGTAACATAACATTAGTAAGCAGTGTTTCTATACTGAGCGTTTTGGTTATTTTGGGCCTTGTGATGAAGTAAGCCACATAAACTCGAATCCCTAAAAAAGCCCTCTCCTGTTTTGACGCAAATAATTATTGGTAGTTATTTATAAGTTGCTACAATGTAAACTATCGATACGCCATGCACCTATGCGTCATCTAGCATGCATTTATGATTTTCGCGTGCATTACTCACAGTGACATATTGTCGCTATGTCTATCAGTGAGTTGTCTTTTATCAGAGCGTGTTCTTTGACAAGAATACGCATATGACTGCCTTGTTGTAATGACTAAAATCAATATTACTGCGCAGGCGAGCTGGTGAACGGTCATAATAAAAAAAAGCAAAAAATACCTTGAGACTAGGGGCTGCAAAAGTTTATTTTCACGTGTTAGCGTTGGTTGAGTAATTGTAATCTATAAAAAAGAAACGCGCTAAAAAAACAAAAAAAAAACTTTTCAGCTGAGTTTTGAGACGGTGTTGTCCCTAGTCAGGAAATATTCATCTGTGATTGTCTGAAGTTTGTTTTTAAACTTTTTCACTAAAATGCTGATGCTGCAATATTCGCCTGGGGTGTTTCAGTTCTTCGAACCAAGAAAGCACAATCACCATAAGGGGAGCTCGACATCCCCGATGTCCGTACTTCGTACTGGGTGAAAACGTGAAGCTAAAGGTTTTATAGCGTGCGAACGCACCACTAAATAATTTGCACCCTCGACCCTACGGTCACGTTTTTCTTCCTCCTAAGCGGTGACGTATATCGTAGAATGCTTGCAAAATTGAGCAATTACAATTATTGAACACGCACTATGCCCCACACCTTAAAATATCCAAAGCCTGAAATGGTGGTGGCGTGCTCTTCGCCCGTTTCATGCCAATTGCACTGGGAGCAGTTGCACTGGGAGCGACAAACAAATCAGTGGTGGCTCCGACAATAAGGCACATATTTTCGCACGAGATTATTTTCACAATTTGAAGAAAGTGTTATTGAGTGCTGTAACACGTTCGGTTTGGTGCGATACAAGCTGTGGTGTCTATAGTCAGATACGCCGACGACGACGTCGCCAAGACATGGGTTTTGTTATCGGCTACATATTTTTGCCTCTAAACATGACAGTCCATTCAAGAAGGTTGAAGATGCATTATATAGGCAAAAATGTGTGCACGCCATGTCTGTTTTTTGAACAAAGCGTTAGGGCACAAACGTGCTGGTGGTGGTTAAACATTTGACGGGATCTACGCAATGCATCTAATCGGCATCTGCCGCTCGCTGGTGTAAACAGCAATCACCCGTGGTGTGTCCTTCAGACCAATCATAAAAAAAAAACGCTTGGTCTTACGGAGTTAGGAATTTATTGTTTTCCGTCCTCGAATCTAAAACTAAACCTTCCAAATACAAATATAAAAAGTTTTGGTGCCCTCCAGGCACCCACAGCGCCTAATACGGTCACTGGTTGTCATCCAGTGCAAAATACTTTTTGCTCTCCAGCCTCGACAAGAACCGGCTTCCACAGGTCAACGCTTAATCACCAAGCGGAGAGCGAGAGAACGACCGATGGTCATTCGACTGCCAATGTGGATTCACAATCTCCGACTTTATGCTGAAACACTCTGGTACATTTTCTCCTAGTTTTCGCCTGTTTCAAAAGTTTTTACGACACCTAAACGGGACTGAGGCTGGTTATCCCATACAGTGTATCTCCATTGAAATGTGGCTTGCCATCAGTGGTAAGACGTTGCCTCAGAGAGGCAGAATAAAAAGCAGACGTTGCCTCAGAGAGGCAGACTAAAAAGCAGAATAATCTCGCCCGTCGTCGTGTCATTATTCTTTTCTTTTGAGCCAGCAAAGAATGGCACTAATGCATTATTTTCCCGTAAATGTAATCTACTCGCGACAAAACTTTAAAGTTTTGTTATTAGAATTAGTTTTTCTTTTTTATAGAGCGCAGCTCTTAGGCGCCCGTTTCTGAATTGAGCGGCGTCGACGTCGCCGTCGCCGTCGCCGTCGCCATCGCCCTCGCCGTCGACGTAACCGCGCGGTGCGTTCTGGGTAAATTTCCCCGCTAAATGTAGCGGAAAAAGTTTCCCGTTAAATGGAGCGGAAAAATTTTCCCACCAATTCTAGCGAAAAATATTTTCCTGCTAAGTCTAGCGGGAAAACTTCCCCGCTAAATCTAGCAGACAAAATGTCCTTCCAAATCTGGCGGAAAAATTTCACCGCTAAATCTAGCGGAAATATTTTCCCGCTAAATCTAGACGAAAGATTTCCCCGCAAAATCTAGCGGAAAAAAGTTCCCCGCTAAATCTAGCGGAAAAATTTCCCTGGGGGTCACCTGACCTGGTGTGTTACGTGACCCCCGTAGGTCACGTGACCACCCCCCCCGAGGTCACGTGACCCCCACGTGATTTTGGGGAGGGGTCACGTGACCTCAGGGGCGGTCACGTCACCTTTGTGGCCTTGGCTCCTCCTCCTCAAGAGCTGCGCTCTAATTCGGCGTTACAGGGAGTTGTAAACGGCTTTCATTTTTAATACACAGCTAAAAATAACTGAAATAGGAGAGTGACGTTTAGGAGCAATTTCCGGTTGTTTAGAAAAATGGAAACAATAATTAAAGAGCAAAAGAGTCAACTTAACAAATTAAATATTAAAATCATATTCAACTGTGACCTTCACACAAAGCACGTGTGCCTAACGACTGCTTGCTGCAATGCAAGATGAGCTCGATTTTCTTCGAACCATGCTTTTGTTTATCGGCATGGGCAATTGGCAGGCATCTGGCGCGCGGCTTGTTAAAATATTTTTAATATTTTCAAGAAGCCGCCGGGGGATTGCAGCGCTTTCTTTTTGTTTTAAAACAGCTAATATCGCTGTACTTATCTAAAAAAAAAATGCATTTTCACTGCAATCTTTCAGACTAGATTGTTTAAATACATTTTATACCTGGCGAACCACCTATACATGCGTTAATATTCTCAACAGAAAAACGTCAATATCAGGATGGTACCTCCAATGAAGCGTGCCATACGTGAGCACTGAAACCACGTATTATAATTTTTTTATATATTTTGGCCTGTTTTGAAACTTTCGAAAGCAATTTTTTCTTTATATTTGGAATCAAGAATTCTCTAATTCTCATATCTTTCATTATCAAATCCACACAGAGATGTATCTTTGAGCAAATTAGCATATTTTTTCAGTTATATCAAGGGTTTGATGATGCATGTTAAACCAATAGAAACGGATACATATATGCTGATTTTAATTCTCTGAATTCGAATGTAATTGAAAAATGCCAGTTTTTAGAGCAGTACGGCAGCGCTGATGGGCGTTTGTCAGTCGCTTCGTCATGGCGTCTCCAAGTAACACATTTTATCGTCGAGTTGTCAGCTATTTTCAGGTTCTAGCTATGTTATGCCGGGGGAGAGTTCACCAATAAAATCCCTGCAAATTATTTGCGTTATTTTAGGATAGTTTTGTTGTCTGCTAACTTTGGTTTCATTTAATGATAAGGTTTGATGTGGTTTTAATGTACAAAATGTCCTACAACTTTTCAGCGCAGAACTGCCCCCCTAATGAAACAAAAAATATAGTAATTTTACTGGAAAAATAAACGGCGCATTGCCGAACGATCTGCCTCCGCCCAATTGCAGCGCAAGAGGTCCAAAACAGTTGCCGAAGATTCGGAACTAACCGAATTCTCATTCAAAAGTCAGAGATGATTGTCTAAAAACTTCAAAAGGGAAGTGGAGCTCCTTCTTGGTAACTGGCGCTATTCAGCTCCATGGATTTAAGGGCTCCGTCGGCCGGTAGTTTCATATTAAAGTTATTGTTTAAATAACTTAATACTTGTTTTATTACCGCTACCGCTATATTTGTTCAGAGAATGAGGGTTCTGCGATGAGTAGTTAATATCTGCAGAAAACGAAACCGTGTAAAATATATTTTTGGTGGGAAACTGTGTACATTGGGATTTTCAAGGGTTTAATTCAGGCAAATGATGAGATTCAAGCCCCGCAATTAGAGTTTTTTTTTTTTTAATTCATGAGTGTTTTAAAGCCTGGTACGATCTGCCTTTTGCTGCCGAGATTTGACCGTTTGACCATTTTTAGCGTCTGAAATAGCGCATCTCGGGAGGTTGTCAGCTTCGAGGGTACAGAACGGGACAGCATGGGAGAATCGAGCGGCCGTGGTAATTGGTGAGAGGACATTTTTTAAACTTACTGTTATGAAAATAATGGTGTCGTTAATATGGTGTCTTGTCATTACTATAGAAGTTCGGGGAACTTCATGAGATCAACTGATATTATCGAAAGTAATAGCGATGTAGATGACGAGTGAAATTTAATGTCCCGGCAATATTAACACTCAATATCTGCTGAGTGTTTACTTGGTTGTGCGTGTGCCATTATAATTAGAATATTTTAGATGCTACTTTTATGTAAAAAGTCCTATTCTACAAAATCGTAAAGTTACATTTTATGACAATGACATAGCTTTTTCATTGCAATTTTTTCTTATGGTAATTTCGAAGTCTCCTTGTCAGCATTGTGCTGATCAAAACTATTTTAATACGTAGTTTTAGAACAGCCTAATCACCCTTGCGTCAGCATTGGGTATACAATGCACGAAAGCTCTCAGCGGAATGCTTGCAGAACTGTTTAAGCTAGTACCTTAAGTACAGCGAAGCACAAACGCAGATGCTGCATACGCAAGCCTGCAGTTGCAGGGCCATCTAAATGCGTCCTCGAAAACTGCTTCGAGCAATCCAAGTCCAGAATGGGGTCAGGCCAATCTGATGCCGCTAATTCCTTCGCTACCTAAATGCTGTAAATCTCTCTCTCGAGGCCAGGCTGTAAATAAGCCTTTTTTTTTCTTGTATATTTTTTAAAGATAAATTTACGGGTATGTATCTCGGTTTTCAACTTGAAAGGCTAGCGCTCTCCAGCTCGCAGCGAGACCACCGAGAAGGTCACGTACAGTGACGCTACGTACGCACGCAAAAATCGACAGCGAGCGTGCGTTCGCATAGCTTAGGGTGCCTTCATGTGCGCTTTGCTTAGGGTGGAGACACCTGGCCATTTTGTTCCCACTTTTTCATTTATTTTTTGTTCAGAAGCGCGTGAAAGAGCGTGTCCCTGCACGCGTCTGTGGCGCTGACTGTGCTGTGGCGACATTTTGTTTTCGTCGATTTCTTTGTATTTTCCCCGTGAGCGCCTGCTGTCGGCATCCGGTACTACAAAGGGTGGAATCACTCTAAACAGAAGGTCCTTGAGGCACCCTAGCATAGCTCACTGCACGGCGTGCGTATGGCGCTTGCCGAACGTGGAGCATGCAAGACTTTCACAGACACACAGTGCATCCGTTTGCTCCTATAGGCAAAACTAAAACTCTGTCATACTCGCCCACTGTTTAGATAATATACAAGCAACGGAAGCATCAAAAACGCTGCAAATATTATGCAGATTGAAAAAATATAAAAAAAGTAAGCTTCAATTTTTATAAATACTCGGAGAAAAAATAAAATGCTCATTATCATTATATATATATATATATATATATATATATATATATATATATATATATATATATATATATATATATATATATATATATATATATATATATATATATATATTGTAACGGACAAGAAAAAGGAAGAAAAAGAGAAGAAGAAGACGAGGTCGTGTGGAGAACGGAGGACTGAATTCTGGGTTGCCCGTTTAGCCCATAAACTGAGACTCCCACAACATTTGGTGGCAGCGGTGGGATTACGAAATGGCAACCCAATCGGAGGCAAGTGGTGTCATCTCAACTTCCGCGGCGATGCAAATCACGGAGCGGTTAGCTAATCTGCTCACCGAAAGGAGTGCTACGGACATTGTGAACCCGCTTGGAACCCTCGACGATTGCCTCGCAACCGGTCTGTCTCTGCTGGAAACTGCGGTCGAACGTCAGGTTGCCGATGTAGGGCAACGCCTCAAATATGGCCTTTCGTCCGTGGAATCTCGAATTCGACTGCCTGTGCACCACGGACTGCCACTCAAGCTGCCGACATTCGATGGGCAGTCGTCTTGACAAGCCTTCATCATCCTATTCGAAACGGTTGCAGAGGTTTACGGGTTCGACTCAACGTCCAGAGCTCGTGCAATGGTGGCTCAGTTGAGGGAGAACGCTGCTGAATGTTTGGAGAGCATGTCTGCCACAAGTCGTTCCTCATATCAACTACTCATAGAAGCTCTAAAGTCCCGCTTTGGTGATGAACATCTCCAGCAATTTCATCTGACTGCTTTAAAGCACCACCGCCAAGGCATGGACACACTCCAGGAGCTAGCTGACGTAATCCAGAGGATGGCGAGAAGAGCGCTCGTCGGATGTACGGAAGTCGACGTGGAGCAGATAGCAACCACTGCTTTCATTGAAGCAATCGAAGACACCGACATCCAGCTTCTTGTGCGACTCGCCCACCCAACCACGACTCGTGCAGCACTGGTTTGCGCACTCGAAGTTCAAGCAGCCAACAAAGCAATGAACATGGTGTCAACATCTGAAACCCAGCTTTCGCGGGTGGCTCATCGATCTTCTCCGGTACGTTTAAGTGAACGTCGTTGCTTCACGTGTGGTGACATTGGGCACTTAGCTCGATCCTGCCCAAAATCACTTGGCCCCGTACAAAACGCAACCTATACTAACGCCAAACGTTTCAAATGACAGTGAGCCTGGCAAGGTTGAGTCTCATGTAGTGCATCATGTTCCTCTGGTGACAACGCCACTGCGCACCTCACCAACGCCATGTCTTTCAGTTCATCTTCATGAGTTGGGACAACATGTGAATACTATCGTGGACAACGGAGCTGCAGTAAGTCTAATTGATTATGCATTACTGCAGTCAGCGAAGTATACCACGCCCAAAACACTTCCTGGTACCGTCTGCCTTATATCAGCCGACGGTTCTACAATCGAACAAGAAGGACAGATCTCGTTGACTGTAGAAACCTTAGGAACAACAGTCAACCTCCCTTTTGTAATTGTGCGGAAGTTACAATGGTCAATGATACTCGGCCGTGACTGGTGTTCAAACGTCCAGCTCTCTATATCGCTTCGAGGAGGTGAACATTGTTTGTCAGCCGTACCAACTTTCAGTACTGGCAGTCAGTCCAGTTGCCCTGCGACCGAGTTGCCCCAAGAAGATAGCGGGGGAAGCAAAGAAGCAACTTCCTGGAATTTTGAGAGCTTATTCGATGGATTTGTCCTAGCGTGGTCCAGCTTGAAAAACCTGACGAAGACCGCCGCAGCCCAAGTGTGTTCTACCGGCGCAACTGCTACGACATTTGTGTCTACAATAATGGCACCGATGGTCAATCGAAAACCACAGAAAGTCTTCCGTATGGTCGCAGCATCGCATATTGTTGTACCTTGTTATCTGCAGTTTGGGCTACAGCAATAATTCCAGGTTCAGTGACGTCAAGGGATATCCTAGTTGAATCACTGCTACAATCTTGTTTTGGGATGGAGTTTGCTGTACCTCGCCGCATTGTTTTCTGCGAGAAGGGGAGTTTGATGCTTCCAGTTTTAAACCTGACGAATGGTGACCTGCTCCTAAACTCCGGTGAAGACTTTGGACCTGTGACATTTGCCCTCTCACATGCCACTGTAGCAACAATTAGTGCGGCACCAACGATGTCTGTCCCGCAAGATTGCCTTGAAAAAGCCAGTGACCTTCCGAAGTCGGAATTTAATTTCGGCCACAACTTAACAGAACAACAAAAGGCACAGATACAAGAGCTGCTCTTAGACTTTCGGCAGTGCATTGCTAATACACCAGAAGAGCTAGGGTGCACACCACTTGTGTGCCACACCATCAATACTGGTGATCACGCTCCAGTACATCACAATCCAAGACGTGTTTCGATGAGAGAACGGGAGGATATAAACCACCAGTTAGACGACATGCTTCAAAGGGACATTATAACTAGCTCCAACAGTCCTTGGTCGTCACCAGTTCTCCTGGTTAGGAAAAAAGACGGTTCTACAAGATTCTGCGTGGACTACCGGAAACTTAACAACATAACAAAACCAGGCGTGTATCCTTTGCCACGACTTGATGACGCCCTTGATCGCCTTCATGGTGCCAGCTACTTTAGTACTCTGGAACTCGTGTCCAGATATTGGCAAGTGGAGCTGGAGCCAAAAGATTCCGAAAAAAACTGCCTTTGTGACTCCTGACGGATTGTTTCAGTTTAACCGTCTTCCATTCGGACTTTTCAAAGCACCTGCGACCTTCCAACGCCTCATGGATAGGGTGCTTGGACACCTGAAGTGAACGATGGCGTTAGTTTATCTTGATGATGTCATCGTATACGCTGACACCTTTGAAGAACACCAGCACCGTCTGCGTCTAGTGCTGAATGCCCTCACCAATGCACATCTCCGTCTGAAACGATTGAAATGCTTCTTCGGATGCGACACAGTCATTTACCTAGGGCATGTTGTCAACAAAGAGGGTATTTGCCCGGATCCAACCACGCTGGCAGCGCTAGCCATTATTCCTGAGCCCACTACCGCGAAGAAGTTGAAAAGCTTTTTAGGCTTTGCGTCCTATTTTCGTCGATTTGTAAGAAACTTCTCTCTCAGAGCTGCTCCACCGACTGAGCTTCTTAAAAAAGACACTAAGTGGCGTTGGTGCGCAAAAGAACAAGCTTCTTTTGCTGATATGAAAAGAGCACTTCTTGAACCACCAACCCCGGCTAAATTTTCAGAAGAAGCACCGACGTTCATTCACAGTGATGCCAGTGGCGAAGGGCTTGGCGCTGTTCTTCTCCAGAGAGACAATGCAGGAGTAGAACATCCCGTCATATACGCAAGCCGCAAACTCAGCGAACCAGAAAGTCAATGTCATTCTTCAGAACTCGTGTGCCTTGCTGTTGTTTTGGCAGTGGAAAAGTTCCGTCCATACATCTGCGGAAAGCATTTTACAGTCGTGACAGATAACTCTGCTCTCCGTTGGCTTCAGTCAAAAAACGATCTAAATCCGAAATTGACTCGGTGGGCAATGAAACTGCAAGAGTTGGACTTCTCGATCGTTCATAGAAGTGGGAAACAGCACCAAGACGCCGACTTCCTCTCATGGCACCCCATCGAAGACCCCAGAGTTGCTCCTGTACTCGCACTCTTAGATTTGCAGTCAGCGCAAGCAGAGGAATGTGACACATTCAACATAATCCTGTTGCTTTCTGACGAAGTGAACGGGAGACCGCAACTTTCAGAACGTCACTTATGGCGTCTACGAACGTACTACCAGCTTCGGGACGGTCTGCTGTGTCATCGAGCACATCCCTCAGGAGCTTGGCTCCCCGTAGTTCCCCCCAAAATCCGTCGGAACATTCTTGAGATGTGCCATGATGCTCCAACTGCGGGTCATCTCGGGCAACACCGGACGCTCGACAAAGTCGCCAAGAGATTTTGGTGGCCGCACCTCAGGACGGATGTCCGACAGTGCGTCGCGTCTTGCGCAACAGGCCAACTGCGGAAAACACCACCGCACCCGGCGAAGACCGGGCAACAGCAAGTACCACCTCCAGGCAGCCCGTTTGAGGTAGTTGGAATTGATCACTTGGGGCCGTTTTCAAGATCTGATGATGGAGACAAGTACGTCATTGTCGCAACGGACTACCTGTCGAAGTGGGTTGAAGTGGAGGCGGTCCCCGATACTTCAGCTGTGCATCTCGTCGCCTTTGTCAACAAACACCTTGTATTTAGGCATGGTACACCCCGCCGAATAATATTTGACAGGGGAACGTCATTTATGTCCCGTACTTTCAGTTGTGCTTTGCGAGATTACGGAATTGAGCATGCGGACGCTTCACCCTACCATCCTCAAACGAATGGCCTAGTAGGACGTACCAACCGCAGCGTTGGAGACATATTAGCTGCGTTCGTCAATAAATCTCCCAAGAACTGGGACACGTTCATTGATACAGCGGCGTTCGCTTTGAACACTTCACAACACGAAGTTACCGCCAAATCTCCATTTGAGCTTGTTTGCGGAAGACTCCCGACGCTTCCGCAGGAATCATCGATGGGCGCTGCATGGACCCGTCGGGCGCGAGAGTATGAAGAGAACTTCGCTGAACGACTAAGTGAAGTCAGAAAACTGGCTCGGCTGGCAATTCTAAATAACCAATCAAAGTTGGCTGAACGTCACAACAGAGACACCTCATTGCCGTCGTTTTCACCAGGTGATGTGGTGCTTCTTCGAAGGAACCTAAGATGTTCACAGCGCTCGGAAAAGCGTTTGCCGAGGTACTGTGGACCTTTTAAGATCAGGAGGCAACTTGGACCCGTAACATACCGTCTCGAACACCTTGACACCCTGCCTCAGCGTGGGCGACGCCGCACTTTGACAGCCCATTAAAGCCATCTGAAACTTTATGTCACACGTGGTGGCTATCTTAGCATCGTCCAGGACGGACTTTTAAACAGGGAGGGGCGAGTGTAACGGACAAGTAAAAGGAAGAAAAGGAGAAGGAGACGAGGTCGTGTGGAGAACGGAGAATTGAATTCGGAGTTGCCCGTTTAGCCTATGAACTGAGACTCCCGCAGCGAGATATATATATATATATATATATATATATACACGACGGGGCATGATGTCAAAGGCCGGACTCCGGCCGAAACGTCGAAGAATAATCCGTACGTTGGTGCTATTTTCACAAAGGGTTTTCTTTTCTTCTCAGTTATGTATATATATATATATATATATATATATATATATATATATATATATATATATATATATATTTGCAAAAGAAAAGAGGACACCACATTTTTTTATTGCTTAGGTTCGCAAGGATTATATACCAGAAGTTTTTTTTTTCTATATCTATGTATTTAGGTACACTTGCTGTCTTACTTTCATTCACTATTCTATAAAAGTAAGTAGCAATTTTGTAAAATAACTTTCTGCATTTTTGGCGCTTTCTGCATCTCGTCTTAGAGGATGGTAACGCTCAGCTTAATTCCATGTCGCGACGTTTCACGAATGCACTTTGAAAATATTCGAAGGAATTATTGGTCCTTACCACGCGGAGTCCATTATCTCTTTCGACAGATACGGCCGCCCTTTGATCCGTGTCATGATATACCATTTTGTTAAGCTCCGTTCCATTCATCTGAAACGGGGAAGAAAACTTGATTCAACTCTGTGTTCTTCCGGCTTCTTTAGACTTTATGCTGCAAGATGAAAAAAAAAAAAAACACTCACATATTGTTTCACCGGGTTCCCGTTTTCGTCATACCGGAACAAAAACTTCTCCGGAAAGATATCGGCTGGTTCCAGTGATAGAGTAATGTCTCCATTGATAAACAACGTTAGCTGATTGCCATAATTTCGAGACTCTATCAAACGTGGATACACAAGCTTTCTTCTCCCGAGTCCTAAGAAGGAAGAAAGAAAACATTCATGGAACAATAAGTCCTGTGCCAAACACATTGAAGCAAAATTCTTGACACGAGCTGAGCTGCATTCACGTCGAACACTGATGCAGCTTTTGCTTCCGAAACATGCTCAGCGTGTGTGCCCAAGCAGTGGTTTATTCGGATAATTGTATCAGTCGCAACTAGATGACATGATCATCTGAAGAGGACCTTCATTTGTTCTGCTGTAGGCTGGCCGCCAATATTTTTTATTGGCGGCCAGCCTGCAGCAGAACAAATAGTTATAAAGTGCATCTGGACGGCTTACTTGAGGAGTTAATTTAATGAATCCTTAGTTCTTACACATCATTGAAATTTATGCGGCACCACTTAGCACCATGCACTAAATTAGACTTCGAAAAGCGTGAGTTAGTGCACGTATAGAAACCAATTTCAGTCGAATGTCTTTTGTATGCAATGAAGCGTAGAATTGAGTATAAAACATTACTCAAGCACAAGCTACTTTTATAGGATCTGCCCACCGGTTAGTGCGACAGCCATTTTTTCAATTTTATGTGACTGAGACTCATTCAAAGGCGAATAATCATTCAACAACTTCGCGAGCCGTAATTTCAGAACAGCGCGATATTCAAGCATGAAATTATTTTTTAACGGAACTATGAACCCTAGTATTTTATCATCCGGTCGTCCGTTCGTTCGTGCAATTTCCAATAATTTTCACGAGGAATTGAAGTCACGTGACCTATACGTAAATTCAGTTTCATCCCTAAATTTAGATAGTTGTCTTGAAATAAACAATCCAGTTTCCGCTTTTTGTCGGAAACATGTACGTCACGTGAGACACCCGTTCCCTCTCCCCAACCCTCCACCTCACTTCCCCCTCCCTTTCTCTCCCCATTTCCCCCTCTAGAGTGTCCCACCATCTGACTCTCTTCCCTCATTTGCCCTGCCTCCCCACCTTCTGTTAATACGTACCCCCTCTTTCTCTCTCCCCACCCCTCACCACTCTCCTACGATACCCTCTCTTCCTTCCCACTTTTTCTCCCCCTCCTTGCTCCTCCGAAACCAGATTCACAGAGCTAAAATGTGGGACATATTCGCGACTCCAGCGATCTATAGGGGGCGCCACCACCAAACAAACATGGCGGCTGAGTCCAGGTCGCGTCGGCTCGGCCGGGCCGCCTGAAAGAGTGACGCATTCAATTTAACAGATTTTCTTTTATTTAATGCCCGATTTTATGGGTATTTGAACTGAGACGGTTAAGTGTAGCCGGTGCACATAAACTTAAAGAGCATAGTTTTGTTTTCCCGGTGTCTTTTGTCCTTTCATGTCAAACTTTCGTTTCGGAGATTTCACTCAAAACCGAAACTATGGGCTCTGGAGAGATGGTAATAGACGCTAACCAGTTTTGATAATCTAAGGAAAGCAGCGGTGACTTCAGAATTGTTTTACCGAGAGTAATTTTCAGCTAACTCGCATGCCTCGACCATCCGACTTATCTGTCTGCGAAATCGAGCTTTTGTGAGTGTCCGCGTTTTCCAGTCGTCTGCTCGGTCAACAACACAGGCTGCAGGAAAATTACGAAAATTAAGCAAGCGCTTCTTGAGCCAAGGAGCATGTTAACCCGCGGGCGCCCCACTAAGCAGCTAATACTCGTATTCGGATTCAGGTTTTAGTAGCAATCAAGAAAACATTTTGACGAGCGGGTTATGTTTTATATTACGTACCACGTCCAACTAAAGCGATATTAGAGTATTATTCGGGTTGAAATATAAGCTTAGTTGACTAGCTATTAAATGAGCCGTTGAATAAAAATATATTTGACAGACAGAGAGCTACTACTTAAACTTAGCCAAATGGTTCTAGCCGGTAGCATGTAGACGATTGCGGACAAACTGAAGAGGGTCTTCATCGGAGATTCACGCAGAACTTCTATGCATTGAACTTGACTTCGAATCGTGAACAGAGAAAAGGGGTATTTTTTTGTGGCCGGTCAACCTGAGCAATGTAGACGTACATTGCTGGTGGCTTCGACGGGAATATAATATAAATATTGGAGGCGCGATAGATCATAACGCCGTGACAGCTTCTTACTTTACAAGAGGCGACCCCCACCTTTTGAAAGCAGATAATTTCTCTCATTAATCATATGCAGTGAGCAGGTTTTCCTAAATCAAGTAATTGCAAAGTTAGCCCAACTCCTTCAGTGTGGTACAAAGGCTTTTTCGGCGAAAAGCAGCCAAGATGAATACCCAACGCACTGACCGGCGTGGGTGGCTCAAACATTAAGCTAATCGAACACAACCAAGCTCAAGAAAAGCAGCTATCGAGCCTCTCCATTCGCCTGACTGCAACATTGGTTTACCCTCCAGTGAAACAGCTCGTCTGTCGTCCTCAGTCCACTGCTCTACATCCTTATAAAGAAACCACTTATCAGTTACCAAGTGGTCGTCAGTTTGATTGTGATTCGAGACAGACAAGAAATCAAAACATTTTTCCGTGATTCCTCCCCATCCAAGAAGTCGAAAGCACGCGACCGTGTGTTGTGGAGTAAACGGGCTTGCAAACACGTGATGGAAGGAAACGATCTACTGAGGCTTCACCGCACTAATGAACACTCAGGCAAACTTAAGAAATTTTCAGACCTTCCTCAAATTACATTGTTCGCCACCGCGCCGACAACACGTGTCCGCGAAAGCCACCAGATGCGGAGGGGCGCGGAGCGACCTGGTCCGGCTGTTTCTCGGTTTTCCCGCTTGGTGGCGTCCGTTTTGCTGGAGTCGCTAATATGTCCCCTCGTCCTACAAAGTTAAATTTGGCGGGGAAATATACGTCACGTGACACACCGATTCCCCCCTTCCCCATCCTTCTCTTCTCTACCCCTTTTCTTTCTTTCACCATCCTCCCCCGTCCCTCTTTAGGTGTCCACACGTGCGTCTTTTCCCCTCGCTCTCCTTTCCCTCCCTCCCCACCTTTTTTAAATTATTTACGTCCCCCTCCCTCTTTCTGCCCATTCCTCCCTCATTCTCCTGCAATACCCTGTCCTCCCCACCCTTCGTGGTCATGTGACAGACCAACCCAGTTCACCATTGATTTTCGTGCAGAAATATACCTCACCTGACACACATTCCCACTCCACATCTATCTCCCCCTCCCTTTCTCTCCCCATTCCTCCCTTTTCCTAAAGTGTCCTCCTCGTCTGCATTATTTTTCTCAGTTTCCCTTCCTCTCAATCTAGCTCCACTTGCCTACCCCTCTTTTCCCCTCTCTCTCCCACTTTCTTACGGTTTACTCACCCAATTTAAAGGAGTAGTATAGAAAATGAGAGTTCTCGACTATCCCCCATTCCCCAGCTTTGACCGCTTCAAAGCTTTTAAGACATCTGGCCGTTATAAAAAATATAAGAGAATATTGTTATTGTGCAATTAAATGCAAAGGTGCAAGCGAGCTCGACAAGAATGACGAAAATAATCCCTGGAGAAGGGGAACAAGAGAGACAAAGGACAAACACAAATCTGCAAACACAGCTAGGTGACTGGTGAGCGACCGATAAAATGTCCCCCTCTTCAGGGATTAGTTTCGTCATAAAAGAATATATTGTCCATAACTCGTACCCAATTTATATACTCCCGTCAGGTCAACTAGATGGTAATCTTCGCTTAAAGCTTCCTTTATTCGAAAGTCTCCGGTTGTATAATTCTGTTGATACCCGTTTTCAAAAAAACACTTTATATTTTCGTAATCTCACAGTATCACCAACTTTGAATTACGGCTTTTTATTACTATTTGGTGGAGAATACAAATTTTTCTCTGACTTCTTCCTTTTTTTTTGTTGGGGCTTCGGTCGAAATCATTTTAATATATCGATGATAGGATGCATTATACTTTTTAACTTCTTTATCTAAATCCCGCGGATCATGAACGTTTTCCAATTTATATTTTAATATCCTCTTGAATCTTTCCACAACAAAGACCTTAAGTTATGAATAAGTACTAAAAAGTGTAATTTCTTTATCCTGAAACAATCCCAGTACTTTACTATTATAAAACTCCAGTCCTTGATCTACTTCTACCTTTTTGAGTATTCTATTTGACTAAAATATTTCAATGAAAGCCTGTGTTGTTTGTTAACCTGTTTTGTTTTTTAATGGTATTACCCATGCATATTTAGATAATATATCTTTAAAAGTTAGAATATATTTATAATCTTTGACTTCAGCAAGATCAGCTTGCCATTAATATTCTATTCTTTCAAACGACCACACTACGTCTCTCAAATTGGTTTCTAATTGGTTGGATCTTGTATATATATCTTTTTTATGAGCAAACTGTTTACTTCTATAATTGACTTGTTGGACTTTCTTCGAAGATCATTTAATTCAGAACGCCCTCTTTCCCGATCATAATAAACATTTTAAGGACTTTCATTTAGGAATAAATTTATAGCCGTTCACTTTTTGTTTCTTTAATATGATTCTCCCTAGCAAGATATTCAGTTGCCTTTATAAAACCATTATCACTATTCCTAACGTCGACCTCAGAATTTTCAAGTTTATAGGTTCAGAATTTTTTTATAAAACTGGCAAGAAATTAATTATGATTGTCTAAAGTTAGAATATATTTATAATCTTTGACTTCAGCAAGATCAGCTTGCCATTCATATTCTATTCTTTCAAACGACCACACTACGTCTCTCAAATTTGTTTCTAATTGGTTTGATCTTGTATATATATCTTTTTTATGAGCAAACTGTTTACCTCTTTAATTGACTTCGAAGATCATTTATTTCAGAACGCCCTCTTTCCCGATCATAATAAACATTTTAAGGACTTTTATTTAGGAATAAATTTATAGCAGTTCACTTCTTGTTTTTTAATATGATTCTCCCTAGCAAAATATCTGGTTGCCTTTATAAAACCATTATCGCTATGCCTAACCTCAACCTCAGAATTTTAAAGTTTGTAGGTTCAGAATTTTTTTAGAAAACTGGCAAGAAATTAATTATGATTGTCTCCTTTCATGTACACTCAGAGTTTCATGAATTGATCAACGAGTGAGATACTTAACGTCAAACCAGCTAAGGAAAGGTAAACAGATGCACTTATCTACTTGCTGAACAATCTAAGTGAAAGTGAGAAATCCACTTGAATGCTGATAATAATGATAATATCTTCTGAATATGTATACCTTCTACTCAAGTCATTCTTCCATTTATATGCAAGATAAAAATGACAATCATTTGTTTAAAATTATGTACTGGATATGATGAAAATTTTTGTATATCACATTGGGTTTTACCCCCTAGACGATTTATACTATAATAAATACAATAAAGACCACATATAAATAAGTTCATACTTTGGATCTGTGATGAATTATAGAGTATGCCTTCATTCGTTTTTCACAGATACTTCAATATTTTTTTAGCAGGGGGTACGACAAACCTATAAAATAATTCAATATACTTTGGAACATTAAAATAACTAACCCAATGAATTCCAGAGGAGGAAAAATTATTATTATATGTCACACAAAGCTTGTTTTTTTCTTTAGGCAACATATTTTTTAAACACTACTGAATCCAAGTTTCTGCTATAATATAAAAATATCTGTAGAACTTAGCAGTGACTTCATTAGATTTTTAACCAATAATGGTAACATCCTGGCCAGAAATTTTCTCAGCAGTTATCGCAGCTCCCACCGTATCGGCTTCATTTAAGGCCCTTTTGACAAGTGGCAGGGCTCTGGTTGCTAGGCTGCTAAGGCCTAAAGATTGTGAAAAAAACTCCTTCTTGAGTGTTTGATATTCTACTATGGTTTTACAGAACATTATGTTCCCAGGCTTACCATTTTTTAGTTTGTGAATTTGAGTGGAACTAACAAACAATGTAGAATTTGTGGGATTATTCCTCGGGTCAATTCGAATTTTATATTCTACATTCGAAATTGAAGGCTTATGCTTCTTTTCTTGACCTTCTGATATGTGTACTGGGTATAGGATATACATTTATTTAAGAAAAAATATTCTAATTCAGCAAACACCATTTTACCATAAGATAAAGTTACATTAATTGTTCTATCAAATTTGTACATAATATACCTTTTGTATATTGTAGCCGGAATACTTCGAAGTTTAACCTGTACCTGAATGAGAGATGTGTGAGCATTTTCGAATAAATTAGTAGGCATATTTGTAACATCGAATCAGAATATTAGATAGAGACTTGCATATATTCGTTTTGTTAGAACAGTCCCGGTATCTGCGTCTAAAGTTTTAAATGCGGCTTCCAAAAGTGCGTAATAGGCATAGTCAATAACAAAATTGGCTAGCTTGAAATCACAATGAATTGGAAAAAATTTATGGGTGTTCACTTCTACATTTATAGTTTCCAGGTTTAAATTATCAAACACATATGATTTCCAGTTGAAGAATTGATTCTAGAAATGTTTTAGAAAACAATATAAATATATTTTGGTTTATATAATATTCCTTGAAAATTTATGGTGTGTTTTGCATTATAAAAGTCTATTGCTCTAGAGGTTTTAGACCTTTCCCATTCATAGGTAACCATCTCATTTCTTTTTAATTGTTCGGTTATGCGGGATCGAGTTTCCAAATTTGGTGTTATCTTTGAACTCTTCCGCAATAGCCTGCCAAAGAAAACTTTGTAATTTCCGTTACTTAAGAAGTCTATGTGATTATTTTTAGTTAGAGTTAGCTTAAATGTCATTCCTTAAAATACTTTATTCATTCGGAAAAAAAAAACGTATTAGATCTCCGATTTTATTAGACTGACTCTTCTACCATCTTTGATTTTTTTTGTGATTTTATATCTGTTCGGTTTACTTTAACACCAGTGACAGCCTTCAGGGCATCTACGATGACTTTATATTTGTTTCGCTCGTATGATTGAGACGTTTCTGGACACCAAACTAGGACGTGGCTGTAGACCTTGACAAAACACCTAAGTAGGGGATGAATTTTGCGATCGTTGAACTGATTCCAGGAAAAAGATGATGCTTGATTTCTTTATTATTAACAGTTAGTCTAAGTTCTAAAATGCATTCGCTCCAGTATTAACGAATGTGACAATATCAGCATCAGTGAGATTCGCATCATTACTTTTAACAATCTTTAGTCTGCATTAAAATACACTCGGAAAACCTAAGTGTTGGTGTTGGAACACATGAGCTCTCCTTCGTTTCGAGATTTTATTAGTGTCGGTGGAATTTCTAGCAATTTCAAAATTATGATGTTTATCAGTTGGAATATGTATTTCTGTTTCTCGTAAGTTCCAGTAGTCCATTTATGAAATACAAAAAAAAATTAATGCAAGAATGTCCTTTTGAATTCCAATCATGGATGTATCTTGTAGGGATGATTAATCCACTGACCACATGTACACTTCATATATCTTATTTTAGTCTTTTTGTTTTGGTTTATGGAATAAAGTTTTGTCAAATACGGAATAAAAGTGCTATAAACTTCCTTGGTCACCGTTTTTAATATTTTCATCGATTATTTGTTTACTTTTTTCCGTTTCCTTTCTTTCATTTTAATAGGTATAACAAATACCTTTGGGGATCTTCTTTTTATTTTTTCTTTTAAGCTAGAGCATCTTGAACTTCTTTCTTCTCCTTCTCTTTAAACTGTATTAAAACGTGAGTTGTCAGTTAGCGCTCATCCTGTCTCCCTTGTCCCCCCTTCTTTGTTGTTTTACGCTACATATCCTCATGATGGACAACCAACAAGCCTGCGAGATCATCTTATCTTCAACTTCTTAGCCAGAGCACAGAGGTCCTTGAGTGGGAAATCTTTTATTATGGACTCCATTTATAAGAGAAATTCGTTGAGCCTTTTTAAAATGGTCTGAACTAAATCGAAAACGTTTTCCTTAATAGAGCTAGTTTCCAATATAGACATATCGTGTTCGTTTCTCCGAAGCAAGCAGGAAGAAATCAATGGAATTAAAAAAAAAGAAAGACTGACAGTCCGCAGGAAACCGGATACGGCGAAACAGAATATGAATAAAGGAAGTTTTAAGCGACGGTGTTCCGTATTACCATCTAGTTGACATAAAGGGAGAAGATATACGGTTAACGATTTATTAACAAAATATGGTCTTATATCTTCTCTATAAAAGTTGAAGGTCTTAAATGTCTTGTACTTTCAAACGGTTAAGGTCGGAGGAATGTGGTATAAACCAGGACTCTCATTTTCTATACTACTTAGAGGGAAGATATACCTCGCGTGACACACCGATTTCCTCTCCCTATTCCTCTCCTTCCATCCCCTCCCCTTCTCTCCCCATACCTGCCCCCTCCAAAGATGTCCTCCCCATATGCTTTTTTTTCTCCTCGCTTCCCCTTCCTCCAACCTACCTCCGCATGGCTTCCCTTCTTCCCCCATTCTCATACAATACCCTCCCTCCCATGATTATCTGATACACCAAATAAGTTTCACCGTTCCATTTAGCGGAGAAATGTACGCCATATGACACACCGATTCACCCCCAATTCCTCTCTCTCTTCCCTCTCTCTCTATTTCCAAATACATTGCCTCAATCTCCTACTGTGCTTTCTTCCCCTCCCCATATTCCGCCCTCCCCCTCCATCGGCCTCCTATTTCCCTCTTCCGTTTTGTATACCCTTCCTCCCCATTTGCCTCCGTTCCTCCGTCCTGGTCACGTGACACACCAATTCAGTTTTAATAAATATTGTTAGTATGTATAGTCGGAAGTTGGTTGTGATACAAGACCACACGCCAGTACGATACTTATCCAGATCGAAACGAATATGGCTTGGGATTCAATCATACTTAAAAGTAGACCGTTACACGTCACGGATTTCTTGCAATCTGTTCCCTCATGAAGTAATTTTGTGACTGACATTTTACTTTGTGCGGCATAATTTGTAATGTATTTTCGATACCAGATATTGAAAACTGATTATATTAAACACTCTTTAGTTTTCAAGAATATGAATATAATACAGAAACTAGAGCGCAATGAGCAGGCAATTCAGAATCAGTAATGTTTAACCGTAATCCATTTAATTTGAGGCTTCGTAATTTGTAATTGTAATACACTAAATTTTTTTAAGTAACGGGCGCAAGTCTGGATTCAGCCCAGCATCCCTGAGTACAGGAGAGCGAGCTTTCGCTCTACGTGCTCCAAGCTGTGGTGCGTTAAAAGGCTCGGCCATTGATTCCCTCTCAATTCAGTTTCCTTTAAAAATATTAAAAAATAGGATTGGGCAATTAATTGATCGATTAAGGGCAGATTATTTATTTATTGTTTTTCTCCTTAGATTAACTTTTCAAACGGCTGAACAGTAACATTTTGAGGAATAAAAAAAAAGCAAGAATTAAGCGTATTCACCACGCAGAAGTGGACAACTACAAATACACGAAGGGCAAACCTTAGATAAACTTTCAGCCTAAATTAAACTGTCTAGGCGCGAGTTTTGTAACTCCAGACAATTGCAGAAGGTTACCCGTTTTCCGGCCACTGCAACGCCGTTCGACTGTCCTATTAGCGCAGCATAAACTGTTGTGAACAGCACACTTTTTTGAACAACCAAGGAGGTCGCTCTTGCAGTAGAACATCAACGAATATCGGCCTGATGCAGGTGAAGTAATAATTTGAGTGTGAGTGTGAACTCTTATCAACAACTCATAGAGGTTGATATGAACTGTTATCAACTACTCATTGAGGTTGATTTGACATCAAAATTGTACATTGCGCAGTTTGTCACTAATTAAAGAAAATCAAAGCCGTTTGCAACTTCCTGTAACGCCGAATTAGAGCGCAGCTCTTCAGGAGGAGGAGGCGAAGGTAAGGAGAAGAGGCTATGCCCCTCCTCTCCTGCTCGCCTCCCATTTAGGAGAAAATGTTCTGCTAAATTTACCTGGGAAATTTTTTCGCTAAATTTAGTGGGGAAGTTTTTCCGCAAAATTGACTGGGGAAACTTTTTGCTGAATAGAGGGGGAAATTTTTCCGCTAAATTTAGCGGGGAAATTTTCCCTCTAGATTTAGCGGGGAAATGTTCCCACTAGATTTAGCGGGGAAATTGTTCCGCTAAATTTAGCGGGGAAATTTTTCCGCTAGATTTAGTGGGGAAAATTTTCCGCTGAATTCAGCGGGGAAATGTTTTCGCTAGATTTAGCGTGACATTTTTCCGTTAGATTTAGCGCGAAATGTTTTCGCTAATTTTAGCGGGGAAATTTTTCTGCTTAATTTAGCGGGGTAAATTTACTCATAATATCCCGCGCAGTTACGCCGACGCCGACGCCAACGCCAACGCCGACGCCGACGACGCTCAAGCCGGAAACGGGCGCCTAAGAGCTGCGCTCTAAAAGGCAACAATTTTTTTTATATTGTTATTAGGAATGAACAAGGCCAAATACTCAATTCAATACTTGATTAAGGAGTGTCGAAGTAAGGGGTTAAATTTTAGGGCGCAGCTCTTAGGGGCCCGTTTCTGGCTTAAGCGGCGTCGGCGTCGGCGTCGGCGTAACCGCGAGGTCACGTGACCCCCCCCCCCCGAGGTCACGTGTCTCCCCAGAGGCCACGTAACCCCCCCTGATGTCACGCGACCCCCGGGGTCACGTGACCCCTCCCCCCCTCCCCGAGGTCACGTGACCCTCCTGACGTCACACGACCCCCCCTGAGGTCACATGACCTCAAAGAGTCACCTACCCTCAGTGCGCTTCCATCCTCCTCCTTAAGAGCTGCGCTCTAATGCGGCGTTGCAGGGAATTAATTGTAAAATGCTTTCATTTTTAATCGACACCCAGCCATAATAAAAATATAGGTTCTTAAGTCCTGGAACTACCGTTTAATAACTTCCAAAGAATTGAAACTGTCGTTCCCAGAAACTGCATTTCATGCAGAATTACTTTTTTTATACCCGGACATAACCAAATCAGGTTGCGTACGCTGTTAACTAAAGGCCACTTTGTATTACATACGCGGCTAACCAAAAGCCCGGGCAGGTTCAGAGTGGGCTCGGAATACGCTGGGGGCGGACCGAGAGCACGTCCTCTAGACGTGCCGGGCATTCAAGCGACCCTTTAGCGCCATCTCAGTGCGTTGGGCCTTCATCCTAAACGGCCGCCGGATTATCACCGCTGAACACATGGCCCGCACCACCGTTCCCTTCTAGACTTCTTTCAGGAAACGGGAATAAACTTCTTCCTTTGAATCTTTAATGCGTTACAAACTGACGTAAATGAAAAAAATACGCTTAAAATGCGCCTCTACCATGTACGAAGAGAAAAACGATTCCCGGTTTCCCAATTTGTTTAATAAGTTCTTCATTTTTTAAACAGATTGATTGCAAGTTTAATGCACCGGGTATTGTTTAGTAGTAGTGTGATTACCCGTCATTCTGCTATGCCCCTTTTTCTTTTTCCTTCCACTTGAAGCGGAGTCCTTTTTTAGGATCTCATTATTTCATACTAGTTGTCAGTTATTCGTTTGCATGCTATATTACCTAAGTTTTACCGTAGCAGTTCTGCCAAATGTATACAAATCGGGTGGATAATAAAATTGAACTAAAGAAACTTACTAGACGCATTATGGACTCCCGTCCAAATTGCGAAAAAAGAAACCCACAGAAGGACGTGCGCCATCTTAAGCTCCCAAATTTTCACTCGGCTGAATGACTATCTTGCTTAAAAGAGACCCAAATATATAGCGAGATGAGCAATACGGCAAACATAATAGAACAATCCAATGTAAACAAACATTTCAAATGTCAAAATGAAAATTTCATACTCCGAATTTCAAATGTCAATTCCCATTGTAAACTGTATTATTCACGTTGTTATTATCCAGAGTGTCCGCAGGCATGCCCAGTATAAGATGATGGATTAGGAAGATGTTGCTTTACTTAATGTCAGTGTGATATTTCGAAAGAAAACATTCAACACAATTGAATACAACGCATCCCAGCGATTGGTCGCGCGCGGAGCGGTAGTCTAACATTGGCGGGTGAGCCTGGAGCTATTTCTTCCGCTTTCCCCACGTCTTTGTATTATAAACGATTACATGTATATGCAACAACGTCTTCTTAAACGGCATTCCGCTATGTCATCTGACGAGACTTGTGTTATATGTTTTGAATTTTTATGAAACAATTGGTGGCTTCATGGAGTGTGTCAATTGTTTACGATCCATCCAACTATGAAAATAAATACTCTTGTGTTTCTGAAAGAACAATAAATGCATGGGCGCCTCCAAACTTAAGAAATGGTGTTCCCTCAGATGTCGAGGAGGATTCCAGAAGTCATAGTAGAGTCCAATCTCACAACGTTATCTTAACCAGACCCCAGTTCTTTTCTATCAGAAGTAACGCCAGAAAGGGGGCAGCTACATGTTAGGTGCTTAGGGAGTGGCGTTACCACGGACCCCAGCCAGGTGAGTTCACACACCCACCCTCAGGGCACCTGCGTCTGTTTTAATAGGTGTTAAGTGAGTGGCTACATTACGAACACCGAGCCATGTGGGTTAACCTAGCCACGCCTGGCCGTTTGTGACTTAACACGTGTCCGGGATATAGTTGATCTAGGTAGTTGAGCTGAGCCGGGGTATGTTTAAACCCTCTCGGGCTCCCCGCGCGAAGCAATATAATATTTCGGCCCCTGCTTTCCATAGATAGGTGTCCTGTGTGTCCCGCGCCGGAAAATTCAGTAAGTCGCCTCTTCTACCCTCGCCTTCCTTATTTCTGAATTCCCTTTACCTCTTTCTTTTTAACGCATCAACCGTTTCATGGAGCGAAGCCGGTGGCAGTAGCAGCGAAACGGTAGCTAAATTCCCATTGGCGGCGACACGTCATATCAGACGCTTCGCCACGAAAGCCGGCGGGGCCGCTTAAGGTCAAAGCGGACGCGCTTGATAAATAAAACACAAAGAAAAGCACAGCAACGCAGATGCATCGTCACGGAAGCCGTCGTGAAGCCGGCGGATTGCTGTGTGTAGGAATGCTTTCGCATTCCTACAAGTAAGCAGTCTTAAGTGTCTCTGCCGATTTTTGTTTTAAACTACGCTTTATTATTTTTTGTTTTCTTATTTTTAGGCGGCGCGGATCAACTTTGTGTGGAAAGAGGTCCCTTCCCTACAACCACACTCGGGTATCGTGCCTGGGCAGCACTGGCAGAATATTTCGGTCAGTCAAGCCCTTCTTGCTATGGCACATTACCTATGTTGGGCTCCGTGGTGGGCGGTGCACTCCGGCAAAGAATCTTCCATTTGTTGTGGGTTCGAAATTACAACCTCGAGATCGGCATCTGAAAAGAGGACTAACTAAAGTGGTTGGCATTGCCAAAAAGTACCCTTATCTTTTCAATTCCCCGAAGTTTCTTGTCCTGCACTCTAAGGGCAAAAAGCCACGTGTTAAACTTCCACTCTTTTTGGCGTCCAAAGTGCTCAAAAGTGTTTTCGGGGCGATCTTCAGGGCTAAAACGATTGCCTCAGATGACCTTGTCGTTGACATAAATAAAAAAAAGAAGCAAAGGTAATCGCTCCTAGCTCTCAACTTCGTCTCAGACTACAAGGATACTGTAACCCTTCACCGAAAGCGGAAGTCTGTCTTAGATTTGATCTCTAGAGATGACTTGCTTGATTCAACAGATAGAGACCTAGTTGAGAGGCTCTGTGGACATGCATTTGTTGCAGCACGACGCATCACCATACGCCGTGACGGCGTGCAACGCCAAACAAGGCCTGTTATTTAGACCTACGCTTCTACGCCTCTTCCAACTACGGTAAAGGCAGGCTACATTTAGTGCCGTGTCCGGTCTTATGTCCATACCCTAAGAGGTGCTTTAAGTGCCACTGATGGTCGCCCATGGGTCGCGAAACTGCCGGGTTGGCGATACCTCCGCCAAGTGTTTTAGTAATGAGCCTGTCGTTGATGCGTGCGAGAATCATCATCATCATCATTTATTTTCCTTGAGGGCCCGTGGGGCATTATACAAGGGGGTGGCAATAGAACAAAAACAAATAGAACAGTAAACACAATTATAACACTGTAAGCTAGCTAGGTAGGTTAGATAAAGAGAGGGTAATGGCTTCAACAAATTTAGTAGTATCATTAATACAAACGATGTTATGAGGTAGTGAATTCCAATCCTCGATGGCCAATGGTAGTGTGGAAGTCTGGTGAGAAACAGTTGATGATCGAATTGGACGTAATTTAGATAGGTGATCTAGACGCGGGAAAATACGACGGGGAGGTGATAGCAGTGATTCTTTGAGGTGGCTATTGTGATAGAAAATTCGATGGAGGAGAGAAAGGCGTGATACTCGGCGGCGAAGGGAAAGTGAATGAAGGTTAGCTGATTGGCGTAATCCTGATATGCTGGTATATGGTGAGTAGTTGTTATAAATAAAACGAAGGGCTCTGTTTTGGACGGATTCTAGATTCTTTGCAAGGTAGGACTCCCATGGGGACCATATAGATGAGGCGTATTCTAATTTCGATCTTATAAGAGTAGTATACGCTAGTCGTTTTACGGAGGGTGTAGCAAGTTTAAGGTTACGGCGCAAGTATCCGAGAGAACGGTTAGTATCAGAAATAACAGAAGTTATGTGAGTAGTCCATGATATGTTAGAGGTGAGATGAACACCCAGGTACTTATAAGATGAGCATGCTATTATTTGAGTGTTAGAGAGGTAATACGGAAATGGTGTGGCACGCGAGCTGCGGGAAATTGATAGGGATCTACATTTATTGAAGTTTAATGTCATCTGCCATTTTCACACCAATGGATTACAGATTCTAGGTCTTCCTGGAGAGCATGATGATCATGGTTTGAAAGAATGGGTCGGTAAATGACATAATCGTCGGCGAACAGCCGCACAGAAGAAGCGATATTAAGGTGAATGAAACTCAATGCACCGACTGTGATGATAAGCATCCAGAATATTCCCGGTATTGCACCTTATAAAAACAAGAAAAAAAAACATTCTCACCTTAAAATTACTTAGAATATTTCCTACAGTCTAAGAATTAGGGGGAATATAGTGGTACACCCTTTGTCCCATATGTAACACCCCAGAACAACAATTTGACGCTTAGTCCACAGACGTCGGACCGACGAAACCAACTTTTAAGAGGGGCTTGATAGTCGAGCGATACAACACATTAAAATAGCTAATCTACGCATTAAAGGTTACGGTAAGATAATCAAGCTTTTTTTAGTCCTGCTGCAAACAGTGTTTTCTTTCTAGTCTTTGATACGCACATTTGCTATGTGGTACGTTATATCCAACAGCTATCAAGCCGCTAGCACCCACTACATCTAAGAGTGTATATTAGTGCAAACAAGCGCTACTTCTTTGTTTCCAGAGGCTCTTAGGCCCAGGCCGCATGGAGGCGTGCTCCCAATGGTTTGACGCACTCTGGTGGTGCAAACAATCGCAAGGCAGGTGCTTCCTCGTCAGCATCCATCCCGGAGCAGGGGATGGAACCCCCTGCTCCATCGGGTACTTCGACCCCATAAGGCCGAGGTCAACTCACTAGTACCCTTGCTCCCTAGAGGAAGCCCGGGGAGCAATCGACCTCGAAGGGTCAGCTGCCGGAGGCAACAGATTGATCCATGGGTGAAAGTTGGCTGAGGTCCGATGGATGCTTCTCTCTCACAATCGGAGTCCTCTCGGAGAAAGCAAGGTCCGCTTAAAAAAAAAAGAGCACCTCGCATGTAAAGATATATTTTAAATCTTAACAAACGTACAAACGTCTCATTGATTTCACCTCTCGTAGCATATATATACATATATATATATATATTTTTTTTTTATCTAAATGAAACACTGTTACCGTAATATGCAGCGGTATTGCCGCGGCCTTGTCTGATATTTATGACATAAAACACAGACCCTTTGTTGTTTTACCCTTTTTTAACTTCCACTTTGCAGGGTTCCCAAACAAGTGTATGCTATTTGTTTAATATTTTAATCAATATTTAACATCTGGATGCACTACACCTGAATCTCACCTTGGGCATATTATCAGACGGGCCTCTGTTTTTTTTTTTTTTTTGGTCTACTGATCGATTTTTACCGAACTTAAGACAGAGACGCTCTAGTCTGCTTGCGATTTCTCGGGAAACAACACAACTATGGGGAATGAATTGTTTTGCATCTAAAAATAAAATAAAAACGGACTATTTGTCACATTTCCAGCAGTATATATGCTCCACTTGTACGAGATATAAAAAGAGGCTTACAAAAAAAAAGTAAAAATCAAAACAAAAATTAATTTTTATCAAAGCACTTTGAAAACATTATAAGTGCGTCAAGCTTGGTGAAAATACGCGCAGATCACACATTCCCTGTACATTAAGCAATGGGACGACTAGAAGTTAGTGCTAAAAGAGCAAGAATATTATGTGATTTAATTACACAGGGTGTTTAATTTTAATTCTTAAATATTTACTTAAATCAAATTCGCGAATTGTACACAAATTCGGTTAGTGCTGGTGATTTATATGGGCAGGGGGACATAATATAATATTATATAGTTCCTCGCGTAACGTTGAATATTCAACCAAACTTTCATATTTAACTTTTAATTTGTAGAAATAAACATGTGGCTCCAAATATAAACTTGCTGAACGTCGCAAAGAGCTACTCAATAAGACTGTTAAAATTGGGCCTAAAGAACGTGAAAATGCTGGGGAGTGCCAAAGGTACCACTCGTGCAACCTACACAAGGCTAGCTGTGCGACAACGGAGATTACAACCTTGATATCCGTGTTTGCACATTGCTAGCCTTGTCCCCGTTGCACGAGTGGCAACATTGACTTTACCTGAAGTCTGAAAATGATTGATTTATTTGATTTTGATTACAGTTAGTATGTGCGCAAATACAACCATAGGTTTTTTATTATTTATTAAACAGTAATTATCGAGTTTTAGTTATCTAACGTAACGTGAGGATAAATCTGTTATATTTCGCACTTCAGGCCGTATAACTCACCCGCACAAACCGCAGTAGTGTACCTTTCATGAAACAGTTATACAAAAGTGGGTTCAAATTAAAATTAAAACAATGTATATAAACAATATGAAGGTTTAGATAAAACTAAACTGCTGATAAAAATTGCACTTTTAAGTGCTCAATCACCAAACGAGTATCAGCAAATGCAGGCATAAGAAAATCATCTTTGAGGCAATTACCCAGTTTTTGCGTATGTGCAGGTCTGAAATTGAGTTGCATGTAGTAATCAAGTGTTGTTACATTTTAAAATAAATGACACACAATGAGAATAAATTATATAGCTTCTATTACTTTTGTAATTGAAACACGAAAGCGCCCCCGCACTTAAATCCTTAGAGCGAATTTCAAATACATTGCAGGTCTTAGTCATGTGTCAGTAATACAAAACTAGACAATCTACGGGACCCGCTTTATGTCCGCACTAGGCGATGACCACATGCAGAGAGAATCTTTAAGGATCGCCCACGGAAAAGGACTGCCAAATATCACGAGTTTTCGGCAAACCGTCTGACGAGTGTCTAGCTTATGCCTAGTCACTCTAGTTCTTACTAACGGGCATGCCACTAAGTACGGGCAATAAAAGGAACGATGACTCTCTTGTTTAGAGTTGAATTCTGTTTTCCACGGTACGTCTAGTGACGCTGGCAGATTACGGATCACAGGGAGAGGCTTAATAAGTTAATTTCTAGCTTCGTGATTCCTTCTTCGGCGTTGTTACCGTAATCACATTGGCCGCGGAACGATGAGAAAGTGTGCGGGACTCGCCAAACCCGGAGTTCCATAAGATGTTATTTATTAAGTCCCGACAATTTAAGAAACGCATGCCGTTGCATATATTTTCAAGCGTCTTGCTTTGCGAATCGCTCCTCGGCGCACTTCTCTGCAACTAATCTAATCTCGTTATTTGCGTGACGTCACAGGCCACTTATCAGATTGACCAATGCAAATGTTGCTTTAGCGATACAAATATTAATCACAGAGGTGCCTAAAAAAAGCGAGCATACGCCTACACCATACTTTGCGGCTTGGTGTCCTCTAATGAGGACATAAAATTTTTTTTTTTCAGGTTGCCAACGGTTGATAGCACTTGCCGGCTGTTACCAAGATGACATACAAATTCGCTTCAATTCCTACCAACGCCAAGCAGCTGTTTGTAAAGTCAAATAACGATTTCTAGGCAAAAGCTTGTCCGATCAATGAATCTAAATATTTTTTTATGTATTTCGAGCCATGAATAAATTATTAACGATGAAAATTAAAAAAGGGATTTCTTTCAGTTTGTTTTGTTGACGCTCACTATATTTGTCCTGAAATATAGACACCATGCTCCAACTTACACTTGTTAGTGAGCGCGTTGGTAATGGTGTAGGTTTAGAAAGAGTTATATACGTCCCCTGTCTTTACGTATATAACTCTTTCTAAACCTACACCATGCAGCAACACTGTCCTGATTAGGCTTCACGCGTTTTCAACATTTTCTTGGCAAATACACGTTGACTTCTACCGGCTCCAATTTTTTATTGCTCTGCACTATCTTCGGCTGGACGACAATAGTTAAACAAACATTTTCCCTCACAAAGAAAGAAATTGATGCAGTTTGAGACATCACTAATAACCCTGGAGATGGCCTTTACGTCAGCGGTGATGAAGACACGTGATGTCGTCTGCCGCAGCAAAACTTGCAGTAGCAAGACACGCCACATATGTGGACGTTGTGATATCTCTCTTTGCCCCGAGGGCTTTGAAAGGTGAAATGCAGCGGGACACATTCGCGTTCATTATCTACTGCAGGAGGATTTCATTTAGCATTGTAATCAAAAGTGAAATGGTGCTACGCTGTTTGAGACGAAATACACTAATCATTTTGATTTGAAAACAAATTACTATGTAATACTCAAAATAAGATTATCTGACAACTGGAACACATGCTGTACTCAAAAGAGAACACGTCTGTTCAACTTATGCAAATTATATTAAGATATACATCTTTTATTTACTTAACTTATAGTCAAGATGAACGTCCCAGCATAGCACATTTTTATATGGTCATTATAACTCATCCATAAAAGGGTTACGTTGTCAGTGGCGCGATGCCATTGGTCGCCAGCGCTAGGAAGTCAACCAACACCTTTGATTTGTCGCCGACGCTGTTTTCCATGGCCTTGCCATATTGTGACCAACACCTTCAAGAGAACTGAAGGTTCGTTCAAGGCTCCTATGTAAATTCGAAACTTTAAAATTAAGGTACCTTCGAGGGTCCTTCGACAAGTTTGAGAAGCTTAACTAGAAGGAGGTCGTCAGCCTAAGTAAAATTTGCTGATTTAGAGTGTTTCGATGACTCACAGCAAGATTATTTTTGGAAACATGTTCGTTTTTATTAATTATAACGTTAGCAGAGTTTAAGTTAGTTCTATATTTATTTTTATTTCTTGCCAGCTGTTATGTTACCGTCGTTGATAATTTTTTTTTCCGAAAATTGTTTTTGTTGTTTTTCACCACCCTAGTGATAGGAATGTGTGAAAGCATCCGCTGCAGCCCCAGTTGTGTGCTATAGTGTTAAACGTCAAAATCCCTTCATTTCGCACTTATGGATCGTCAGAAAGCAATGCCTCTTGCGGCTGTAAAAAAAATGACTTCTGAATATTCGAGTGAACAAATTCTCGGTGACTAAGCATAAAGGTGATTTATGTGGTGATTTGTGAGTACTCCTTTTTTCTGTTGGTGCTTTAACACAGCGTGTGCGATTCTTCATGGTGGTTACAGCTTGGTGCTCGGTGGTTTACTTACATCTCATCTTACATCATACAATGCATCCAACATGTCTACGGCACATATATTCCAATTGGAAGAACGAGACCTTCTGATCGAGAACGATCAGAAGGTCGTGCGTGCACGTTAAGAATAGTACACAGGGTTTCTGATTTTAGCTGGAACATATTTTTAAAAAGAGTGGATGAGAATTAGACAAGTTTTGTTTTCAACATGTATTTATAAGGCTTGGCGGACATTAGATGAGGGGATCATCGTAACGTTAAGTTAACTAGTGAAGTAAAATATTATAATAAACTTTTAAGTATTGGTTTTAAGGGTCATGATGAAATTGCCAAATTTATGGCAATTACTCTGAGAGACCAGACGATTTTAAATAATTCGCAAAAAAGTGATTTATATATTTCAGTCGATCACCTCTCGCACTTTTTCGCCTGATTTAAAAGTTCCGCGCAAAATGTGCGCCTCAAGCTCTCTCCCAAATGACGCTTGGAAGAGTGTCGTTGTCGTTTAAGTCACATCGGCGCTTTTACGGCAGCCTTTCTTTGGTGGGTGAGCCGACGACTCAAGTGACGACGTTACCTAAAGAAATATATCAGTCTTCCAACCGTCATAACAGGAAAAAATAGCGCGTTCTTTTTGCATGCCACTTTTATAGGCGAAAAAACGCGAAACTTGATTGAAAAAAAATGTAAAAACATTATATTTTCACTAATTTGTTTTTTAAATTGGTCTGTCGTGCACTAGTATTTGCCGTCAATTCTGCAACTCTAACATTATCACGGAACTAATATTTTTTTTAATTATTTAATTGCAGCGTTTTTCCTGTTTGTACTTCCTTTAGTCCCCGTTTACTGTACGCTGTTTTAATTTTTGGTCAGTGTGAACCAACTAACTCACATCGCCACCCTTATTTAAAAGATAATTAAGAGATTTTAGTTAATTAGTTAACTGACCTTGACGACTTTCCCCTCACCTAATGTCTTCCGCGCCTAATAACAGGTGGGAGGACGGCATTCGTCTAAATCTCATCCAACTTTAAATTAAAAAAAAGTTGTTCGATTTAAAATTAAGCCACCAGTATATTCAGGTTAAACAGAGAAACCGGAATGGCGTATCTACACATCGAGACTGACTGAAAAGCACTCAACAACAAACCCTGAGTTGTTTTCTACTGCGTATCTTTACATGGTTATAACCAAATTTAATACTCAAAGCGAACCCAGTCCAGTATTAGGAGCGAAGAACTTGTCTCATTATACCTAGCTTGAAAACACAAAACGCGAAGACCTAATATTGTCGTCAGCGTCGGACAGTTGGCAACTAAAGCGGCTTAATTTCGAAGCACAGGATTTTAACTTCAACATCGCGATTTTCATTTTACAGCTTCAGATGCTTTGGGCTCTTCCCGCCATAGGAAATAACGTCCGTTTTCGTTGCAGTAGTGAACGTACTAGTAGTTTTCTTAGTTGGGCGTAGACTGTCCCTCGTCATATCATAGAATGCTTGAAGAGAATCGCCCTCCACCGCGGTGTTCTAAAGATTCAATCCTGGGTCAGCCACGTGTGAAGCGGGGGCGTTCCCACGCGTTACTATGCCTTACCTTGTTATTTACATTAAAAAAAAAAAACACACAGTGCTTATGAGCCGCGTGTAGTGCAAGAAAGATCAAGCAAGATGGTCACAATTGCTGTGATGTGGCGATATATTTTTTTAAATTATTATTCTTAAGTAAATTCAAATTTAATCGGAGCTAATTGTGGTAATTGAAAAGCTTACTGTTAGGTGGCTTAAACCGCCGAACTATTCATGCATCTTTAGATATATTGTCGCATCATGCCACTTGTCACGTCTTGTTATGCCTCCCATGACGTCACCTTACGCCATTTGGTCCAATACCCCCTAGAAGAAAAGGCCTACACTCCCCCCCCCCCCCCTCCGCCCCAAACGTCATCACTACCCTACCGTAAATTCGATGATACATTTTCACTTGAGGAAGAAAACGAGAAAGGACGGACAAACACAAACTTCTTCCTCAAGTTTAACTATCCCTACCAACCCACTTGTTCTGTCCCTAACTTTTCACTATCTGGATAATGGAACTGAGAATCTAACTGAAATTGTATCTGGAAACCTGATATCCAGATTGTACACAAAAGAATAATTTTTGAAATCCTGATATCGATACAAGACCTAGATAGATTTTCCTAGTTCTGTAATTCAGATAGAGAAAAGTAATTCTTTGATTTTCGGCAGGGTAGTTACTCCACGCAGCGCCAACTAGCTCGCGCCTTGCAGCGTTTCACAGCAAGCGCGAAGCCACCGAGCTTCGGCGTGTGTTCCGCTTGGGGCGCGCGCTCTGCCATCGCTCGCCCGCGCTATGAAGTCAAACTAATATCTTCGATTTGTCGCCGACACTCAATCCCGTGGCCTTGCTGTTGTGTGATCAACATCAACATGAGCAAACAAGGTCTGTTTAGGGCTGCCACGTAAATTTACACCTTTTAATGTAAGGTACCTCCGCAGGCCCTTCGACAGGATAGAGAAGTTTCACGTGAGTGAAATCGTCACCCTACCTACAATTTGCCGATTTAAAGGTTTTTGATGACGCTTAGAAAGATTATATTTGGAACACTGTTTATTTTCAATAATTAAAAAAGTGAGTCAGTAAATTTTAAATTTCTTATAACTTTTTTTTTCTTACAAGCTTTGATGTCGCCGTCGTCAATAGATTGTTGCCGAGGAGATTTGTTTGCTTCTCAACCATGCCATTGATATGAACGTTTGAAGGCATTCTCTCAAATCCCTGTGATCTGCTATATTTTTTATGTCAAAATGACTTAATTCTGCCCTTTCGGATAGTCAGAAAACCATGACTTTTGTGGCTGTCAGAGAAAAATGACCTTTCTCAATCTTTGAGTAAACAAGTTCTCGGTGACCAAGCATAAAGGTCATTGATGTGGGTATTTGAGTGTACTACTTGTTTAAGTTGATGTGTTTACACACCGTGTTCGATTCTTTATGATAGCTGCATCGTGGTGCTCGGTGCTTTACTGACGTGCCATTTTGCGTTATACAATACATCCAACATGCCACAGCACCGAAACTCTAACCGGAAGAGCAAGTGTACTCAGAAGGTCGTGTGTGCACGACACGAGCGATATACAAGGTGTTTGATCTTAATTCCAACATAATTTTGAACAAAATAAAGGATAAGAGTTCGACGAGTTATGTCTTCATCTTGTATTTATAAGGCTTGGTGGACATGGAATGAGGGAATAGCCGTCAAGTTCAAGCTGACTATTTAACTTAATAGCTTTAGATATTTCATAGCAATTCATATTCGAGATCAAATAAGTTTACATTAAATACAAAAAGGCTACCAATTTAGATGAATGAATTTATCACTCCTCGCGCTTTTTCGACCGATCTTAAAATTCTGCGGAAAAATGCTAAAAGAGCGCATGAAGCCCTGCCTAGAATGGCGCTTGGAAGACTGACGTAGTCGTTTAAACGTCGTCAGTATCTCGACAGCGTTTCCTTGATGAGTGTGAAGACGACATAAGTGACGACGTGACCTAAAACAATACGCCACTCTTCCAAGCGTCATTGTAGGCAGGTGCTTTTTTTTTTGCGTCGGCAATTTTTAAATCGGGCAAAAAAAAAAAAAAACACGAAAGTTGATCGAAAAATATTTAAGATCATTGCATGTTCATACATCTCATAAATCACTCTGGCTTGTACTAGTAAGAACCGTCGATACTGCAATTCTAACATTGCCCTAGAAATCAATATACCAAAAGTTAATAATAAAGAGATTTTAGTTATTTAGTCTACCCAAGCAGCACAGATCTTGGCCAAGCAATGGCCACTCTCTGGCGATGGTCTTTTGGCCAATGGCCATAGAGTGGCCATTCAATGGCCAATGCTTGGCCGATGGCTGACGGTCAGTGGCCATTGGCCAATGGCCAGATAAAGGCCAGTCACCGGCCAGTCTCTGGCCACTCTCTGGCCACTTGGCCAAGGCCCATTGCCAGCCATTGGCCAATGACTGGCCAACTCTGTGCTGCTTGGGTATTTACCCTTATGATTTTTTTTTCTCATATAATGTGTCACGAGCTTAAAAACACGTGGTGAAGTCGGCACTCGTCTAACTCTCCGCCGCCTTAAAGAATATGGTTGGAAATTGGAATAAACTTTAAAAAAGCAGTGCATTCAGCTTAAACACAGAAACGTGTGTGTCATATCTGAACACCGAGACCGACTCGAAAGCACTCAAGAACACAGTATGATGGGTTTATTTCTTTATATAGTTGTTTTTTCTTCAATTCAAATTTAGTACTCAGAACGTACACTGTTGAGTATTATGAACAAAAAAACGTGTATCACTATGCCTAGCATCTAAACACATAAAGCGAAGACCTAAGATTGCCGTCAGCGTGGCACACTTCGCAGCTGACGGGGCTTAATTTCGATGCGTGCGATTCGCACTTCATCATCGAGGGATTTCAAATTCGAACCCCGCGAGTGTTGACTCTTTCGCTTTGTGCTCTGAGTAATCCATCAACATCCTCCGATTGGTGAGCCATCCAGGAAAAATATTGACTTCACCTTGCTCCAAATAGTTCCATCCTCATTTTGACACCAACGTGTGAAAATGAAGATGGAATTAACGACAATCTTCATCTCCGCGGCGGCGGCGGTGCCGTTAAGCCTCGTTGAGCTTCCTGCCTGGCGCGGCGCTCCGCTATAACGGACGCCGCGTCGGCGGCATCAAGGCAGCCACCCCCACCTGCAGCATCACTCTCCGAACAACACTCAGACGCCGCAAATATCGACTCCTACTCAAACTAGGCTCCCCTCCCCTTCCCCCGAAAATCTTCATCCAGACACGGATCACGGTCGATAACGCCTGGCAAACACCGAAAACAAAGCCTCGTACCTTGATCACACCATTGTGGTACGTCTCCACATCATTGTGATAGGAGTCCCCCACACCCTCCGCTTGAAATACATGAAAATGTCCGCATCCCTATCCGCCTTCATTTCAGCTGCGGCACTTTCACCCCGAGCATGTCAGGACCTGACAATACAAACTCGCTTGCCACAAAAAACCGTAAAGCGTCCTTCTCAAAAGTACCTATAAATACAAAGCACAACAACTCACACAAGTCGGCGACATAAGAACCAATAATCACCTCCAACAAATCACATCCTATCTTACCACACCACTTAACTCATGCAAAGGTGTTATACAAGGTTTCGAAGTCGGTTTTTTCTCCGATAAATTAGTGGCCTTTATGGAAGGATATCAAGCCACCATTATCACGGCATGAACGATGGGGTCCACTGAGTCAGTCATCCAACCCTTCGAAGGCACCACAGCTCCCCACACCGCCCTCTTCAGACGAGTAGCAGCCCTGTCCCTCATCAACCAAAAGCCACAAAATCCGAACGCTGCAGAGTCTACGGGCACCGCACCGTTAGTTGCCACAGGCGTCGACATTACAACAACAGTAAGCCCCCCATCCATGCACCTCTTGTTGCTACCATTGCGACAGTGAACACCCCTCATTTAATCCAGCACGCCAAGTCCAACAAAACATAGACAAAGATAACATAATGCAGCGTACAACCAGCTACTCCATCTCCGGTAAACCCTGCCGAGAGTCACACCACGGTCCTCATCGTCCCCCATACAAAATTATCGGTACCGACGCACACAGCACTGCTCACAATGACACGCAGAAACCAAGAGGCGCCCCGAGATTACCAACAGTCCGGGCAACCACACCAAACCATCCAAATTGAAACATTGACACTCGAGCCAACGCCAAGCTTCACCCGTACGGCAGAATGGACACGACAATTTCTACCACCTAAACCACCGGCACACCAACCAAGCCAGCATACCACCTAATGGCCAACTCTCCGACCAGATACCCTACCGTGGCCAGCCAGCCATCTTACAACAGAGGCTTCAGCATGGCGGCTGGCGTCTTCGCTACCGGAAGCAGAACTCCCGAGAACAGTGTCACTACCATACCTCGGCATTCTCACTCATGAGTGCGATCACTCACAATCACTCACGCTCACCATCAGATTTGAGGTGATCGTGAGTAAGGCCGCGAGTCTCTAAAAATTGTGAGTGTGAGTGTGAGTGTGATCGTGAGTTACGTGAACTTATGAGTGTGAGTGTGAGTGTGAGTCCTGAGAACTGCTGAGCGTGAGTCTGATCGCGAGTGTGATCGCGAGTTCTGAGAACTAATGAGTGTGAGTGCGAGTGTGAGCCCTGCGAACTCATGAGCGTGAGTTTTATCGTGAGTGTGATTGTGAGTTCTTAAAACTCTTTGAGTGTGAGTGCGAGTGCGAGCCCTACGAACTCATGAACGTGAGTTTGACCGTGAGTGTGATTGTTAGTTCTTAAAACTCTAGAGTGTGAGTGTGAGCTTGAGCGCTAAGTGAAGTACTCATGAGTGTGATTGTGAGTTTCGAGGCTCATGAGCATGAGCCTGAATCAAGACGTGAGTCTTTGGGTGGATATGAGTCCGGTGACCGCATTAGTCTACGTGATGGCGTGAGCCTGAGGACCATGGCCATGATGAGTCGCGGTGAGCGCTGGTATATTCATAGCTGGGTTGGTCACGTGAGCTCCCGGGCCGTCTTAGTGGGCGACGAGACTCTCGCTTCGCAACTACTGCGTGGGGTTCGGGCCTTCAGGGTTGGTTTGGGTGTCGCTCGCCTGCTCCTTCGCCATGTGAACGCGCCGGTTCCTGCGGAGGGCGGAGGAGGGGGGGGGGGGTGCTTGTTCTTGCAGGCTCCTCCTTGCCAGCGCCCTCCGCAATGTCTCAACCAGCTGTAGAGGGCAGAGGGGGTATGAGGAAAAAGGGGGGGGGGGGTCGCTTTCGTTTCTCCTCGGCGTTCGCTCTTCGCTTCACGGTAGACTGCGAGACGCCAACGGACTGACGGAGCCTCGAGGCGGCGCGGTAACGTCGGAGTTGGGGAAGCGCTCCAAACGGCTAGCGCTCCTCTCTCTCTGGCATAGAAAGGTTCGTGTGTATTTCGGTTCCTGTTGTCAAGTTGGTGTCAGTGGGCACAGAATTTTATGATTGCGTCAACTATAACGTTCGCACAGCTGCAATAAAATTAAATGACTCGCATGATCCTCATCAGCACCCGGAATTTTATTTCTCCGCGCACCTCAACGTACCTTTCGCAATGAGTCATCACTCAGGAAGTGCGACAAAGGCGGTGTCATGATCGATCGAAGCTTCGAGTGAGGTCTTTCACATTGTGCGATATCATGCTTTTAAGTGTTGTTTGGGGCAAGATGGCGCAAGTGCATGACAGCCACCCGGCAATGGCCAGGCAGCGCCACGAGAGTGCTGCATTCGGCGCCACAAGCGGAGGGGTCTCTCTTAATGGGTCGGCCAGTGGCTAGTCTGCCCGTCGGGCCGTGGCGAGCGGCGACGAACCCGATTTCAGCAGTCCCCGTGTGCACGTGCGCGCCATGTCCCTTTTTATTTTATGCGTTTTTTTAAGACCATCGGGAGCCTTGATAGGTCCAAGTGTTGAGAGCATAATCTGGAGCTGTCATTTGGACGCCTGTTTGAACTGTCTTCGTGCGCTTGCGGCGTCGTTCTATAATAATCGCCGCCCGATCGGTCTGTGCTTCGCTCGCCTCCCAGGAAGTGACACAACGCAACGAGAAGGCAGCGAATGGGTTTACTGTACTTCCCGGTTGCCCGTCTTCGAGAGCCGGCAGTCCGGACCCGCCGACCTAGTTGTCGCCCGTCGTTCATAGCTGGCAGTCGGAGTCCGTGTCCACGCCTGCGGATCGTCCTTCCCACGCACTGCGTACGCTAGCTGTTCCGGGCTATCACAGACAGAGTTTCGCTGCAGAACCACTCCTGGATCGCAATGGACTAGGCCGGTAAGGCCAGGCTCGCCGTTTCCGCCGGTCCTGATCCGAAGCTCGCTGGTGGAACGCTCCGGGGACCGACATGGGCCGGACCAGCCAGAACGGCTCTATCGTTCCTGCCCGGCCCCAGCCTCGTGCAGCACGCTCTTCC
The DNA here is from genome assembly GCF_016920785.2 of Ixodes scapularis. NCBI lineage: Eukaryota > Metazoa > Arthropoda > Arachnida > Ixodida > Ixodidae > Ixodes > Ixodes scapularis. Next base: position 138,591,640 of record NW_024609879.1, on the reverse strand, counting down.
TCTTTCCTCGCCGGCTGGCCCCCGCTCGCTCTTTGCTCGACCGTCCTCTTCTTCTCCCGACGCCCCCACGACACTAGAATAAAATGTGGGTAATTAGAACCAAACTCTCCGTGCTAGAGAACAGTGCACAAGTCTGGCGACAGGCAAAAAAGTGTGCGTGTGAGAAGGATATTTACGCTTCGCATGAGCTTTTTCTAGAAAACAAAAATTGCATACTGTTTTCTGCACGCCGTCACATTTGTTACCAGACTCAGCATTAAATTTGGTAGCCGAAACAAACAAAAATTTGTTCTACGAAAATCCACTATTTAAAAACTTGCATGCTTAAAAGGTTTTGGTTGCGACCGCGCGTGCCGAACGGCGCGCGCGGTCGCAACCAAATGCACGCCTATAACTACGAGTGCCGGAACAGGTCAAGGGCACCTCGCTTGAAGACCTGATCGCCTGATTCTCGACGTCAAAGTGAAGCAACAATCGGCCCAATTTTTCCTACTGTATTCCTCTAAATGGTTTGTCTCAGAGACTCGTAAAAAAACTAGTATAAATACGTTATTTTGCAAAAGGGGTCTGTCAGACCACTTTTCAAGCCTGCACATCTATTTTCGTTCACTTCAACAATTAATGTAAAATTCACTTACTTGATGCATCGCACTCCAGTAATCCACTTTGTCGCCGTGTCGCTTCCCAAGGTCTTAAAAGGAAGCGGTAAAGTCTGACGCTTGGGTCACCTGCACGACCGTGGCAGTCTTTCACGCAGCAATAGCGGCGTTTATTTTTGGGGAAACTCAAGGCTTAGCAGAGACGTCACAGGAACCCGGAAAGGTCATAGAGACGTGAAGTTGAGACTTAATTTTATGAAAAAACAGTTCTAAAAAGGCTCACGCCGATCCAAAGTGCCACGTTCACACGTGGTTTCTAAATGCACCCGCCCACAGTCCTCGCGACCCAGGCCGTCCTGGATTATCCAATTTGTTTTATTTTTCAGTCGCTAGATGGCGCAACGTGTCGTGCCAACTTCCAAGCTGCATTGCTGGTTGCCTATGGGCACACTTAGCAAACTGTGGAAGCTACGACTCAGTGGGCCAATTAGAGCGTCGCATAGAGACAAGTGGCATCTAGAATGGACGCCTGTGAGACGCTGCCATGTGTCTTACTCCAATAAATCTACTGGCTCATCGGGATTCGCAGAATTCGCCGTGTGCCGTGTGCCTTCGGTGACGGAGGCGCGCAGTGGCCGCAACGTCGCGGCGCCTGCCCCACGGCCACGGCCGGGTCGGCGCGCCGGCTGGACGCGACTCCGAGGCGCCGATTGCCCGGGCTTCTCGGGCTTCGTGCGTGAAGCTGTGCTCTCCTTGGCCGTTGTTTATTCATGTTTCTTTTTTACGTTGTTATGGTCGAATGCATAGGTCCTCAGAGTGAGGCAAGGATTTCTTGTAAAACAAAAATAATATATCTGATAACCAACTTTTTACAATTCAATTCTGAAACACTTCTTATCGTTGGAAGGCATATCACACATATCGCGATGATTCAAGCCCGTAATGAATTTTTGCAATGGTGTAGCGGACGGCAAGATTTTTCAGCGGGTCGTTGAAGTGCGCTACTGCGTTGAATGAACACTTGTTAACCGAGCGACTGAGAATCTGTCTCGAACCGATGGTTACAGAAAGGCCGCGGGTTTGATAATTATGCAACATAAATTATAATATATCTTGTGAATGTGCAACTAAATGTTCGGAGAAACCGTTTGTCATCATTTCCGCGAGTTATGGAAAAAAAAAACAAAAAAAATAACACTCAACTTCAAGTTTCCGAATGTGCTGCTAATTTCCGGGAACTTAATGCGCGAAATAATGCTAAATATTGTATTTAAAAAAACCGCCAAGTTCGATTTTGATATAGGCGGACATTGTGCCCGGGAAGACACCTTCGATATTTTATTTTACAATTAGAATAGGATTCAGGCAATGTTGACAGAGTCATAACCTGTAGTGACGCTTGTGTGCCGAACAAATCACTTAATACCCCGCCAGTATTTCTACCCGTGGCGACACCTCGAAAAGGCGAGGAGACCGATTTTCCGTGACGTTCAAGCGTACCATCAGAGTAGGCTCGTAAAGGCCGGTTCACACATCTGCGTTCCGAACTACAGGAACGACAGAAACGACATGAACGACATGACACCGGGACAACCGTGACACATGATTGCTTGACAAAGCTGCTCATTGCATTATCTGTCACGCTCTGCAGTACGAACATAATCGTCCCCTTTGTCATGTCGTTCGTGTTGTTTCTGTCGTTTCTGTCGCTCGAAACGCAGATTTGTGAACCGGGCTTGGGATAATAGACCGACCTCATCGCTAGTTTCGCAATGCCTCCTCTGTCGCAATGAATTGCGGGAACTGTGGTCTTTCCGCACGAGGGTAAACGCCACGGTAGTGCACGAGACGAGCCGTCTCGTGCACTACCGCTGCCTCCTGTGAAGTACAACTATGGCTGCGTCACACACGCTCTAGACGATTGGTGAGATCGGTCTATTGGTCAAAGCCAACGTTGGTCAAAGCGAACGGCGAGCTCTCGTTTTCTTTCTTTGTCGGGGGGTGTTTACAGATATTGCGTTTTCCTGGTTGATAACAATAAACTATTGATATGTTGGGCCTGAAATATTCGCTAGAGTACACACGGATGAGCACTATATAAATAGGATTACGCTTCCAGCGAGAGCTCGCGCACGTAGAATCGGTCAGCTGCCCTATGGCAAAGAAGACGACGTAGGTGATTGAGGAGTTTCAGCGACGATGTCACCGCCCTGGCGGCCGGTCGCCGAAAGAGAAAGAGGGGGATAGGTTAGCTGGGCGTTGGCTTTGTGTAAATGCGTTGGCCACGAACGTAGGCTTATAAACTTCGGCAGCAAGAATATTACGCGGCTCTAGTGTTCCGGTACGAGCAACAGAGCTGACACGATCTGTTACGACTAGCTACGACCACCCGCCGCAGCGATGCAGACGTCGAAGGAGCGCAACCGCAGTCAGTCGCCCTCGCCCGACGCAGATCGTTTGGCATTCACGGCTTTCCGCCCCGGATTCTTCGCTTGTACTTGGAACCGAGTTTTATTTCCTGTGCTTGTGTATGTGCTCAGTGGTTGGATATGGACCTCATAGAGCAGTTCTTCAGACTCAACAGCGACTCAAAGTTGACGGCGGAGGGGCTTGCAGCAACGCTTTCGTTTGGTGCACGGGTGTGACGACTACACGGGTAAAATTTAAGATAGCTGCTAGCATGGCGGGCCATAGTTGCTTTATGTTGACACGATTTTAAGTTTAAGTACTCCGTGCGAAGGCGAATGTATCGCGTTCCTAATCCACCTTTGTTTTTGCTGTTGTTTTTATCACGCACGATCGACTACTGAGCAAATGCTTCTGTACCGATCACGGAGTGACTGTCTTCGGCCTTACATTGCGGAACGCCCAATAAAAAGTAATGTTCGTTCGGCGAGAAAGCTTCCCTTTCGAGGGTCCTTCTTTGATTGATTGATAATTTCTCCCGTATCTAGGTGCTTTAATCAACACGATCGATTAAGTTTGCTTCCCTAATTAAGACATTTTGCTGCCACACGCGGCACTAATGTTTGGCACGATGTATGCCACAAATGGTATTGTGAACTGGTTTACTTCCAAAGCTAAAAGTGTAACAGGTGGGACCATTCAGTTTGCTAAAAATGTGATGATACGAGAATTTCGTCTACAGCATAAGCTTTCCAGATCTAGAATGGGTGTGCTGGTGGCTACAGCCTCAAGGTTTTTAATGGACCAAATGGGTGATTACACGGCAATAATGCGGTGGAAAACTGCCCATTGACTCGGTGAGTTTTGATTGTGACCATTGGTGTGCTGTTGGCAAATTCAGTAATGGCACGCCTTCTCCCTGACCATCTGGCTTTAAGGAACATCGTGTCTAGATGTGCTTAAATATGTTTATTTCAAGGTTCAGTAGACCCCTCTGCATCATTACAGGAAGGCAGTCTCAAGCCGCAACAAACAGTGGGGAATATACAATGCATGATAACAGGCAGTGCCCAGGCGTTTAGTCCGCAGAAGCCAATTTGAGCCTAAAAATGTTTTTTTTTTTTAGATAGTTTGCATTTGGTGTATACTCCGCAGGGCCTGGTTTCCGCGACCAGTGCATAGTCCACCAAGCTGGTGCGTTGTGTCTTCGTGCTTTTTTTCCTGGGTGGCATTTTCTTCGCAAGTTCTTCGGCGAATGCTATTGAGCCTGAAGAACTGCTCTTGAGGCCCATATTCAGCCACTGAGCACAGACACAAGCACAGAAAATAACACTTGGTTCCAAGTACAAACGAAGCACCTGGGCGGAAAGCCGTGAATGTCAAACGAGCAGCGTCGGGTGACGGCGACTGACTGCGGTGCACCCCTTCGACGCCTGCATCGCTGCGGTGTGTGGTCGTAGCTAGTCGTAGCGAGATGATCTTCACTTCAAACAAGAAATCTTGCCATACCCTAGTCATGATATGGGTGCAAGTGTTCGACGACGTGGGCTCTCTCACGTTGGTGCAGTTGTCATCAAGAAAGGTGCATATCAACAATGTTTGGCGTTTGGGGCTGAAACTATGACGCATACTTTATCTAAACCTAAATTTATCGGTCTGCGGCTACAAACATTTTCGTTGACATTGCTTAGATGATGTAACCATTCAGGCCTCGCATTAAATGGTGTTGCGAACTCTTCGGTTGTTTATGAAAACCTATTTTTGCCCTAATAAAATACATTTTCAAAAGGTCAGTGCCTTCTGCTGATACATATCTTTCAATTTAAAATGCAGAGGCAAAAGAAAATTAACTGTGTACATCTACCACTTAGCATAAGCACCTTTTGCCATTCATTCTTGAGCACACTCAAATATCAGCTTAGGTTGCTCTTGTTTCAGAAGCTTTGCCCTCTTTTGTAAAAAGAAAAAAAAAAGTAAAAAAAGCTTTACCTTTGTTCTCCTTCTGGCATTTAATACAGACTTGTTTATTTTGCAGATCACTCACAGCAGATACCACCGTGGTACATACAACTCGAACGGCCGATGAGACTATTGCTATTACAATAAAGCTTTGCACAAGAGCCAAAAGGAGGCTTGTAGGGGTGCACAAGCACATCGAAATGAGATTGGCGCTTCCGGGGCTTGCTTACATTATGCATAAAAACAGGACGATCGGCAACCAGCTGATCGCAATATAACTCCCAGGATACCGATGTTTCCATACATAGAACGCAGGATAAAGACCTCAGTCGTCCCTTGTATGCTGTAGCTGTCATACTTTCCATCCAACCGCTTTTTAGCACAATTAACTAGAACAACCGAAGAGTTCGCAACACCGTTTAATGCGAGGCCTGAATGGTTACTTCATCTAAGCAACGTCAACGAAAATGTTTGTAGCCGCAGACCGATAAGTTTAGTTTTAGATAAAGTACGCGTCAAAGTTTCAACGCGCCAACATTGTTGATGTGCACCTTTCTTTGAACCCAAGTACATTCGGTTCAACTTGAGAACAGCTGCACCAGCGTGAAAGCTCACGTCGAACACTTGCACACATATCTTGACTATGGCAAGATTGCTTGCCTTCGACTGGCTTGAACACTTCATTTGTAGCATCGCGGTAGGTCTTGGTTGAAGCGATGATCGTCTCGCACACGTAAACAAACAGAGAACAGCACGCTTTGCTTAATTTATACGCTACCGATCTACGGGCGTCGCAAATCTATCCCCCTCTTTTCCGCCATGTTCGATCGATCGGAGCGCCCCCTATATTCGCTCAAACTCCTTCTGCTCCGACTCTATAACAATGCAAATACCTCGTTCATTGGACTTTTAAAGACTACCGAAACCGACAGATTAACGTCTACGTCACTACCTATTTCGGAACACTTGCCAAACGTCAGTTTTGGAATTTCGCGTGCATTACTGGGCACAAAATAAGCCTCACATGTCGCTACAAAAAATGAGCGGTATACTAAGCCACCACTGCGTCGCGAAAAACTCCTTTTAGAAAAAGTTTGGAATGATTCAGCATCTGGCGAGCGTCAAGTGTGCACGCGGCCAAAAGCACGACAGAAAGCAACAATTACGTCCGACCGTCTGGCTGCCGAGCGCCGAGCCTCAGCTTCCCCTCCCCCCCCCCCCCCCCCCTTATAGGGCACGCTCCTTTCGTAAACAAATATCCGCTAGACAGGCCGAGCACGCGGCCAAACGGCCATACGTGAGCAAAAGGCCGCCGCGCCGCACGCACCACTCCAGCAAGGTAAGCGACGAAAGCGCACAGCCAACACCACGCACAGCACACTGCAATGCATGCGTACAAAGAGTGAGGAGCATTTGCGCTTGCGCCACTTGCGCCACTTGCGCCCTGTCCGAAGCGGACACCGTAGTGCGCTGCGAACACGCGAAGAACGCATGACGTCAAGGAGCCAACGCCGCGTCGATGAAAGAGAGAGAAAGAGAAATGTCGTTAGACGTACGAGTAAAACAAAACGAACAAAAAAAGTGTCGACGAAATGTAGTAATATGGTGGCTGAGTAATAAGCTCTGTCGAGCATCGAATGTCGAAGAAACGATCTTCGGATGACACATCGATGAAACAAATGTCGAAGAAACGATCTGCCGATGAAACATCGCAGTGTCGATGAAACAATCTGTCTATGAAACCTTGTTCGACGAACTGATTGCCCATTATAAAACTGCGCGTCAAGAATGACGCGGTTTGCCGCATGAAAAGTGGCGCGCCCTACATGATCGAGAGCGCGACAAAGAACCACATGGGGACGACCGCAAACCCCCAAACCACTCCAAACCAAACCAAGCAAAGTCATGCCAAAGTCAAACCAATCCAAACGAAATCAATTCAAGGACGGCTGCATGTATCGAGATAATGAATGCTGACAGTATTTTATAAAGGCCGAGATGACTGAAAAACAATGCCAGCCGATGATTTTCCTTAAATCGCAGCCTACTCCGGCAAGCACGGTCGATCAACAAAATCAGAAGCAACTCAAGTGAGAAGAAAACTCGGCCACCGCGGCCTCTGTTCATAGAATAGCATACGACTGACAGACACCACTGTCAACAGGGATTATGGTGAGATTTCAAACCGTCGTCACGTGCAACCACCCTACCTAATATAACCGTTCTCTCCCCCCCCCCCCCCCCCACACACACACACAAAAAAAGATGGGTCGATGCCCATATGTTTACTATATATAAATTCTGCATAAACTTCCGTAGAAGTACCTGTGGGTGGCACAAGAAAAGAAACGGAGGTGATATATGTAGTAGTTGTTTACCTGTGTACAAATGAGCGAGGTATGCACAGCGAGGCGATGTTCTAATCACTGCGACATTGTCTGTGTAACCTGTTGGAAGGCGCGTTTCTGTTTTCCCGCCGCCCTTGTCAGCAGGCGAAAGTTAAACGCACCCACTTTAGTCAGCTTGCATTTAGTTTCTTTCGTAATTCATCCAGGTTTACGAAATTTGGTAGAAATGTGCGGAGCATAAACATTAACATAGTACATTTCTTTCAAATTGGATTAGTGGCTCAGAAGTTTCCCCGCCGCACGACTCACGCGAAGACAAACCAAAGGTTTGAGAGAAACAAAAGAAAAGCACAAAGAAAGAAACCGGCAAGCGTGATGACCTGTGAGTGTGAGGACATATGAGTGTGATGAGCGTGAAGACCTGTGTGAGGACCGTGAGGACCTGTGTGAGTGTGAGGACCGTGAGGACCTGCGAGTGTGAGGACCGTGAGGAGCTGTGAGTGTGAGGACCTGTGAGTGTGATGAGCATGATGACCTGTAACAGTGAGGACCGTGAGGAGCTGAGAGTGTGAGTGCCGTGAGGACCGTGATGACCTGTGAATATGAGGACCGTGAGGATCTGTGAGTGTGATGACCTGTGAGTGTGAGGACCGTGAGGAACTGTGAGTGTGATGACCTGTGAGTCTGATGATTCGTGATGACCTGTGAGCGTGATGACCGTGATGATCTGTGAGCGTGACGACCGTGATGATGACGGCGAGTGAGTTTTGGTTTTGCGTTGAGCCGTGAGGGTGAGTCCGGGTGATGATCCTATTTTGAATAAATCGTGATCGTGAGTGGGCGTGAGTTCTGATTGAGGAAAAAATAGTGATCGTGAGTTTGAGTGAGGACAGCTTAAAATGCCGACCTATGGTCACTACCGACGTTACCAGCTACTCCTGCTTTTAGTTCACCTTTCCTCCATTACTCCTTCGTCCCCCCATCCATATATCTCCCCATTATCATTAACGCATTGACAAGAAATTAGCGTTAATCAAGGAACGAATGGCCCCATGTGAGCAACAGATCGCTCAACTCACCCAACGCATGATGAACCTGAAAAAATGGTGTCAAACATCTTGGGCATGGTCGACCCCCTTGTTTCCCCCTTTGATGAGATCACAAAGGTGATCTATTTTCTAGAAACGTTAGTCGCGCTCACATTAACACCCATGCCCATGGAGGCTCTGTCTCAATCCCTTAAAAAAACCCGATCCTCCGAATCCACAGAATAGAGTGCAATAGACCTTCCCAACAACCCCCTCCCACCTCCGACCTAACCATAACACCGTAATGGTAAAATGTACTGGGTGCCTTTTCATACAATGAAACTGCGGGAGTATCAAAACCAATCGTACTTCTCTTTAATAATGGCTTCTTTCGGCTTCTCTGGATATTACGCTACGTGGTAAATCTTCCGGCTACCGAGTTGTGCATGCCAACCCTAACGAGGCTTCCCAAGTATTCACATACATCCGGTGAAATCTCCAACACTAGCTGCTGGACATCCCCTAAGAACTTTCACGTAATCTACTAGCATGTGCTTAATATCCCTCTCTCACTGGGAAACACACCTGTTTTTTTTCTTGTTTTTTTTCAACTTTTACAATCCCCCTAAACAGCATCGTTTAATCAAGCCCCTCTTTGACTTCGCTGCGGAATTGACATCCACATGCGAGGTCCTCCTGGGCGGAGATTTTTAATGCATCGAACGTTATCTGAGAATATCGGTCCACCCTCCGCCCAAGAAAAATTTTAGATTTTTCAATTTTACAGCACCATTTCGTCATTTTGAACAGCGCCGACATCCCGGCAAGAGAGGGCACTGGTCGGCAACAATCTACTTCTCCGGACCTCACATTGCTCCAGGGTCGAATTGAAGGCACCTGGACCTACACCCGTGAAATAATTGTCAGTGATCATGTTATCCTTTCTATAACACTTATCAACTCCACACGTTGCCGAAACGACGCACCAACGGGAACACCTCTCCTGCCATCTTGGCCCCCCTTTAGTCTTCTTCTCTGACTTCTATGAGGACTGGATATTCTCAATAAGGCAAGCTGAAGCACACGCCACTAAAGCAAAAAAACACATGTTGTACAACAAAACCTGATCCTTACCTGATGCGCTTCTGGAAACAACGGAAACGTATCCTGAGACGCATCTGCCAACATACATCTAATCACCGACTTGAAGAATGATTCGACAACCACTGTAACGTCTTAGATATATTGAACTGGAATAACGTGTTTGACAAAATCAATAATACCCCCCCCCCCCCCCCACCAGAAAAAAAATTCAGATGGATCCTACTTTGATCCCTGCTAGGTCCCCACCCGCCTCCATTACCCCCATAGCTAAATATCCCACTCCTCAGGGCTCCACGCAGCTGACTCGAAAACCACAGGATTTGTACATCCCGAAACACTTGCATCGCAATACCCACCCTACACCTCAAATATTGCACTTCCAGCTTTAGTATATCTCATGGGATGTCCTCATCAATCACGCTGACACGAGGGAACCCAGAAGAGGAGATGCTTTCCTCTTCACCGTTTAATTTCGGCACTGCCCAATTCGCCCGTCACCTCGAACAAATACTCATCTGTTACACATCTACGCGACGATTTCACCCCCTGGTGCACCCACGGGTCGCCTGGGAAAGTGAAGTCAACTTTCCAGCAGGAAAAGGACATCATATGTGAACACCTCGCACAAGCAGGCATTTAACCTGCCCCAGAAAATGAGAAATGCTTCGTCTTGCACAAACACTCGCCGGCGATATGAAGGTGAACGCCGGACCGTCGTCCGGTCCGTGCTATCAGCGCCATTACGCGGCTGCCGTGGCGGCTCGCTTTCTTATCGCACACTTCGCCGTGATTAAGCGCTTGGATCGAGCGCTGTTTTCATATCTGCTGCCACTCCCTGCAGAAAGCATGGAAGTGGGTTTCGATTTCGGCATCTCTTTTTGTGGGCATGGCTAATATAAAATTGTCATTTTCGGAAGCGCGACGCGGTTGCTGACATATCGCAAGAATGATACAATATTGCGTTCTTTTTAAGAAGAAGAAAGTATAAGCTACTTTTTTATTTGTTCCGCAGCCTTCCGGTTTTGCACCATATTACAACAAAAAACTACTAAATCACACCGTCTACCGATAGCGTCTGAAAGACTGCTTCCCCAATCCTCGCGCTTTTTGCGGGGAATAGCACCAGAGCTGAGAACAGCGCTCGATCGAAGCGCTTAATCTCGGCGAAGCGCGCGATAAGAAAGCAAGTCAACACAGCCGGCGCGCCATGGCGCTGCAAGGCACACCCTGATTGCCGCTACGAGGATTTACATGGTGATTACATTTGAGGAAAATATGCGAGAATTTTCTTCGAGGTGGCATTTTGCCAGGTGGCGTAATGTGACGTCACAGGTTTCGTGACACGCTGTAACAAGTGGCTTTGTGCGAATCTACATATGGAAGGACGGATGGATGGGGCGGCGGCTTACGCACTAAGCCTGAGTTTTTTAATTTCAAACAATTTGCTGCGATAAATTTTGGAGTTACAAACTCTAAAAAAAGTATGTGCCTATACTTTCACGCTCAGCACCCGGCGAGCCAATCACGGCAACTCACGGAGGCAGCTCAGCGAATGACGATGCCGAAACATCTGTTAGACCTAAAAACGCAGACGGGGTTGTGACATTAAGCAATGCAAGCGTGACGTTTTGCATTGCTTAATGTCACAACTCAGACTGCGTTTTTTGGTGTAAACACATGTTTCGGCATCGCCATTCGCTGAGCTGCCTCCGTGAGTTGCGCTGATCGGCTCCCCGAGTGTTGGCGTGAAAGCAGACGCACATACTTTTTTTAGAGTGCAGGAAAATATTAAAATATTATACCGGGACATCGCATGATCGCAACAACTGTGGACATCTTGCATGATCTTGCTTGAACTACAGGAGACTCATATGTGCAGTGTTTATCAAACGCCGATAAAGTGGTAACGCGTGCGTATTGCCGCGTTCGTTTCACACGCCGGGGAGCCAAGATCGAATTTTTAGAACACCGTCGCGGTGGGCGATTTTTTTAAGCATTCGACGATATCGACAACGAATGCTCTAAGCCCTACTCCTCACTAAGAAAACTTCATTAACGACTATACAGATAACGGCCGCCATTTCCATCGGACGGGAAGAGCCCATTAGAACTATCACCGTAAAATAGAGATCTTAATAATGAAGGTTCAATCCCGTGCTCCGAAATTAAGCCCCATTAGCTGCCAATTCTGCCACGCTAACCATAATATTACGTCTCCGCTTTGTTTGTTTGCATACCACGCATAATGAGAAAAGTTCTTCGTTGATAATATTGAACTGAGTCAGTTCTTGCTGTAAAATTTGAAATAAAAAAATATATATTTAAAGACACGGTGATGAAAACCCATCTTATTGTTGTTATTGTGTGTTGTTGAGCAGGTCTCGGTGGTTAGATATACTAGGCCGGTTTTTCGGGTTAACTTAAATATAATAGTTGCTTAATCAAAATGCAAGCATTTTTGTTTTCAAAGGCGGGTGAATGTTTGGCGAGTGCCGTCTTTACCACGTATTATCAGGCTAGACAGACATTAGATGAGGGCAAGATCGTCAAAGTAAGTAGATTAATTGATTAACATTTCTTAATTAGCTTTTAAACGATTGATTTCAGTTGTACTCTTGGAATCGCAGTATCGACGGCAATTGCTAGTACACGCCAGACCAATTTTTTTAAATTTGTGAGGTAGGGATGTTCATAAACACTTTGCGATCAATTTTCGCGTTTTTTGCCCGATTTACAAATCGCACGCAAGAAAAGCGCCCGCAATGACGCTTGAAAGAGTGACGTATTTGTTTAGGTCACGTGGTCTCTTGTGTCGCCGGCACACCCTTCAAGGAAACACTGGCAACATAGAGGCTTCGTTCGATTTATTCGCACCTCCTGAGCACCGGTGCAGAAAAGTGTAGGGCGGTGAGCCTCCGGTCGTATCTCAATACATATACCGGAAGTACACTGCTTTACACTTTCCTGAACCGGTGCAGGAAGAGCAGGAAAGTAAAACGAAGCTGTACTTCGTTTCACATTAAGTCCAGAAGCAGGCAACGCTACGAGCTGATGGAACCACTCAGGAAGCATCAAAAGCGCACCATCATTATACTCGTCATTTGTCTGTGCTTGCTCCATCATCGCTGAACCAGTCATAAAGCGAAAATGCGTTGTGACTTGCGCCTTCGTAGTTGTTTGATTAGACCTTTTACCCCGTAGCTCTGGCTGCGGTGGAATTAGGCTGATACGAAGTATTGACATGACGTTGTCTAAAGGACTACGTCGCTCCTCTAAGTGTCATTGTAAGCAGAGCTTAATGGCGCTCTCTTCGCACGACGTTTTTTAATCAGGCGAAAAAGCGCGGGAATTAATCGTTTAATTCATCTAAAAGAATTACGTTTTTGGAAATATTTAATTTCGTCTGTTCTTTAGTACTAGTTACCATAACTTATTCAATTAAACGCCTAAGTAAAATTTAATTAGATTATGTTAGGTAATTTGTAAACTTAACGGGACGATTATTCCATGCATTAATGTGCGCCGAGCCTCATTGATTTTGAAAACCGAAGCTCGACTCTCTCTCATCCTATATTTTTTTGTAAATCTGTTCCAACTAAAATGTAAGCACCCTGTTTACTGCTCGCATTGTTCACGCACGACCTTCAAATTACTGTCGCGTTTCATTTGGCATTTCATTGCTGTAAACATGTTGGATGTATCGTATGATTCTATGATTCAAAATGTCATGTCAGTAAAATACCAAACACCAAGCTGCAGCTACCATAAAGAATCGCACACGTTGTGTTCAAACACCAACGTAAACAAGTCGCACCCACAAATGCCCACACCAATAGACCTCTATGCTTGGTCACCGAGTACATGTTTACGTGAAGATTAGAAGAGTCATTGTTGTCTGACAGCCACAACATGCTTTGCGGCCTGATAATCTGAAAGGGCGAAGTGAAGTGATTTTGACATTAAAAAATGTGACACATAACGGGAGCTACAGCGGATGCTTTCAAACGTTCTTAACAGGGTGGTAAAAAAATATATATCTTATCGGGTACAATTTGTTGACGACGGTGACATCAGACCTTGCAAAAAAATATAAACATAAGAAATTCTAGATCTACTAACTCACTTTTTAATTCGTAAAAAAAAAAAAAAAAAAAAAAAAAAAAAAAACGGGTTCCAACTGCAATTTAGGTAGCCCACCGCGTCGGCCGGTCCTGGTAACGGGATGGCGGCGCCCGGCCATTGGCGCCGGTGAGCTACCGGCCGCGGCCGGCGTCGGGGTTTCGTCTTATTCACTGGCGAGTTAAGCCGAAGAAGTTACAGTGGCTGGCCGGCATCGGGTTTTTACCATGATGGAACTTAACCCGAGACTGGGGTAGAAACAGAACCTTAAAAGTAGAAGAGACAGAGACAAGTGAAGAAGAGAACGTCTCAAAACGACGTTCTCTTTTTCACTTGTCTCTGTCCCTTCTACTTTTAAGTTTCTGTTTCTACCCCAGTCTCGGGTTAAGTTCCATCACAGTAAATATCCACCAGCTCGCCTGCACTTTAACCGTTTTTTCATCGGGTTTTTGCTGTCTTTGCTGGCCAGTCTTTCCATGGAGGTTCCAGTAACTGGCCGGCATCGGTATTTTGCTGTCTTTGATGGCCAGTATCTACATGGAAGTTCAGTGACTAACCGACATCGGCGCTTTGCTGTTTAGACTGGCGAGCACCGCCATGGAAGTTCCGTTTACTGACGGACATCGTTTTATTTTTTATTTTACTTTTTGCCGTTTTTACAATGCAGTTAAGTCATTGAGATTCTGACGAACTGCGGCAATTCATGAATAGCGAGTGGAAATATCTGTGTTGATCAATCCTTCGCAAATAACAGCCGACGCAGGTGTATTTGATCTCAGCATCGGAAGGCTGACGCGTTTTATCGCGAAAACGCGAGAAAAAACAAAGCGGCGAGGAAACTTTGCAATTCCGGATTCGAGGATCTTACCACCTACGCCATGAAAAATAAATAACACAACGCCAAACGATACTTTTTCCCGTAGCTAGTTTAATTTGATGCACTATACTTAATGACCGGCGGTATATGCCCGTGTTTGGCTCTGATAAAAAATAAAATAAAAAAGGTATAGCGGAGCCTCCGAATGAAGAACAACAACAACAGCAACAACAACAAACACGTTGCATGATTGAGCACGCGCTTTAAGTTACAAAAACAATAATACGCATTACTTTACAGAATCTGGACAGGAAAGAGATGTGTGTATTGCTTATGACGCTGCAAGAGGTACACAACTCTCCTAAGATCATGTTATCGGTGATATTAATTGAGTGTGAAAATATGCTATTTCAGGCAAGAATTGCCTGTTTTCTGTGGTAGTTTCGATCATCTAACAGAAATATTTGAAATGGTCACATAGCCAGACGATCTGTCCCCCGATAGCTTAAGTTATACGACATACCGCACCAAAAAAACGCAAACATAAAACCTTTTTTTTTAATACGATAAAACGAGAAACACATATGCGTTGTGGATGTTTACACAGCCGAGTTCGTGAATGTGACCCCTTGACGCTACAAAACATAAATGTTATAACACCGAACGACACCATCTCTGAAAGCTAGTTTAATTATCCGCACTGTTCTTGGATCTCAGGAATAAAAAAATGTCTAGGCCTAATAAAAAAAGTAAAAGTGCGGAGCGCAACCTCGATAAGTAAAACCAGGCGGCAGGCGAGGGATATCACTGATGTACCAGAACAAAATTAAGAAACTATTTTCCGGAAGTCAGAAAATTAAGAGATGTGCTTAGTACGTAGCGCGCTATGAGCTCAGGTGAATAACTGCCTTAAAATAGCGGTATTTTTGATTTAATAGTGGGTTCAATCAACACCACCTAGACAGAAGGCCTCCGCATGGTTTCCTCTTCCTCTATGAAACGTCATCACAGTCGGATCGCGCTCGGTCGGCTATTGGACCCGAGCCCGACCTTCGACGCGCTGATTGGCCACGAGCCGCAGGCGAACACTGACGCAGCACTCGTGCCCAATCTCTCGCCTCGATCGATCTGACTATGATGACGCGTGTGGAGGCCTTCTGTCCAGGTGGTGTTGGTAAAGGTGACCGCCTTCAGACAAACTTCGGCTGCATCACTATACATTATGGCAGTATGACTACTTAGACATTTTCCGATTTGGCTCTCAATATTCCCATTATTATTGCCTTCTTTACTTCGTTCAAAGGACTTGCGCTGTTCGCCTACTACACTGACCAACCTATTAGCTTGGAAGGAGCGAATTATCCCTGCAAAACAAGAGGGCCACGGTTTGTGCATTGCATCAATTCAAATTTGGGCTCGCACTTTCTATTTTTACATTCTGCGTGATTTTTACCCTAAAGTAGGGGGCCGGCGACTGCAAAAAAAAAACAACAACAAAAACATAGCAAATATCTAAAATAATAAGAACAAATAAAAAACGTAGTAAAAAAAACAACTTTACTCTATAGGGATTTGAACCCCCGACCACAAGATCAGCAGCACCGCGCGTAAACAAACAAACCGAAACCACTTCTTTTTTTTTCTTTATTGAACAAAGCCAAACCACCCGAGAGGAAACGTGCTGTTTTTAGGAACTTATGTCCGCTGAACTCGTTTGGATACATAGTGCGGTTAGTTTCGTATTTAATTTTTTGACACGTGTTCAGGACGTATTTCTAATATTGTGACAATGTTTACATGCTCAATAATTTATCATTATTGTGTCTCCTAATAGCTTTTTAATGCGCTTTGCTGGTCTTTTTTTTTGTTTTTTTTTTGCAAGCGTGTTGAAGATACGCGAACATAGCCTCCGTAAAGTCGCTGGACATCCATAATAGCAGACGAACGCAATCCAATCCAATCCACAACCTTGTTTTGCACGTTTTTCCAGCTGTGTTGGCCGTGTGTGTTTCATATCTGTTTTGAGGTCAATTTACCAATTATCGTGATCCGTTGAGTTTTCCTTAGTTTCAAATGTGTCCGAAAAAGGAGGAAGCGACTGTGAGCTGTGGAACTACGTCGAATCTGCTCAACAGCCAAGATCATGGCACGGTCGTTTCAAAGTAGTAAGTTCGTTTCTTTGTTCGTTAGGGTTAGATTATTCTTTTTTTCCGTTCAAAATGCTTGTTATTGTCTCTAGATCGATTGCTTCTACCAGTGTTACTAATTGTGCGCGAATGGT
Source organism: Ixodes scapularis (assembly GCF_016920785.2). Classification (NCBI taxonomy): domain Eukaryota; kingdom Metazoa; phylum Arthropoda; class Arachnida; order Ixodida; family Ixodidae; genus Ixodes; species Ixodes scapularis. Next base: position 138,574,979 of record NW_024609879.1, on the reverse strand, counting down.
GTTATGCGAGGCTGTTTTTCTTCTTTTTGTTTCCCGATGCAGAGCACTCCATCCTCGCGCTAATTATCGCTCACAAATGAGCGCTTTAAGCTGCGTACTCGCTGGTCCATCAGTAACGGCGAAACCTTTTGGGACATGGGGGCGGGCGGGCGAGCAGGCAAAGGCGGAAAGGGAAAGGGGGGGGGGGGTTGATTGCCTCCCTCTACCGTATTGTTCACTGGTAAACTAGAATGTCTGGAAGAGCGCGGTGCCCCTCCATCGCCGAAGCTCTAGGTTTGACACTACGGATGGACTCCGTGTGCGTCTTTGCGTCCGGAGAGCTGGGCCAGTCAAAAGGCAGCGATTGATTGATCGAACAGGTGCGTAGCTTCCGCCGCCCAGTTGTCTGCAAACGACTTCATTTTCGCGAATCGTAATCAGAAAAGAATTGCCAAAAATTGATGCCGCGATAAATTCAGCCCATGGTGATTAATGCAGAGCATACCCCTTCCTATCGCAAAAATTTGTGCCCGCGTAATAATTTTTGACGCCGCTTCCGGGCTTCTGGGGAAATTTACAAGCATGTCCTTAATTAAGGTAGTGTCTCGCCAGTTTACTGGAGGTATATTTTGTTCAGTGTAAGTATATAGGGTTAATACCTCACCCAATTGTTTTTTTTTTCCTCCTTTTGGTACTGCCTTGAGCGAATGGTGTAGGTTGTAATTGTTTTTAGTTGCATGATTGTAGTAAGGTGGTGAGCTGATACTAATTGAACACCTTGCAAAAGAGTTCACTAAAAGTCAAGAAGGCAAGGAGAGTAACACGTAGACCACATGCAAGCACAGACTCTCCACTCGCATAAACAGAGAAGGAAGAAATAAAGAATGCGGAAGGGGCTCGAGGAGAGGCCCAAGTGGAACGCCCTGATTCACCTGTGAGCAAGAGGAGATTTTAATAACATAATTCGCTTATCAGTTAAGGTAACAGGGGGATGGCTAATACATAAAGACAGCTCAATCTCTCTATAATATCTACGGTGGATTGTCACCTACTTATGCTCTGTTTACACTGCTCGTGTATCTCAGCGTTAGAAAAAACGTGAATAATTAGCAGATACTGTGAAAAACATACAAGGGGATTCTTTTTAGCCTTTATTATTCGTAGTATGGGCGACTTGTTCTTGTGTTTACACTCTTATGCATATGTGTGAATTAACACGTTCCACTTGGACCTGTTCGAACTTTTGTTAAAGCTCCTTCCGCATTCTTTATTTTTTTTTTCTTCTCCAATTAATGAGCTGGGAGTCTGCACTCGTATGTAGTGCATGTATCCCTCTCCTTTATTCCTTCTTTTTTGTGAGATATTTTTCGAGATGTTCCATCAGAAGGAACTCACCACCTTACTACATGGAAAGGCTGTTGCTAATTCCAAGGTGTCTTTAAAACAATCTACCTGACATATTTGCCTTACGCTCAGGTTTCTGAAGCTCACGTTCTCCGAACATAGCCTTTCTGATTTTTCCGATCCTCGATCTTTCTTAGTTTCTTTTGTGTTCAATAGATCGTTTTGCGAGTGTGCACCAGTCTGCGTCCTACGTGTTCCTGTCCTGTTGTCCTTGTCTTTTTGTGCACTTTTTTTCAAGTTGGTCCGTGATATTCTACTCTGTGTTTCCATCTTTATACTTAAAGCAGCCTTTGCCAAGTAGAAGCTGGCATTCACCCTCGCCATCCTGATGTGACTGTCCTGAGACGACACAGGATGACAGCCTCCTGTACTGAAGTCCAGACTTTATGGAAGACTGCCAAGGCTGTTCATGGTAAGGTGCTCTATATATTGAGCAATATATTAGCAAGTTATTGCTGCTAGGATTGTTTTTAACACAGACTGGGTTTATGAATTGACCTTTGGCAATCCCGATGCCACTCGCGTGGAACGGAATCCTGTAGGGAAATTGTGCATTCCATTCGTAAGCGGAATGCTGGGTTTACAACAGAAGTGCGTCTCTACTTGCTGCCCGTATTGCTGTGTGTTGAATTTGTATTTTATATTTGTTTAGTTGGTGTTCCCAATAATGGCTGAAGCCTTCCCATTGGTGCCCTTGTTAGAGGCAACACACAAAGATGAATAAACGGCAAGAGTGGTGAACAGCGCTACTCTCGCCGTTCGCCACCGCGCCCATTGGTTTTCGGAGAAGTTTGCAGTATTGGTCTGTATGGTATTTGGTCACGTATCGCACATGAACACAACCAGAGCGCTGTACCTAGAATTCAACACTCGAAAGATTTGCGTGAATACACCCTGTAGCTGGTCACACATTCAGAGTATTTTTAACATTGCAAAAATGAATAATGACATTGGCACATATTTGTCGTGCCAAACCCTGCCACACCTGCTCCGAACTCTGATCTCCACGAGATCACAGTACCATCGTTTCTGTTGTAGTGGCACGGCAGACTCTATACTTGTTTTGCTTCAGTCTTTGTAAGGGGGACGCTGTAATCCGATTCTACTCATCTCTGGCGTACTAGATAGCACCATATTTGCAGAGATAGTCTTCGGAGTTTGTAGTTCCATCGAAATATATTTGTTATTTGGCTTCTAAATTTACAACCTTATCTAGATTGAAGGCAACAAATATCTTATCAGCAGTCATGGTACGTGTCCGAAGTATATTGCATTAACATAATTGACCGAACCTCTGATTTTTGTCAGTGCCTCTAGCGAATTGTGCAGGCTAGGAATGCTTTTGTTTGTTTGTTGGTTTCACATAATCTACAGCACTTTTTTTTACCTTTATACTCAGTGCGGCCCTCGCCGAACAAAAGCTAGCATCGACTAGGCCGATTCGTTCCTGCATCACCAGCTGAGCCGAGGTCCAGGTTCATGGCAGTCTGCAAAGGTTGTTGATGGTAGGCTGCCTTATATATACAGCTGTGTAATAGCAGCTTGTCCTGGGTGGCAATTTGAAATGCGTTTTTTATGTTTTAGTAAGTGAAATTTGCATGAGCATACTTGGAATGTGAAACCTTACGAAGCCTGTTCTGATCTTTCATTCTCTTGAGATTTCAGTACAGCCGTTTCTGCTGCACACACACTGCCTACTTCGGCAAGGTAGAGACTTGATCCATATGAAGGAAAGCAAGTGATTATCAACTGCTCAGTGCTGTCTGTGGTGACGTTCTCTCCTTATCAGACGACTTACCACGCTTGGTTCGCAAGGCATCTGAAAAGAAGAGCAAGTCAGCTGCTGCGTGATGCTCCCAGTACTGAGCAGTCGACGATCGCTTGTTTGCTGTGATATAAATCACGACTGTATTTCAAGCTCGGAAAGTGCAACACTTATCTGATTCAGCCCATCCGTGGTGCGTTGAGCGCTATGTGTAGAGCTAGTTGACTTGTTTACACACAGTGGCTGTGGGGTATAAAATATGCCAATTGGCAACTTTAATGCAGTCTCGTGGTGTCCCATTGATGGTTTGTTTTGGCGTGCTTGGTATACGTTCACACTTTTTTTTCCTTGTTTACTGACAGTCCTACCTGTCTGCAGATAGCGAGGGTGAAACATACCAGCAAGTCTCTAAAGCAGAATGGAGTGTAATTTTGTTCTATTGTGCAAGTGAGGAAGAAGAGACTGCACTCCACTCCACTCAGCAGGAAAGCACCTACATGCGCACAGCGCTCAGACAGCAACGACCAATCGGAGTGCAGATGCCGATGGAGCAGACAATTCCTGCATACCGATGGTCACTGCCGGCTGAGCGTTACGCACATGCCTGGTGGCTTTCTCGCTCAGTGGCTGAGCGGAGCAGTCGTGAAAAGCACTCAGCTCAAACTTTTTCCGATAGGAGGTGGCTGACGCATAGATATTTCAGACAGAGGGATGGCAGACATTGCTCCCATCAATTCTCAGTATGAGCAGCTCTCATCGCAATGCGGAAATTAGGATTCAAGCTTCCTCTATTCCTTTCTGACAGGTTTAGAGACCTGTGCTCGTGGCAGTATTGTCGGGCTAGATATTATACCCAGATCCACTCCAATAAATTCTAAGAGGATAAAGTCAGTTGCCACATAGCTTGTGCAAAACTAAATCTGGAATGCACTCCTCTTTTCTGTTTACCACTGTATTCAAAACCTTGTCTCAGTATGTGATGGGTCTGCGAAAAAAATTGACCAGGTAAACAATGTTACTTAGAAAATAGATAACCCATACATATCAACCTGCATCTTCCAGCCACTGTACACTGCTTCACTACTGATTTGGTATCTTTCGATTGATTTGCCTTAACTGTTCGCACCTGTAAACATCTTAAAGTTGATAACGAGGGAATGTTTGTTGGTCATGTGATGTCATATGCGTAAAGTAGCTGAGGCTTCCGGGTATGTTCAAGGGCTATGGGGCATGCCGAGGATAAACACTCAATGTGAGTTTGATGGTGGACGCTGATAATATATACTAGTTTGTAAGTCGCTATTTTTTATTTGATGAATTCTGCAGATGAGTTTTAGTCGTCCGGTTGCCATTATGTGGGAACACGGGGGTCATAATCTGCAGTACATTATATGTTAACATGTGCCTACTCCATCTCATTAGTATGTGTACAACAACGAGCTGCATTTGCGACTCCAGCGACCTATAGGGGGCACCACCACAAAACAAACATGGCGGCTGGGAACAGGTAGCCTCGGTTCGACCGGGCCGCCTGAATGGGTAGCGCGTTCAATTTAACAGATTTTCTTTTGTTTAATGCCCTATTTTTTGTAGGTATTTGAACTGCGACGGTTAAGTGTAGCCGGTTCACAGAAAATTGCAGAGCATAGTTTTATTTGCTCGGTGCTTTTTGTTCTTTTCATGTCAAACTTTTGTTTCGGAGACTTCGTTCAATACCGAAACTATGGGCTCCTGAGAGACGTTAATAGACTCCAATCAGTTTTGATCAGCTAAGGAAAGCGGTGGTGACTACAGAATTGTTCCACCGAGAGTAATTTTCAGCTAAATAACATGCCTCGACCATGCGACTTATCTTTCCGCGAAATCGAGCTTTTGTGCGTATTAAGAAGCAGCTCTACTTGTCTGCGCGATCACAGTCTGCAGGAAAATTACGAAAATTAGGCAAGCGCTTCTTGAGCCAAGGAGCATGTTAACCCGCTGGCGCCCCACTAAGCAGCTGATACTCGTATTTCAATTCAGGTTTTTGTAGCAATCGAGAAGTCATGTTGACGAATATGCGGGTTATGTATTATATTACATACTATGTCCCACTAAAGCGATATTAGTATACTCTTCGGGTTGAAATATGAGCTTAGTTCACTAGCTAATAGATGAACTGCTGAATCCGCAGCTCAAACAATCACTTCCCTTTCCTGCTCAACCGGCCTTAGTGATCATTGTTTGCTACAAATTTCTCTTTCCCTACTTTCCCATACCCGTAGTCCTGTTACAAAGCAAATTCGGGTGTACAACAAGGCTAACTACAGCGGAATTAACACCGGTCTCTGGTCCTTCTATGAATCCTTTTCTGAAGCCTTCTCTGCCAGATCTATTGACGATAACTGGACCTTATATAAAACAAAAATAAACGATTTAATTAATACATTTATCTCACTTGTCAAAATTAAGTTTGATAAGAATCAGCCCTGGTATAATCGTCAACTAGAGAGCCTACGGAATAAAAAGAAAAAACTCTACTCATCAGCTAAGCGATTGGCAACAGACGGCGCTTGGTCACGCTACTTCACTGTTAGCAAAGAATATGTCACACGCTTGCGACAGATAAAAAAACGCTTTTTTAATGATGACCTGCCTTCAATACTAAAAAATAATCCAAGAAAATTTTGGCGACTCATATCACCTAACGAAAACCCCTGTGCCATACGATTAACGACTGACGAAGGCACGCGTATTCTAGAGGCTGATAACCCGACGGTCCTTAACGACCACTTCGAATCAGTCTTCACCATTGAAGATACCGACAACATTCCTCCAGTTGGTGGAGTCGACTGCCCTTTTATGGCGCCCATCGCTATCTCTGCACACGGCACTGAAATGCTTATCGACGACTTAAAAATATCTATTTCCACTGGCCACGACAATATAATTCAAAAATTTTAAAGAACACCAAAGAAATCTCTAGTAAAATCCTTTGTCTACTCTTCCAACAATCCCTAGCCACAGGCCAAATTCCCAGCGATTGGAAGATTGGCAAGATTATCCCGATCCACAAAAAGGGAGACCGTAGCCTAGTGGCAAACTACCGCCCTATATCCCTGACGAGCGTGGCATCCAAATTGCTCGAGCACATCATATTCTCCCACACAGTATCTCATCTAGAAAATAACAATTTTTTTAATGTGAAGCAGCATGGTTTTCGTAAAGGGTTTTCGTGCGAATCACAACTAATAGAATTCACTCACGACATTCACATAAACATGAACCAGTACACTCAAACTGATACCATTTTCTTAGATTTTTCCAAAGCATTTGATCGTGTTCCTCATTGTCGACTACTCGCTAAACTCTCTTCACTTCACATTGACTCCCTCACACTCTCCTGGATACGTAACTTCTTAACGCTACGACGCCAATATATAGTATGCGGTAATTACCAATCTAACATGTCTGATGTAATTTCTGGGGTGCCACAGGGAACTGTGCTCGGGCCTCTTCTTTTTTTTAATATACGTGAACGACTTACCCCATTCCATCTCGTCCAAAATACGCCTCTTTGCGGATGACTGTGTTATTTACAGGCAAATCACTAATCCCGATGATCACATAGTGCTCCAACAAGACCTAAACTCCATTAGTGCTTGGTGCGACAATTGGCTTATGTCTCTTAATGGTTCAAAATGTAAGGTAGTGTCTTTCAGTCGCAAACAATCGCTATCACTTCATTCATATCTTTTGTACAATTCACCCCTCTCAATCTCAACCTCTTACAAATACCTTGGTGTTCATCTCTCTGACAAACTATCCTGGACTAACCACATCGACGCCATTACAAGTTCTGCATCCAAAACACTGGGATACCTACGACGCAACCTTTTCTCAGCACCCCCCCATCTACGCAAGTTAGCATACGAGACCTACGTTCGCCCTATACTTGAATTTGCTTCCGCTGTATGGAACCCCCACCAGAAATACCTTATCAATCAGATCGAAAGCATCCAAAATCGTGCAGCTCGTTTTATAACATCAACCTACTCTCGCCAAGCAAGTGTCTCCCTTCTTAAAAGCTCTATCCTCTTACAACCACTTGAAATACGTCGCACCGCTGCCCTTTTATGCATCATTCAGAAATCACGCTATTCTAACCCTAACGTTATCGCCCCCCTGCTTGAGCCTCCTAACCGAACATCTCGTCGTTTAACTAACAGCCGAAGTTATAAGCGCATTTTCGGTCATACATCTGCCTTTAATAACTCCTCATTACCACGCGCAATCATGCACTGGAATTCTCTTCCCGATCACATAACCGCACTTTCCGACCCTACAGCATTCCGAGTAGCTGTCTTAGATTTTTTAACTACTATTTAGTTTTAGATTAAAGTGATGTTCTTGCCCACATAATGAAGTGTTATATGTGCTTGGACCCTACAATTTGTATAATGCATAATTTTGTTAAAGTGTTGTTTCAGTTGTGATATTGCTATCCTGTTAATACTGTTCTTTTTTTTTTCTTTTAAGTGTTGACTGTACTGTAACCTGACCAAATCCCCCCTCCCCTTGTGTAATGTCCAGTAATGGACCTTCAAGGTATCATGAATAAATAAATAAATAAATAAATAAATAAATAAATAAAAGTATATTTGATAGAATGAAATATACTACTTAAACTCAGCCAAATGGTTCTAGCCGGCAGAGAGTCTTTATCGGAGATTCACGCAGAACCCCTCTGCATTGAACTTGACTTCGAATCCTTTACGGAGAAATGGAATATCTTTTGTGGCCGGTCAACCTGAGGAATGTAGACGTATATTGCTGCTGGCTTCGACGGGGGTATAATATAAATATTGGAGGCGCAATAGATCATAATGTTGTGAGAGCTCCTAACTTTGCGAGACGTGTCCCCCACCTTTTGAAAGCAGACAATTTCCCTCATTAATCGTATGCAGCGAGAAGGTTTTCCGGAATAAAGTGATTGAGAAATCAGCGCATCTTCTTCGGTGTGGCCCAGAGGCTTTTTCGGCGAAAAGCAGCCAAGATGAAGAGCCAACGCTCCGACTGACGTGGGTGGCTCAATCTTGAAGCTAATTAAACTCAACCAAACTCAAGAAAAGCAGCTATCTGACCTTCCCATTCACTTGACTGCAACATTAGGGTTTCCTCCAGTGAAACACCTCGTCTGTCGTCCCCAATCCACTGCTCTACATCCTTATAAAGTAACCACTTATCAACTACCAAGTAGTCGTCACTGTGAATGTGATTCAAGACAGACAAGAAATCCAAACGTTTTTCCGCGATTCCTTTCCATCCAAGAAAGCGAATGCATGCGACCGTGTGTTGTGGAGTAAACGGGCTTGCAGACACGTGATGGAAGGAAACAATCTACTGAGGCTTGAGCACACTAATGAACACTCAGGCAAACTTGAGAAATATTCGGACCTTCGTCAAATTTCATTGTTCGCCACCGCGCCACCAACACATGTCCGCGAAAGCCGCCAGAGACGTGAAGAGGTGCAAAGTGACCTTTCCCGCTTAATATCGTCCGTTTTGCTGGAGTCGGGAATATGTAAAGGATATGATTTGTCATTGTCTCAATAAGACCAATGAATCGCTATGTTTACCTAAAAATGCTGGACCTTGCGGACCTCTCGTGACGAACGACATTAATAAACTATATGCCGACTACTCCGCCAAGCTCGCCCGTCTTTCGACATGCCCTTTTGAATTAAAAAAAATGATTTCCACAAGCCTTTCTTTAAAGTGGGCCTTTTTCATACAAATAGCTGACCTTGATTAGGAGATAACTGCACCATTTTCGCCCCTTAGTCATCCAGTGTGTTGTTGCTCGTGTCCCTTCGGGCAACCAAAGTTTTTTTTTTTTAATATAGTTTCCAGATTGAAAATAAGATACAGACAATTAGTGCATTAGCTACAAAAAGTTTTCCTTTTACATGGGCTGCTTGTCTCATGCCCCTCACCCCAGTTTGGAATTTTTGGTTATCATATGCAGCTGGTATTGGTTTACCCTGTCATTTTACTGGGATGTCGATTCTCTTTACAGGTGCTGTGATGAAGGACTCGCCTTCCCGGATGCATGGTCGACTTGCATCACAAGCTGCATGAGAAGTGTGAAGAAACTTTCCTAGGCCCATGACATGCAGCCCCTTTCATCCAGCGCACTCCTCTGGGGACAAGCCCATAATTACCAGCCGAGCTGTAGCTTCACTGCAACTGACAATAAACAATTACGGTAACAATTTTGTATGGTTCATTTACTACCCATATATGAGTGACAGATGGATGTGGCAGAAAGTGAAAAATAATTATTTACACTCATTATTTGTTAAAATTACCCTTGTTATGAACTACATCTTTTCTATTCAGGTGTGAATTGCACACAAAACCACACGTTAGACAGTAAAAAAAAAGCAAAAAAAAAGAAACGAAAATTGTACGGTTTAGCCCGCTAGCCTGGGACCTTGCTGGTATGTTGCGGTAGTGCTGGTACTACGCCGGGGATTTGTGCGGGGAGCAGCCCGGAAACTCGCTGAGACAAAACAAGACCGGGAACTGTATGGCTTGAGGCCGCTAGTCTGGGATCTTGCTGGTATCTTGCTGTACTGCGTGTACTATGCCGGGGATTTGTACTGGCAGCAGCCCGGGAACTTACTGGGACAAAACAAGACCGGGAACTGTATGGCTTGAGGCCGCGAGTCCGGCGTCTTGCTGGTATCTTGCCGTAGTTCTGGTACTACGCTGGGGATTTGTGCTTGCAGCAGCCCGGGAACTCACTGGGACACCCAGTGCCGGGCGTCGCAGTCAGTCCCAGTCACTGGCCAGTGACTGGCAATCTCACGGGTCCGTTGTCGCCCCGTGCACGGGCGTTTCCAGCGTCGCCCCAGTAGGCTCTTACCGGCGAGTTGTGCTACTTGGGTCAATATCATTGCGTTTTTAAAACGACATGGAAGCGATTTTCTGGTTTTCAAGCAACGTGCGTCGTCCATCATTTTTGTAAGGAAATGGCGTCAGTTGCGCCTTTAAATAATCGGAGGTATCCGAGGGTGCTACGTCACTTCGATGTCGTTTTGAAAAGAAATGACATTGAAGCCAAAAATAGGGTCCTGGTGTAACTAAATGTTGAGCAACGTTATTGCAACGTTTCCATGTAACGTTACAGGATAGTAGATTTTTGGACATTAGCGACGTTTGGTGATGTTATTCCGGCAGTTTGATACTTTAGACCCATGTTACGGATAAAAAAAACAGGACGCGGGATGGCCAAAAAAAAAACGCGTTTTTCGTTTATGGCTCGTCAAATTATGAGACGCTGGAGAAATGCAGCCTTCTGCGTTAAGTCCTTATTTCGAACTCTTTTTGTTCGCCTTCCGCCCATTTAAAAGCAAGCGGGAAGGGCCTTAGAACGCACCTGGTATCGCTGCGCCACAGCGTTCTTCCGCAAAATAAAGTTCGTCTGCTTTCCTCGCCGTCACTATGGCAACGAACGCCGAATGAATAGAATCACGCATGGTACCGCCGCGTGGAGCCAGCAACAGCTGACGCCATTTAACGAACGCCGTCTGCTATACTTCGTTTCAATTTATCTGCGAGCGAAGCCAAGCGCGAGACAAGCGCTTTGTGCGTTTCACCCCAGCTTGCGTGCTCGAGCAAAGTCTGAACGCACGGAGCTTCCGTGCTCACGCTTCCAGCTTTGCCTTCGCTCGCAGATAAGGTGAAACTAGAGTGAAACGAAGTATAGCCGAAGCCGAACGCGGTGTGTCAGATCAACCGTCCCCGCCGGTGCGCCGCTAGCGAAGACGAGGAAGCTGAGACACGCCGACGGCGATCGAGCAAGCAACAACATCGCGGGACGACTGCAACGGTGGCACTTTTTCGGATCAAAAACCGCCTTCGCCGGTGCGCCGCTAGCAAAGACGACGAAGCTGAGGCACGCCGACGGCGAATGGGCGAGCAACAACAACGCGGACGACTGCAACGGCGGCATTTATTGGGATCAAGGGCGCCAAATAAGCAAGAACAATTTTTATTTGAATCATAACACGCAATATCCAAGTTGGGGACCACATACCTTTTTGCTGGGTCTTTCCTGTGAACGTTTTACAGAGACACAGATCTATCCTTCGATGGATCTGGAGATTTCAAAATTGGTTTATCGAAGAGGAACTTTATCAGTAGCTCGAACCCTCTCTCCCTTCTTTCCTCCCATATAACCTTCTTCAGCCGCAAAACTTCCGGGTCCGTTTCGGCCTGCATTCACCTGCCCTTAAGCTGCTCACCGTAGGACTTGGACCGCTCCTTTTTTTGGGCCTTGAGGTTGATGCCCGCAAAGTGCCCCCTGCCATAGATTTTCGCCGTGTGCTTGTCCTTTTAAATCGGGTTGTAGTGCGCGGCCGTGTTCTCCGACGAATCCCAGTTGAAGACAAACTTGCTCTGGTTGCAACGCCGCACCTGCGTCTTCTTCCTGAGGATCCCCAGGTAGGGCGCCTTAATGGCCTCAAACTTCTTCTCCTTCTCGTTGTGCTCCCGTACCTTGTCCCTGTTGTCGTTATCCTCATCGTCCGGAAAGCGTTCCCTCTCCCGCTTCTCCCAGATCGGCCGCCTGTACAGCATCCGGGCCGGAATGTCATCTGCGCTGCGCTTAGCATGCTCGAAGAACTGCTGCCGCTTCTTCCTCTTCTCATTCCCGTCCTTCGACCTCTCTTGGCTTCCTTGTCCTTGAGGGACGGTCTTTGTTCTTACGCCTGTCCTTTGCCGTGCCCCTTACCTCGGTTCTTCTTTTCTTTGCTGCTAGACCGGGACTGCTTTTTTTTTTTATTATTAAGCGTTTCCGGTGCTCTTTGCTCCGAGACTAGTGACGCTTCTCGCGTTTCGGACCGTGATCCAACAATTTCTTGGGCTTCGCCGAGTTCGCTACGAACCTGGTCTGCACGCGGTTGTCGTCGTCCGTAGCCATTCGGTCTGGTCTGCATCTCACCAACCTCCAGACATTCAGCCGTGCAACATGGCGCCGAACTTTTTCTTGGATACGATCGGTGGTTTCCTTTGTTCCCTGGTGTCGCGACATGATTCCTTCACGTGCCAATTTCGGTACTGTGGTTCAGAAATCTATTGGAACAACCATTTTTTCCCAATGCATGTGTACCGGCGTCTTGTACCTGCTGTAGAGGATTTCGGTACGCAACACGTATTGAGACTCTTGTGATTTTCCCGATATGTATGTTCGGCCGATGGCACAAAAGCATTTCTTCAATGATTGGTCATTACACTGAGACAGTTTCAACTTGCGGTCAATTTCCGTGGGCTCGGGCCTCATAACTGGTAGCTTGGAGTGTTTCATCTTGCCGGCTACCATCTCCAGCGCTCCCGCAGAATTAATCTCGGGCTCCAAGACTTCACAGCCGTCTATTATTTTCTCATTAAATACGAGTCCTTCGGCAGTCTCACTTTCTTTGGACATCTGTCTCCCTTCGTTCAGTTAAGCGACCCCCTAAGTCTTCCTTCGTCATTTCACTCTTCATTGGGATTATCGATTCCTCTCACCCCATGAGCATTTCCTAACACCAAATCGCACAGCGGGTTACCTCTGAACTTGGCTGTTAGACTGCCCGTAAAATAGGGAGTTATCACCTCTATCTCTGCCTCTGTCAGATACGTAACAGTCCTATCAAGAATGAAAACCGGACCAAAGATACCAGTTGACTTATGATCTAAAACCAGATCCCTTTTTACAACAACAGTGTTCCAGCCACTGTCTCTCAGTACGGTGACCGGTCGACCACCCATTTTTTCTCTCGCCACGGGCCTATTGTCTACGAGAAGCCGTGGAGCCCTTCCGAGTGCCGCATTTACTATCGGTATCTGTTCTCCGTTTCTCAGTACGATGTATGTCTCTTCTGGATTTTCGCTGTCAGCGATAGTCAACATACAGGATGCCTGAGGAGTCTTGCTACTTTTATCTTCTGGCTTCCATTTACACACATCTGATTTGTTTCATGGCTTGCCGCACCTCCAGCACGCAGATACGGGTTGAGCATTAAAACTGGTCCAGCATTCTGCGGCTTTATGTCGACTTGTTGCGGAGGGAGCATCGACTCACTCGATCCCTTGGTGCGAACCTTCGGCCTAGCTACTACCCTCTTTATTACGACCTCCACTCTTCTGAATTAGGTCCTCTTCTCTCGAGTTAATCAAGCTAGTTTTGCCCTGTGCTTCCAAAAAGTGGTCCGCAGTTACCGCCTTACTCACGAAGGTCTTGCAGTCTCTTTCCCTCCGAAATATAGGCAGCCTTGTGTTACATCTTTTACAGCGGTGCTGTTAAGGCCTAGTTTCTCTAGGATCGTGTCCCCCGCAAAGAAATGAAGACACCCAGCTCTGGACGCCTACCGCCATCTATGATCGACGGCGGCAAGCCACGTATCTGGTTGTCGCAATCGCTCATAGATGGGGGCAGCCTTTCCACTCTGGCTGACCGACTTGCGGCCGGCCATTACTTTACATTGTACAGCTCCGCTGGTCTGCCTTCTTCTCCAGTGTGGAAAGGCTGAAAGTTTTTTTTAAGAACTTCTCTGCGATCATGCGATCTCTGAGCCCTTCGAATATCTTATTAGTATCACCCGTTTTAAGCCATCAGTCAAAAGAGCCGAGGACCTAACCTGCAAATTGTCTACCGGTCTCTGCCTCTTCTGGCTTGCCCTGCCAAATGTTTCCCGGTAACATTCTGCTGTGTAGCGGAACCGCTGAAGCAGGTCAAGCTTTACTTTTGAATAGTCCAACAACTCTTCAGGTGTCAACCTGCCAACGACAGTTAAGGCCTGTCCGGTGAGACACAAGCTTTAGAGACACCGCCCACTTCTTTGGGCCAGTCCCGACTGGTCGCCACTCGTTCGAAACGACGGATTTAAGCATCTAGGTTGTGCCTTTTGTCAATTAACGGTGGGATTAATTTATGAGGGCTACAATAACTTGTTTGCCTCCATGTTTTTTCTAGACTGCCACTATCCTGCAGTTTCTCATCTCGACCTGAACTGTTGTTTCCTAGAAACTGAAGACGCAGCTACTGCACTACCTGTTCTTCTTGGAATCTAGGAGCTTCTTTGTCAGCCATCTCTTGCGCCTCCTTAGCTGTCTCTCTTGCATCTTCTCTCATTCTGACCCGTTCTTTCTGTCTGACTAGTTCGCTTCCGACCCACTCGCGGAGTTCTATTCCCGGATACTTAAGCTCTAAGATGTTAAAAAAAGAAAGTCGTGTCGAGGACGCCAGATTGGGATGGAAAAAAATAAAGGGACTCTGTAAGGCATGACGGCCAAGTCTTGGAAAGGGACTGATAAAGTATATTTACATCAAAGACACAGGTTAAGTAGTAGGGCTAAAAGCGAGTTGGTGGTGGCTGGTTTGACTGGCTGGAGGCTCGACAAGCTCGCGACAGCACCAGAGAGGAACGCAAGAGCCGTCCGGGCCGGGCACGAGGGCGGCTTTTTTATCTTCCGTCACCAGGCACGCTCACATAGGGCGCGCCATAGGTAATTGAGAAAAGTAAAGGGGACGGAGGATACCACGCCCTCATATCCCACCGTAGCCTGAAAAGACCAAGTCTCTTGGTTTAAAGCAAAAGCAACGAACGGCTTTCGTACGGCAAAATAAAACAAAAAGAACGCAGAAGGCAATGGCTATCAACTAATATTTAAAAACGCAAAAGTTTATAACTAGAAGGACAAGGCTATAGCTAACATCAAAAATGTGCAAAATAAAGTCTAACATTCAAAACGCAGTCCCTTTCACAGCTAACCTCAAATAAAGGGAAATGGTTGACCCTGGAATGGAAAGGGTTCAAAAATACGCAAAAGAAAAGGAAAGAGACGAGCACACTCACTCCCCGCCGTATCTATAAAACCGAGTTCCTTATTTTGCGTGAAGCCAAACTCACAATTACTAGAACAAGAATAAGAACGGCCGGGCAAATATTCAGTACAACGCATAGTCACAAAAAAGTGAGGTCTTCGCCGAATACGTTGTAAGCGCTGACGACCCTGTGGCAGCTGAGGAGGCGGGTCACTTCTTTTTGCTGTGTCATCGGCGGAATGCTACTGTTCTTCGGGGCTTAATTTCTCTCCTTAGCTTGCTACTTCTGTGGCGGGGCTGGACGGCTCTACTTCGCAGTTAGGCGACTGAATCTCTACTGAGTTAGTCGGGGGAATGTACAGCTTAATCTGGAACACATGTACTGTCTTGGGTTGGTTAAGAATACGAGATCCCAAACCAGACATGCGGAAGGCCTTGAAGATGGTAGGAGCCAACTGCTCTACAAGGCGTTAAACTCCATTGAACCGGGGAGCGAGCTTGCCATAGGGTGACAGACACTTGACGCTTCACCCATACGAAGTCACTAACTGTGAAATCATGTGGACGCTGGCTACGGTCGTAGAGTCCTTTACGCAAGGACTGTGCTGTCTCGGTCTTGGCTGCTGCTTCAGACCGTTGATTAGTCATGTCGAGAATACGCTCAACGAGACTTGACTGCTGAATATGGCGATGTAGTTGTAGTGGAAGCTTAGCTACATAGCCGAACAACAGCTGAAAAGGCGAGAAGCCGGTGCTCGAATGAACTGAAGTGTTAATGGCAAAGGCAGCTTCGTGTAGCTTGGTGGGTCATGCCAAGGGTTCCGATGCACTAAGCTTGCGCAGCACTGTGAGGAGTGTTCCGTTGCTCCGCTCTACAAGGCAATTACCTTCAGGCCGGTAGACTGAGGAGTAGTGGAGCTCTATGCTGTGTAGGCGCATGAAGCGCTTAAACTCCGCTGATTCAAAGGCTAAGCCGTGATCAGAGATACGGTAATCCGGAGTTCCATAGCTGTAAAAAAATTGATGCAAGTGTTGGATGACGTCACGTGCAGATGTCGACGATATTGTTGCGGGTGCAAGAAAACGAGTTGCGAAGACTATAACATTCAGGATGTATTGGTCATCATCACTGGGCGGCATGGTCACATGATCCATGGCAATGCTTGAGAAAGGGATGTCCGATGTGGGCATCCTACCGAGGAGACCGACGTTGCGGGATGTGAGACGATTATACTCTTGACAGGTTTGGCAAGGTGAGACATATCTTTGAAATGACTGCTCCATGTGCGGCCACCAATAGCGATCTTGCACTTTTTGAACTGTTCGCAATATCCCAAAATGTCCTGCAGAGTCATGTAGAGCCTGAAGAACTGCTGGATGCAAGACCGCCCGAAAGAAAAATACAGCAGGAAATCCTGGTGTGACATCAGAAAATCCTGGTGTGACACCAGAATATCTGGTGTGCCCACCAGCGATCCTGATGTATCGAGCACACCAGCCTGGTGTGCCCACCAGAAAGGCTGGTGTACCCGCACATCAGCCTGATGGGTACACCAAAAGGCTCTGGTATCACATTACAAGAACTCAAGCGCCGACCACGCAGCCTAGTGTGCACACCACCCAGTTTGATGTGACACCAGAGTTGTGTTTTTGTTGACTTTTCCCCCCGGTCCGCGCGCGTGTTTTCTATTAGTTTGTGTGCCGCTCCGTCCCCCGACAGGATGCCTTGTTTCCTCCCGTCTTGGTGGTCGCCGGAGACCCCGCGGCGGGCTCCTTTGTGCTCAAAAAGTGTCCCCCTCGTCACGAGCACTTTCCCGGGCGGCCTTGAGCATCTTGGGGCGCTCGCCGGCTCGCCTCTTCGAGGGTTTCTCTTTCCCTTTCCGCCGGTATTCTTGTTTAAGTTTGAGAAAGTAAAGAAGTCTTCTTTGTGAGTCGAAGCCGAAAAGATGTGTTGGTGTGGTTTCGTTACTTTCGACGAGCTTGGTTTGGTAGCAAAGCAACAAAGGAAGCTAGTAATTATTACAGTTTTTAGGGCCGAAATGCCTACTACGAGCGAGAAGGGCGTCGACCGTCTGAAGCGAAGAGGAGTGCCCCGCGAGCCGCCACAACAAAGATCATCAACGAGATTGGCGTCTGCTGGCCACGGATCCAACCGACATCGGTGAGCTCGAAGAAACATTTCCCTACTGAAAAAAACCATCTGGCGCGTATATGAAAATAAACGGGTCCATACCGGTAACAGTTTAACCATACCGGTCACCAGTTTGTCGAGGGGGTCGCCCGTATGGCTCAAAGGGGTCCCCCGTATATGAGCCATAACGGTCACCTATTTCGACAAACAGGTCACTCCTTTGTCAAAAGGGTAGCTCGTCTGGGCAAATGGGTCACTCGTCTGGGCTAATGGGTGACTCGTTTGGGCAAAGTTGTCGCACGTTTGCTCAAACCAGTGACCATGTTGCAAACTGTACCGGTTTAATCAAACGGCTCTCCGGAGCCCGTGTGATACTGAACGTACAGATCGGCGGCGTGGGCACACCTAGCGTTTCAGCCGTGGCAGCCAATGTTTCCGGAAGGCTGGGAGCGCCGGTTCATTGATGTCAGGTCGTCCGCGTAATGCAAGTAATTATATTTATATTTCAATTGCGCTGATGTTCGCTTATACTGCAACTAAAACTAACACCTTTTTTTTTTGTTGTTTTACGTAAACGAGCGACGTTGGTGAGCCGATATTTTTTACAGAACTTTAAAACTTTGTCCATCTTTGTTGCCTCAATTTACTTATTCAGCTCGAATCTCTCTCGCAGAAGACGCGACCGCGTGAAAGAATGTACGTCTAGACTCCGTTTCACTTTAATTCAAGACGCCGCCAAGGTAGCACGCGTACACGCGGCTGCAAGAACATCGAGCATTGCGAGAGCACGTCCGCCGTTGCAGCAGTCAAACTACGAGCTCGCGCTGAGTACTTTCTTTGCTCGGGCGCAAGCCGAGCTTCAGGCCGCCCCGCCGCCATTTCCAAGGTTCGAGCGTGCTAAAATACGCGCGCGCGTGTTTTTTTTTTTTTTTTTGAGGTTACAAAAACACATCTCACTGGAATGCCCGGGGAGAGGGAGAGGGACTGTCCCTGCGGTCCTCGCCCCCTCCCTCCTCTCTTGTCACCCGTCACGTGACTCGCAGCCACGCGCGAGCTACACACTGATAAGCATCGAGATCCGAAAGGGTGCGCCTAGCAGCCGCTTGTTTTTTTTGTCTGCTTGTTGTCAGTTCCAGCTCGAACTTCGCGCGTCCACCTGCTTCGATCTGTCGCCTAACCCTGCGGTCTTATTAGGATGTCTCTCGACAACATATTGGATGTGCACCAAAGCTATCAGTGTTCGAAAAGTCCTACGTCTATATCGGCAACAAGCGATTCTTCAAAGAAGTCAGGAATTCTTGCGGTTTGGTTGGGTTCGGCAACTGACAGCTTGTGCGCCACATCGTGTTGAAACTTCCAAGAAGCCGTTCCCTCTCATTTGTGTTTGTGTGGTTGTCCTGCTTTGACCGTGTCGACAAATATCAAGGATTACATCTTTCAAGTCCGCTATTTTTATGGTAAGTGCACTGCAACCTACTTCTTGGCAACGATTGACCGTTCTTCTGCTCGTATTCTTCCAGATTATCTATATAATTATGCAGCCACTATTCTCGCGGCAGCCGGGCGAATAATTTCCCGAAAGTCTACCTTCATTGTCTAGAATTACCACGGTTCTTGTTTGGTTTGCTATCTTCTCAATTGTATAAAAGCTTAGAGTGCCTCTCACATTTCACAGATCGCTTGCACGTTTGTACTTGTCTACAAAAGACGTAATAAACTGTGAGGAAAATTTAAAACAATCTCTTGTGTCTGTTTTCCTGTCAATTTGCAAGCACCTACGTGAGCACATTTGTTCTACGTGTTTCCTTCATGTTATAAATAGGTTTATGAGTTTCGGAACGTCTTAAATAAGTTTAAGATAACCAACCTGCCAGACGATCCCCGTTTAGGGCTAGCGCATAATTTCCCGATTCGAATGGCACGTTCAAACGTGTGGTCACGTGCATGGTCAAACGGGCACCCGTATCAAACGGGCACCTGTATCAAATGGGTACCGTTTCGAGCCGGTACCGTTTCAAACGGCTACCCGTATCCCATAATCACGTTTGATCCAAATGGGTCGACAAGTTTGCACCCGTTTTATTTCCCAGTTTACCACCCGTTTGAATTTCAAATGTTTTTTTTTTCAGTAGGGTTGATATTCTTCTACTTAAGGAGGCTTCCCTGAAAGAGCTGGATAAGGAAATCGAGCTATCTGTCGAACATGATACCTTAGAAGAGGAAATTACTAGTGCGGAGGGGTATGCGGGACGAATCAGCGTAACTAAGACATGAGTCAACCGCAAGCTGAAAGGCCAAGAACTGCAAAACGGCAGGGCGTCCAGCTCTTCGACGCAGGGCAGTGGCTCCGGACAAACTCCAGTTGATCACGACCAACTCCCTACAACAGTAAAGCTTCCGAAACTTTACTGTTGTGCTTTTTTGAATAAAGTAATTATAGCAGCAGCGTTGTTGTCAAACTTATCATTGTACCCTTTTTTGTGAGTAAAGCAACACGCAGTCAACGGGTGGTCTGGTATCACATTACAACAAAACCTGATGTCCCGCCAGAACACCAGATTTCTGGTGTAACATCAGAACACCAGATTTCTAGTGTCATACCCACACAGCAGATTTCTGGTGTCACACCAGAACACCAGATTTCTGGTGTCACACCAGAAAATGTCCCAAATCACATCTGTGAACAAGTCTGGTGTAACATGAAGTCACACCAGCCCTCGAGCTGGTGTATTTTTCACTAAGGCGATGGAGTGACAACAGCATACGTGCGTGAAGGAGACCGACGGTACAAGATGTTGTCCACAAGGGTGAACTCCGTCGGTCCATCTACACTGGATAAGCTCTGCAGAATGGCGCAGCATTCAGTGTCTTCGTTTTGCAGGGCAGATAGGGACTGAGGGGGCTGTGTGGCAGCACATGACAATCGGGACAAGTGGTCGGCTACCACATTTTGACGACCTGGGCGGTGCTGTAAAAAAAGTCGAACTCGACCAAGTCCATAAGCGTAGACGTGAATCGGCGAGAGTGTTTCGCACTCTTTGTCAAGCATGCCCCAGTCCAGTTGTCTGTGATGAGAGTGAACGTCTTACGAACCAGGTAATGACGAAACTTGATGGTGATTTCCCTATGCACCGCTAGGTATTCCCAGACAATGCTATGGAGCTTTCGTTCATCTGGAGTGAGGGCACGGCTGGCGTAGGCGATAACAACTTCATTGTTATCTTGTACTCGTGAAACCACCGAACCTAATGCTGTGCCAGAGGCGTCAGTTGTCACTGTTGTGGGAGCATTTGGGGCAAAGTGAGCAATGAGGGGAGGCTGGGTGAGAGCTGTGCGGATCGTCTGGAAGGCTTGCTCAAACTCTGGAGTCCATAAAAACTTTGGTGTCTCAATGAGGGCTTGTAGGGGGTCACAACTTTGGAAAAAGTATTAATGAAGCGCCGATAGAAGCTAGCTGTTTGTACACATGAGAGTACATGCTTCTGATTGTGAGAAGTTTGAATGCGGCACATGGCTGCTGCTTTGTCGGGGTCTGGGCGCTGGCCTTCGGTGGATATAACAAATCCGAGAAACTTAATATGTGGAACGTCAAAACGACACTTGTCTAACGAGGCCTTAAGTCCATTGTCCAGAAGCAATTGGAGGGCTTTACGAAGAAGTTGCGCAAACGTGTTGAACGACTAAGCATAGACAAGAATACCATCAAGATATACACGAATACCAGACTTGTCGTGGTGGGGCTTCAGATCTTGAAAGACTGTCTGCGTGATGCGTTGGAATGTTGATGGCGCATTTTTCAAACAGAACGGCATCCGAGTCCACATGTATGTGCCGTGGTGAGGGATGAAAGCTTTTTTTCATAATCCTGGGTGCGGAGGCTGACTTGTCAGTGTCCACTTTTCAAGTCCATGTTAGCAAAGTACGCGCATCCAGCGATGTCTTGAATGATATCATCCACAAGAGGCAGGGGGTACACCACTGTGATCATGCGTTCATTGAGGGGTGCATAGTTAACACACATACGTTTCTTATCTCCGCGAGACACTACGACCACTGGAAAAGCCCATGGGCCAAATGCTGGAAAAATAACACCTCGGTCCAGGAGTTCCTTTAGATGTTTTTCCACGAACTGTCTGTCTTCGGGCGCATATCGGTATGGGCTACGGCTTTAGGGCAAGGCGTTTGATAACAAGTTAATGCGATGCTGCATGCCCGTGAAATGGCCTAAGTCATCTATGTAACGGGCGAAGGCTCCATTCTGCTGTGTCAAAATGTCGGCAATGGCACTATTTTGGCTAAAAGATAACTGATCGGAGGGCTGGGGAAGATCAGGGTGAATGTCTTTAGCAACAGTTCCGGCTATCTGGGCTGGCGGCTCGGCACTGGGGCTATTTAAAGGCAAACGTGGAGTTTCCTGGGCGAAGGCTTGCCAGATGGCTGCTCCGGCGACGGCAAGGGCTCTCTCTGTATGCAGTCTTGTGACATGGTCTGCACTTGTGAATTAAGGCTCGATTGGGTGAGAATTACGGCATTGGACATCAGTGGTGTTAGTTTTCGTTCTGCTATGAGAGACAAACCTGTGGCCGTATGCTGGAGCCGGACGGGCTGTGGAGGCTCAAAGATCAGACGCGCCTGTGCGGCTCGAAACCTATCTTCACCAATGACGAAGGGGAAGATGTTGTGTTCCAGAACCGTGGCCTGGACGACTCCCGCTATTGGGCCAATGGTGATCTTAAGTAAAGCTGCACCGCTGGGAGTACGGTAGTACCTCCTTCAACTGCCAGTGAAGGCTCAGTCCAGGGTTGTAGCCTGCATTCTGGAACAGGCGACTTTCCTACGAGAGTCAGCTTAGAACCTGAGTCTGGGAACGCATCATAGTGTCCAATTCCAGTGATGGTCGCTAAAAAGAATGGGCACTGCAGTTGAGAACCTTCAAGGGTTACTGGAATGGTATGAAGAGCTGGTGGTAATGGCACTGCAGTCATGGCCCTAGCTGCCGACGACAATGCCTGGGCTGACTGATTGGTGTATGTTGTACACTTCAAAGTGAGGTGACCGAGGTGTTTGCAATTATAACACACCGCTTAGGACAAGTCTTGGCCACTACGAAACGCTGGACCTCCATATTGTGACGAGATGGCTTGGTATCTAGCCTCTTGAAGTTGGTGGGCTGGTCCGCGATGCGTTGACGTGAGGCTGTGGGTGACGGTGACGTCAAGCCATAGCGCTGCGTCGGGTGGGTGGGACATTCGGATCTAGCCGATTTAGGCGAATATGATTGGTAACTTTATTGGGCAGGAGTAGTCGAAGGGCTTGCCTTGGCGTGCTGGGCGGACGTATCCAGGGTCGCACATGTCCCAAGAAAGGTTTGGACGGTTGTTGGTCTGTTGGCTGCCAATGCTGCGACGATATGTTCATCCCGCATGCCTTGGAGTAGGTTGTCAATCTTCTCCGGATCGCTGAGGTTACCGGGCAACGTTGGATGATTCTTAATTTGTCGAAGGCGAACTGAAGAAGGGATTTGCCAATCCCTTGAGTCACGTCCATGACGCGTTCCTGCCAGTGGATAAGAATCCATTCTGTGGTGAATGCCTCTTTGAAGGCGTCTCTCCAAGTTGGCCACGTGTCGTATTGGCTTCCGAACGCGAGGTGCCAGTTTCGTGCTGTACCTTTCAACTTCCTTGCTGCGATGAGCCGGATGGTAGCGTCATCCCCCGAGGCTAGTTGCGGGACGCGACGAACGTACTCCAGCGATTCTTTGACGTTTGCTTTGGCGAGCCCTCGAACTGTGGGACGGACGCGGACAGGTCTGTTGGCGTTGTAACTGTCGTTGAAGACGAGGCAACTGCTGCAACAAAGCAGCAAGGTTTTGAAGCGTGATGGAGTCTAGTGCCGAAAGAGCCAGCGGCAGTGTCCGACGCTTGGTCCATCCTAGGCGAAGATTTGCGGCGCGCCTCGATGTCTGCGGCGAGTCGCTGAATGAGGGCTCCTTTTGAGCCGGAAGTGTCTAGCTCACGCGCAGCGAGCTCTTCCTTAATAAGCTCGACGCTTAGACACGACAGAGTTCTTGCGTCTAGTTCACTCCAGACAATGCCGTGGATGGCTGTGTCGTGCAAGGCTTACCAAGGAGCTACGAAACGTTCCGCTCACCAGAAACCGCCGAGACAAAGTGCGTTCTTAACGCTTTGCGAAGACGCGAGGGCCGGGTGTACATCGTTCCAAAGCTTCCGAAGTTCTTGTCGAGAACGATTGCAGGTCTTCACGACGGGGCGTAGGCGGAACCAGGCGAGTCGAGGCAAGGCTCGGCGGTCGGGCTAGTGTAGGCTTTCACGGTTCAAAGTCGACTGCGCCAGATGTAAGGCATGGGGGCCAAGTCTTGGAAAGGGATTAAGAAAGTATATTTACATTAGAAACACACGTTAAGTAGTAGGGCTAAGAGCGAGTTGGGGGTGGCCATGACCTATTGCAATCCTGACCTGCCGACAAAAGTGCCCCCTATGGAACCAGCTGTCGCCGACGGAGGGCCTGGTTTCTCCGCTGAGAGAGCGCGGTATAGGTTTTTCTGGGACCCACACGCAGCTCACAGCCTGCATTCCCTGGGGCGTGCAACGGTGCGACCCCTCCCACTAGCTGATTACCGCTCTTCCTTCTCTTCCGCATGGGTCCATCTCGCCACAAAGCGGCGCCAGTGGTGGGACTAATAGTTTTCGCTCGTAGCGGGACAATACAAGTTTTAGAGCGCAGCTCTTAGGAGCCCGTTTCCGGCTTGAGCGGCGTCGCCGTCGGCGTCGGCGTCGCCGTCGCCGTCGCCGCCGTCGGCGTAACCGCGCGGTGCATCATGGGAAATGTCCCATAATGCACCGCGCGAGCCCCCCACCAAGGTCACGTGACCTCGTGGGGGTCACGTGACCCCCCGAAGTCACGTGACTCCCCTGAGGTCACGTGGCCCCCTCCTCGAGGTCACGTGACCCCCGCCGATGTTGCGTGACCCCCCGATGACGTCATCGTCACTGATGACGTCACCGGCATCCACATCGTCATCGTCATCATCACTGATGACGTCACCGGCATCCACATCGTCATCGTCATCATCACTGATGACGTCACCGGCATCCACATCGTCATCGTCATCACTGATGACGTCACCGGCATCCGCATCGTCATCGTCATCATCACTGATGACGTCACCAGCATCCACATCGTCATCGTCATCATCACTGATGACGTCACCGGCATCCACATCGTCATCGTCATCATCACTGATGACGTCACCGGCATCCGCATCGTCATCGTCATCATCACTGATGACGTCACCGGCATCCACATCGTCATCGTCATCATCACTGATGACGTCACCGGCATCCACATCGTCATCGTCATCATCACTGATGACGTCACCGGCATCCACATCGTCATCGTCATCATCACTGATGACGTCACCGACATCCGCATTGTCATCGTCATCATCACTGATGACGTCATCAGTGACGTCACTGATGTCGTCACCGGCATCCGCATCGTCATCGTCATCATCACTGATGACGTCATCAGCGACGTCACTGATGACGTCACCGACATTCGCATCGTCATCGTCATCATCACTGGTGAAGTCATCAGTGACGTCACTAATGACGTCATCGGTACCCGCATCGTCATCGTCACTGATGACGTCATCAGTGACGTCAGTGATGACATCATCGGCATTGGGGGTCACGTGACCCCCAAGGTAACGTGACCCCCCCCTGGTTAGTTTAACCCCCCCCCCCCAGTGCCCTTCCCTCCTCCTCCTCAAGAGCTGCGCTCTAATTCGGCGTTACAGGGAGTTGTAAGCGGCTTTCATTTTTTTCAATGTTGATCTAATCGCCTCTGTCTGGCTGATTAGGCGACGAGGGGGCGGTGCCTGGAGGTAGAACGAGATTGTACTACAGCACCGAAGTAATTTTATATTTTCGGGATCTGCAACTTCTACTTGAGCTTGAACCGTATAACGATTCACCGATTGTATGGTTTACTGCTGCGAACCCTATTGTAAATCTGCAAGTAAAAACACGGCTGGAGTTAGTTTTCATGGACCCCAACGACTGCGCTAATCGCCAGTGTCGACTGCGGCGGCTTGTCATGTCCTAAATGGAGATTTACAGGCTTTGTCTGCCTTTCAAAGGCAGCAGTGGAAGGCTCAGCTCAAATGCTGCTGAGATGCAGCAAACCATCCCATTCATTCGGGGCAGCTGTGTTATCAACGGCATGCAGAAACCTTTTTGATCGCAAAAGTGCAACACCTGGGCGCAAAAAACCCTAGTCGAGCTCTTACTGAAAAAATGTGTTCGGCCATTTCTTTGAAACTACACAAACTGCGTGGTCGAGAGAAATGTAAAGTTAAAAAGGGTGAAAGCAAAGCCTGCGTCTAGGAAGGTTTTCAAGGTATGAACCGACAGCAATGATTCACAATGTCTTCTGAAAGAACTGAAATAGGCTTGATGTGTTAATTATCAAACGTTTCTCAATAAATAATGCTAACCATGAAACCGGTTAATCTCCGTCGCATACTCGTATTAAAGCTGTCTAATAAGTACGCGCGTGTTCGACCCACGCCTCATCTGCAACTGGCACGGGGAAATAACTATGACGGTAGCTAGCGCCCCTAGTGGCAAAATATTTCACACGCACAGTGGCGAAATCGCGGTAGGGGAGCTATTCCGCGTACAGGTCAGAGCCCAATAACGCAGCCGTGACTTGCGCGCCTCAAATTGGCGTGCGGATATTTTAGCAAGTACAAAGACCTTTAAGTGGCGCCATGCAGTCATAGCGTTGCGAAACGCTGCGGATTCTGTGTATACTAAACACCGGGCGCTGCCGCTCTTGTCTGTTGGCAGGTCAGGATTACAGTAGGTCGTGGTGGTGGCTGGCTTGAGTGGCTAAAGGCTCGACAAGCTCGCGACAGCACCAGACAGGAACGCACGAGCCGTCCAGGCCGGGCACGAGGGCGGCTTCTTTGCCTTCCGTCACCACGCATGCTCACTTGGGGCGCGTCAAAGCGAACGAGCTTGAGTCTTACCTTAGAGCGGTAAACCGGAACCCACTGCCTGCGGCGGAAATGGCACCCCCCCGATTGCCGCCATCCTGCCGGTTTGCCACATTAGTGATCACGTGACGTTACGATGGCTGCACCCAGAGGTGGGCCAGATCAGATTGGCCAGATCACGGCCAGCAGACGGGCACTCTGGGGCTTCGTTCAATTCGTACTCGAATGGATCCGAGTTTTTTCGGCGGATCAAGACACGTGACGAGACAGATGCAGCAATGCTGGACGCGAGTACGTTTTCGAATGCAACGGGTACGAGACCTTCACCCAGGAGTGAGATAAAGTTGCGTTCGATTTACTCTCATCTCTTTCACCGGTGCAGAAAAGTGTAGGGCAGTCTACTCCCGGTGTGTGTATTGAGATGCGACCGGAAGTACACCTCCCTACACTTTTCTACACCGGTGCAGAAGGTGCAGGTAAATCGAACGCAGCATCTATCTGACTTTTGGGTGAAGGTCTCGTACCCGTTGCATTCGAAAACTAAGATTGGAACACAGCCCCAGAGTGCCCATCTGCTGACCGTGATCTGGCCAACCTGATCTGGCCCACCTCTGGACGCAGCCATCTTAACGTCACGTGATCCCTAATGTGGCAAACAGGCAAGATGGCGGCAACCGCGGGGTGCCATTTTTGGCCGCTGGTTTACCGCTCTAAGTTTACTCAAGCTCTTTGGTCAAAGGTAATTGAAAGAAGAAAAGGCGAGAGGATACCACGCGCTCACACTCGAAATTCCAGAGTTGTGAATATAAAAAGCAAGATATTATTTACAGTCGTAATAAAAAGAAGTTACAAATTAAAAAGTGTAGATATACATACAAAGTTCAGTTCGATGGATCCGCTTACGGCAAGGTGTTGTACGTCAGCCTAGACAGGGAGTTAGTCCTGTCCAGGAAATGCTTGACATGCTCGCTTGGTCCGGGGGGATGTTTCCCAGAAATCTTGGATAAAAGCCCCATGGGCCTGGACTCGTCCGTCCGGGCTCTTCCTCGGCTGCCGCTACCACCGCTGTCGACTCGGGTTCCGTGTCGTGTC
Source organism: Ixodes scapularis (assembly GCF_016920785.2). Classification (NCBI taxonomy): domain Eukaryota; kingdom Metazoa; phylum Arthropoda; class Arachnida; order Ixodida; family Ixodidae; genus Ixodes; species Ixodes scapularis. The sequence continues at coordinate 138,547,735 of NW_024609879.1, read as the reverse complement.
CGCCCTTCTCTCACGCCTCATGAGAGTGTGTTGTCTTCCTCTCATCACTGCGTCGTCTTCGTTTCTTCGTTATAGCCATTTCTTGCCCTTGCCCTTGCCTTGCACTCTTCTTCTAGTTATTCACATCTTCACCCGGGCCCGTTCACTGCATCTTCTTTCTCGTCCTTCGCTCAGTTCAACTCAGTTTTTACGCGCGTCGTTTTGATCATCCTTGGTTCCCCCACATCATCACACTCGTACTGGTAGTTTGTAGAGAACTTAGCTAAGACGGGCGGTTCACAGGAGGTGGTAAGCTACGGGACGCGCAAGTGGTCTTGACTGCCGCTCAACTTTGTCACGGGCGTAGGGCTTTGAGGTAATTTACGTATAAATTTGTACCAGTTCCTTAGTCAGGGGACGTTCAGCGGTGTTCAAGGTGCTCGAAGTTAGTAGATGTTAGGGTTAAAGTTACAAAGATTCAGCAGGCAGATGACTTCTTGGTGTTGGTAGGTTTTTCTCTGGTCACTGGGGAAATTGATGCTTTTGATTTGGTTCAAAATAGTGACGCTGGGCTCCCGTTGCTGGAGAGAATCAGTGTTGCGGTCGATCAATTCGGGTTCGAAATACAAAGTGTCGGTGGAGGGATGGGACTCTTCACTCCCGGGTTTCGGCACTAGCATAATACAATACGGCAGAATTTAGTTGAACTGACTTCTGTGAAAAAGTGCAGTTTTAAATACCGCTACGAAAGTTACTCTCCAACGTGGCTGAGTCACCTGCCGAAGCACCTTCTTGCGTTTTTTTTTATTAGCAGTATTTCCGTTTTTGGTATTCCAATCTAATCGTGATACACTGAGTTAGACATCAGAATGGCATGAACTATTTATTTATTTATTTATTCTGCTTAATATGGCCCCAAACAGCTCGAGGCCTTATTAGTGCGCACATATTACAAACAATGAAAGAACAGATACAGACAAACAAACAAGCAAGACGTGATTTGGAAAAGATAAAAGGAAATAAATAAAATATACGGAGAACAATGGAGAAACAACAGACCACAGATGTTTGTCAAACGGCCAACAATGCTCTTCTAAAATTTAAAAGGGGTGAAAACAATCCCAATCCCTCCTATCGCGATTATGAAAGAGCTGAAGTTTCAAATAAAAAAACGATCGAGCTACACCTAAACATTCCTGATGAGTTGTGAATGCGAAAGCATGCAAGCCGCTCGTCCGCTTCCTTTGTCGTCTGCTGCGTACTTTTCGCCGCCGGTGAGCGCGTGGCGCTTCCCTGGGCACGGTGACCTCGGACGCTCCGTGTTAATGGCGCGCTGATGGACACGAAGCGCCATGGGGTGGGCGACCGTGAAAACTGACGAGCGCAGCGGCCAATGGGAGCCGCCCCGTTGACGCGCGCCAGCCAATGGAGCCGATGGAAGCTAGGTGCCGTTTTCGCGCTTCAAACTGATGACGTCAGCTTGCTCCATGAGGCAGTTAATGCTTTCGCATTAAAACAATTGTTTCCGTATTTTTACTGCCATTACAAACCTTTGTAGGAGTCTTGTTTATCCCGTTTGAATAGAGTCCCGTAGTTTTGATGGTGAGCTAACGCTGTTCATCAATGATGGTATCACTTTATCTCAACAACCAGCGGACATTTTTCCGGCGAGTTTTTTTGGCACATTACCACGGAAGAGACACGCTGCTAAACGTATATGTGAGTGTTTTCCGAAATTGCTTTATAAATTCGAACAGCTAGTAAAAAATATAACAAATATGATTATCTTGTTCTATTCCATATTTCAGATAAAGGGAGCGGACCTTAAAAAATGGTATATCATGAAAAGGACCAACGGGCAGCCATTTTGCTTGAGAAAGATAATGTACTCCGCGTGGTAATTGTTTATAATTTCTCTATATTCGTTTTAATTTGCCCTTGTAGAACACCATATTACTTTATAAAATTGCGAACAATTGAGTTTAGTGTTAAATGAGATCATGAGAGCAGTCAAATGCTGAATGTCATTTTCGATAATTTGACTTAATTGCCCAGCTCGCTGAATTGAATTAAAGCATCAAGTGTGCCTCGATAGACACGAAATATGTATTTCAGGAAATTTAACTATCGAAAAAAAGATAGGAATAGCCCATGAAGATTAATTATCATTTGTGATTGTCTATTTGGCCGAGACGTTGTTTGGTGGCACAAAAATAACATTTCTGCCGACGTTGCTTGTACACGGATGAAAATGATCAAACATTGAAAGGCATATAAGCCACAGAATTTGCTAATACATGTGGTTTTTATACTGGGTTCCTACATTCTTGTTTTTACAATCCCCCGACACAGGACTTAATAATGTCGACAATATCAATGCATATTTTCGGTGGTCCATTTCGCCACCGTAAGCAACACGTGAATTTCAAGCAAGTCAAAGCGAACTAAAGAGCTTGCAGTAATAATGTTTTTATTGTATCTGCTTTTCATTGCTACAAAAAACTGCAATAATCTCAGATTGCATCGTGTAAGAACATAGCACTTCAAAAGCAAAGGCGTGTTTGAAATTGTTAGAACATAATCGTAGCAATTCGGAATCGCATCACTAAATGTTTCCTAATTATTAAATTAAAACATATTTGGAAAACATAAAGTGGTATTTGGATTGGAGTACCGCTCGGTGAAGCACGCGCTTTAATGAGAAGAGCAGATCTGCCAGGTTTATCGTCGGAAGAAATAGACGCAGGTATTTAAGTGCCTAGTTAATTTGTGATGGTTGCTGTGTTTTCGTAGATTACAGAGCCCGAATATCGCAACTGCATTTTATAATCTGTTAAGGTTATCAGTCAAAATACCATTGCAATCAAACGTCATATAGATATGTTTTCATTCATTCCAAGAATTTTTTTTTATACATTTTCTTGGTAGAATGTATTCCTGTTCCTGTTTAGGTGTACCTGTTTAGGTGTAGCTCCCGGGAGTATGTATTGCCGTACATTCTTAGAAAGAAATGTACATTTCATCAGTGTATGTATACAAGCCGGCAAAGAAATACTCTATTAATCTAATGCGCAGTGTACCAACTTCATAAAAAAAGTATTATTTTTCAACGTGCGGTTCCTCAATTAAGATAAATTAGCAGCGACCTCTACCCCCAGGGTCCTATAATACAACAAATGCAGCACTTATGTATGGGGCGAATATTTAAATTTGTAAATGAGATATTAAACAGTCGTTTTCGATTGTGACGAGCAAATTGTTTGTTAATTTCCCCGCTCAATTGAGCGCGAAAATTTACCACGTTATGACGTAACACGAAATTCCTCGCTTAATTTACCAAGACAATTCTTTTGAAGTAACCTACGTCATGTGACGATAGTTCATGGTGTCATATTGTGATATCACTTGGTCTTATGACGCCACTTTACGTCAAAATATGTGAATTTTATTTTTCTGATACATTTAGCGTGAAAGGATTGCGCGACATGAGGTAACTTGAAGTGTTTTACAACTAAATTTTTGGAAGCAATTGACTTCACATATGATCAGACATCTCGCGACATGGTCTTGTGACATGTCTTCACGGGGCACAGTGGTGGAGTCCCTTCACACAATGGCATCACAAGACATAAGGACACGTTACATCAATATTTTAGCTATATTTAGCGGCGGTATTTTGTATTGCGCCAGTTTACTGGACGTCATGTTACGTGCTGTCAAGTGTCACAAAAAATTCAGTCTGGAAGATAGCTTGACGGCAAATCAGGTTACCTGACTCCATGGTGTCAGGTCGATGTTTCTTACAATGGCGTATTTTCACTTTATGTCGCTTTACAAATTATTTTCCCGTTCAATTTAGCGTAAAAACCCACGAACAGACGAAAAGACACACTTTTGGGATTTTAGGGTTTTGCTAAAAAGCCCTTTGGAAGCTGAGGAGTGATAAGGTATCTAGTCTCATAAGGCAATATTTAACTCTGCTTCACAGGAAGGAATATATTGCTCATGAAATTTCTGAGGTTGAACCGCCTTTTTCAAATGCACACGGCAACTCTGAGTAGCAGTTTGACGTAGTTTTCAGACTAGCGTATGATTGCAATTTTTTTTGCAAGCACAGCAAACATTTATCAGAACTACAATCATTATTGTTTGATAGCGTAAATGCTAAGTGATGAAAAACCCCTAGCTTTTGCAGTACCGAGTCTGGAGCCTGTTCAGCTCATCACGCAGACGAATTCACAAGGTACCTCCTAAAACCAATTTTAACTTACTTACTTGACCTATGTTCATTAATTGTTTACCTCCAATTACTTTTTATGAACATATAAAAATAAGGTTGTTATGACCCAAGCGGTGCTCCTACAGCCGAGATACATCCGGAATTAGCGCCATTGGTGGATACTTATAGGTAAGGGAACCTAACAAGAAGTTTAAAGGCGGCAACGCACGCTGGCATATATGTAGCTGGTGTAAATACTCTCAACGCTTCCATTCATTTTGATCCTAAAATATAAAGTGCTGGTGGTCATTGACAACAAAAAACTGTTTAGTTTTCTTCTGAGTATAATCTGTACAAGTTTCTAAAATAAAGGAGCTCCGAAAAAGTGTATCAATATATAAAGAAATACAATGACACAAATGTTCAGCAACAGTTTTTCACTGATGGACTTTTAAGTGTGTATTCATTACCCTTTCAAAATCGTGTATTTGTTAACGACGTTCCACGCTTTGCTTCATCTTTCTTAAAGAAAATTTGGAGTGGTTCTGTATTAGAGAATGAACTCCTGAATCGTCTTTGTTTGGCCTCCAGGATGACAAATATCGAAATTATATTGCAGATTGATGCACCCAGCAGCCAGAACGGCGCTTTCAAAATAGCGCTGGAGCTACTCCAGCCCGTCTCGTTCGGTGGTAGGAGGGAATCGTGACGTATTATACAGGGATCTCAATAGTTCCGTGCTTTCCACAAGCCTTACCCGAGCAGTCATAAACGATGCACGCGTTCCCTAACAAGCGGCACGTGCAAGGAATTCGAAGCATCTGGGTATGAGGTCACACCCAGCGGTTGGTTTTGTGGTTTTTCTAGCCTCTTTTAATGCCTTCAGGTTAAATGCTTGTGACATTCAAGCGCACATTACAAAAACATTATAAAACTCACGTCTAACTTTTGTTTTACCAGAATATTTTTCAGCTTTTCTTTAAGTTTCATTCAAATGATGTAATTTTTTTTGTGGTGATTTTGCAGCTGCAATGTTGATCACTGCTGTTACCACCACACGTTTTATGCCACACCAGGGACGTCGCAACTGTGACAGTTGCAAGTAAAATTGCACCATGAGAATCAAAAGGTTCAATCCCCGCCCCTGCCCGTTTCGATCTGGATGAGCATCGTACCGGCGCGCGGTGGTGTATCACTACTGTGTGGTGCACGTTGAAGACCCCAGGTTAGCGGTTGCACCGCACTGGCAGAATTGCTCATCTACAGCTGAGGCACCAGACGCCCACTGAGGCAGACTAACTTCCGGCTGTATAAACATGCACAAAACAGTTTGCTTGTGATTCAAAAACTGACGCTTCCTTTCTGAAATAACTTTGCTATCGGATGTATACTTTTGGAAAATAGATTTGTTGACAATTATATGAAACAGCTATTTTAACAATCATGTTGATAAGAACACGAACGGAGTGGAAAACTCCGAATTTCGTAACCTATATATGGGTGATTTCATCTCAACTCAGGCACGGATTTAGGGTCGAATTTTTAATTTTGACGAAAAAAATATATGTTTTGGGGCAATTCCTATAATAAAAGAAGACGCAAACGGTTATGTCGTCGGATTTTTTGTTCTCAAGTTATGGACCGTTGAAGCGGTCAAGGTGGAAATTGATGTTTTTCCAGCCTATCGGAGGTGCCATATTTCACTCCATCCCTTTTCCCTACCTTTTACGCTACATCAATATACCTTTTTGGGAACACTCTAGACATAGGCTTTTTCACGCTAATTAAGCGTCTAGGTCATAACATTCTTAATGATTTTTTTTATTTGTCAAACCACCTCTCTGTGACGATATTTGACGAAGTTCAGCAAGCTGTGCTGTGTGACCTAATCAACATATTTTTACGATCTTTATATCACCGTAAAGCAACAATTATGCTCTTATAGTTTCAATATCTTCCCACAAGTATGTAATGCGCTACATGTGCCTGAAAAACGAATATTTCGAAAAACTAGCAAGTTTGGAGTCGATTTTCTAAAAAAACCCACTTTTTATTTTTTTCATTTTTTATTCACAGTTAGTTAATATAGTAGTCTATCAGGAACTACCAACAGAAATTGTAATATATTGTTTGTATGGCCGCTATTAAGACTCGAATCTCGTGCTATGAGCGTTTTGAACGGGACTTCGCACAGGCGCTCTGCTGAGCAGAATTTTGGTTTATACAAGGTTTTCTATTTATCGTTAGCTGTTACCTAATATCCAACCATAAACATTAAAAAAATGTTTGAGCAATGCTCTTAAAAAAAAGGTACTTAGAAGTCCGTATTCACTAGTGCGAGCACATCTTTTTCTCCCAATACGGGGGAATGCAGATCGTTAGAGAAGTCCTCTGAGGCCTTTTGCTTTCGGCTCCGAAATTTTACAGATGCCACCCCAGTCTGGCGGCGTGTATAGAATACTTTATCTTGAACATCACGGGGCTACCGCCTCTATCTTCGTCGGGGTCCTGGAGCCTCTAAGGATTATGCCTTTGGATGCGACCGACACGGAAACCCTGATTGTGGGGAGAACAGGCGTTTCGAGGATAGAGTTTACGTCGCAAGCCCCCCTCTGTCTCTCCAAGCTACCCTCCTCGTCCTTCTAACACAACCGTGCCACTAATCCGCGGGCACTAAAAGAGACGCCGCTGCTGCGTGGCACTCAGATTACGCGCGAGGCGGAGAGCGAATGTTTAAGTATGGATCGACGGGAAAATTGGGGACCCAAAGGAAGCCGAATCTTCGCACGTTGTCTAACTGATAATAGCCTTCTCAGTCCCTTTCTGGCTCTTTACTTGAATTCCTAAGCCACGGCGGAAAGCTGGTACTCATTCTGCCTCCGTGCTGTCTGAGCTGGATGAACTTAAAACTGCTCCTGCTTTCAGAAAGCCAGAAGTGTTCGTTACTGCCATGGCTAATACATTATTCAGTTCAGACCGGAAAGTATGCGCAGACTATTTAAGGAGACACAAGAGAATAGTGTTTTACGGACGCCATTTTCGTCAAGCCTCGGAGCTAAACCTAAGTTTTCTTAAGCAAGTTCTACCGGCTGAGGACACCCACCGCGTAAGCCCTGGAGATGTTCCGTGCAATAACTGCTACACAATGTTCTTGGGTCAGATTGAAGAACATAAGCAAGGACAGGAAATGTTGTCATCAAGCTCATCGTCATCATCCCTGAAACCATCGGACAGATCATTCGTTGACGAGGAAGCCCTGGTCCAAGGAGTGTCTGAAGCAATTGATGCTGCCGAAGTAAGTGTGACACCACTTAAACTCCCTTCTAGCGTGACCCCACGAAGTCGTACCGGCTATGTTAAGCGAAAAAAAATCCGAGATAACCGCGGACTTCAAAAAGAAAATTGGTCGTAAACTAAGTGACGTGTACGGAGAACCTACGGGCACAGACAAAGAAGATCCATGCTCCTCGTGCTCCGACTGGGTCAGCAATTTACGAGCAGCCTACGTCAAGAGCGCGCCGCAGCTAGAACGCTACCGCCTCTTAACTCTCTTTCCATCTAACCTCAAGAAGAAAGATTTCCTGAAAGCAATTCCTGAAGTGACGAAGCATGCTTTGGACCAATCAAGAAAGCTGAAAAAATGGGGGTCTGGGCGTCACCTGACCCATACCAAGGACATGATCTCAACGAAAACGATGTCGCTCTTGCGTTGACTTACTACACATCAGATGTGAAAGACTGCTCAAGACAAAGCCCGAACAAGAAGGATGTCGTAAGGCTTTTTATTGATGGTCAGGAAGACTTCGTCACGAAGCGATTTATGACGAGATCTATTAGGGAAACCTACAAAGAATTCAAGGCGGCCAATCCCGAGTCAAAAATGGGCCTAACAAAATTTTATTCTCCTCGGCCCAAGTGGGTTAAGAAACACCCTGTACATGAAGAGTGTGAGTGTGTATGCTGCGCCAACTTCATACTCTGTCTGACATCTCTGTCAAATGCGGCGGGGAAGACCATGGCCTTTGAAGACGTCCAGAAAATTTTTCTTTGTGGAAATCCTTCCCAAAACTGCTCCTTGCTGAGGTGTGAAGCCTGTTCGAACCGGAAGGACATATCCCTCGAGATGCTAGGGATGAGCGCTGAAGGTGAACTGGAGTTGGCACTGTGGGCATCTGGTGGCGACTTGGTGAAAAAACATTTGGAGGCCACTGCTTTTCTTAACGAACTCAACAAGTGGACGAAGAAATACATACCCCACTATAATATTCGGCGCGCACAACAGAGAGCAATATGGCTTGAAAAAGCAAATGTGAAGCCACGTGTCGTAGTCCTCCACTTTGATTTCGCCGAAAACTGGAGTATTGTGCTCCAACGTGCAGTGCAGGGATACCACTGGAAAACCAGGATGGTGACAATCTTCACCTGCGTTGCGACGACCACGAAGGGAACACTAAGTTTCGACGTCGTGAGTGACGATACCTGTCATGGTTCTGCACACGCGCTCTTTGCGCTCACAATGATTGAAGACAGGCTCGAGGAACTCTTGCCCGTTTTCTTGGAGCTAACCTATGTTTCGGACGGCGCTCCAAGCCATTTCAAAAATCGGCACCAATTACACGAACTTCAGAAGAAGTTTGTTGTCAGCAGGTGGATACACTCGGCGTCAGGGCACGGCAAAAGCGCGTGCGATGGAGTGAGTTGTGTGCTGAAGAATCATGCGTCATTGCATAACTTGAAAACAACTGAGCTGAGCTCCATAACTAACGCACGTACGTTCGTTGAAGCGATAACGCTTCTCTTCATCGACCAAGAGGAGCTGCCCCGTTATCGGAAGCTTAAAAGGAAGGGGTGGGAGAAGGTAACCCCATCGAAAGGCATCCAATCTTCTCATGTGTGGAGCAAAGCAATGGGGGAAGGGGGAGGTGATGTGGTCCTAGAAAGAGTTTACCAAACCCCAGAATAGACAGAGCTAAATGGTGGGACCGTGAAAAGGCCGGACCGTTTCAACAGTGCGTTCATCATTGTCCCCCTGTGAGTGCGCGCTGTGTGATCAGACGACGCGCCATAGACTTTGACACTGAACTGACTGCAATTTGGACAAAGCGAAAACTGGCTCAGAATCGCATCAACCTATTGTCTCAAAATGTGCTACGTCGAAAGATGACTATCCCTATCCCAGGTGTTTATCACTGTTTTTGTGTGAGCAGCGCCGTGTAGTATTGAAAAGGTACTGCGTCGTCTATCCGTAAACCAGACGGAATTTGGCGGTGTTCAATTCGTTTTAAAGTTTATATTTGTATTAACTTTGAGTGTATTTTATGTTAATTAGGAGTATATGAGACATTTGGTCAACACATTTTGATATATTTTATGAAATGAACATGTTTAGGCTACAACATGAAATATTACTTCCCTTCTCTGGTTACGTGTCGCATCTTGAGTTTAAAATTCCGAAGTTTATATGTAATTGTTATATTTTCTTATGTCAAACAGATATGCAGTGCATATACATATGTGCGATTTAGTATCTGACGCTTAGGAAGTACGGTCTATTTTGTGCACATACGGGCTCTTTCGTAAAATACGAGCATTTCGTAGCGTGTAAGGACGAGCATTTCGTGGCGTGTAAGGCTTCAAATGCGTTAGTCATGTGTTTAGGTTTCATTTCTATTTGCAGTGATTCATGCCAGGTTACTTAGACTTTTCCCTTGTGACTTAAGTTTGTCCGTGGGTTTAGATGTTACGTACTTCTCCGTCAATACATAAGGTGAAGCTCACACACCTTTCAAATCACCCCAGTGCCAAGTAAATAAATATTGTAAGGATAAATATTGTTACTTCACTAGCTTTTACACTCAGATATTGTGGTAAGTACTACCGTTAAATAGAAAACTTTACATTGGCCAAAATTCTGCTCAGCAAAGCGCCTGTGCGAAGTCCCGTTCAAAACGCTCATAGCACGAGATTCGAGTCTTAATAGCGGCCATACAAACAATATATTACAATTTCTGTTGGTAGCTCCTGATAGACTACTATATTAACTAACTGTTAATAAAAAATGAAAAATATAAAAAGTGGGTTTTTTTAGAAAATCGACTCCAAACTTGCTAGTGTTTCGAAATATTCGTTTTTCAAGCACATGTAGCGCATTATATACTTGTGGCAAAATATTGAAATTATATTCAAAAGAAAGAGCATAATTGGTGCTTTACGATGATTTAAAGATCATAAAAATATGTTGATTAGGTCACACAGCACAGCTTGCTGAACTTCGTCAAATATCGTCAAAAAGAGGCGGTTTGACAAATAAAAAAAAATCATTAAGAATGTTATGACCTAGACGCTTAATTAGCGTGAAAAAGCCTATGTCTAGAGTGTTCCCAAAAAGTTATATTGATGTAGCGTAAAAAGTAGGGAAAAGGGATGGAGTGAAATATGGCACCTCCGATAGGCTGGAAAAACATCAATTTCCACCTTGACCGCTTCAACGGTCCATAACTTGAGAACAACAGTTCCGACGACATAACCGTTTGCGTCTTCTTTTATTACAGGAATTTCCCCGAAACATATATTTTTTTCGTCAAAATTAAAAATTCGACCCTAAATCCGTGCCTGAGTTGAGATGAAATCACCCATATATATAAAAAATAATAATAAACAACGTTATGCCTATTGCCATAACCGTGTAGCTGATCTCAAAATCCCGTAATGCGTGAGGTGCGGCGCTCCGTCAAGAAATGTTGGAACGTCATCTATTGTTTTACACGTTATAAATAAATGGCAGCAGCATTCGAAAAATTCCACCGAATATGGGGAGAGCTGTGGTTCAACACCAATCTGATAGTTTCGTCCCAAGTCGTAAAATAGCTCCTTCTGTTTAAGCCTTTCTAGGTGTTATATTTAGTTCTGATCATACCACAACGTTTTACACTAATGATGCAAACTGTTCGAATGCAGTGACACCCAACGTGCACTATTCCCAATCCTGTAGGGTACGAAAAAAAACTTTAACAAGGTAATATTACCTTCAATATTAAAGCAAACATTCTTATGCAGAAGCACGTTGTGGCATTGCGCGCCGTGCAGGTGCAGCAGAGGGGACCAGCACCGCACAAGGTTGCACTGGCAATCTAGACCAGTTTTTAGAGCGCAGCTCTTAGACGCCCGTTTCCGCCTTGAGCGGCGTCGCCGTCGGTTTAACCGCGCGTTGCATTATAGGACGTTTCCCATAATGACGTCACACGTGCCGTCACGTGTGACGCCACGAAGGTCACGAGCAGTCTTGTACACGTTACTAAGAAAAGGACTAATTAAAATTATAATTACTTTATTTAAAATGTAATTGATTACAGTAACCAACTACTGTACCACAAAAGGAATTGAAAAATGCCCAGAAAGTAATTGATTACTTTCGCGTTGCTTTTTAAACTTTTTATTGCGAAATCAAAATCGCACACATATTTGAAAGCTGTTACATTTTGTTTCTTTTTGTCATTCACACCTTGTTAAGCTTCAACACTCAAAACGTCGCTGAGTGCGTGGACATTCTAAAACTTCTGGTATCTTGTTACCTATTTTGTATTTCTTTGGGTGTCACATTTATGCCCTACGTTGGTGCAAAATAGACGAGTGGTGAACGAGCAGACAGAGCAATGTTTTAAGTAAAAAAACTAAATCTTTTTATCGTTTCGGAAACATATAATTGATTACTTGTGATTGATCGTAGAAAAATAGTAGTTGAATTAGAGCGAACATTGCCGAAAAAAACAATTTTTTTTCCTTTTAAAGTAAAAGTAAAAAGAAAGTAGAAAAAGAAAGCGTTAAAAATGTAAAATAAAATGTAATCGATTACAAGTAATCAGTTACTTGTAACTCTTTACGTAGAAGTCGGGTCTGACGAGTGACGTCACAAGGGTCACTAGGGTCACGAGTGATGACACGAGTGACGTCATGGAGGTCACTCGTGAAATTCACGACGAAGGTCACAACTTTCACGGTAAAGGCCATGTGAAGGTCGCGACTTTCATGCGATCCTCACGAAGGTCACGAGTGACGTCAAAAAGGTCACTAGGGTCACGAGCGACGTAACGAAGGTCACTCCTGAAGGTCACGACGAAGGTCATGCCTTTCACAGTGAAGGCCATGACTTCATGAGACCTTCACGTATGACGTCATGAAGGTCACGGGGGTCACGAGTGACGTCACGAGGGAGGAGGGGGAGGAAGGGGAGGAGGAGGGGGAGAAGGTACGGAGGAGTTGGAGAGGCATAACCTCCTCTTTCCGACCCTCTCCTCCTCCTCAAGAATTGAGCTCTAATTCAGCTTTACAGCGAATTGTGAACGTCGTTTAATTTTTAACCATGCAAAGTCACAGGAGTCCTTCACGCACCAACCCAATATTCAGCTTCCAGGGCGTGCTATCCCGGCTGGTTCTCTTATCGCAAACACATGCGAAAGTGACACATAACTATAGAAATAGAGCTCAAGCTTGAAGGATAAATTTATTATTAGAGCTTAGCTCTGGGTATTCGCCACAAAATTTGCAACAAAGCTTGTTTTAACGGTTTTATTGGGCTCAGAATCCTTGGTGCCTAGACTTCCAAAAAAGTAACCTTTATTCTTTTCTTTTGATGGGAAAATAAAATCGTGTTTTGCGTGCAGAGTTTGACCTCAAGTGTTTTCTTTTGAGTCGACCAACAGGGCATGGTTGTTATTCCGAAACTGAAACACATTCCTCAGCGATGCAATGCTTCGGAGGCTGAAACAATACGAGTATGAGAACAGTTTATTTCAGACTCAAGACCGCATGTGATTTTTTTTTTTTTTTTTTTTTTTTGGGGGGGGGGGGGGGTCTATAGTTTTATTGGCAACAAGAGAAGTGAAGGTGTAAGCCCACCTTTTTGCTGCAAGGTGTCCCCTCGTCTGCTGTTACATTCAGATTCCAAGATACGCCATTTTCATCATAAGGCGTTTTACAATAGAGAATACACCTCTGCAACATATTTTCCTGCAAGGAATATATTGTACAGCTCTTTTGGTATGTCTTAGTAGAGCTGTCCAACTTTAAATACGTCGGATAATTCACGGAGTACATGAGTTTTTGGAAGGAAGCGCCGGGGGGGGGGGGGGGGGGGGGGGAGGGAGGGAGGCGGCAGGGGTCTCAGCCTGTTACAGCACCCAAGTCGGGAGTCTATGAACGTGAAAACTAGGCCCACAGAAACGAGGTATCCAGTGCTGTTCATTCTTGCTTCCGTGGATATTAAAATCAGAGTGCGCCTTCGTGTTGTTAAATCAGTACTCGAAATGCACTTTGAAGGGCCACTGCCAACTCCAAGATCTCTACTTTCGTATTAGAGTCTTTAAAAACCGTATTCTAGAGTTACGCTTCGCTACCGGTAGTAATTCGTGTCGTCACTTCGCACCATGGATTGAGCACGAGCCCGCTGAGCCCGGTTCCCAGAAGCACTAAAACTCTCTATTGAATACTTTTAGGAGATTGTACGCTAGAGTTTCGCTTTGCTAGCGGGAGCTCGTGTCGTCACTCCTAAGCTAGGGCTGAGCACGCACCCGCTGACCTCGCTTTCCGAAACGTTCAGTCTACTATATTTATATCATTTTTTTTCTCCAACACTCAGAAAATAAGTGATATAACCTTAAAATATTGTCACGAATGAAGGCGACGAGGATGCGAACACTGAACTGAAAATAAAGGTTTAATAGGCGAACTTGTGCCAATTAAAAATAAGCAACGAAAGAGCGTCGAGGCAGCAGAAAAGCAGGCGGCGATTCGGCGACAAAACAGAGAGCGCGAGCGAGACTGAGACTGACTCGACAAGGTCGCGGGCAGCTGCTTATCTACCGTGCGTCACTATCTCGAAAGTTCGGCAAAGAAGATTCGAGCGTCGCGCGCTCGGGGCGAGGATGAACTGGCACTTTCGAGAATAGCAAAGCAGAGGGAAAGTTACGTCTGCTGCGAGAATGACCGGGAATCTTCTAGAAGACCGTGACCAAGCGTTGCCTTCTCGGCTCTGCGGGCGGCAATATCCTCCTTTTAAAAGTGCATCGCCCCGATGCAAAACGAAAGGAAAACGGAAATGGCTAAAACAATTACGGCGAAACAAAACAACCATGCAGTGTCACAATCCTAACGCGCGTAGACGGCTTGAGTCGCACTACGTGGACGACTTCGGATCGTGGCTGGTGGCGTCCTGATGGGCGAGTTCCGTCGGGGAGCACCTTGTAGTTCAAGTCCCCAAGGAGTCGGATGACTTTGTAGGGTCCGAAGTCGCGTTTTAACAGTTCTCGCTGAGGCCACGGCGGCGAATGGGCGTCCACACCCATACCCTGTCTCCTGGCTGGAACTCCACGTCGCGGCGGCGAAGGTTGTACCGGCCAGCGTCCACACGTTGCTGGTCCTTTATTCGAAGACGGGCTAGCTGGCGTACTTCTTCTGCTCGTTGGGTGACCAGCTGGGCGTCGTCAGTGCCGTCGGCCGTCGGGTCGTGGGGCAGCATGGCGTCGAGCATCGTCCTCAGCTTTCTGCCGTGCACCAGCTGAAAGGGTGTAATGCCAGTAGTTTCTTGAATCGCCGTGTTGTACGCAAACGTGACGTAGGGCAACACTTCATCCCACGTCTTGTGTTCCACGTCCACGTCCATCGAAATCATGTCGGCGATGGTCTTGTTTAGTCGCTCCGTCAGCCCATGGTCTGCGGGTGGTATGCAGTGGTCCGGCGGTGGTCGGTGTGGCTCAGGCAGAGTATCTCTTGTGTCAGTTGCGCCATGAACGAGGATCCTCGGTCCGTAATCAGGACTTGGGGAGTGCCGTGTCGGAGGACAATAGACTCCACGAAGAACTTTGCTACTTCCACGGCGGTCCCCGACGGGAGTGCTTTTGTCTCGGCGTACCTGGTGAGATAATCAGTTGCCACGATTATCCACCGGTTTCCCTGCGTCGACGGTGGGAAAGGTCCGAGAAGATCCATTCCAACCTGCTGGAATGTTGCAGTCGGGGGCGCGATCGGTTGCAGGAGACCTGCCGGCTTCGTCGGTGGTTTCTTGCGTCGTTGGCATTCGTGGCACGAACGGACGTAGAGGTGGACAGTCTTCGGGAGCTTGGGCCAGTAGTATTTTTCTCGGATCTGTGCAAGAGTCCTACTGAAGCCAAGGTGACCAGATGTTGGGTCGTCGTGACAGGCTTCGAAGATTTCTTCTCGAAGACTAGCAGGAATGACCAGGAGCCGCGTCGAGTTGTTGTCCCCGAAGTTCTCTTTATGAAGAGACCTCTCCGGAAGGCGAATCTTGGCAGGTCACACGAGAAGGCTCGGGGAATCGTACCCCCTCGTCCCTCCAAGTGGTCGATCAGTTCACGCAACTCAGGATGGTCACGCTGGAGCGCTGCCATGCCGTGAATGCTCACCGCGCCAAGAAAGTGGTCGTCGTCGTCGTCGTCGTCTTTGGCACATCCGGTAGCTGACTGGACAGGGGCTCTGGACAGGCAGTCCGCGTCGCTGTGTTTTCGGCCTGACTTGTAGACCATGGTCACGTCGTACTCTTGCAGTCGTAGGCTACACCGAGCGAGGCGTCCCGATGGGTCCTTCAGGCTCGCTAACCAACATAGCGAATGGTGGTCGGTGACCACCCGAAAAGGAGTCCCGTACAAGTATGGGCGGAATTTCGTGATGGCCCAGGCGACGGCCAGACATTCCTTCTCGGTCGTCGAGTAATTGCGTTCCGCGTTCGACAGGGTCCGGCTGGCGTATGCGATCACGCGCTCCGCACCGTCTTGTCGTTGGACCAGTACCGCGCCGAGTCCTGTATTACTGGCGTCCGTGTGGACCTCCGTTTCGGCTGATTGGTCGAAGTGGCCGAGAATCGGTGGTGACTGGAGCCGTCGCTTTAGTTCGTCGAACGCCTGTTGTTCTCCACCCCATTCGAAGTTCACGGAGTCTTTCGTAAGGCGCTTTAGCGGCGCAGAAAGCTTGGCGAAATCCTGAACGAATCGCCGGTAGTATGCGCAAAGTCCAAGGAATCTTCGGACGGCCTTTTTCTCGGTGGGAGGTGGAAAGGCCGGTACGGCGCGAGTTTTCTCAGGGTCAGGCCTTACACCTTCGCTGCTCACAACGTGGCCCAGGAACTTTAGTTCGCCGTAGGCAAACCGGCACTTCGTCGGCTTGAGTGTGAGTCCTGCGGTCCTGATTGCCTCAAAAACGGCACGAAGGCGTCGCAAATGCTCGTCGAAGTTGGCCGAGAATACCACGACGTCGTCGAGGTAAACGAGACAGCTCTGCCACTTGAGGCCTGCCAGGACGGTGTCCATGACACGTTGGAACGTTGCCGGCGCCGTGCACAGCCCGAAGGGCATCACCTTGAACTCATACAGTCCGTCGGGCGTGACGAAGGCAGTCTTTTCTCGGTCCCGCTTGTCGACTTCGATCTGCCAGTAGCCACTCTTAAGGTCCATCGACGAAAAGTATCGGGAGTGGCGCAACCGGTCCAGCGCGTCGTCGATGCGGGGGAGCGGATGCACGTCTTTCTTGGCGACCGCGTTGAGCCGCCGGTAGTCAACGCAGAATCGAAGCGTTCCGTCTTTCTTCTTTACAAGCACGACTGGAAAGGCCCACGGGCTGCTCGAAGGCTGAATTATGTCGTCGTTGAGCATCTCCTGTACTTGTTCATGAATGGCCTCTCGTTCCTTTGGAAAGACCCGGTACGGCGGCCGATGCACAGGGAGCGCGTCCTCGTTGGTAATTATGCGGTGTTTCGCAACTGTTGTCTGGCGCACCCTCGACGTCGTCGCAAAGCAGTCGTCGAATTCGCGAGGAGGTCTCCGAGCTCTCGTCGTTCCGTGGCACTGAGCTTGGGGTTAACGTCGAGCTGTGGCGGCACTGTACTGGACGGCTGACATGGCGAGGATTCGTCGGAGATCGCGGCGATTTCGGCGTCGGCCCGGAGTTCCTCGACGTGTCCTATAGTGGCACCTTTCGTGAGATGTTGCGCCTCCGGTTGAAAGTTCGTCACGAGGACCACACAACATCCATCCTGCAGCTCTGCTACGCCCCTTGCAACGCCTATTCCTCTTCCGACAAGCAGTTGGACGTTGCCTTCCAGAAGGACTTTCCCGCTGGCAACTGCGTCGGTAACGACGGGCACAAGAACACTCAACCGTGGCGGCAGGTTCACGTGGTCCGCAATGACTCGGACGGCGGCTGGCGACGTTTTGGATCCCTCCGGAGGTAGCACGGGCTTTCGCAGCGTCAACCTGTTTGCTCCAAGGTCGATAACCGCACCGTACTCACAGAGGAAGTCCATGCCAAGGACGCATTTCACCGCGCAGGTCTCTCCGCGGTTGTCCACGCGCGCAGTACACCTTCCCACTGGTGTGATGAGATGTCCACCGGCGGTTCGTATTTTCGGGCCTTCCAACGGCATCATCACCTTCCGAAGGCGTCAAGAGAGCTTCCCACTTAAAACCGAATAGTCTGCTCCGGTGTCGACGAGAGACTTCGCGTCGTGGCCGTCGATGGTAACGTCGAGGTTATTCGACACCGCCACAGAAGCGTCGTTCCTATCCGTTTCTTCGATAGTGTGGGAGCCCTCCGACGTTTGTGGAGGATATTGGCGTCGTTCGTCACCGGCAATACCACCTCCCGGTATTGCCGCACTCAGTTTTCCCGGCGAGGCAGGGGGGACAGGCTTTCTCGGCGGGACCGGCGGAAGGGCGATGGCGAGCGTCGGGGAGATGGTGAACGGAATCCTCGGCGGCGAGACGACTCAGGACATGAAAAGCGGCGGAGGTAGCCCTCGATGTCCCGAGGTCGCTCTCCAGGACGTGGTCAAGGGTTGTTGGGCGCAAACCCTCGTAGGCCCAGCTGGCGGTAGGGGCAACGGCAGTAGACGTGGTCGGCTTCCCCGCAATGGAAACAAAGCGGGCGTCGGTCGGCCGTTCGCCACACATCGGTCTTCCTGGGCGCCGGTTGTTCTAGCCGGACGCACTGAGGTCGGTCGTCGAGACGTCGGGGGTACGGTGGTGCTGGTGCGTCTCGTTGTTCCGGCGCAGGTGGTTGACGGGCAGCAGGTGGCGGTCGTCGGGCCATTGCGGCGTAGCTCAGCGCCGGTTCTTCGGGAGCTGGAACGATGATGGGAGTGTCCGGCTGGCAAGCTCGCTGTACTTCCTCTCGAACCACCTCGGCAATCGAGAGCGAAGCGGGGCGGTTGTGAGCCGGCAGCAGCTTCTTGAGCTCATCCCGTACGACGTCGCGGATGATCTGCCGCAGGTGTTCGATGCCGACACCATTGACATCGGAGCGAGGTGGCGAGACAGCCGGATCCGTTGACACACCGGTGAGTCGTTGATAGTGCACAGCTCTGGCCAACCGCGCTCGCCCAATGTTGGTTGCCTCGGCCACGAAGCGATCTACCGTCGTCGGGGGGCTGCGGACAAGGCCACCGAAGATTTCACTCTTGACCCCCTCATGAGGAAGCGCAACTTCTCCTCGGTGGCTTGAGGGTCGGCGCTTGTACAGAGTCGTAGCACGTCTTCAACGTAGCTTGTCACGCTTTCGTCGGGGGCTTGTGTCCGCGTCTGGAGCAGGTCCTCCGCATTCTGTCGCCGGTGTGGGTTCGAGAATGTTCGCCTAAACTCGGCGACGCAGATATCCCACGATGTAAGCGAAGACGCGTGGTTTTCAAACCAGTGCCTCGCAGTGCCTTCCAGCGAGAAGTAGAGGTTCTGGAGGCGTTGCTCGGCGTTCCATCCGTTGTGGCGGGCGACGCGCTCATAGTGAAGGATCCAGTCCTCGGCGTCTTCATAGATTTCGTCATGGAAAGTTGTCGGCGATCGGGGGGCGACGGGCAGGACAACGACGGGCGGAGCGGTCATCGTCGCGGTCTTCTTTGATATCCGCGGCAGGGGTCCGAGTTCAGGAGCTTGCCCTTGAAGACGGCGGCTGGCACGATGCTCTCAGTCTTCAACGGAAGGTCGTCGGAAAATGGGGCTTGTTGACCGAGTTCTTCTAGGGGTACGCTGCACGATTTTATACCCCGCACCTCCACTAGAAATGTCACGAATGAAGGCGACGAGAAGGTGAACAATGAACTGAAAATAAAGGTTTAATGGGCAAACTTGTGCCAACCAAAAATAAGCAACGAAAGAGCGTCGAGGCAGCAGAAAAGCAGGCGGCGATTCGGCGGCAAAACAGAGAGCGCGAGCGAGACTGAGACTGACTCGACACGGTCGCGGGCAGCTGCTTATCTACCGTGCGTCACTATCTCGAAAGTTCGGCAAAGAAGGTTCGAGTGTCGCGCGCTCGGGGCGATGATGAACTGGCGCTTTCGAGAATAACAAAGCAGAGGGAAAGTTACGTCTGCTGCGAGAATGACCGGGAATCTTCTAGAAGGCCGTGACCAAGCGTTGCCTTCTCGGCTCTGCGGGCGGAAATATTGCATAGGCAACAGCAAAAGAAAAACAAAAAAACATTTAGCATGCAAAACAGCTCGTTAACGATCCGCGTCCCCTCCCGCCAAACGGAGGTGGGAAGGGGAGAGAGATTGCGCATCCTCGTTTCTTATCTTGATGATGTCTTTAGCGAAGGCATTTTTCCAAATTCGCAGACGTTCCGAGTTGCATGTCTATAGCAAAAAAATAATGACAAGTGCTTTTACGAAAAATTCAAAGTCAATATAGAAACTTGGAGCCGGGCAGTGGCTGGTGACGAGACATCGGTCGTCACCCGGCCTTTGTTCCTTCTTTTTTAAACATGGTGGCGCTCGGCATCTGTCCTAAGGACAATAAGAAGGATGAGGCGGAGGGAAAGTCAGCGAAGGCTCCGTCGAGTTAATATTTTTTATGTCGGAGAGACCAAGAAAATTTAGTTATCTTTCGCGTCGCTCACCAGTCTACAACGCGTTGTTTTCCGCTTTACCGTTTTGAAAAGAGTTTGTGACCCACAAATGAAAACATTGTCAAAAAGGAAAATCGGACTAAAAAATGACGTGCCCTTTGTACGCCAAGAAAGGTCCCGTGGCAAGCGTACAGCGAAGTAGGACTTGACTGGCCGGTTTGCAGACGCGAGTGCCGGTGATGGCCGTGATCGATGAGAAGGTAACAGACGATGTTAAACGACACTTCCTGGCTAAAGTCATCCAAGAAATCCAGGAGTGCGAAATTTCGCCATTTACGTCATGAATTGTGGCGGGAGCTGTTTATTGCTAGGATTCCGTGGACTTTTTGTGTACGTCAACATAGAGTTCAGAAACTCTACGTTAACAGAATTCGCACTGCTCTCTCTTTGTCGTCGTTCCAAGCGGTTGCGTGCCTAGTTCCTTCCGCTCTCCAGGGGTGGCCGTCCCGTCGCGCGTGTCTAGTTTCCTCCGGCTCATCCGGGAGGCAGTAGTCGTCCAAGAATACATATATAAAAACAAAACAAAATGACATGTTGCCGTTCTTCATTTTCATTTGCGCTTCTATCATCGTAATTGGGAGGCCGCGTAAAGTCCCGGCTTCTGAAGAGCAACGTTCCTACGAAGAGAAACGGCGGGATTGGCAACGAGAATTTCATCGGCGGCGGGCGGCACACACCACCGGCTGTGTCGTGTGCTAATCAGCTTCGCTGGTCATCCACCTTCACAGCGTGGAATGACTTGGAATTTTTCGCCACGTGCGCTTACCGTCGCGTGCTGTTCTGTAGGAGAGTGCCAAAATCCCACTGTTCAATTTTTAATTCAACCAAATTGTCTGTCGCGTATTTCATTTTTTATTATTTTAATGTGCTATCTCTAAATTACGCTTTTTAAGACATGGTAGTTTCTTCATATTCCGTCAGTGACTTCTATAACGAAATTGAAGCATTAAGTGAAAACTCGCGTCAGCAATGGAGCTTGTCATAGTTTCTCGGAACTAAGAAAGATTGCTTAGGTTACTCTATCCCTTAAGCAGAAAAAGCATTATTCACTAAATGTGTGACAACATTTTATTATATGTCGATTATCACGTTTTTATTTAACCATATGCAGGAATCAAGACTACTATGAATTCAATCGCCTCTATGACTTTTGTTTGTTTGCATTGCAGGGAGCGCGGCGCGTTTAAGAAAGGTCTGTTGTCGCCTGGACAAGCGCGAGAAGCAAGATGTAAAGAACGCAGCAGAAGGGTTCTGCTATACAAAGCAGGTATTGATGATATGCGCGATTTCTTCCCATAATTTTATACAGCTAACTTTGTACGCGCTAAACGCCGCAAAAAATGTATTGTTATGTGGCTTTCACACACAATGTATAATGCTGAAGCACAATTAAATTATATTTTGTTTCGCATGCAAAGGTCAGCTAAACGCATCAATGACACACAGTGATGTCTCCTTAATATGGATACCACCGTTTCCACAAAAAGTCGCTCATTATGTGACTTGTACATAATAATGAGACAAAAATGCATGTTTCTTTCCAGCTTGTCCTCGAAAGTGATATCCACATAGCGGGGTATTTGTACTAACTGGGTATGTATTAACGACAAATGGCTATGCTTACAGTTGGGAATTTTCAGCGAGTGTAAAATCAACATTTAGTATATAAATATATTTAACAAACCGAAATTATTCAAGTCCAGAAGACGGAAATAATGAATTAAGATGAACTAACAAGTGACTTATTTCTTACATTTTTAAGAAGTTTAAAGCTCTAGAGCCACAGGTTTGGCTTTATTTTACCTAAGTAACTATATATTTGCAGCATATAAACTGTAACTTATTTTATAGTATGAGTATAAACCGACAGGTGGCACGGCTCTGTTTACGAACACTGCCGGAAGGCCGCGCATAGGCAGAGGCTATGTGGGCAGAAGCGGCCAGGCTCTCCGTGTTTTGCTATTGCGTTGTGTGGCATGCGCTCAATGTTGGCGTTGCAGTGACGTTTGTAGGTTTATTTGTGCGTCGTATTTTCTGCAAACGTATGTTGTACGTTATGACCACCTATTTGAGCTCGCTACCAGAGCCTAAAGGGCAGCGGTATCGAGACAATCCGTACGCCGTAAAGAGGCTCGCTGGACTTCCGACGTGAAGTTGCTGCCACCGACGTCGATGGCTCACGTCGACGTTTATTTAGTTTTTGCGCCAAGCAAGTTCACGACCGACACGGTGCAGACAAGTCTCTCGAGGCCTACGATTACTTCGAGCCTGTTTCCGCGCAGCTGGCAAGATCCGGAGACTGTGTCTGCGAGAGTGTATTTAATAACTGTTTAAATACGCGCAGAATCCCTCAAGTCAAGGTATGATATTTTCTGAACCTCATAATCAGAAGGCACGACAAGCGGTGACGCTTTGTCCGTTCTGCCGCCGATCTCATTCCGCTTGGTAGCACGGGCGTAGCGAGCCACAGACAAGCGCTTGGCCGGTGCTTTGTTCGCGGAGACCGTGGGAATAAAATCTGAGTGGTCTTGATACGGCGACGGTTTCTCTGTACATGAGCAAGCCTCGGAACGGAAATTGAAATGGAAGCCACTCTAGCTTTTAAGAAAGTCCTTGCCGCACAAACGGTCGTCTGCGCGAAGCGACAATTCTTTTCGACCCACAGATATTATGCACCTTCTGCAAATCCGATACTTTTGCTGTACCTTTCGCTGCAATTAACGGCCAATACAGATTTGCGGGACGCTGAAATGCTGTGACGTCCATGCAAAACATGCGCCCTTTGGCACACACCACCCGGCTCCGGTGCGATCGCAGCGCCGCCGCAGCTCTGTGACGTCAAGCCCACGTGTCGGTCTATAGCAATAATTTTATGCCACTAAATAACGACTGTTTAAAAAAATAAAATAAAAGGATATTTTGCACATTGACAAGATTTACCAAGTTTTATTATTGCGCTCCTTAGATAAGTTTAGTTTTCTTAAAGTGTTAGTCTCATAATTTACGAAGTGAGTACGTATATATATATATATATATATATTAGTTTACGAACTTACAACAATTCTTACGGGCCATTTTATTTCGGATATGTGGATGTCTAGATGTGCGAACATAATTTGAGATAATTATAAGGTGTTCTATAAATATATCGTTACCTGTTCATTCCGGTTTGGGGCGTCCAAGGAAAAAGCATTATCTAAATTTTACTTTATGGATATTCATTCACCTGCTGTCGTAAAACCTATATTCATAACATACATATTGCGCTGTTGTTACCTCATCTTGATGAAATCCACCAGCATGATTGTGAGCTAGAAGTTCCTTCTCACAAATTTCGTTTGGAGTTGTAAAACTGCCAGGCAGCCTTTTTGTGTCTAGATTGGTTTCATGCTCTTCAATTCTCAGGCATTCAAATTCCCTCTCTCTAAAAGAAACAAAGGCAATATAAACAGGCAGATTATCTTTATAAACGGTTGTGAATCAGATAACACACTTAGAAAGTGCCGTTTAAGACGGCATTTTTAGTGTAATTCGGAGATCAATTGACAAATATTTATTGTTCGCTGGGAGAAATTTTTTTTTTTTTTTAGGATTGATTAGTACTTGTTTTACTTGTTCGCTGCATCATTGAAAAAATCGAGATAGCATCAACCAATCAAGATGTGGCTTAATTTTTCACGTGACCCCTGACAGGTGCGGTGGAGAACTGAGGTTCGCTTTGTTCTGCTCTGGTGTGCTGCTGTGTGGCTTTTATGGAAGTGGTTCAGGGAGACTGTAGTTATTCTTCAATGCCGGATAAAAAGTCTAACTGACGTTATAAATACGTTAGTATCTGTCTATATGGTGCTTGAACTTTACTGTTTCCACGATGAATACAGTTTTCAGCACAGCGCTGTTGCAGTGGTTTCTGCGCGTTAACGCGCGGGATAGGAGTTAGAGAGGAAACAATGTCAAGACGCTGAAACGGGGATCGGTGTCAAGCCAGCCTTACCGAGCATGTTCCGTAGACACTCGCACTTATAAAACCACGGCATGGCGTGTACCGAACACAATAATATTGCTCCGCATCCCACTGAATGGCGGGTTGATCATTAAGCACGCCGAGGAACGAACCACGAAGCAAGAGGCGTGAAAACAATAAGCCACATCCGAGTTTCTTAAAGAGCCCCCTAAAAAAATAAGACAGTCTGGTTGAGAAAGGTTTGTCGAAAAATTACTTTTGTGCCAAAAAGAACTATTTAGAGCAATATTGGCGCCGAGACATCTAGTTTAAATTCTGCGCGCACAGTCCCCGATGTCACGGAATGGTCATGCACTCTTTCCACCTCAACGAGATGATCATACGCTCTCTCCTCCTCAGCGTGACTGACTAAATCGCCTCTCGCGCCGCGAATATTGCTCTAAGACATTTGTTTTCGCGTGAGATTATTTTTTAACATGCGTGTACCTATCAGACTGTTTGAAAAATATATCTTTATTTTAGGGGTATTTTAAGGTTAAGGACCCACGGCGGTCATCAAAATGACTCTACGGTATTATAACGCTTGGTCTCTACCCGATGAATGGGAATATATTTACTATATACGAGTGTGCAGAACAGGACATTATATTTATCTTAATATCGTGTGTACGTATAAGTAAATTAAAACTAGGCTCCATGTGAACATGTTAAAAGACGCGCTTTTGTTTATACATGGTTTGGTAGTACAAATGGGCAATGCTTAGGGTTGGACCGATTTGTCTCTAATTTTTATAATGTGTAGATTAAGAGCGTTTGCTTTGCATATGGTGGCACTTTTTTCAATTTCATGTTTGTTTAAGAGATATATTTGATGCTATACAGACTTCATGGAAGTAGATGCACGATCAATTTTATGACATCGGCTCGATTCGTGCATCTAAAACTTGTAACAGTCCTTGATGGGTCTACTTTAAAAATGAGTACTGAATTGCATAAGGATTTGTGCCTAACGTTTGTTTTAAACCTCGCATGAAAACAGAAGTAAATGGCAAAAATAGGCGTTGTTTTGTGGTACAAGTGGACCTCCGTTAGGTGTTAACACAAGGTATCCAAACTTCTGTCAGACAAAGTTTATTATATAGTCGTTCGCATATTGCCCTTCTTTCAAAATTCGCCATTTTATTTTTTGTGAAATGGTTTGAATCTGCAAAAACAAATTCATCTAAGACAAAAAGAGGTTATTTTACAATATGTTTAACCACATGAGAGATAATGTTAGTGTAAACGATGTAGATTGTTACATACACAAATTAGCAGCTTTTGATTTCAATATAGGTTCCTCAGTTTTGTCGAAAATCAGCAAAAAGATGATAGAAAATTCTTTCGGAATTTTTTGTTTGTTTGTTTATGGCCGTTTGTGCCATCTGCTGAGTTGTGACCAAAATGAAAGGACTACCTGTTCAGAACAATTCATAGGCTGGCACTGATTTTGTCCTTCACATATAGACGCTTTTAAGTAGCTGTGCATGTGCGCAGCCGCGACACCTCTCTGTCCTAATTTTTCCCATCCCTTCCGCATTCAAAACTCCACTGAAATCCTGAAGGCCTTAGGTGATCTCTATTCAGCTCGTGATATCATCGCCGTCTTCTCACGTGACGTGGAAGACATGCATTACAGCCTTGATCCCCCCCACCCCCTACTCCGTTTCGTCGCCGAAGCTCTACATCTCCACGGTGCCGTGAAGTTTTAGAACTCAACAGCAATTTCCGTTTCAGGAACTCTTGAACCGGTCGACCTGCACCTGCGCTCGGCTCTCGTTGCGCATGAGGGGACAGGTCTATGCACAGAAAGCCGGAGCCTTCATAGGTTCGTGCCTGGCCCCATATTGAGTGAAATTTGCTTTGTTCTTTGTCCACACGCAGCTAGATAAGGCCCTCACAAATCTAGCGCCAGGCACCTCCGTCTACAGATGTGTCGAGGAATATCTCGTCGTACATAAAGCTGCTTTAGATTCCTCAGTCATCACGCACACCTTCTTTGAGAACTCGCATGGTCTCAAATTCAAGAGGGATGATCCCACAAAGGAGGGACAGCAGTTTCAAGACATTCGGCTAAGACCTTGTAGTGGAGATGTCCGATACATAAAACTATTTCTTATAGTGACTACACAAGGTAAAGCAATACATGCGCGTGTTGGCCCCGGTGCGGCGCGTCCTTCCAGTTTTGAAATTGAAACATGAAACTGTTTACGCAGACGCCCGCGCCCTCTGGTGGCATACCGCCGCAGGCGCTAGTTGCTAGACGCCGGAGGCGAAATCGAAACTAAACGTGCGATGTCCACCATATATTGGTATTTTCAGCACAAATCACGCAAGCCGGTACTTACTTTCAACAGTTACCATTCAAAAACGTCAAAAGCGGAATTGTTAACAACCTAATTTGAGACTTTGTGTTTGTCCGTCCCTTTTTGTCCCAGTCTCGGGGTTTTTGACGAAATGTCTAATAACCTCGGCGCGCTACAACTTCTATCCTCACTATGTGTTCGAAAGTTGCGAGGGACATCTCGCCCGTCTTCTCAAGGGTGGCTGCCTGCGAGACCAACAAGCCCAAGAGCGCCCATCGTGCCCACCGATACGCCTCTATTCCATAATTCCATAGCACACAGCACTCAATTAAATCACTGTTCCTCCGACACAACACCGACAATTTTTTTACATGCCGCCTGAGACTATCCTCGCTCTGAAAAAATATCAACAATCCGACCTCACCACAGGTTTGCACGACCAAATGCCACCAGATATGCCCCGTGTTAACAGCGCGATTCCTACTCCATTCCGCTTCGCTGCGGAGCACAGTATATTGTTCGAACCTGCCGGTATCTCAATGATCGCCTGAGAGAGCACGCCAGTGAGGTGAAACAAGCTGCATCCAACTCATCCGTTCAAAACGTCCACCCAAAAGCACAGCATGTCAACAACGCCTGCACAAGTTGCTATCCCGAGTTCAATGGCACACACACAATACGGTATGACCGGAAGATAATCGAGGCCTTCGCCATGCGTCACACCTCGTGTAACATTAGCTCCCACTCTCTCAGCCTCTATGACACCAGGATCTCGTATCTTCATTACCAACTGCAGCCCCTAACGTGGTCTAAAGCCACTTCTCCACGCGCGTCACTTCGCCGACAAAGACCCTCACCGTTCACCTCTTTCTTTTTCTACTTTTCCCTTCCGTCTATAGTCAGGCCGCCGCTGAAGGGATCGGCGTCGTTGAAGAACGTAAATAAATGTACAAGCTGCCACATAAATATGTTTTTTCTCGTCCTCGTCCTTTCTGGCCTTCATGTTGCTTTCCTTTATCCCCGTTGTTTTGTGGTAGCTGGGTTTACTGAACTATGTACTACATTGAATGAAAATGAAATGAAGTGATGCGTCTTGAGCCAGCCCGAATCCCCGCACGAGCTCTAAGTCCCCGTGTTCGACCTGCTTCGTCGTCTTTAAACGCGGGTACACGACATCTCCCCTTCTCCTTGTTGTCCAAATCGACTTGGTGTCCTCACCAATTTTTCTGATCGTGTAGTGTACCCACGTTGTAGCTTTACCTGGATATCCTTGTTGCGACGTTGTGGCTGCACCTGAATATCAAGTGGGCCATCACCTCGGTGGCGTCTGTATAAGTTTGTATCTGGCAATCAATCGTACAAAATCTTGTTTCTTCCTTACTCTCACTTTGGTCAACAACCTAAAGCTTCGCGTTTCGCCGGGCGATTACATCCTTTCTGGACACCCAATATGAGCGTGGCGTATCGGCCTTCCTAAGTACATTCTACACTTTCTTCAGGCCCTTTATCTATAATTTTTGTGAAGGCTCAAGCTTTGACAAGCTCCTAACTCTGTAACGCCTGTTGCAGTCAGACGCTCTCTTGTGTTGTGCTCGGCGCTCTGTTTCTCGCAACAGGGAGAGGTCCGGCGCTTTCGGATAAAGCAAATCTGGTGGGACCAGCTCCTGGGTTCGAAGTTTCCTGCAAACTAGGAGATCTGCTGGACAGAATCCACAAGCTAATGATGTTGCACGATATGCACGAAGTGCTGTATATGGGTCCGTTGACTTCTTAAACTTCATTTTTCGCTACCTTGACGCCACTTCTGCTGCACCGTTACTTATGGGTATACTTTGGGCTTGATGTAACGTGTCAAAACCCCATTCTTTGCTAGAAGACACGAACGCCGATCGAAATTGGGGCCCATTGTCTGTTATGACCGTTTCAGGTATCCCGTGTCTAGCAAAAATCGACGTTACTTTTATAATGGTTGTTTCAGAGGCAATTGGTATTCAAGGAGTGCTACTTCGAGGTATCTAGAATATGAATCGGTAACAAGGAGATAATTTCTTCCATTCTTATAGAAGAGGTTCGGTCCACACTTTGCCAGGGACGATCTGGGAGCGGAGTTGGAATCCGCGGTTGGCTTCTTTGTTGCCTCTGCTGCAGACAGCTTGTACACCTTTCGATCATGTCTGTAATGTCCCTAGTGATGCCTTGCAACCAACACAACTCTTGAACTCTCCTTGAGCATTTGACGATACCCTCTTGTCCTTTGTCTAGGGACTGCAGTACAAAGGTTCTCATTGAGAGGGGTATAAGGTACCGCGAGTTTCTCATCATAATACCATCGTACAATGAAAGTTCGTCTTTAAATTGCCAGTATTGAAGGCAGTCCTGAGATGTTCTCGATTTACTTGTGGGCCATTCGTCGGAAATAACTTTTAGAGCATAGATCTTAGGCGCCCGTTTTCGGCTTGAGCGGCGTCGGCGTCGGTGTTACCGCGCGTTGTAGTATGGGACGTTTCCCATAATGGCATCACGCGTGACGTCACGCGTGACTTTCACAAAGGGTCACTCGTGACGTCACCTCGCATTGCATTATGAATAAATTTTCCGCAAAATTTAGCGGAAAACATTCCGCGCTAAATTTAGCAGAAAAGATTCCCCGCGAAATTTAGCGGAAAACATTTTCTGCAAACTTTAGCGGAAAACATTCTGCGCTAAATTTAGCAGAAAAACTTCCCCGCGAAATTTTGCGGAAAACATTTTGTGCAAACTTTAGCGGAAAACGTTTACCGCTAAATTTAGTGGAAAAAATTTCCAGCGAAATTTAGCGGAAAATTGGTACCGCCAATTTTAGCGGAAAAGATTCACCGCTAAATTTAGCGGAAAATGTTCCCCGCTAAATAGAGGGAAAAAAAATTTCCCTCTAAATTCAGTTGAAAAAATTCCCCGCTACATCAGCGGTAAAAGTTCCCCGCTAAATTTAGAGAGAAAATTCACCGCTATACTTAGCGGAAAAATTCCCCGCTAGATATAACAAAGATTTTCCGCTAAATTTAGCGCGAAATATGGCAAAAACTTCCCGCTAAAGGGGATGGGAGCAGGAGAGGAGGAGGGGAGGGTACGATTGAGTAGGAGGGCATACCTTCCTCACTGTACCTTCCCCTCCTCCTCCTCAAAGCTGCGCTCTAATTCGGCGTTACAGGGGATTCAAAATGCTCACGACCAGGTCATTTTCTTGGGCTGCCAACAGTTGTTCCAGACAGACACTTGGAGCCGATACGTGTTGAATGAGAGCATGCTCGAATTCTGCTACCTCCTCTGCAATGCGTAAGCTGTTTTCACTCTTGGGAGGTTGGCTCGAGATTGTGTCTGCGACGACGAAGTCTTCTCGCGGGATATGTTCCATTGTGAAGTCGTACATAGTCTGGGTGTAAGGTCGTCCACGGGCTTTCTGTGAAACAATGGTATGCATGGCTTGTGATCCGTCTGGATGTGGAAAGTTAATCCCCCAAGACAGTCCTTCAGCTTTTCGCAGGCCCAGGTGATTGCAAATGCGTCTTTCTCGATCTGTGAATACCCTCTTTTTGTTTCAGTTAACGATTTTGAAACGTGTGTGACTGCTCGGAGGGTTTCCTCTCTCTGGTGCTGCATGAGCACTGCTCCTACACCGTAGCTAGAGGCATTTGCTCATAATATTGTCGCTTTTGGTTGGAGAGTAGAGTGGCAAGACTGGTTGAGATGTCAGGCTTAATTTTACCCTCTCGAACGCTTGCTGTTGAGGAGTTTCCCAGACAGTGTCGACATTCTCGTGAAGCAGCTCTCACAAGGGTCGAAGCACATCTGCCAGGTTTCGTAGGAATTTTGCGTTGAAGTTCACAATAGCGAAGAACCCATTTTGCTCGGTTGTGTTTGCGGGCGGCGACATATTTAAAATACATGCTATTTTTTTCATTCACTGGGCTTACACCCCTGTGACTAATTACGTTTCCAAGGAAGTGAATTGGTTCCTGAACGAACACGAATCTCTGCAGGTTTGGTGTGATCTTATTTTTTTGCAATCTTATGAGGACTCTTCGGAGACGAATGTAGTGTTCCCTTGGTGTGGCGGCCCAAATCAAAATATCGTCGATAAGGCACGTGACCTTCCCGAATCCTTCAAGAATTCGGTACATCATTCGCTGAAAGATTTCCGGTGCGCAGGAGTTGCCAAACGGTAGACGATTAAACTTGTACCGGCCGACGGGTGTAAGGGCAGTAGTATGCAGCCTCGACTCTGGGTGCAACTTGATTTGGTAGAAGCCTGAATAGGCACCGATAAGAGGGAATACTCTCGCCTGTCCAAGAGCCGCTAGAAGTGGTTCCACGCTTGGTATCGTGTGGTACTTTCGCAGAACACTTTTATTATGGGATGCGTAATCAACGCAGATGCGAACATCGCCATTCTTCTTCGGGACCACAGCTACAGGCGAGCACCAGTTTCTTGGTTTATGAACCCTGGTAATAACATCTTCGTTCTCTATTTTCTTAAGTTGTTCTTCAAGTGCTTTCTGGAGTGGTACTTGTATGCGTCTCGGTGACGATAAAGGACCTGGGTGTACCAGGCTTCAGCTTTATTTCGCACGACTATGTAGCTTCTCCCAGACCCTGAGAAATCAAGGGGTACTCTTTAAGTGGATCTTGAGCGTGTGGTGTCGACACCTCATTTATTCGTTGAAGGATGTTTAGGGCTTTTATAAAGTTCAATTCGAGCAGTGGTTCGTTGACATTTCTTGCGACATAGAATGCGCCCGTGATATGAGAGCCTTTGAACATGACCGGCGCCTGTTGCACGCCAACAGCATAAAAGCGTTCTTTTGTTGGACCCAGAATAACTATATCGGTTTCTCGAAGACCACCTCGTGCTTTCAGTTTGGAGAGTAGGCGATCTGGTACGACACAGACGTCAGTGCCAGTGTCCAAACGAAAGTTCACATCTTCGTCCAAAAAGCGGAGCAAGACTCGTCCCGGAGGGCATTTGCCCGGCGACGTCACAGTTCCTGTGAAGACGTCACCGCCAAGTTGTTTGGAAGCGGTTGTAGGCTCCTAGATTTGATGTAAGGTCGACTTCAATTCGCAGGTTTTTGCGAAGTGACCCGGCTTGCCGCATTTGCGGCACTTGCTCTTAGATGCTGGGCAGTCCTTCCGTGGATGAACGTCATGATCCTTGCACCAGTGGCAAGTTTGGAATTCTTTTGCACACATCCCCTAGTTCCCTACAGGTGTCGTCTGCCTCCTGGAGATCTTGAGGTGATCGACTTGAACCTGACAAGGTTGTGTGGAATCCTATTGCCTAAGGGTCTCCTGTTGTTTTTCGACGATTTCAGTGTTTCTTCTCTAGGAGTACTCAAGCGTCAATTCGCTCTCCAGTTGCCGCTTCAAGCACAGTCTTTTATCACAAACGCCAACGACGATACGATCGCGAATAAGCGCATCGTTGAGTTGTCTGTATTCACATTTCTTGCTCAGTATGTGTAGCGCCGTGATGAATCGGCGATTTGTTCACCATCGTATTGGATGCGACTGTTGAACATAGCTCGCTCGTAGACAATGTTCTTTGTGACAATGAAAAGTGTCTCGAAAGCTTGGACGACAAATAGGTAATTGTCTGCTTCAGAGGTCAGAATGCTCAGCGTCCCTTAGATTTCCTCTGCTTTAGATCCCATCCGGTAAGTGAGAGATTATACCTGATCGATTGGGGGCTTGATGTACAATCCGGATTCCGAACAAAATCTCTTCCAGTGGCGCTTTAATTTCGTTCAGTGATTCGGATGAGACGTGAACGGTTCAGGAGCGCTGAGCTGATATGACACCGGAGGGGCGGCTGGCACCGGTGATACGGCTTCAGGAAGACCTCGCTGTTCTATGTGAGCTCAAACTCTTACTTTTGGTTTCCATAAAAGCTCACGAGTGCCAAACATTCTGACATCATGTTTTATGGTAGGTGGGCTTAAGGACGGTTCTCACATGCAGAAAAGCGCTGATGTAGCGCTGCTCACGTGCCGTGAGCTACTTATCGTCTGTCATGAGTAACAGTTTTGATGGTGCTTTACAAGGCTGGTGAACGCTCCAGTCAGCCCGCACTTAGGACGAGGTAAGCGCTCTTCTTGTAGCGCTCCGCTGCATGTGTGAACAGGCTTAACTCAGCTATGTACATAGAGTGAAAATGAAATGAAATGATGCGTCTTGAGCCAGCCCCGAATCCCCGCACGAGCTCTAGGTCCCCGAGCTCGATCTGCTTCGCCGTCTTTGAACCCGGGTACACAACACCCGTGACCTCTACTTCTTTTATTTATCCCCTTGACCTCTAAGTTTTCTTCCCCTCATTTGGTACGCTTCACTTCATTCCTGTGGTCGCGTGATAGGTTATGGAGTTCTACATAACAGTGTTATGTCCAAAAGGGTATTTTGTGGTTTATTTGCTATCACTCAATTCAGCGGCTCGGCATCTCAGTGATGTGTAACAGAAAGCCAGTTGTTGCCACTCAAATCTGATGCACGGGAAAAGGGTATAACAAACCCCCTTTCCCGCATAGCGTGTTCCAAAAGCGTTGCATGATAGGCGAAACAGTCCCTGGGTAGTCTTTTTTGGATTACTTTTTCTTTCATTTATTGAAATAGGAGTAATGTCAGACGATCAACTTTGACGATGTTAGTTTCTGATGTGCTTTTGACGCCCACTATAAGTCTCATTTTACAACCAATATGTTTCACAACCAATGATAAGCAGCCTTGATCATAACTCATAAAGTTTCCTCTCGCTTCTTTTTCGTTGTGACAACTGCCCGCAATCTGTCTTGCCAAATAAAAATAAGCGATATGATCAGTGCTGCCCTGCCATGTTCTTCAATGGCGGGGCTAGAAAATGACTTTCGTGCGGCGTTCGGCTCGCCTAGAAGCGGTGATAGTTTTTCATCCGCATGGGGTTGCGACCCCACCACCTTGCTCAACACTGCCTGAGCCACCCTGAACACTTGTTCTCCTACCATTGCGATTTAAAATATGAGGCGATATAATTACCTGAAATAACCGTAGTGCACCGATTGAAACATGTTTCAGCTCACGATAATTAAACGCTCGTCCATAAAAACTAGTGATGGGTCGAACGTTTTCCGATTAGAAAATTCGGCGCCGAATCTCGGGTTTCGGAAAAGGTGATGTTTCGACGAACTTTTTTGAAGATTCGGCAAATATTCGGCTAATACTATACTCTCTTGCCAGACTTAAAAGTTAATATTTCATCGTTTTGCGAGCGAAAAGAGTATTTGGTTTATTTTAATGCAAATAGACACAGTTACTACTAAAGAAGGTGAAATTCTACAATGTAAAGTTATCGGTTGTGTGTTTACTATGAATTATAGAGTGACTTTTGGCAGAAGTGGTGTAACAACAAGGTTCGGTAGTAGCGAGCGCAATCACGATACGCGAGTTTCGCTTCTGAGGAATTATTAGCGCAAGTCAACGCTGGCGCAACCCAGGCGTAAGCCTACAAGTGTGTACATGTTTTGTTTTGTTTTAAATAAAGGCGGTAACAGTGTGTTTGTACATTCTCTATGAGCCACCGCTTCGTGCGCGAAAACGAATGCAACAGCTGCTGAGCCTTCACCAGAGGAGATAACGAAATTATTATAAATGTGACTGTTTTTAGATTTGAGTCACTTGGCGCCAGCTTAACATAAAAGTGTGCATTCTATATTCGCAACGTCTAATGTAGAACTCTTAAAATTCCGGTTTCTGATGTTAGGACACACGTTTAGAGAGATGGGGAGAGTTAGAATGTCGGATGTGCAACGCATGATAGTTCTGAGTTAAGTCGTTTCATATTGACGGATAGATGAAAGCCACGAAATAACGCTCATGAAAAAGCTATATTATATTGTTTTAGCACAAACTACTTGTGAGCTGGAAACAAGACTGCTATCGTTTCGAGGAGTGCTTAAATGTATTTGTCAGTCAATAGTACAACTACGCAATGTAAAGTATCAGAGTCAGTTGCACAGTGGACTGCGTTGATTTCTGGTCGATATTTTGCTGTTGAAGCAGAAAATAATGAAGAGAACCACACCCACAAATGCTGACAAACACACAGTTGCCATGTCGCCTACTCCGGACCAGGGTTGTAAAGTACCTAGGTACAAGTAACTGTAAATCGGGATCTAGGTACTTTTGTTGTACCTGAGGTACAGACCTAGGTACTTTCGTTTCTCAGTATCTGTATCTGTATCTTAGGTACATTTTCCAGTAACTTGTAACTAAGTGAAGTTACTTTTTACAGGTACTTTTCTATTCACTTCGTCAAAATCATAGAAATACAATATAACATGTAACTGAAAATAAATTATAATTACAGTCGTAAAGCAAGTTAACATCATTTAGTTTTTCCACTCAATAAATGAAACTCAAATTTTGCACTTTACAAAACTGAAAATGTTTGTGAAGAAAAAAAAACTGGGAGGACGATTAATCTTCGCCTTTAAGAGTTGAACGCGATAAAGTTATCGGGCCCCGTTCGCATGGCCTTCTCAATCGCTTCTCATGCTCTTGAGTCACACAACGACCAAATTCTTATGATACAACACTCCCGGTGCGATCGAGGAGCTTTTGCCAGTGCTTTGGTGCCAATTTACCCCGCAAGGTATATTTATGTGCTTGCTCGGCACGCGCAGACAACACTCGATGCCATAATGCCTTTACCCTGACACAGACAGACATCGAGGCACTCCAATGACGGCAGGATCGCAGTGCCATTCCCAAGCCCTCCATTGCCTAGTCGGTAGCATGTCTGGCTCGCAACCGAAGGGTCGTGGGTGCGATCCTGCGTAAATTTTTAAAAATTTTCTTTAAGGCAAATTAATTAGTTTGTGAAGTGGGATCATTTGGAACATGCGGCGACCACTAATTCGTGTGTCTTTAACCACCTTCATTACACGCGTGACGTCACATTTCACATGAGCGTTGTGGGTTGTTTGAAATTCCCGCGCGAAGTCAAGTGGCTGTGACGTCACAACCCTATCGACCATTAGAATGGCAATCTGGGCTAGTTGGTTCATGATAACTTTCAGGGCGCCGAAAATACACAAGGACAAGATACAAGAAAGGAGACGTGAACAAGGCGCACTCGCAACTAGCGTTTATGAAAAAACCACTCTCTTATATACTCATGGCAAACAACACAGTCATACTACACAGTCATACTACGTCCGGTGTAGCCCCCTTCGTAGAAAAGTGTGCTCTTTTGCCGATAGTGACACAGACGTGTCACTAATGCAGTCCTTGCCTTTTTCTTTTATTTCGAAGGCCTCGTGCAGCTCCCTCGATATCCGATCGGCGTATCTGGCCAAAAACCTTGTGTCACTAAATGACGGTGTGCAGGAGCAACGGCTGCAGTGCGTGGCGAGGTGTCCCGACGGGGTAGCCCGTGTAGCCACAGCATGTTCGCGGGCGCGATCATTAAAGCATCTGCCCGTTTGGCCAATGTACGATGATCCGCATGACATGGGGATTTCGTATATGACGCCCGTGGCACATTCCGTGTACCTGTTGCGGTGCTTCGTATTGCAAGGATCTGCGGACTCACGGGGATTGTTGATTTTGCGACACAGTCTCGATAGTTTGTTTGGTGCGGAGAACACAATAGGCACTGTTAAGAATGGAACCTTCGGCGACCTTCTTCCGAGTTTCAACGCTGCGGAAACAAGTCAAGACGAGTCCGGGACCGTCGCCCGCTTGTCGGGACCGTCGCCCGCTTGTCGGGGCCTGCGCGAAACGAGTCCCGACGAGTCCGGGACCGTCGCCTGCGTGACGGGGCCTGCGGCAACAAGTCTCAACGCGCCCGTGACGTTAGCGGGACGTGTGTGTGTGCGTGG
The DNA here is from genome assembly GCF_016920785.2 of Ixodes scapularis. Lineage (NCBI taxonomy): Eukaryota > Metazoa > Arthropoda > Arachnida > Ixodida > Ixodidae > Ixodes > Ixodes scapularis. The sequence continues at coordinate 138,511,441 of NW_024609879.1, read as the reverse complement.
TGGTTGGTGCGCTCGGGAAAGGGAGAGAGGCATGGCCTAACTGCGGAGAACTTTGGCTACGTCGCACTGGACGGCGGACTTTGCTGCATCGCACTTGACGGCGGGTTGCTGCATCGCACTGGCTGCCCTAGCGGGGAGTGAGGGAGAAACGGACCCTATATAAGGCGGAGCGCGAGGCTGCTCCGTTGTTCTCTCAGATTTGACGACTGTATCGGAACCATGTAATTAAACCGTTCGTTACGTTACCAAGTCTCCCACCTCCACTGGACCCCTGGGTTCTTCACTTCGGGGAATGGACGTCGTCACGAGACAGGAAGCCTCCGGACGTGCGGCCTAAACCCCGCCTCGAACAGCACATCGTACCTATCGGCAACCTTTTTAAGATTGTGGGTTAGTGACTGTACATAGGGGATTACCACCGGCCTCACTGCTGCTCTTTCACGGGGCTGCCTCCGTGTACCTTTAAACCTTTTTATTAAGGTGTCCGCTACATCCACCAGAACTCTCTGCGGGTAGGCCGCTTTTTGCAACCTCGCTGCCTGTCTCGTGAAGCTCGCTTGAGCGGTGTGTGCACATGATCTTCTTAGTGACGCCTCGAGACAACTAGATGCAATTCCTCTTTTTACAAGTTTCGAATGGGCCGAGCTGAACGGAAGTATGTCCTTCTTAGAGCGTGGCTCATATGTCCAGCATATGTGATTTTCATCAAGACTTAGCCTAAGGTCCAAGAACTGTATACGCCCGTTCACTGGGTCTTCATGCGTGAACGACAACCCATCCCCGCATGACCTAAATATGTCAAGCACTTCTTCAACCCCGCAGCTCGGTGCGTCAGCGGGTCTGCCGAGGACAAGAAAGTCGTTTACATATCCTGGATGTGCTGGACCGGTGTCGCGTCTTCAGATATGTAAACGACTTTCTTGTCCTCGGCAGACCCGCTGACGCACCGAGCTGCGGGGTTGAAGAAGTGCTTGACATATTTAGGTCATGCGGGGATGGGTTGTCGTTCACGCTTGAAGAGCCAGTGAACGGGCATATACAGTTCTTGGACCTTAGGCTAAGTCTTGAAGAAAATCACATATGCTGGACATATGAGCCACGCTCTAAGAAGGGCATACTTCTGTTCAGCTCGGCCCATTCGAAACTTGAAAAAAGAGGAATTGCATCTAGTTGTCTCGAGGCGTCACTAAGAAGATCATGTGCACACACCACTCAAGCGAGCTTCACGAGACAGGCAGCGAGGTTGCAAAAAGCGGGCTACCCGCAGAGAGTTCTGGTGGATGTAGCGGACACCCTAATAAAAAGGTTTAAAGGTACACGGAGGCAGCCCCGTGAAAGAGCAGCAGTGAGGCCGGTGGTAATCCCCTATGTACAGTCACTAACCCACAATCTTAAAAAGGTTGCAGATAGGTACGAAGTGCCTATTGTGTTCTCCGCACCAAACAAACTATCGAGACTGTGTCGCAAAATCAACAATCCCCGTGAGTCCGCAGATCCTTGAAATACGAAGCACCGCAACAGGTACACGGAATGTGCCACGGGCGTCATATACGAAATCCCCATGTCATGCGGATCATCGTACATTGGCCAAACGGGCAGATGCTTTAATGATCGCGCCCGCGAACATGCTGCGGCTACACGGGCTACCCCGTCGGGACACCTCGCCACGCACTGCAGCCGTTGCTCCTGCACACCGTCATTTAGTGACACAAGGTTTTTGGCCAGATACGCCGATCGGATATCGAGGGAGCTACACGAGGCCTTCGAAATAAAAGAAAAAGGCAAGGACTGCATTAGTGACACGTCTGTGTCACTATCGGCAAAAGAGCACACTTTTCTACGAAGGGGGCTACACCGGACGTAGTATGACTGTGTTGTTTGCCATGAGTATATAAGAGAGTGTTTTCTTCATAAACGCTAGGGGGCGGGACTTCGAGTTCAGCGCTCGTGGCTACCGGTTCGCAGGGTTTTCTCGGGACGTGAAATTCTTTCTTTCTAGTCCAGTGGGCGGGGGTGTTTTTTCGGAAAGTGGATAGGAAGTTCGTAGGCGTTGGCCACGGTGGGTGTCACCACCCCGTACGGGGGACAGCACCCTGTACAGCGGGTTCCGGCCTCCCAAACGATGTCCCACGCCAGCCAACTTCCGGACGGAGGAGCGACCCCTACGCCAGCAAAGCGACACCTGAGTGAGAGCAGCTCCGGCGAGTTCGCACACACAACATCAATGCTACAAGACGACGAAGGGGCCATGGACGGCAGCGTTCTCGGTAGCAAGGAGGACGGCGACTTCACAACAGTCAACAGAAAGAAAAAGAGGACTCGACACGAAGGATCTCAACGGAGCCAAGGTATCGTGAAACTTCCTAATACGGCACGCACCGTTCTGTTCGCGCCAACCGTTCCCGCCACGAATCTGAGGAAAATCAACCGCCAGCTGCTATCGGACGAACTGGAAGCACTGGCGCCCGGTCAGTTTAGCGAGGTACGAGTAAACACACGGAAAAACATAATAGCCACGGATGCGAGGACGGAGGCGGGGGTGCTAGAGCTCCTCATTCTGACCAAAATATGCGGGGTGCCTGTACGAGCTTTTCTCCCTCGCTCGAAGAACTCAAGAGTAGGGGTAATTTCGGACGTCGACACCGATATCACCGAAGACAGGCTGAGTAAGATAATCGGCAGCGGAGTGAGCGTCGTGCAAGTTAGGCGGCTAGGCAAAACGCAAGCAGTCAAGGTTGTGTTTGAGGGTGACACGCTTCCTGCCCACGTCAAGATTGGATTAGTAAGGCACAGCGTTAGGCCTTTCGTCCAGCGTCCCCTACAGTGCCGACAGTGCTTTCGCATCGGACACGTAGTGGCAACCTGTCCTAACAGCGCCATTTGTCCCAAATGCGCACAGGCTCATGGTGAAGGAAACTGCACTTCAGCACAGAAGTGCGTAAATTGTCAGCGAGCGCACGAAGCAACCTCAACGGAGTGCCCAAAGCTCCAAAAGGAGAAGGAGACCTGCAAGGTCAAGGTGCGAGAGAACATCACGTTCCTGGAAGCGGCCAAGGTAGTCGAGGAACAGCGAAAAATCAAAAGACGCAACAATCAACATGTAGAGAAACCCGGAGCGGGCACCTCGCAGCCTAAAAGTCAGACCGCCGCGCAAGGCGTGGACCCTGGGGCACAAGGCAGTTCTAATCCGGCAGGGGCAGCAAAGGCCGATAACCTACACAACGGTGGCAGGGACAACCACGCTAGGGGTCTCACCTATCGCGATGTCACTCAGGGCTCCCCCCCAAATCCGGCGGCGGATAGAAAAAAGCCACGTTACCATCCCGAGACACAGGGGATACTGTCAAAGCAAGGGACGTCAATTCCAGAGTCCGCTGAGCGGTCTACCGCGAGCAAATTTATCAGCTTGGTGTTCAACACAGTGCGCCGGCTCCTCGAGCTGTTGCCGCCATCGGAGTTCCGCACAACACTAAACAGTCTTCTCTTCCTGGAGGGCCTCCTTGGGGCTGTCTTCTAGATGGGCAGCACATAGAAGCAAGCAAGGTACGGGATGGCAGCACAAACCCCCAGAAGAAACGCAATCACTCGAACGGCACCGACCGTCCTACAGTGGAATGCCAGAGGCCTCAACGCCAAGCACAGTGAGGTTAGCCTGCATCTGCAAAGCAACCCAAGCCCGGTGCTGGCATTGACGGAAGCGGGACTGCCGGGCAAAAGATCGCTACCTGGATACTTTAGACTAACGACACAGTCAATACCAGGATTTCCACATGGAAGCGCGGTATTATTTATACGGAAGGAAATACCGCATGTACAACTCGATACCAGCCAACTTTGCACGACCTCAGCAGAGTTCGTGGGAGCCAGGATGAGCATCGGGAACCGAACGTTCGTCATTCTTTTGGGATATGTACGACCAAATGGCACAGAACTGCCGAGCGAGGAAATTCTGGCATGGTGTAAGGACCGATCAGAGGAGTTGCTTATATGCGGCGACTTCAACGCACATAATGTGGCTTGGGGAAGTGCTCGAACAGACAAGAGGGGGGACGCCCTTATGACAGTAATAGAGCAGATGGGACTTGCGGTGGCGAATGATGGACGGCCGACGTTCTTCAGGCCTCCGAACTCGTACAGTGTTCTTGACGTGACAGCGCACTCGCCATCCCTGGAGATGAAGTGGGAGCTAGCCCCGGACACACGGGGAAGTGATCACTTCCCCATCCACATCACCATCAAGGGGTGTCAGGGGGCAAGGAAAGTCTTGCGTACGTGCACAAACTGGGACGTTTTTCGAGCAGCGCTGGATTTGAGCCAAGAAGAAATTCCAGCAGCTATAATTCAAGCGTTACAGAAGGCCACACGCACTACTTCCGTCACAGAATGGCTCCCAAAGCCGGACCTCACATTTTTAAACCTTCAAGCGGCACGAACCAGGGCGCAGAGGAGGTACCGCCGGACGGGAGAGCCCGAGGACAAGACCAGTTTCAACAGGGTTTCGGCCAAGCTGCGAAGACACGCAAAGGTGCTGGTCAGGAATCGATGGAAACTCATGTGCAAGAATGCCAACGCACACTCGTCCATGACTAAGCTGTGGACCGTCCTAGGGACAATGACTGGGAAAAGCCGTTCAAGACATACCCTGCAGGTCTTGGCGCTGGCGGCCAACGAAACACCAGAAGCAGCAGCGGAGAGTCTGTGCGCCCTGTACGCCCCGGCAGAGGCGGCGGGAAGACCTGGGGTACCAAACACCGCGTCGGGACCTCTGGATGCCCAGTTTACAGTCCAAGAACTGCAGAGTGCCCTTCGCAGATGTCGGAAGAAGAGCGCAGCCGGACCCGACGGAGTCCCGTACCAGGCACTCACGAACCTCACCGAAGTGGCCCAAGATGCCCTGGTCAAATGGTTCAACGCTATATGGAACTCCGGGGACGTCCCAAACGAGTGGAAAAAAGCAATGGTGGTGCCCTTGCTCAAGGCAGGGAAACCGCCAGGAAAGGCAGAGTCATACCGCCCAGTTTCACTAACCTCGTGCATAAGCAAGTTATTCGAGAGGATGGTGCAAGCTCGGATATGCTGGTACCTGGAAGAACATCACTCTCTCCCGAACTGCATGACCGGTTTTAGGAGAGGGCTGGCAGCCCAAGACAGTATCCTGGACCTAACAAGTGATATTGAGGACAACAAGAACAGGCGGAGGAACACGATTGCGGTGTTCTTGGACGTGGAACGAGCTTACGACAGCGTGCCGCTCCCTACAGTCCTTAAGAGAATGACGGAGATCGGCCTGACCGGTAAAATTCAAAAGTTCCTGGCAAATTTTTTAACCGGGCGAAAAATTCAGATCAGGTCCGAAGGTACAGTGTCCTCGCCAAGGGTGCTGCACAGAGGGTTGCCACAGGGAAGCGTGTTGAGCCCGGTGCTCTTTAACATCGTGATGGCTACACTACCGAACGCCATCCCACCAACCGCACTCCCGGTACAAGTGTCTATCTATGCAGACGATGTGTGCCTCTGGGTGGCAGGAATATACACAACACAGATACACCGGAGCATACAAGACGCCACGCAAGCAGTAGACGAGTTTTTGGCTGAATCGGGGTTGTCCCTGTCAAAGAGCAAGACCGTCTGGATGCCGGTACGGGGGAATGGAAGAAGGTTTCAACCGCCAAGCATCGTGTTAGCGGGGGAGAACGTCACAAAGGTCACCAAGCAGAGGTTTCTGGGAATCGTCATCACAAGCAGGTTGAGATGGGCACAAGCCGTAAAAGCGACATCGGAAACATGCAGGCCTGCCATGAACGCTGTTCGCCGTATGACTGGAACCGCGTGGGGATGCACGGAGCGGACCATCACAGCTGCCCACACGGCGCTTGTAACGTCAAGGGTAATGTATAGACTCCCATACATGGCCCCATCTCGGACGGACCTGGAGAGGATGGAACAACGACATCGGCATGGACTACGAACAGCACTGGGGATTCCCAACGCTGCCAGGAACGACGCGGTCCTTCTGGAGGCGGGGACAGAGTCGCTCGCAAGACAGGCCAAAGGAAGGAGACTTCACCAGCTGGCGCGATTATCTATGACCCACCCGGGCAGATGGTTCCTACATCGAGTCCAGGCCCGGATGAAATCGCTATGGAGCGAGGCGGTAGAAGAGTTCCACAATGTCACGGACCCACTACCGACGAGGACGGACGAAGCAAGGATGGCTCCATGGGACGTAATCAAGGTGTCCAGTGACGTAAGAATCAAGCACCTGCGTTCCAAGAAAGATAGGCCAGGCATCGCTATCAGAGCAGCAGTTGAAGCACACTTGGAAGAACACCATAGGGGAAAGCTTCGAATATACACGGACGGGTCCGTAAACAAAGCAAGAACCTCCAGCACTGCGGCCTACTGCATACCAGAGAAAGGCTGGGAGTGGGGCGGGAGACTTCAAACACCCACATCTTCCACGGTGGCCGAACTGGTGGCCATCGATAAAGCCCTCCAAGCTGCCACCCTATTGCCACCACAGGGAATGGTGGTGCTCACCGACTCGAGATGCGCCCTTCAGAAGATTGCGAATGCAGAGTGCGGGGACCCAGCAACGACCGCCGTAAGAAAGTCACTAGCATCGTTGGAAGCACGCGGATCCACAGCGTGGCTCCAGTGGATTCCAGGGCATGCGGGGATCGAAGGGAATGAACAGGCAGACAGGCTGGCCGCAGCTGCTCACTTGGAAATCCCGGCTGTCCCGTCACCGGCAAATCCGCAACAGGCTGCACTTGACGTCCGCTGGTACCTTTTAAATGCAAGTAACGAGCCGGCGCTGCCAAAAGGAGCCCTGTCTGGATTGTCACGGGCGGCAGAGACCCTGGTGCGACGCTTGCGCACAAACACGGCCAACACGAAGGCTTTTCTGGTCAAGATGGGAAAACGGCGGAGGTCAGAATGCCCGCAATGCGACGAGGAAGAGACTGTGCACCACATTCTCCGCGTCTGCCCGGCATACGAAGCTCAACGAACTGTGCTGTATGAACAAATCGGCATGGATAATCCGGGAGCAACAGTCGATATCCTCTTCCCAGATGGACCTCGAAGGAAGTGCCAGAAAGTGTTCAAGGCGGTGCTGCGCTTCCTGCGGGATATTGGCTTGATCGACCGACTGTAGTTGTATCTACAACATAACAAAAGAATGTTGTTTTTTTTTGTTTTTTTTTAACGGTTCTTTAAGAGCTCGTCACCTGCCCATGCCAGCTAATTGGGGCTAGGCTAACCTAGGTGACGTAAAACCTAAACGGCGCACCACCACCACCACATAAACGCTAGTTGCGAGTGCGCCTTGTTCACGTCTCCTTTCTTGTATCTTGTCCTTGTGTATTTTCGGCGCCCTGAAACCTATCGACCATTCAGGAATTTCCCCGCACGCCACCGACGCCACCGACATCCGACGGATTTTCTGTGACACGAGCTTCTAAACGCGCTCGCGTTAAAATATTATCTTCCTTCCTTAAAACATTGACATCAATAAAGCACGTTTATCAAACTTGTTTCTGTGTACATCCCAGCATACAAAGGATTTACTTTTAATAATGATGTGAGAAATTTGAGAAAAATACTTGACGTGAAAATAAAAAATATCTTTGAAGTAACTGTACCTGTACCTAGGTACATTTTTAAGCGAGTAGCTAGATACACACCTAGGTACATTTTCGTATGAGTAACTGTAACTGTATTTTAGGTACATTTTTGAAGTAACTTTTACAACCCTGCTCCGGACATCACCGTAACCACTGGTAGTATACTACACTGTACGATGGTAACCGCACAACCACACGACATCCATTTGCATTCCATTGCCCCTTCGGCCGCGTCGCGATATCCCCTGGGCGGGTACGTTTTGCCGAATTTTTGCCGAATCTTTTTTTCAGAAGTTCGCCATGTGCCGAACTTTGTTGAATATGAAGTTCGGCACATTTGGCCCACCACTAATGGAAACTCGTTTCTTGAGGAGATCAAGTGGTAGAGGTTTCAGCGTAAGTCCCGGCAGACAGGCGGCCTCATGACCTGTTTGCCAAATTACTCTGGGAACTTCTCCAACCTAACCCAGGAGCAAATAGGCCAACACGGTAAGGTGTAGGTGTCTTTCAGTAGAATCAAAGCGCTGTAGGTATAGGGTAGGGTTATAACGAGGTTTCTGAGCTACGGCCGCAGAGAGCAACTACACCTCTCGCAAAGGCCGTAACACATCGAGCCTCTTCACTCTGGCCCCAACTGCTGAACAAGGCAAGCACTTGTTCATTAGCACACTTGACTTCAAACATATCCACGTCAGGAGACTAGTGCGGAGGGAAACATTGCGCTGTAGAGCCCAGGAATCATAGACTCGAACCATGCTGTCGCCCCCCGTTTTCATCTAGATGAGAATAGTACCGGCGTGCTAGATATCTCCACTACATCGGATGACACAAAGTGCCTCTTAGGTAGTTCAAGTATCCACGGTCTGAACATACAACAGCAAATTACTTACGGTGCATTCGAACAACGAATGATTTCTGCAGCGAAATGAGCAGACGTAATCAGGTTTTGAGGTGACATGCACCACGTAACGAATGCTTGCTTATCCCGTACTACGCCACTCCCCGGAAAAATGGAAATTGTACCATCTAGAGTCATTAAATAGGTGGCATTCAGTGATATTTAGTATTCAGCGCTATTCAGTATTCAGTGTCATGCAGTACTCAGAGTCATTCAGTATGCAGTGACGTATCGTTCCGGTGAAAAGATAACCTGACGTCGAACGACAAGATCGGTGTTGTGTGTAAAGAGCATGGTGGAAGTTTAAAGTTGTCGCATTATTGCACCAACAGAGCCAAACGTGACAGTCGGATATCTGGACTAACTTTTCTTTTAACGGAAGTATGAGAAGCTTAGGACTCTTAACTTAGAAGTTGTTGGTTCAAAAATGCGGCGACCTCAGACGTCCACCAAGCTTTTCACGCACATCATTGAACAACTCGAACTAATCGTTCGACCCCATGTTCCCTTATCTCCAGAGCGACAAGACAGTCTGTAGGAATGAAACAGTTTTCCCTCGCCTCCCTGCAGTGTATATGGAGGATTAGCAAGCGTCCGTGACGTTACCTACTATATGTTCAAAACACTGTGACGTATATTCCTCTAGCTGTAACAGACGTATGTCGTGATTGTACTAGGGCGCCTCAATGTCGTTTTGTTTAGGGTGATACCACCCTTTGTTGTACCCGATGCCGACAGCATGTGCTCACGGGTAAAATACTAAGAAATCAACGAAAACAAAATGTCGCCATAGAACAGCTACCGCCACAAACGCGTGCAGGGACACGCTCTTTCACGCGCTTCTGAAGAAAACCGAAAAACAAAAGTGCGGGACAAAATGGTCAGATGTCTCCACCCTAAGGAAAGCGCACATGAAGGCGCCCTAGTTTGTACACCACATGATTGATGTCACACTGCCAACTTGACTCTGTTGGTGTAATAATGCGACGACTTCACGCTGGATCACGACACTCCTTGCTTTCAGCAAAATCGAAGTTCAAGATGACAGCACGTGAGTTCACATGCGCTTTCTCGAGCCATATGGCTCTTCGCAGGGCGCGTCTGATGAAGAATTGGAGATTGTATCCTTTTGTCCACTTCCGAAACTTGTTAAAAAAATCCAGCATCTAAATGTTTTAGAGCGCAGCTCTTAGGCGCCCGTTTCCGGCTTGTTTTCGCCGTCGCCGTCGGCGTCACCGCGCGGTGCCTTATGGATAGATTTCCCCGCTAAATTTAGCGGAAAATTTTTCCGTCTAAATTTAGCGGAGAAATTTTCCTGCTAAATTTAGCTGAAAAAAATTCCCCGTTAAATTTAGCGTGAAACATTCCCCGCTAAATATAGCGCAAAATTTCCCCGCTAAATTTAGCGGGAAAATATTCCCGCTAAATATAGTTGAAAAATTTTCCCCTTAAAATTAGCGGAAAATTTCCCCGCTAAATTTAGCCAAAAAAACTAACCGCTAAATTTAGCGGAAAAAATTCCCCGCTAACTTTAGCGGGAAAAGTCCTTCGCCAAATTTAGCGGGGGAAGGGGAGAAGAGGAGAGGCACAGCCTCCTCTCCGTACCTTCCCCTCCTCCTCCTCAAGAGCTGCGCTCTAATTCTGCGTGACAGGGACTTCTAAAGAGCTTTCATTTTTGTTTGCTTTTGTTTTCTATCAATTTTCCACTGCACTCTTACAAGGCAATCTCCAATACGTCTTCATGTTCTAGTCCTAGCTTAGCCAGCGACGCGTCATTCCTTTTCAAACATACTTCACATTCTAGAAAAAAGCATTCTTGCGAAGAGGTTTTTAAAAAAAAACGCAAACAAAAATAAAAATATATTTTCGAAATCGTAGAGGCGCACTATGTCGATAAGGTTGCTATATTCTAGTCAAATGAGCATATATTTCACACGATTGCTGCTGAAAAGAGAGTACATACAACCACAATATTACATTTCTAGGTTGATTTCTCTTATTGTCGACTACTATATCTAAAATAATTTCAAAAAATACAAATTTTTATAAATGGGGTTTTTGAGAAATCGATTTCAAACTTTCAAGGTTTGTTATTTTTCACAACGTTTACGTGAAGGTGGCAGAGCGGCTAGCCGATAGATCATTAAGGTATTATTATATCTATAAGGGGCTTGCTTGGGCTTTCGATAGAGCTGAAGAACAACAATGTATCTTAAGTACAGACAAAATAAGGACCTGTCAAAGTTAACCGAAAATTTACTTGAACAATGAGTTTGACATTTGTTTTTTTTTTTAACGTAAACTTCCAAAAAATATTTGAATACACCAAGGTATCTCTATAGTACCTATTAAATGAGGAGAAAAAGTTAAGATGATGTAGGAGAAACAGTAGCGGCAGCAGAGAGTGTCAAACACGCAACCTGCAACGGCAGGCAACAATACTAGTTTCTGCCACTGCAGCTTCTATGCTACGTAACTCGAGAACGAAAAATCTGGGCAACGTGCTGTTGGCGCCTTCCTTCATTTCAGAAATGCCAACAAAACATTTTTTTTTTCATCAAATTAGAAATAAGACCTTTTAGCTTGCGTGATTTGAGATGAAAGCACCCATTTGTAATTTATGTGTCATAACTGGTCACGACTGACACTGCTTTTTGATAAAGAAATTAGGCAAACCTATAACACAAATTTTAATTTGTAGACAAAATAACAAAATTGTATTAAATCAAAAATGAGCTTTCTGGTGCAACCAGTCATTAAAAGATCTTAAATTGACCACTGTCATAATATTCAATACTTTGCCGAAAATCATAAACAGGATATTGTTAAACATTTTTTCTACTATTTGAATATACAATATTTTTTGTATTTTATTCAGCATAAGGAAATATATTTTTAAAGTATCAGAAAAGAGTCGTAGTGCAATCGCCTGAGAAGGGACAAAATAGCGATCGGTGAAACTGGCGATCCCTGACAGGGGGCAGAAACGTCACTTCTTACTCCACCGCTTGAATAATAAATAAACTGAAAAAAAAAATCTGCCCAGCTTGTCGTTCGCGTTCCCTTTTATTTCAAGTATAAATATATATATATATATATATATATATAACGGGCATGGTGGCGGGAGGCCGAAGGCATGGGTATAAAACTGAGAAGAAAAAAACCCTTAGTGAAAAACAGCAACAACGGACGATTTAATCTTCGACGTTTCGGCCGGAGTCCGGCCTTCGTCAGGACGAAGGCCGGACGAAGGCCTGACGAAGGCCTGACGAAGGCCGGACTCCGGCCGAAACGTCGAAGATTAAATCGTCCGTTGTTGCTGTTTTTCACTAAGGGTTTTTTTTCTTCTCAGTTTTATATATATATATATATATATATATATATATATATATATATATATATATATGTATGTATATATATATCTTTGTAAATATTATCGACCGCGAAACCGTGCCTGAATTTATATGAAAACACCCAGATACTTTTTACAGTTTGTTACCGATATGGTGTACATGCGCAAAGGCGCGATGAAGTATTGAAAATTATTATCGGAGTTTTTGGAACTGTCTACTAAAGCGGGGTCACACTCCTTATACATCAAAGGGTGCCTTCATGTGCGCTTTGCTTAGGGTGATGACATCTAACCATTTTGCTGCGAACGCTTATTTTTCTTTTTGTTCTGCAGTGCGTGGAAGAGCGTGTCCCTGTGCGCGCTCGTGGGGAACGCGACATAACAGCACACGACAAAACAGCACACGTCAAAAGAGCACAGCGTCAAAACAGCCCCGCGACAAAACGGCAGGCGTCAATACAGCGTGCGACAAAACAGCACGGAGTCAAAGCGGCAGAGCGACGGAACAGCACTTGCCGATATAGCACACGGCAAAACGGCACAGCAAAAGCACAGCGCGCACATAAATGCATGCTTTTTTTCGCCGCAGGACACATTAATAACAGCATTTGCCTTCAATAAATACAGGGTGCCACTAAAGAAAACATTACAGGGTTTTAGCTTACCGCAAAAATAGACTAGGCATCGCCGGACGCTCAGTCTCTGCCCAAAGGTAGCGCTAGAGGTCACAAGCAGATGCCAAAGTTTCAGCCCGATGACATACCTTATTCAGTAGTTATAAGTGATTTTCTCAAAATTTTAATGGTAAAAAGGCGCCCATTTTTGCCCGTTTTCGGTTTCTGGTGCCGTAGAGCCTATTCGAAAACTCCGTCGGCCGCCATTTTCCCATTGAAAGTTTCAGAAAATCATTTAAAACTTTTTAATAAGGTGTCCGTTTGCTCTGAAACTTTGCATCTGGTTATCAGTGGGCAAGGTGACAGCAGAAGCGACATGTCTTACAGATGGCTCTTCTCTTGCGTGCAGTACTGGCTGCTGCTGCTGTCGCATGATGGATAACCAGCATGTGAAGGCACGTACGGACATTGACACGGAACCACCATTCTTCAAAACTACGTGATCGAAAAGCTGCCAGTCATTTAGACACCAACGACACCTCATCAAAATCTGCACAGAGACGTGGTCTTCGACAACGTGCTTGATCGTGCAATCATCTACCGCGGAGGCACATCTACGTCAGCCTTCGAGACTATAGAGGAACAACCGAACGGACTGATGGCCAGTGGGCAAGGTGACAGCAGAAGCGACGTGTCTTACAGAGGCTCTTTTCTTGCGTGTAGGTAGGTGAGAGTTTTTGAGACTGCTCGTATCGCTCAGAGGATCGTTGCCTACTGCTCTTGCCTTGCCCAAGGCGTGTGAAATTGTTTTTCGCTGGCATTGCTGATTGTTGTTGGAGGGTACTTGCGCTAATAAGGTGCGGGGACGTCGAACAAAATCCTGGCCCAGACAAAAATACAATGCAGCAGATACTGGACTGCAAGAAAGAGATGACAGTTAATTTAGCATTTAGAGTTGCAATTAAAAGAAATTGATAAAATATTAGAAGCGATTGAAGCGGCCACTTCAAAGATAACTGATCTTGTCACGACGCTTGATGTTACACAAAGAAAGGTGGCAAATTTGGAAGCGACACTATTAACGCTACGAGAACAATTGATGACGCAGAAAACAGAAGTAGAAGAAACAATTGGGTAAAACACGGAGTGTCAGATTCCGAGAAGGAAACGCAGTTGAACTTGAGAAAAACAGTAGTTGAAGATGTTTTCAAAACAAAAATGAGTGGTGAAGTGACGTCTGTCGAAAGGGTTCACCGTCTTGAAAGGCTACCTAGCAGAAAGTCGAGGCCAGTCATGTTAAGCTTTGTAGGTAATAACGAAAAAAAACGTACTTAGAAATGCCAATAAGCTTAAAGGAACTCGTATTTTCTATTAATGAGGACTTTTCAAAAAACGTAAGAGTTATCAGAGGGAAGCTATGGGAGAGTGCAGCAACAAATAAACGAAATGGAGACAAGGTGTTCTTATCGTACGACAAGTTAAAAAATCAATAAAGTAACGTACGGATGGGACTCAGATACTGACCAGAGAGTTCAAATTTTTGCAGCCAATGCACCGCCCAATGTACCGCATTCTGAACAATGACGTGAACCCAATTCACAGGACACAAAAAAACCTTCTACTGATCAAACTTAATGCTCGAAGTATTGTCAATAAAACGCTTCAGCTCGAACACTTCGTATAGATCATGACCCCAGTATAGTGGCTATTACTGAGACCAGGCTTGATTCATCTGTGTTCGACAATGAGATACTTTCCCCTGGTTATATTTTTTGAAAGGAGAAAGGAAGTAGAGGAGGAGGTGTGGCCCTAATGGTTCAATCGTCTCTGATCGCTTTTGAAATGGAAGATGCTCCAGGTATTGAAAATGTATGGTGTAGCATCAAGTTGAAAAACAGTGAATTAATAGTAGGTGTAGTGTATCGCCCTCCAGAAATGCCTATTGGATATTTTAAGGAGTTAAGTGAGTTTATTTTTAAGTTAAAAGTAAGTCCAAAGAAAGTTATTTTGATGGGAGATTTCAACCTCGGTGGGAAAGACTGGGCCACATTAGGAACTGGGGACAGTGAAGTGTCGTGCTCCGAAGAATTTCTGGATTTGGCCTTCTCGCACAACTTGACAGAGGTTGTCAAAGAGCATACGAGGGTACGGGGAATCACGATCCCTAAGAGATTCGATATTTATCAGTGAGACCCTCTCATGTCACACAAACGATTGCAAGATTTACCCGGAAATTTCTGATCACTTCGAACTATCGCTGGAAGCTACACTTAAGAAAACGTAAATATCTTCATATAGAAGCTTTAAGGAAGCTGATGACGAATCAATAATTGATCAACTAGGCTTTAACTACGATACATTTGAGGACCTTGCTAGGAACCCCTGATTGGAGTGGACGAGCTATGGCTTAATTTTAAAAAGACTGTACTAAAATGCATTCATAAGTTCGTTCCAATGCGCGTAAAGAAGCGGAATCCGAATAGTCCTTGGATTACAAGGGATATAATCCATCACAAAAGACACTTAAACAGGTATAAAACAAAAGCGTGTGGGAAAAGGGATGAGTTGCTACAGGCTAAAATACTGACGCTAAGTACGGAACTTAAAGCAAAAATAAAGGCGTCGAAATTCTCCTTCTTTAATGTTAAACTGCAAAACTTCATAAAATATTCACCACGGAGGTTTTGGCGACAACTAACATCAAGTAAAAAAAGACTTACTAAGGTGATAGTAGGAAAGAGGGTTATTGAAAATAAGAAACGAATCGCTAATTGTTTTAATAACTATTTCGTCAGCGATTTTTCTACTAATCATCATGTCGTACCGTAGTTTTATTTATTTGAAAATGTTCCTCCAATGAATGACATAGAAATATCAGAAGAAGGTATCTTTTTTTAACTACTTTGTATCGACTTAAAGAAAGCTGCTGGTCCTGATAATATTCCTAACAAATTCTTATATGGTTACAGTGAATGGTGTTATGGTGTTTGAAGTATCTTAGCCTCGTCTTCAAGAGATCGTTGTCAGATGGAACTGTCCCAGATGACTGGAAAATAGCCAAATAATACCTGTACATAAAAAGGTAATGCAAGCTAAGTTACAAACTGTATACCTATTTCGTTAACATCTAATTGTTGTAAATTGATGGAACACGTCATTCTAAAGCATGTAAGAACGTTTTTAGATGCTTATCAAGTACTTGATAGCAAGCAACACGGGTTTCGAAAAGGTTTATCTACCACTACACAATTAACGGAATTAATTCATGATTTTTCTTTGACCCTTGACAATAGAGGCCAGGTCGACATAATATTTTTAGACTTCCAGAAGGCTTTCGACAAGGTGAACCATAATAAGCTGCTCGTTAAGCTAGAGTGTTTGTTAAAGAATTCTAAACTCCTGCGGTGTATTGAAGCGTTCTTGACTCTTAGAAAACAGTTTGTGAGTATTGATGGGCATGATTCGCTGCTTCGAGAAGTTTACTCGGGAGTCCCACAGGAATCTGTACTCGGACCCTTGTTATTTTTAATTTTTATAAATGACGCCCTTCGTGACATTACTGTAAAAGCAAGGCCCTTCGCTGGTGATTGCATTTTATATAGTTATATAAACGATGACAGTGATTCCATCGAGTTGAACGGTAGTTTGCAAAAAAAAATAGCCAGTAGTGTGAAAGCTGGCAGGTGTCTTTAAACCTGGAAAAGACTGTTTGCATGTCAATGACACATAGAAAGAAACTCCTCTGTTGCATAACTACCAGTTAAACGGAAAGCCTTTGTCTAGAGTAAACGAATTTGAATATTTAGGGGTAACAATAACCAGCGATCTTTGATGGGACAATCACAATAATAATATAATTAAGAAAGCTACAGGTAAACTTTGGTCATTGAAAAGGTCGTTAAAAATGGCCACTCCGGTAACTAAACTGTTAGCCTTTAAAATGATGATAAGACTGAGGCCAGTGAAATGTGGGGCCCGTACACAAAGAAGTTATTATTAAAATTAGAGAGGATTCAGAAATTGCCGTTGCACTTTATTTTCTCGAAGTATAGGAGGCTAGATTCACCCACGGAACTGAACTCCAGGGCAGAAATCAATCTACTCTAAGAGAGGCGGAGAAATAAACGCTTGAAAATGCTTGGCTTGATTTTAAACGGGACACTTCTGCTAGACAAAGATAGATTGATAAGACTCTATACCTCTAGAATTACGCGAAACAAACACACTAGAACACCTGAAGAATATCGTTACGACGAAAATTGCTTTAAAAATTCATATTTCCCCCGAACGATAAAGGCGTGGAGTGCACTGCCAGAAAGCACTGTTGCAGCCAACGCCGTTTCTGAATTTATGAGAGGTCTGCAAAAGTTATTGTAAGATTGATGTATCTAAATCTGTTGCTTACAGTGCTTTGTGTATTTCTTTTTTGTGAGTGTGTTTCTATTGTGTTTGATAATATAACCGTAGAGTACGCTGGTAATGTTATGTTGTACACCATGTTCTGCGTGGCTATTTTATGTTCACGTTTGCTGCTCACGGTCCCCGTTGTGAGGACTAATAGTATTTTCAAATAAATAAAATACCTCTGGCGCTACCTTCGGGTAAAGGATGAGCGTTAGGCGATGTCTAGTTTATTTTTGCGGTAAAAAACAACTTGTAGTAATTTTTTTTGTGACACCCTGTATTTGCTTTTAACATGTTGAGAACATGTGTATGGCTGTTACATTTTATTACCGACCGCTATAGGACTTTATATCATTATCAAGTTATAACATTTCGTGCAGGTTCAGTAATATAAAACCTTCCCAACGCACGACAATGAAGTTAAATATCACGTCGTCTTTCACAGCGAAGTTGTTTATGGCTAGGGTTCCATGGATTTTTCTTGTGCAGTGACTAAAAATTATACGTTCGCACCGCCGCACAAGCGGCACACCCACGCCTTCCCCGTAAATAGGATTCAAAGTAAATAGCCCAAAATAAAGCGGTGACGAATGCACGTGCAAGATGCCATTTGTTTTAGGCTTTTGTTTAAGAACAGTTATTGTTGCAGACGCCGCCACGTGCGGCGCATGGAACACCATTTTCTGCATTCCCCTTGATGCTTGGAGAATTTAGCAATAGGTCTATTCAGTATATTAGTTATCAAGAGGCACCATATTCAAGATCAGTAGACTCTCAGGTAGCTAATAAATGTTTCTCAAAATAATACTGATAATAATTGGGCTTGTGTGGATATTTACACAGCGTGTAGTTGGTCATCCATTTGTCAAATAAATTGTCAAGTACAATTTCTCAAAGATTTTCCACTGTGCGACCCGCGTCGGTCATGTCTGCGCTGGCACCGCCCTCTGTTTATCCTCGTTCCAAGCACTTGCGTGACTAGTTCCTTTTCCTTCCGCACTCGCGGCGTGGCGGTCCCGTCTCGCGTCTCTACTTTCCGCCGGGTGGCGGTCCTGTCGCGTATGTCTAGTTTCCTCCGGCTCCCCGGGGCGGGTCTGTGTCGCGCTAAACAGCTTCGATGGTCATCCACCTTCACAGAGTGGACTGGCTCATGATTGTTTTTAGAGCGCAGCTCTTAGGGGCCCGTTTCCAGCCTGAGCGGCGTCGGCGTCGCCGTTGGCGTCGCCGTCGCCGTCGGCGTCGCCGTCGGCGTCGGCGTAACCGCGCCCCATCTCTCCTCCTCCTCCCTTTCCTCATCCCCCTCCTCCTCCTCTTCCTCCCCCTCCTTCTCCTCCTCCCCTCATTGTGTAGTATGGTCCGGGCGGGTCACGTGACCTCAGGGGGAGGGGGTCACATGACCCGTTTCCAGCCTGTGCGGCGTTGGCGTTGGCGTCGGCGTCGGCGTCGCCCCTCCCCCTCCTCCTCCTCCCCCTCCGCTCCTCCTCCTCCCCCTCCGCTCCTCCTCCTCCCCCGCCCGGTAAAGGTGGTAAAGGAGAGGGAGGGGGAGCAGAAGGGGAGGAGGACTAGCAGGCATGATCACGAGGGAGGAGGAGGAATATACCCTCCACTCCTCCTCCTCAAGAGCTGCGCTCCAATTCGGCGTTACAGAGAGTTGTAAACGGCTTTCACTTTTTTAATGGCTGATTGACAGTCGGCGGCAAACGTTCCGTACAGTGTGTAAAATTGCGTTTTTCTGCCTACAGTTTCCGATACGCTGTGGTCTACCTCTGCTTACCTCTGCGCCTCGACCGGACCGATTCCTCGTCAACTGCGTACCGAACAAGCTGCGAGGCTGTCTTCACTGACGAGTCATCCTGCCCACAGCAATGCTATCAGCCCGCCGCAATGATCGCAGTGTCTCGGCGCAGTTTTCGGCACCCTCTCGAAAGATAAAAAAAGCTCCCGCCACAACAGCATTCGAAGTCGGCGGCAAACGTTCAGTACAGTGTGTAAAACTCCGTTTTTCTGCCTACAGGTGAGCGTTATTCTTGCTCTGTCTTAGAATTTTCATGCTTTTGCGCCGACTGCAACCCGTAGCGTCATTGAATAGCCTTTTTATGCCGACTATGAAAGTGATACAGTAACATGGCTGGCGCCCAGCAGGACACCTGTTTGGCGCGTGATCAGGCGTTGCCGGGTGATGGGGTTTTCGTGACATGTGTTGAGTGCACATTTTCTTACCACCTTAGAGATTGCTCGGGTGTTCAACGACCAACTAGTAGATCGAAGGGCGACTGTCTTCGTAAAAATTGGCGGTGCCCGACATGTGTGAATGCAAAAAAGAGAAGTGCCAGCAAGGAAACTACCCTTGATATACCAGGCACGCTTGTCAGCATAAACGCCAAGCTAGAGAGCCTTCTAGGTCTTAGGGAAACGGTTGACAGCATCGACCAATCCATTCAAGTTATGTCGAAAGACTATCAAGAGCTACTGGAAGAAGTGCGAAAGCATGATCAGGAAATTAATGATCTAAAAAAGCGCGTGGAATGCCTTGAGAATACTGAAAACACAACGGAAATGCAGGCACCGAAGTCGGTCCTACATGACCTTGAATGGTGCAGCAGGCGTTTAAATCTGAAATTCACAATGTTCCACCAACTGAAAATGAAAACCTGATGACTAAAGTAAACGAGGTAGCACAGAAACTCGAGTTACCAGCGCTCGAGGCAAGTGACGTAGTAGCTCTTCACAGACTGCCATCGAAGCCCGACGAAGTACCTGGAATTACCATACGTTTTGCACAACAAGAAAAACGAGACAAGCGGCTTCGGAATAAAAAAAAAACAAAAAAACTTGCACGCGGTAAGCGAAGCATTTATATTTTAGAAAACGTAACCAAACAAAATAAGGCACTTCTCTGGATCACCAAAGAATGGGCAAAGCAAAGGTCCTATCAGTTCGTATGGCAACAAAATGGAAAGATTCTTGTCAGGCGTGGGGTGGGCGAGCGCGCATCTGTTGTCAGATGGGAGGATGACTTGCGAAAGCTGCACTAATCTCTTTCCCTTTCTTTGAAAGTTCAATTGGTCGTTTATGGTTTTAATGCTTGGTCATGATTGTTTACTTCCATGTGACCTTGCAGCATATCTTGGTACTGAACGCCATGATTTCACGAAATATTTTCATGTGAATGCCCAATCTGCTAGAAATACAAATATAGATTTCGAAGTGTTTTTTAATCATGTTCTTTTTTGTTCGACGTAGTAATGTTATCAAACACGTGGTATCGTAGTGATACTGATGTTTTGAAACTTCCTGGATACGTTAGCTTTTCCTTAAATCGTACTACTCGCCGAGGTGGCGGAGTATGTCTACTAATTAAAGACACAATTAACTGTGAACTATTGTCAGATTATTCGTGTATTATACGGGACTTTGAAGTATTAACAGTGCGCGCGAAATGTGTAATAATAAGTGTGTTTTATCGGCCTCCAGATGGCAATAGTGAGAACTTTTTAGAATTTTTCAACTGATACCTTCGTTTCGTCAATGATAATGGTTATACCGTAATTTGTGGTGGATATTTTAATATTTACACGCTGAAAGATACTGCATTGAAGAGGGAAATGAATCTGATCACACAAACCCAATCGGTTAATGAACATAATAAATATTACAATAGAGTTACTGTAAGCTCTGAAACATTAATTGACCTATTTATTAGCAAGGCCAATATTGAAAATATAAAATCCAGAGTTATAAGCTACCATTTAGGTGATCACCTTCCAATATTCATCTGTTTGAAAACTAGGAATCCTAAAACACAATAGAAATAATGTATCGTACCCGTTTCGACATATAACCACCGGAAGGTTGAATGCATTCAGACAAGAGATTGCAGATACTAATTGGCATGATATGTTTGGTTCAGAAGATGTAAATGAAGTCTATGGACATTTCCTAAAACTATTTAAAAGCATTTATAGTCATTATTTTCCGTACAAAATGTTTAAGGCAACTAAAGAAATCAGAAAACCGTGGATAATACCTGATTTACTTGAAAAAATGAAAACAAAGAACGCGATGCACCAATCATTCGTTAAATCTAGAGACCCGCAAAGTCTACGGTCCTTTAAAATATATCGCAACCAACTAACAAAATTATTACGTACAGCTAAAGCTGGGTATCATGATAAGGTGTTTAGGGATACAAATGGTCGTATGGACTTGGTTTGGAAAAAAATTAAATTCAGTGTTAAACCATGGTTCAAGCCATCAGCCATTTGATAATATTTACCGGGACGGTGTGCATCAAAGCGGCCTTTCCTTAGCTAATGCTGTCAGCGAATATTTTGCGAATTTATCTACAACAAACGTTAATTACGAACCTTGCAGATAAATAGAAGTCAGAAATAGTCATTCCGTGTTTCTTCAACCTGTCACAGATGCTGACGTATTTTTTACATTTATGCATTAAAAACAGCTCTAGCTGCGATTGCGATGGTCTTCAAATACGACCACTAAAGTTCGTTATTGATATAATGGTGCCGTGCGTAACCCATATTTTTAATCTTTGTTTTTTGTCTCGAGTATTTCCTACAGCG
Source organism: Ixodes scapularis (assembly GCF_016920785.2). Classification (NCBI taxonomy): domain Eukaryota; kingdom Metazoa; phylum Arthropoda; class Arachnida; order Ixodida; family Ixodidae; genus Ixodes; species Ixodes scapularis. The sequence continues at coordinate 138,489,962 of NW_024609879.1, read as the reverse complement.
ATGCAGGTGGCGAAGGTATCTGTCCTTCACAAGAAAGGAGATAAAAATAATTTCAGCAATTATCGGCCGATTTCAATTCTTCCCTTATTTTCTAAAGGCCTCGAAAAAGTAAAATAGTCTCGTCTCGTACAATTTGCTAATAAACACAATTTACTCCCATCTTCGCAATTTGGTTTCAGAAAAAATCGTACCACGGAATCAGCCCTCTTGTCCCTAAAAGAATATATATTACGAAATTTTGAAGAAAAAAGAACGGTTGTTGGCGTGTTCGTAGATATTACTAAAGCCTTTGACTTCGTGGATCATAACATTCTGCTTTGCAAACTTAATTACTATGGTATTCTACGGTTGCCATTAGCACTCCTCAATTCATACTTGAGTCACCGCTTCCAATATATTAACATTAGTGGTCATTCGTCCGATAGAAAGCGTATTATTTCAGGGGTTGCACAGGGAAGTATTTTAGGCCCCTTCTTTTTAACCTGTATATAAACGATATTGTGAATATAGATCCTGTTGCTAAATTTGTAATTTATGCAGACGACACTAGTATATTTATTTCCTCTTTAAATAGTAATGAAATTGTGGACGCAGTTAATTTTACGTTGTCAAGGTTGGCGGCGTGGGCAAAGGAAAATGGACTAAGTATTAACACTGCAAAGACAAAGGCTATTTTCTTTCGTCTGAAAATAAACAAATATTTATGCCAAGGCCTATAGTATTTAGCTCAAGTCCGATAGAGATCGTGGAAAAGTTTAAAGCACAAGGCGTCTTTTTTTTGAAAATATGTCATGGTATAGCCATGTAAATTATTTGGTTTCCATATTGTCACGTGTTGTTGGTTTAACGTATCGCCACAGCCAATTTCTACCAGTTCGCGTGAAATTAATTATGTACAATGCTCTGTTTTACTCACTCCTCAGTTATTGTAACCTTTTCTGGGGCACAACAACGGCATCCAACCTGAACAAATTTTATCTGCTTAAAAAAAAATTGTTAAGAACCATCTTCAACGCGCCTTATGACTCTCACACTGAGAATATGTTTAGTAATCTGCAAATATTAAAAATTCATAAGCTATCTGATTATAGACTTCTACTCAACATTAAAAATGAAATTAAAAAAAGAAAGTGTTCTTTTAAATGAGTACGGAACGTAATACTACGTTCCGTACTCTATGGCAGATTCTAGCGTAGGCGTTGAACCCTATGGGGTGCATGTTCCTTGACCATCGATGATCTTCTGATGGGTAAAGCACTGCTCGGTCTTCAAGGCCTCGATGGACCGGTACGGGTTAGGATGTTGAAACCTGATCGAAGGCTGAATACTCCGTGATATGCTTCTACGCACTTGACGGTCTTAGGAAGCTCGCAAACAACGCGCTCATTGCAAGCATAGGCTATAAAAAAAGAAGTCAACGCTAACTCCCTTCGGAGTAGTCCAGAGATGTGCCTGTAGTGATACCTTGCAAAGAAAATATAAGATTCTAGTGTTCAGTGGAGTCAGTGGACCAGATCTGCTCCCCCCCCCCCTCCCCGTAGAATCTAGTGACTCGATTATCCAATAGCGCCAGGTGACCCTGTTACCGCCTGGCGTGGTCAGCGAACTCTTTCCAATGCAATCATAGGACTCCCCTTTTAATAGGACCACGCGACCCCAGAATGAGAGTCACCAGATTAAGTGTTTGATGGAGTCAGACGACTCTCTCAAAACAGCATGTATTTACGTGCGTGATCTTTTGTTGGTGTGATGATTTGTCGCGTGCTCTTCTGTCGCCCTGTTCTCTTGACGCCGTGCGCTTTTGTCGCGTGCTGTTTTAACGCGTGCTGTTTTGTCGCTGTGCTTTTTGGACGCGGTGCTGTTTTGACGCTTGCTGTTTTGTCGTGTACTGTTCTATATTCATGCTCGCTCGTGGCACTAACTGTGCTACAGCGACATCTTCTTTCAGAGATTTCTTTGTATTTTCCCTGTGAGAACGTGCTGTGGACATTGGGTACTACAAAGAATGGCATCACCCTAAACAGAAGGACATTGAGGCACCCTTATACGTCAGACAAAATGCAGTTTTCGTACAGATGCGAACACGAGCCACTCACTGCGCTATCCGTGCTTCGAATCACGCATGACAATAAGTTTAAGGAGAAAACTTGGCGCACGGCACCTTAACCATGGATGTTGCAGTGACTCGTGTTTCCAGACTGTCGCTTTTAAGACGTATCAGAAGTATGACCCCGGCTTCAGTATACCTAATGTAGTCGGCACCTCAGGAAATACCATCGTCTGCAAGCACAGCTTTTATTTAGACACTCTCATTTAACCAATATGTAGCGCAGCGCTTTCCTGCGAAACAGTATTTAAATACAAAACCTCGAGACGGGAAAACATGAAGGAAGACACAACATACAAAGTCCTTCGTGTTTTTCGTTCGTCTCGGGGTTTTATCTTAAAATATGTTCATCCATCACCCGCTGATTTGAACCCTAAATTTTGTTCGTTGAAACAGTATTCTTTGACATCCAATCGCTTTTCAATTGTGATCGTATCATTAGATAAGTCAATCGCCAAGCATCGCTACCTTTCTAGAAGGCGTCCTTGTCAACCTGTGTCTTCAAGGAGAGAACCTGCTAAGAGTTAATGCGGAGCATTATTTTGCTTCTATTCACAAAAATTAAGAAGTTAAACCGCCATATCTTTTTTTATAAATAAGTGATGGCTTGCACTAAAGCAGTTAGAAATGACTGCACCGCGGATCAGAAGCCCCATATCAGAGAATAAAAGCTACACAGCTAGGCATCTTCCGATGGGCTGGGTCACAGCCTCCTCTATACTGACAAAGCCTGGCAGATCATCACGTGACGCGGCCGCCGAAAGCGAAAAGGTAGAACGGCAGGCAAGAGTCATGTAACGGGCGCCCCGCTGCGGCGAGAAACCGAAACACACTTGTTCCGAACGATGGAATGTTCCTTTCGTGCTTCTCGCGTTCTTTGGGCTACCGCTTCTTTTCCTGTCGGGTTTGAAAACCATGTTTCGGGTCTTCGCCGCTGCGAAAGCTGTGCGCTGAATACCGGACTCGCCGAGACATGCTCTCTGCTACCAGATCCTCGCGCTCCAAATCTGCGGCCGGGCACTCTATGGCTCCGTCGTCAAACTCTCAGGCTTTGTGAGTATTGGCGACGTGAGTGATCGAAAGCGTCGTTGTGGTCGCCCCACCACAAACGGCCGAGTGCTGCCTATGACGTAAGCAAAGGATTTCTCATTGACGCAAATAAGAGGAGTGTAAGAACTTCAATTTTGACGGTGTTAGCAGTGTTGCTTTGAGAGCGCTATGACTTCAGTCTTTCACCATGCTCATTACAAACACCATCGAACTTGTTGTTCACAAGGTAATGACGTCACGAAAGGTAACCAAACGAGGGCGCCACCGAAACATCTCGCCGCTAATCGAGGGCATCGAATCGAGCAGGGACCAGTGACACCCACCTTGTCTCTTTACTTATTCCTCTTCTACAAATATACTACCTATCAAAACTGTCAAATCTCGATTCGATGCGCTGTGGTCGCATCTTTGTAAATGCAGCCATAGATGAGCTGGCTGAGCTAGCTTGTGTGCTTAGCAGCCGTGCAAACTGGGCAGCGCTGAATCCGCTTGACGCTGGCGAGACCACGCGGTGAACGTGTGCAAGCGCACATCAGCTCGGCGCATGCGGAGCGAAAGCTCGCGCTGCGGAACCCAGGGATCCTCGGTTCGATCCCCAGCCATGTTCGTTTCGATCTGGATGAGCATCGTACCGGCATGCGGTCGTGTAGCACTACTGCGTGGTGCACGTTAAAGACCCCAGGCTAGCGGTTGTAGCGCACTGGCTAAATTTCTCATCTACAGCTGGGAGACAAATCGCACTTTGAGGCAAACTAAATTTTAGGCTCAATAAACATACACAGACACCAACTTATAATTAAAACCTGTGCCACGAGCCATACCAGTTTTTCGGCAACACTAAAGGCAACACGGGTCGATGTCGCCATCTAGGAGTCGAATATTTTACGCTTCTTAATGATGGTCGCCGTGGGGACTCAGCCTTAAGTAGTCCGACTGCAGCTATTGGGCAGAAGATCGAACTATAGGGGGCGCTTTATGGAGCTTGTTATCCCCACAAGCATCTGCTTACTGACAAAGAATAACAAAAAAATGGAATCTCGCCTAGCACGTTCTGGGCAACAAGCGCTTCGCTCTAACAAGTGTTTTGGTCGCACGAGCAGCGGCCTTCGAATCGTCGTATTCGACTTCTCTGATCAGAAAACAAACAAGAAAATTCGGTTTATTTTCCCCACAGCTGAAGCGTACCGCTAGAGGCGTGACTATTTGATCTCTTCCCCAATAGTAAAACATGTATTTTGGGTTAAACAAGCATACATTATTGTGCACTTGAAAGAAGAAGTGGAGTTGTATTGGGCTTGACATTGTGCTCGAGGATCAAGCTGATCTCTCCGAAAATTCACGCCACTTCCCACCTACCTCATATATTTTCAATATTTCTAGTTACGTAATGTCGGACTTAGTTTAACATCTATGCATATATCATAAAATCGCAAACCTCTGCTCTAATATGCAGGTTTCAGAGAAATTCCAGCATTATTCTTCATCGTGTGTTACTTACCCTACAACATGCCGTATAATTTCTTTGCTGCAATCTGACAAATGGTAGACATTTTTGTTTTTTCCAAGCGTGACTTGTGCGGCCATTACAAAGTTATCGTTCCCCGAACATGATTCGGCCCCAGGAAAGCCTGGCAGGTAGGAGGGCGCTTCTATCCCGTCATGTGGGCAACCAAGCCTGCGCGTCAAGAGAGTATATATATATATATTTTAACTATTCTAATCATTAGTGCATTGTATATTCCAAGTTCATAAAAACATAGTGACATGGCGATATTCACGGACAATATATTAAAAGAAAGTCTCTCTATATAAACGTGCACGCTTTACGCTCCCTTTTGGTTTGGACACGCCTTCATCGCTTTAGTGCGAAATGAAATAAAGCACCGGCTGCAAACAGCTCCAACGCGCTGTGTCGCAAAAGTGACGCAATTTCGTCATTAACACGTGACCCTCTCACGTTAGACGATGGTTGCCTTTCCGGCAGAAATCGCGCATCAGCTTTCGGTATCATCAGATTTTCAGAAAAACATTTTACAATGAATAACTCCAATTGCGTGCTCGATCCAGGATTTTTGAAAACTTGGCTGGCCTTCAATATTGATTGTCTTTATTTCTTCAATATAAAGATATACTATAAAATGTCTAATTCAAAATTGATTTGTGAATCGTCGTATTATCCACATTTTTTGGTTTATTCTCTCCTGAACATATTGTCCGCCTGGCGATAAAAGAATATTGTGTAACGCATTTAATTCTTACGCCGCATTCACACTGGCGGCTGAGTAGCATTTTCAAAGTTGTTGCGAACGCGGCTGCTGAAAGAAGCAGTACAATTTCGCGCGCATTTGATGATGAAAACGAGCAGATCCGCTTCGCGGATGCAATTCGAACGCCAGTGTGATTGCAGCTTTAAAGCGACATTTAAAGTTCCGGCAAGCAGACGTTGCAAGCAGCTACGAGGAGGCACATAATCGCTTGGATAAGTCGTATGCTGCACGTGCGTGAGCCGCGAGCCAGCTCTATACTCGGAGTTCCATTTCAGGAGTCCGGAGAACAGGAGAACGGCATGCAATTTTAGGAAATTGGCAGTCGAGCACATTTCTCAAATTGTGTCACTACGCGCTATGGTGTTATCTTCTATCCGTGCGTTACATACCGCTTTTAAATTTATAGCCGCTGTTGGTGTGTACAGTTCCTGGATAATAAATTTGTGTATTTGACGGTGTTTCCAGTTGTGGTACACTGGAAGGGACGGCATTCCAGCAGGCGGCGGTGGCGCTAGCCCTGCGTGCGCCACGCCGCCAGACCTCGCGACCTCCAGGAATTCATCATTAAAACATCGAGCCTTCCACCAGGAAAAGACTGTCTCGGCTCTCTAGTTCACGATATAACACTAGTGAAGGCTATGGTCTGTTTGAGCAAAAATTGGTCCGGGTCTTTGCTAAGTTCAAGTTCAAGTTTAAAGACATCTGTCGGATGTTTTACATGAGGAGGGAGTAAACAAGGGAACAAAAGTTTAAAAAAATCTAAGAATAAGAAATTTAAGGCAAGTAAGAGCAAATAGAAAAAGGATACAAGATATAAAAAGAGGCTTTGCATTTAGAGCGCTAAAAAAGAGGCTTACTATCGGATACCCTAAGTTCAGTCAAGGAATTCCAGTTGTGTAGATGGTTGAGCGTGTTGGTTATTGTCCCTCTTTCCTTATCGTGAATTCCAGTTGTTGATGCATTGTGAAAGTGGGGCAAATATGTTCCGAGTAATGCGTGATTGTAATCGTTCTATTTTAAAAGAATGATCACACCGAAGAGATACGGAGGAAGGAGGATCAAAATAAGCGGATTTTAAATGTGGAAGGTTATAGTACACTTTATAAAAGAGGCACAGTTGGGACAGTTTTCTACGTATAGATAAAACCGAAAGACTGGATTCAGATCTGAGTTCTGACATGCTCGTGAAAATGGGTAGTTCTGATGAATGAATCAGGCCGCTTTGTTTTGTGAGGATTAGAGATTATTAAGCAAGTGGGCTTGACGATGATTCCAAATTATACTTTCGTATACTAGCTCTGAGTGAACAAGTGGTGTATATGCTGTTAGTTTAGTAAAGATAATGCTTGATTTAAATTTTTCTGTAAAAAATTAATTACTTCTCGCTGCCTTCTTTAGCACGGTCTCAATACGAAAATTCCACATTAAGTGTCTGTGATAGTGATTCTAGGGTATTTGTAACAGGATAAATTTTCCACGTAGGACGAGTTTAATAAATATTTTGCGTTATGCTGACCAACATTAGGATTAATTATGATGACTTGGCTCTTAGAAGAGTTTTTTATGGGACTACAGTAAATAAACAAGGGGGCCGAGCAAAATTTGCACAATCATCTGTGTGCTGTCGCACTTGTTATTTTTATTGTCCTGCTATTTGAACCCGCCATGCGTTTGACCATATCGCGTATCGGATATAATAATTTTGTTTTGGTAGTGTTTTTTTTTTAAATTACCGACTTTATGTGGCCATTCCACGCCTTCTACAACTTTTTTGTTTCTAATCGTTTGGTGGGGCAAAATAAACCAAAGCATTAAAACATGGAACACGTAAACAAACATGGATATCGCCGGCGTCTCTTTCCACAGACGCAGTGTTTTCGCACTATGAACAAATTTGCAAAGGTAATGAACGAATGGTGCCAAACTGACTTAGTTTTTAATACTTTGCAAAGGCGTATGTATGATCATGTTTCCCACCCTAAACGTCTCCAGAAATTGAGATGCGTGCTCGAGAACGATCAAATTGTGGGTTGGCTAGACACATATTTGACTAGGCGTCAACAATTTGTACAAGTATAAAATGTTTCCTTCGAGACTGCTGGTTATGTCAGGAATACCCTGATGCTCTGTGCACTCTGCTCAACCCTTTGTTGTTTCTTATTTCCATCAACATTCGACAGTCGATAAATCAATGCAGTGCCTTTTTTGCAGACCACTGTGCGTTGTTCTCAGATATAAGTTGTGCAGAAGATCAACATACTCTTACAACTGTCTTCATACATTCATACACCTTAGAACTGGTGTTTATTTTGGAAAATGGTATGGAATGTTACGTTGAACACACACATTAACTATACGTAGTGGTTAAAGCTTCATAGAAATTGTGAATTTTAAGAAGAAAACTTTGCTGGCTGCACTCTCGGAACAAAAGTAGCGGCCTACACAAGTCATCAAACCATTATAGTAATTTGCCAATTCTGTCTGGGGGTTACATACACAAAAATTAACATCAACCATGTAGAAAAAAATTAGAGAAATTGCTAGGCAGTCGTGTTCAATAGGCGAAGCTTAACGCGTACCATGTGTACAATTCAAAGCATGTTCCAAGAATGAAGCGATGCTACCGCTAATCGGGCTGATAAACCTGGCGGTCTTCAAGAGTCTTCCACACTCTTGAGTTCCTCTACCCCAGTGCGCACAGGTGCTTGAGCTTCTCCTCAACTACCTTACTCCTCCTCGCCAATCCCTCGTGTCACATGACCTCCCCATTAACCAACGAGCGTCGAGCACCTCAGCCGCTCTCTAACCTATCAACGAATCAGTGCCGAGCCTCGCATCCACGTTTTTATCTGGGCTTCACGAAATGCCAAGCACCAGGCCAAAAAAAAAACGTGTTATGTTAAAAATTAAAAAAACAAATGACTGAAGGTTGAAATTTTAAACGCTACTCAATTCCATATCCACCTCCACTCAAACGGATGGAGGAAAAAAAAAAAAAAAAACGGAGTCGTTCAAGAGGCACTTGGCTTCAGACCCGCCTCTCGGCGATTCCTCCACGGCGGAATTCCTTGAGATTTTTCACCTCACTCCATCTTTCCCGGGGATGTTGGATACCAACATGTATCGTATAAAACCGAATTTTGGTGCAAAATATAAATATATGTGTTCGTATATCTTTAAAAACCTGCTTTACAAGCACTCCGATGCTTCTAAAGCAGGTGCTTTTAAATTCACTGATTCATGAATCAGTGAATTTTAAGATTTTCTCTAGTCAGCGTGAAAGTTTCAGTTGTTTTGTCGTTAAAACAAACACAAGCGCTTTCCAATCTGGCAACAGCGTAGGCAAAAGAACAGCGGCCGGTTTTTCTTTGCACTAATCGCGCTAAGCATCAAGCCATTTTGAGGACTGGTCTTCCACAATGCAGAACGCATCTAACCTCTAGGTTAGATGCGTTCTGCACAGTGTTGTATTGACTGGAGGTTGCAAACTAGCCCAGTGCTTATCTTTGGCATCCCTCGAAATGTGTCCATCACATTCATAGCAAGTATTGATGCCGCGTGACGACAGCTAACATATTTTATATGTTTGAAATAACGTGAAACAACAGTTATCTGGCACAAAGAGCACAATAAATCTTCCAGTGTCAGTGAGACTCACATACTTACTATGCTAATTTCAGTTTGAGGTTGACGGCCGCATTTTTGAACACTACTTGAATCCAACTCCACTTCCACTCAGTCGAGTAAATGAAAAAAGCAACACCCATTCAAAAGGCATCTGGCTTCATAGACATTTCTCTGCGATTCTTCATGAAAGAATTCTTCTAGATGTTGTACTCTACTTCAGCATCCCGGAGACGCCTCGAGACGAGTGGTCAATAAAGAAAAAAACTAAGTGCGTGGCCGAGTGGTTACCGCGCTTGACTGTCGCGCGGAAAGTCTAGCTTCGATTCCAGTCAGTGGAATGTTCTTTTATTTATTCTTTCAACATTGCGTTCTCCCGAGTTAAAAATCCTTCTTGTCTGATCGAATTCCGAATGTTCTAGTCGTCGAACATTCTGGGCCGATTGTTCTAGAATAGAAGCTGACGGGCGTACATAAGGGGCTCCGCGTGGCGAGCAGCGGTCACTCTCGCTCCACTGATTGATCCTGCTGTTTCGCCGACATCGACGCCTGCGACGCTACCTTACTTTCATTTAGTTCTGGGCACAAGTTCGCCTCATTAAACGTTTAGTTTCTTTAGCTATTCTTCGACTCATCATTTGTCATTCGTGACATTTTGGTGGAGGTGCGGGGTAGCACCTTATGTCTCTTCACCGTACCCTTCCGAAGACGCGTTCAGCAGAACAGCGCCTCCAAAATATTTACTTCGCACTGGAAGGAACGGCAAGACAATGGTTTGAGAACCACGAGGCTTCTCTTACGACATGGGAGACTTGCGCCGAGGAGCTAAATCGCACCTTAAAAAACCAACACCGACGTAAGCCAGCCGAGGACGTCCTTCAAAGAAGATGCCAAGGTCTGAACGAGAGCGCGACAAGCTTCGCTGAAGATGTTCTGCGCCTGTGCGCCCGTGCCGACCCTGGAGCCGCCGAAGACAAGAAGCTGCGCGTCCTCATGAGAGGCGTGAAAAGCGATATTTTTGGCGGCCTCGTTTGCAAGCCACCGACGACCGTGAATGAATTTGTTACTGAGGCAACGAACAATGAGCGAGTACTGTCGGCCAGGGCGGGTCGTTATCAGAGACACGCCGGCGTAGCTGTCACCTCATCCCTCCCATCTTCCCACCCTGACCTCGGTGAAGTTGGCATCGAGAACCTTTGGGAGGTCATTCGGGATGTGGTTCGGGAAGAACTAAAGCGGTTGCTTCCTTCTCCAGAACGACCCGCCGCTGTTTCAGTCGCCGAGGCTGCTCACGAGGAGGTACTCCGGGCCCTCTTGCCAGAGGTCCCCGTCTCAGTGGCTCCCGAACAGCCGGTCCTGACCTACGCCGCCGCCGCCAAGAGAGCACCTTCCGTCAAAGGACACTACTAGCCAGCTCTCAGACGTGAGGCACCGGCGCCGCAGTATGCTCCACGCCCAGAGTAGCGTGGTGCGAGGAAGACCGACGTTTGGAGGAGGGCCAATCGACGACCCCTGTGCTACCACTGTGGTGAAGCGGACCACATCTACCGACGATGCCCCTACCGTCAGCTGGGCCTAGGAGGGTTAGCGTTCAACGACCCTCGACCACGTCTTGGAGAGCGACCTCGGGACATCGAGGACTACCTCCGCCGCTCTTCATCTCCTGAGTCGTCTCCCCGCCGAGTCCATTCACCATCTCCTCGACGCTTGCCATCGCCCTTCCGTCGGTCTAGCCGAGAAAGACGCAACATCCCGGCAATATCGGGAGGTGGCGTTGCCGATGACGAACGACGCCGAGATCCTCCAAGATCGTCAGAGCTCTCCCAGTCTAACGCCGCAGCGCCCCGAAACGACGTCTCTGTAACAGTTTCGAATAACCTCCACGTTATCATCGACGGCCAGGACGCGACGGCACTCGTCGACACCGGAGCAGACTATTCCGTTTTGAGTGGGAGGCTCTCCCGCCGCCTTAGAAAAGTCATGACGCCGTGGGATGGACCTCAAATACGAACCGCCGGAGGACACCTTATTACACCAGTCGGGAGATGCACTGCTCGCGTCGAGATCCACGGTGACACCTGCCCTATGGAGTTCGTCGTTCTACAAGACTGTTCCAGAGATGTCATTCTCGGCATGGACTTTCTGTATGAATACGGCGCCGTCATCGAGCATGGAGAGAAAAAATTGACGCTGCGCAAACCTATTCCGCCTTAGGAGAAATTCCGAACAACGTCAGCCGCCGTCCGAGTCGCTGCCGACCACGTGAACCTGCCGCCGCGATCAAGTGTTGTCGTACCCGTCGTGACCGATGCAGCTACCTGCGGCGAAGTTGTTTTGGAAGGCAACCTTCAATTGCTCCTGGGAAGAGGAATAGGCGTCGCAAGAGGAGTGGCTGAACTTCAGGGTGGTCGCACCGTGGTCCTCGCGACGAAATTTCGACAAGAAACGCAACACCTCACGAAAGGTGCCGCTGTAGGCCACTTCGAAGAACATCGGAACTCCTCCGAAATCGCCGCGATTGCTGAAGAGTCATCCCCACCTCAGCAGGATATTACGCCGCCCATGCAGCTCGACATTGGCTCAAGCTTCCAGGCTCGAAACGACGGCAGCTGAGTAACCTCCTCGCCGAATATAGCGACTGCTTTGTGACATCTTCATGGGTGCCCCAAACCGCCGTTGCGAAGCATCGCATCGTTACCGAGGACGACGTGCTCCCTGTACACCGATCGCCGTAGAGAGTCTCCGTAAAAGAAAGGAAGGTCATTCAAGAGCAAGTGCAAGAAATGCCGAACGACGACATAATCCAGCCTTCAAGCAGTGCGTGGGCCTCTCCAGTGGTGCTGGTTAAGAAGAAGGACGGAGCGCTTAGGTTCTGTGTGGACTACCGACAGCTGAACGGGGTGACGAAGAACGTTGCTATCCACTCCCTCGCATCGACGACACGTTAGATCGGCTGCGCCACTTTCAATACTTTTCATCGATGGACCTGAAGAGCGGCTACTGGCAGATCGAAGTCGACGAACGGGACCGAGAGAAGACAGCTTTCGTCACGCCGGATGGACTGTACGAGTTCAAGGTGATTCCCTTCGAACTATGCACGGCGCCAGCAACTTTCCAGTGTGTAATGGACACTGTACTGGCGGGACTGAAGTGGCAGAACTGTTTCGTCTACCTTGACGACGTCGTAGTGTTTTCAAATGACTTCGACGAGCACTTGCGACGACTCCGAGCTGTTCTCCAAGCCATAAAGACCGCCGGACTCACCCTCAAGCCGTCAAAGTGCCGGTTCGCCTATGACGAAATGAAATTCCTAGGTCACGTGCTTACTAACAAAGGCGTCCGCCCAGACCCCGAAAAGACTCGCGCCGTCGTGGCATTTCCAGGGCCCAAAGACAAGAAGGCTGTGCGAAGATTCCTCGGTCTTTGTGCCAACTATCGACGCTTCGTTCGGGATTTCGCAAGGATTTCCGCACCGCTCACTAAACTCACGGAGGACGCCGAGAAGTTCGAATGGGCCGAGGAGCACCAGCACGCATTCGACGAGCTGAAGCAAAGACTCCAGACTTCTCCTGTTCTTGGACACTTCGATCAAGACGCGGAAACCGAGATTCATAGGGACGCAAGTAGCAAAGGACTTGGCGCCGTACTGGTTCAAGTGCAAGAAGTCACCGAGCAATTCATCACCTACGCAAGTCGAACACTATCCAAAACGGAGAAAGATTACTCCACGACTGAAAAGGAAGGTCTTGCGGTCATCTGGGCAATCACGAAGTATTGCCCGTACTTGTACGGTAGCAGTTTTCGCGTTGTCACGCACCACCATCCGCTCTGCTGGCTTGCGAAGCTAAAGGACCCGTCAGGACGTCTCGCTCGATGGAGTCTCTAACTGCAGGAGCTCAACATGACTGTGGTCTACAAGTCAGGCCGCAAGCACAGCGACGCCGATTGCCTGTCTAGAGCCCCTGTCGAGACATCTCCCGGCAGCAGCGATGACGATGACGACAAGTGCTACCTAGATGCTGTGAACACCGACGACATGGCGCGACGTCAAAGAGATGATCCTGAGTTGCGCGCGCTAATCGAGCACCTGGAAGGACGAGGGGGTACTGTCCCCTATGTCTTCTCGAGAGCCCTGCCGACTTTCGTCCTCCGACAAGGTGTACTTTACAAGGAGAACTTCAGAGACAACAGCACGCCGTGGCTGCTGGTAATCCCTACCGACCTTAAAGCGGGGATCTTCCAAGCCTGCCACAACGACCCGACGTCCGGACACCTTGGTTACAGCAGTACGCTGGCCCGAATTCGTGGAAATGTATCACTGGCCCAAGCTGCCGAAGACCGTTCACTTCTACACACGGTCGTGTCACGAGTGCCAGAAACGCAAGAAACCGCCGACGAAGCCGGCAGGTCTCCTGCAGCTGATTGGTCCCCGAACGCACCGTTCCAGCAGATCGGAATGGATCTACTTCGTCATTTCCCACCACCGACGCAAGGAAGCAGATGGATTATCGTCGCCACAGATTATCTCATGCGGTAAGCCGAAACGAAAGCCCTTCCTGCAGGGACTGCTGTGGAAGTCGCCAAGCTGAATTGTAAACCTAATTCCTCTCCTTCCCTACCACAGATTTTCATTAATTCGTGCAACTCTGTCCGGTTGTTAGCCATTAGTACGATATCATCCGCATACATCAATCCCGGTAAGGATTGCTGAATTTTTTTGGCCTAGCTTACTGTAAGAAAGGTCGAATCCAAGCCCACTCGTCGTAGTCTATCCTCCAATCCTCTCAGATACAGCGTAAACAGCAAAGGCGATAACGGGCACCCTTGCCTAAGGCCTCGTCTTATCTCTATTTTCCTCGTTGTCTTTCCTTCCCATGTTATAATCGCCTTATTATCTTTGTAAATGTTCCTTAATATTGCTGTTAGTCCTTCATCTAGGTTTAAGCTCTCCATTATGTCCCACAGGTTCTTTCAGTTCACAATGTCATAGGCACCCTTGATATCCAGAAATGCCAGCCAGAGCAGTCTGCTTTCTTTTTTCCGCTATTTCTATACGCTGTGTTAGAGAAAATATATTGTCTTCCAACCTTCTTTGTTTCCGAAACCTGTTCTGTAACTCGCCCAGTATGCCCTCGCAATCTACCCATAGTCTGCTCTTTATAATCGTCATTACCAACCTGTAAATAGCTGGTGTCACGGCTATGGGAAGATAATTCCTAATAGCAGACTGATCTCCCTTTCCCTTATATATCATACTCATCCTACTAAGCCTCCATTCATCTGGAATATTTCCTTTTGTGATCATAGTGCTCATTACCTCCCTTACCGCCGAATTCCAGAAACCTCACTCAAACTACACTCAAACTGAAGGGCCCCTCCACTTCTTCCAGGAAGGCGCCAGGGCCGGCGCTGGCCAATCGCGAGGACGGATCCGCCGTCGCGATTGGCCAGCGCCGGCCCTCGCGCCTTTCTCGACGAAGTGGAGGGGCCCTTCAGTTTAAGTGTAGTTTGAGTGAGGTTTCTGAATTCGGCGGTAGTCTTGCCTTAGATTTAGGACCCAAATTCTTCACCAGCTTGATTGGGATACCATCTGTGCCTGTCGACGTGCCACTAGGGACTCTTCGTTCCGTCTTTTCCCATTCTCTTTGTCCAAAATCCGCGATGTCACAAGCTGGAATGCTACTTCCTTCGGTTCTCCTATCTTCCACGTGTTCCCGAAATTTCTCCTCCATCACTGCTCCTATATTTTCTATCGCATCATCTCCCTCTAGTTGATCTCCCTGATGCGACAGTATGAACCGCTGAAGATACAGAATATTACAGTTGAGAGAGCTAGTAAATACAAGTATCTAGGAGTATGGATATGTGATGGTGCAGAATATCTCAGTGAACATGAAAAGTATATAATAGGTAAGGGCAACAGAAATGCAGCTGTATTAAAAAATAGAGCACTTTAGAATTACAACAGGTATGAGGTGGTGAGAGAGATTTGGAAAGGGGTCATGGTGCCTGGCTTGACTTTTGGAAACGCAGTGCTATGCATGAAATCCGAAGTGCATGCGAGACTAGAAATAAAACAGCGCGGAGTAGGTAGGCTGGCTTTGGGGGCACATTGCATAACGCCAAACCAGGGAGTACAAGGAGACATGGGATGGGCGTCATTTGAGAGCAGGGAAGCTGTGAGCAAGATAGAATTTGAGGATCGGGTGAGGCAAATGGATGGGGAGCTATGTGCACGAAAGGTTTTCAGCTATTTATACAAGAGGAGCATAGACACAAAGTGGAGACAGCGCACTAGGAAATTAAGAGGAAAGTTTTTTTGGCTATACTGGAGTTACGGAAGGGCAGTTCTCAGTTAAGAAGAAAGTTAAGGCCTCAGAAAGAGATCGGTGGCTAGAGGGAGTGCAGACAAAGACGGTTCTGGAAAGCTATAGATAAGACAAAACAGTTATTACCAAAGAAAGCATTTATGACAATTCTAGGCCAAGCTCATCGTTGTTTGAGGAGAGAACGGGTGTTCTGCGAACCAGAACATACAGAGCGAAGTATCAGGAAATGGATACAGTGTGCACTGCTTGTGGAGAGGAGGACGAGACGGCTGAGCACTTGATACTCTACTGTAAAGGGCTTCACCTTATGGCTACGGAAGACAACATAGATTTAATAAAGTCATTGGGTTTTAGAGACAGCAAAGGAAGAGTGGATTTCAAGACATTAGAGATTACCATGCAAAGATTAAGTGAATGGTGGCAGAAAGCAAGAGAAAAGTAGGTATATTCTTATTAACTGATGGCAAGGGTGTTTCGTAGCCTCACTTTCTTTTCAGTGCGGAGTGAATATAGTTTTCACATTTAAATATTCTAAGCTTAAATGGTAAAACATAATGGCTAGGTGGCGTAAGCTACCGCCCGATCCAAAGGGCTCAGCCGGATTCATCCATCCATCCATCCAGCTCCGAAAGCTGCGGCCTCAATTTTTGAAGGTCACCTCGAATGGCAGCGTTGCCATCTCGAAGGAAGTGAACCGCACAGACAAGTTGGTCCACTTTTCGTACGAGCGCCATTAAAAGCCCCCCGAGTTCGCATGCGCACTGCCCAGGAGCTTCCGGTCACACAATATCTTCGCCATAGGTACTCACGGAAACCACGATAGGCGCACGCCATCGAGAATTCCAGCACTGTCGGGGTCACGGCGCTTGGTGCACGAAGCACATTTGTACGTGCTCACTCCGCTAGACATGTAGAAGCCATAATCTTCGCCCTCAACATTAAGGCATTTATAGTGAAGACGGCGCTTGCAGGTGCCACTACAAACCAGGAAATGTTGACGGCAGAAAAACTGGGCACAGCACTTTCTGCACACGACTTTGCTCCCAGTCATTGCGGCACGAAATGACTGAGTGCAGGATAGTTCCGCGACAACAAATATACAGGTGACAATCACGCTGAATGAAAATGAAGTGCAGAGTCTTAAAATGGACGAGCACCTGCTTGTTGCGTCCGCCGTGGCCTTAATCAGTTTTCACCAAGTATGCTCATTCGACGTTGAATTACTCTTTGAGCTCGTCGTTTGATCTCCGCTAGTGTTGATGACAATGCTGCCCACAAGGTCATCAATGATCTGGTTCACTTCCACCGTCATGTCCTCTTCAGCAATATGATAACGACGTTCCCCCTTGTCCGGTTCTTCGGAAGTGCCCCCCGTTTGCTTTCATGCTCAAAACAGGTTTGCAGCGCCTGAAGAAATATGTACTTTTGCCTCAGTGTTTGGTAATAAAACCATTACCTTTATCTCTCGGATTTTTTGGGGAAGTAGTAACACCCGAACTCTCCCCTTGGCACGTACTGGCGACCGCTGTGTTCACCCAGACCTGGGATTTCGGTATAGTATACTGATGTTTTTTGTTGGTTCCGCGAAATGTCTACCACGCCACTGAATAGTTCTCGGGTATACGATCAGGCGCGCATTTCTTAACCATTTTTCTTACGTGATGCAGAGATCTTTTGGCATACAGTGCAGCGTTACTATCAATACTATAGGAAGGTGGTTGTGATGCGATATATAATTTGATATTTAGTTTAGTTCAGGAAAGCTGTGACGCCGCAGAAAGCTGTGGCGCCGCAGAAAGACATTTTACTTTCCCAGCTTCGCGGCTGTAAAGACCACGTTTCTCCGTTAGAAGCCATTTCAATCTTTGAGCCTCTACTCCCACTCAGCATTCTTGCTTCCTCCAAACATGGTTAGCCTAGATCTAACATTCCCGTCTTTTTTCTACTCGGCCATCCACTTGAATAAAGCCCTTTCACTTACATTGGTTAACACTGTCGTTTTTTGAACGACGCTCCTAATGCTGACTGACTTGCCGCTCACCTCAAGGAGAGCTCTTAAAACATTCTGTGACATGGTTGGCTTCTTTAGAATAAAAACAAGGCTTAGTGCAGAGGTGGATCGATGACTCGGGTGCTACCATTTTTTGCGAAGCGAAGCACCAGCTGAACATTGTCCTCCGCTTCATTTGAATTGAAACCACGGCATCTTTATAACTTGAATATAAAGTATCATAAAGCACCTTCTGAAAAAACTAGCCTATTACTTTAAAACAAATCCTGTTTGCTGCTCATAATAATATGTGTTGTTGGCTAGTCAGTAGGAAGTCTTTCTACCATTCTTGTATATTTAGCAAGGCGAAAAGAACACCAGGGATTTTAGATTGAATGCCCACTCCAGCCCGCTTCAATCTGGATGATCATCGTACTGGCGTGCGGTGTTGTATCAGTACTGCGCGATGTGCGTTATAGACACCAGACTGGCGGTGGTACTGCACTGGCCAAATGTCTCATCTACAGCTGAGAAACCAGACGCCAGCTGAGGCGGTTAACTTCAGGCTGTGTAAGCCTATACACAACACAAGTACAACTTTAAAAAAAAAAAACTGAATTATTACCAAAAACCAAGGCGGGCCTTTTACAATTAGGCAAGGCTAAAGCAGTTTAGACGTCTTCAAACTTTCTGTTCTCTTGAGAGAAATAGAACCAAAACATGCAGCGCACGAAGTAACTTTATTACGTTGAGCTCTACTTAGCCTGCGTGCATCCGGCCGACTCCACTATGCTATACATAATTTTCTTTTTATGAAATATGGGTGGTGATGGGCCAGCGCGTCGTTTCACGCTGCCGCGTGTGTTTAGCGAGAAAACCTCCCAGGCAGGCCATACTTGTGCATTTCATTACGGGCTACTGCGATGCCCTCCTCTGCGCGTGGAGCAATAGAGTTTCTTTAACAGAGCCAAAACTAATATAGGATTATTACTTCAACACATACACTTTTGTCAATGTTGACGAAATTCATTAGACATTATAGAGGGTGCTTTTCGAAATGCGGGCCCAATCCCTCCTGCGAAAACTCCGCATCGCATATAAAATATTAATGCCGTAGTAGTCGTGCCAAAGGACCCGTTAAGGAAACCTGTTAGCGTTCAGTATAATCGGGTATTTATCAACTTGTTAATAAATACATTTTTTTTTAAATTTAAAGGTATGGTTTTATTTAGAAACCTAATGTCCATCATCGAAAACTAAGAAATCTACACACATCACAATGATAGGCACGGGCATCATTTTACGGCGCTCCGAAGTAAGGCTCTAGGTTTTGTTTTCTTATCGGAGCGCCCTCTTCCCTCAAACAAGCAATCATGCTTCCCGTGGTCCAAACGAGCAGCGTACGTGCGCCGCCAGTCATCGCACGTAAAAGAGGTTAGATAAGAAAGCATCCGGACTGCCACATAATGTTTCCCAATTTTACTTCGGTGCCAGTGCAGAGACTCACCTTTACGTCCGATGCGTGTCGGTGCACATATTTTGTGCGTTTTGGCCAAGGGGAGTTGGATGGCTACGGCGGAAATCCGCTCCGATAAAAAACCGAAACCTAGAAACGCGTCCAAATTGATAATTTTGTTTCGGAACACCGTAATATGCAGACCACAACTTATATCATTATTTAATAAGATGATTTAGTTGTTCCGAATAATTCGCACCAAGTTTACGATCAAACAATACCTTTAAAGGTAAAAATTAAAATCTTTGTTAGTAAACCAGAATTAATTACCGAATGGTACTGCACGCCAAAATATTTTTCTTAATGGGCCTTTTGGCACAGACCACTAGAGCATCAAACATTTTTCTCTGAAATACGTAATTTTCGAAGAAGCGGTTTGGCCCGCGCTCTCAAGAAACACCCTATATATCGCATTGAAGTTTTTGCATGCATATATAAGATCTGTTGCTACTTACAGGTGTCCAAGTTCATGAGCACTTGAGTGTACTCCATGAAGGGTAAGGCCTTCATCTTCCACGATAGCCACTTTTCCTGCTTTGCAGATAGTCCCATGATATGCCATACCTAAAGGGAGTGTAATAATATATTATATATTATAAAAATGAGATACTGACTCCTTCTTGCATGCAATAGGCAAGCGGCAAGGTGCTGCGAACGTGTCATTAT
Organism: Ixodes scapularis; assembly: GCF_016920785.2. Taxonomy (NCBI): domain Eukaryota; kingdom Metazoa; phylum Arthropoda; class Arachnida; order Ixodida; family Ixodidae; genus Ixodes; species Ixodes scapularis. The sequence continues at coordinate 138,470,413 of NW_024609879.1, read as the reverse complement.
TTACACATTTTCAGGTGGGAGACATATTCCTAATTCTGACCCCTTTTCAATTAACTGAAATTGTTCAATTGCTTATAGTTGAAGTTTAACTTGCTCCTACATCTAAAACACGCAGCACAATTAATGCATCACTTAAAAAAAGATAGAGAAAAAGATTAGCATCAATGCACTTCTGAAAGTGAGCCATTCATCGGTGTCTTGTTTGGCTCTTACGCGAAGGTAACCTGGAGATATCTTAAAAGGTAGGCACCAAAAAGAAAATCTAGAAGAATTTCTTGTACCTAGAGCATAAACATTTGCGGAACGTGGTTTATTTTCTAAGGATTCATGCTTCGTGATTTGGCTTTTTGTGTTCTTATAAGCCAATTCCTACGTCTTATTTTGTGCGCAGAGATAATGAAGTGCACGAGATTTGCCACCTCCAGCGTGTTTTAGGTCGCCTGTAGGTTGAAGTGTTCTCAATGAACTACCGTCTACACCTGGCCGCATTTCATGATAAACTTAAAAATGTTGTATGCTATCCATGTCATGCAGATAAAGTGCTCACTTGTAATCAACTTTGTCTATTGTAGGCTATAAATCTTTATATGCAACCCTGACGCATATGATTGCTGCAGAATAGCATGCCTTGTTCCAGTAAGGATCCATATTTGTTTATTACACACCCTTTGCCTCAGCCGGAAGTGTTCGATTCTGCCGAAAAAGAAAGAGGAGTGGTACTTCTGTGGTTGGTGCCTTCCCGAGCCTCTGGTGAAGTCTTGGCGTCAGTACTAGCAATATTGTAATATTTCTGTTTCCACTGAATTCAGAGTGAATCAACTGGGACATTTTGAAAACGTTTAAATGCGTATAGTTCATATCGTACAGGAGTACCACTCTGGCAAAGTCATTTTACACAATGTTTTTTCTCGTCTTCTCTAGGTTCCGAGAACGGGATTGGATTCATGAATTAACATGCTCGTAGACGCGTTAAAAACCAAGAGGTATTAAAGGGGCAGTGTAACAATATTGATTTATAATGTATTTCTTTTTACAAGAGCTCACTTGCTCCAGTGGGACCCGAGTATTGTCACACACAGTGCCACTTAGCAAGAAACTTAATTGTTGCAGTGAATTTTCAAGGACAAAAGCCAGCGTTTCTTTTCCAATCTTTCCTTCGCAGAACTTGATGACGTAGGTAGTAGCTCGCAGGTCCTAGTGTTGGCATATAGTCCCCATAATGACGATACTCTAATACGGCTCATAGATTGATCCCGAGCATAGCGTGAGCACTTGGAAGAGGTGCTCGATAATCAATAGCTCTGCAAGCATTCGGGAAGTCGCTTATGTCCATCCCCTGAAATGGTGACAATAACCGAACCCTGAGAATGTCTGGAACTCGGCATATATCCGGCTCCATAGCAAGCGGCCGCTTGTTCTGGCAGCCAGCTAAGGGGGTTTATGCTGTTCTCTTTTTTTTCAACGTTTTTTTCTACAATTAAAATAGGGCGGAAAAAGCTACTACCCGTGTTTCACTGATTATAAAGGCCATGTATTTATTCTACACGGTACTTGCGCAAGGCACAAACATCGTTGCACAACCCTTTAAAGGGAAATGTAACACTAGAACGATTTAATTTTAAATCGTGTAAGAAAAAGTCCTAATTCAAAAACGGCGGAAAACTTTATATGCCGGGGAAATCGTTGCTAAATCAAAACTGAATATCGTGCTTCTGGCAACCTTTTGTTCTCAAGTTCTTGCCTAAAAGAGGACAAAATTCATTTTTTAGATTTCAGTCATTGTCACAAGTCGTGCGTTTAGGTTTTCCGCCAGGCTCCGATCCATTTCACACAAGAAAATTTTGTGCAGTGTTTTTACAACTGGAATAGTGCCAAATGACCATAAAAATCAAATTATGCCTTTAATTAGCTCCGTAATGTTTTAGAAAATTGCCACTTTGACACTTTTCTACCTAAAAATGGTAAGCATACTTTTTGTGGCATTTAAAACAATGGCGTAAATTATTTGCGGCCACGAGCGTGCCTGAAAAGCTAAGCCTGTGCTTTACAGTGTGAACTTATCGATCAGAAATCGTGATAGCCAGCCGGCGAGAGTCGGGCGGTGCCAGCATTGGGAGAGCCAACGGTTTTAACCCGTCTCGTAATTTGGCAAAGGGTGAACGATAAGCACCACCCTGCACGCCGATGGCTTCGATATGTGCCACGTATACGAGCGAAACGCACACATGTTGGAGCATGACGCAGCGAAAGGCCTGATACTTCTTCGCAGCAAAAGCGCACTTCGGCGATACGTAGTCACGTTCCGATTGGCCTGCCAGGGTCGTAGCTCCCGCCGTATCGGCGCGTTATGCGATTACGGCTTCCTGGCCTACCCAGTATTTCTCGCTTCAGGCACTAGACTAAGCGATGCCACCAGAGGGATAGCTCACGTTTGAACAATGCAGCCGTCACTCCCAGGTATTCCCAATGTTTCTTGCTTTACTCGCTAGATGGCGCCATCCAAACTGCGTTGTAGGTTGCTTTGTGGCGTTTGCAGAAAAGATCGAACAACCATGTCCGGCGACCTTTTTTTTGAATTTTGATGAAAAAATATTTTGCTGGCTCCGTGCATTAAAGTAGTGCTTCCTTAAACAAAAAAATTGTTTTCGCGAAAAAAAAAATGTTAAGCACCCTCTCAGTCGCGTGCGCGAATTGCGATCGCGATGTTGGCATTTCAAACAGCTTCTAAAAAAAAAAAAAAAAAAAACGGTTTACTTTGTGGGTTTAGAAATATGTACTGACAAAGTAGGTATAAGAAGGATTGACAAAAGGTATGAATCACCAAGTATTAGTGTCGTTAGTTTCAGCAACCAAAATCAAAAATACGGCACATTGAGCAATAACGCCCTGGATTGGTTTCTTTCCTCCATACCCATAAAACCTAAGGTCTACACACTTTGACAGTTTGTTACCCTGTAATTACCTCATATTTGCATCAAACATTATGTTCCTGGTTTGTAGGAGAAAGGTACTAGAATTGCTCAAACAGGGGCATTTGACTAAATATGCATTATATTAAAAATTATTTAAAAGAAAAACAAAAAAAAACGTTATCTTTTAACTTTTGTGAGCTCTCCGAAATTGAGGTTTATAATATGTTCTAACGGAATCTGCAAAACGCATCAAGCAATATTTGTGTGACTTTGAATTCATAAAGCGGGAACGCTTGCCAAATTGACGCTAACGTGGTTGCCATGAATGGGGCGTATTCTTCACAATTTTATTATTTTTTCAAAGCGCAAAAATACTACAGGGTGGTCAGAAAAAGGCGAGCTGACAGCACAGAGGTGGACGGTAGTTTTGGAGGAAAAATTCTTTAAACATTTCTGTACAACCGACCCAAACTTCGCACGGGCCGGGGTGATCGGGAAGCGCTTCCCCGGGGGGATCGGTTGCCGAGTGGGCTAGCGCACACCAGCTCGGAGCACGTGGAGCGAAAGCTCGCGCTGCAGAACCCGATCCTGGGTTCAATCCCCACCCCCTGCCCGTTTCGATCTGGATGAGCATCGTACCGGCGTGCGGTCGTGTATCACTACTGCGTGATGCACGTTAAAGACCCCAAGCTAGCGGCTGTACCGCACTGGCTAAATTTCTCATCTACAGCTGGGAGACTCGTCGCCCCTGTGAGGCAGACCAAGTACTAGGCTGTATAAACACACACACAACCCAATTATTAGAAGCGCTTCCCTGTCACACGCTTCGCGTGCCTGTTAAAACACCCGGCGTGTAGCGCCTCCCAGCACGCGACGTAAATGAAACAACCGGAGCAACTTTGCAAACAGATCAGGCTACAACACTGGCGGTAATATGATATAGGAGGCAGGGCGCAGCAGAACGTGCGCCGCCTGTGAGCGCCATCAGAACCGCTCCCGCGGAAAGCCGCACAACGCAAGAAAATAGAAATACCGCAAAAAAAAAAAATTATTCCGACTGACTGAGATTGTTTGTACTGGGCGTCTTCAGGTAGGATCGAATGAACATGTCCGGTTGGCAAATCATTTTTTTTTTCAGAATTTTTACCAAAAGATATATTTTATTTGTTGTGCACTAGCAAAAACGCACTAATATTTTTTAATAGAAAGTAAAATTATATTTTGGGGAACAAATATCACAAAGTCGCTGTCGGTATGCGCTCACTTTTTGGCGACTTGCGTAAAATCGAAACTTTGGATATTAGAAAAAAGAAAACGTTATCGCCTTTGGTTTCATATTTGTTTGTGCGGAGACTGCATATAAAATAAAAGGAGGTAAACATGTATTATCGATTACAAAGCAATTAAGAGCTCTATGGATCTAGATCTTAAAAGACTAAAACTGACATTTTTTTAAACATGATTTGAACGCGTGTCTTAAATATGTGCATGAATTGTCATTAAAATTGAAGACGTCAATCCTTCTAAAAAGCACTCAAATGTGCGAATATACTTTCTGGAAAATGGGACAATTTCATCATTCTGTCCAGCTAGCTTGCACCTTTGCATTTAATTGCATCCGAATCAAGCAGAAATGTAGGCAGGTTCCTGATCTTGCAATAATTAGAAAATTAGTTTAAAATAAATGCCATTCTTTTTTTTCTGTTTTTTTGCAGATCAAGGCTCCTAACCAGTCCTATCAGGCCCTTCGAAAATGTTTCGCAATATATTTGTATTTTTTAATTTACAAAGTGATAAATCTACAGAATTGCCATAATGGGAGTAGAAAAAGATAGGACGTTGACGACTTCAAACAAAGGCAAGAGATGGGTCGAAAACTGTAGGAAGTCTGCAAACAGAAAGCACTGTGACAGGAGCTCGTGAAAAGTAGGAATTTATACGAAACTTTACAGAGGAGTTCGGAGCACAAGTCAACAGTTTAAATACAGATTTCGGAGCCTATCCTTTGTAGGGAGGCTAGGCTACTGACGATGAGGTGTAAAAAGTGAAATCTTGTCCTCAAGCCGCTCGTGTACCTTGCTAACAGCGTAGCATGCGTGGGCGGTATCGTGGCACGTGTCGTAACGTGTGACGGCACAGCTGTAGGTTCCTTTTCTCGTCGCGACAATGCAGGTGAATATGGAGACTAGACTCGTGCTCCAGTGGTACGACTTGATTCCCTCGGGAAGGACAACCGCACAGTTCGCCGCGAAATCGAAGTGGTGAGCAATGCTAGATTTCCGCAGTCAATTCTTTTCATCGCTTATCCCTTCCTCTGGAAGCGGCTGATATAATCATGCAATGTCCAATTCCTGACATACTCTTGAAGGTGTTTCAGAAACGTATTCGGGTTCACTTCCTTTTTTATTAGATCGTCTTTTTCACAGACTGCGTAAAGCACTTCCTCATCTGGAATTTCAACGTTAGGCGCCTCACAACACCCAACCGAGGGGCAGGCGCTGCACTTTTTGAGTAAAGACTTAGCAGAAGGTGGACTGCACAGAGAAATGCCATGGAGGTCTTTGGCGTTCCTCATGACGCCTGCAATTTTTTCTAGGGCGCACACGGCGAGCTTCAGGTTGGCGCACAAAACGCACACACAAACTTTATTTGAGGGAATGTGCAGAACCCATTTTAGCTTCAAAGAATAGAATTTCGTATGGCCGATGGCTGTGTCTGGGTGGGCTGTCTGATACATCCGATAAGCCTTGCAAATTGACCGCGTCATCACACGTCTCGCAATATGCTCTATCGTTCCGTCCGCCATGACGCAAACGACGTTGTTTTTGTTCGGACTGTGCTGTTTACAATTAAGCTCATCTTTGGTGTAATAGTCCATCGCTACCCGCAGTTCCAGCTCGCTCACTCTCCTTCTTCTGTATGGGTCAGGAATTGCCCGCACTCACAGTTTTTCTTTTTAATGTCTTGATTTGCGGAGCAAATAGCGGGTGGTTCAAGGAATAGCATCTTGAATATCTTTCGTCGAGAGCGGCTCGGGTAGCAGTGTAAAAAGACGGCAGCCCTCATGGCATGAGTCCGAAGCGGGAAACGCAGACCTAAGGTTCCTCAACCACACTGAGCAGGTTCTGCAACTTTGTGCCAAGCTGGCAGGCTTGTCTCTCACGCCATACGCTGTAGTGACGCTTAATTTTACCTTCTTGCGGAAAGCGCGTTCAATTTCTTCCCGCTTTCGCTTAACGTAAGACCTCCTACAGTGCTTTTTCAGGGCAGAACTTGGTTTCAAAGATGAAACTCCTGAAGAGTATACGCCCCTGTTCAGCTCTCAGACTGCTGCTTGTTCCGGGACGAAGGTTGCCTCAGGCCCCGTTGATTCCGACGATTGCGCCGTCATTTCCTCTAAACGGCTAAAGCATTTCAAGCAAACTAAGTCCGTCTCTCGGACAGGAACAGTTCCTTCAGGGCTTCTTCAACGAAACAATGTCCAGATCTATCACGCTTGGAAAGTTCCTTTAGTAATAAATTATTTTTCTTGTGCCTTCTGAGGTAATCGGCACTTCAGCCATCAAAACAGAGAACAGAGAACACAGGAACTACTCACGATGAAACCACCGCTCGCAGCATAAGGAATGCCTCTCCCTCTCCCCCTCCCCTCCCCTCCCCCTGCGAAAAAATTATCTCAGAGGTCTCAAGAACCCAGTAATCCCTGCTTTTGTTGTGTGCTGTTTCTTCGCGGCTTCTGTTTCATGTCCAAAGGCAACCCGCAGGGGCGGTCGGACTGCGGTGCTCTTTATAGCTGGCAATCCCGTGCCATCTCGGGTGTTTACTTAGGCCACAGACTCCCGGCGCGATGAACAGTGGATTGTGAGCGGAGTCGTCTCTTTGTATAATGTTCATGGATGCGGTACCCCACACCGGCCTTTGAAAACTAGAAAACATTCGGAAGAATCGAGTATCGAAAAATTAGATCTCACGGTTCTCCCAACCGTTGCCATAAAAATTAACTTACAGACTATCTCAGTCAATCATATTTTTTTTTTTTTTTTGCAGTATCTTTATTCTTTTTTGCGTTGTGCGGCCCTCCGCGGCGGCGGATCTATTGGCGCTCACAGGCGGTGCAGGTTCTGCCGCGCCCTACTTCCTTCATCATGTTACCGCCATGATTGTAGGCTAATCTGTTTGCAATGTCGTCCCCGTTGCTTCCTTTTGCGCCGCGTACACGGAGAAGCCACACGCCTTCAATCGAAACAGGAACCGCGAAGCATGTGAAAGGGTAGTGCCTCTCGATTGCTCCGGCCCATGCGCATTTTTGGGTTGGATGTAGAAAAATATATAAGGAATTTTGACTTCACAACTACCGCCCACAATTGTGCTGTCAACTTATCTTTTTCTAAACACCCCTTAGCAGTTTTATGTTTTGTTAAAATAATGGAAGTGTCAATAATGGGTATCTGATGATGTCTTCGTGCCCACAAGATCAAAACCAATCCTTGTTAAGAAAAAAAAAAGTTTGTCTTTGCGAAAAAATGAAAGAAGTTTACAACTCCCTGTAATGCCGAATTAGAGCGCAGCTCTTGAGGAGGAGAAGGGGAGGGTACGGAGGAGACGGTGTGTCTCTCCTGCTCCCTCCTCATCTGCTCCTCCCCTGCTCCTCGCATCCTCAACCTCTTCTCCTCCTCCTCCTCCGTCTCCGCCCTCTTCCTCCTCCTCTCCCTCCCTCTCCTCCTCCACCCCTCCCCCTCATCCTCCCCCTCGTCCTCCCCCTCCTTCCTCCCCCTCCCCCTTCTGTGTGACGTTTCGGCACCGTGCCGAAACGTCCCATAATGCACCGCGCGATTACGCCGACGTCGACGCTGACGCCGCTCAAGCCGGAAGGGGCGTCTAACAGCTGCGCTCTAAAACAATTATGAGCACCCTCCCAGTCACGTGCGCGTTTTGGCGTATCGTGCGTTGTTGGCATTTCGGACGGCGTCCCCAAAAAACTGTTTTGGCTAAGGGTCTAGATATATTTACTGCCAAATTAGACAGAGAAAGGATTGACAAAAAGTATTAATCACCGGGAATTATGTCGTTATTTTGAGAAAAATGTATTGCAAATAAGGCGAATTGCGCAATAACGCTCTGGATGTTTTTTTTTCGGTACCTATAAAAGGTAAGGTCTTAAAACTTTCCGTGTGTTGCCGTGTACTTTGTTCATCATCGCATAAAATAATGTTGTCCTTGTCAACGTGCGAAATTTACAAGAATTGATGAAACAGGCGCATTTGACTAAATATGCATTATTTTGAAAAGTATTTAAAAAAAAGCCATCTTCAATATTCTTTACACCTTCCGACATTAAAGTTTATAATATGTACTAAAATAATCTGCAAAAAAACATAGCGCAACCTTTGGGTGGCTTTGAACTAATAAAGCGAAGAATGTGGCCAAATTGACGCTAACGCGGTTGTCATAATGGGCCGGGCATGCCGAATGATGTTGGGACTCCTACTGCCATGCCCGCCGTTCCAAAGCCCCACGGCCCGTGTCCAGCAGACGAGAACAGAGTGGATTCTGACGAGAAGAGGTCAAACGACTTCATCATGCTGGCACTCTTGGGGGAGTTGTCTCGCAGCTCGGCTGCTGCTCCTCGTAGAGCAAGCGAACCCGCGCAGGAACACCGCTATGCTTTGAGAAAATACTGACCAGTTGATTGACCTTAAGGGACACACGTACGAGAAACCTGCGGGGCCCACCGGGTGGTCTGTAATCTGCGGGAACATCCTTAGTGAGCTCCTTATTGTTCTGGGTTCAATGTGTTGTCCCATTCTGTTCACTGTTCTTAGCGACCACGTGATGGTGTATTATGTGCACTTTACCCAGTGTTTCTATAGGTATCCTATAGTGAGTTCATTACGGTCTGAAAATTAAGTGTCTTTATGAACCTGAACATGAATATCCCTTGAAGTTTTGTCAGATGAATTTTGTGTAAGAGAAAATTCCTTTTTTGTGTGGGCGAGTGTGACGGAGTGTACTACCGACTCATTCGGTCCTGTGCGTGCGGGCACGTGTGTGTGAGTGTGTGTCCCACCGTGGCGTTCGCGCCAGATTACAAAGAATCCTCGCCTCGCGGCTATGGGAAGGGAAGAGGAAAAAGAGGAAAGACAGCAAAAAAAAGGACGGTTAGCCATCGCAAGCCTTCGGACAGAGAACGTTGTAGCAGTTGTCTGTGTCGCGAACTCAAGCCGAGTTTAGATAAAGTTATATGTGCCCGAGCAAGCGCTGGGTACTGTCTCTCCTCAACGTCGGGCCCCGACGACGGTGTGTGTGCAGCTCCCAACCAGAGTCTTCACAGCTTCATACGACAAAATTGATATCTTGCACCTGCTAAGGTGCTTACAGCTCATATCTTATATGTTAGGTTACAATTAAACAATTCTTGCATCAAATGAAACGCTTCACAAATTTACTTAATGAATCAAATAGACTCAATGCAAAGCAGGGCGGCTGGACTTATTTTTAAAGATTACTTTCGAGACACAAGTGTCCCGAGGGTGAAACAAAAAGTCCAGTTACCCCTACATTCTATGATAAGACATGTTTTGTGACTAACCTTCGTCAATTGCATTTACTACCTTCTAACTGGGCTTTGCGTGCATAAGGAAGCAGCTGTTGGAAAATGGCGAAATTTCGCGCTTGGGTGGTGGGCATGTTAAAAATAATTTATTTTGCCCTAATGGCTCACGTACACAGCCTGGTGCGTTTGGAGGAAACGAGATTCTGATTCTCATAAGACTATTTCCGAGGGTTTGTTTCAGACACCTAATTGTCAGAGTTTTCGTATTAACGAATTAGACGTGTGCAAGAAGACCCGTATATTATTACATATGATATGTCACGTACTATCAGCTTTATTCATTCAATAGACTACTTCCTTAAAGCCCTGCATGCAACACCGCGCGCGTTGCACTCTGGGAACTAGTTGGCCAGGGAGGAGAGTGGTATGGTTTCGGTTTCGATCGACACGTCGACTAGAGGTCACACACAGAACGTGCACTATTAACGGCCGTTATCTCATGCTTTCTGGTCCAGAGAGGGTCATTTGTGGTCTCTAAAATAACCTAAATGGCCAGACCTCGAAGCTTTAGCAGAAGCCCGAGACGTATAGCTTGTCTTAATGCATGCTTGTTGTATTTTTGTACTTGAGCCTTTTTGTTAGCGTTTCGAGGTATGTGGACGAGCCAGTGCTGGGAATGTCGGCGCTGCGGAGCTCGGGGATCTTGCTGGTGTGCGAATCAGCAAGCTGTAGCAACCAATAAGTATACATACATCGAGCTCGAGCCTTTACATTAGTATTTTTGATCAGGAAGTTTGTTTCGTGCGTCCATATACAAAATATAACTTTTTGCGATTACTGTTTTTCTTTATACGCCTGAGTACGCAAGCTAAAGCTCGGAGGCGCCATTGAAAAGCTCCATTTGAACACACTTCTCATCTCTCATCAGTACTGCCTTACAGCACTGCACGAAGTGAAGTTTCCACCCGCTTGCATTCCCTAATATTTAACATCGCGTATGCGCATAAAGTTATCCTGCAATCATACGGGCACATTCGCAAATGCAAACCGTTTTAAGAAAGCAAAACTAGAGCACTTATGTGAAAAGTGTCGCACCGTTCGCCAGCGCCGGACGGACATGAACCCCTATGCGGTGCGCCAAACGAACGAAATTATTCAAAGCACATTTGACGGTTGCTGATGGCTATAATATTTGTTATGTGTTTGCTTTCTTCCTGACTGAGTAGGCCGAGATAATTTCAGACACAACGTTCAGGCACACGACTTGGGCGTCAGGAAAAGCTCATCCAAAAAGGCTTACCGAGGAGTAGGGGACGCTTGTTAGGGCCTCCGTTGTAGCAAGCCGATCTGAGTGTTTGCGAAAACTTAATCTTCTAACAGCATAAACTTTGAGTGTGAAATATGTGACGACACGAGGAAGGTATCATAGTAACGTTTGTGCAGTCGTGAGGTTGAATTTATTACGTTTCCTTAAAAGTTCATGCGCCAACGCTGGGTTCAACTTTGATAATCCTGCGAAGATGCGGCTTGCTTTTCGCACAACGAAGTAACAAGAAGCGGACGTTTGGCAAACAAAATACGTGTAGGGCTCAAGGTGACCAAATTTCAGTTGTAGTGCACTGGCACTAGACGGGATTACTGAGATTGAGCTCAAAAATGCACTCGTGGGGTCAGGTGACTATAAGCCACGTCTTACCACGTTTGCACACGCACGCACAATATCCGGTATTTCGAGAACCAAGGAAAGTTCTTCGGTCTTCGTTTTCTATCGCTCGAGAATGAGTGTATTGTACATTCGTAAAAAGTCCGATAATCGAAAACGCAATCAGCGCGTTCGGCCGCGGCATGATAACATGAGATGAACCTGCTCACACGAAACCAAAACTGAGTGGCCAACTAGTCCCCAGAGTGCACTACGTGATATTTCGCCGCGATGGGGCGCGTCGGTTTTGGATGAAGACTAGTGTGTGCTAATGGAAGCCGACTAATACTGTCACAAGAAATATGTAAGTATAAAACAGAAAAAAAGATGAAACTACCCAGCTTTGCACCTTGGAGTAAAGCTTAAAATACATCGTCTCTTCCAACGTACCGCTTCTAGATGGCAAAATATTAAATAAAACTTGATCTTTATTGCATATAATAGAATGTTCGAAAGGTCTTCGTACGAAGAAAAGGAAAAAAAAATATGATGTTAAATTTTGTACTTTTGAAGTTTTGTTTCGCATTCAAATTTTTTTCACTGAGTATACATATAGTGTACTTCTCGAGTTGGTATATCCAAGCTTTAACTTGATTTTTGGATTTATAAATCTGTTGCTAAACAGCCATGAAAGCTACACAAATGCGGTTTGTGGAGGTGATTTATATAGCCAGGGGAACATAATATATTAGGGCAATCGTCACATTAAGACAAATAATTAACTAAGATTTGTAATCACAAGTTTTATTTAATGAGAATAAACGAAAGCTTTATAAGAAACTTGCTGAGGGTCATTGACAATCACTTGACCCGTGAATTTTAGAAATACTTTAATCCGGTGACAAATGCGATAGTGCGCTAAAGTGACCATTTGTGCGTTACAGAAGTCTAGGTGCTCTAAATTCGTCGAACACAAAGTTGGTGCCGACGTTAACGGAGCGCGCCGATTGCACTATTCCGACGATGATTTCGCGTTTTTTTCGCCGGCAGCCAATCGGCGCAGTCCGCGAACTTTCGGTTCCAACTTTGTGTCTCACCGGTTTAGGGCCCTAGGGGTGCAAAAACGCGTATAATACAATGCGGAGAAACCTCGCGGGCACGTTTTCGATCCCCAGCATTTTGCCATTTGCTTATCTGGTAACTTTTCCGTACTTCCGCGCTTCTCACGCCCTACTGATAGAGTTTCAATGGCACTCACAAAGGTTAAAATTGAAACCATATACTTATCTTCACTAATTAGAAATGTATCAAAAATGTTAGGTAACTATTCTAGTTATAATGATGACTTGCATCCTATATTGTGTCTCCTGGCCGTACAACTCATTTGCACAAACCGTATTCCTGTGCAATACACGGCTTTAAATAAAACTCTATGTGGAGCTTAAAAACGTTGTAGACTTTGCCATGGCATTGAATTAACAAAAGTTCTCATAATTTAAGCCGGGTTAGTTATCGTCAGAGCGGTTAGGTTCTGAATTTTTCACACAACTATTAAAAAAAAAAAAAGAAACAAGCCATTTTTTATGTCCACTTGGCACTTCTATTCTGGTTGTAAAAACCACGTACAAGTTTTCTTGTTGAGTAAAAAATATCTCAGTCTGGCGAAATACTGCGTGACCTGTCACCGTCGGCGAAATTTCAAAATCCGCCTTTGGTTCTTTCGTAGTAAAAACGAAACAAAACAATGTATTAAAACGTGCACTAAGGACGCAGTTTTCAATTTCTGCCAGCAAATCTATTTTTCTTAAATATTTTTTGAATCATGACTTTTTTTTTCTTCCACGATTTGAAATCAGTTCACCCGCTATTATACCTTTTTTCATGGCTCAATAAGTATTGTATTGTTCAGGTTGCGTTGTAGAGACGTCTTTAGCGAATTCAGAAGTAACACAAATCGTGACATGTCAGCTCTTTGCTGAACAAATAATGATAGCAGGACACCTTGAAAGCCCTGGTTATTACTGCTTCCTGGTTGGAACCAAACCTCACGTGATAGAAAATAGAATATTTAAAAAAAAGGGGTGTGACTCCTCTCCTGAAAGAAGACATTTGTATGCTTGTTTTTTCTAAAAGTTTTGTTGAGGTGTGTTGGTTATTAGTCATGCATTTTTAATTTATATATTATTTACACATTTGTTGAATATTATGACATGTGCGGGGTGAAATATTAATGGCAAGATTTATGCAATGATTCAGGTCAAAAAAATTAAGGTGTTTTGCCGAGCGTTTCTTTTTTTTATGAAACAGAGAAGAGAAAAAACTTATTCTAGCCCGAAGACGTCTGGAAAGAACACCATATGGGGAGACTGTGGAAAGCAAGAAATAACTCATGGGACACCAAAATATTGTGAGCGAGTCTCAAACCTCTGCAATGTTGTAGGGTGGATTATCGGAATACTTATCACATATATACCAGAAACCTAAGAGGAAGCATTAATTTAGAGTAGAAATACGTTCCAGTAGAAATTATTTGCCTTGTGAGTACCGCTGCTCTTTACAAGGGAGAAGGCATAAAGGTATACATTTATAGATTTCATACATTTGAAATTTAGCCTACACAAAATGGTATTTATTCTGAATTGGCGATCGATACTACTACTTATGCAGTATAGTGCTGGATGTCGCAAACCTAGTAAATGAAACTAGTCGGAAAAACGGGTTTTACTATATCGATTTGTGCCAGAGAAATGATATGTTACCATACTCTAGTTCACCAATGGATTTGTCTCTTTTTTTTTTCGATGACCCTTTCGTTTACCTCTTAGCTTCCATGTATTTTCTTTTTACTATACCCACATTTTTGCCAATTTTTTTATTTAGCGAATATATGGAGGACAACACTTAAACATGAGGGTTATATTCTATAACAAAACGGTTCTTACCCTGTAGTGTCGTGTCCAGGGTTCCATCCTCAATAGTCGCCAACTTCTTGCTGTATGAGGAAATAATCATTAGTATTATGTTATTCAACTACGCTGTACTCGTGTACTGCATCCTGCTTACGCGATTGTCGAGATAAAACTATGAAAGATTTAGTTTATTTTTAAACCGCATGATTATTTTATACGTAATTACAGATCTGTTTTCACTACTTGACTCAAAATGTGCAGATAGAAAATGTTTAAGATGTTTGATAGTTTTGATAACACTGAGGTGTACACAATTAAAGATGAAATATAAAAAAAATTTAAAAAAGGAAGTTTGAAGATTTAACACCTCAGCAGGAAGCATTTCGCCGATAACTTTAGCGGGGAAATGAAGTTAGTGTATAATTATAAATAACAACACATTTTCCCGATACCTTCAGCAGAAATATTGCGTGCTACACTTTTGCATTTCACCTTATTTGAGCTTTTTTGAGGAATCATAAGAATAAACACATTTTGTTTAAAAACTCTTCATCCAATTAAAAACATGCCCCTTGACCCGTACCCGGTATGGTCAAGAACCAGGGGACCAGAGGATTGCGGAATACACAGGGCGGGTTTAATTTTAATTATTTTCCTCAAAAGCGTCTTTTGGGGGCTCATTAAATGAGGGCGTAGGCAAAAGTACAAGATACAATAAAAAGTAACATATAAACATATTATCTCTGGTCACAGCGGCACAAAAAAAAACCGTTATGCTAACAGAGATTATTCAATATTTAGTTCTCAACTGGACATAAAAAAATATGAATAAAGAAGACTACAAAGAGATTCACAGGCCATTCAAAATACATAAGTTCGCACAATTTCTTAAAATCTTTATGTTGATTACAATTTTATCGGGCCGATTACTGCATTCCGAAGCACACAGTAATACAGGCAAAAATAGGAAGGAATCGTTAGGGGATTGGGTTTCCCGTAGCTTACACCAGTTATCTCTTCTGAAAGAAATACTATAGGAAGCATGAAAATAAGTATTTTGGAAGTGTGATATACTGTAGTACATTTTATGAACTAAACACATGCGGTTAATTCTACCTGCCTCTGTAGGCTAATGAAGTGAGATCAATGTTTGTTGCTTTAAGGCGGAGACGTGACTTAAAGCGAAAAATCGTTTTTGAGCTACCCAAACAACTTGCTTTTCCTGAATGCCATGACTTTATTCTTCACGGTATGCATTTATTGTCTTGAAATGCCAGGTAACTATTAAGAAAACCGTAAATAAAAATGATGCAGAAACCTACATTGAGATTTTCGTGCTCTCCTGTGGCGTGACGTTACGAAATAGTACATATGTTCAGGTCGTACAGGACAGCCTTAAATAGAGTACGTCGAGCGTTTCTTTGGTGATTGCCGCTGAATGAGCTTCCAAGCATTCTTTTCCCGCAATCAAACATCTTGCTATCAGTTGGGAGCGTGGTTTACTGCCCACTTTGTACCATTTCTCTTCTCACGCTTCAGTTTCACGAGTAGGGGCTCTCGGTTTTAAAAAGACGAGGAGAACGAACTGCACAAATTGAATACCTTCGCGATTTACGGTTGCTAAATTTTCACAGGACACTTAGGGCACTGGTACAGCTGTGTCTATCGGTGAACTGAGCCCATTTTGAGGGAATTCAGTAACCATCAAAATATCGCTATCAAGATATCGTAACGTACATCTAACCATAAACCTATCGAGTTACCCTTTTAAAGGGTAACTCCGGTGAATTCCACAAAATTTCAGTTGATGGTTGATTATATATCTGGTGGTGGTAATAATCGGTTATACGAAATTTCTTTCAAAAGAAGTGTAATACGTTTTGGGCAATTTTTATTTAAAGCGGACTCCAAACCGAAACCGTAACCTTGCCTGCGCCGAGCAACATTGCTCTTCTGTTGTCACTTACATCTCCAACCATGTGATACAAATCGTGACGTCACGTACCAGGCGGCCGGGCACAGCTCGGCTCAGGGGCGAAAGATTCCGCTGCTATACGATCGACAGTCTGCTAAACCGGACGACGCCTGTACTCCGCGGCCGCAGCTTGTGTTCTAGCCCAGAAAAAGGCAAGTTTTCCCAAGGGTTTCATTTGAAAACATTAGTAGAAAGTGAAGTTTTGTAAACCACACGTGAATATGTCGCGACGGGCTTGTAGAAGTATGTCGTGCTCAACGTCGCGAACTGACTTTTCGAACTGGACATAAAAACTGACTGACGAACGGACGTTCCGACGATAACACATGTTCGTTCGGCAGCACACAAAAGCATGTGCGTTCCGCGAATCACGTGGTCAACGATGAGCGCGTAGCTAGCGCAGGTTGTCGGCTCGGCTTAAAAATCACAAAAAAAGCAAACAATTCTTCCCGAGAGCTTGAGCATGACATAGGCAGCGCAGTGTAGGCTGCGACGACACGGTGGTATTAACTGCGCTGCCGACTTCGCCGCTCCTCACCCGCTAGGATTAGCAGATTTTGGTAATTTCGCGCACCTGAAGCTTGGTTTGCCAGTTTCATCACCTTTTAGGCGGAATTAGATCGAAATATCTATATCTGGCGTGTGTTCTTATTAGCAGATTCTTAAGATAATTACATCATTTCTTAATATGTAAAATCAACTGGAGTTGCCTTTTAAGTATGTACCCGGTTGCTTTCTTTTGGACGGATTTAAATTTGGAATTTAAATATTCTTGATATAGATGCCATATAATACTTCCATGTTGTAGTTTAAATAGAAGCATTGTTTTGTAGGCAAGTCAGTTTGTTGCGACACGGGCTATAGACGTGGGCTCCGCTTTAACAGACCTACTGATTTCAGTGTGCTTGCATGAGGTTGATATGATGACTTTACGATAATGATTCTGAAATATGACTATCCAAGCATTAGTGCACCAACGTCACTAGATCAACTCGGTTATGAGACTGAACATAAAGCTGCTTCCACGAGCAGTTCCACCTCTCCACCTTTTTGGGTTACTGCATGCTTTATGGAGTAGAGAGCTTTCGAAGCACACCACTTAGACGGCGCATTACCGCACTCTATTGCGGACACGCAGGCGCTAATACAGCTGCGACGGCAAAATATTGAATTGTACGAAGTCACCAAGCGGCCTAATTAAGACGCAATGGTAGTGATCAAGGTGTTTGATCAAAAACTGCAGCTTCCTGAGCGAACCCCAAAAGTGGCAGTTGAGGCAGCCCACAGGCCCAAGGTTAAAGGAAGCCATAGCAACTACATTGTTGGTGATGTTCACAGAACAATGAAGAGGAGATATCTGCACTCAGAAGCGAGTGACCCAAAGATTAAAAGCTGTACAATAACGAGAATTTAACACGGAGAACTATGATTCCCCTGTGAAACACTGAGAACTGCGCTAAACAAACGTCAGACACGTTTGTATGGAACAAGAAAGGAAATACTATTTTCGTAACCAGAAGGAAGCTGCAGCTGTAATTCACATCGAAGTCGAAACATACCTAAATAAAATGAGCCAACGATGGAAGGAACGTTCGTGCCATTCAAAGAATAATATGACAACACAAAACGCGCCTCAGGGGAAAACTCAGGGGCTCTAAACTCGTCGAGCACGAAGTTCGGGCCGAAGTTGACGGAGCGCACCGATTGGCCTATCACGACGATGACTTGGCGCTTTTTTCACCGACCTCCAATCGGCGCGCTCTGCTAACTTTCCGCTCCAACTTTGTGTTCGACGAGTTTAGGGCCCCTGGTGGAATAAAACTAAGACTATTTACAAAGGCACTGTGATCAACTTATGATGCTGTTGTCCAAAAAATAGCTTCCCTCGATGAGTTCATTTTATGCAACATAAATATGAAAAAAGCGTGTAATACGTTCTCCCTATATAGTTTTCGCGCCTATCTACTGTTGCCTAGCGGAAAAAAAAGCGTCGTTTGATAATCATGTTCATTAGTGATAATTATTTATCAGTATCAGAAAGATTTGAAATTTTATTGTATGCTGAACCATACGTTGTATCTATCCACAAAACCACATGTTTTTACATTGTTGTTGATTGATATTGGCGAGTTAGCTCAAACGGAATCATGTTCATTTAGTAAATGTTCGGCCTTTATAGTAAATTTAGCAATAACTAATGTTTGTACTCGCTGGTGATATGAATATTTATCTTATAAATCAGGCTAAATTCGGAGTCGATTTATTTAAAAACTTTCTATTATTTTTCGACTTGAAATGTACTACATGACCTTATGAGAGAAGAATCGTGTTGTGATAAGATTACTATAGCATGCAAATATGATATAGCTACCAAAATAAGTAACTTGGAAATATTATCTGGAGTGATAAGAGCAGAGGTAGCAGGTCAATATTTGATATCTTTAGTGTTATGGGGGTGACACTCAAGCAGATGGTCCAGTAGAAAATGACGAGTTTACTATGATTTTTGATAATAGAAAATATATCAGCTAATTTGGACGTAAAATTATATTTTATGAATATTTCAGGACCACACGACTGATAATATCATAAAATACATGTTTCAAAACATAATTATAATGACAATTTTATTTCCATTAGTTATGATCGGGAACCCAAGTAAAAAAGCTGTAAAGCTCAGCTTGACAAGTCCTTGGGCCCCTAAAATATTGAGCAGCGTGCGCAGAAAAAAAACTGTCATCGAAAACAACGCACAGAAGAACAAACTAAGATATAAAAAACATCATACTCCTAAAAAAACGAGAAAAAAAAACATCGCATACTTAGCAAAAATCGTGAACAAGAATACCACTTTAAGCCTTTAAATTTAAGGCCGTCTAGATCCACAACATTTATACAAATATCCACACTACTCATACAATGCGGTAGTGTGAAAATTATCATTTGAGAACCATCATTTGTTTGCTCTGTGACCATCCTCCATTTTTCTGTGTTACGGGTAGAGTATAGTGGTAAGTTTGCCCTCAGCGACGTGAGGATTTGCGAGAACAAAAAAAAAACTTAGACGCCTGAAGGTCTCCCTCTTAAAACTAGTACAGAATGAGTATTTATATAATCTATAATTATAAGTTATATGATAGTTCCTAAATAAATTAGTGGTATGGGGGTGACGTGGTAGGTTACATATCCATCTCACTATACGTTTTCATGGCAAGAAAGGTTTTGCGATGGTAGTAATTCTTGGAGTGCCATAGACAAAATAGGAATATGCTAAATTTTAATAAAATAATGGCCTGTAAAGCAACATCTTAATATTAATTAGCAAAACGGACCAGTGGCGATCAATAATTCCCAGCACCCGAGCGAGTTTTGGCATGAGATATAGCACACGGCTATATCCTACGTCATGTACCCACTAATGCGCTGCAACAGTTTTATGACCTAACAATTTCTAACTGGTTTTGACTTGAAGCTGAGAATTATAGGCACTACCACAAGCTTCATTTTTTGAATGAAAGATCACAACTTTTGATTTATCAATATTAACATTTAAGGTGTTCCTTTCCCCCCAGCTGTTTAAATTTGATGTCACATTCGCCATATTTATTATTTTGTCACCTGTCTTGGAAGAAAAAGAACCTGCTTGTATCATTCGAATAAATCACAAATTTCGCCTGCTAATATTTTTAATAATATTGATAATGTAGAAATAAATGTAGATATAAGAAAAGTCCAAACGGAAGGTAAAACTTAGAAACGAAGCCCAGAAATTGTGTGGAATAGCGTAGAAATCATGGAATCGTTCCGCATTAAAACAGTGTAAGGAAAAGATGCGAGCAGAAAACGGAAGATTTGCTTCTAAAAAAAACATTTTGCGAGATGTGCAATAAAATAACACGGCTAAAACTTGCTTGGTAATAAATCACTTCACGATAAATTTTACCCAGCTGTAAAAACGTTCGACTGAATTTGAGCTACCGCTTAGCAACTTTCACAGAGACAGCAGCTCGGCGCTCGCCAGGAGCATAGGAACTGTTTCAATGCAGGATCGGTAGAGCGGCTAGCGATGCGGCGCTTTTGGGCATCGCGCCGCTCGCGCTGTTTCCCCGGCACCTACCGTCACGTTGCTGAGCGCCACCAGGTATGTATACCCCTCACTGCGACCACTCTGAAAACAATTGTTTCCATTGGCAAAAGAAGCCCCAAAGCTGGACGTCCCCAACTTAGCGGAAACGAAAATCGAGTAGCTGCCCAAGCAGCACGAAGTTTGGCCATGTATTGGCCAATGGCTTGTGATGGTCTTTTGGCCAATGGCCAAAGAGTGGCCATTCATCGGCCAATGATTGGCCGATGGCTGATGGCCAGCGGCCAATGGACAATGGGCAGAGAAAGAACAGTCATCGGCCAATGGCTGGCTGCTGTCTGTCCACTGGCCAAGGGAGCATTGCCAGTCATTGGTCAATGATTAGCGAAATCTGTGCTGCTTGGGCGTGCTCGTGTCTGTCATCAAGATGCAGAAACCTTGGTGCCACAAACGGGCTTGTGCTAGTTGCCACAAACAAGAAAAAAAAGCTTGTTTGTGCGACTTCTAAAATGTTTCGTTGTTAAATAGTTTTAAATATTCACAATCTTAAATCAGAAAGCTTTTTTTTTTTGTTTTATTGCCTAGCTTTAGGTAAACTTGCAGAATACCAAAAGCAATGTGATATATATATATATATATATATATATATATATATATATCTGTGTGTCAAACCGAACAAAATACGGGTTCGGTTACGGTTCAGGTTCAGGTAAATTAATTTTGTTCCGGTTCAGTTCCGGTTCGATTAATTCGATCCGCGAACCGGTTCGGGGCGCTGAACTGGTTCGCGAACCGGTTCGGAAATTATAAATGACAAATTGCAACATCAAAATAAATTACAAATAAAACATCTGAAATCAGCACATATAAAACGGGATACATCGTAGTGTAAGGCTTAGGAATTTCTACCAGGAATGGTTTCTTTATGTGCACTCAAAGGTTACCTCACCGACGTTTACGCATTCGGACTTCATCTAATTGGGTCCGACGCAGTAGCTGTAAAATCCGCGACCGCCTTACAAACCCACTTACAAGTAGAACTCGCTAACTATCCCACCACCTCGGCGTGTAAGCAATTGAAGGAACAGTGGGGAGAAAATACGGCTTTCTTTATTTGAACTAACCTTCGGTAACTGAAATTAGACCCTTAAAGAAGTTTTCATTAAACAAGATAAGGAATATGAAAAACACCTCACCGAACGCAACGCCAGAAGGACGTAATAAGATAAATATTAAAATAGAAAAGTTCGCTGTCTCACATATATTTTAGCTTCTAAGTGTCTATACGAAACCGGATGCATTATTATCGAACTCCACAGCCTTTTCTTTTCTCATTCCGATGGAAGCAAGCTTCAAGAACTCGCGCGTTCTAGAAACGTGTTATGAAACGAGCACACAGCAGCATTTAGGATTTACGAGATCGTAGAAAAATGAAATCCCGTGACCCGTTTTTTTTTTTTTTTTTTTTTGCACAGCTTTTTAATTTTTTTTTTTTCCGTGCAAGCCGCGACCAGCGCAATACTGGTTCCTATGTCAAGATTCATGGATGCAGCGTTTGTCAAGATTCATGGATGCAGCGTTTATATTCCTAAGACTGAGTGGAGAACAAAAATATGTAAGCGAGGTGCGTGTCAGTTGACGGCACTTAAAAAACAAATGGCATTGATAGCACATTCATTGTCAACAGCGCGTGGCCGAACCGTTTTGACATGAGCCGGTAACCGTTATTTTTTTTCCGGTTCAGTTCCGGTTCGGATTCATCGCGATAACAATATAACGGTTCGGGTTCGGGTTCAGTTCCGGAAAAAATACCGGTTCGGTTCCGGTTCGACACCTTGATATATATATATATATATATATTGTGGGGAACGGAAAAAGACGAGAATAAAGGGGTCCGACGACCGGGGGGCAAGCGGGCACGCGGGGGCAGTCGGAGCTTGCACACCGCGAGAATTGGTGTTCGTTTTCTCGCCTCCACATCTTGCGTCTTCAACGTGGGGCCCGACATCACCGCAGCTACACGTCGACACGACCAAGGTAAATCTATCGCGCTTTGGCTAACATCCACGCCCTTTTCACTCGCTCTTTAAATGTCACGTAATACGCGACCGACAACTCGCGCTCGAGACCAGGGACGAAATCCTGCCGAGGAGGGCCCTCCGATTGAACGAGACCCACATACAGTTGGAGATGGATCCGATATTGCGCCGTTGGGGTCAGCTTCACCGCCAGATATCGCTCACCCCGAGTCGCGCGAATCGCAGGCGGAGAGGCGCCTCTCCCCGACACCGAGAGATGCCTCCCCTAACACTTACGGTCCGCCGGTAGAAACCTTTCAGGACCAACTTCCCCTGCTTCTTGCCGGTATGATTAGACTACTGCAAGAGCGCGAGGCCACATCTAGCCTTCTCGTACAGCCAGCCACAGATATGCCGCGATTGCGGCTAGAAATACCGAAATACGCTGGATACGCCGACACAAAATCAGTCGCCGACTTTCCTTTAAAGCTTCGCGACTATCAGGAAGCATCCGGTATATCCGAGGTAGCGCTGCTGGCTCGCGTCCTCCCGGTTGCATTGACAGGCAGTGCGGAAGACTGGCGCAGGAGGCAGCAATCGTTCTTGAACTTCGACGACTTTGCAGAACGCTTCAGAAGCGAATTTTTACCACCAGATTACGCTGAACGTATCAGGGACGAACTTCGGGCACGGACGCAACACAGAGATGAATCTTTAGTTGAGTTTGTGCGCGCCCTACAGACGCTCTACGACAGGGCCGAACCGAGCGCTTCGCCAGCCGAAAGGGTTGCACGGGTCATCCGACAAAGCCATCCGCAGTTTCACCCTTACTTGAGAGGTCGCAGCTTGTCAAACTTAAACGCTATGGCCCTGGTGGCCAGCCAGATTCAGGCTGACATTATGGCTGAGCTCAATTATAGACCACCTCCCCAACCTGAGGACTCTTTGGAACCCTCATGCGCCTGGTCCGGCAGGACACCCTACCGGGGTGCTGCAGATGGCCGAGCTAAGTATCCCCGGCACCACCCTGGAATGATGCCGCGTGCGCTCGATCCACACGCGTACGCTCTGACGCAAGACGCCCATTCTCTTCCCGGTGGTCGAGCCTTGGTGCAGAGACTCGGTGCTCCGCAGCCAGAGACGCAGTATGAGGCACAGAGATGGATCACGGACCGGGACAGAACTAACTATACGGCTGCCATGCCCCGGCGACTCCAGCCATCCCAAACTTCGGAGCAGATACCGTCACCTCGTTGTTTTCAATGCGGTGGCGTAGGTCATCTCCGCCGAAACTGTTCGTCTTCTTCTACAGCCTTCCAGTCGGGAAACTAAGCCGGCGATAATGAGGGCTTGCCAGTCGCCGGCGAATTTTCAATCCAGGCCACAAGTCTCCCGCACCTTTTGGTCCTCACGGTTCCGTGAGGCAGCCCTGGTTACACGAGGAGACCCATCCTTCGACCCGCCTTTCCACGATGGCACGGCCATTAATGCTGGCCGGGTGAATCGAAACGCGTCCGAGGACCAGGCTTCGCAAAGCCAGGAGTTCCTCCGAGACATGGGGGTGCCGGACGAGGCGCCTCCCCTGGCGCCTCCCGACATGTCCGAGGATTCCACTGCGGCTAACGGTGGACCCCTCGGAGACATGGAGGTGCTGGACGAGGCGTCTCCCCTGGCGCCTCCAGACATGTCCGAAGATTCCACTGCGGCTAACGGTGGACCCCTCGGAGACATGGAGGTGCTGGACGAGGCGCCTCCCCTGGCGCCTCCCGACATGTCCGAGGATTCCACTGCGGCTAACGGTGGACCCCTCGGAGACATGGGGGTGCCGGACGAGGCGCCTCCCCTGGCGCCTCCCGACATGTCCGAGGATTCCACTGCGGCTAACGGTGGACCCCTCGGAGACATGGAGGTGCCGGACGAGGCGCCTCCCCTGGCGCCTCCCGACATGTCCGAGGATTCCACTGGGGCTAACGGTGGACCCCTCGGAGACATGGAGGTGCTGGACGAGGCGTCTCCCGTGGGGCCTCCCGACATGTCCTAGGATCCCACTGCGGCTAGCGGTGGACCCTTCGGAGACATGGAAGTGCCGGACGAAGCGTCTCCCATGGCGCCTCCCGACATGTCCGAGGATCCCACTGCGGCTAGCGGTCCCCCCCCTTCGGAGACATGGAGGTGCCGGACGAGGCGCTTCCCGTGGCGCCTCTCAACATGTCCGAGGATCCCAATGTAGCAAGCAGTGATTCTCCCCCAGACGTTCCCGGGGTCACTCAGCATGACATCGCAAAGCTGAGTATCTCATCGGAATTGAATAACGGTTGTAGGACTAGGACAGTTCGTACATATCGGGACAATAACCCGCGACAGGTCAAACCCAAACCACACTCCGGTAGTGAGTGGATAGGACCGGCCGGTCAATGGGTTGCCCGCTTTATCGCGATGATGACGGCACTACAAACATGGTTTAGCGTCCGTCGGATAAGTGGGCCATCATCTGCAGTGACATGGAAACAAATTCGCGCCAAACTGCTTTGGCCATTTCGTTTTTGTGCACCAATCGGTTTTGTTCCATCTCTTGATGCGACGCGACGAACCAGAAACGGAGCCAGAGAACCTTACATCATAGTTGACATTGCCGGGCAGGAAATTGCAGCCCTTATAATGGGGGATCGGTGGCCGAGTGGGCTGAAGCGCACACCCAGCTCGACGCGCGTGGAGCGAAAGCTCGCGCTGCAGAACCCAGGGATCCTGGGTTCGAGCCCCACCCCTGCCCGTTTCGATCTGGATGAGCATCGTACCGGCGTGCGGTCGTGTATCACTACTGCGTAAGCACGTTAAAGACCCCAGGCTAGCAGTCGTACTGCACTGGCAAAATTGCTCATCTACAGTGTAAACCAGTGTCGCCCCTACTGGCAGACCAACCTTCCGCTGTGTAAATCACTCAAACCTCCAATTTGACTTTTGACTTTGCAGCCCTTATAGATACGGGTGCTACAATATCTTTTTTGGAGACTTTGTAAAACAATTGTGTAAAGACCGTAGTATATCTATGCGATCCTCACAAAAAAATTTGCGTATGATATCGAACGAAGTAATATCCGCTAGCGAAGGAGCTCGCTTGCAACTCTCCTATGATGGACGGAAATGTCGGCAATACCTTACTTACCTGCCAGGTCTCGCTTGTGGCATCATTCTTGGGAGGGATTTTATAACCAGAGAGGGCATCATCCTAGACCTCGCAATGCGAGAATACCAGTATGGCTGGAACTCAACCCCTTTAAATTTTCCAGTGAGACCTCAGACAATACCAGTGCGTCTCCCACGAGGCGAAGCACGCCGTTCTGAACAAAATGCAGACATTTCGCTGATCACCGACGTAGGACAAAATATACGTGTAGCCTTGAGTTCATTCTCTGGGACAAATATTCAGCGCGAACGTCTTGCGAAAGTGCTGAAGCCGTTTTCTAACATGTTCACTGAGATTCCCGGGAAGACTAATATACTAGAACATCAAATCGATACCGGGGATGCCCGACCAATTTGATTCAACGCGCGCCCCTTGAGTGTTCATAAAAGAGAGCTGCTCGACCGCGCGTTGGAAGAAATGATCGAGACCAAAACGGTACGCCCCTCAAACAGTCCGTGGGCATTTCCTATTGTCCTGGAGCCCAAGAAAGATGGAACAGCGCTTTTATGCGTGGACTATCGACCTCTTAACGACATAACGAGAAGGAATGCATACCCTTTCCCATCGATCTCGTCCGTAATGTATGCACTGGGATCGGCAAGCATTTTCACCACTCTTGACTGTAGTAGAGGGTTTCTCCAGATTCCTGTCGCCAAGGCTGACACTCCTAAGACGGCCTTCATTTGCCAGAGGGGCCTATTTGAATTCGATCGACTTCCCTTTGGCCTGTCTAATTCTCCCGCAAGCTTCCAGAGGCTCATGGACACCGTCTTGGGGGCTACTAAATTTAACTGTGCAATGGCTTACATGGACGACGTAGTGGTGTTTTCAGAGACCTTGGACGACCACATTAACCATTTGCAGGTTGTTCTGCAGCGGATGAATCATGCAGGACTAACGATTAACCCAAAGAAGGTACAGCTGGCGTCACGTAGGGTAGCGCTTCTTGGATTCGTGGTGGAGCATGGATTCCTCCATCCACAGGAGGAGAAGTTGAAAGCAATGATAGAATTTCACTCTCCTCAGGACAAAAAGAATCTACAGCGATATCTCGGCATGGTGGGATTCTACCGCCAATTTATATTGAACTGTTCCGATTTGGCCCGACCTCTTCATGAGCTGCTACGCCGGGATGTCCAATGGAATTGGACTGCAGCTCACGAGGAAGCATTTAGGACGCTGGCAGTCGCCATTGCCGATACAGCGTCCCTCCGACTTCCCGATCTCAATGCCACATTTGTGCTACAAACCGACGCCAGCGAGTACGGACTAGGAGTAGTGCGTCTGCAGGAACATAATGGGGCCTTACGACCCGTTGCTTTTTGCGAGCCACACACTGTCGGCAG
Source organism: Ixodes scapularis (assembly GCF_016920785.2). NCBI lineage: Eukaryota > Metazoa > Arthropoda > Arachnida > Ixodida > Ixodidae > Ixodes > Ixodes scapularis. The sequence continues at coordinate 138,443,790 of NW_024609879.1, read as the reverse complement.
CGGAACGTAACTATACCGTCACCGAAAAGGAGTGCCTAGCAATAGTATTTGCCCTAAAGAAGTTTAATATGTACCTTGACGGAGCCACATTTACAGTTCAGACGGACCACCAAGTGTTGACCTTGCTCAAAAATCTTAAAAACCCAGCAGGACGTCAAGCTCGATGGGCTCTCAACTTACAGGGATACAATTTCTCCATTGAGTACCGGCCTGGCAGATCCAACATTGCGGCGGACGCCTTGTCTCGCGCCCCCCTTCTACCCCAGGAAAAGGAAGAGGCGACGGAGTTGGTCGCTGTTACTAACGAGGAACTTTCCTGGGGTGTAGTCGTGACCCAGGAACAGCTGCTCAGAGCCCAGCGAGCAGACGATCTGTGCCAGCAGATATCTACGCGGTTAAATCAACCCAGTTCCAGGGGACAGGACATGACTGATGCACACACAGACACCTACGTTCAGAGTAACGATGGCCTTTTACTTCGATACATACCTCAAGCAGATGAAAGTGACCCTACCACGTCGCCATTTCGCGTAGTCGTGCCGAAAATATTACGACGTACTTTTATAAGTTACTTTCATGACAGTGTCCTGGCAGGTCACAGTGATGGAAAAAAAATACCAAAAGCTCTGCCGCATTGCAACCTGGCCTCGAATGAACCGCGATGTCTTGCGTTATGCCCGCAGCTGTCCTAAATGCCAGACAGCAAAACACCGAGGCGGGAACCCCCTGGGTTTCATGCAGTCGGTTCAGAGTCATCGTCCTTGGGAAATTGTTGGGTGTGATATCATGGTCCCGTTTCCACGCAGCCCACAAGGCAACAGGTACCTCCTTGTGGTCACCGACCACTTCTCCGAGTGGGTCGACCTAAATCCCCTGCGTCAACTTACGTCCAAGAAGATATAGGACAAACTTCGAGAAACATTTTCCCGGTTTGGGTATCCTGTTGTCCTTTTAACAGACCACGCCACCTACTACACCAGCACTGTATTTGAAAATTGCTGTGAGATTCTCGGTATCCAACATAATTGTACTTCCCCTTATCACCCCCAGGCCAATAGCACTGAAAGAGTAAATCGCAACCTCCGGGCAATGCTAATTTTGTACACTAACGAACACCGCGACTGGGACTCTTATATCCCAGAGATGGCCTTTGCTACACATACCACAGAAAACCGAACCACGGGATTCACACCGGCACGATTGAATTTTGGTCGGGAGCTAAGAGTACCCATGGAAAACATTATAGAGCTTGCGCCAGATGCTCGCCCGCGCCTATCACACTCAAGGTTTGCGCAAAGACTCTGCGATAATATCCCAAATACAGTGACAATGGCCCGGGGGAATATCGAATTAGCCCAATCACGACAACGACCCAATATAATAGAGGCCGGAGAAACGTCGAATTTTCTGTCGGAGATCTAGTTGTCCGACGCACTCACCCACTCAGTAACGCCAGCCAAGGATTTTCTGCTTCACTCGCCAAGCGATGGGAACGGCCATTCGTGGTCAAGACGCAAATTACACGCCTCGCATGTCGATTACGGTGCCCCATTACCGGCGCACGCGTCGGACCTGTTAACATCAATGACTTGAAACCTTTTATTGAACGTGGCGAAGAGTGTTGAGAGTTGAGTAACATCGACTCCATCTTGTCTAATTGTGCCTCTTCCTGACCTCGACTACCTGCAGCCATGCCGCCAGACCGACCATGGTCACGGCCAGGCCACCCAACCCCTCGGCGGTCGTCTTACCATCGGTCGCGCTCCCCCGGCAGCCGCAGTCTCGGCCATCGGCCGCCTCCTCAGCACCCACGGCGACGCCCCCGAACCCATGAGGCTGCGACGTGGTGCATCATGGAGCATCACAGCCTCGTGGGGTTCGCTTCCCGCCTGCGCTGGGACCAACAGCCACAGGTCCCACAAGAACTGGCGCCGGCCGACATCCCAGCACCATTCCAGGGACGCACCCTGAATGAGCGGTGCACAGAGGACACACCGTCGACCTACACCGACGAAGAGCGTGCCGGGTTATGCGCCCTGTGCCACGTGCCATGATAGCGGGGGAGAGTTATCTACACGGGGCCCTCCACACCGAGCGTCGCCAACGACAAGAGAACAACGCATCGGCAGCAACTCGGCCGCTGACGTCTGCCGACGTCGAGGCGGCGCTCATCGTCGTGTCGAGATCGTGCCCCGAGAGGCTTAGGGCGCTTAACCAGGCAGCACACGCACACGAAGATGTCATCATTGACGAGTTTTAATCCGCCTCCCCGCCCCCTCCCTCCTGTCTCATTCAGCAAGCCAACGGCTCCGAACGTGGTTTAGAACACCAGGACCACAGTGAACGTCTCCCGTTCCAGCGCAGGCGTCGAGAGTCAACACTTTGCAGTCGAAGCTCAGAGTGCCAAAAGCCAGAGTCTGCTTCCACCGTCCTTCCCGCCAGCCGTCGCGCCACCCCAAGCTCTCCGAGTCGCACCCTTTCAAAAGTCCTTTGGACCGCACGTCAGATACCGTTCGGAGTTCCAGTACCATCTTACGGTCCTCCGTTCATCTTCGAAAAGCTCAAGACTCGCAAAACCGCCATGCGAGCTTCCTTGGTCGACATCATAGAGTCCGGCGTGGAGAACCTCGACAGCGACGTCGGCTTGTGCGCCCCGGATGCCGAGTCGTACACGCTATTCGCCGGCCTGTTCAACCCGGTGATGGAGGACTACCACGGCGGCTTCAAGGCGACCGACAAGCACCCGCTCACGCACGTCGGAGACCTCAGCACCTCGGTCAACGTGGACCCCCCACGACCAGTTCGTCATTTTCACCGGCGTGCGCTGCGGACGCTCGTTGCAGGGCTACCCTTTCAACCCGCGCCTGACGGAGGCCCAATACAGCGAGATGGAGGAGAAAGTGAGCTCGACTCTGCGTATGCTGGAGGGCGAGCTGTAGGCCACCTACTACCCACTGGCTGGCATGGGCAAGAAGACGCAGCAGCAGCTCATCGACGACCACTTCCTTTTCAAGGAAGGCGACCGCTTCTTGCAGTCGGCCATCGCTACCGTCAAAACCAAACGCTCCCTTCCCCCGAAGGGGGGGGAGGGGGAATGTGTGGGGAACGGAAAAATACGAGATTAAAGAGGACCGACGACCGGGGGGCGAGCGGGCACGCGGGGGCAGTCGGAGCTTGAACACCGCGAGAACTGGTGTTCGTTTTCTCGTCTCCACAGTATATATATATATTATTAGGACGAAAGAAGAAGCTGGATTTCGACCGGTGCCCGCAGATCTCGTGCAGCGCTAGAAGCTCATGCTGTGCTCGGCCGTTGCTCGAACTATTATATAGGCGACACCACTGTAATCGCTCCTCGCTCATCGTATAAACCCCATCGATTCATCAAGTCTTCCAGGTTAGTGGAGGTCCTCAGCGACACCCTACCTCTCGCGCTTCCCGCCAAGACCTGGCGCACCGCGGAGGTTGAACCACCCGACGACCCAACAAGCCTGACGACGAGGGCAACGGAAGCCGGCCCCGTGCACCCACCGTAACCATCAAACACCGCCAGCGGGACCCTGAGTTATTCTCTGGAAACTACGAATCAGACGTCGAAGACTGGCTTAAAAGCTACGAACGGGTGAGCCAGCACAACGGATGGGACGATTTTTTTAAGTTGGCCAATGTCGTATTTTTTCGAAAGGACACAGCCCTTCGATGGTACGATAACCACGAAGAGGTAATAAATTCCTGGGACAGATTCAAGACATCTTTTGCTGACGCTTTTGGTCAGCCGGAACATCGCAAACAAAAGGCACAAGACCAATTGCTGCACCGGTACCAATCGACAACCGAGTCATCCACAGCCTACATTGAGGATGTTCTCCGACTCTGCCACCGAGTGGATCCTTAGATAAGTGAAAATGACAAGATCCGTCACCTTTTCAAGGGCCTATCACACGAACTTTTTTCCATCGTCGCCCCGAGATCTCCAAATACAGTGGCCAATCTCGTGTCAGAATGTCGAAAGTACGAGGAATTAGACAACGCGCGAATCCTTCAAAGACCTTTTGAGCGCCTCCCCGAGGTATCTTCAGGAGTACACACCGACACCCGTCTGTCGAGCTTGATACGGACCATCATCCGTGAAGAGCTGCGTTTCTTTCTGGGCCAGCAGCGCACAACGCCGCCCGTTTTGCAACCACCCGGTCAAACTTATGACATCGCGTCCACTGTCCGCGACGAACTCCGTACTGTCCTAGAGTCCTAGAGCCCCTGGGCAAAACTCCATCTGTCTATGTACCAACAACAGCTCCCCCCACACCGTTCTGCGCCTACCAAGCATTTACAGCCCCACCCACTGCAACACCCTGGCAGACCCAACAGACGCGTCGTCGAGCGGACATCTGGAGAACCGACGATAACCGGGCAGTATGCTTTTACTGCCACACTCCTGGCCATATTCTCCGGTATTGCCGACGCCGCATGGGAGAGACTAATCGCTCCCCTCCTCGGAATCAATAACAGGGTAACAACGAAGACAACAGTTACTCCTACAATATTTACCGCACTGATCACCTTGCTTCCCGGCCTTTCGCAACATCCTACGGTCTCCCTCCCTCCAGCATTAACGCCAGACGAGCCCCTTACGACCGCCGCTCTCCAAGCCCTGTCGCGCCAGCTGAAGCCCGTCGTCGTCGTTCACCCTCGCCTTATCCTGCTCGTCGCCGTTCCATTTCACCCTTCAATGACAACGCAGTGGCTTCCACCTCCCACCAGTCAAACTGAACACCGCAGCCTGCATTGACAATGGAGGTCAGGCTGCACCTGCACAATTTGTGGCAAATCTCCCGTTTGTAGGACCGACTAATATAACTGTGGAAATCGGACGGCAACATTTCATGCTCTTATAGACACTGGCCCAGCCAAATCGTGTATTCCTGAACGCCTCCGACGACACTTGCGCAAAGTACTTACGCCCCCCTCCAGTGGACACCTGTTACGTATGGGTAACGGTGAATTGGTCCAGCCGCTCGGATACTGTTCCCCGTCAGCGAAAGTAGGCCGCAGTCGATATGTTATCCTGCTCACTGTACTCACAAGTTGCATCGCGGACGTCATCCTTGGATGGGATTTCTTATCTTCAACAGCCGCCTTCATTGATTGTGCGAATCGTGAAATTGACCTCAGCCCTTCAGAGGACGGTAATGAACATTTTGAAGCACCACTAGCCGCTCTTCACATTGAACATGATTTACTCCTACCGCCCCAGTCGGCAGTCGTGGCAACTCTCGTCGTCGCCAACCCAGTCACAAGTACTGTCGCTCTCATCGAACCTCTTCACACCTCTCTAGAGAGAAAAGGAATTGTGATTCCTTATTCTCTGGCCACCATTGCAGACGAAAAGTGTCACATATGGATAAACAACAGTTCAAACCATCCTCAAATCCTCCCCCTCCAAGTGCATATTGAACATAGCTTGGCTGCACTTTCCACGACTGCCGCTCATACCAGACCAATTGAGGAAAATAACGTCACCGAAAAACTGGAGAGGATGATCGCCTCAACCGTCGTCCAAGCCGAACGTCTTAAATTGCGCACTCTTCTTGCATCTTATAGCAGTGTCTTTGATTACACTGACCTGGTATTAACCCGTACCACACTTGTGGCGCATCATATCGACACCGGTGACTCCCCGCCCCTCAGGAGCAGACCATACCGAACATCCGCTGCAGAACGAAGATTGATACAAAATCACATCACTGACATGCTGGACAAAGGTGTGATCGAGCCTTCCTCCAGTCCCTCGTCGTCGCCCGTCGTTCTCGTAAAAAAGAAGTATGGTACCTGGCGCTTCTGTGTCGACTATCGCCGCCTTAACAAAGTGTCTCGAAAAGACGTATACCCACTTCCCCGGATAGATGATACGCCTGACACGCTACAAGGCTCGTCGTACTTTTCATCCATGGACCTCCGAAGTGGCTATCCGCAAGTTCCAGTTACTTCGGCTGATAAACCTAAAACAGCATTTATAACACCTGAAGGCCTTTACCACTTCAAGGTTATGCCTTTCGGGCTCTGTAATGCGCCTGCGACATTCGAGCGCATGATGGACGTTCTCCTTCGTGGCCTCTCTTGGAACATCTGCCTTTGTTACCTGGACGATATTGTTGTCTTTTCTTCAAATTTCGACAACCACCTATCTCGTCTTCGCACGGTCTTTGACTGCATTCGTGCCGCTGGGTTACAGTTGAACTAAAAAAATGTATTTTTGCCGCCAAGAAAGTCAATGTGCTCAATCACCTGGTCAGCGCAGTTGGAATAGGCCCAGACTCAGACAAAACACGAGCTGTGTTCAACTTCCCGGTCCCACAAAATGTCAAGGACTTGAGAACATTTCTGGGCTTATGCACGTACTTCAGAAAATTTATTTCCGGATTTTCTCATATCGCTGAGCCGCTTAATCAACTGCTACGCAGAGACGCATCTTTTTAATGGGGCCCACACCAGGAAACATCATTTGAAACACTCAAGACAGCATTAACGTCGGCTCCAGTCTTGGGCCACTTCATCGAAGGTGCCGACACCGAGATACGCACCGATGCCAGTGGCCACGGTATAGGCGCCGTTCTCGCTCAAAGCCACAATGGCCAGCAATGTGTCCTTGCCTATGCTAGCCGAACACTTAACAAAGGCGAACGCAACTTTTCGACTACTCAAAAAGAATGCTTAGCCGTCATCTGGGCTATCTCCAAGTTTCGTCCCTATTTGTATGGATCCCCATTTCGTATCGTGACTGATCACCACGCGCTTTGCTGGTTGGCTAGCCTCAAGGACCCCTCGGGACGTCTAGGGCGTTGATCCTTAAAGCTTCAAGACTACCTTTTCACTGTCGTCTACAAATCAGGGAAACGACACCTCGACGCTGACGGATTATCTCGATGTCCTCTTGCTGACGATACAACCATTTCTCTCCAGACATAAACCTCACATGCTACAGCAACTCTCGATAACATCGATATGGCTTCAGCGCAACTGTCTGACGATTCCTTGAAACCGCTGATTCATTACTTACAAGGCGTCGCAACATCCTGCACTCAACGCACTAAACGACGCGCCCGTGTCTTTATTATTCAGAATAACGTCCTTTATAGACGCAACTACGAGCCCCAAGGACGACAATGGCTTCTTGTGGTTCCGCGACATTTACAGAAACAAATTCTTCAAGCGAATCACGACGACCCCACAGCCCTTTGCTAAAACGTATTTCAGAATACGCTTTAGATTCTTCTGGACTGGCATGCACCGTACCATAAATAACTATGTTCGAGCATGCCATTCATGCCAGACCAAGAAAAGACCCACAACAGCACCTCCTGGGCCTCTTCGACCCCTTTCTCCCCAAACCACCCATTCGAGCGCATTGCAATTGACATTCTGGGGCCCTTCCCCCAGTCACAAGCCCAAAACCGATGGATCATCGTAGCTATCGACTACTTAGCGCGCTACGCCGAAACCAAAGCGCTCCCGACCGCCATGGCCCTTCATGCTGCCGATTTCTTTCTTGATTCCATCCTTCTCCAACACGGCGCCCCCCAGTCCATCATCACAGACAGAGGAACGCCTTTTGTTGCAAACCTCCTCCATGACGTTCGCCGCCTTGCAAACACTATTCATCACATCACGACCGCCTACCATCCCCAAACGAATGGCTTGGCAGAACGATTTATTCATACTCTAGCCAATATGATGTCCATGTATATTACTGACGAGCAGGACAACTGGGATTTTATTTTGCCCTACGTTACATACGCTTATAACACCAGCCGTCAAGCCACTACTGGTTACTCCCCTTATTATCTCCTCTATGCTCGCGAGCCGTTATGTACCATTGACACATTGTTGCCATATATAGAAGATTATTCTCTCGATAATTACGCCCAAGACGGTCTCTACCGTGCTGAAGAAGTCAGACAGCTCTCACGTATTCGCACGCTTGCATCACAACAACAAAACATTGGTCGCGCCGAGCACCACCCTCCAGGTTCATACAATATCGGTGCAGAGGTTTTTGTTTGGACACCGTCCCGCCAGCCCGGAAAATGCGAAAAGCTCCAAAAACAATTCCGAGGCCCTTTCCGTATTTCTCGCCAGCTGACACCTACGAACTACGAAGTAACTGCGGTACTTCCGCCACGAGATAACCGCACAAAATCTACTGATATCGTCCACATCGCCCTCCTCAAACCCTACCACCGCCAAGCTCCCTAACCACAAGGGCCGGTGGACCGGCCCTCTTGGCAAGGGGAGGTACCTGTTAGGACGAAAGAAGAAGCTGGATTTCGACCGGTGCCCGCAGATCTCGTGCAGCGCTATACTACGTTTCAGCTTCGGTCCAGACGCAGCAAAAGCTACAAGCGCGAGCTCCGGGCTTTCGGCATCCCTGCCAAGCACGCGCGCTCGTGCAGTGCAAGCACTGTTCTGGGCCACATGCTCGCGCTTGTAGCATAGGCTGCGTCTGGACCGAAGCTGAAACGAAGTATACAAGCTCGTGCTGTGCTCGGCCGTTACTCGAACCGTTATATTGGCGAAACCACTGTAATCGCTCCTCGCTCATTGTATAAACCCCATCTATTCATCAACAGTCTTCCAATATATATATATATATATCTATGTGGGTGGTTCATCTTAAATCGTGCAGGCAAAAAAGGTCGAATTTTTAATTTCGATGAAAAACATATATGTTATGGCGCCGTTTCTAAAACCGCAGTCGCCACAAACCGCAAGCTCGTCGGATTTTTTGTTCTCGACTTATGAATTTTTAAAGAGGCCGCGGCGATAAGCAGTGTTTTTCACACCCGTCGTGGGTCGGATGTTTCGCTTGATCTCCCGCCATGGATTGTCAGTCCACATTATATTAACTTTTTTCAAGCACTCTGTGTACACATTTAAAAGGCTCCAATACCATGAAATAATTTTGGGCGTTTTGCTTTTTTTCTGTAAAAATGTCAAAAACGCCTCCTCGGTCAATTGTTGACGAACTTTGACAATTAATTACTGGCGATCTACTTGGGTTACACCAATATGTTTTATGTCCACGGAGAGCCCAAAACACGCTCTTTGTATGTATTATAAAATGACTCGGCTGTATAAAATATTTTTTGCGTTACATTTACGTTAATATTATGCAAAAACCAAAAAGAGCCATTTTTGAAATTGATTTTCTCAAAAAACCCATTTTTTATTTTTTTATTTTTTTGTTCAAATGTTGATATGATAGTTGTCTACACGAAAATCAAGCCTAGAAAGTGTATATTTTGTTTGTATGTTTTATATTTAGGCCTCGATATCGGAAAAAAGACGTCTTTGTTTTGCAAGACCTAAGTCAGACATAGCGACCCATGCGTCTCTATGAATTGTGAAAAAGTTTTCTTGAGTTTTCGTCTGCATTTTGTAATCAATTATAAACGAATTTTATGGTATTGAAAATTTATGTATGTTTTGATAAGAGCGGAAACCAGGAGATACATATCTAGCCAAATCAGCAGGCCTAGTAGACTTTCAATAACCAAAAGGCACAGACGTTGTATTGTTTCGATTTATAAACCTTTCACAGTAAACTAGCACGACTAGCTATTAGCTGTCATATTACTAAGACAAAGAAAGTCACCACATCGTCGATATATTATATACAATTCTTTCCGAAACCAAACGCTGGGGGTTTGTTCACCGCACATCGCACAGGTCACCAGGGAATGTTCTTTCACTTCCGTAATACACAAAAGTGGTGACACAGAAACGGTCCCAAAACACACACAGAGTGTGTCATGGAGAGGGGTAGGAAATAAAAATAAATAAATAGCAATTAAATTGCCCAACTCCGATCTTAACGAAAATTGCGTTAAAAAAAATAAAATAAAGTATTTAGGTTCGAGCGATGGCAAGGCGATAGGTCCACGCCTGGTGGAGAGTCAGACAAAGAAGTCGACGGCACGTAAAGGTAAAACAAAAAACAAAAAATCAAAAATTTAATAAAGACGAGAAAACTCAGCCGCACATGGCAAGAACACAAACCAACTCCTCCGGGCATTCCCTAAACGGGACGCAACCAAATGCGAGCGAACACGCTCTCTACATCACCGCCAGGCAGCTACGCCATGACGAAATAAACCCAACAACTGAACAGTGCTAACAAACAGTAATTAAGAACACATTAAGAAAAAAAAACGTTCAGAAAAAGCCGCACCCGAGAAACAAAGAAACCTAACGTTAGATGCAAACCCGACCTTCCAGTATCCAAACACTTTAGCCAGAGTGGACATGTAATAACGGAGGCAAAATTAGTCATCATACAGAGTGGCTTCAAAAGTCAAACAAATAGAAAAATTCGCGAGTCATTCCTAATTCATAAATTCCAGTGCAAAATTAACAAAGATTTGGGCACTCTGTCAACCATACACAGCTTAAACGACCACCTGCCGCGACATCCCCGCCCTACTTAATTCCTTTTTTTCTCTCCTTTTTCTTCCTTCTTGGGTCTGGACGTACCAGCCCTCGGGGACAAGGAGAAAGAGGGCCCCAGACGACTCGGTCACTCAAGGACGCTACGACTCACTCACTGCACCGTAATTACCCGGGAGGGCAGCTTCCGAACAAAATCCACAACCTTAATCCCTCACCGCGACAAAAGTGGACTCGTACCCCCTGGCGCTTCCTCTCCCGGCAAGCTCTATCTGCTACCAATACACCGGCGAACAGAACCTACAATTGTCATGCCTCATCGCGTCAAGATTGGACTTTGCCCTCTGTGTTCCCCTTCCCTACGAGCTCCTCCATACCACCAGCGCACCTGTGAAAAAAACCCAGAACCGCCTCCCTCATCGCGACAAAATTGGACTCGTCCCCCCCCCCCCCCCCCCCGTGCTTACCTTACCCTACAAACCCCTTCGAACTTTCGCGTTAACTAACCCTCTCCCTAGATATTTTATAAAACTAACCTACCACGCCATGTGGGCTCCCGTCCTGAAGAAGGCAGTGCCACTGCCGAAACGTCGACGGACGTCAGGCCCTTTTCTTATTTTTTATACATTTTTTATTTTCAATTCTTTATTTTATTTTTCATTTAACAATTTATTTTTGTAAGTTCTTGTGTGTTAACTTTGACTTTTACTCCGTCCTGTTTAGAAGTTTCTTTCCCGCGTAATTAGCGCTCCTGTGCCTAGTCTTCATTATTCCCGTAAACGAATACAACTTTTTTTCGGCACTTCACCCTTTTTTCTTGCGTGACTTTTTTCGCCATTAAATTAGAATTTTATTCTTTTCATCCTACGGCTGCTGTGTCTGCGCACATCACTTTTGCCCATATATATATATATATATATATATATATATATATATATATATATATTTTTTTTTTTTTTTTTTTTAACGCTGCGATAACTTGCTTAGTTCTAATGATATAGAGTTCGAGCGTTTCTTTGGTCTTTCTAGGCAGCTTTAAGAAACAGCTTACCCTGAACATTGTAAGGAACGTTAATTTGAACATGAAACTGAAAATTTGACTGACCATTTTGAAACGGAGCAAAATGAATTTGCAATGAACAATTGTATGGTAAACTCGTAAACCTTCAAACACATCTAAAGATACTGACGAACCCACTTACTTTGTTGACAGAAAGACAGCATCATATGATTCGTATGATGTCTGTTTTACCTCCTCTTTAAGGTTGGAAAGTGTAACACTGGCGTCGAGATAGGAGGTGCCACTAAGCTCTATAAATTTATACAACTTCTTCGTTAGGCCTTTCTGGAACACAAAGAATACAGATTAAACCAGAACGCACCTTTAGGGGGCTAGGAAGTCAGGAGCTTTTTTTTTATTGTGTGTATCAATTAGGACGCTTATGAGCCATGTCATAAATTTTAAATAATGCTTTCATAAAAAAAACTTTAAAAAGCACAACGCCCCTTTTGGCGAAGTCGTGGCCTGAGTTCTGAAATAAATCAAGTAGCATATTTAAAAAGGAGCTTAGTCAAAGCATATTAAGAAATTATCATATTACCAGGAACAAACGTCGCTATTGTGCAGTGCCCCTCAAACGTAACGCCGCCACCCCATTACAAAAATAGTATTATTTTGCGAGCGGCTCAAAGCCATATTTGGTACTACGACAGATGGAATATATTTATGAAGCTGGATTGTGATTGTGGAGTAAAAACTTCGCCACGTAGTTTGACCGGTACGCCTTGAACTAGCACAACACTTGTCAAAAAACGCGCCACTTGCGCCGGCGTTCGGTACCGGGGCTTTCTACATACGCGGAAAATTTTAAGGACATAATTGGGAATAAACCACCAATACCAGAAATATTTGTGTGTTCATCGCTACATTTTGGTATACATTTGGTTCCCATATTTTGCTATCAGCGACATTTTAACCACGAGTTTAAGAAGGAGGACATGTGCCCCTGTACGAGTTCAGTTCATCAGCCGTATTCACCAGTCGTGACTAACTAGCGCTGTTTTAAAATTAGTATCGCGACTAAGTAGTCGCTAACTAAGAAAAAATATCAGCGACTGAGAGATTCATGTTTATGTCAACCTATAGTTACTGAACCACTGGCCATCAAGAACCTGTATGAAAATAAGAAAAAAAATAATAATGGCTTTTAATCCACCAAATGATCCAGTCTTAGGGCGGTGAGAATGTTTCATTATTTTTGAAGAATGAGTCCTTGATTTGTCGTAAAGCAGACCGACTGTTTTGTTCAGCTTGCCGAGCATTTAGTTTTAAATTTTACTACGAAACATCCTCTCTCTCTCAGAATTCGATTGCGCGCAGGAACACGTGACGTGATGCGAATGGACAGCGCCAGCTGGTGCGACGTTTCCATGATATTTCGCCATGATTGATTGCAAATTCAGGCGATGTTGCGTCGCGCGGTGCCTGGTGTAAACTACAGCCAATAACACACAAGACAATTAGGACCTAGCACAATCTCGCGGACGCGGTGCATGAATTGCTTGGTCGCAGCAGTGCGTCCATTATTTGCTCGCTAACTTTTTCTTCTATCATGCTGAAGACCATGCTGAATTCAAATTCAGCATGGTCTTCACGTCGAGTGCGTTCTATACAGACACCCGGGGTTAGGCAGTCTGCTCCTACACAGACGACGTTCTCTCTCAAGGGCGCGTTTACGCCGTCGAGCAGCCGCTGCTTGCTCAGGCGTACGCATCAGCCACTCCATTCTTGCGCGCAAAGGTTCAGAGCGCCGAGGGAACGGGCGTCTGAAGAAGACAAAGAACAGGTGGCGAGTAGCGCGATCGCATGACCCCCTGCCAGACCTGTGCCCGTTACTTAAAAAAAAAGTAATGGAAAACTATTACAAATCACCCAGCATCAAATGTAACGAATTACCGCTACAAATTACTTTCGCTGAAAAGTAACAGATTATTTTACTCGTTACGTTACAAAATACTGTCACGTTAGTTAATCCGTACACTTATAACGAAAAAAGTAGAAACTATTTTTATGTTTTCTAAAATGTTCTGCAGCACAACTTTTCATTTCTCATGCGCAGAAAGATGGAAGCAGGCAAAGCCTGCTCGGAGTTTTCCTTTTGGTCTTTTTTTTTTTTTTTTTGCATACTTTTAAATGCTTTGAACGGTAATATTCCCTTGAAATTTGGGTGTTTTTTTTTTGTTACCCTCATTCCCCTTCCCCAGGGATTATTATCGTCATGCTTGTCCAGCTCGATGGCACCTTTTCATGAATTGTATTATCATAGTAGAAGAACCCAGAGATACAGAGCTAAAAGGACAGAACAACACCGTCTCAAAACCAGCACAACAATGATTTAATTTGGCGCAGTCTTTCTTCTTCTCTTCCCGTAACCTGGTCAGAGAAGAAGGAACACTATGTCGAGTTAAATCATTGTAGTGCTGGTTTTGAGACGGTGTTGTTCTGCCCTTTTAACTGTTTGTCTTTGGGTTTTTTCCACCATGATTCGTCACCAGCTCGCCTGCGTCTTTACTTCAATTTCTGTATTATCATCATGCCTTGCAGGTTTTTCTAGTGGTGACCGGCCATACACAAAATTGTGTTTTGTCTTGGTTGCTCTGCTCTTCACGATGTTTTATTTATTGTTTAACTTCCTATATTTATGCTGCTTAAGGGGACCTTGAAATAATTTTTCAACTTCTTCCTAGTTAGCTTTTCTCCTCAAGTAAAAGGAGAAATAAAAAATCACGTCGGCGTGACGTGCTTGGACCCCGGATGCGATGACCTCAAGCTTGCGCCGTGCCTTTTGAGCACACCGTGGAACTTTTAACTGGCAAGCGTTGAAAAGTCGGCATCTTGTACGCCCTGAGACGGGGATCAATAAAAAAAAAACGGACGAAGACCTCAATATCTCGAACGCCGCTGAAATTTATTGATTTGAGCACAAAAAATAGACTTGCAAACACATGGAGAAAGAGAAAAGGAAAGGATGAACTCAAACGCATAAACAAGACGATCAATGAGTTCTACTCAGACACCGTTATCAACTCCCCGGCTCCACACTTTTTGAAAGGGAATCGCCATCCGAACAACAACAACCCCAAGGTCCAACACACAGGGCGACCTCCAAACCGCTAAAGCCTAAGCTCAATTTCCTACTTCCAAGCAACCGCTTCCTGCCCCCACCCCCTAGGTAACAAGGCCCCTTCAGCAAAAAGTCTTTCATCCGATCGCTCATAACAAAAGTCGGCTGGCTTCCTGAATTCCCGCACTCGCAGATGTAGAAAGTCTCCTTAACTAGCCTTCTAAACAAATCTTTTTCGTTACACAGAAGGGATGTTTCATCCCAAAGAAGGGAAAAGAGATTACATGCACCAACATGATTTGCCAATTCAGAATTCTGCTCCTTATTATTTACACTCATTTTGTGCTCCGTAAAACGGTGATTTAAACAACGCCCTGTTTGTCCAACATAACACAACCCGCAATCAAAAGGTATCTTATATACAACCTCTGCGACGCAGGTGACAGAGAGATCTCTATGTTTTTTTCCGGAACATCCCTCACGTCTGAAAGTAAGCGAGGCAAGCTCGTTCAAACGAAAATCTGTTTTAAAAACATTTACGTTATATTTTGCCCCCAAAGCTTTTAGGCTATGCAAAATACCATGAAAATAAGGAATCACCGCAAAGGATCCCCCTTGAACTTTTTCAGCGGTCCCCGATGCGCGTACAAGCTGTCTACGTACGTTTGAAACGATAAACTCTAAACTATACCCCACCGACAATAGACGTCTGATCTGAACGCCGAAAGCATTCATGACATATTGAAAACCAGATTTATTCAGTGCATTGCCAATTATTGACCTTACCACTCCCCCTTTCACGAGTTTAGAATGAGCACTCTATTCAGAAAGAACCCCACTCGCAGTTTCCTTCCCATAAGAGCAGCGAAGCCTATTTTTATTCAATAGTTGCAAGTGTACCCTAAAGTGCAACTTACCATTTTTCGTGACTCGATGTGAATTTTGATTCCGGTGCACTCTTAACCGGAAAATAACAGATTTGGTTAACTCTTTGGGTGTTGATAAGGTTTTGGTTCGGAGGTTTTGTTGATGACATCTTGGTTTGTGCTCCGATTCAACATTCCGCTACTGAGATCCATAACTTTATTTTGACCGCTGCTCTAGATTTGGAATTCACCTCTCAGTCAGCGAAGGAAGGAAAGTTGCAGTTTTTTAGACTTGCAACTATAAAAGGGGTGTTGCTGGTCTTATGGGAAGGAAACTGCGAGGAGGGTTCTTTCTAGATGGAGTGCGCATTCTAAACTCGTGAAAGGGGAAGTAGTGAGATGATTAATTGGGCAATGCACTGAAGAAATCTTGTTTTCATTGTGTCGGGACCACTTTCGGCATTAATATCAAACGTCTACTGTCGGCGGGGTATAGTTTAGTGTCTATCGTTTCAAGTGTACGTAGACTGCTTGTACGTGAATTGGGCACCGTGGAGGAAGTTCAAGGTTGAACCTTTGTGGTGATTCCTTATTTTCATGGTATTTCTAATAGCCTAAAAGCCTTGAGGCGAAATTTAACGTAAATGCGGTTTTTAAAACAAGCTTTTGTTTGGACAAGCTTACCCCGTTTACCTTCAGACGTGATGGATGTTGCGGGAAAAAACATAGGGATCCCTCTGTCACCTGTGTCGCAAAGGTGGTCTATAATATATAGTTTGATTGCGGGTTGGGTTACGTTGGACAAACAGGGCGTTGTTTAAATGACCGTCTAAGGGAACACAAAAGAAGTGTAAAGATTACGGTGCAGAGTTTTGAATTGGTAAAGCCCGTTGGTTAGTGTAATTTTTATTCCGCTCTTTGGGATGAAAATTGCGCCCTGTGTAGCGAAAAAGATTTATTTAGAAATCTATTTAAGGAGACTTTGAGCATCCCCGACGGGGGATTTATGTAAGCCAGCCGTCTTTGGTTATCAGTGATCGAATGAGAGTTTTTGCTTGTGGTGAGGGGGGGCTTGTAGACTTGAGGTCGGGGGGGGGGGGGGGGGGGGAACGAAACGGGAAGCGGTTGCTTGGAGTAGGAAATCAAGCCTATAGGCTTTAGCGATTTGGAGGTCTCCCTGTGTTTTGGACCTTCGGGAATTGTTGTTCGGGTGGCGGTTCCCTTTCCAAAAGTGTGCAGACGGGGAGTAAATTATGCTGTCCGGGGAGAACTTGTTGATCGTCTTTTTCATGCGTTTCAGTTCCTTTTCTCCCTTTGTCTTCCCCTGTCTCTTTCTCTGTGTGTTTGGAAGTCTATTTATTGGTGTGCTCAAATCAATAAATTTCAGCTTTGTTTAAAATTTTTTTTTTGTCTTCGTACGTTTTTTTTTTTATTATTCCCGAGCTCAGCGTCCACAAGATGTCGACTCACTACCACTCCGCCCGCACTCTATCGCTGCTTACGCTGATGACAAGTGCCGCCACGGCCCTCACTGTCCAGGAACTGGCATCCAAATAATCGTGGATGGATTGATTGTTAAAGAGCGAATACGTCCGGGTGAGGCAATTCTCGTGTCCAATGTGCGAGCTGGGTTCGACTGACGTAGATGGGCACTGCGGATGCACCACCGCAAAAAGGCGAACAACTTTCGAAGAAAAACATGTAAAAAAATGTTCGCTACATTTTAAAAAAATTTTTACGGAAAAGCAGGCTTTTGGCTCTCTATTTTTGTGTACAAGTTTTCTTTTTAGAGCGCAGCTCTTAGGGGCCCGTTCCCGGCTTGAGCGGCATCGCCGTCGCCGTCGCCGTCGCCGTCGCCGTCGGCGTAACCGCGCGGTGCATTATGGGTAAATTTCCCCGCTAAATCTAGCGGAAAAAATTTCCCCGCTAAATCTAGCGGAAAAATTTCCCCGCTAAATGTAGCGGAAAAAATTTCCCCGCTAAACCTAGCGGAAAAAATTTCCCCGCTAAATCTAGCGGAAAAATTTCCCCTTCAAATCTAGCGGAAAAAATTTTCC
This sequence comes from Ixodes scapularis, assembly GCF_016920785.2. Taxonomy (NCBI): domain Eukaryota; kingdom Metazoa; phylum Arthropoda; class Arachnida; order Ixodida; family Ixodidae; genus Ixodes; species Ixodes scapularis. Next base: position 138,426,300 of record NW_024609879.1, on the reverse strand, counting down.
CGCTAAATCTAGTGGAAAACTTTCCCCGCTAAATCTAGCGGAAAAAATTTCCCCGCTAAATCTAGCGGAAAAATTTCCCCGCTAAATCTAGCGGGAAAATTTCCCCGTCAAATCTAGCGGAAAAAATTTTCCCGCTAAATCTAGCGGAAAACTTTCCCCGCTAAATCCTAGCCGAAAAAATTTCCCCGCTAAATGTAGCGGAAAAAATTTCCCCGCTAAATCTAGCGGAAAACTTTCCCCGCTAAATCTAGCGGAAAAAATTTCCCCGCTAAATCTAGCGGGAAAATTTCCCCGCTAAATCTAGCGGAAAAAATTTCCCCGCTAAATCTAGCGGAAAAAATTTCCCCGCTAAATCTAGCGGAAAACTTTCCCCGCTAAATCTAGCGGAAAAAATTTCCCCGCTAAATCTAGCGGAAAAATTTTGGTCACGTGACCCGGGGGTCACGTGACCTGGGGAGTCACGTGACCCCCTCCCGAGGTCACGTGACCTCTGAGGGGGCACGTGACCCCCGAGGTCACGTGACCCCCCCCCCCCCCCCCCGAGAACACGTGGCCCTCAGTACCCTCCCCTCCTCCTCCTCAAGAGCTGCGCTCCAATTCGGCGTTACAGGGAGTGGTAAACGGCTTTCACTTTTTTTTTGCTCACTCAACGATGTGCAACCTGTTAAATTCCAATTTAAGAATATTTATCTCAGCCCAAAATTATTTTTATGATCCCTTTAATTGCCTGCTCATATTACTTGAGTTTCAATATTATGCTCATATTTTAAAAATAAGAGTAATCAAATGAATCCGTTACATTATTTAGTAACGAAATCACATTGCAAATTACTGCCACAAAACGGTGACGTGGCAATTACATAATTACTTGAAAAAGTAACAGGTTAGAAGTAATACGTTACTTGTAACATATTACTTTTCAAGTCTGCCCCCAGGGTAATCGCGATCGACCGAACGTGCTGCGCCTCAAACACGACTATCCTCAACTAAAGTGCAAGGGTTACTGGCGCACTCGCCCACTCCAGGCGCCAAAGGCATCTGCGATAAGAGCGCGTATGTTCCTTTCGTTTTCGGCAACACGACACTCGACCAGTAAGAGCCCACTGCAGCTGACGTTGTTGTAAAAGAAAAAGCAGGAGCATTGATATTTGTGCTTCGAAGAATGAATTCGAGCAACAAATTTTCTCCTGTCACAACATACACAATATGCGCACCGAATCCTGTTAGCACGAGTCGGCGTCTTTGTTTTTTTTTTGTTTTTTCAAAAACTGCAGCGTTGATATTGGAGTGACCTAGAAGCAAAATGTCCCATCACCAGTCGCGGTAGAACTTAAATCCCGAATCCACTTTTTCCACTTTCCTCCACAGAGACTTCCAAATTACATAACATAATTACATCCCTTAAAGCTGTTCAATCAATTTCTTGTTTTTGTGGAGATAGAAGTTGATCATTTTCTCTAGCTTTTCCATGACAATACAACGCAGGGGCCTGTTTTGCGTGATGTAGCTTCTGTTCTTTAAATTTAAGAATCGATTTTCACCTCACAATATTTCATGATCAGAGAGGACTATCACTCCGCATTTCATTTGGAACGCACTGTAATGTTTGCTTTAATGTACATATCAGATAGTCTTTTATTTACTCTCAATAATCGTGATTATAAAAATTCTGTGAAATTTCTAATTACTCTCACGAGGGATGTAACGTTCATCGCTCAGAAACTTTTGTCTCAGACAGACAATGGGCCAATTTGCTTACTTCAAGTTAAAGCAGGTTACGAACCGTCAGCGTGACCACAATCTTACAAAATAGCGTCAGGCATTTTGTGACTACCTTAAGGTGGGAGAAAACACTACTGCGCATATCCAACCTTGAAGCAAATACTTTCATGTGACCTGTGCGTGAATGGTATACTTACTTTCTCAATCGCCTGATATATCTGGACGCCAAATTATTTTGTTTGAGGATTGCAAGTGAAATGCATGGTCAGTTTTTGTCAAGTTTGATATAGGTATATACATCTGCGTAGGGCGTTCGATGTACCAAAAAATTAAATTAGTCCGTCCAGAGCGCAGTCAAGAGACATTTTTTTTTTCTTTTATAACCCGCTCACGCTTCACCTGCTCACGAGTCGACGGGCTTGCCGACCAATCTGTTGTCTAGGTTGGGTTGGTCGTAGGGAGTCGAATTTATCAAATCTTGTAGGAATGACGGAGTAGATGGAGATGGCATATAGGCGAAACATTCTCCTGGTAACCGATATGGGATACCGTAGACAAGCTCGGCTGAGGTGCATGTGGTGTCAGCCTTAAAGGTAGCATAGATGCCGAGATGTACAAGAGGAAGGTGACTTGCCCAATGGGCGCGATCTCTTGTCCCCACTGCTACCTTTAGTTGGTGGTGTGGTGGCTCAACCATTCCTTTTGTACGCAATGGTGTGTATGAAGCGTGCGTCTGAGCTCTTGACGAGGGTGGTGGAAAATGCTCTTAAACTGTCGGCCCCGGTCGCTTGTGACGATAGAGGGACAACCGAACCGTGCCATCAATATGGAGATAAAAGCGTGCGCGACGTTCTCGGCTGTCATATTTGGGAGTGGAACAGCGACTGGCTATTTCGTGATTCTGTCTACACATATCAAAATATGGCAAACCCCTTTTGAGGCTGATGGAGGGCCTGTAATATCAATGTGGACATGGTCGAACCAGGCATCCGGTGGTCGAAAGGCGCGCAGCGGTTTCTTCGTGTGTCGAAGAACTTTGGCACGTCGGCCTCTGCAGCATGTTTTCAACACCAGTCAGATGTCAGATTTGATTCGGGATTAGATGTATCCTGATGTAACGAGGCGCTGAGTTGCGCGAATGCGGGATAATCAGGATCATAGATGACATAAAATATTGGTTGTCGGAATTGTTGAGGTACATATGGTCGAGGTGTGCCAGTCGACATGCCATAGATTACCTCGCTGTTGGCAAGTGACTGTGCAACGGGTTGTAGCTGCGGGGATGTTGAGGAATCCCTGAATTCTGCAACTCGGAGTCTTCCTATTGAGCTAGCACTAAGCTCGAAAAATTGAATGCCGGAGCCTCGGAGACAACGCCAATGCGAGAAAGCGTGTTTCCTGGCAAGTTTTTTGCTCCGGCGATATTGCGTAGATGTGCCTATATACCGAGATGAAGATGAGGTGGCCAGCTTATCTGGCGGAATAGGAACTGTGATTCGCGACGAATATTGTCACGGGTGGTGACCAATAAATAAGAGGAAATAAACAGGAAGAAATAAACGTTTAATGTGGCGAACTTGTGCCAAAAATAAAAGAGTACAAAAGATAATAATAGAGCGTCGCGGGCGTCGAAGTCGGCGTGGCAGCAGAGTCGAACGCTGGGGCGAGACTGACTCCTGCTTGCCAGGCGGAGCCGCTTTTGTACACCGTTGGCTTCTGGAGCATTCGATGTAGAAGGTTCGACGCGGAGAACATTCCAACCTCGAATCAGCTAGACGGTTCTCGAATTCACTAGAACATCACATTACAGTGCAAACAAAAATGCGTAGCCGCGGCCAGGAATCGAACCCTGGCCATTCGCGTGGGAGGCAAGCGCGATAACCGTTAGGCTACGGCCGCGCTGCCTACTTGGCGCGCGGCATTACTCCCCCCTTAAAAAGTGCATCGCCTCGATGCAACACAAAACAAAACAAAGCACATAAAAAGAACGACAAACTAAAGAGTCATTTGAAACACATAAGATCCACAGTCCTATCGAGCGTAGTACGGCTTCAGGCGCACGACGTGGACGACTTCAGGTCGTGGTGGGCGGCGTGATGATGTTCTTGTTCCGTCGGGCATCACCTCGTAGTTCAGCTCGCCGAGGCGACGAAGTACCTTGTATGGTCCAAAGTACCGTTTCAGCAGTTTCTCACTGAGGCCGCGGCGACGGATGGGCGTCCACACCCATACCCTGTCTCCGGGCTGGAAGTGAACGTCCCTGCGACGAAGTTTGTAGCGGCGCGCGTCGACGCGTTGCTGGTCTTGAATCATGAGTCGGGCGAGCTGGCGGACTTCTTCGGCGCGTTGAGCAACTGCCTGGGCGTCGTCGCTCTCGTTGTCAGATGGCTCATGGGGCAGCATTGCGTCCAGCATGGTCGTTACCTTCCGACCATGTACCAGCTGGAAAGGGGTGAATCCAGTGGTCTCCTGAACCGCCGTATTGTAGGCGAACGTGACGTAGGGTAACACCTCGTCCCACGTCTTGTGCTCTACGTCGACGTACATAGAGATCATATCGGCGATTGTCTTGTTGAGTCGCTGGGTCAGCCCGTTGGTCTGCGGGTGGTATGCAGTGGTTCGACGATGGCTGGTGCCACTGAGACGAAGGATCTCTTGCGTCAGCTGGGCCATGAACGAAGATCCGCGATCTGTAATCAGAACTTCGGGAGCGCCGTGCCGGAGGACGATGGACTCGATGAAAAACTTGGCGACTTCCACAGCAGTCCCTGAAGGAAGAGCTTTCGTTTCGGCGTACCGCGTGAGATAATCTGTGGCGACGATGATCCAGCGGTTCCCCGACGTCGAAGGCGGAAAAGGGCCAAGTAGATCCATTCCGATCTGCTGGAAGGGTGTAGTTGGAGGAAAAATGGGCTGCAGAAGTCCGGCCGGCCTTGTCGGCGGTTTCTTGCGTCGCTGGCACTCGTGGCATGATCGTGTGTATAGGTGGACGGTCTTGGGGAGCTTCGGCCAGTAATACTTTTCACGAATACGGGCCAGTGTCCGGCTGTACCCAAGGTGTCCGGATGTCGGGTCGTCGTGGCAGGCTTGGAAGATCTCGTCTCGAAGGTCACTCGGGATTACCAGCAACCATGGTGTGTTGTTGTCGCCGAAGTTTTCTTTGTAGAGTACACCTTGTCGGATGGCGAAGGTCGGCAGTACTCGTGAGAAGACACGTGGCACGGTACTCCTGCCCCCTTGCAGGTGCTCGATTAACGCGCGCAGCTCAGGATCGTCCCGTTGACGTCGTGCCATATCGTCGGTGTCCACTGCTCCTACACACTAAAAATTTCAACACCCATGTTCGTGTTAAAAGGGTGTTTTTCCGAGCTCACACCCTTCCTACACCATTTTTACATGATTTTTAAATATTCAAGGGTGTACGGAAAGGCCTACACCCTTCGTACATCCTTTTTACACCCTACGGCTACCGAAATCGTGTTAAGAGGGTGTTGCGGTGGTACACCCATGATTTCCGAATCGTCGAACTCGGAAACCGCCGAATTGCAGACATAAGCGCCGACAGCAGAAGTCAAGAAGCAGCCTGCTCAATTTAGAGGATTTCGTGAAGTTCAAGTAAGCACAATGGGCAGCTGACATCCAAGCCAAGCCAACGCTCAAGTTGTTTTCAAGCCAGATGAATGCCGGCGTTGTGTACAAGCTCCTTGGTTGTTTACGTGCAAGCGACCACGAAAATATCATCGGTTACTCACGCACTTCTGCTCAGAATGGTGAGACCACATCGGTTCTATTATGATACATTCCGTCTCATCCTGAGATGTACTAAAGCGAAGGCTAGACGTGCGTGACGGTTCGGGCTCACAGCTTTACTGTGAGCCTGTACCGTAAAGGTCGGTTCCGACACTTGCGTTTGAGTGTGTTTGTCTGCGTTGCGTTTAGAACCGAAAACGAGTCACCGGCACATCTGTGCTTCGTATGAAGCGTGGATTCCAATTCAAAGAATCATCTTGGCACGCGATATAAGCAGCAGGGATGTCCTGGTTTCTCGCAGCCGCAACGCGGTCAAACGCAACTGTTTGAACCAGGCTTTACGTGGTTGTCCTGGGCTTGTCCCTCGCGCTTTATTCTTTCGATTTTAAGTATTCATTTTCAACTCGCTCGCTTTTACCAGTACTAGTAGATACTCAGGCTGCACGAGGGTTCGTGCAGTGCGACCATCTAGCGATGCTATGAGCTTGTGCTCGAGCCTTGGCTTTAATGCATCTTAGTGGGGAAGGCAATCATCGGGGATATATGACACACGATGATGCCAAGTCTGTTCACGGCGGACTCTCGTGCTGTTCTGATTGGAGGAGAAGGGGCGTGTAAAAAATTGGCAAATGGAACATGGTTAGCGACAGCGCAAATATATGTTGGAAAAAGTTCAGAACGTTAAAGTGCAGCAGCCTGAAACTTTGGAGTTAAGCAATTAGAGAATCATTTGAAGACATCTTTAGAGGTTCAGCCTCCTCTCCCCCCACACCAATATCGAAGGCTGCTAGGATATTGGTTCAGGCTAAGCCCTCTGTCTTTCAGTCAGCGAACTCGAGCCGTTCCACCTGACCTTGTTATTTCATAACAGATATGTTAGAAAATGGAATGCAGATTTTCTTTACACGGCCAAAACATAAAGTGTTATCAAATAATACCTGCCATATTCATATTCTACATTTACAGACCGGGGCTGCCCCGCCTGTGGAGGGTGAAGATGCGAGCAGCCTCGAAGCCCACCAACAGTGGCTGTGTGCTGAGAGCGAAAGCTGGTGCCTGACGAAGGCCAGATTGATCTTCGAAAGGATGCGACTGCCTGCAAATGGCTACATGTGTTGATATTGATGGGCATATAGACTGCAAAGAATGCTTATCCCTACCTGATGGATGCTAGGAGGGTATGCATTCCATATTTTTTTACTGATCTCTACAACAATTGCTAAATTGCGCTTCCCCGCTCCGTGATTGCGGCTGCCGGACGACCATCTTGGGACACGGAAAATTAACCTTTTGGAGCGTTGCAGAGGCTGGCCGGCAGCGTGCTGAAGACATGTTTTTTGCTCGTTTGTCGTCATTTGGAGCGTTAAAGTGGCCCTGCAATAACTTTTGGACTGGTTTTTAATTTGGACCGAACCTGAGCGCACTGAACGTAGTAATTTAAAGAAACTTTTCTCCAATTTCGCTTTATTTTAAAAGTTATAGGCAAATTAGACTTACAAAAACAAGCAAAAAATAACATCCTTCATGACGTCGTAGGTCCTGGTTTGAGTGGCCGTGAAGTAGTGAGCTCATCGAGCGCTCACGGCTGCCGCACTCAGTGTCGACGGCTCGAGAGGGTGCCACTAAAGCACGTGTTGACTAGGCTGTATGAAGTGGGCGGCCAGGGCAGCTCGCATTGCATTTGCCGCGCGATTAAAGACTAATTCGGCATAACACTTCATTGGCCACAAACGACGGTAAACACGGGGTAAAGATCAGTTCAGAACGGGAGCCACTTCGCGCTGCCATACCGCCAAAGGGTCAAATCGCCAGCCAAGCCCGCGCCGAAAGCCTTGGGAACGCTCGGAACCGGTCGGATCCTCGAGCCAGTATACGACCGCAGTGCCACCGCGTACATCCGGGACCTTTCTAAGCCCATTGTTCGTCGGAGCCTCATCCCACTACGCCTTTCTAGTACAGTAAAACCTTGTTATAACAAAACGGGATATAACAAAGCAATCATAATTCCCCTTGCTTGCTAATAGTGGGAAGAAATGGACATTGGCTATAACAAACTAATGGTTATAACGAAATAATTACGACCGCTCCTTCAACTTTGTTATAACGAGGTTTTACTGTATGCGCCGTTTTTTTCACCGCTTGGTGGCGGGTTTGTCGACGGGTCTTTTCTTGTTTCCGTACTTTATAAACTGCATTTGTTTCTTTTCTGATCTAAAATACTGAACAAAAACTACTTTTATAAATAATTGAAACGGTTCGCGATATTTATATTTTGTATCGACTAAAAAAAAGCTTTTAGCGGCTCTGACCAGTAGTAAGCCCAGGACCAAAGACGTCATATATTCCGCGCTTTCGGCAACGCGGGTCGCCCTCGTAGGTGGAGGAGGTTTCCGCGTCGTCCGGTTGAAATATGACTCACTGATATTTAGTTATTCTCGCCCGCTGGCTTACCCGAACGCAAAGAGACGTGGAAACCGCAAAAGAGGTAGACGCTTAAGTATGATTGCAGCTCCACTTTAAGTCCACACTCCTTTACCCCTACTCTGACGCTCCGAGTTTCATACTCCAGGCACAGCAACTAAACGGCGCATGGCGTACAGGAGCGCGACACACCGAATCTATTGACAAGCCGCACAAGCTCCTTCCCACCGCACGGTTATGACGAACCTGGCATCCCGTGGATACGGGTGGGAGAAGCCAAAATTATTTCGGTGGTAAATTATATTAAAGCCAGTGTAGAGCGGCAGGGTACAAAGTAAAAGAGACTTTTTTTTTTTTTTTTTTTTTAGAAATAAATGAACTGCGCAAAGGACGAGGACAGAGGTAGAAACGAGTACGAGTAAAAGAGACGGCGACGTTATGAAGTTTCTACGAACGTTTAAGTATTTCTTAGAGGTTTGGAGACTCGCTTCGAGCACGTGCGGGGAAAGGCACCTTGGCTGATCTATTTATTGACTGTGCAAGCTGTTTATATTTGAATTAAAGACAACATTCTTGAACTTGTTTGTCGACGCACGAAACCCTCACACTTGCCATATATTTCGTGGTTCCATATTGCAGCGAGACGGAATGCGATGGAAGCTGTTGATGTGCTATGCCGATACCGGAACACTGTCGTTCAATAGATAGCACGTCAATTCGTTTCAGGCGAGACATGAACATGATGTTTCGGCTTTCCATTCGAAGTATCTTGATTCTCTGGGCAAAGCATCCTAGAAAGGGCAGCGCTCCGACTGTCTTCTCATCTCAACAACTTTCCTGTCGCTGTGCTGTCGGTAACCTTCCGTTCAATAGATGAATTCGTTTTCAGGCGAGATGCACGAACAAACCTTTCCCGCAATGCTAACTGATGCTTCGTCTTTCCAATCTAGGTATCTTTATTCGCTGCAGCTGGACTAAGCAGTTTAAAAAGGGCAGCCGTCCCACTGTCTTCTCGGCCGGCAACTTTTCTGTCGCCGAGCTATCAGCACGCTCGTTCGATAGATCACTTTGTTCTCAGGCAAGGCGCATGAACAAACCTTTTCCGGAATGCTAATTGCTGTCTTGGCTTTCAAATCAAATTGTTTTTACCTGCTGGATTAACCACTAATGACTGAAAAGGAGCAGCTGTCCGGCTACGCCTTTTGTTTCAACAATCTCAACAATGGCACAGCCATCTTGTTTGTGGACGTGACATCACGGAGCGCAAAGAAGTCACTTGTGCTCCAAGAAATGCTCGGAGCACGAAGAGCACGCTCGAGTGTCAGTCTCCGGCGGCGCTCCCCTCTGTTTAGTGAAAGGAGCGCCAAACGCTCGCAATGTGTAAACTATAAGAATTTCCTTTGAAATCGCATAAAATTTTTTGCAACAGCGCGGCACCGCAAGAAAATGCACAACTTGTCGAACGTCGAGTCTCGCCGGTCTTGCGGCGTGATCAAAGCTTCCTGGGCCTGCCAAACTGCTGCGTCTCTGTGCCTTTTCACGCTTGGATACTTATCAAGAATCGATGCCATGGCAGAGCTTTGAAGGTATGTCGCACATAGGCGTCTTCTCTATCACCCAGCTGTTCCAGCGAGTTGCTATCAATAGGAAACGAAATCGGTGGTTGCTATTATGGATTAACCATGGCTATGTTCCAAATCTATTTAAATGGATCACATGACAGCACAAATAGAGCAATGCTGTGGAAGAAGGTAGGTTTTCGAAGGCAAAAGTATGAAGCGGCGATATCTGAAGTTTTTCAAACGTGGCCCGTCGATATGGTTGTGTGCAATCTGTCGTTGTCGCCATAGCTTCCTACCCCTCCTTTGTCGCCACTGGATCACGCCCGCTTCTGGACTGCAAGTGCCGCAAGTTACAAATACAGTCGTAAGAGTAAAGTAAAATGCTGCTCCAGAGGCACATGCATCTTCATGCTCTTTGCACTCACGAAACAAATCCACACGGCGTTAATTCTTGATCGGTATTCAAGCGTGCGAAGACAAAGATGCAGCACTTTGGCATGCCAAGGAAGCTTTGATCATGCCGCCAGAACGGTAAGACTTGCGTTAGACGAGTTGCCCCTTTTTCTTGCGGTGCTGAGCTTTCGTAAAAATTTCCACGTGTTCTCAAACGCAATTCTCACCGTTCGGGGTTTTAACAAACTTCTTCGGTAAATGACAACGAACGAGCAGAAAACATGTCTTAAGCTTACTGCCGCCCAGCCTCCGCAACGCTCCAAAACGTTGACTGATAATCTTTGTCCCAAGGTGGCCATCCGGTGGCCGCACCTGAGCTGCAACGACCAAGCGGAGACACGCGATCCAGCAAATTGTCGTGGAGATCAATGGTATTGCTTGCACGGAGTACTATTAGTCTTCAGAGCAAACACAAGTGTCGCTGCGGTCGCCACATCTTGATTGGGTCAGGTGTACCGTGACGTCTGGTGACAGACTCCGCTTCGCGTTCTGGCATCTGGCTGGCTTCCCTGCGCCCGTTTCCTCACGATCGGAGGTTTGTGATCATGCTGACCTACTGTTCAGCGCTGCAATGCAATTTCCAAAAAGAAGCTGGTATCATATTCTACCACCCGAAAACCTCGAGGTTAAAAAGAGCATGGACAGTCAGACTAAGGATGGGAAAGGCACCGTCAACATCGGCCGTTGTGAGCTGTAAGCACGTTGAGAAGCGGGGCTTCGTTTACCCAGTGTAAAAGGCGCTGGGTGAGACTTATGCCGACAGAATTTTCATAGCTTTTCCAACCGTGTTTGTCACGTTTACCCTTATAATTGGGTTATAAGTATGGAAAGCTATCGGTGGAGGCAACTCCCGTCGATGAACCCCCCCCCGCCCCCTCCACACGATATAAGGCGGTTGTGCAAGGGGTTGTGGAAGCGGCCGTCTAAGTGTTTCAGACACTGAAATTCTGTTCTTTGCAGATTCATGAGTTAAGCACGAGACACATGCGCGAAAAATCCATCCGATCCGACGTCCGATCCGACAGTATGACTGCCTGATCCGAAAAATTTGGTCGCTTCAGGCGTCAGATCGGTGATCCGACATGCGTCAAACGCGCCAGATAGTTTTGCACGGCGGACGGATTGTCGGATGCGTCCAGCCAATGACAGCACAGCTAGCGCGGACGTCATGATGACATACTTGGTCTGTCGGGACGAATAAGAAAACGGGACGGGCGCGGGAAGCCGAACGCGTGGATCCCGCTGATCCATTCGAGAAAGATGGCCCCGGCAAAGAATGCACGCGCTAACAAGAACGAGCTCCTAGCTTCGCTCGTGCGAGCTAAACCATCAATCTGGGACCAGAGATCTATGAACGCGGACCTCCGCTGGAGTGCTTGGGAGTTGGATTTCCTGGGCGGAGCCGAACGGATCGTTGTGTCGCTTGCAAGATCGGAAGTGTGTGCGTGTGTCTCAATTCGGAGCGGCGTTCGGACTGTCGGATCGGACGATTCTGCCGTCCATTTGTCTCGCGCTTTAGGAGAACATCAGACCCCGCTTTGCGGGCATACAAATGGCATTTAAGTCAAAGGCCTTTGGGCGGTCTCACTTGTAATTTTCTCCCCATGGCCCAGAATATATTTAACATGTTGCTCGAGCAGAGTGCAGCTTTTTCGCTGAGACGTTTTTGTTTAGAAACAAAGTTGAAAAAAACCTCTTAATTTATTCAAATCATCAGCAGCGTTGATTGTGCAGGATGTAAATATATTGCAATGCTCCTGCAAGTGTGGTGGCATTTCTTCCTTTTCATATACCATCTGTGATTCATGCACTGTCTGCCCTGGAAACCATGCTCGGAATGTTGGTTGAAGTTTCGCCTGCAGCTACAGACCATACCTCAATAAGGCCGCATATAATAATTCACATTTCCTACGTAAAATGCGCACAAAAAAAACCAACAAAAAAAAACAAAAGTAATATGCCGACAGCTAACGCCATCTTGGCCTTTGTAGGGCGAGTGAGGGGGTAAATTTTGTCCTCAGCAGGATGTCGCCCCGGCTCGCTGTAAAAGGTCGCCTCCCAAACTTCTCGGTGCTAATACTCTCACCATACAATGCACCTGTTATTTGTTTGGCCCCTGGTCATGAAATCATTCTCAGTTTGCCATTCCATCTCACCGAGAGCCCGATTTTGGTCATTGAGGTCTCAACCGGCTTGCACTGAAGAAGTATTAGCGAGTTCGTTTCACGGCACTCGTGCCCACGCGTGTCCACTCGCAGCGTCGAGCGGGTTCGTTTCAGCCGGCACTCCACAAGTGGTTGCACCCTCCGAGTTCGTTTCATTGCTGACACCCCACGCGTGCATGCACTCGCTGCACTGAGAAAATCGAGATTGCGCCAAAATGCAATCCCGTCGTGCCTCGCTCCGGCTAGGCCGGCAAGGTGCTGGAGCAGATGACGAAAGTTTGTCTGCTACGATGTGTCGCAGAACTGAAAGGAAAAAAAGTAGATTTTCTGATAGAAATTGCGTCCCGCGGGCAACGGAATCAAACGCGAGCTTGAAGTGTGAGCGTCTCCTATTTCATGAAGGAAGCAGTTGACAAACTGTGCTTTATTTGGAGGTTTGTCGCTCTGTTGCCATAAAAACGCTGAAATATACCAGTGTGTAAAGAAATGCTCAGAACAAATGCATCAGCGGCCCCCGAGATGTTTATCACCAACGTGTGCGGGTGAAAAATTGAACATTTGTCGACAAAACTGCCCCAGCAGAAACTTTGACTGCCCAATAAGCATCAGAGAAAGCTAAATTTAGTGATTTTACCCGAGGCTTGGGCAACATCATCATGTTTAACATTTACCTACTTCAGCTAACTTGCCCCGTCATATTTTGTTCGAGAAAGCTCTCGTTCTCGACGCCCTCACCAAAGCTAATATCTGATCCACCTGTAATGACGATCGAAATCGAAAAGTTTTGCTGGGTATTCCAGCAGACTAGTTTTAATGCGTACCCTTTCAGTGGTCCACGCATAATGCCATGCTGAAATGAATCAAGCTTCTGCTCGGACAGCATCATCCATTTTCTTCAGTGTAAACGGTTATGAGAATTGAAAGATCGCAACCAGCTGCTTTGTAGACAGCTGGTTGCGGAAATTTACGCCGTCTGTAACTATACCTATGACGGCCGTGTTGCTTGAAGTAATCGCAACTATAAACTAAAGGCTGCAGCGACCAACGTTTGTAGATAATCGTTGGTAGCGACTGTACTCTCGCATTCCCACCCATCACTCCGAACAGCAAGGCGCCAGTTTCGGTTTGAGGTCGGTATTCTTTCTACAACATAGATGGCGGCAGCATCAGTCTTCCGCACTTGGTGCATTTGGCGAATTGGTTTGAGTCTAGTTCTCAGTGCAACACTCTGCGAGTGCAATGCATTCTGGGAGAGAACTCGAACGGTGCCAGTGCGTGTGAAACGAACTCGCTATAAAATACCGCTACCAGACGCATCGCCTGCTAACATGAGGGAATAATAATGAGTTAGTTTGCTACTAGGTAGGTATCATTCTCTGACAGAAACAAAACGACGAACAGACTGGCAAGTCATCTGCGAACAGAGCCAAAAAGGGACAATCGTCTGCTATAAATTGTGTGCTGCGCAGAGTGAGATCAAAAACTAATTGAAATATGGAACATCGGCTATTTTACGGATGCAATTGTCGTGTGCTTCGTTTGGCTATGCTGATTTGTTTTCTGGCTGTGTGTAACTTGACACCCACTGGTGCTAAAACAAGAGCTTGGGACAAGCACCCACCTTACCACGATATCAATCTCACTATCCGAAAGAGTATTGGATTTAATTACTGAGTGCCTTTTCCATTGACAAGAAGGCCCCAGCATTTTTTAAGAATGCCAGTAGGGTTTTGTTGTTGCATCTTTATACTCGCAACTCATTCACTTTGCCAATTTCGTTTTTCTAGCCTGGCTCAGCTGGCAAGCTGAGCAGCGAGTCTGAAACTGTACCAATATTGTTTCCGGTCAGACTGTCCATTATTATTTATTGTTCTTCCCTGCTATTGTGATATGTCTGCACTGTAGTCATGACAGGGGCTTAAATGGTGGCTCCTACTTTCTACACATGGGTCCTAGGAAACATTTTGTAAGTGATGAGGTGCCCACAATCATGGGCGTCAGCAAAGTGGCGGAAAAGGGGGGCGGGATTATTCTGAAGGGGTGTAGCTTTCAAACCTATAACTTTAAAAGAAAACAAGGTTTGCCCCCCCTCCCCCTCCCCCTCCTTTTCCTGCAAAACATACTGCAGGTGCCCATGCCCGCAATTTAGGCCAACGGTTCTGGAAAGAGGGTTTGTGGAACCTCTCTGTAAAGGCATTTTAGGAGTCCGCAAAACTCTGCCGGCAATAATTTTTTTTAAAAATATGATTTGGGGCATTGAGTTGAGCCCAGCCCGGCCATGGCACATTCACGGCTCTGGGAGAAAAAGGAATCTACAGAAGAATACCTCTTTTCACTCTTCCCCCTTTTTATTCTTGGTAAACACGTTTGCAGTCCACCCCCCCCCCCCCGCCCCCTTCCCCTTTTTTTACATTGCCTGGTGCCTCCCATCACTTCTGCCAGTCCAAAAAGGCTTTGCTTGCCACGATTGGCGGTTTCCTTCTTTTCTCTATAACATCCTTTCTGCTAAAGTGAAAAGAGTGTAGACGGAGCTTCTTCCCCTCACCGTACCATCTTAACCTGCAACATACTATACTCTCGGGAACAAGATAATAGCCTTGTATCTTTTCTGCCGCCACAAATGCTGTGCTTAGCATGTTTTTGGCAGAGGCTTTTGCTGCCACCACATGCCACGCTATGAAGTGAGTGCCTCGGTGTGTGCGTGCCACCTGTCGCATAAAGCAGTGCACTTTCAAGCTGCGTGGATGCAATGACGGCAGAAAAAACACTAGCAGAGCGGACAATACAGAGCATGTTATTAACAGCACTGGTTAATTCCCAATAAATCACAATCTGAATCATTACTGTAAAGCCATTTATTTTTGCAAATCGGTCACAGAGGACATAATCGCGGCCACTAAATTTTGCGAATTATAGACGCCTGCATTCAAACTCTTAAAGAGATTATAAAAGCAATTTCGAAAGTTTATTTGACGTCTGAAATGGGCGTCGGGCTCATCTCAGACACTGTTGACCAAGTTCCAGCCCGAACAGAAGTTTGTGTGCCGCACCAATCAATTAAACAGTTGTGGTAATATTCGCGCGGGGACGATGCCTGAGACCCCCCCCAAGACGGCGGCAGAAAGGTGAACTAAAGTGCGCCGTCAAAGCGTGACGACAACGGGCTCCTCGTCAGGCGATTGCTTCAAACGGTTTAAACGAATGATGCGCTCTTGGTTTAGAATTCGGTAGTGAGATGGCATACAAAAAAGTAATTTGAATGTTGGATAATTTTTTTAAAGCTGTAGTTCGGAATTAATAGGTTTCATAGTGTGTATAGGAATAGGTTCCATAGCATGTGTAGCGTGTGGGATGACAAGGAAGAAGACTTGTGGAAATAAATGACAGCTGTATGCTGTGCTGGTTTTGAGACGGTGGTGTGTATGTTTCTTTTTGTTTCCTTGTCTCAAGGAAACAAAATTTTGACAGCAAATTTTGAACCCTGCTAGTGCACACCTTTCTGATCCAAAACTGACTTCGAGACCCAGTAGGTTTCAAAGCCGGTTTCAAATAAGAAAACCAACGCAAAAGTCAACTTCGAAACCTGGGATGTTTTGAAGTGATTTTTGGCATTAGTTCCCAAAAAAGATATGTCATCAGTTTGGTGGCCGGGAGCTAAAAGCATTTCATGCTTAAAATCATACTCATCAGTGCGGCCTTTATTATTCTCTGACTGAATCAATTCTGCTTTTATATGCAGGAGGGAACCATTTGGCTTTTCGAAGGCTTTACTGTGGTCATGGCGGCCTACTGGCTTTTCGGCTTCGCCCATGGCCAGAAGACGTACAATACGAGCTGCCTTCTTGAGAGGCTTTGTCTTATTCTAATCTACTCACAGCTACGGCCAGTTGCAATCAAGGTGATTAATACAATCAAGAAAACACCTGTAGCCTGATTGCTGATCACATAGTGCAATCGCCAAAGTCTGTGAAACTCCTGCCAGGATTGTTCCGATTTTCGAAATCATTAAAGGCTTTGTTTGTTTTTCTTGAGATGGCATGCTTCAATTCATGACCAGCTTTATTCATTTATATTCATCACATTTCTCTAGTCCTCCGTGTTGTTTCCTAGTCATCAAACTAGGTATTAGGCACCTGTATGGAGTAGTTACATTTTGTTTTTACGTTTTTATCAAAACGGTTTGTGTCACCCTGTCTGGAATTCATCACCCTTACTACGAAATGTCAAATTAATCTCACGTTGAGATACTTTTTAAAAGTGGAGATGACCGGCATTAAATGTTGTGTTTCTTTATCACTCCTGTTCATACTTTGTATATTACTTCAGTCAAAAGACACCACCAGTGTTCAATATGCCCCGTCCGAGCACAAGCTTTTCAGCCTGGGTAAGGTAAGCGTGAGTGAGCACGTACTAAGCAGTACCGAAGGTAATGAGCGTGCACTGCTGCATTTTCAAAGTTTCATAAATGCTCTTTTTTAGAAAAAAATAAAAGCCAGGCATTGTTGTGGTATATTCATAACATTGTGGCTTTCTTGAAGAATGCGGGCATTCTGAAGGTGTTGCCGAAGGCTTGCCAGGGTGACAGCGCGGTCGAAGGCGACAAGTGCGAGCTAGTACACGCTCTATCTTGTTCTGCGAAAGCGCTTCTCAAAGTCGCTCTTGCATGCCTGTAGCCTTTGCTGCCCTACAGTGGTAATGGTAGGCAACTCCGGCTGACACAAGAAATCATCCCATCACTGCCACACTCCGTTTCCCTTTAAAGGGCTGCTGAACCGAAATTTGGATTTCAGAAAACGATGCAGAAGCCGTAGGCGGGACGCTACAATCCCTAAAACACTACTCGTAGTCACAAAGCGATATCTCGAATGGACGGCCGTATTTGGAGAAAAAGGTTGAGATTGAACGAGACCGATGAGGCGCGTGACGTCGAGATATCTCGTTTTCTCCTCTCTCTGCTTCGCCCTTTCAAGGCGGCGAGGTGGAGGAGACGCGAGGTCGTTCCCTTTCCTTCTCGGAGAAACAAGACAAACAAATCTGTCAAATGCGCCTCCTATTTTTAAAAATAGGGTCATCCATTCGAAATATCGCTGTATGAGTGATGTTTTGGTGTTTGTAGCATCTTGTTACACGCTTTTGCCGCCGTGTTTTATGGAATCCAGATTTCGGTTCAACATCCCTTTAAGTGCAAGTGAAACTGAAATGCCAAGAATGAGCACGTTGTCCTGAACGACAGTTGCACTGCACAAGCGCGCATGCTTAGCAACATTCAAAGCATGGAGCTTGCTCTTAAAGCCTCTGCATCAGGCTTCCTGTTGCAGCTTGTGGTACCGAAGCAAGCTTTTGGGCAGACACTTTTTTATAAGCAGAAACTTCACCTGGCACCGCAGAGCTCCGACCGGTACTCGGAGTACTTAGTTGCGGTACTTTAGATAAAACAGAAGGGCAACAGGTGAAGTAGAAACTTCACCTGCACCGCAGTGCTCCGACCAGTACTCGAAGTATTTAGTTGCGGTATTTTAGATAAAACCGAAGGGCATTGAGCAGTGCAAACTACGATTATTGTCAGGTAAGAAGTATTCAGCTGCAGTAATTGTTTTGCTTTACATACAAAAAGGCTGGAGTATGCTTAAATGCTGGGCTAGCCCAATTGCTACCAGGGGCCCTATGCTACACGACGGGACCAAGCGGAATCAAGGGACCGGGAGCCATCCAGCGACCTGGATGCAAAGATGGGTTCAGCTTCCACGGGATTGGTGCCACCTGGATCTTGTCCCAAAGGGCCAGCAGCAGCTGGATAGCCTCGCATTGCGATGCGGGGATGGGGATGCCGAGCGAGCTCGGGGCATGCCGCCCACTCAGTGTGAGGGCCAGGTGCTCCCACTGACTGGCTAGGTGCATGTTGACGAGTTCCTGGAAGGTGTTGTTTACACTTAGCCGCCGGAGCTTGGCGTTCGACGCGTATGGCGGCACCCCCAGTGCCAGCTAGTACCCCTTGCGAATAATCACGTCCATCTTGCCCTTACCTCTCGACAGCAGGTTGAGATACGGATTTCCGCAGGCGATGTGGCTCACGACGAGTGGTTGGGTCAGCCGGATCAGGTCCGACTCCTCGAGCCCGTGTCTGTGACTCGTTATCCTTCTCACCATGCGCATGACTTGCGTGGTTGTCTTGACGAGTCGGTCGACCGTGTACTTGGGTCCGCCGTCCCGCTGGAGGTGAAGGCCCCAGGATCCGAACCCGCTTCACCACCGGCACGGGGGTACCATCCTTTAACGTGAGGCGGATGTCCGCCTTCTTCTTCTTCAGGAATTGGCTTGCCCGCGCGGAGGAGCAACAGCTGAGACTTATCGGGGGCGCGCTGGAGGTTGCCGGCCTCGAGGTAGTTCTGCACCGTCTCAATGACTTCTTCGAGGAAGTCTTGCCTCCCGCTGTCCGATCCCGACGTAGCCCAAATCGTCAGGTCGTCCACATAGAGTGGCATAGAGTGTATGCTTCATCCGGGGAATCCGTTCCAGTAGAGGAGGCGGCTTGCACATCGCCAGGTAACTAGGTGGGTGACAGGACCGAACCTTGCCGATTGCCCTTGCTCGGTATCGGGATGGTGCTTGTGCGGATGGACTCGATTCCGATGGTGGCCATCCAGTTGCTCAGGAAGTCCCGCACATAATCATACATCCAGGGCCCGCACCCAGTTGAGGCCAAGTTCTCGAACACCAGCGTGTGACTGACGTTGTCAAAGGCGCCCTTTATATCCAGGGCCAGGACCGCCCGCGTTGTCGTACAGGAGATTCTGTCAAGGATATCCTCCTTGATCTGAAGCAGGACATCCTGCGTGGAGGTGTGACCAGAACCCGAAAATGGTGTTCATGGTGGAATTGAGTTCAATACAGGATGGTCCCCTCAAATATTGCTGTAAACAGCTGATCAGGGCATGGGCATTTAAAAAACTGAAATGGAGTGTCCAGGTCTGTGACGCTCGGCGGTATACCTGATAACTTCTATTTCTTTTGGATCCTTTTCAAGGGAGTATATTTTCCACTTCGGGGCACTTTTCTTGTTTCTGGCACTTACTACTGCAGGAACTGTTTCACCCTCACTTTCTTCTTTGCTTTCACAGCACTCATTTGATGTTAATGTGGAAGGGAATTGGCCGGATTCCACTCTTCGTTCCTACGTAAAATGTGCTGGCGTCCAATACCTGCCACAAAAAGGGTACTTAAGATTCCAAAAATAACTAAGAGTCTGTAAACATATGATGCCAGCATTTCTTTTTTTTATTTCCAATGAGCAACATTATATTATGCCAAAACTCTCCCTAAATGCACACTGCATTTCACAGCGCGCTAAACTCTGCCGGAAAAATCGGCGCCTGCACGCAAAGGGGCGTCGTTTCCTCAGCAGTGTATTTTACCTTGTGAAATTTTAAGGCGCTCCTTTCTTTTGCAGCTAGAACATCCTTAAAAATACTAAAAATGCTTTCGCCACGGACGACCGAGTCTTCCACCGGCAAACGCTGTCGTTTGCATACGATACGCCTTGAAATTTTCACCCCATGGTCGATCAGGCGCCGATTTTTCCGGTTGCTTTCCCATACCTTGAGCCACCCAGAAACACCGCGCGCCCCCGTAGAAAAAAAAAAAAAAAAAGAATGGAACGGCATTGAGTGTTTTGTTTACTTACCGACTTCGTGCGTGGACCGCGCCACGTTGCGCTGCCTGTTGCACCCGCGTTTTGGAACTAATTCAGTTGACAGTTCCCTCCGAAGATTAAGCCACTGAAGCCACGGCGGTAATCGGACTGGTAGGCTGCTCCCTTTCGAGCGGGCGGAAGAAGACTACGAAGAATTCGGCAGCGAACGGGCGGAAACTAGATTACGTAGTACAGCTTCAGTAGTCGACGCTTTGTTTTCTCGATTGCGTTCGCGGCGTTCACCGTGGACTCGCGCACTCGGCCGTAGCCGAACGGCCGAACCAGCTGGACGGCTGCCGGCGCGCGTACCGACAGCGTCGCCATAGCAACCACGCCGCGAGTGTGGTTGCCAGACAGAATTCACACGATTTTTTTTTTCGCGTCACTCGCGTTGAGTTACTAGAAGTTAGGCGCGTATCATTATAATACATTATGCTGTAAGAAGTTATTAAGGGATATGTGTACCTACCTAAGACAAATACAGAAAAAATATTATTGAAAAATAAAATTGTCGTAATCTTTTCATATCTTGATTAAGACCAGCGTGGTCACCGGGCTAACCGATGCGCGAAATAGGAGGGCATATATACCGCTCGGGGCACTTGTTCGTTTGTATAAGTAGGATGTATGTGCTATTTGTTGTGTATTGTGCAGTTGATCAGTGCTTGTATGCCCTTGTGTGTGTACAGTGTTGTGTGTATGTCCATGTCATAAGTGAATGTAACCGCGCGGTGGGCAGCAAAAAATCTGCTGTTTTCTTTTTTCAAATGTTGATCACTTTTTTTTTTCGTCGCTAGATGGGGGTTGTCGCCGCCCAATTTGAAAAGTGTGCCGGTTGGTGGTCTATAACTATTGGAGGGCTGGATGCCATTAGTCCGTCCGTCGTGTTGATCGCTCCGAGTTGTTCGGTTCCGCTGGTAGCTGTGTCGTCGTGTTATGCTGCCTGATTGCAACAAAAGGAGGTTAGGCGGCTTCCCCAGCGCGTGTTCTAGGTGCTGAATGCCGCTGTTCACGCACAAGCGTTCATGAGTGGATAACGCACGTAACAGAGGTGAGCACAGGCAATAGTTAATCGAGAGCCACACGGAGCGCGAGTGCGATACCTCCTAGCCGCTGTCGACAGAGGGTGTCGGAGCGATTCGTTGTCAACTTGTCGTCCACGGCAAGTGGGTGTTTTGTTCAATAAAGCCAGCCTGTCAGTGTTTTGTAA
Source organism: Ixodes scapularis (assembly GCF_016920785.2). NCBI lineage: Eukaryota > Metazoa > Arthropoda > Arachnida > Ixodida > Ixodidae > Ixodes > Ixodes scapularis. The sequence goes on along the minus strand of NW_024609879.1, from coordinate 138,405,327 downwards.
AGCTATCCCTTCTTTATAAGCGCTTCTGATGCGATGAAAATGCGACCGGCATCGAGCAGGCCGAGCGAGACTTCGGCGACAGTCTTGGCTGTTCATTCTCCAGCGGTTTCGGCCTTACTCGTATTATTTGCGGTGTTGGCGCTTGGACATAGAGATGTTTGGAAAGTTTTTTGCGCCTACAGATGACACCAAACGAGCGTGCGAGCCGTATGCTCTTGCTCCGGCGAGAAGCCGCGTACGGCTCGCCAGGCTCGTATCGCCTGTCGCATACTGGCCGCCATATTGTTTTTAGGGTGTTAGCAGTTAACACGATTTTCACCACCTCCGGCGGCTAACACCCTTACACGAATAAAGGCGTTAGCCAGAGGACGAGCCATTTACACGAATAAGGGTGTAAAAATTTTAAGTGTGTAGGAAGCATTCGTCGTCATTGTCGTCGCTGCAGCCGGAAGGGGTTTCGACGGGGGCTCTGGACAGGCAGTCGGCGTCGCTGTGCTTGCGGCCTGACTTATAAACCACTGTCATGTTGAACTCTTGTACTCGAAGACTCCATCGAGCGAGGCGTCCTGACGGGTCCTTCAGCTTCGCAAACCAGCAGAGCGAGTGGTGGTCCGTGACTACACGGAACGGGCTCCCGTACAAGTACGGACGAAACTTCGTTATTGCCCAGACGACCGCAAGGCATTCTTTCTCAGTTGTGGAGTAATTTTTCTCCGCCTTGGACAATGACCGACTTGCGTAGGCGAGGACTCGCTCGATGCCTTCTAGCACTTGGACTAGTACTGCGCCCAGTCCCGCGTTACTTGCGTCCGTGTGAATTTCTGTTTCCGCATCCTGGTCGAAATGTCCAAGCACAGGAGGAGTCTGGAGTCGTCGTTTCAGTTCGTCGAATGCCTGCTGTTGCTCCTCGGCCGATTCGAACTTCTCGGCGTCCTTCGTAAGATTCGTGAGTGATGCGGAAATCCTTGCGAAATCCGGAACGAAGCGTCGATAATAGGCACAAAGTCCCAGGAATCTTCGCACGGCCTTCTTATCTGTCGGCGCTGGAATTGCCGCGACGGCGGGAGTCTTCTCGGGGTCTGGGCGGACGCCTTCGTTACTAACCACGTGGCCAAGGAAGTTCAGTTCGTCATAGGCGAACCGGCACTTTGACGGCTTGAGTGTGAGTCCGGCGGTCTGAATGGCTTGAAGAACAGCTCGGAGTCGTCTCAAGTGCTCGTCGAAGTCAGCTGAAAATACTACGACGTCGTCAAGGTAGACGAGACAACTCTGCCACTTCAGCCCTGCCAGTACGGTGTCCATGACACGCTGGAAAGTTGCTGACGCCGTGCATAGTCCGAAGGGCATCACCTTGAACTCGTACAGTCCATCCGGCGTGAGGAAGGCTGTCTTCTCTCGGTCCCGTTCGTCGACCTCGATTTGCCAGTAGCCGCTCTTCAGGTCCATCGATGAAAAGTATCGAGAGTGGCGCAGCCGGTCTAGAGTGTCGTCGATGCGGGGGAGTGGGTAGACGTCTTTCTTCGTAACCGTGTTGAGCTGCCGGTAGTCCACGCAGAACCGAAGAGTTCCGTCCTTCTTCTTAACCAGCACGACTGGAGAGGCCCATGGACTGCTTGAAGGTTGGATTATGTCGTCATTCAGCATCTCTTGAACTTGCTGATGGATCACCTCCCTTTCCTTAGCGGAGACTCTGTACGGCGATCGATGCACAGGGCGGGCGTCGTCCTCGGTAAAGATGCGGTGCTTGGCAACCGCGGTTTGGCGCACCTTCGACGACGTCGCAAAGCAGTCGCGGTATTCGGCGAGGAGGTTAACCAGCTGACAGCGTTTAGGGTCCGGAAGCTTAGGGTCAACGTCGAGCTGCGCTGGCGACGTACTGTCTTGCTGATCGGCGAGGATTCGTCAGTAATCGCGGTGATTTCGGCGGGGTTTCGGAGTTTCTCGACGTGGCCCACGGCTGCACCTTTCGTGAGGTGTTGCGTTTCGTTTCGGAAGTTCGTCACGAGGGCCACAGTCCGCCCATCCTGAAGTTCAGCTACTCCCCTTGCGACGCCTATGCCTCTTCCCAGGAGCAATTGGAGGCTTCCCTCGAGAAGAACTTCGCCACAGGAAGCTTCATCGATCGCGACAAGTACGAAAACACTCGACCGCGGTGGTAGGTTTACGTGGTTTGTGAGGACTCGGACCGTGGGTGGCGTCGCTTGGGGTTCCTCCGCTGGTGGAGCAGGTTTTTGTAGCGTCAGCCGGTTTGTTCCGAGGTCGATGACGGCGCCATACTCGCAGAGAAAGTCCATTCCGAGGATAACGTCCCTCGAACAGTCTTGCAGAACGACGAACTTGACAGGGCACGTTTCACCGTGGATCTCGACGCGAGCAGTGCATCTCCCGACTGGTTTGATGAGATGTCCTTCGGCGGTTCGTATTTGGGGTCCTTCCCACGGCGTCATGACTTTTCGAAGGCGGCGGGAGAGCCTCCCACTCAAGACTGAGTAGTCTGCTCCGGTGTCCACGAGTGCCGATGCATTGTGGCTGTCGATGACGACGTTTAGGTTGTTGCACACCGTTGCAGGCGCGTCGTAGCGATGCGTGGCGTCGGGAGAGTGGGAGCGCTCCGGCGTTCTTGGAGGCTCTTTACTCGGGTCGTCTTCGGCAACGGCACCTCCAGGCGTTGCCGCACTTAGTTTTCCCGACGAGATAGGGGGGACAGGCTGTCACGGCGCGACCGACGGAAAGGCGACGCGGAATGTCGGGGGGATGGAGAACGGGAACCTCGTGGTGCGGTGGGCGCTGGTGACGGTGGGCGACGGAGGTATTCCTCGATGTCCCTTGGTCGTTCTCCAACACGAGGTCGACGGTCGTTTGGAGCGAATCCTCGCAGGCCGAGCTGGCGGTAGGGGCACCTCCGGTAAACGTGGTCAGCCTCCCGCCGTGGAAGCACACCGGGCGTCCGTCATCCGTGCGCCACACATCGGTCTTTCGAAGTCCACGCGGCTCTTGGCGCGGCGCGTACTGCGGCGAAGAGACTACTCGTCGGGGTGCAGATGGGTACTGCCGAGGAATAGGAGGCTGCGGACGACGAACAACGGCGGCATAGGTCACAGCTGGTGGTTCCGGTGCGGCGTCGGCGAGAACGTCTGGCTGGAGCGGCTGCTGGACCTCTTCTCGAACAATCTCGGCGATCGAGAGTGAAGCTGGACGTTCGGCGGCAGGTATCAGCTTCTTCAGTTCTTCACGAACGATGTCCCGGACTAATTCTCGGATCCCCGGAATATTGGGGCTGAGGGCGCAGCTTGACGGCGTGGGTGCAGCGACGGCAGGAGCTCGATGGAAGTGAGCGGCTCGTGCTTGCAGGGCCCGTTTAATGTTGGTCGCCTCTGTTACAAACGTTTCGACGGTGGTCGGCGGGTTGCGGACGAAGCCTCCGAAGATGCAATCTCGTACGCCTCGCATCAGGATCCTCAACTTCTTTTCGTCGGTGGCTTGAGGGTCGGCGCGAGTGACCAGGCGCAGGACATCCTCGACGAAACTGGTGATGGTCTCGTTTGCGCCCTGGGTTCTCATTCGAAGAAGGTCCTCGGCTCTCTCCCGTCGATATTGGTTAGTGACAGTTCGCCTCAACTCATTCTTGCAGGCGGTCCACGAGATCAACGAAGTCTCCCGATTCTCGAACCAGTGCCTGGCCGTTCCTTCGAGCGCGAAGTAAAGGTTCTGCAGGCGCTGGTCGTCCGTCCATCGGTTGTGCTGGGCCACCCGCTCGTACTGTTGAAGCCAGTCCTCGACGTCTTCGTGGGCGTCCCCGTGGAATGGCGTCGGAGTACGGGGTGTGACGGGGAGGTAGATGAAGGCAGGAGCGGCCGGGGTCTGCGACTGGTTGGCCATCGTCGTCGTCTTCGGCTTGGGCTTGTCCAGTAACGAACCGTATTCCGGATCCTCTCCCTTGATGCGCCGGCTGGTCCGGGTTTCGGGTTCCGCGGGGACTGGTCTCCTCACTGGGCTTGGAACTGGACTTGCACTGCGGGTTCTTGGAGGGGAACGCTGCACGGGCATGCGGTACCCCGCACCTCCACCAAAATGTCCCGGGTGGTGACCAATAAATAAGAGGAAATAAACAGGAAGAAATAAACGTTTAATGTGGTGAACTTGTGCCAAAAATAAAAGAGTACAAAAGATAATAATAGAGCGTCGCGGGCGTCGAAGTCGGCGTGGCAGCAGAGTCGAACGCTGGGGTGAGACTGACTCCTGCTTGCCAGGCGGAGCCGCTTTTGTACACGCGTTGGCTTCTGGAGCATTCGATGTAGAAGGTTCGACGCGGAGAACATTCCAACCTCGAATCAGCTAGACGGTTCTCGAATTCACTAGAACATCACATTACAGTGTAAACAAAAATGCGTAGCCGCGGCCAGGAATCGAACCCTGGCCATTCGCGTGGGAGGCAAGCGCGATAACCGTTAGGCTACGGCCACGCTGCCTACTTGGCGCGCGGCAATATATAAGTAGATCAATCGTTTGTGGTCGGTGAGCAAGGCCAATTTTCGGCCTTTGAGGAAGTATCAGAAATGGTGAACGGTCGCGTGAAATGATAACAATTAACGTCCAACGTGCTGTACAGGGTCTCCGTTGGATTAAGTTGAAGAGAAAAGAATCCAAGAGAAGGCCAATCATTTTCTCTGTAATGCTGTAGTACGGCCCCGACGGCAACATCAGACGCGTTGACCATGACGCGCGTTCAGACGTTTGGCAGCGGGTGCGCAAAGAGTGTGGTGTCAGCGATGGCATGTTTTACTAAAGTGAGGTCATAAACCACGCTGGCAGTACACTGTACTTCGTGGAAGGTTTCTTCGGAGCGCGGAGCAAGTCTGCGAGAGGCTTATGATTTTCGTGCAATGTGGAATGTCGTACCCATCAAGGTCCATGATACCGAGAAAATCCCGCAGCTTCCGTTGTTGGTTGCGGGAAGTTTCGAATGACTTAAATCATCGATTGAAGAGGCTGAATACAAGCGAACCTGATGCGATGCCCGAGATATTCCAAGGCTGCAGCACCAAAGGTACACTTCACCACATTGTTTGTGAGCCCGTACTCGTGGAGTCGTTCGAAGATCAGCCGCAAATGTTTGGCGGGATCCTTTGGTGAGCTTCTCGCAATAGAGGGGTCATCCACGTAGGCAGAGGTTAACTGTAGCTCATGAAGGGCTTGGTGAACGAATCTTTGCAGAGTTTCGTAATTCAAAAGGTGTTCAGATATACTCGAACAGGCTCAACGCAATAGTGATGGCTGTTTCGGCGATACCCGTAGGCTCGATTGTAATATGGTAATATGCCTTCTCCAGGTTGACTTTGCTGCATTTGACTCTTGCCGTGCGACCTTGTGTCTTTCACCATATAAACGACCAGGGCGCCCAAAAGTGAGTGGGCCGGAATTAATGATGTGGTGAGTCACACCGTTTGGCAGTTTCTCTGCCAAGCTGGATGTCTTCATGATTTATGGATCCCGTACAGGAATGCCCGTAAATTTTTAAGTAGGTACACTATTCTAAATGTAAGGAGAAATCAAGGATGTACAGATGTCGTTGACAGTGAGATGAGTCCTTTATCAATAAGACGTCGGTGGTGCATGTTGACGTTCAAATCAAAATAGGATAGGAAGCCTGAACATGGTTAAAACTGCGCACAAATAGAAAGGAATACTGAAAAGGGAAGAGGGAAGAGACAAGCGCAAACTCACAACTCGATGTATTGAAGCAAGAAAAAAGAAAAGCCCGCGGCATCAGCTCGAGCCGAGGCCACACTCGCACGGGGGCACCTGAGCACGCGGAGGACACACACCATCAACCACACTCAAACGATTGTAGAAAGGCGATTTCCTTGTCGGTTAAAACCACAGAAGGATGGCTGACACAACGCTCCCCTAGGCGGAGTATACTAAAAGCTTAAAAAATTTCTCCAGTGTGTTTTTCGTGGAATCTGCCAATAGACCAATCTCACCAAGCGTTCTGCACATGCGTGACGCCGCCATAACTTTAGTTCACATGAGGCGGGCTGCAGTGTACGAGCAGGCTCGTGCTGTCTGGTGCTCCTCACGCGCAGAGCTCCAGCGAGGTTGTCGCATGTGCAGAAAGACTAAAGTTCCCTCGATGCATTGCGGCAGCGGTAGCGTAGTCAAACTGGCTGGTGAGATCGGTCTATTATCGAGGTTTTTCGTAAAGAAGGTGTACACTTGACAATGCAGAGGTAGGTGATCCCTACTGTGGAATTTAGAGAAAGATTGTGTTCCCTTAACCGGTCATTAATACACCGTCCTGTCTGTCCTACGTAGGATCTACCGCAAGAAAGGGGAATGCTATAGACCACCGTGGTTGAACAGGACACGTAAGGGCGGACGTGTTTTTTGCGGCACCTGTGTTTTGTAATATTATCTACTTTTGCTCGAACTTTTGAACACATTTGACCCATTTTTGGGGGGCTGATATCACTAAGGGGACTCCGTACCTATTGGCTACCTGCTTCAGATTGTGAGAAATTCTCTGTATATAAGAAACCACCACCACTCTTTTTTATTTGTCGACATTAAGTGCAGCTTTTTCGCATCCTTTTGCTTTTTTATCAGAGTCCCTACCACCTCAGTTAGCACCTGAGTCGGAAACCCAGACTCTGTAAGCCTCTCAAAAATTGGGTTGTGTGTGTGTTTATACAGCCTAGAACTTGGTCTGCCTCACAGGGGCGACGAGTCTCCCAGCTGTAGATGAGCAATTTAGCCAGTGCGGCACAACCGCTAGCCTGGGGTCTTTAACGTGCATCACGCAGTAGTGATACACGACCGCACGCCGGTACGATGCTCATCCAGATCGAAACGGGCAGGGGTGGGGCTCGAACCCAGGATCCCTGGGTTCTGCAGCGCGAGCTTTCGCTCCACGTGCTCCGAGCTGGTGTGCGCTAGACCACTCGGCCACCGATCCCCCTTAAGCCTCTCAATTTGAGCATTTAAACTGCTTTTGATGGTGCGAAGGCATGACCCATTTTAAGGCTGAAGTAAGGCAGGAAAGAGCCATGCGTCTTTTTACGAATTTAGAGTCCGAGGACGTATAGGGTAGTAAGTCTTTTTAGGAACGGGGTGAAAATGACCAGCACAGGCGGTTTGTTTGCAAAGATAGGAAAGGTTTAGAAATTGCAATACACTTTCCTTAGGAAGTGTGTCAGCCATCCTTCTGTGGCTTTAACCGACAAGGAAATCGTCTTTCTACAAGCGTTTGAGCAAATACTTTACTAGGGGGAATACATTCCACTCTGCTCATTTGCATTAGACAGAACGCCTACAGCGCCGAATCCAGCCCTGACGGTACGGAGGTCCGCGTCAGTCCACGCGCAAGTGCACGTGGATGTTCGCGGCGGTGTCGTCTCCGATTCCACCTAAAGCCCCTTCATGTTTCAAAAGTAGCGCAAGGTGCGCCGATGCACGAGGCACGTGGAACGTGCGACCCTTGGGAAGATCATGGCGGCACAGCGCAATAATGTATTTAGCGCCCCACATAGCTAGAGCTTAGACGCCATGTTATTCTTAGAAGTGGCGCGCGGCACGTGTCTCGCGCATTTCCACAACAATTTTTTTGGTATGTAGAACATCAATATCATCGACAGCCGAGACCTCCCCGACAATAGATGGCTCTCGCCAAGCCCAGAAAACCTGTCCGCGCCGAGGCTATTGTATTTGAGAGGAGTGGAATGTATTCCCCCTAGTAAAGTATTTGGTTTGAGTGTGGTTGATGATGGTGTGTGTCCTCCGCGTGCTCATGTGCACCCGTGCGAGTGTGGCCTCGGTTTGAGCTGATGCCGCGGGCTGTTCTTTTTTCTTCCTTCAATACATCGAGTTGTGAGTTTGCGCTTGTCTCTTCCCTCTTCACTGTGCCTTTCTATTTGTGTGCAATTTTAACCATGTTCAATCATTACCAACTTGCCCAACTAACAACTTCACTATAGGAAGCCTGAGCCGAGCGGGACTGGGTTCCGTCAGCAGTGACGAAGACCCATCGAAATGTCCTGCGTAATCCTATGTCTGGGAACATGCACCATGTGGGAATATTTGACCTATCTGCAGCGACGCAACCGTCTGTGGGCGTCGTCTTTCAGCTGATGTAGGTGAAATAACGGACGTTTCTGCTACTGTGTGGACGAGTAGGCGTTGATGGGATACGCGATCCCTTATTCGCAACTTTCAGCGATGGTGGTACCGCGGTGTAAGAATTGCGCTCCATAGCTCCTGGATGAAAGGCTTCAAAATACAGGTGCTTGCCTGCAACTTCCTGACGTGAAAAAATAAAGTGATGTTCTAACACTGCTCCTATACAGCAAAAGTAGAATTACTTACGCGTCGCCGACCACGCCTCATACTGTTGCTCTATGACGATCATCCAGACAACGGCCATTTTGATAGGCACCAGTGCGCCCGCTATAGGTTGTGAAAGCTACGAATAAACAAGAGACGGCTTGCTTTTGGTCCCACGTCACTTGCCACCTATAGTGACGGGACGGATCTCTCTTCTACCAGTCGCACGGCTGTTGATACTTTCGTGCGTTGTTGCTGAATGCCTCGTAGCACCAACAGGAAACGCTCGTTGTCACGGTGAGCTGCGACCTCGAGATGGGTTGCGATGGCGACATGGGTTTCGATGTCAAGATAAAAATATTTCTTGGTGGACGCCGCGAGCTGCTAACCGTTGTGTCGACTGCCTAGATGGCAGTTTTCAGGACGTCTATGACGGTTCCTAGGGCTCGCATAGTGGGACACCGATGGGAGTTATCAGTGACGCTTGACAGGCTTGGCGTAGCATACGTAATGACGCGGTTCACCACCTCAGGAAGGCGATCTATGAGCAGGTCCGTTGCCGGGGCAAGCGCCGGAGGAAAAATTCGCATAAAGCATTGAGAGGGTCCACGGTCGCCCAGCTTCTTGGTGTTCATGGTGGTTTGGCACCCGAGATACTTCGACAGTCTTTCTGGCGAGCATTTTCCACTTTATGTAGTCGTAGAAGTCGTGAGGAGGAGGCGTACACAGGACTTTGTCCAGTTTATTAGCCACTTCTGAGGGAAGGACGGAAACAACAAGATAGCAGCAGGGTCGCTAAACTCGTCAACCAAAATATTCTTTGTGTTATGACATAGTGGGGGGAGGAGCCGAAAGATTGCTGCGAAGTTTTCTTTTCTCACAAACCCGCAGATCCGTCTGTCTTCGTGACGTTTTTCGTTGAGGGGACGAAAAATCCCTACGCATCCCTAGGCACCGAACAAGAGCAGCACTAGAAAGCGCGCGGAGACGACCGTGGCTCATACGTGTGATGTCACAACAAAGATTATCAGCTGCGACCGTCATGTTTGATGGTTTCCAAAAAGCACGATGGATGCTTAGGAATTGCATTTTAAAATCAACACCGTCGAAGTTGATAGTCTGGTATCGTTCTTATTTCCGCCGATAAAGCAGAATTTACTAAAAAGCGTCCATGCCGTTCTTTTGATTTATCTCGGCCCAAAGTGTAGCCCGACGTGGCTAGGTCACAACCAGCCGACTACCGTTGTCCACTTTCGGGCGAATTTCGCCTCCGGGCAGTTGTCCCATCATCGGCGGGATAAAATTATTTTATGGTAGACATTCGAAGATCAGTCAGTTTGGGATTAAGTATGTTTATCAACGGAAATAAGGAAATAAAAGTAATGTCAGGTTGTCAATATTGGCGGTGATGCTTCAAGAATGCAAGGACACTAAACTTGACATCGTCGATTTGAACACGCACCATCAAATTCGTCGTTCACAACTGATAATCCTGACTCCATCGTCAAAGGTATCAACTATAAAATGACGTCACTGAACGCGCCCGCACACTATATACGTGCCCTGGCACGAGTCTTTCGCTTGAAAGTCTGTCATGGACACTCTTGAGTTCATGGAACGCGAGCCGTTTTAATTCCAGAATCTCTTGAACCGTCCTTTCGAAAATTGCAGGCTGTGCTGTTCCTCGTCATTGCTCATTGGAACACCTCTAAGCAGGGTCGTCGAAACAGGAGGATGTGGAGGGGGGAGGGGGGGATTTAGCTTCCCCTTTCCCCCAGTTGCGTCGAAAGAGGGGGCAAGGGGCATAATGCCTGGTTCAGACAGTTGCGTTTGACTGCGTTTGACTGCGTTGCGGCAACGAGAAACCAGGACATCCCTGCTGCTTAAATCGCGTGCCAAGACGATTCCTTGAATTGGATTCCGCGCTTTTTACGAAGCACAGATGTGCCGGTGACTCACTTTCGGTTCTCGACGCAACGCAGTCAAACGCACTCAAACGCAAGTGTCTGAACCGGGCTTAAGGTTGGAAGGGGGGGGGGGGGGGAGGGTATCGCCTTAGCCCCGAACCACCATAGCATATCAGAGAGTTATAATAAAATATTATGGGAAAGGAATACCCCCTTCTTCACCACCCATCACCTCCCCTCTGTCTGTCTCTGTCTGTCTGTCTCTCTCTCTCCCGAACAATTTCTACGGCCTTTCTTGAGACTCCTATTTGTTTGTGCGTGTCTGTGTGTGTGTGTTGGTCGTACCTTAATTCTTTCTTTAGAGCGCAGCTCTTCGGCGCCCGCTTCCGGGTTTCGCGGCGTGGGCGTCGCCGTCGGCGTAACCGGCCCGCTAAATTTAGCGCGAAATTGACGTCACATGACCTCCAACACCAATTCAATTCCCAGCTACATGACTTCAACGCCAATTCACTTCTCCACTAGATCGTCGTGTGATGTCCTTTTCCCTGCTAAATTTAGCGGAGAAACTGAATGGGAGGAGGAGGGGAGGAGAGGAAGAGGGAAGGAGGAAGGGCATACCCTCCTCTCCGTACCCTCCCTTATTCCTCCTCAAGAGTTGAGCTCTAATTTCGCATTACAAAGATTTGTAAACGTCTTTAATTTTTTTCCTTATTTTCCTTTCTTCGGCTTTTTTTTTTTTTTTGTTATCCCCGGTTTTCCTTTATCTCTCAGACATTACCGACGTCTCTACACAAACCGCCTGTGGGTGACCCCGGTGGCGTTGTTGACAGTGGCGAAAGATGAGCTCTATAAAGCCGCCGGCGTACACCGTACACGGCTCCACAACATCACAAAGTTCAATCTTCGCCTCGATTCCGAAACGAAGATTTTGGCCTCAAATAACTCCGTCGCAAAGTTGTGAAACGTCACTTTGTCGTCACCAATAACTTCCACAAACGACGATCTTCCGACGAGAAAGTTCAGAGTATTTACCGGCCGCCTAGGTACAATCTACGCATCATTGACTCTAACGCGGCGTAGGGATGTAGGGACACTCGGTCGAGACATCATCAGTGCAGCCGTTCAATCGGCTGGCACCACGGCGTTGCTCGCACGCGCTTCGATGGGGCTCGCTACGACTTTGTGTTTTACATTCTCGCTGGAATTTGAGCACCGAGAGAGCTTGGATGATTGACACTTCGCTCGGCTTGACGTCAGCGTCGCGAGAGTCCAATTAGCGCGTTCCGCAACTTTCGGACACAAAGTTGTGCTCGACGAGTTTAGCTACCCAGGAGACATAGGTTGTGATGGACGGAAACAACAAGATAGCAGCAGGAGACATAGGTTGTGATTCGCCGTAAGTGAAATTGGGCTTCCAGTTGGAAGAACCCGGCCCCAGGAATTTTTGCCAAGGAGAACTGAAAGTGGAGCTGGATGACGGACAAGGTACCGTCGTCGTTGGAAGATGTGGCCTGCGTTACTCTGGCTCATGATGTTCGGACGCCCGTGTCACCAATTTTTCCCTAGGGTGTTCGATGTAAAAGAGAATGAATTGGCGTCCGTCCAAAGCTTAGGCAAAAGACGGTATTGTATTTTAAACCGAAATAATCAAAGCAAAAAGGATAGTTTATGACCAACCGCACCTTTCAGTTCGTAAAAACGTACGTTTATTTCAGATCACGAAACATCCGCACGTTGACCAGGATCTAGATAACACGGGCAAGGGTAGAAGGGAAGGAGTTATAATCGGGAGGGCAGATAATTATTTTATCTTTCCTACCAAATATGATCCCTTCCGTTCGGCCGTCCCCCGTTTTTGAACTGTATCCTGGTCAACGCGCAAAACTTTAGTGCCAGGAAATAAACATTCGGTCGTTGCCGAATGAATGAGTATGATTGTGTTCGTGCACGTGCTTCTTGTTTTAATCTTTTTCTACTTGAAGTACTCATAATGACAACACGCTCTCTTTAAGCAGACAATCTTGGCGCCCACTCGTACGAGTCGGCGCGTACGCTGGTTTCTGCATTGGGGTGCTGGCACGCTCCCATTGGAAAGCTGTGCCTTTGCACACTATACACCTTTCTGATAATTGTAAAGGAGACAACCGCTACATTCGGTATCGCTATTTTTGGTAACTTTAATGCATAGAATGAGCTAATTATTTGTGACACGTGCAGTTTGATAGAGAAAGCTGTTCTTATACTTACCGACATAATTTGTACAGAACATAATTTGACTTTCAAATTCGGACTGGTCATAGAAGCATATCGAATGTTGACCTAAACCAAAAAGGTGACGATTAATTTAACCTTGCATTATAATAGACTTAATTACATTTCACACGTAAAGTAACTAGAATGTACACGTATAGATACATTTATTCGAAGCACTGAGTACGATGACCAGTTTCTTTCCCCAGTGTATATGATATCCTAATGCGTTTACCTCGAACGTATACAGGCTTTATTGTAGTGGATTAGGTTATCAAAAATTAACAGTTTTAACACTTTTTAGATCGAGGAAAGCGCGCGCAAATGGTCACTTAGGAAACGGAATCTTTAAAGCAAATGCTACTTCACAAGCGTAGGAGGTACGCGACATTTATGCCAGCAACCAAACGTTTTTTTTTTTTTTTAAATAAATAATGCAAATTAAGATATAAGGTCGCTTTCACGGCCAGATTATACGGTGTCTTAAAATATCCCTTCAAGCAAAGCAATCAAAGATCAATTTTAGACCTGCCTTTTCAATACTCAAGTTGAGCCGGATCAAATTCGTTTGCTTGTTAAGTTCAATTTCGTTTTACATATATTGATACATTCGAATATCATTTCACGCCTTAAAATGTTTTTGTGGCCACCGCGGTTAATTGTTATTTTAACCATTTGGCTACTTTAGCTCTCTATGGTCCTTAACATGTATCTTGTCGGTTCTTAAACAACAAAAATGTAAATGCTCGGCGCTCCTGAATGTCAGAAGTGGAGGGTGGTGTAATTTATTTAATCGAAATGCAATCTAGAATGTACGATATGTCTTCTATTAGGGTATTTAAGGAAACTAGATGGCTGGGGTAACATGGTCGCATAATAAAACCAACATAACCCCTAAACCAGTGACAATTAAGTTTTTCACGCGCTGTTAAAAAGAGAAATGTCGTTACGCAAGTCGTTTTGGAACGAATGAAACGCACATGAAAGCGGAAACGGAAGGAACAATAAACAATACGGTGAAACACAAAACTCCACAAAAGAAAAAGAGACCTGTTCCTGAGAGTTAAAGGGAAACAAATATTTCCCTTTTAACGCACTGCAGCATAGCAGGACAAAAAGAAATGAGATTTGCAACGAGGGGACACTGTGGAATACATGCGCCTTGCAGACTTTAATGAATTCATGGACTGCGCGAGTGTTTTTTGGTTACTTAGATCAGATGCGATGGCACTTTAACATGGTGCATTGATTGTTAAGGATAACCTTTATTCAATTATTCCACAAAAGTTTATAAAGCGTGAACTGTAAAGCAGAATGATTGCAGTACAAGTAAAGGCAGAGACGTAAGCACGCCTTAAAGGGACACTGACCGGGTATTTATACTCGCCGAGGTTTCTAGTTGTCCGTGACATATGAGAGCCCAACTACCCAGAACAGAATTTGCGGCTCGAAATTCGCTTTCTTTTGGCCCGAAAACCGACCAGGGTCGCTAAACTCGTCAACAAAGATATTCTTTGTGTTATGACATAGTGGGGGGAGGAGCCGAAAGATTGCTGCGAAGTTTTCTTTTCTCACAAACCCGCAGATCCGCCTGTCTTCGTGACGTTTTTCGTTGAGGGGACGAAAAATCCCTACGCCTCCCTAGGCACCGAACAAGAGCAGCACTAGAGAGCAGGCGGAGACGACCGTGGCTCATACATGTGACGTCACAACAAAGATTATCAGCTGCGACTGTCATATTTGATGGTCTCTAAAAAGCACGATGGATTCTTGGGAATTGCATTTTAAAATCAACACCGTCGAAGTTGATAGTCTGGTATCGTTCTTATTTCCGCCGATAAAGCAGAATTTACTAAAAAGCGTCCCTGCCGTTCTTTTGATTTATCTCGGCCTTTCGAATCTGGCCAAAGTGTAGCCCGACGTGGCTAGGCCACAACCAGCCGACTAGCGTTGTCCACGTTCGGGCAAATTTCGCCTCCGGGCAGTTGTCCCTTCATCGGCGGGATAAAATCATTTTATGGTAGACATTCGAAGATCAGTCAGTTTGGGATTAATTATGTTTGTCAACGGAAATAAGGAAATAAAAGTAATGTCAGGTTGTCAATATTGGCGGTGATGCTTCAAGAACGCAAAGACACTAAACTTGCATCGACGATTTGAACACGCACCATCAAATTTGTCGTTCACAACTGATAATCCTGACCCCATCGTCAAAGGTATCAACTATAAAATGACGTCACTGAACGCGCCCGCACACTATATACGTGCCCTGGCACGAGTCTTTCGCTTGAAAGTCTGTCATGGCCACTCTTGAGTTCATGGAACGCGAGCCGTTCTAATTCCACAATCTCTTGAACCGTTATTTCGAAAATTGCAGGCTGTGCTGTTCCTGGTCACTGCTCATTGGACCACCTCTAAGCAGGGTCATCGAAACAGGAGGATGGGGAGAAGGGGGGGGGGATTTAGCCCCCCTCCCCTAGTTGAGTCGAAAGAGGGGGCAAGGGGCATAAGGGTGGAAGGGGGGGGGGGGGGGGGGTATCGCCCCAGCCCCGAACCATCATAGCATTTCAGAGCTATAATAAAATATAAGGGGAAAGGAATATTACCCTTCTTCACCACCATCACCTCCTTTCTCTCTCCCTCTCCCGAACAATTTCTACGGCCCTTCTTGAGACTCCTATTTGTGTGTGTGTGTGTGTGTGTGTGTGCGTGTGTGTGTGTGTGTTGGTCGTACCTTAATTCTTTCTTTAGAGCGCAGCTCTTCGGCGCCCGTTTCAGGGTTTTGCGGCGTGGGCGTCGCCGTCGGCGTAACAGCCCGCTAAATTTAGCGCGAAATTGACGTCACATGACCTCAACACCAATTCAATTCCCAGCTACGTGACTTCAACGCCAATTCACTTCTCCACTAGACTGTCATGCGATGTCTTTTTCCCTGCTAAATTTAGCGGAGATAGCGGAGAAACTGAATGGGAGGAGGAGGGGAGGAGAGGAAGAGGGGAGGAGGAGGGGCATACCCTCCTCTCCGTACCCTACCTTATTCCTCCTCAAGAGTTGAGCACTAATTTCGCATCGCAAAGATTTGTAAACGTCTTTAATTTTTTTATTTCCCTTTCTTCGGCTTTTTTTTTTTATCCCCCGTTTTCTTTCATCTCTCAGACATTACCGACGTCTACACAAACCGCCTGTGGGTGACCCCGGTGGCGTTGTTGACGGTGGCGGAAGATGAGCTCTATAAAGCCGCCCGCGTACGGCTCCACATCACAAAGTTCAATCTTCGCCTCGATTCCGAAGCGAAGATTTTGGCCTCGAATAACTCCTTCCCAAAGTTGTGAAACGTCACTTTGTCGTCACCAATAACTTCCAGAAACGACGATCTTGCGACGAGAAAGTTCAGAGTATTTTCCGGCCGCCTAGGTACAATCTACGCATCATTGACTCTAACGCGGCGTAGGGATGTAGGGACACTCGGGCGAGACGTCATCAGTGCAGCCGTTCAATCGGCTGGCACCACGGTGTTTCTCGCACGCGCTTCGATGGAGCTCGCTACGACTTTGTGTTTTACATTCTCGCTGGAATTTGAGCACCGAGGGAGCTTGGATGATTGACACCTCGCTCGGCTTGACGTCAGCGTCTCGAGAGTCCAATCAGCGGGTTCCGCAACTTTCGGGCACAAAGTTGTGCTCGACGAGTTTAGCTACCCAGCAAGAACTGGCCGGTTTGAGTCGCGCTCAATCTCTTTTTCGTGGTCACGGGCCGTTTTCTAAGGTTTAGACACAACCACAAAATTTAATCAAAGTCGTGGGTCATTCAAGGCTCACACTCAGTATAAAAAATAAACAAAAATAGAACACCCATTTTTTGTGGATTCTAAAAACCCCCAACTCGGTTGATTAAAAAAAAAAAAAAGCTGCACAGAAAGCCGGGAGCATTCTGTACGTTCACTGCGTAATTCTCAACATGGCGTCGTTTCGCGTATCGTGGGACTCGCGAGAACGGCGGTGGCAGCGGACGACGGGCGTGAGACCTCTACTTCAGAACTGTCGTTTGCGGTATTGGCGAATTCTGCCTGCCTTGAAAAGAAAAATTTAAAACGGATCAAAAGAATCGGTATTCATCCCGTACGACACGCCCTACCTCTAAGCCGATTTGCACGAAGACGTCGCCGAGTCATCGCCCGCTTCTCTTGGCTGAAGACATCGCTCGCGCAAGCGTCAAGCACGAAGTGCGTACTGCGAGTTGAATATGCACGCGAACTATTTCTTTAGTAGGTGCGAATGTGGCCAATGCGTGGTGCTGCCCGGCTTCGACTCGGGAAAGCGGTTCCACCTACAGTAGCTCAGGGATTCCATCACCGGACGCGATAGCGAACGGACGTGCGATGAAGAGCTCTTCAGCGACTACGAAAACGACGGTTTCAAGCCGTGGGGATGCTGGCTTCGGCAGTTCGCCAAGTGACTACGCGGTTTTTCGCCCTCGATTCCCTCCGGCGAAGCTTTGAACCGCAGAGGGGACGTTGGTACTGAGTAGAAGATTTTTTTCGGCCATTTAACCAGGTGGGTGTCCGGGAAGATGTGGAGGGCCTGGGCGCCTTTGAAATGGGACACGTGTGGCTCCTAACGCTGCATACTACTGCAGCCAAGGAGAAGCTCCTGGCGACAGGGCACCTGCAAGTGAAGGACCGCTTGTGTCTGGCCATCGACCCCAACAAGCGGGAATTAAAAGTCAAAGTTCACTGGGTGGAGTTTGACGTGCCCGCGGAAACTACCTGTCGAGCCTCCGAATCCTGCGGAGAAGTTAAGGGAGTCACCCGCGAAAAGTGGAAGGTGAGGGCCTGTCGGACGTGGACACCACGACAGTCGTCGTCCGCCTGGTGCTTCACGATGGCATGACGCGAGAATCCCTCTCTCACCAGCTCGGGTTCCGAGGAGGCACAGAACTTGTGTTCGTTTCCGGGCGCGCGCCGGTGTGCCTTCGCTGTCGTCGCTCGGGACACATACGGCGTGAGTGTAGGGTGCCTAGGTACGAGAAATATTGAGCCTCGGGGCACGACGCAAGGTACTGCGTGCGGTCGTACGCCCGAGGCGTCGCCAGCCATACCACTGACGACACGGGCATGAGCCACGTCATGGACGAGGCTGAGGCGGAGGAGTCAGCGTCACCCACGACGATAGCTCTCTCACCAACAGAGCTTCAGACAACGGGGGCGGAGGCCAGCACGGAGCCGTGTGTCGCGCAAAATCAGGCGTTGACCACTCCTACGGCACTGGGAAATGAACTCAGCGGCGAACCTGCGAGCAAAGTGAAGGTGACGGCACAGGAGGCACCGGCCGCGAGCGACACGATGAAGGCCTCCGAGGGTGAAGACGCGGGTGACATGGACTTCAAGGCAGCTGCCAAGCGACCATTCAACGAGGCGACAGTGACGACCGACACGGCTGGCCCTTGTTCTGAGTCTGGGCTACAAGAGATGGCGAGCAAGAGGGGATGCCGAAGAGGTGGCCGTGGCGGGTCGTCGGTTGTACCCCGTGGCGGCTCGTCGGCTCTACCCCGAGACGACGAGCAGTGACTGTCTGGTGCTGCGGCCGCTCCCTTTCAGTCACATAGGTGAGCGCTATGCTCGAGGTTTGTAACTTGCTCAATAGTAGTGTCTCTTCAAGGTTCATTACGTGTCGCTACGTTAAACGTGCGGGGACTCGCAGCTAGGCGTAGGCAACAGCAGCTCTACCGACTATATACCGAGCATGAGTTAAATATCGTGGCCATTCAAGAGACCAAAGCAGAGAGTGAGGGTCAAACCGAAATTATATTGCGGTCGTTTCTGTCGCGCTATGAAGTCTGCGTGAGTCACGCTGTTGGCTTGTCGGGAGGTTGCTGCTTGTTCCTTAAGAAAGCTGTTGGTGCTGTCGTCCACACTGTTACAGCATGCCCTTTCGGGTGGTGTGTTATGTGTGATTTCACCGCTTGTAGCCTTGAGTGGCGCGTAATTTGTGATTATGCTCCCAATGAGCCCGATGAGCACAGAATGCTTTTTTTTTAAATATTTATGGGCTTTGTCAGTGCGATCGACTTATTATATTTCTAAGACACTAATTGTGTTTGCAAAAGGGACTGCCGCTCCAATGAAGGCCGCTACAGAGACGCCAGTGTTATGGCTTTAAATACCCTTATTGGGCACTGTGAGGTGTACAATATTTCGTGCTGCGTGCCTCGTGCAAAGGGTCGGATACACACCCACTCGTAAGGTACCAGTCACGCCAGGTTGGACTGAATATACATTTCCTCGGATCTGGTTCCCCTGTGTGGTCGTAACTCGGTCGATTACGTTTCCTTTAGCGATCACTGCCTCGTTAGTTTTCAATTAGGTGCCAGGAAAACGGGCTCCTTTTTCGTGAGAACAGTGGAAACTTAACGAGAAGCTAAATCGAGATGAGTCTTTTCGGAACCTAGTTCAGAAGAAATGGCAGGAAGCAGAGCTGAAGGGAGGGTGTGTCTTCGAGAAGTGGGAGACCTTCAAGCTGGAGGTAAAAATCAACGCAATTGAGAAGGCGTGTTCCTTGAAGTTCCAAGAAAAACAAAACAAAAACGAAGATCTGTTGCGTGATAACCTGAAGAAGCTATTACGGGAAGGATGCCGAACTCCAAGCCTTTTTATGGAGAACATTAATAACCTGAAAGCCCAACTCGGGATCATAGATCGGGAAAGACATAAGGGGGCCGCTATACGAGCCCGTTCCGAAAGATTCTTGGTTGGAGAAGCGCCCACAAAAAGGATGGTTGCCGCGGAAAAGAAATACTCGCGCGGCAATGAAATAGTGGAAATCGAACAGCATGGCGTTCTGTCTGACGAGAAAACTTTTATAGAAAAAGCTTTCGTCGAACACTACACGGAGCTTTTCAGTCGTCATGCCTCACAAAAAGCGGTGTTTGAAAGCGAGTTCTTGATTTTACTGATGATAATATAATGTAATTTAAAACGTTTTCCAGAAGAGCCGATAAGCCTGTTGGTGATAACAATTGCAAAAGATGATTTGAAACCTGGGAAATCGCCAGGGGCCCAGATGGGTTGGCTGCACTTTTCTATAAGACGTTTAAGCATGAGGTTGCAGTTATTTTGTCAGACATTTGTACTGAAGCGTATGACCAAAAATTCTTACCGCCATCGTTTCTGCGTACGCATACGGTATTGATTCTTAAGTGTGACGATCCCGTTAAACTTCGTAGTGTAAATCTTTTCGTCTTATAACGCTTAGTAACATAGACTACAAGATACTAATGCAAGTCCTCGTTAGACGATCGCAATTCGTCATCACGAATGTTGTGGGGCCCGCGGCAGATGTGCTGCATACAGGGTCGAAGTATCTGAACTAACCGTCCTGTCGCTCGCAGTATTTGGAGTGCTGCGACTCAGAAATAAAGAAGGTTCCGTTGTTACAGTTAGACTTAGAAAAAGCCTTCGACCGCGTGTCTTATGATGTCCTCTTTAGTGTTTTGGAACATATAGGGGTAGGGTGTGTAATTTTAGGAGGAGTGCGGATGGCGTACCGAAAATGTACAACGATCTTGATTGTCAAGAGTGTAAGCGAACGCATCCCAGTCAAATCTTCGGTAAGGCAGGGAGGCCCGCTATCACCACTCTTGGTTGCTTTTTATATAGAACCCTTCTGTTTCCGCATTATTCATGAGCAGAGCGTTCGCGGGTTTACTCTGAACGCGTGTGAAGTCCGAATACTGGCTTACGCGGATGATATCGTGATATTCTGCGCTGATACAGAGAGTCTTAAAAAGTAATAGAAATCACAGATTCATTGAACAGCCCGCTAACTGGCTGTTCACTGAATTGGTCAAAGTGTCTGGGTTTTTGGCATGGCGAGTGGCCATCCAAGCCGAGAGTGAACGAAAATATCGAATGGGAAACCGTACCGACCCGTTATCTAGGCGTCCCACTAGAGTGTTACCGTGATAAGGCCCATTTGTGGCGAGAAGAAATTGATGAGTTGCATGATAAAGCAACGCAGAGCGGTTGCCGTCATATGTCAATGTTCGCACGCGCCACTGTGTGTAACCTATTTTTTGTTGCAAACGTATGGTACCTACGTCAAGTATTGCACTGTTCTCGTATTTCCATTCAAAGGTTGCATCGTGTTCTCGCGGTTTTCGTTTGGGCCTCCTCTTGGGAACGTACCAACCGAGCGAACCTCTTTCGACGTGCCCGATCTGGTGGCCACTCCTTGGCTCATCTCTTTATTCGGCAAGTTGTTAACCGTTTTATCTTCCTGCGTGATCAAACAAGTCCCTTTTTGCGTACTATTTTTCAGGTTCATTTATGTAACGCTTTACCTGCTTTTATCGTTTCGTCCTGTGACGGGGGGTCTTGGCCACTAAGTGCCTATTTAAGAGAAGTAGTTGGTGCTTACAAATTTACTGCTGCTCGCTTTTTGTTAGAATATTTATGCAATGTGTCACAAAAACATGTAACGAAGGATTAATAGAAACGTCTTTTTTACCTCCCATTTGTCAAATGCTGTACAGTACTCTCCCTGGGTAGGATGTACTCTGTCGGGTTAAAAGAAATGCTGGTACCCGCTAATATGAAAACGTTTTTCTTTACATTACATGCTGGGACTCTGTCGGTTAAAACATGGTTACATGAGAAAGGTCTGCACGTTCCCTAGTTTGTGAATTGTTTTTGTGTAAGCAACCCGAAAACTATCTAGCATGCAGTGTTTTACTTGGACATTCTTCGGCGAACGTTGAAAAAAGATCTTCCTTGGAATAGGCATGAGATACGGTTTCTGCCAGTTGATGTCACAGTCTCTGTACCATATGTTTGTATTATGGTCGCAGGACTTCACAGCATCTGGAGGAGCCGCATGGCAGTCCGGCATGCAGATGTTGGCGCGCGACCTGTGTGCCTGTATTTTACAGAGAGCATCCTGAAAATTAGGGAAGTGTAATGCTTTTCAGGAGATGGCCCAGATTGGTTGCCACTCCTAGACAACCTGCCTACAATAAGATGTCTATAAGCACTCCACGCCCACCGAATTTTCACTGACATGTTTGTGAACAGCGTATCTGTATATTAATCCCACGTATACCTGGCAATAAATAAATAAAAAAAAACCCTAAAAGTAGCTCAGTTGAAAGATGTCCGCTTCACATACACCGGAACCGGGTTCGATTCCCAGTGTGTACCTTTTTCTTTCCCAAGCATTTTCTGATATTTACATTTCTTTTTCTACGATTATCCCTGAAAAACAATGTTGTGAACGAAACGTCGCTGAACTAAATGGTATGAAATTTCCTTTTCGGCACCTGCGAGCTCAATGTAATCACTTTTCAAAAAATCCAAGGAGTATATAAATCGGGTAGCGTCCGTTTTCCGAGGTGCCCGCAAATGTTCTACAGGTATTGCAGCCAGCCATTGATCCCTGCCCGTTGATCTTTCGGAAACTTGTGCAGACTTCTCCCGCACAATGGCAGTTCTTTAGGACGCAGGAGATCTGAAGGAGTTCTTCGCGCAACATCTTGGGGGTATTATTTTCGGAGCCGATAACGAAAATTCACCGCGGGCACTCTCTACTCATCTCCAACTTCTCAATGTACAAAAGAACTCATCTTGAAGTACAGAACAGCCAGCGGAACAAACATACCTGCAAAGGAATCGCACGGCAAACAGTTCTCGCCACGCAAATCGCTTGCTGCGCTAAAACAAAAGTGGAGGGGAAAGAAAAAAGCGAAAGCAAGGAAGACAGATCCTGGGGCTGCTAGGCAAACACCTAGAAGACCTACCAAACCTGCCGGAATGGCTTCCGCCGTGGGAAGACATGGCAGGCATCACCGAAAGAAAGCCTCTTAGGGACAAGAAAGGGGACGAAAAAAGGAACGAGCGGATCGCCAAAGCACACCGGAAGATGGTAAAGCACTGGACCGACCCGAGCGAGATCCTGGCAGTATACACAGACCACGCAAGAGATGGCACACCGACGCCCGCTGGGGCAGCGGCGTTTCTCGCCCCCGCTGCGGGGGTCACGGAATGCTGCCAACTACCCGCAAGAACCACGATCAAGGGAGGAGAGCTCGAAGCCATCCCCCTGGCTTTGAACCTCATCGCGGATCAACGGCAAGACCTACGCCCGAGGGAACTCAGGCTCTTCACAGACTTCAAGGAGGAAGTACGAGAGTGTAAAAAAGCCTCCAACGCAAGCAGGAAGGTCAAGGAAATTAAGAAAATGGCAGCCGAACTACGTCAACTTGGCACCACCATCAAGATAGGTTGGATCCCGGGCCATGCAGGGATCCCCGGCAATGCAAAAGTGCATCAACTCGCTCGCGCGGCGCTCGTTACTTCCTGTGAGCGAGGGGGAGCACCCGCATCCTTACAACCACACGACCACGGATACGCCGCACCCGGTAATGAGAAGACGTTATGTGATGACGAAGAATATGATCCTGGCGAGGAGAGGATCCTAATCAAGGAGAGGTACAGGACAAGATTGTGGGAACGTCTGCCCCAGACGCCCCACCTTCTACCAAGAAGGATCGAAAGAAGGGACAAGGTCCTCCTCACGCGCATCATGGCAGGCGCCACCCGCTCTCCGGCACGCATGGCCGCATGGAGCAAAGGAAGACGCTCCAGCACGTGCAAAAAATGCACGAACAGCATAAAAAGAGGAATGACTCATCTCTTATGGGAATGCCCCTACTATCAGCAAATCCGGACCAAGTTCAAACCCATATATGCCCAGAACCTGGATGACTGGGTTCACCCAAAGAAGTCATCAGACAAAGAAAACGGCCAGCTTAGTCTCCTAAACTTCGTGCTAGAAGCGAAGCTGGACGTATATGTGTAGATTCTCTCCTCCTTCATCCCCTTTCCTAATGCCACATGCCCAGACGAAGATGTCACTCGGCATATTCCCCTCACCTTCACCTTGTATTTGTGGCAATAAAAACGCCTTTTTGAATCTGAATCCCACGGTCGGGTGTAGCCACGTGACTACCGCCACTCACTCTCTCCTCTCCACTTCTCCAACCTCCGTGTGCGGGTTTCAGTTTTGATTACGAGCAGTTGCGTTTTTTTTTTTTTGGCTTCAATAAAAATGTACGCGACTATGGAGCAAAATAGCAATTGGGTAGTATTCCGAAACCATAATAAATCACCTGGCAAGAAATAAAAAAAAAAAAAACATCTTTGGGGGGTATCTTAGCGTTTCCGAATCGTGGGAAATTTCCCATATTGTGGGAAAATGCAGGACAGCTAGGGAAAAGGGGAAACAAGAATTTAAACACTTGTAAAACGTGGGAAATGTTTTTTAATACGAAACTAAACCAAAATTTCGTAATTTTATTATATACATTGAACAAGAGAAAGGAAGTGGCACTAGCCAACGAAGCAGTTTGCTGTTTTAAAGAGCCAGCCTAATTCATCACGACTTACATCATGTGCGTGCTGCAACCCTGCCGGTGCAGTACTGCCGGTTCGCGCGCTTTTCTCACCGCTAGCTACGGACACTAATCCTCTGTCAGTGTGATAAATCATGAATTGCACAGTGGGTGGGGTCCCTTTCACATCACGAAAACGAACAGGCGATTTTAGTTTAGTTTAGTTAATTGCCCGCCTGCCTTTATTCAGTTCCCCTGGTTCATTCAACCAATGTATAGTGCGGAAAAGAAGGAGAGGGGAGACCAGTTTGCCGAATGCCAACTACATTTCGTAATTTATGCAATGCAAACTTCTGCATAACAAAAACATAGGGGAGGTGTTGGTGCATTTAAATATACTTGGCGTCATGCGTATCTTAAAAACGACTTCTGTCACTAAAACGGTGTTGTGGAAAAAAAAAGGGAATTTTCGCCGCTTGGTGAGGGAAAAACAGAAGTGGCAGTGCGGCAACACTGGGTTATCCGTGTCCCCTTAAGGGTAGGGTTATGCTACCCTACATATTTTTCACTGTTTATAAAGAAGCACCTAAGGTCATTATTAAACTAAAAGAAAATTGCATAATTAGATCCAAATGTATGCTGGATTAGATCGTTACAGTATTTCCATAAATAATTGGTCGAAAACCAAACAGGATAGCTTTCGCATTGACGATCCGCCCTACGTAGCGCTGGTAGAAAATGCGTGGATAAAGTACTTACACAAGCCATAAGTACACCGAAGTAAAGTGCTGCAGTTAACGGCTTCTTTTGTTTCTTGTGATTGTCAGAACCCACCATCATCAATATTTCAGGGCGCACCGTGTCGGGAACTGCGACAGGTTGCAAATTATGTATTTTATTATGTTTTTTTTGGAAAATGCGAACGATTAAATGACGAACAGGAACAACTAACTGATGTGCAAATTGAATAGGCCACATGCACTTTACCTTCTATATTCCTCTCCTTGATGAGTTGAGCGGGCTGAAGTGGCTTAACTGCAAAGTCTAAGAAGTGTTTATCCTTATAGGATTAGAATATCAGACACTATTTGAAATATATTTTTGGTAAATGTATTCGTGTAAATGAAACTGATATACATATGGTGGAAAAGTAAGAGGCTTTTAATATTGGGCTTTGTTTTTTCTCCATACTTACAATTCTTAATACATAAAACCAAATCACACATAACAACTAACAGAAGAATGACGGAATGATTTACTCACAATCACTTCGTGTATTTGAAAAGTGCTCTTCATCTTCAAAAATTTCGTGTGGAATGCGTCCGGCACTAGATCTCCCACTAATACCAACTGGTCTTATTCGTAGTGAGTCACGGATAATTCCACGCTGTGAATATGAGAGAGACAATAAGTCATTTAGTTAATGAAACTAGTCAAGGCATAACATTAGTGAGCAGTTTTTTACACTGAACATTTGGTGTTTTTCGAACTTTTAATTAAGTAATCCAGATAAACTCGAATCCCTAAAAAAGACCCAACATGTTTTGGCGGAAATAAATATTGGTGATTCTTTTTGCTATACTGCATACTACATACGCCATACACCTATGGGTCATGTAGCATAAGAAAATAATTTTCGCGACATTACTTAGAGTGACATAGTGACATTATGTTTATCAGCGAGTTGTCTTTTATCAGAACATTTCATTTTCGAAGAATGGGCGTGACTGACTTGTTTGAATGACTAAAATAATGGTTACTGGGCAGGCGAGCTGGTGAAGTGTCGTAGTGAAGAAACCTTGAGACTATAGGGACGAAAATGGGACAAGACAACACTTTCTCAAAACTCAGCTGCAATATTTATGTTTCCGTGTTAGAGTTGGTTGAGTAGCTGTAATCTATATAAAACAAACTCGTTAAGAAATCTTCAGTTGAGATTTGAGACTGCGTTGTCCTATTCATTATCCCTTGTCTCAAGTTTTTTTTGTTTTGTGAATATTTAATGCATTGTTTAATCTTTTGACCAATATTATCAAGCTACAATATTCGTCCGGGGTGTTTGAGTTTTTCGAATCGAGAGGGTACATTACCTATGAAAGAAGTCTGACACCCCCGTGGTACATCGTTTGCATTGCCTCGAAGTGCGAAGCTAAATGTTTTCTTGCGCGCGAACGCACCACTAAATAATTTGCGCTGTCGGCCCTTTTGATCACGTTCCTTGTTCTTAAGCGGTCCCGTATATCGTAGAAAATTTTAAAATTTTAGCAATGACATTTATCGAACTTGAACTACGCCCCATCTTTTGAGATATCAAATGAAAAGCCTGAAATAATTGTAGCAAGCACATAGCCCTTTCAATGCCTATTGCCTGCTCTCGGCATGACAACTGAAAACTGCTGAACTAGCTGCGCTGCGAATGACCAAACATTAGTGGCGGCTAGGGCTATCGGGCATATTTTTGTCGTGAGATTATTTTCACTAAAAATCTGAAACATTGAACAACCAGACAATTCTGCAGGTAATATAATTTTTATTTCTTTATTTTCTTAGAATATTTTATTTTTGATTGTTTATGGCGCTCCACCACCGGAGGTGTGGTCGAAGCGGCGTCTACACAAAAGAATACAATCCGCGACTGTCATTCTTGGATACAAACAGCCAGCCCATTTGCGGCCGCCCCTATACAAATCACAAATAAAAAAAAAATAACGCTTGAGATTAAGGAGTTCAGAACTTCTTATTTTCCGTCATCAAAACGAAACCTCAACATTTCAACTAGTTATGAAAAGCTGTGGTGCCCTCCACGCAGCCACGGCACCTATTACTGTTACTGTTTGTGGTCTAGCACTAACGACTGTCTGCACTCGGGTCTCAAAGAGAAGATGCTCCCACGGATCAACCCGTGACCACCGAGCGAAAAGCAAGAAAATGGAAGATTGTCGCATGTCTGCCGATGTTGAATCGCAAGATTTGGCTTGACGCTGAAATAATCTGCTATATTTTCTCTTAAGCTTCTACCGTTTTAATAGTTTTTACGACACCTTCCCCGGACAGAGTCTGGTTACCATATAAATAGAAAACTGTACTGAATTGTGGCTGGTCATGAATGGTTGTCTTATAAGAACGAAACAAACAAGAGGAGAATCACGCCCGTGGTCTCGTCATAATTTTTGTTTTTGGTCAGAGAAATATAGGAAGAATTTAATTTTGTCTAGTATATGTCATCGACTCGGTTTAAAACTTTGAATTTGTGTGTTTTTGTCTTTTTTCTTGTTTCAACATTACACTGTTCACGATAATTTAAATGCGAGTACGATATGTAGGAGTGTTTTAAAGGTGTTTAGGACAACGTAAACATTAATTTGAGAGTATAAAAGCCAATTGAACAAATTAAATGTTAACAAGCACATCCATAAATAATTTTTAAACCAAGTACGTGTGCTTAACGAGCCTTTGCTGCAATGCAAGAATGGCTTCACTTTTCCAAACCTATGCTTTGGTTTATCGCCATTTGCAATTAACGCGCATTTTTCGCGTGGATAGATAAAAATGTGTTCCATATACTTTCAACAAGTCCCCCGCTTATTGCAGCACTTCGTTGTTTTTTTTTTCTCTAGATACAACTCATATCGTGGTATTTATCTAAACAATAAACAAATATGAAAAATACAATTAATAACGCAATTAAGCACAAAGGACCTCTTGTTCCCCTGGAAGGGGGGATCAAGGCACAAACGCAAATCTTCAAACACAGCTAGGTGACTAGCTGTGACAGCTAGGTGAAAAATCCGCCTGGTCTCGGTATCAAACCAGGGAACCCTCCAATTCGATTGGAGGGCTTTACCAACTGTGTTAACTAGGAGTTAGACGTCAATTGAGCAAACTAGGGTGCCTTCATGTGCGCTTTGCTTAGGGTGGAGACATCTGGCCATTTTGTCTCACACTTTTATTTTTATTTTTTGTTAAGAAGCGCGTGAAAGAACGTGTTTCTGCAGGCGCTCGTGGCGCTGACTGTGCTACGGCGACATTTTGTTTTCGTCGATTTCTTTTTATTTTCCCCGTGAGCGCGTGCTGTCGGCATCGGGTACTACAAAGGGTGGCATCACCCTAAACAGAAGGACATTGAGGTACCCTAGAGCAAACGAGTTTTAACCGCTGCCACAAGTCTAACACCAGCAAGGTTGAACAGCTTGCATTTTTTAAGGTTAGGATTTATAGTGCACTTAAATTCAAAGGTGCAAGCGAGTTGGAGAAGGAGGACGAAAATAATACTGGAGAAGGGGAACAAGGGGGGCAGAAAACAAACACAAATCTCCGAACACAGCTGGGTGGCTGGCGAGCGACCGAAAAAATCATACTGGTCTTGGTGTTGAACCAGGGACCTCTCCATTTCCAGTGGAGCGCTGGAACAGGAGAGGTCCCAGGTCCGATACCAGGACCAGGCGCATTCTTTTGGATGCGCACCAGTTACCTAGATTGTGTTTGTAGATTTGTGTTGTCCTTTGCCCCCTTGTTCCCATTTTCGAGGTATTATTTTTGTTATAAAAATATATTGTCACTGCAATTTTTCAAACTGGAACTGTTGTTTAAGTGAATTCTATGCAGTGGCGAGCCGCCTATGCACAGCATTAATATTCGCAACAGGGAAACGTTAATTTCAGGTTTGTAACTTTAATGCAGCGTACGTAACCGTGCTGGCTGCGCATTGCATTTCTTTATCAATTTTTGCCTCTATAAACACTTTCGAAAGCAATTAATCTTGCTTGATATTTGCAATGAACGTTTCTTCAATTTTATTGCCTTGTGCTATAGAATCTCCGCATAGATGCATATTTGAGCCAACGAGGTAGAGGGGCTTAGAGTGATGAACCGGAATTTCGAAAGTGGCGTCCCCCGTTGCCGCCATCTTTTATGCAAAAGTGACTGCTCGTCACGTGGCCTCACAAGAGCCGTGACCTCATCGGTAAGATGGCAGCGGCCTCGACTGGTGGATGCGAGTTTGTTCGGTGCGCGATACCTATGACGATCGTGAGGTTCCGCTGCTTTCCGACGAGTTCGGGCTTCTTCGTGCTCTCTGACGCAGGTAGCATGTGAAGATATGAAGGAATAACACTTTATACTATTTTTGCGCAATATCGCTCTGGATCTTCTGCGTATTAAAAACTGTGCGACAGCATCAGCAGCATCGCCGTTCCCGTGCTCGGATTCAAGGATGCATTCGAGAATCTATATAATTTTAATGCTTTCAGCATGAAATTTTTGCATTCTCTTAGTTTTCTTTGAACGTTGGTATGGCTGAGACTCGATGCGAAATGTATGCGTTGGACGTAGAGCCTAGGGGAAGTTGTTTTAGCCCCAGGTAGCCGCATAATCACTGCAAATTTTAGCGAGGAAGCTCCGGCGATCTTTAACCTTTTGTGCTAATCGACAATTCTGCAAATTGGCAGTCCTAAAGATTTTGATATGACGTGCTTTCACTGCACTAGCTTGCGTTTGATCGCAGTACTTTTTTTTAAGTGAAATGCTTGCGTCACACGAACAGTTACAAAGTATTCGAACCTGCCAGTCGAAAAACAAAGACACTATTAACGTCCATAAAAGAGTTCATTTATCTCTTGGAACTCAAAACACAGTTAGCAAGTCTTGACAATTTTGATTGATCAGTGCAAAAATGTTGCATCCGATGTCCTTTAGAAATTAGTATTAGTAGGCCCTTTACCTTGCCGATCGTTACCAATAGTTCACATTAACCTCCAGGTGTATATTAGACTCCTCTCAGATGGTTGTCTAATCCATCATTCTAACATCTAGAATCTTCTTAAAAAATGCAGCCCCATCTTTTAGATGTCCAGAGATAGCACCACACATATTAATTTGTTAAATCTAATGCAACCCGGAAATAGAAGACTAACAGCACATTTTTATCTTTCGTAGGATTTATTGCAGCTGTAATTTTTTTTATCGAGAGTGCATTGTATTATTCGGTCAATTATTTACTTGCTCTAACTACCTAAAAAATACGACTCGTTTCTGTGCTCATCCCTTGGCCGAAGAGCAGTCTTATTGCAAAATGTTGACTAGATTCCTTTGAGTCTCTTCAATAGATTTTTTTTTCAAAACTGTGGGCCGCCTATACTTAGTTTCACCGTAACTTGGTAAAGTACAACCGCCAGAGCCCTCTCGAGCCAATCAGAGAGACGGAGTGAAGGTATGCGACACATCTCTGCAGAAGGAGAGCACACTGATGATTTGTTATCACATGGCGCTCTCCAACGTGCATATTGGCTCACCTTCGCCGTTCGGCAAATTGTGATAAAGTGAATTACAGTAGCTACTACGCTAAATACCGAAGGCCTTCATACTTCGGGCATTTGTTCGACAAGGATGTTATGTCAGCGATCAGTGAATTCGGCTCAGAGCCTATTGGACTCGAATGCTGTATTAGCGTTCGACGTGAAGTGGGACCCATTCATATGCTTTACGCTGAAAAAAAAGATGGTGACAGTGAATAATGTTTGATAGGGTTTTGCAAAGGGCCTATTGTGGTATAGGTCAATGAAATGTGCTGCTATATGACACTCCATCAACATATGCTATTAAACGACATGCTCAGAGGTGGGTTCGTCTTTGCAATTATCAAGTTAGAACAATAATTATTTCTTACGTGTGTAATATTTATTTTCAGTAGCTGGGCCCGTTTTGTGCCCATCAATCCCAGTGTGCTATGATGGTAATATAATGTGTGTATAGTTTGAAATATCCTCTCTGAAATGCCTAAAGGGGTCCTTTAAGGGAATAAGTGTCTTAATAACATTTTTACATCAATGGAGTTTGTTTTGAGATGCACCCCATGTTCAGGAGACGTGGAAAAGGTGCAGCTCCATGCAACACGTCGGCCAGTCTTATTTGTGCCATTTATTAATAGTGTGTGTGTGTGGGGGGGGGGGGGGGGGGTCAGAGGTTCGAGTGTCCTCAAAAGCTCAACCACGTGCATTTAACACAATTCTTGGTGTGTAGACTCTCAAGGCGAAAAGGCTGAGCGTAGGAATATTATGCATACTTGGTTAGTATATCAAATATGTTTATTTCCACTTTATTACATAATTATTGATTCTTATCAAAACGGTTTCTTAAGGAGTTCATTCTGCGACAGTCTTGTGTCAGACGTTCAGCCGTAATACCTGTGATCCTTGTTGCCGGTTGACACTCCTGGCACGTCGGTATTCAGACTGGTCAAGTGGTGACTTTCAATCACTGATGCCATCTTGTGATCATACGTCATGTCCCGCCGCTGACATCTGATGTACTGAATTTGCAGGGCCGGCTTCTAATTCGCAAATTTTCCTGGCAGTTTCTGCGTCAATGTATCAATGTCGGGCATGTATTGCTTAAGCGGCTGCGCCTTTTGCTGTACCGTTGACTGGATGGTTTGCAACAATGATTGTTTGCTACCCAAGCCACTTCACTTCCATTCCACAATGGCGATTTCTTCTGCACGCCGCGACCACTGCAACTTGTGTAAGTCTCGTGTGGCTAAGTGAAGTCGGGTGATGCTTGGTGCTAACTTTATGAGAACGACCAACCATTATATTTATTCAAGCGACTCAGCTGCATTCTTCCTCAAAATTAGAATTTATGTGCTTCGTGGAGTGGACACAGATAATTAATGTCGACAAATTAATAATGCCCTTGGACGTCGACCGACACCAAATAAACTCTGCATTGCCGCTTACCTGCTTTTTCGTGCTTAGTGTAGGAGCATGGGTCATGCTTACCTCCCATCGAGGTGATAGGAATAGGGAGCTTCGGGGTAGTGTCGGCACCAGAAACAGAGGCTGACGAAGATACTCCTCAATGTGCCAAGGTCGCTCCTCGATACGTAATCAAGGGTCGTTCGGCAGGAACCCTGGCAGGCCCATTAATTGTCATGGGCACCCCTTGTAAGCATGGTTGGCCTCATGTAGTGGTAGGAGCGTGGTCGTCGGTCGGCCGTTGGCAACACCTCCCTCTTCCTCGGTGTAATTTGTTCAGTGTGGACCTACACTGACTCTTCCCGAAGTCGGGAACACTACGGCGTTGGGGTGTCCCGTTGAACTGGAATACTATACTAGCCAGGTGGTGGGCGTCCTTCTGCCATTGCAGCGTAAGTCACTTTCAGTTCGTCACATGCCGCTTCGCTCGCAGAAGTCTCCGGTTTAAGTGCCTGTTGAAACTCCTTCCCGGACAATCCCGGCAATCCCAATAAAAGCCGGGCGACTGGTAACAGGCAGTAGCTTCCTGATCTCCTCCCGGAAAACATTGTATATGACGTCGCGAATTCCTGGGAGGCTGGCCTCGAAGTTGCAGCTGGACAACTCTAGTGTCGAGACGCTGGAGAGTTGTGTGATGAACCCTTCGACTGTTGTTGGAGGGTTTCGGACAAGGCTGCCCAAGATGCTGTCCTCACATGAAAACATGATGATTATCAGCTTCTTGTCCTCTTTAGCATGAGGGTCGGCGCGGGCGCTTTATCAGGATCCAAACATCCTCCACGAAGGAGGTGAGCCTCCTGTTGGGGCCGTGTCCTCGACCGAATTAGGCATTCGGTCCTTCCTCATCAATTCTGGTTGACGAACGTGCACAGCTCGATCTTACAAACTTCCCACGACGCTGAGAAGGATTCGTGGTTCTCACACCAGTGCCTGGCAGTTTCTTCCACGACAAGTATACGTTCTGCAGGTGTTGGTCTTCTGTCCGCCCATCGTGGTGGGCGACACGATCATAATGTTCAATCCCGTCCGCGACGTCTACATACACCTTGCCGTGAAAGAGCGTCGGAGTGCGGGGTGCGGCGGGCATGCAAGCAATCGTGGAGCCGACGCAGTTTGCAGCTACGGGTTCTTCATCGTTGGCTTAGTCTACTTCGGTTTTTCTGGCAGGAGACCAAAACCGGGGGTTCTTCCTGGTAGCAGCAACTGACTCGAATTTCAGATTCTTCATGGTGTACTTGCAGGGTTCGCTCTTGTAGGACTCGCTCGTCTTGCGGGTTTTCTGCCGGGCTCGAGATTGAACTTGGTTCACGGCTCGCCGGGGGTGTAAGACGCGAGACAGCCCGCCACCCTTGTCTTGTTGTCAGGCAACTCGGCTGACGGGCCGCCAGGGTGCACACAAAGTGAAGGGCTAAAGATAAAATACCCAGCACCTCCACCAGAGCATACGATGAAAGCCGAGCATGGCCTGGAACTTTCCAGAATAGTAAAGATTAATTAAAGGATTTGACCAAGCATTCGTGACAATATAACAAAACTGACGCAAGGGGATCTACCTTGACCAGTAAAGAAACTGCATTGCTTTAGCTGGATACTGTCCGACTACCTCAACTCCTTCGGCGTTTTGATCACTGCCGTGGTGGAACTGAACTTAAATGGATTTTTGGACCATTTTCTGGTAATGAGCTGCCGCAGGCTGTCGCCGCGAAGAGGCGTAAAATGGTTAGGGATGCCGCGAACTTTTTTCGAATCGAAGTTTCGATGATCGAATCAAGCGGTTCGAAAGGTTCGAAAGATTTCGATTTTTCGAATTGTCTATATCGTAAAATTCGACGGAGGTCGAATTTTCGAACTTGTTAAGCTAAGAAGTTCGACGCTTTTCGAACCGTCGAACTTATTACGCTAAAAAATTCGATCATTTTCGAACTTTCGAATTTATTGCGCTGCAAGGTTCGATGCTTGTCGAACTTTCGAACTTGACTGACCAAAAAATTCGATGAATTTCGAACTTTCGAATTTATTTATCAAGAGAATTCGAAAAGTTTCGAACTTTCGAACTCTGAAAAGTCAGAAGTTCGACGAACTTCGAACTTTTAGGGTAAAAGTTCGACGTTCGTCGAACTTCGAAAGACCGGCGGACGGTTTCATTTGATTTCAAGTAGTGGGGTACATTCGTAATTTTTTTTTCTCGAACTTTTACACGCGGTGCTGCGTTCCTTACGAAAGACAATGTCGTTTATTTCAATGTTCTGGCATGCTTAGGTTTAAAGAAATAAATCCCCGAAGGGGCGAGGAAGGACGACGGGTTTTTGACGATTATCGTTTGTGCCAGATTTGAAGCACGCTGCAGCCGGAGCTATTCATGGCAGATAAGTTATACTTTTTTAAGAATGATCTATGTATAGCCTAGGTAAGTGCCGTTTTAAGATGTGATTATTGTTATTCAACGTGAGTTTCGAAGAAATGTCCAAACATGTATCTGCATGCAACTATGACCTAAACTTGATATTTATTTTCGTCTAAGTTGTTTGAGGTATCGCATTTAAATTAACACCACAGACAGTACATATCATTGCCATCTGCAGAATACAAAATAATATATTTATTGTTTTTTCACGTTAAGGAATAAATTAACTCATGGGAGAAGATTTCTAGTAGTGTTCAAGTTCAGCACGTCATTAAAAGAAAACTTTTTTTTTTTTTCGCTTCACGTTCCTGGGACGTGTTTCTTTTAGCCTGTACACACTTTGGTAAAAGAAACTTGTTTCGAAGTTCTGAACCTCTGAATATGCAAGAATAGAACACTTCCGACGAATTCTTGATAGTTTTTTTTTTCTCCTGCTTTTTATTCTCGCATTTATTCTTTTTTTTTTTTCTTTTGTTACTATCGGCACAGGTGTTTAGGTCGAAAAGACAGCTTTGAACTTCCGAACCACTAAGCATGTGACGAGCAGTGCCTTCTGACAACGAGTTTCTAACAATGACCATCTACGCAACCTTTTATGCAGTGAAGAGCGACATTAGCTATACATATGCATAAATAATTTCAGATTAAAATAAGCTCGACCACGCCCTCTTTCCCCGTATTGTTTTCTTTAACAGTCCGAAATACCTGCAAGGCAGAGAAGGAGGCTGAAGCCCCCCCCCCCCCCCCCCCCCCGCTACCCTCTTTCCCCCCGTTTTTCCTCTTCCGACGCCACTTGTATGGTAGAACGCTCCTCGACCTCGAGTTGTGTCGGCTTTTGTGCTTTTTGCGAGGCGATTCCTCCGTCCCAGAAAATAAACCTCCAGGACAATTATAAACTTCACCGGATCGGATTACTACCAGCGTGCAAGGGGTGGCGAGCTAGTTTGCCAGGTCGCTTCACGGTTTTTCTGAGCCTCAACCTCCTGCTCGCCCCTGGCCGTTTCGAACTGGAAGAGTCTCGTAAAACAGTGTGTTCGTGCAATCACTACTGCTTGATGCAGATTAAAGACCCCCCCCCCCCCCCCACGGGGCTGGCGGTCACAATTCTGCACTGGCAAATATTCTAGCACATCCGGGACACTCGTCGTCTCATTTAATTGCCTGACCAACTTCGCAGAATCTAGATATCACACCCTAACTTTTCTAAACTTGATTTTGTGAAAACCAGTGAGTCGTGAAAACGTTATTTGAAACTGAAACTGTGGAAAAACTTGAAAATCGGACTTCGAACTTTGAAAACTTGGATTAGAAAGTAATTCAAAATCTTCGAATTTTTTTTTTTTTGAATTTAGCGTTAAAAGAGAATCGAAATTTTCGAACTTTTCGAACTTTATGGAAAAAGAAATTCGAAATCTTCGAATTGTTCGAACTTCATGTCTCTAAAAATTCGAAGCGTTCGAAGTTTTCGAATCTTTTTTACAAAGAATTTCGAAATCTTCGAATTTATCGAACCTGAAGTAAAAAAATATTCGAAATATTCGAATTCGAAATTTTAGAAACCGTGAAAGCTTCGAACTTTTCGAATTCGAAACTCCGCTGTGGACAAAAGTTGCGAATTTTTCGA
Organism: Ixodes scapularis; assembly: GCF_016920785.2. NCBI lineage: Eukaryota > Metazoa > Arthropoda > Arachnida > Ixodida > Ixodidae > Ixodes > Ixodes scapularis. Next base: position 138,369,690 of record NW_024609879.1, on the reverse strand, counting down.
AATCGAACCTCGGTCGGTACGAAAATATCGAAATTTTTCGAAATCGAACCTCAGTTCGCTTCGCAAATATCGAAACCTTTCGAAATCGAACCTAGGGTGGTTCGCGACATCCCTAAAAATGGTAGGCTGGGTAGGTAACACTCGCCCAAGTGATACACACGCGATAAAATATCCATGCAACTTGCAGCTTGCGTATGGAGTGTTGGTTAAACATATGTGTCGACGAAACGTGCGGCAGACCAGCGGATTTAATACCAACTGTAACACCTGTGCTCCGTGAAAGTGCATGTCTACGCCAGAACTATTTAGGAAGCAGCACAGCATCATTTAGCACGGCACGGGAACTACCAGTTTTTCGGTGCGCCGCACAACCAAAGTTAGCCTTTGGTCGTTTGAACGAAGCGGCACCCCAATCACAGACTGCCAAGCACGACTCACGCAATTCTTATAGCTACACTGCGTATTTAAACAGATTACACACGATTCACTTCAGATTTCAAAGGTTCCGATGGTCAACGAGAGCACAAAAAACGTCGCGTTGAAATTTATCCTTGGGACATCCTAATCACTCCGAGTTCCAACCAACGCAGGCCGATTGTCTCTTTCGTGGCAATATCAGCAATATCCCCGTCGATCACCAGCAAAATACATACCGTTCCTTCGTATTTTTCAGGTTATACCTACGTGAGAGACCTGGCTGAACTCTGAAGTCGCTTTCGACCAGCTTCATTGGACGGCTGAAATCAACTCGCTCAGACCAGCGACAACGAACAACGCAACCGACAAGCTTCGGCTGAGGCTCCGGCACAGCTATAGGGCCAGCCGCTGCCTGGGCGCTGCCATCTTTCCTGTGACGTCACGTATTTCGTCTGGTCACGTGACGAGTAGACATTTTTACGTACGATGGGAGCGGCGTGTAGTGGGTCACTTTCGAATGCAAGCCCCTCTACCTCGTTGATTTCAGCAGATTAGCATATTTTCATGAACTCTATTAAAGGTTTTATGTTTTTGCTGTTAAACCAAGCCCATAAGACACCCCAAGACTTGAGTTGGACGTACAGCGCGCTGACATTGAACCGACGGTACCAACTTTCACGAGCGGCTTGATAGCCGAGTGGTACAACTATTAAAATAGCTAAGGTACGTGTTACTGACTAAAAACAAATAGTCGGGGTTTTCTTGGCCTATACTGCAAAACCTTGCTGTTTTCTTTTTGTCTTCTGATTGCAATACGTACTTTAGTTGTTTAATAAGGTATATCGCACCGTTATCAAGCCCCTCGTAAACGTTCTGACTGTCGGTGCGGCGTCAGTGCCCTGTACCTGGAACAGCTGTTTTAGGGTGTGTTATTTGAGACAAAAGTGTGCAAGATTACACCTTTTTTTTAGAGTGTATGGCGAATGCACAACGTGGAGCAAGCAACACTAACACAAACAAACGAAGCATGGGTTCGCTCCTATGCACAATACTAAGCTCTGTAATACTGGCACACTGCTTACTTAAAAAGAAGCAAGCGACACATCATAAACGCTTCGAAGATACCACACATATTACAAGAAGATAGTAAATCTTAACCTCTATAAATATTCACAAAGAGCAGCGAAAACGTTTTCTCTAGATAAATATTAAAACAAGTTTGTCAAACTAAAAATAAAATAAAAAAATGAAAGATGTTTACAATTATGTGCAATGCCGAATTAGAGCGCAGCTCTTGTCCTCCCCCGCCGTTACCTCCCCTCCTCCTCTCCTGCTCCCCACCCATTCAGCGGGAAAATTTCCCCTCTACCTTTAGCGGAAAAATTGTCCCACTAAATTTAGCGCAATTATATCTCCGCTAAATTTAGCGAAACAATTTCCCCGCTAAATTAAAAAAAAAAAAAAAAAACTTCCCTTTTATTTAGCGAAAATCTTTTCCGCCAAATTTACCGGGAAATTTTACCCTCGTGATGTCACATGTGCCGCACCTGTGACGTCATTATGAGAAACGTTCCATAATGCAATGCTCGGTTACGCCGAAGCCGACGCCGTTCAGCCCGGTAACGGGCGCCTATAGAGCTGCCCTCTAAAACCGAAAACGCCATATTTTAGTCTTATTCTTATCGTTTGCAAAGATGGAATATTAGATTTGTTTTCCTATGCACAGCATGTAACCTAATGCTTGAAAGGCACTTTAGTCGGCCCGCAAAAATCGGTCTCTCAACGTTTACAGCAAGAAAAAAAAAATAAAAAAAACAGCTTACATCGGTAAAGAAAAAAATAATACTGTTCTAGGCAATTTGCGACGCCATTTTGCGGACGATGCACGCGTAGAGAGAAATTCTGCCGACAGATGGCGTACGCCACGTGAAAGAAACGCCAATTAGTTAGATTTTTTTTTTTTTTTTGCGAGATCCTTTGCTATAAATTTGTATCGACCGGCGCTCCGTCGACGCTGCGCACGTCATCTGCTGGCAGGGCAGTACTTATATTTATGCCCGCATCGCCTGCGATGTGGCGACGTAAATGAACCCGAACAGGTGTTTTTTTTTTCTCTTTCTTTTTTCGCAAAGTAAGTTTATTTATATTTTTTTTTACTGTAAACTTTCACCATGTGCTTGCACCTATGAAGTAAATGGCAGCGCAATATGTTGAGAAACCCATTTTTGCAGGTCGTGTGAAGTGCCTTTAAAACCGTTAGTTTATAGGCTGTATATGTACCGAGATACACCTGTTGTCTTACTTTGATTCACTATTTTATGAAACTAAGTAGCATTTTCGTAAAGAAGCTTCTGAATTTTTGCCGTTTTCACCATCTTAGAGGATGATAGCGCTCAGTTCAATAACATAGTGCTACGTTTAACGAATACACTTAAAAAATATCCGAAGGAATTATTACGTCCTTACCACGCGTAGTCCATTATCCCTTTCAAGAGAAACGGCCGCCCTTTGATCCATATCATGATATACCATTTTGTTAAGCTCCATTCCATTCATCTGAAACGGGGAAGGAAATGCAATTGAACCCTACGTCCTACTTATTTTGACTTGATGCCTGAAGATAAAAAGAAACACAAAAAGACACTCACATATTGTTTCACTGGGGTTCCCCCTTCTTCGTACTGCAACAAAAACGACTTCGAAAAAACATCGGCTGGTTGCAGAGATAGAGTGGTGTCTTCATCGATAAAGAGTGTTAGCTGATCCCCGTCACTTCGAGCCTCTATTACATGTGGATACACTAGCCTCCGTCTCCCAAAACCTAAGAGCGAAAAAAAAAAAAAGCATAAATTGAACAATAAGCTCTTTGAAGACCACATAAAGCGGCATTGCCATTCGCCATCTCATGGGCCCGAACCGTGCGATTGGATTCCAGTCTTCGCTAAAGGCTGGCACAGCACTCGATATTGATACGAGGTGAGCTTGGTTCACGTCGAACATTGCTGCAGCTTTTGTGTCCAATATATGGCCAGTGTATGTGCCAAAGCATTGGTGTATTCGGATAATTGGCACAGTCGCAACTAGATGGCGCAAACGTCTCAAAAGGCCCTATTATTTGTTTTACCGCAAACTGACCGCTTATAAAAATGACATAAAGTTCCTCTCGCATTCTCTAGGCGAGGAGTTATTTCAGCTATTTGTTTAGTTCTTGATCTTTTTACGCATGGTTTAATCTTATGCGGCACCGCTCAGCGCGATACAGACAAACATGGACAATCGAATTCTAAGTGCTTGTGAATTTAAAAACAAAATGGGGTACTTAAAAAAAAAAAAAAGAAAACATAAACGCGTGGCTCGACGACTTACGACCAAATTTCCCAACATATTATTTATTAAGCCTCAAGTTCGTTCACTTTACGAGTTCACCGTACCTTAGCTGAAACTATTCGGACGCTACACTAGGGAGGTTTAGCAGATCGTTCAGATTACTCCGATTCCGATACCAGATACTGCGCCGACTCCTTTTTGTATGCACCGAATTGCTGTCGCGTACCGTTATTGAAGGTATCGGGACGACCTACTAAAACTCCCTGTCGTCTGCTCATATGCAACCACTAAAAACATTCACATTATGTATGGCGGTCACCCCTCGAGATGCAGTATATTGTTGGGTCACTGACATATTGGTAATAATGACAATTCAAGTTGCAGCGAAGGAGATCAAGATACAGTGAACCTTCTAAACCAATTGTATCCCAACCCATGGCCCAATGATTAGGCCTAGTAGTTCAACAGACAAGAGTACCTAGTGTGTAGATTTACGGCCGTGGTTAAAACCCGAGATTTCACTCTTGACGTTTTTAAAGCTTTTTCGTACACTATCTCTAAACATTATTCAATAGCAAAATACGTTAGTCATACAAATCAGTCTTGGGTAACAAAGGGCTACTGTAACTTCTGTACTCTTTTATGACGTTTAACTGTAACAAGTTACTTTTTCAAGAACAGTAAATTGTAACAATAGTACTATTACTTTTTCTGAAGTAACCACGAAAGTAATGACGTTACTTTAATTGGTAATTCCCAGTTTTTTTATTTTTCTTATTTATAAGGTATCATTGAAAGCGTACAATTGTTCCATTCCTTGCACCTTCGAAATGATGTGTTCCGTCATTTCGAGTATAAAGTTGACTTTCCACAAACTTTTTATTACCTTCTTTCTCGCGAGTCATGAACCAAATTTAGCCACGCGCACTTTGATGCAAACAATACTTTAGCTATATTTACGCAGGCGCTTGTACTTTGGGCTGAATATTTGCACCTTAGCATCATGAAGGTCTAATTATGTCGCAGTATTTTCATTAGTGCCCTGGTAGATGCGCAGACTTTGAACTGGCTTGAAGCGCACGTATCTAAAGTTCGCAACATCGCCACGGGATGGCGCCACAGCGCCGGTGGCTGACGAAACTAGGTGCTAGAGCCACTGTATATGGCAGCGTAGCTGCCAGAGTCGCGCCGCGTTTTTCCCTGTTGCGCCTCTCACCGCGATTGGTCACACGCGGTACCATAGCAACGACCCGAGCTGGCTCGGTTTCCATAGCAACCGAGTTACTACTCGTCACGAGACTATAGAGTAATATACACAAGGTAAAGAGCGGACACTGCCCTAGGCCCAACGTTACCGGAACACTCAGTTGGGAAACTCACCGTCGAAACCTGGGCCGCTGGCGTCCACTGAGGCCATGCTAAATACGACAACAGCGCCACTCTTTATCATTTGTCTGTACTGTGGTCACCTTGAGCTTTTAGAAAGCATGTTTTTGCGTAAAAACAAACAGAAAAGACTCTTTTTGTATGAAATTTATTGGAGTTTATTATAAAATGAAGGACGAGTGATGTTTTTAAAATCTTTAGTTTGCAAGGCTTTGCGGCACAATTAATATTGTTTTTATACAACCATGCCTCAGCGGTGCTTTCAGGTAGCGCGTCCCCGACCTAGGTCCAGTTTAACTTCGGTAGTACGACGCGGCGCGTCCGCTGGGGAGACAGGTTAGAGGAAGAAGTTACAGGGTGGCACCCCTGTAACCTCTTCCGCTGTATCTGTTTCGGCCCAAAATGGCCGATTAAAGCCAAAATAGACGTCACGTGCACTTCCGCGAGTGGCCGCTGCGGGAGAAATGGCGGCGTTGTGCTCGCCATTAGCTCGGTGCTCGAGGACAGATCGGGGACACATTTTCAGAGCAGTCTCTATGGCAGTTTCCCAACTGAGTGGTTCTAGTAACGTTGCCTAGGCCCCAAAGCCCAGATAGACCATTGACAGCTAGCGCTCCTAGTGGTCGGCATTAAACACAATCTAGTTCCGGTTCCGGTGAAGTTAGTTTCGGTTTCGGTTTGGGCGTTTCTGCTCCGGTTCTCCGGCACTCTTTTCTTTCTCCCCATCTTTCCTTCTTGCGTCGCTCCTCGCGACGCTCTCGGGAGCTCTTCGGCTCCCGGAGCCGCTGTTTAATTTTTTTTTAATGTTGACGCAGTTTTATTTTAATCTTTACGATATTATTCGTGCAAAATGTGTAAAAGAAAATTTCCACTTCACAACGGATGCGTATATCTTGTTTGTTGGTTATTCCTACCGTAAAACATTGAAGTTACACAACCTCCACATTGATTCCTGACTGGTGGAGCATTTGGGGGGATCAACAACAGTAAGTGATTAGAAAACATTTTATTGGACCACATTCGTATATACATGATTTACTTCAGGCGCTCTGTATGTTTCACATGAAAAAGATATTTAAAAAAATGAATATGAAGGACTTGAAAGTAAACATATTCGAAAGATATCTGCCTGGTTGGGTGAGAGTTAAAGTCTAGAAATATATCTCCAACCAAAAAATGAAAGGCAACCCGACGTTTCAAAACCAACACGGTTTCTTTTTCAGGGGTGACTGAAGGCGCGCGGACACAGCAGCAGCTCCCAACCTCTTCGTCTTCAAAAAAGGAAAGAAAAGAAAGAAAGAGAAAAGAAAAAATTAAAAAAGAGAAGTTAGGAAATTGGAAAAATTGTAAAATAACTCCTTAGTTATGAAGATGGTCATCTCTTCAACTTTTCCGTCAGGTCACGGTGGCCATGTGCGTACACGGAGGGCAGAGCACCCAGCGACCTGTTTAGGTTTCCTGGGGTGTGCTGGATGTACCACGATTCCAAGAAAAGTCTTCTTCGAAAATTGGGCTCTGTCTCCACCACGTGCGCGTTCGCGAAGTCAATGCGATGGTCTAGGGTATCGCAATGTTCGGCGATGGCGCTGCGCTCACTGTCAAACTTCCGCACGTCGTTCTTGTGTTGGCGGATACGCTCGGGAAAGTTCTTCGTCTCGCCGATGTAGGTTGCGGGGCACTCTGCGCAAGGAATGGTGTAAACCACGCCCTGTGCTTTTTCCTTTGGTGGACGGTCTTTCGGTCTTGGCATAAACCTTCCCAGTGTGGACGTGGGCTTGTGGGCCACCAGAATACCTTGCTTTCCCAGTACTCGTGCAAGCGCTTCGCTGGTTCCCTTTACGTAGGGAACGCTTATGCGCGCGACTCGATGGGGCTGTTGTTCCTGGCATCTGGTTTTGTCTGGCGAGACCTTGCCGTCGGGCGATGCGTTTAATAAAGTTACTAGAGTAACCATTTTTCTTTAGGTCTTCAATTATGGTCTTCTTCTCCCTCTTTCTATCGGTTTCCGACGAGCAGATAGTCCTTGCCCTACGCAGCAGGGTCGAAACCACTGAGGCCTTATGACTCGTTGGATGGTTGGAGACAAGTTATTTTAGAATTTTTCCAATTTCCTAACTTCTCTTTTTTTAATTTTTCCTTTTCTCTTTCTTTCTTTTCTTTCCTTTTTTGAAGACTAAGAGGTTGGGAGCTGCTGCTGTGTCCGCGCGCCTTCAGTCACCCCTGAAGAAGAAACCGTGTTGGTTTTGAAACGTCGGGTTGCCTTTCATTTTTTTGGTTGGAGATATATTTCCAGACTTGGAATATGAAGGAGTTTGGCATTTCGTACACTTCGTAATAGATTTTTCGCGGAACCAAGTTAACAACTATTTTCCACAGGGAACACGCTGAATGGTCCATTCGCTTTCACGCCGACTCGGGCTCCGGAAGAAAGTCAAGAAATAAATAAGACATCGCTATCATTACCAGTCATAAGACTATTAAGAGTGCAAAGCACACAGCGAAGAGTACGAATTCCCAATTTCCAGCTAATATAAACACACAAATTAGCATAGCCTGAAACACACTGCGGGCAAGCCAATACCAAACAGTGAGAACCCTATTCGGAATTTGACAATATTCAACGGTCCTAAACATTCCTCGAAATACAATTGATCAGAAAGAAGGTATAGCTCCAAAAAGCGGCTAAAAAAACTATAAACAGTGGATATAAAAGTGGATACATTTTCTTTCTAATATCTATATAATCTATACACTATTTTCCATTGAAATTCTGTAGAAAGTGGATAAATACATTTGCAAAAGGGCCGTGATACACATTTGCTGGAAATAAGGGAAACAAATTTTTCGAGTGCGATTAAGCTGCACCGCTCAGTTAATACGCACGTTTTGTTTCTGATTTGGCAACCACCTCCCTTAATACATTATGAACAGTTAAACGTGTCTAGTTGCCTTACAACAACTGAAGAGTGTAACCAAACTTTGTCCAGGTTCGAATTAAGAAATCGAAGATGCCAATACAAGCGTATTTTCACGCTAAATGGGAGAGGAGGCGGAGAGGAGGAGGGGAAGGTACGGATGGGGGAGGAGGGGCACACCCTCCCCTTTGTACCCTCTTCTCCTCCTCTAGAGCTGCGCTCTAATTCGACATTACAGAGAATTGTTAACGTCTTTCATTTTTTTTTTTTTTTTACTCGTTCAACTATCGAATTTGCGGCCACGTAGGTCCGGTTTCCAGAATACGGTACTAAGTGTTCTGCTTTCACCCGTTGCAGCCGAGGGCATTGTTTTAGCAGCAAACGGCCGCAATACGTTCATGCCAAATTTTCGGTAATTTCCCTTTTGTTCATCGGACAAATTGTGCTGAGTTCGTTGGACGCGCTTCGGGCATTGGCGACTGCGAGACTTCCGTTGAATGTGGACGACCGTCATCCTCCTCGACTTTGCGTTTGCGTTGCTCTGTGCTGCCAGAGACGGATTATGCATATCCAGTATTACATGAAACCGCAGCACCTTTACACTGGCAGGTGCGCAGGGCACCGCCCAATATGAGTCGGACATCGCATGCGTACTCTGCTTGCAGGTTGAGCTCTGCGGCACAACAAAAAGAAATTGTTGTAATCGTTTTTTTCTTTTTTTTTTTTGGGGGGGGGGGGGTGGGGGGGGGTTGTGGATTAACCTTGGGAGTACGGGAGTTTGGGTTAGTCCTTGTTCGAATTTATGTGTTTCTGGCCGAGTGGGATAAGGCGCACGCCCACCTCGACGCGCGTGGAGCGAAAGCTCGCGCTGCAGAACCCAGAGATTCTGGGTTCGAGCCCCACCCCTGCCCGTTTCGATCTGGATGAGCATCGTACCGGCGTGCGGTCGTGTATTACTACTGCGTGGTGCACGTTAAAGACCCCAGGTTAGCGGTTGTACAGCACTGGCTAAAATACTCATCTACAGCGTGTGACTCGTCGCAACTTTAATGGATGACCAACTACACGCTGTATAAATATCCCCATAACCCATTTTTTTACGCTTGAAACACGCCATAGCTACACCGCGAGTAGATTCCATATCGGCCATATTCACACGGAGTTATTACAAAAAAAGTATGCGTACTGAGTTCGTCACAAGTAAATTAGAAATATGCTGTTTTTCGCTAAGGCTGTTTTCAACGTGATGTGTGTACTAGCTATAAGTGGTGCACGCCTAATGATCGTGTCCTAAACGAGTCGAAAACACAAATTCATTCTCTCGGTTCAAAGCGTGTCAGCATGCAATCCTGCTACTCTTTAGATACGACTGTTAGTAGTCGTGTGTTTCTGCTCGGGAACTTGGGTATTTATACAGATACCGAGATTTGTTTAAACACCGGGTTGCGCATGTTATCAATTTGCCTTTGCGCATTTTAGGCCCCATAACACGTAGATATAACATCTTTAGGAACCCCCTTTTTTTTCTCAGGTTATTCGTTCCCTTTCGCGAAGCCTCCATTGTTAGCCTCAGACGTGTGAAACTCCGCTGAATTGACCACATCCTCTAGTATTGAGCATATTTAAAGAATCTTTATAAGCGTGTTTTACGATCGTTATTTACAACCCACTGTATTTTATAAATACAAAACAAATTTGTAGTCTGATTGGTCTAAAATGTTGGTGTACTAAACGGATGATTTGGGATTGTATGTTTTTGAACAATATTCTAGATGGTGGCCAAGACTCACCGGCGCTACTGAACTGTGTATGTTTCAATGTTCCTCAGATAGTGAGCCATATTTACAGCTTATTTTATATTTTCCTTTCGTACAAAATTGATCCCATGACTCGTTTTCAACTGGTTTTCAATAAATTCGAATCTAGCTCAGGTAGTCTTGATATTGTCATTCTTTTGAACTGAAGAAAAACTTCAAGAGTGCGCTGACGTTTGTCTTTAACTCTGATATGTAGACCAATTATTTTGTGGATTAGATATGTTGTTTCTTAGTGCATGACTTAGAGAGCCTAGCGCTTTTTCTGTGGCACTCAACATAAATCAAATAAATAAAAAACTGAAGAACGCATTTTCGTTTGGTGGAAAAAGCATACTGTTACCTACAATTTAAAATATTACATTATCACGTGATTATGATTGACAAACATAACATTTTATAATAACTACTTACTTGCGCCATCCAGCACAGCGATGAAATATGTCCATACAAAACTTTTCAGAAGAGCGTGCCACATTCTGAAAAAAAAGTGTTGAATTCACGACATACGAATAAAGCCGAGCGTGGCTGTATATAAGACGAGGCAAACAATGACAAAATCCCGCACATTTTGATGTTAGGAGACATTTTAGGTTTCAAAATAACAATTCTTGAAACGTGCGTTCTCTATTGTGCACAGCATAGATTGGAAGGTCAGCATGACCTATGTGAAACGAAGGATGTGGAAGTTGTTTTTTGTGCCCTGATTTTAACCTCCTGGCCGGCATATACGTAGATTTGAAGGGCAGTACAAAATGTCAACAATCAAAGTACATGTAGCTTGTATGTGATATCTTGTTTACCGTGGAACAAGAAAGAGCGAACACACAATTGACAGCAAAATGTTGCGATTCGAAATCGTAATCGCAGCTAAAGTTCAAATTAATTCTCGATTTACAGCGACGTATGCTGGTCGTGGGAACCACGGTGTGAGGTCATGCGGTGGACATTGTCGTAGGACAACCATGTTGTGCCATTTTCCTGTCAATTTAAAGGGATGCTGAACCGAAATCTGGAATCCCCAAAACACGCGGCAAAGGCATGCCACGGGATGCTACAAACATTAAAACATCACTCATACAGCGCTGTCTCGAACGGGTGACCGTATATTTAAAAAAAAAAGAGGCGTATTTGACAGGAATGTTGACATCATGTTTCTCGGAGAAGGAGAGGAAACGGCCTCGCGTCTTCTCCGCCTCGCGGCCTTGAAGGAGCGAAGCGAAGAGAGGAGGAAACTAGGTATCTTGAGGGTCACGCGCCTCGTCATCCTGGTTCAATCTCGACCTCTTTTTCCAAAAATACGGCCTTCCATTTGAGATATCGCCTTACTAGTAGTGTTGTAGGGATTGTAGCGTCCCGCCTATATCTCCAGCATTTTTTTTTTAAATCCAAATTTCGGTTCACTATCCCTTTAAGGCTAAGTTCTGATAATTGCGATGTATAAGTGTCAAAACACGAGTTGAAAGCCGTGTATTATTACAAAAGTTCAATGAGGTTTTCATATTTCTATATACTAAAAAAACAAATCCCCTCCACACTGCTAACGTACCCGTGTTGAGCGGGGTTTGTTTGATGAACGGAAAATAGCTTGGACTCGCGTTTTCAGTATAGAACAAGGAAGCACAATTTGAATGTTAATAACCACCGTGACGGTCATCTTTCAGTTCATTTTCACGATTGTGGATGCAGGCCCTTGTTCAACACGTGCGCGATTCTAGCCAGACACAAGGATAAGACGGTCAGGGAAATAATAGAAGCAGACTTGATCAAACAGTCTGGAGCACAGTGTGTCAGCGTCGCCTCCATTGCCCTGTTAGTCAAAGAGATAGCGTTTTTGCGAGCGACGGTGAGGCCCGGGATTGGCTGGGGTGAAGCGGTGTGAGTGTATATACGTCCCCCCTATTGTTCAAAAATAAACGTTGAAGTAGCGCTCCGTGCAGTCTGCCTCCCTTTTGTCCTCGTCTTAAGCGCCATCATGACGTCAATCATAAAAAGAATATATCCAGCTATAGAAAATTTTATGGCACACAGCGTAAAGAATCTCTCCCATCTTATTTTGTTTAACCATTGTATGAAAGCGGGCGCATGTCTTCAAACCGTAGTCGCTTAAACATTTATTTAGTTCTCGTTAGCCGGCAATAGAATTTGTAAGTGTTTAATGTAGGGTATCTTGACCATTGAGTTTTCTTGAACCTGCTATAATACAATAAATGCGACCATAGGATTTTGTTCGGCCGACTATAGAGATATTTCTGACTCGAATGCTACAGACACGCGATCATTCACTTTAGGTGGCTATAGCGCAATAAATGTTCCAAAATAATATAGACAAACGCTGAGTAAGCTATTTTAGCCGAGTATAGGGGAGTTCTTCTCGAGTGCAAAATCCCCGCGAACATTCAATTATCTACGGCCGGCTAACAAAGTTGTGTGTCACCAATTTCAAGCACTCATGTCTGTTACATTTTTATATCTGGCTATAGCAACTTGTGTGGTACTGGGGTAGAAGCATTACGGTCAAAACATTATTTTACCCTTGCTATAAAAAATGTTTAAGCTAGATAATCTAACCCATCTAAATCTATCATATCTAAAATATATGTTCCATATTGTATCCAGAAAGTAACGCAACAATAATAAGAGGCTGCATAAAATAAAAGTGTGCCTTTGTTTTAGGGACGTATCTGCTATGGCTTTTCGAAATCGCATTTTGAATTGGTGCTTAGAGCCTTTTTGTGACTACTTAATTGCTTCCAAATGTGTCTGTCTTAAACCTCTCGCTAAAGAGCATGAAAATTTATTTTTGTAGCTTCAAAAAAATTTTTGATTGTGAAATTTTTTTGTTTGACACAATTTCTAAATGTTATGTCTCTTGTTGCAAAAAAAAAGAAAAAAAGAAAACTTTAAGGTGCAAGTATTGGACGTAGCGTGGTTGAAACTTGTGGTGGACATTATTGTCATTATGAGCCGACACTACAAAAAGCCTCTTTGAAATTTTTGTTTCGCTGCATTGACTTTGCCAGCAAGAGACATAGCATTTAGAAATTGTATCACATAAAAAATTAAGAAACGTAAAACCATGAACAGTCAAATAAGATCCGTCACTAAACCGAACACGCGGTCAGCGTGACTAGAAGTAGACCGCTTCCTCAACCCGTTTTGTTGCTCCCTTCCAGTAAGAAAAATATGAGGCATAGGGAATTTTCTCAGACCGCATTTCCTCCACCGTTCAGCCTTTCCCAACGAAGAAACCACTACTGCGCCTGCGCAGTGATGGCCTTGACTGTAGAGCTCCCGGTATCGTAGCGGGTTGCGGAGAGCCTTGCTAGACGGCGGAAACAATCTGCAAAAACTCCCTCATGTCACAAAAAGTGGGCTTTCGAGTTTCTGGGTCAAGAGCTTAAAGGAAACCTACACAAAAGGGGAAAATCATTTCTTTTTTAATTTTTTTTTATGGCGTTGTAAACGTCGCTATATGTGATAACATCCAGCCACGAACAGTTTGATCGACGTCTCTCTGGAGCGCCGAGCGAGTACAGGCAACAGCTCGAACAGGTGGCCAAGCTGCCCATATTACTTCCTGCGTCTGCTCTGCTTTTGTGATTTGTAATTAAAAAACAAAACAAAAAGAAACAACAGGCGGGAATAGGCAAATGTTTATTAACCCTTATTACGTTAAGCACGACGTTAGGGAGTAAGAGCAATGCAGGTAAATAGTACGAATGCTTTAATATGTTTGCTATAGAATGCTGATCGAAAGCATTGGAACGACCTGGCATGATGTCGGTACAAAACACGATAAGTGCGCCAAAACCAAAATTAAAAAAAAAACTTCATAAAACGACGGAATTAAGTTAGCGGTAGGTTGGTTTTCAAGGACAAAGGTGAAATGAAACTAACCGCCGTATTCTTAAACGCTACTCGACTCGAAACTCGACTCGAAACTCGACTTGAGGGTGGTTTTGCGATTCATAAACAAATCTCCACTCGAAACTCCACTCGACTCCAAAATCTCCACTCGAAACTCCAAAATTTACTCGAGATCTCGAGTCTGCGCCGGAGCCACCTTGAACGGCCACTCGAGTCACTCGAGTGCGTTCAGTGTCATGGCGGCCGACGCTTCGTTCGCCGACTTCGTCGACTTCGTGTTGAGAACGGACGAAGTTCTTCATGACGACCGAGACCCCGACCAGGACGTCGATGTGCCGAGACGACGTTGCCGGGACCGGCTCAATCCGCTGGAGCATTTCAACGATTGGGAGTTCCTGGTGCGCTATCGTTTTACAAAATCGACAGTCGTAAGCCTCCTGCAGTGCCTGCCGCTGGAAGCAAACGAGAGCAGTCGCGGCCTGCCACTGTCCCCGATGCTCCAGCTCCTCGTAGCGCTGAGATTTTATGGCGCCGGGACTTTTCAAGTAGTCACGGGCGACCTCGTGAACGTGTCGCAGCCGACGGTGTGCCGCGTAATCGAGCGCGTCTCCCGGGTCCTCGCCGAGACTCTCTTCCCCCGCCTCGTGAATTTCCCGGAGGGCGACTGCGACGAGGTCATGCGGGATTTCTACAACATCGGGAAGTTCCCCAGTGTGACTGGGTGCATCGACTGCACCCACGTCAAAATAAAGGGACCTGGTGGTCCCAATGGGGAAGTCTTCAGGAACAGGAAGGGGTTCTTCTCCCTCAACGTGCAGGTAAGTCCACTTCTGTTTGTGCTGTTAGCGACAGCGAAAAAGCTGAAAACAACGGCACGCCAAGACGCGGCGTCGCACGTGAAAGCTCGGCGATATTGTGACTGATATATACTAGAACTTGTGAAGAGATCTGCACTCTGCGACAGTGCAGAGTGGTAGTGGGCCAGCTAGAGAGGGTTCAAAACCAAGAATTATGCATTGTGTGTTTGGAAATATACATTTGATTGGGTGCCGAGATGGCTTTTGTTATTTTATAGCAAACGCTCATGCTTCATAGTATTTTCTCCTTGAATTATACTTTTGGGAGAAAATATTTGGGAGATTTTATCCTGTGCTCAAATTCTGTTCTATCATACCGTCTGAAAAAAACATAGGAATTAAGCCACATTGAAGCTTACGTCGCATAAAACTGCGAGAACTCAAATTCTAGTTAATTTCCAAAGCTTGCAGATGCACTTTGTCAACAATATACTAATCATAGTAAAAATTTCAGCTTGAGCACTTCTGTGTTCATATCATGGCAACCTGCTCATCCCTGCACTGCTCCTTCCTATCCACAGGCCATCACAGGACCCCAGCTGCAGTTTTTTGACATTGTTGCTAGGTGGCCGGGCTCTGTGCATGACAGCGGGATATTCGACAACAGTCGTGCAAGGGTCCTGTACGAGAATCGGCGCATCCCTGGCCTGCTGCTCGGAGATGCAGGCTATCCCTGCATGTCATTTCTTCTTACGCCCCTGACCAATCCAGGTGTCGCCAACAGCCCAAAGGGCAGGTATGTACTAGTTTGTTGGAAGAAATAATGGCATGAAATTCAGAACAGCTAACAAGAAGGGATGCAGTACCCACAGTGTTGCTATTTGTTACTATTACTTCTGCAAATCTTTGTTACAGCTAGATTCATGACCTTTGGGCCTTTGTATGGCAAAAAAAGCTGGCATTATTCACTTTCTGTAGACAATTTTTTTTTTTCAAAAGTATGTAGCATACAACATTTCAGTTTTGTCTTTCTTTTTTCCTCGAGAACATTTGTTGTTCTTCACAGTTAGTCAGTGTCAATTGTTGCTTTTTGTCACTAGAATTGAACTAGGGCTAAGAACTTGAATTAAGACGGTAATGTAGAAAACACCAGCCAAAACTACACTGTATGCTGAACAGTAGCCTCTGGCAATAGAAAATGCCAAAAATGCAGCTAGCACGGATAGGCCGCACTGTACAGGTTACTGAACCATACTTATGGTTGCAGCAGTGGCTATTTTTTCACCTGAAGACCCTTATCTTGCGACGTTGCTTCCATTACCAATGCTGCACCATATAGGTACCAAGCAGCCCACCTAAAAACAAGGAACTCGGTCGAACGGGCATTTGGAGTGTTCAAGCGACGCTTCCCATGCCTGGACATGCGGCTGCAGTACAAGGCGGAACGGTCAGCCCTCATCATCACCGCCTGTGCTGCACTGCACAACCTGGCCCGGCTGCGAAAAGAGCCATGCCCACCCGCTCTACCCTCTCCACCAGTCCCCCGACGCCGGAGGCGGCTGCGTCCTCATGTACTGCCATCACCTCCAGACCCTGTCGACACAATCAATGGCTCGCTGAAACGCACACAGATCATCGCACTGTGTTTCCAATAAGGATATTCAAGCAGAAGCACATGTTCATAGTCAATGACGGGTCAAGAATAGTGTACAAGCTGGAGAGGAGGAAGCAGACAGAAGCTTGAGGTGGAAAGGAGAAACCTCCTCTCCACTTAAAGCTTCCGTCCTATTTCTCCTCTCCAGCTTGCACTCCGTTCTTGACCCATCACTGACTCGTGCAAATACTCGGACACGAATCCAGTAGTAAGCTCTCCAATAAATTGATTCTTAAAT
Organism: Ixodes scapularis; assembly: GCF_016920785.2. NCBI lineage: Eukaryota > Metazoa > Arthropoda > Arachnida > Ixodida > Ixodidae > Ixodes > Ixodes scapularis. Next base: position 138,353,272 of record NW_024609879.1, on the reverse strand, counting down.
CAGATTCCGGGTATTCGGTCACTTAAACATATTCTGGGAAAGACTTGTGGCCAGCACAGAGCTAACGAAAGACCTGCCCTTTCCTTCAATTCTAGTGTGCTGTTTCATTCAACTTCCGAATATGCAAAACACATTTGGTTCTACCGTTTCACTACAATGTAGCGCACAAAATTAAAATAAGTAAATCCTCAGAATGCTGCTAAACTGCAAGAACCCAAATTTAATTGTGATTCCCACACCCTTGTTGCTTGCAGCGCAGGGCTGCCAGCTGCTCCACCTTTATCTCTTTCTCCAGCTGGAGCAGCTGGAACTCTGCCCGTCCGCGTCGTCGCTGCTCAAAAAGCTTGTTGCGCAGTATGCGCATTTGCATTAAATGTTGTGCCTCCTTCCGCCGATCTTCCCTCTCGAGGATGTCAACACGGGCCTCTTTTTCGGGAGCCATGATCCGCTCCAGAGCTGCGATGCGGTTTCCAGCTCTTTTGGATGCCCCGCTTGGCAGCTCAGCACGGGGGCAGGTAATGCCCCTTGCCGGCGGAGTCGCACAAGCAGCTCCAACGCTGCTGTCTTGGAGTGGTGAGGCGGTCGGCTCAGGAGCATCTGGGCATGCAGAACACATTGGCACTGTGAGTGCTAGGGGAAGAGCAAGTACATAGAGGAAGAGGCCTAACAACCACATGGGCCTTTAGCAGAAATGTTCAAAGCTAGGCGTTGGCAAACTATAGAGTGTGTCCAATTGGTTATGTTCTGCACCACTTCTAGCACTGTGGATGGTTTACGGTCGCGTTATCATATAATTTGTGTCCCTCTGCTTCAACCTTCACGTTGTGCTTTGACTACATACGATTTTGCCCCGATAGCATGTTTTCTTCAGTTGGTTAACGACAGACCTTGCCATGTCAGACTGCTGATGGGATCAAATTCCTATCCGAGAAGCAAACAAGAGTAACTGCACTACATAAACCTTCCTCAAAGGGGACACCACAAGATGTGTACACTCAGACGGTTGTTACGGCAGACACTTTGTTAAGAGCAAATGTGCGCAAGCTTGTCGCTAACTTGCAGCAGCGAACAAAAGTTGGGGCACAAACAAGCTGGTGAAAGTCTAACAAAAATTTAGGCGAAAACCCCGAGACTGCGGAAAACAGTGACAGCAGAACACGCAAGTCTCAAACACAGCTGAAATTTATTGCGCAGAGGTTCGTGTGTATATAGGGTCTCCAAGCCCCCACAGCTGTGTTGACACTCGTGTGTTGTGCTGTTGTCCTTTTCCCGTCCAAGGGTTGTTGCCTTAAATCGTGTTACAACAAAGGTTGTCTGGTCAGATTGTATCTCCAGGAAAACAAAATGAATCTTAGCTTTTAGATTTAAACACATCTTTAGCAGAAAATCTTAATATTTCATACTTCCCTGAATGAGTAATTGAATTTTAAACAGTTTAAACTGCTCCTTGAATGAGCAGTGTTTACATAGTTGCCATTGACAACAGCAGAGGCTCTATAGTAGCAGAATGCAAAGGGATTTATTTCTGTCCCTCCATCTTTTTCTTGCCCGTAAGAGCAGTGCAAGTGTTACGATGTGGTTCATTGTCGTGCTAGATATTTTTCGAGAATGGGAGGAGACTTGTGGTTGTCACTTTTCATACTTTTCCATGAAATATGTAGCAGCTGTAAAATGGATTAGTGCAATGCGTCGCAAGCACTAGATTTACATAAAGGAATTTTGGGGAAAAAGACCTACAATCTCAGATCAATGCTCGACAGAAAAAATATCTCGATAAAAAAATTTCTGAACTAGAAGCGCTCCAATGGGAGAGGTGCCCCGCAATGCTTTCTCGATACCAATAGACCCTTTGCAAAAATCCCATAAGCCCGTGCGCGCCACGGGACGAATAATGAGTCTTAGGTACGCCCCTCCCATCGTCCTTCCTCCCGCTGCCCCTTTCTCATCCCTCTTCTTTGCACCGGCTCCGTCGATTGCCACACAAACGCTTTGTTGAACCAGGTCGAACTGTGCCATGGTTGCGGTGCAAAATAAGTGGATTCGGTGACGCTGCAAGACATGAAGGTAAGTTCCGATGAATAAAGTATTTAAATAGGTGAATAGCTTCACCTGTCGAGATGCGCTTACACTGGGCGCGTTAAGTCCGTGCTCCGGAGTGCGAGAGTTTGGCACTCCTTTCACTAAACGGACAGGAGTGCCACCGGAGACTGACACCCGAGCGCGCTCTTCATGCACCGAAAATTTCTTGGAGCGCGAGTGACTTCTTCGCGCTCCGTGACGTCATGTAAACAAACAAGATGGCTGCGCTGCATCTGAGACCGTCGAGACGAGAGGCGTAGTCGGAACGCTGCCCCTTTTCAGTTGATTAGTGCTTAATCCAGCAGGTAAAAACAATGTGATTTGAAAGCCAAGGCAGCAATTAGCCTTCCGAAAAAGGTTTGTTTGTGCATCTCGCTTGAAAAAGAAATTCATCTGTCATTAGTGCCGATAGCACAGCGACAGAAAGTTGTCGAGATGAGGAGACATTTGGACCGCTCTGTCCCTTTTATAATGCTTAGCCCAGCGAATAAAGATGCTTCGATTTGAAAGCCGAAACATCAGCGAGCTCTGAGGAAAAGGTTTGTTCATGCGTCTTGCCTGAAATCGAATCGATCAATTGACTGAGGTGCCGATAGCTCGGCGACAGGACAGTTATGAAAAGACAGTCAGGCTGCTGCCCTGCTTAAAATCGTTAGCCCAGCCGCAGCGAATAAAGATACCTAGATGGAAAGCCGAAACACCAGTTAGCGTTGCGGGAAAGGTTTGTTCATGCATACTGCCTAAAAACAAATTGACGTGCTATCAAATGACCGTGTGCCATATCGGCGAGACGGAACGGATGGAACTAGGGAATCTCTGACAAATTTAAGGGTTTCCTGCGTCGATGAGCGAGTGCAAGAATGTTGTCTTCAATTTAAAATCGGAACAGAATGTATGGTCAACAAATAAGATCGGTCAAGGCAACCTTCCAGCTTCCACATAATGTGCATGAAACGAGTCTTCAAACCTTTCAAGAATATTAAAAAGTTTGTAGGAACTTCATAACGTAGCCATCTCTCTTGCTTTAGACTATGGTGCTCCACACAGGCCTTAATATTTATCTTCGAAATATTTTCAGCTTCCGCCACCCGCATTCACGATCGGCAGGAGCTTGTGTGGCTCGTCGATAGTTTCTGGCCGTGTTGCAAAACTTATGCTATCTAACTCTAGGGTAAAGGTGGTTGTCGAAAACCTACCCGCGTCCAGCGTTTCTCTATTTTTGATGTCGCGTGACACAATCTGCCAGGGTAACTCGGATCCATTCGAGTAGGTTTGGAACGCAGCCTCGGTGTGTAGCGCTCCTGTACGCTATGCGCCGTTTAGTTGCTGCACTCGGAATATCAAAGTCGGAGCATCGGAGTAGGAGTAAAAGAGCGCCGACTTAACGCGCCCACTGCCACAGATACGGTACGCCGCCAACGACGGTTTGGAGGGATGGCGGATGGCTGCGACTGCTGCTGTCGCAGAAGCGCAACGAGAAGGCACGTGATCTGTACCGAGTCTTCCCAAAGTTCTCTGCCGTCGTGGCGCTGTACGCTTTGCAACAGGTCTATTAACCACTAGTTTTGGTTTCAATTCACAGTACTATGTCACGACCCACTGCTCGCATTTTCAATTTTGGAACTTCGAAGATATGTACAATAGTGTAGATGTTGCCGAGCAATAAAAAAAAAAAAAAGCTTGGGTGCCCTTTTTTCTTTTTTTGTTCCAGGTTTGCTGCTAAAATGATACTAGTCGCAAATACAAGTAGACATGTTACAGCTCACAGTACCCATCTTCGACATGTTGGTGCAAATTTGTCCCAATCCAAAAGCCCCCAGTTACCTGGCACGTCGTTCCAGCAGGCGTGATTGTCATTGCCTTCAGTGCCTCGCACCATTGCTTCAAACATTGCAGCAGGAGGCAGCGACAGCACTGGCCGGTCTCTTGCCCTGTCGCTGTCGCAGAGATTTGTGACCACTGTCTCCATGTGGTCTGCTGCCGCTCCCACAAGAATGAGTGAGGGGCTCATCGGCCGGCTTGTTCGTGGTCCACCTCCTGTGACAGAAACCAAAGAATTTGAAGCTCAGATTGGAGAGAGTGAACAATGTATGGGACGAACAATTCAAAGAGCACACTGAATTTTCGAAACGCCTCTGTGCGAGATAAAAACCATTGTTAGGGGGACTAGAGCGAACCCAACGAAGAGAGAATCTGGCACAACTTAGTGGAGGCCCACCTGGAACCTTCTTATGGGCAATTGAATGCTGGGCACTTAGTTAGAATAGGCTTCCGGCAAGATGCGGGGACCTCATTTGCTTTCAGTGGAAAATGTTAAAAAAAAAAAAATGTCAATAACGCCAATTGTTTTACAAAAAAAAAAAATATGTCAAGAAAAAAGCAAAGAAGTAGGCCCACTTTGGATCGAACCTGGATCCGCTGCATGCGTATGAAGCGGACTTTGCTACGCTACAGCTTTGAACAACTCGTTTTGACAATTCGTTTTATACGAGACTCGGAAAGGAGCACGACGTCGTGCACATAGCATTGTTCTGGCCGAAAAGGACTTCTCTCCGATGTTTACTTTTTACACATCGGGAACGGTTTACCAAATATGCAAATGGTCGACTTACCCGTGGCGTGGATGTCTCTCGTTTCGTCGGACTTCGTTTTTTTGTACCTGGATTTTTCGTTCTCCCAACGCTTCTTAAGTTGCTTAGCGCTGCGTGGGCGGACGTTTGGCCGGCTGTTATACTCGGTGCTGAGTTTCTCCCAAGCTTTAAGTTTAGCCTCCTTCGAGTAGTTATTTGTCTTTTTGCTTTCCAGAACCCGCGCATGCTTGGTTACGAGCGCTTGGAGGAGCGCCTTCTCCTCCGCAGTATAAATAAAACGAGCCCCTGCCCGCTCTTCGCTATCGGCCATTTCCGAGTCGTTGCCGTTGGGGTCCTCCATGATTCGTCGTGCGAGGCGGCGAGGCGACGAAGCAGGGCTGCACGGGGCGAAATCAAGAAAGACCGAGACGAGATCGACAAACCGTGAGATGGACGATCGTCGACGAGAGAACGACAAGACGCAGCCGGCGAATGCGCTTGTTGCCAGACAAGATAACGACTTTGTCCGTTTTGTCGCTCAAGCACGTCTAAATTTTACGCTGCCTTAATAAAACTTCGTAGTTCACTAATTCGATGTTTGTATGATACAGGTTTTTAGATAAAACGAACGAATATGTTTATTTTTCACGTGAAAATGGTGTTTTGAATAAAACCTTTGGCTATATTCTCGCTCCCAGACGTCCTCAAGCTCGTTGGAGTGGAGAACGGAATCTCGAGTTCGAGTGAGTGCCGATTCGCGTCTGTGAATACGAATGGCACTTCGAGTGGAGTCGCGCGTCCATACTCCACTCAAGTCGAGTCGAGTTTGGAGTCGAGTGGGGGAATGTTTATGAATACGGCGGTAAATGTACGTCTTGCATTTGCGCCTCTTCCTACACACTAGCATCCGTAGAATACAAAATTGCGGAGCTGCAGATACAGCTTATGCCTCGTTCACACTCGTGAACCGGCGGCCGGATCCGCGAGAACTCTAACGCCCGGCGACGAAAGCAGGCAGAATTTCCGGCGGAGTGCAAAATCGCTCTGGGACCAATTTTAAACGCCGGAAAAAAGTTTTTTCTTGCCGGTAGCCAATCAGAACGCGTGGGGGAAGTGGCGCTTGCTGCCGTCCGATCCCCGCTGACGAGCTGGCGGTGATGGCAACGAGACGCGCGCGGGCAAGGAGGAGGTTTGGGAGCTTTCGTCAGCACTCGTCTGTTCGGCAAACTGCAAGACGCTCGCGCCGCGTACTCCGCAGGCGGCAAGAAATGTGAACGGCCCGATCTGCTTTTCGGCGATCGAATCTAGTCGGCGGTGAGTGCTTATTTCGCAAGTGTGAACGAGCCATTACAGGTACGACATCTTGGACGCTAGATAATCTAAGCCACGCCAACATGAGATATCATAACACTGTAATAAGGCCGGCCCTCCCAGCGTATGCTAAACATATTTTTTTCTGGCGAGTTCGTTTTAGTAGTTTTTACTTACGAACGGCTGCAGAGGTGACGGGCGGAGAGCGCATCACGTGCTCAATTCCCAGAGCTCGATTGGCTGAGATAGTAGCGTCCGCTACGTCCAGGTCGAACGTACGCTGAAGCAGTGTGTATCCCGAGCTAAATGATCTCGTAATGGAGAGCCGATATTATAGGCCAGTCACTTAGCAGGTAGAAGGACGTGTGTCCGTTGTGCTCTGATTCATTTTATTGGAAAAAAAACAGGATCTTAACTGTTGTGCATGCCTGCGTCGTTATCATTGTAAATGTATTAGCGTTTGTGGGGATGACTACAACCGTTTCATTGCCGAAGGCGTCAGTACCTACAAATGCAACTCGTGTTCGAAGTGACGTGACCCTGATGAAGCGAAGCTGAATGCCACCGCGACGGACACGCCCAAAAAGACGCCGTGAAGGATGGCGAGGAAAAGGGTTCCAACAACAAATCAATGGTACAGAGAAGCTCCCTTTTGTTTTGTCTTTGACAGCCAAAGTGGACTTGCTTGTAGGCACTGTCTAGATATTGCGCGAGGAAAACGCCATGATAAGAAGCGAGCTTCAAGAAGCCAAATCACTTTGTACGCAGCTCGTCCGTGCTGCTCCCAAGATTACCGATCGTGCAGCGTGTCGTGCCCACAAGAGTTACGCCGGAGTCATGAGTAGTCAGAATACTACCGAAAACAGTCGCCACCTTGACAATGACGCTGGTCCTGCAAAGGAAAAGACTGCCTTGTGGAACGTCGCTCCACCATCTCAGACATGTGCCTCTGGTTCTGTCCATGAGCACGCCGCAGTGTTGTCGAGGATCCATCATCTGTGACAGGCTCAGTGACGGACGACGAATTTCAACTTTTGACCAGAAAGAAGTGACTTCCGCTCGCGAATGCCAGTGCGTGCATAGATTCCTCACTCTCCTCGACTCGCGGCCACCTGTAAAGCGGGCACTTTTCGTGACGAGGCAGAGCACGGGCATGGCGTGCGAGGATGTTAGCAACTTTCTGTCTTCAGTGCTCCAAACCGGAACACTTCAGTCTACCAAGCTTCACGGTAAGCACTACTCATACAATTCCTTTCGTATGAGCACTACTATTGGTTGCCTGATCAAAATCAATAACTCTAGAGCTTGGCCGGAATGCCCTTTGGGGCCCTCGCGTGACCCGGATTCAGAGCGACCAACAGCTAACAAGGACTTGTGATGGATAACATCCGTGTTACAAGGCGCGTTCATAAAGTTCGTATTATCGGTCAAAAAAAATTGAAAAAACGGAACAAACCAGGCATCAACATCAGCACGCGTCCGTCTAGTTTCCGCACAGTCAAACATCGCATGTCATAGTAGCGCGGAACGCCGCTAGGGAGCCGAAACATATATGGCACCGCCCGTCGGTGCCAAGCACTTGCAGTGATCCGCTTTTTTTTTGTTTTGTTTTTTTGTTTTGTTTTTTCATTTGAAGGGAAGCAATGCCAAGGATATTCATTCCAATCTGGGAGTGTTGTTCGGGGACAACACCCCAGTTTATGACACCTTGGTTAAATGGCGCAGACGCTTCCAGTGTGGCCAAATAAGAGGAAAGCATTTCAAGGCCGATGACCAAGTAATTGCTGAAGTGGAGCGATTCCTGAACAATCAGAACAAGGAGTTTTATAACGATGGCCTCCGGCATGTGGTTTATCACTGGAAAAAGTGGTGAACGGTTTATCGCAAACATGTAGAGAAAGTCTTAACTCTTATTCGAGTGAGATTGCTGAATCTGTATTCCTTCGTGACAATGATAGGAACGTACTCGAATTTGATTGCTGAATCTGTATTCCTTCGTGACAATGATAGGAACGTTACGAACGTCTTTCGTACTGTAATAAGGTGGAGAACTGGGCCAGTTGGTTGACGTTATACATTGTCCTGTCGTGTTTGTTCCTCTTCGCTGTCCGTGTTTTCTGATCTGTCTTCCCCATCATGTCTTTCGTACTACCAAAACGCACCTGGGTTACTAACCAAACCTGATGCTTTCTTTGAAGGTGTCACGAGTTCCGATTTTCATGTGATCTGCATCACGGAAACTTGGCTTACACAAGCGATCTCTAGCAACGATTATTTTACTGACTTTACTGGCTCGCGGGCCACTCTGAGAGGAGGCCGGGGTACCCACAGCAGTGCATAAATTGTTATCCTCTTTTCGCAGGTTTGATCTGCAAGAAGAAAAGAAATGTATTTGGGTGTAAATCAGTTTTCCAAGCCAGCCTGACTTAGTTGGAAATTATTACTTCCCACCTCGGTCTGACACACAATCACTCGTAAGCACTTTGAATTATAATTCCGGTGCTGTAGATTTTTCCACGAATGATGTGATGATCGTTGGTAAGTTTAATGTGCCTGGGGTTGATTTGGATTCAAACACGATTAGTGCTGCATTAAGTGAGGCCTGTGCTAGAGTCAAAAAAACAATGGAGTTGGTGAAATTGGGCTTTTTCAGCTTATTACTACAACAATCGGGGCTGGAAATACGCTTGAATCGTGCATGACTAACATATCGGCAACCACATTCGAGACTGCTGACCGTCCTATTGTCCTTATCGATAAATGGCATCCACCATTTGCCCTTTCTATTGTACTTTCTGCTCGGACGCCGGCGAGTAGTCAGTCTCTCGGGTAGAACTACACTCGTGGGGATTACTTTGGTCTTTACAATCACCTTCGCAACGTAGACTGGAGGGTTATTTCACTTTGTTCCAATATCGATGGCGCAGTTATATGTCTAACAGGCATCGTAACATCAGCCACGAATAATTTCATTCCACGCGGAAGTGGTCGAACTAGAAACCACCCTTTTTGGGTTTCCAGAGAGCTACGTGATGCGTTCGGTCAAAAAGCGAGCTATAATAAAAAGAAGTACAAAATACCGGCATAAAGAAATGGCAGGGTCTGTTTAAAAAATATCGTTCGGCAGCCAAAAAGTTGATACGGCGTGATAGGGAGAACTTGCGAAATTCAGTTGAACACAACTAAAAATGCGGTCCTAATACTCTATGAAATTACGCGAGGTGTTTGAGGACGTCTAGTCGATCGAAAACTAATGCATTACAAGACGACTCTGGATATAAATCTGAGCCGTCCGACGTCTGTGATCTTTTTGGTACGTTCTTTTTTTCCGTCAGTAACTTGATTACTCCGTGCACTGTTATGACCGATCCTCCTCTTCAATCTACCCGCAGCATGGCAGTTTCGAATCTTACGCTTGAAGGTGTGCTTTCCGCAATAAATCAGCGCGCTCCAAAAAACATAATGCGTTGAGGACGGAATTTCTGCTTTCATTGTATAAGGATGCCGAATATTTTTGCTCCTGTGTTGCTACGCGTATTTACATGTCCTTTGATGAAAATGTATGTACTTCCTCAAGGATGGAAGAATGCAGTAGTTGTACCTATACATAAATCTGGTCGCATTGACTGGGTTAATAACTATACACAACTTCTCTACTTTGTTCTTTTTCTAAAGTATTTAAAAAGGCAATGTATAAGCATATTTATTTTCATTTTAAATCGCCACTTTGTCTCAACCAGCATGGTTTTTGTCAAGGGCGTTCAGTGGAAACAATCCTTGTATCATTTTTGGAACACACTCTGCTTAAGGTCACGTCCCGTGGACAAGTTGATGCCATTTATTTCGATTGCTCTAAAGCTTTTTATCTCGTAGATCATAACTTGTTCCATGCCAAATTTTCAGCGTTGGGCATGACTAGCTCGTTTTTGCAGTTGGTTGTCTAGTTATCTTGGCGGAAGACCTAACAGAGTGCTGTATGAATGGTGTATTTTCTCCCTCATATGTTTTAAATACTGGAGTGCCCCAAGGCTCCAATCTGGGGGCGTTGTTATTCAATATGTTTGTCGATGATTTGGCAGATAGTGTGCAAAATTCAAAGGTGCTGCAGTTTGCAGATGATGTTAAGATTTATCGCGAAATTCCTTCAACAACTGACTGCCTGCTGATGTAAGACGATGTTCAGGCAGTTTTAAACGGGTGCTTGAAAAATAATTTGGTACTTAACCCCAGTAAGACCGAGGTAGTTTCCTTTACACGTAAGAAAAGATACGTTGAGTACTCGTATATTATGTTTGGTTCAGCTCTCGCGAGGTCAGTTACTATTCGTGACCTAAGAGTGATGTTTGATTCCTGACTTTTGTTTACTGAGCATGTTTCGAAAGTTATGAATGATTCTTATCAAATGCTATGCGTCATTTCTGGAATGACGCGAAATTTTTGCATTTACGCTAGCATGATTCATCTATTTCGCGCCCTTGTTTTGTCTAAACTTGAGTTCTGCTCAGTCCTATGGAACACCATTGGATCGACTCAATCATTTTTTTTTTAGAAAAAAGTGCAGCGTCGCCTTGTGTGTATTGTTTACGATAGATGGGTTGGGAGGCGCATTTATTTTGATTAGGAATACTTAAGTAATGTGCTTGACCGGTACCCTTGCACAAAAGAAGATTAATGCGTGACATGACTCTTTTGTATATTATAGTAAACACTACAATTGATGCACCTTTGCTTTTAGGTGAGATTTCTTTCTGTGCTCCTCAAAGGCGTATCAGATTTTCCCTTTTGGTTTCTACCCGCAGAAAATTGGTGTCCAGCCTCCCATGACGCGCCTTCAGCTCCTTTATGATCGCGATAAGAGTGATTTTGAATTGTTTTCACCCCTCTTAAATTTTAGAAGAGCATTGTTGGCTGCTTCATAAACAAACTCTGTTGTTCTCCGTAGTTTTATTTATTTCCGTTTATCTTTCCTAGATCCCGTCTTGCTTGTTTTTTTTGTTTTTTTTTGCTCTTTGTGTTCTTTTATTGTTTCTTTTATTGTTTTTAAGATGTGCGCACTCATAAGGCCACGAAATGTTTTGGGCCACATTATACGGAATAAATAAATGAAGAATAAATCTGTGTCCTCTAAGATCTTCAACAATACTCACAATGCAATAGGCATAACGAGCTTTATAGTTGCAGAGTAAGAGTCGTCGTCGCACAGCAATGGTCGAGTCATCGCCGATTGGAGCCAAGCGAACCATGGGGATGTCCATCGCTCCAGATGTACACTGCGCTACATTGCTTGCAGGAAAACGACAATAATGTTTTCCGCCGCTACTTTACAGCATAGATTAGTCGACATCTTTCAGACCCACAGATGGGGAACAATAAAAAAAAAGGACGAAGAGAACACAATCTCAAACGCAGCTGAAATTGATCGATTCCAAACGCTTGGAATCTCCAAGCGTTTGAAACTTCCAAACGCTTGGAGAAAGAGAAAGGGAAAGGAGGAACTCAAACTCATAAACAAGACGATCAACCTGTTCTACCCAGACACAGACAACTTAAGCCTCCCCCCGCCTCCACACTTCTGGAAAGGGAGCCGCCACCCGAACAACAACAACCCCAAGGTCCAGGAAATTCCTTATTTTCATGGTATTTTTCATGGCCTAAACTGTTTGGGGGCAAACTTTAACGTAAATGTGTTTTTTTTAACGAACTTTCGCTTGGACAAGCTCACACTTTTTAGCTGCGGACGTAATGGACGTTGCGGGAAAACACATAAAGATCCCTCTGCCACCTCGGTCGCAGAGGTGGTCTATAAGATCCCTTTTGACTGCGGGTTGTGTTCTGTTAGAGAGACAGGGCGTTGTTCAAATGACCGTCTTACGGAACACAAAAGGAGCGTAAAAAATAAGGCATAGAGCTCTAAAGTGGCTAATTACTTTCGTTCGTGTAATTTTTGCTCCAATATTTTGGATGAAACTTCCGTTCTGTGTAACGAAAAATGATTGTTTAGAAGGCTACTTAAGGAGACTTTGTGTATTCGCGAGCGGGGGATTTGTGTAAGGCCCCCGTCTTTGGTTATCAGTGGTAGGATGAAAGCGTTTTTGCTTGTGTGAGGGGGGCTTCTAAATTTTGGGCGGTGGGGAGGGGGGGGGGACGGGGGGGGGGGGGGAGCGGTTTTTTCGCAGTAGGAAATTGAGCTCAGGCTTCAGCGGTTTGGAGGTCGGATTGTATGTTGAACATTGGGGTTGTAGTTGTCGGGGTGGCGGTTCCCTTTCCAAAAGTGGGGAGCCTGGGAATGGCTTATTTTGTCTGGGACGAACTCGTGGATCGCCTTGTTTATGCGTCTAAGTTCCTTCTTACCCTTTCTCTTTGTCCAAAGGTTTGGAAGTCTATTTATTTATGTTATCAAATCAATAAATTTCAGCTGCCTTTGAAGTTTTGTTGTCTTTGTCCGCTTTTTAATTGTTCCCCATCTCAGGGTCTAGAGGGTGTCCATTCATTACCAGCTCGCCTGCCATCTATCACTGCTCATAGATTAGTGTCACGAACTAGCAACTTCACCAACACGAGTTTTCATGACAGTCTTTTGGTTAAACAAAAACAAACAAAAAATAGGGTAGTAAAGAAAAAATACAGGCAATAGCATGTTCGTGCAATCCCCGTCACGCAGTGCTCTACGTATCATAAAAAGACATTTTCTTTCGTTGAAGTTTTCTTCGTGTGCTCCCCGGCATGTGTTTATTCAAGGACATACACCGCCTATTCAGAAACGCAGTCGCTCCCAAGCATTAACCAGAGCAACATAATTACACAACAGTTAAATTATTGTTATTAATATTATTATTGCTACTATTATTTTTAATATTGGTTTTACTAGTAGTAATAGTAATAGCAGTAGTAGTAATAGTAGTAGTAGTAGTAGAGGTATTTATTATTATTATTGAATGCACGTAGCAAGTCGGCCTCCGTAATGAAAACCTTTTCTATAGAAATTGATCCTGCAGGAGTCTAAACAAAATTAATTAATCATTTGTCTTCGACCTCTTATAAAGTATAAAATTAGCGGATATTCATGAATCGTTTGTGTCTATTTTATTTGTTCAAGAAATAACGTGCTAGCGGAGTTAAGACATTTGCTACTTGAAGAGCCGGATGTTGTGCATTTTATTCGAATTCCTTTAAGGGCCCTCGTTTCAGGGCATTACATAGGGAAGGGGGCGGGGGTGAAATCGACACGTGTGACTGATAATGTTGGATGGTCGCAGAGTCTGTGAGTTTTCGGGTTTCCAAAATTACAATGCAGCCGAATGCTTAGCACTGCGGCATCTTCGGAACCTGTGAATGCGAAAGACGCAACAAAACACATACATGGGGCCCTTAAATTTATGCAAACGATACTCGAACCAGAATTTATTTTCGACCCCTGTCATGGAGGTCTGAAGACGCCGGAATCGCATGTCACCTATTTTACACGAATGTATTTCCCCTTTACAGGCATAGTGTGTACACTATTTTACACAAATACATGACCTTTCTTTGTGCCCGAGAAATCTTCCCGAAACAAACAATCAGCAAAATTCACGACATATCAAGCCCTTAAAAGTACAGTCGTTTCGTATAATAAAAAAAAAAAGCATCACCACTCCAAAGGTCACAGAAAAAAAAAATATATATATATATATATGACGACATCTTTGAAAGGTTGCAGTCAAAGGTCATTTATCTTTTACGCTGCTTTTTTTCTTCTTCTTCTTTTTCGCTTTCGCACTCAAAAGGACGGCCACAAAATTCTGTGCCAACTTGAAGATAACCTGCGTTACACCCGAACGAACCCGAGAAGGCACTAAACGCCCGCTTAGCTAATCAGGGAGCTAATAGGTGTCACGGGGATTTATACTCCGGACACATGTTATGCTGAAGCGTAGGATCACGTGACATGCACCCAGTGCCCTATTGGCTTGAAAAGTGGCGCTTGCGAAGAAGTTCTGGCAGAAGCTTCTATGGTTCCTCTTTTTAAGATACTGTTTGAGCTGTCGATCCGGGCTGGTACGGACTCGGGGACACAGGGGATGAGCCACGAAAAGGAACCGGCTTAGATGGAGAGGGGGATATGTTAGATGGAGAATGATTCACTCCAATAGGGAGTATTCACTGGACGCCATATTGTGGGTGCTGTTTAGAGCGCATGCTCAGACCGAGCTCACATCAATAGGCTGCTAAGACCGGCACTTTTGATGGTGCGGAATGCACGTTGCAAAAGAACTGCGGAAGCTCGCCATGAGCACGCGCTCAGCATTCGCGCACACAGCTATGGCCGCCAGTGAATACTCCCTATACACGAGTTGAATGTATGTTCTGTTCATTTTATTTTACGAACGACCGCAGCGGATCCCACGAGCTATCGGAGCGCATACAAAATTGTGTGAGTGTTACTTGACTTTGGAGCGAGGAACGCGCAGAGGGCGTAACACGTGCTAAGTAACCAGGGCTGGATTGGTTAGGATGGCTCGTAGTGTTCGCTCCGCTATTCCGATGTAGGTTGAAACGGAGGATAGTTAGATAGATGTGTAGTAGCAACTTCCATTGCGCTGTCTGCTCGGATCAGGTGGCATTTCGCCCTTCAAACCGCGGGGGAACAGCGAACACTTTACCGAAAGCGTTATTCAACGGATGCACTGTTCGTTCCTTGTAAACTTCGGATGTCTGATGCAGCAATTCTTTTTATGGGCCAAGCTTCTTGGAACAACCTAAAGCAAGGAGATTGAGCATGAGTAGAATCTTCGGCGTTGACTAAAGCGCGAGCAGATACTGAAGTAGTCCCTCTTTGTCTTGAGGAGTGTTGTCATTCGAGAACTCCAGTTTTAAATGGGAGTAAAATCAGGTGATATCGTTTTTATTATCCGTTCCTTAGCGATCGGAGTAAAATGGCGGTTTCTGCTTAATTTTTTATCACATTCGGGAGTGACTGCTTTAGGCATTGAATATTAAACAGCATTTTTCTTAAAAAAATGCAAATACCAAAAGTGTCAGTACTTTATAAATCTGGAGATAAAACATATTTTTCAAATTATAGACCGGTTTCTGTACTTCCGATATTCTCAAAGGGTCTAGGAAAACGGATACATTTTCGATTAAACCAGTTTTGTGCAAATTTTGCAGTTCTTACAAATCCTCAATTTGTATTCAGGAAAGGGCGATCGACTGAACTTGCGCTGTTGAGCACGAAAGAAATAATTATCAAAAACTTCGAAAATAAAATCTTACCGGCAGGAATTTTTATCGACTTTTCGAAAGCCTTTGATCGGTTAAATCATGACAACACGAATGAGTAAACGTTACAATTATGAAATTCGTGGAAACGCAGCGGCGTTAATAATAAGTTATTTCAGCTTTTGTTTTCAGAGCATTCACACCAATGGCCACTTCTCTGATCTAAAACAGCTACAGGCAGGTGTACCACAAGGAAGTGTGTTGGGAACCATTTTATTCAACCTATATGTTAACGACATCATTAATATTTCACATAATGCCTATATAGTAACGTAAGCGGACGATACGAGCGTATTTGTTGAAGGAAGGGACATAAATATTATTTCACCTGAAGTGAATAGTTTCCTCAAAGTTCGTGGGCACTGGTAAATTCGTTAAAATCAATAGCAATAAAACAAAGGACGTTATATTTTGTCCTAAAAGGTTTTTATGTCCAGTACGTACACCAGTTAAGTTAGATACATCTACCATACAAGTTGTTCCAACGGTAAAAATACTAGGGGTGTTCTTTAACCCATACATGAGTTGGAACGGACACATATAGAATACGTTATGTCTAAATTATCAAAAATAACAGGTGTTATTCATAAACATCGTGTTTGTTTACCAGAAGAGGTCAAGATCTTTTTTGTATAACTGATTGTTTGCTTCACATTTAAAGTACAGCCAGCTTGTATAGGGCAATACGACAAAACTAAACCTAGACAGATTATACATCACGCCAAAAAAAAAGATCATATGTTTAGTAGCCAATGTGCCATATAAGAGTCATGCCGATATTTTGTTCTCAAAATTTGAGGTAACGCATGTTTTTACTTGTATACACATACATTAATTCAGAAATATAAAGATGGTATTTATTATAACAAAAACTAATTCCTTCACCTAGCTTCGCTGGTTAAAAACTCTTCGTTTTTTCATACGCGTAGTCCAGAGCGCTGGAGAGTGCCACATCCTAGGACCAATTACGGATTTCAAATGCTCCAGTATACTGTACCATCTACCATTATTGAACTCCTTAAAACAATATTGAAGTAGAAAATATGTCAAATAACCAAATTAGACAATAGTACTTTAACAACAAATAATATTTTAGAAGTTCTGTTCATGATATAAAAAGCTGTATGACGCTCTGCCGGTCGTTTTATTTTTTTTTTTATTTTTTGCAAGTGCCGGCTAATTTGCCCATGTTTGTGTGGAAGGCAGGGACCCGGTCAAGCTACGCAAGGTAGCGTTTTCCCTGTCTTCTTCTCCAAACTGGAGTCAATAAAGATGAATTCTATTTGAATTGAATTCAATCTTAGCCTTTAAAACTTCC
This sequence comes from Ixodes scapularis, assembly GCF_016920785.2. Classification (NCBI taxonomy): domain Eukaryota; kingdom Metazoa; phylum Arthropoda; class Arachnida; order Ixodida; family Ixodidae; genus Ixodes; species Ixodes scapularis. Next base: position 138,336,733 of record NW_024609879.1, on the reverse strand, counting down.
ATCCGGGTAACTTTTCGTTGACAGTGCAGCACCAACTCGTTGGCGCCCTAAACTTTTGTATGTTTATTGTTTCGTTAATGACGCTAACTGTACGCTTGGTAATCTTAACCGTAATGTTTCTCTGGCCTTTGTATTTTAATTATTTCTTAATGAAACATTAGTGCTGTCAAATATTGAGTAGTCAGCCTCCATCTGACATTTCGGTACGACCTACCTTACTAACTTACTTGAATTAACTCAGGGTAGAGCCGTGCGTTTTAATCGGGTTAATTATAATCTCACCGCTAGCGTAGCATCAATTAAAACACTTTATTTGTACCCAGTTTCTCACATAGCCGCGGCATTTCTACTTCTGTATTTGCTCGAGTAATGTCCGCACTTTTTAAAAGCCCTTGCGTATACTTCTCTGTAGAACACGCACACAATCAATCATCTCCCTCTGCAAAAGAACAAAAAAAAAAAAAAAAACGCAGCTAATTCCAGGCAGCTCACAGTATTGCGCCAGTATTGGCGTCGGATCGGCGAAATCGGGCCAATATCATTCTGATACTGCCCATATTGGCGCTGGACCGTAACGATCGGGCCATTATTACTGTGATCTGGTCGATGTCGGCGGCACATCACTCGGGTCGGCCAACGCCACGCTGATATACGAAACCTAGCGCCGTTTTCCGGTAATTCGTCGGGTCTGAACCGGCTATGTCGCCCGGTATTAGGAATTCTTGACCGCTTCTGAAACGATACTGAACCGGTCAATCGCGCCGGCCAATCGCGCCGGCCGCCGCTGTTTCCACTCGCCGCGCCGAGGGCGCGCCGAGCAATCAGCGGCTGGAATGGGGTTTTCCCTTACAAACTAACGAAAAAAAAAACTCTTTTTGTGGTAACTTTTATTGGAGATTAGTACAAAACGGGGGGCGCATGAAGTTTTCTGAAATTTTCAGTTTACAGGGTTTGCGGCACAATTAATATTGTTTTTATACAACCATGTCTCACCGGTGATTTCAGGTAGCGCATCCCGAACTAGGCGCATCCTAACTTCGGCAGTAATTCGTGGCACGTCCGCATGGGAGTCTGGAAAGGCACCCTTAACGCCCCTTCCACCGCATTGGTTTCGGAGCCAAAAATCGCCGATTAAAACCGAAATACAAGTCACGAGCAGTTCTTCGAGTGGCCAGTGCGAGAGAAATGGCAGCGTTCCCATCGCTATTAGCTCGGTTCTCGAGTACGGATCAGTGCCACTTTTCGAGGGCAGTCTCTATGGCAGTTTCCCAACTGATCGGTTGTAGTGACGTTCGCTTGGCCCCAGTCCGCTGACACCGCAGCGGCCGCGGCCATGTTAACCGATATTCGCCCATCTCTGCCCAGAACTCGAATGATATCGCCCATTCTGACCCATTTTTAGGACGATCATTAACCGATATTGGCCGAATACGGGGCCGTGGTGCAAAACACGAAACTGGTCCAATATTGTGAGCAATATTCCCCCGGTGCCGGCCCAGTGTCGGCGTGCTGCCTGGGATATTGAGGTTGAGAACACTATTTTTCGTTAAAATGCGATCTGTGCAGATAGCATGTTTGCGTGAAGACGTTATCTTTAATGAGGTGGAGAACTGGGCCAGTTGGTTGACGTTGTACATGATGGGGGAAACAGCTCAGAAAACACGGACTACGAAGAGGAACACACACGACAGCATTGTCCTGTCGCGTGTGTTCCTCTTCGTAGTCCGTCTTTTCTGAGCTATAACGTTATCTTTGTTCTGTTAATCGCTGTCATATTTCTCCCTATCGTTGTAATTCGCTATACCCGTGTTCCACAGGAAAACAGACCGACAGGCTCTGTTCATATACAACGCGCCTATTATTCAAGAAAACACTGGATTTGCATTTTTCGCAAAAGTTTTCATCACAACACTGTACTCAGACACTAGCTCATAACCCCAACAACATGCTTCCTTACACCTGGATCACCGTCACAAAGTAGGCGTTCCCCTTCGTCATTATAACAATTCTTTTGCATCATTTACCCCTAGCGTTTTACATAAATGTAATCACCTACCTGCACCACTTACATCAATTCTTGATTGTGTTCTTTTGTGTTGAATTGCACCAAACAATATGTTTCCCGTTATGATACAAAAATTAAAGAGATAGATTATTCTTGAAATGGTATCCTCATCGGCTACTTAGTATATACACGAAGTTACGAGATTTTTAGAACACTCGTAATTGCAATATTCAATTTACGAATTTTTATCATTTTCATCTGGCGACTAGGCAACACTCCCCACTTTAGTCACACCATGGTGTCCATAAACCACGTGACCATGAACGCTCTCTCCGCTCTCTCATTCTAGGCGCCCCATGATCGCCCAAGCTCTCATCGCCGCGGAGCGATCAAAAGCGCTCACGCAACTCGGCAAACCGAACGCTATTCTCGCTCTCGCCCCCGGCCCGTTGACCTTCCACCCTGCATGCTCCTGCGAGATATTCCCGGACGACGGTGACCACGGCGAGTTCGTCCGTAACTCGTCGTCGCTGGAACTGGTCGCCAGCGGGTGGCAGTCAAAATGTCAGCTTCCAACCTCTCTTAATAGCAATCACTCTCATCCCTGCCGCGATCAATCTCGAACACTTTGACAAGGCGAGCGATGCCGTAGACACAGTCGTCACGGACCGCGTGCTCGAAGCGTGGAAGGTAAACGAGGACGCAGAGGTTCGAGACGCCAAGAGAGCCAAGTCTGTGAGTGCGTCCAAGGAGACACCGCGCAGGAGGCTGGCTACGTAGCCAGCCGCCAGCTCAGCCGGGTCCGCCCCTCCGAAGGACCCGCATATAAATCGATTTATCCACGAAACTATCGTGCCATTTTAAAAACAAATTTAGCAGGATTATAGCAACATACAATGAGTCCTAGCGTATAGTTAGCTCATATTTAATTTTTGACGTGTCATAATTAACCCCTTTAACCATTTTACTTTTCCACTCTTATTTTGCTTGTTATCTCACTTCTGCCATCAGTAATGCCTGTGGCACAGAGTGTTAGATAAATAAAGGCACCAATTATTAAAATAAATAAACAAATTCGCCAGCGAACGTGAACCGCCTCGTAAAAAGCGCCCCCCCCCCCCCCCCCCCCCCCCCCGAAATGTTCCTGCTTTTGCAGCTCCCCAAGATCGCCCAAACCGATCGGGCTGAACAAAGTTACATCATTTAAATGGGGGTCCGGTCTTCTTGTCCTGCTTTCACGCTTCAGACGTGAAGCTCGTAGTTATATTATCCCGAGCTTTGTATACTAAGTGAGTTAGAATAATATGCCCTCTTCCTCTGCTCTAGGAGATGAGGTCCTGGGATGTAGACATCATAACCCCTCCCCCCCTCCCCTTCCTCCTCCTAATCCAGCGCTGACGGACGGAATACTTTTTGCGACTGGAGGCTCTGTTAAATATATTTAAAAAGCAATATTGAGCCAAAATATATATATTCTACGGAATTTTAAAAACACATAATGAATACCTAGTTCGGAGAAGTATTCTACAAAATACGCCATTCAAAAATTACTGTAATTTTTTCATGATGTCGATTGAGATCTTAGTATAAATAAGGGGGGGGGGGGGGGGGGGGCTGACACATCGGGGAAAGGAATTGTATAGCACGAAAGACAAGATAACATATTATTCTGAACTGTCCTGTCTATATATATGTTCATTTTAGTTTGACATAACTAAAGCCATATAGCTGATTTCTCTGCAGAAAAAAAAAAGTTCAGCAAATTATATATCCCACGGATCAAAACAAAGGAGAACCACCAAACAGAAGACTACAGAAAAAAGCAAAGCAGTGAACTTTAAACATTTCAGAAATACTTGTCCAAGTAAACACATATGTGCTTGTTGGTTTTCTCCTTTTTTTATCTTGACATCAGTACATCTTTCTGCGCAGTAGAAAAGAATGCAACCTTTTACTTTGGCAGCTTTTTTTTTCCTCAATAGACAATATAATGTCAACCTTCAAATGGCTATGTGCGCATCGGTGGACGAGAGGAGCTGTAGATGCACAAAAGGTCATCCGCAAGGGGTGACAGTAAAAATAGCTCCAACTGAAAGCCGTTTTGGAAAGAACATTTTGATAACTGTAATCGGAGCCAACAAATACTAATATTTGACATTACGTGTACCGGAGCCATTGAAGATTAAGCAGCAACCAGTATATTAGTCATGAATGAAGAAAGAATAAAACAATTAAAACATGGACAACACAACCACATCTTTCAACTAGCAACAGACGAGTAAACTTTCAAACAGCGAGCAGCCGACTATACCCAGTAGGAGTAGGGGAGAGAAGGGGGAGAAAAGGAAAGAAAAGAAACGCAAAGTGCAAGTCAGGGTGGAAGGGTTATCTCGGATTTTAAAAATTCAACCTCAGTTTTCGTCAGCAGGAGGGAAGGGTTAGACACGTTGTTTTTTGCTGTGGTCATCGCGAATGATTCTATGATTTCCCTGCCGAATCTGCTGTCATGCCCCCCCAGGATTTTTGTGCCATCAAAGAGGGGATGACAACGCAAACACGAACGGGCATGTATGACTATGGGATGATAAGAATCTGGAGAGGCCTTAGAAACTTCGTTGTGATGTTCGCGGAGTCTGTGATTGGTGCATCTGCCGGTCTGTCCTATGTATTGATGGCCGCAGCTAAAGGGGATGGAAAAAACTTTCTTCTCTCTTTGATGGCACAAAAATCCTGGGGGGGCATGACAGCAGATTCGGCAGGGAAATCATAGAATCATTCGCGAAGACCGCAGCAAAAAACAACGTGTCTAACCCTTCCCTCCTGCTGACGAAAATTGAGGTTGAATTTTTAAAATCCGAGATAACCCTTCCACCCTGACTTGCACTTTGCGTTTCTTTTCTTTCCTTTTCTCTCCCTTCTTTCCCCTACTCCTACTGGGTATAGTCGGCTGCTCGCTGTTTGAAAGTTTACTCGCCTGTTGCTAGTTGAAAGATGTGGTTGTGTTGTCCCTGTTTTAATTGTTTTATTCTTTCTTCATCCATGACTTAAACCAACACGCTCTTCTCCCAAGCAGTATATTAGACTTCACATAATTCTTAACGCTAACAGTGAGAACTCAAAGCGAACTATTCAACTCACAGGGTGGTATTTGTTAGGATCACAAAGCTGCCTACCTGCCCGCCCGCCCGCCCACCCGCCCGCCTGCCTGCTTGCCTGCCTGCCTGCCTGCTTGCCTGCCTGCCTGCCTGCTTGCCCGCCCGCCCGCCCGCCCGCTCGCCCGCCCGCCTGCCGCCCGCCCGCGCGCCCGCCCGCGCGCCCGCCGGCTTGCCTGCCGGCTTGCCCGCCCCGCCCGCCTCCCTGCCGGCCTGTCTGCCTGCCTGCCCGCCCGCCCGCCCGCCCGCCCGCCCGCCCGCTTGCCCGCCTGCTTGCCTGCGCAGCTGATTATCGTTGGGAATTTTTTTAAATAATAATTGACGCACGCGTTATGTGCTTTTGTTGTTTAACACCAAAATCCCGTCTTTGCGCTATTTCGGCTTCTCAAACAACAATGACTGTTAGTTTTCAAGCAAACAAGTTATCACTGCTGACAATGTAGCAAGTAATTTGTGTGGCACCTGCGGGCATTCCTATGTGCTAAATGTTTACGTTGGTGTTTCATGGTACTGCAGCTTGCAGCTCGGTGTGTTACTGACACGTAATTATGCGACATACCATACATCCAACATGTCTACACCACTGAAATCCAAAGTGGAAGGACGACGGTAATCAAGAGGACGTGTGTGCATGATGCGAGCAATATATTACCAGGCAAAGCAGGAAAAGGGGAATAGCCTATCTAAAAGCGAGACCGACTCACTAACACTCAACAACACATTATGATGGGTTTAAAACTCCGTCTCTACCCAAAGCCTTTTTCAACTCAAATGTAATTGTAAAGAACGTACCCTGTCCAGTAATATAAACAAAGGGCTTGTGTGATTTTGCCTCACATGTTGTCACATAAAGCCAAGACCTCATATTATGCCAGTGTTTTGCAGTTGGTAGGACATATGGCTTAATGCCGAAGCACGCGCTTCGAACCTCTCCAATTAGACTCTTATTTTATCATTAGTCGCTATTCCGGAATGTTACAGATGATTTCTGGCATTTATCTTGTGTTCTGGTTTAGAACCTTGCTTAAAATAGAGCGTGTATGGTTGCTGCACTAGCGCTTTGTACTTGGTAAATCATCCTCTATCAGTAGATGCTTACTCATATGCCCACATCAAAAAATATGATTGTGTTGTGTTTTAGAGAAAGTTTGGAGTATTAAAATTAGTCCCATTCCAGCAGATTTGTAAGCATTTGCTAAGTTCGTTTCCTATGTCAACGTCGTTATCGAACATAGTTACAGTTGAGCACACAGGGACACGGACAGAAGAGGAACACGTAGACGACAGACAAGCGCACTGCTCGCCCAACTGTCTACTCTACAACGTCGTAAGATCGGTATATTACCGTGGCAACAGATTATCTGACTTGTTATGCCAAGTCCGAAGCCCTCCTGTTCGAGACTGCTGCTGAGGTCCCGAACTTCTTTGTCGTGTCTAACGTTCTCTGAACGATCAACTGACCACTTAGCGCGACGAGGAGGCTCGTCAACTGGTAAAGCGCTGGATTGCAGGCCAACACCGACTCGTCGCACACCGATACAACCGTCGTCCTCGTCACGTTCACTTTCAGCCCGGAGACCGGGTATGGATGTGCACAATATATGGCGTCGCGGTATCCGCAAGAAGCTCCTGAAACACTACTCTGCAGATACTACAAATTGCTTTGCCACATTGAGGATCCGAACTGTGCGGCGCTGCACGACTGACACCGACCTTCACCACGCCGCCCGCCCGTACCCGTGGTTGTTGACGCCGTTCCTCTCAAGCCGTATTACACCCGATAGAACTCTGAACGCTGCGTCCTTTAGTACGGTTGGTTCATTTGTTATTGTATATGTATATATATGTATATATATGTATATATATCACTGTTTCTTTAGAATGGCGAGTTTTAAATAATTCAAGGGAAACGCCCGGGAATGGTCAAGTGGCCAGATTTACGAAACGACCTTACGCCAAAAATGTGCTTCGACACAACGCAAGAACGAATTCGTATTCGCGAAACGAAATTCTCGTAAGTTTTGCGCAGGTTTCGATGGAATCCTACGACAGGTCCGGAGCTGTCTTACACACTTTTTATGATCAAATCAGCATGGCTGACAGCTTTGCTTAGTTACTTGGCCGCGACTACCAACGGACATTTATCTTTCTACGTGCTCTTCTCGCGCGTCCCGACTTCAAGCAGGAAAAAAAAAAAAAGAAACTTTTTCTTTCTTTTTTTTTTTTTTTGCGGCGAACATGAACGCTGGATCCGGAAAAACTCAGGAAAATCTACAAAGGCAACGATCCCACCTGCCAAGCTAGCTCGTCAGAATATAGGCCTAGCAGACACTCCGACCTGCTCCCGCGCAGCGTCGCTCTGACGGTTCTTGGCCAAGGCCGTCTGCACACTAAAAATTTTAACACCCATGTTCGTGTTAAAAGGGTGTTTTTCCGAGCTCACACCCTTCCTACACCATTTTTACATGATTTTTGAATATTCAAGGGTGTACGGAAAGGCCTACACCCTTCGTACATCCTTTTTACACCCTACGGCTACCGAAATCGTGTTAAGAGGGTGTTGCGGTGGTACACCCATGATTTCCGAGTCGTCGAACTCGCGCCGACAGCAGAAGTCAAGAAGCAGCCTGCTCAATTTAGAGGATTTCGTGAAGTTCTAGTAAGCACAATGGGCAGCTGACATCCAAGCCAAGCCAACGCTCAAGTTGTTTTCGAGCCAGATGAATGCCGGCGTACAAGCAGTACAAGCTCCTTGGTTGTTTACGTGCAAGCGACCACGAAAATAGCATCGGTTACTCACGCACTTCTGCTGAGAATGGTGAGACCACATCGGTTCTATTATGATACATTCCGTCTCATCCTGAGATGTACTAAAGCGAAGGCTAGACGTGCGAGACGGTTCGGGCTCACAGCTTTACTGTGAGCCTGTACCGTAAAGGTCGGTTCCGACACTTGCGTTTGAGTGTGTTTGTCTGCGTTGCGTTTAGAACCGAAAACGAGTCACCGGCACATCTGTGCTTCGTATGAAGCGTGTATTCCAATTCAAAGAATCATCTTGGCACGCGATATAAGAAGCAGGGATGTCCTGGTTTCTCGCAGCCGCAACGCGGTCAAACGCAACTGTTTGAACCAGGCTTTACGTGGTTGTCCTGTGCTTGTCTCTCGCGCTTTATTTTTTCGATTTTAAGTATTCATTTTCAACTCGCTCGCTTTTACCAGTACTAGTAGATACTCAAGCTGCACGAGGGTTCGTGCAGTGCGACCATCTAGCGATGCTATGAGCTTGTGCTCGAGCCTTGGCTTTAATGCATCTTAGTGGGGAAGGCAATCATCGGGGATATATGACACACGATGATGCCAAGTCTGTTCACGGCGGACTCTCGTGCTGTTCTGATTGGAGGAGAAGGGGTGTGTAAAAAATTGGCAAATGGAACATGGTTAGCGACAGCGCAAATATATGTTGGAAAAAGTTCAGAATATTGAAGTGCAGCAGCCTGAAACTTTGGAGTTAAGCAATTAGAGAATCATTTGAAGACATCTTTAGAGGTTCAGCCTTCTCTCCCCCCACACCAATATCGAAGGCTGCTAGGATATTGGTTCAGGCTAAGCCCTCTGTCTTTCAGTCAGCGAACTCGAGCCGTTCCACCTGACCTTGTTATTCCATAACAGATATGTTAGAAAATGGAATGCAGATTTTCTTTACACGGCCAAAACATAAAGTGTTATCAAATAATACCTGCCATATTCATATTCTACATTTACAGACCGGGGCTGCCCCGCCTGTGGAGGGTGAAGATGCGAGCAGCCTCGAAGCCCACCAACAGTGGCTGTGTGCTGAGAGCGAAAGCTGGTGCCTGACGAAGGCCAGATTGATCTTCGAATGGATGCGACTGCCTGCAAATGGCTACATGCGTTGATATTGATGGGCATATAGACTGCACAGAATGCTTATCTTTACCTGATGGATGCTAGGAGGGTATGCATTCCATATTTTTTTACTGATCCCTACGACAATTGCTAAATTGCGCTTCCCCGCTCCGTGATTGCGGCTGCCGGACGACTATCTTGGGACACGGAAAATTAACCTTTTGGAGCGTTGCAGAGGCTGGCCGGCAGCGTGCTGAAGACATGTTTTTTGCTTGTTTGTCGTCATTGGGAGCGTTAAAGTGGCCCTGCAATAACTTTTTGACTGGTTTTTAATTTGAACCGAACCTGAGCGCACTGAACGTAGTAATTTAAAGAAACTTTTCTCAAATTTCGCTTTACTTTAAAAGTTATAGGCAAATTAGACTTACAAAAACAAGCAAAAAATAACATCCTTCATGACGTCGTAGGTCCTGGCTTGAGTGGCCGTGAAGTAGTGAGCTCATCGAGCGCTCACGGCTGCCGCACTCAGTGTCGACGGCTCGAGAGGGTGCCACTAAAGCACGTGTTGACTAGGCTGTATGAAGCGGGCGGCCAGGGCAGCTCGCATTGCATTTGCCGCGCGATTAAAGACTAATTCGGCATAACACATCATTGGCCACAAACGACGGCAAACATGGGGTAAAGATCAGTTCAGAACGGGAGCCACTTCGCGCTGCCATACCGCCAAAGGGTCAAATCGCCAGCCAAGCCCGCGCCGAAAGCCTTGGGAACGCTCGGAACCGGTCGGATCCTCGAGCCGGTATTAGACCGCAGTGCCACCGCGTACATCCGGGACTTTTCTAAGCCCATTGTTCGTCGGAGCCTCATCCCACTACGCCTTTCTAGTACAGTAAAACCTCGTTATAACAAAACGGGATATAACAAACTAATGGATATAACAAAGCAATCATAATTCCCCTTGCTTGCTAATAGTGGGAAGAAATGGACATTGGCTATAACAAACTAATGGTTATAACGAAATAATTACGACCGCTCCTTGTTATAACGAGGTTTTACTGTATGCGCCGTTTTTTTCACCGCTTGGTGGCGGGTTTGTCGACGGGTCTTTTCTTGTTTCCGTACTTTATAAACTGCATTTGTTTCTTTTCTGATCTAAAATACTGAACAAAAACTACTTTCATACATAATTGAAACGGTTCGCGACACTTATATTTTGTATCGACTAAAAAAAAAGCTTTTAGCCGCTCTGACCAGTAGTAAGCCCAGGACCAAAGACGTCACATATTCCGCGCTTTCGGCAACGCGGGTCGCCCTCGTAGGTGAGGAGGTTTCCGCGTCGTCCGGTTAAAATATGACTCACTGATATTTACTTATTCTCTCCGTGCCCGCTGGCTTGCCCGAACCCAAAGAGACGTGGAAACCGCAAAAGAGGTAGACGCTTAAGTATGATTGCAGCTCCCCTTTAAGTCCACACTCCTTTACTCCTACTCTGACACTCCGAGTTTCATACTCCAGGCACAGCAACTAAACGGCGCATGGCGTACAGGAGCGTGACACACCGAATCTATTGAAGAGCCGCACAAGCTCCTTCCCACCGCACGGTTATGACGAACCTGGCATCCCGTGGATACGGGTGGGAGAAGCCAAAATTATTTCAGTGGTAAATTAATTAAAGCCAGTGTAGAGCGGCAGGGTACAAAGTAAAAGAGACGGCGACGTTATGAAGTTTCTACGAACGTTTAAGTATTTCTGAGAGGTTTGAAGACTCGCTTCGAGCACGTGCGGGGAAAGGCACCTTGGCTGATCTATTTATTGACCATGCAAGCTGTTTATATTTGAATTAAAGACAACATTCTTGAACCCGTTTGTCGACGCACGAAACCCTCACACTTGCCAGATATTTCGTGGTTCCGTATTGCAGCGAGACGGAATGCGATGGAAGCTGTTGATGTGCTATGCCGATACCGGAACACTGTCGTTCAATAGATAGCACGTCAATTCGTTTCAGGCGAGACATGAACATGATGTTTCGGCTTTCCATTCAAAGTATCTTGATTCTCTGGGCAAAGCATCCTAGAAAGGGCAGCGCTCCGACTGTCTTCTCATCTCAACAACTTTTCTGTCGCTGTGCGGTCGGTAACCTTCCGTTCAATAGATGAATTAGTTTTCAGGCGAGATGCACGAACGAACCTTTCCCGCAATGCTAACTGATGCTTCGGCTTTCCAATCTAAGTATCTTCATTCGCTGCAGCTGGACTAAGCAGTTTAAAAAGGGCAGCCGTCCCACTGTCTTCTCGGCAACTTTTCTGTCGCCGAGCTATCAGCACGCTCGTTCGATAGATCACTTTGTTCTCAGGCAAGCCACATGAACAAACCTTTTCCGGAATGCTAATTGCTGTGTTGGCTTTCAAATCAAATTGTTTTTACCTGCTGGATTAACCACTAATGGACTGAAAAGGAGCAGCTGTCCGGCTACGCCTTTTGTTTCAACAATCTCAACAATAGCACAGCCATCTTGTTTGTGGACGTGACATCACGGAGCGCAAAGAAGTCACTTGTGCTCCAAGAAATGCTCGGAGCACGAAGAGCACGCTCGAGTGTCAGTCTCCGGCGGCGCTCCCCTCTGTTTAGTGAAAGGAGCGCCAAACGCTCGCAATGTGTTAAAAATGAGAATTTCCTTTGAAAATGCATGAAATTTTTTTGCAACAGCGCGGCACCGCAAGAAAAAGGCACAACTTGTCGAACGTCGAGTCTCGCCGGTCTTGCGGCGTGATCAAAGCTTCCTTGGCCTGCCAAACTGCTGTGTCTCTGTGCCTTTTCACGCTTGGATACTTATCAAGAATCGATGCCATGGCAGAGCTTTGAAGGTATGTCGCACATAGGCGTCTTCTCTATCACCCAGCTGTTCCAGCGAGTTGCTATCAATAGGAAACGAAATCGGTGGTTGCTATTATGTATTAACCATGGCTATGTTCCAAATCTACTCAAATGGATCACATGACAGCACAAATAGAGCAATGCTGTGGAAGAAGGTAGGTTTTCGAAGGCAAAAGTATGAAGCGGCGATGTCTGAAGTTTGTCAAACGTGGCCCGTCCATATGGTTGTGTGCAATCTGTCGCCGTCGCCATGGCCTCCTACCCCTCCTTTGTCGCCACTGGATCATGCCCGTTTCTGGACTGCAAGTGCCGCAAGTTACAAATACAGTCGTAAGAGTAAAGTAAAATGCTGCTTCAGAGGCACATGCATCTTCATGCACTCTGCACTCACGAAACAAATCCACACGGCGTTAATTCTTGATCGGTATTCAAGCGTGCGAAGACAAAGATGCAGCACTTTGGCATGCCAAGGAAGCTTTGATCATGCCGCCAGAATGGTAAGACTTGCGTTAGACGAGTTGCCCCTCTTTCTTGCGGTGCTGAGCTTTCGTAAAAATTTCCACGTGTTCTCAAACGCAATTCTCACCGTTCGGGGTTTAACAAACTTCTTCGGTAAATGACAACGAACGAGCAGAAAACATGTCTTCAGCTTACTGCCGCCCAGCCTCCGCAACGCTCCAAAAGGTTGACTGATAATCTTTGTCCCAAGGTGGCCATCCGGTGGCCGCACCTGAGCTGCAACGACCAAGCGGAGACACGCGATCCAGCAAATTGTCGTGGAGATCAATGGTATTGCTTGCACGGCGTACTATTAGTCTTCAGAGCAAACACAAGTGTCGCTGCGGTCGCCACGTTTTGATTGGGTGAGGTGTACCGTGACGTCTGGTGACGGACTCCGCTTCGCGTTCTGGCATCTGGCTGGCTTCCCTGCGCCCGTTTCCTCACGATCGGAGGTTTGTGATCATGCTGACCAACTGTTCAGCGCTGCAATGCAATTTCCAAAAAGAAGCTGGTATCATATTCTACCACCCGAAAACTTCGAGATTAAAGAGAGCATGGACAGTCAGACTAAGGATGGGAAAGGCACCGTCAACATCGGCCGTTGTGAGCTGTAAGCACGTTGAGAAGCGGGGCTTCGTTTACCCAGTGTACAAGGCGCTGGGTGAGACTTATGCCGACAGAATTTTCATAGCTTTTCCAACCGTTTTTGTCACGTTTACCTTTATAATTGGGTTATAAGTATGGAAAGCTATCGGTGGAGGCAACTCCGTCGATGAACCCCCCCGCCCCCTCCACACGATATAAGGCGGTTGTGCAAGGGGTTGTGGAAGCGGTGGTGTAAGTGTTTCAGACACTGAAATTCTGTTCTTTGCAGATTCATGAGTTAAGCGCGAGACACATGCGCGAAAAATCCATCCGATCCGACGTCCGATCCGACAGTACTACTGCCTGATCCGAAAAATTTGGTCGCTTCAGGCGTCAGATCGGCGATCCGACATGCGTCAAATGCGCCAGATAGTTTCGCACGGCGGACGGATTGTCGGATGCGTCCAGCCAATGACAGCACAGCTAGCGCGAACGTCATGATGACGTACTTGGTCTGTCGGGACGAATAAGAAAACTGGACGGGCGACGGGAAGCCGGACGCGTGGATCCCGCTGATCCATTCGAGAAAGATGGCCCCGGCAAAGAATGCACGTGCTAACAAGAACGAGCTCCTAGCTTCGCTCGTGCGAGCTAAACCATCAATCTGGGACCAGAGATCTATGAACGCGGACCTCCGCTGGAGTGCTTGGAAGTTGGATCTCCTGGGCGGAGCCGAACGGATCGTTGTGTCGCTTGCAAGGTCGGAAGCGTGTGCGCGTGTCTCAATTCGGAGCGGCGTTCGGACTGTCGGATCGGACAATTCTGCCGTCCATTTGTCTCGCGCTTTAGGAGAACATCAGACCCCGCTTTGCGGGCATACAAATGGCATTTAAGTCAAAGGCCTTTGGGCGATCTCACTGGTAATTTTCTCCTTATGGTTCAGAATATATTTAACATGTTGCTCGAGCAGAGTGCAGCTTTTTCGCTGAGACGTTTTTGTTTAGAAACAAAGTTGAAAAAACCTCTTAATTTATTCAAATCATCAGCAGCGTTGATTGTGCGAGATGTAAATATATTGCAATGCTCCTGCAAGTGTGGTGGCATTTCTTCCTTTTCATATACCAGCTGTGATTCATGCACTGTCTGCCCTGGAAACCATGCTCGGAATGTTGGTTAAAGTTTCGCCTGCAGCTACAGACCATACCTCAATAAGGCCGCATATAATAATTCACATTTCCTACGTAAAATGCGCACAAAAAAAACAAAAAACGAAAGTAATATGCCGACAGCTAACGTCGTCTCGGCCTTTGTAGGGCGAGTGAGGGGGTAAATTTTGTCCTCAGCACGACGTCACCCCGGCTCGCTGTAAAAGGTCGCCACCCAAACTTCTCGGTGCTAATACTCTCACCATACAATGCACCTGTTATTTGTTTGGCCCCTGGTCATGAAATCATTCTCAGTTTGCCATTCCATCTCACCGAGAGCCCGATATTGGTCATTGAGGTCTCAACCGGCTTGCACTGAAGAAGTATTAGCGAGTTCGTTTCACGGCACTCGTGCCCACGCGTGTCCACTCGCAGCGTGGAGCGGGTTCGTTTCAGCCGGCACTCCACGAGTGGTTGCACTCTCCGAGTTCGTTTCATTGCTGACACCCCACGCGTGCATGCACTCGCTGCACTGAGAAAATCGAGATTGCGCCAAAATGCAATCCCGTCGTGCCTCGCTCCGGCTAGGCCGGCAAGGTGCTGGAGCAGATGACGAAAGTTTGTCTGCTACGATGTGTCGCGGAACTGAAAGGAAAAAAAGTAGATTTTCTGATAGAAATTGCGTCCCGCGGGCAACGGAATCAAACGCGAGCTTGAACTGTGAGCGTCTCCTATTTCATGAAGGAAGCAGTTGACAAACCGTGCTTTATTTGCAGGTTTTAAGTCGCTCTGTTGCCGTAAAAACGCTGAAATATACCAGTGTGTAAAGAAATGCTCAGAACAAATGCATCAGCGGCCCCCGAGATGTTTATCACCAACGTGTGCGGGTGAAAAATTGAACATTTGTTGACAAAACTGCCCCAGCAGGAACTTTGACTGCCCAATAAGCATCAGAGAAAGCTAAATTTAGTGATTTTACCCGAGGCTTGGGCAACATCATCATGTTTAACATTTACCTACTTCAGCTAACTTGCCCCGTCATATTTTGTTCGAGAAAGCTCTCGTTCTTGACGCCCTCACCAAAGCTAATATCTGATCCACCTGTAATGACGATTGAAATCGAAAAGTTTTGCTGGGTATTCCAGCAGACTAGTTTTAAGGCGTACCCTTTCAGTGGTCCACGCATAATGCCATACTCAAATGGATCAAGCTTCTGCTCGGACAGCATCATCCATTTTCTTCAGTGTAAACGGTTATGAGAATTGAAAGATCGCAACCAGCTGCTTTGTAGACAGCTGGTTGCGGAAATTTACGCCGTCTGTAACTATCCCTATGACAGCCGAGTTGCTTGAAGTCATCGCAACTATAAACTACAGGCTGCAGCGACCAACGTTTGTAGATAAACGTTGGTAGCGACTGTACTCTCACATTCCCACCCATCACTCCGAACAGCAAGGCGCCAGTTTCGGTTTGAGGTCGGTATTCTTTCTACAACATAGATGGCGGCAGCATCAGTCTTCCGCACTTGGTGCATTTGGCGAATTCGTTTGAGTCCAGTTCTCCGTGCAACACTCTGCGAGTGCGATGCATTCTGGGAGAGAACTCGAACGGTGCCAGTGCGTGTGAAACGAACTTGCTATAAAATACCGCTACTAGATGCATCGTCTGCTAACATGAGGGAATAATAATGAGTTTGTTTGCTACTAGGTAGGTATCATTCTCTGACAGAAATAAAACGACGAACAGACCGGCAAGTCATCTGCGAACAGAGCCAAAAAGGGACAATTGTCTGCTATGAATTGTGTGCTGCGCAGAGTGAGATCAAAAACTAATTGAAATATGGAACATCGGCTATTTTACGGATGCGATTGTCCTTTACTTCGTTTGGCTATGCTGATTTGTTTTCTGGCTGTGTGTAACTTGACACCCACTGGTGCTAAAACAAGAGCTTGGGACAAGCACCCACCTTACCACGATATCAATCTCACTATCCGAAAGAGTATTGGATTTAATTACTGAGTGCCTTTTCCATTGACAAGAAGGCCCCAACATTTTCTAAGAACTCCAGTAGGGTTTTGTTGTTGCATCTTTATACTCGCAACTCATTGACTTTGCCAATTTCGTTTTTCTAGCCTGGCTCAGCTGACAAGCTGAGCGGCGAGTCTGAAACTGTACCAATATTGTTTCCGGTCAGACTGTCCATTATTATTTATTGTTCTTCCCTGCTATTGTGATATGTCTGCACTGTAGTTATGACAGGGGCTTGAATGGTGGCTCCTACTTTCTACACATGGGTCCTAGGAAACATTTTGTAAGTGATGAGGTGCCCACAATCATGGGCGTCAGCAAAGTGGCGGAAAAGGGGGGGGGGGGGATTATTCTGAAGGGGTGTAGCTTTCAAACCTATAACTTTGAAAGAAAACGAGGTTTGCCCCCCTCCCCCTCCTTTTCCTGCAAAACGTACTGCAGATGCCCATGCCCGCAATCTAGGCCAACGGTTCTGGAAAGAGGGTTTGTGGAACCTCTCCGTAAAGGCATTTTAGGAGTCCGCAAAACTCTGCCGGCAATAATTTTTTTTTTAAATATGATTTGGGGCATTGAGTTGAACCCAGTCCGGCCATGGCACATTCACAGCTCCGGGAGAAAAAGGAATCTACAGAAGAATACCTCTTTTCACTCTTCCCCCTTTTTATTCTTGGTAAACACGTTTGCAGTCCACCCCCCCCCCCCCTTCCCCTTTTTTTACACTGCCTGGCGTCTCCCATCACTTCTGCCAGTCCAAAAAGGGTTTGCTTGCCACGATTGGCGGTTTCCTTCTTCTCTCTATAGCATCCTTTCTGCTAAAGTGGAAAAAGTGTAGACGGAGCTTCTTCCTCTCACCGTACCGTCTTAACCTGCAACATACTATACTCTCGGGAACAAGATAATAGCCTTGTATCTTTTCTGCCGCCACAAATGCTGTGCTTAGCATGTCTTTGGCAGAGGCTTTTGCTGCCACCACATGCCACGCTATGAAGTGGAGTGCCACGGTGTGTGCGTGCCACGTGTCGCATAAAGCAGTGCACTTTCAAGCTGCGTGGATGCAATGACGGCAGAAAAAACACCAGCAGAGCGGACAATACAGAGCATGTTATTAACAGCACTGGTTAATTCCCAATAAATCACAATCTGAATCATTACTGTAAAACCATTTATTTTTGCAAATCGGTCACAGAGGACATAATCGCGGCCACTAAATTTTGCGAATTTCAGACGCATGCATTCAAACTCTTAAAGAGATTATAAAAGCAATTTCGAAATTTTATTTGACGTCTAAAATGGGCGTCGGGCTCATCTCAGACACTGTTGACCAAGTTCCAGCCCGAACAGAAGTTTGTGTGCCGCACCAATCAATTAAACAGTTGTGGTAATATTTGCGCGGGGACGATGCCTGAGACCCCCCCCCAAGACGGCGGCAGAAAGGTGAACTAAAGTGCGCCGTCAAAGCGTGACGACAACGGGCTCCTCGTCAGGCGATTGCTTCAAACGGTTTAAACGAATGATGCGCTCTTGGTTTAGAATTCGGTAGTGAGATGGCATACAAAAAAGTAATTTGAATGTTGGATAATTTTTTTAAAGCTGTAGTTCGGAATTAATAGGTTTCATAGCGTGTGTAGGAATAGGTTCCATAGCATGTGTAGCGTGTGGGATGACAAGGAAGAAGACTTGTGGAAATAAATGACAGCTGTATGCTGTGCTGGTTTTGAGACGGTGGTGTGTATGTTCCTTTTTGTTTCCTTGTCTCAAGGAAACAAAATTTTGACAGCAAATTTTGAACCCTGCTAGTGCACACCTTTCTGATCCAAAACTGACTTCGAGACCCAGTAGGTTTCAAAGCCGGTTTCAAATAAGAAAACCAACGCAAAAGTCAACTTCGAAACCTGGGATGTTTTGAAGTGATTTTTGGCGTTAGTTCCCGAAAAGATATGTCATCAGTTTGGTGGCCGGGAGCTAAAAGCATTTCATGCTTAAAATCATGCTCATCAGTGCGGCCTTTATTATTCTCTGACTGAATCAATTCTGCTTTTATATGCAGGAGGGAACCATTTGGCTTTTCGAAGGCTTTACTGTGGTCATGGCGGCCTACTGGCTTTTCGGCTTTGCCCATGGCCAGAAGACGTACAATACGAGCTGCCTTCTTGAGAGGCTTTGTCTTATTCTAATCTACTCACAGCTACGGCCAGTTGCAATCAAGGTGATTAATACAATCAAGAAAACACCTGTAGCCTGATTGCTGATCACATAGTGCAATCGCCAAAGTCTGTGAAACTCCTGCCAGGATTGTTCCGATTTTCGAAATCATTAAAGGCTTTGTTTGTTTTTCTTGAGATGGCAGCTGCAAGTTATGTGGCTCACATACCTAAGTATGCTTCAATTCATGACCAGCTTTATTCGTTTATATTCGTCACATTTCTCTAGTCCTCCGTGTTGTTTCCTAGTCATCAAACTATTAGACACCTGTATGGAGTAGTTACATTTTGTTTTTACGTTTTTATCAAAACGGTTTGTGTCACCCTGTCTGGAATTCATCACCCTTACTACGAAATGTCAAATTAATCTCACGTTGAGATACTTTTTAAAAGTGTAGGTGACCGGCATTAAATGTTGTGTTTCTTTATCACTCCTGTTCATACTTTGTATATTACTTCAGTCAAAAGACACCACCAGTGTTCAATACGCCCCGTCCGAGCACAAGCTTTTCAGCCTGGATAAGGTGAGCGTTAGTGAGCACGTTCTAAGCAGTACCGAAGGTAATGAGCGTGCACTGCTGCATTTTCAAAGTTTCATAAATGCTCTTTTTTAGAAAAAAATAAAAGCCAGGCATTGTTGTGGTATATTCATAACATTGTGGCTTTCTTGAAGAATGCGGGCATTCTGAAGGTGTTGCCGAAGGCTTGCCAGGGTGACAGCGCGGTCGAAGGCGACAAGTGCAAGCTAGTAAACGCTCTATCGCAAGCTCTTGTTCTGCGAAAGCGCTTCGCAAAGTCGCTCTTGCATGCCTGTAGCCTTTGCTGCCCTACAGTGGTAATGGTAGGCAACTCCAGCTGACACAAGAAATCATCCCATCGCTGCCACACTCCGTTTCCCTTTAAAGGGCTGGTGAACCGAAATTTGGATTTCAGAAAACGATGCAGAAGCCGTAGGCGGGACGCTACAATCCCTAAAACACTACTCGTAGTCACAAGGCGATATCTCGAATGGACGGCCGTATTTTTGGAGAAAGAGGTTGAGATTGAACGAGGCCGATGAGGCGCGTGACGTCGAGATATCTCGTTTTCTCCTCTCTCTGCTTCGCCCCCTCAAGGTGGCGAGGCAGAGAAGACGCGAGGTCGTTCCCTCTCCTTCTCGGAGAAACAAGACAAACAAATCTGTCAAATGCGCCTCCTTTTTTTTTAAAAATAAGGTCATCCATTCGAAATATCGCTGTATGAGTGATGTTTTAGTGTTTGTAGCATCTTGTTACACGCTTTTGCCGCCGTGTTTTATGGAATCCAGATTTCGGTTCAACATCCCTTTAAGTGCAAGTGAAACTGAAATGCCAAGAATGAGCACGTTGTCCTGAACGACAGTTGCACTGCACAAGCGCGCATGCTTAGCAACATTCAAAGCATGGAGCTTGCTCTTAAAGCCTCTGCATCAGGCTTCCTGTTGCAGCTCGTGGTACCGAAGCAAGCTTTTGGGCAGACACTTTTTTATAAGCAGAAACTTCACCTGGCATTGCAGAGCTCCGACCGGTACTCGGAGTACTTAGTTGCGGTACTTTCGATAAAACAGAAGGGCAACAGGTGAAGTAGAAACTTCACCTGCACCGCAGTACTCCGACCGGTACTCGGAGTACTTACTTGCGATATTTTAGAAAAAAACAGAAGGGCATTGAGCAGTGCAAACTATGATTATTGTCAGGTAAGAAGTATTCAGTTGCAGTAATTGTTTTGCTTCACATACAAAAAGGCTGGAGTATGCTTAAATGCTGGGCTAGCAACCAATTGCTACCAGGGTCCCTATGCTACACGACGGGACTAAGCGGAATTAAGGGACCGGGAGCCATCCAGCGACCTGGATGCAAAGATGGGTTCAGCTTCCATGGGATTGGTGCCACCTGGATCTTGTCCCAAAGGGCCAGCAGCAGCTGGATAGCCTCGCATTGCGATGCGGGGATGGGGATGCCGAGCGAGCTCGGGGCATGCCGCCCACTCAGTGTGAGGGCCAGGTACTCCCACTGACTGGCTAGGTGCATGTTGATGAGTTCCTGGAAGGTGTTGTTTACACTTAGCCGCCGGAGCTTGGCGTTCGACGCGTACGGCGGCACCCCCAGTGCCAGCTAGTACCCCTTGCGAATAATCACGTCCATCTTGCCCTTACCTCTCGACAGCAGGTTGAGATACGGATTTGCGCAGCGATGTGGCTCACGACGAGTGGTTGGGTCAGCCGGATCAGGTCCGACTCCTCGAGCCCGTGTCTGTGACTCGTTATCCTTCTCACCATGCGCATGACTTGCATGGTTGTCTTGACGAGTCGGTCGACCGTGTACTTGGCTCCGCCGTCCCGCTGGAGGTGAAGGCCCCAGGATCCGAACCCGCTTCACCACCGGCACGGGGGTACCATCCTTTAACGTGAGGCGGATGTCCGCCTTCTTCTTCGGGAATTGGCTTGCCCGCGCAGAGGAGCAACAGCTGAGACTTATCGGGGGCGCGCTGGAGGTTGCCGGCCTCGAGGTGGTTCTGCACCGTCTCGATGACTTCTTCGAGGAAGTCTTGCCTCCCGCTGTCCGATCCCGACGTAGCCCAAATCGTCAGGTCGTCCACGTAGAGTGGCATAGAGTGTATGCTTCATCCGGGGAATCCGTTCCAGTAGAGGAGGCGGCTTGCACATCGCCAGGTAACAAGGTGGGTGACAGGACCGAGCCTTGCCGGTTCCCCTTGCTCGGCTTGCTCGGTATCGGGATGGTGCTTGAGCGGACGGACTCGATTCCGATGGTGGCCATCCAGTTGCTCAGGAAGTCCCGCACATAATCATACATCCGGGGCCCGCACCCAGTTGAGGCCAAGTTCTCGAACACCAGCGTGTGACTGACGTTGTCAAAGGCGCCCTTTATATCCAGGGCCAGGACCGCCCGTGTTGTCGTACAGGAGATTCTGTCAAGGATATCCTCCTTGATCTGAAGCAGGACATCCTGCGTGGAGGTGTGACCAGAACCCGAAAATGGTGTTCATGGTGGCATTGAGTTCATACAGGATGGTCCCCTCAAATATCGCTGTAAACAGCTCATCAGGGCATGGGCATTTAAAAAACTAAAATGGAGTGTCCAGGTCTGTGACGCTTGGCGGTATACCTGATAACCTCTATTTCTTTTGGATCCTTTTCAAGGGAGTATATTTTCCACTTCGGGGCACTTTTCTTGTTTCTGGCACTTCCTACTGCAGGAACTGTTTCACCCTCACTTTCTTCTTTGCTTTCACAGCACTCATTTGATGTTAATGTGGAAGGGAATTGGCCGGATTCCACTCCTCGTTCCTACGTAAAATGTGCTGGCGTCCAATACCTGCCACAAAAAGGGTACTTAAGATTCCAAAAATGACTAAGAGTGTGTAAACATATGATGCCAGCATTTCTTTTTTCTTTTTTTTTATTTCCAATGAGCAACATTATATTATGCCAAAACTCTCCCTAAGTGCACACTGCATTTCACAGCGCGCTAAACTCTGCCGGAAAAATCGGCACCTGCACGCAAAGGGGCGTCGTTTCCTCAGCAGTGTATTTTACCTTGTGAAATTTTAAGGCGCTCCTTTCTTTTGCAGCTAGAACATCCTTAAATATACTAAAAATGCGTTCGCCACGGACGACCCAGTCTTCCGCCGGCAAGCGCTGTCGTTTGCATACGATACGCCTTGAAATTTTCACCCCATGGTCGCAGGCGCCGATTTTTCCAGTTGCTTTCCCATACCTTGAGCCACCCAGAAACACCGCGCGCGCCCGTAAATTAAAAAAAAAAAAAAGAAAAGAATGGAATGGCATTGAGTGTTTTGTTTACTTACCGACTTGTGCGTGGACCGCGCCACGTTGCGCTGCCTGATGCACCCGCGTTTTGGAACTAATTCAGTTGACAGTTCCCTCCGAAGATGAAGCTAGGTGGTATTGGATGAAGCCCCTGAAGCCACGGCGGTAATCGGACTGGTAGGCTGTTCCCTTTCGAACGGGCGGAAGAAGACTACGAAGAATTCGGCAGCGAACGGGCGGAAACTCGATTACGTATAGCTTCAGTAGTCGACGCTTTGTTTTCTCGATTGCGTTCGCGGCGTTCACCGTGGACTCGCGCACTCGGCCGTAGCCGAACGGCCGAACCAGCTGGACGGCTGCCGGCGCGCGTACCGACACCGTCGCCATAGCAA
The DNA here is from genome assembly GCF_016920785.2 of Ixodes scapularis. Classification (NCBI taxonomy): domain Eukaryota; kingdom Metazoa; phylum Arthropoda; class Arachnida; order Ixodida; family Ixodidae; genus Ixodes; species Ixodes scapularis. Next base: position 138,314,172 of record NW_024609879.1, on the reverse strand, counting down.
CCACGCCGCGAGTGTGGTTGCCAGACAGAATTCACACAAATTTTTTTTTTCTCGTCACTCACGTTGAGTTACTAGAAGTTAGGCGCGTATCATTATATTACATTATGCTGTAAGAAGTTATTAAGGGATATGGGCACCTACCTAAGAAAAATGCAGAAAAAATATTATTAAAAAATAAAATTGGCGTAATCTTTTCATATCTCGATTAAGACTAGCGTGGTCACTGGGCTAACCGATGCGCGAAATAGGAGGGCATATATACCGCTCGGGGCACTTGTTGGTTTGTATAAGTAGGATGTATGTACTATTTGTTGTGTGTTGTGCAATTGATCGGTGCTTGTATCCCCGTGTGTATGTACAGTGTTGTGTGTATGTCCATGTCGTGAGTAGATGTAACCACGCTGCGCTGCGGGCAGCAAAAAAAAAACTGGTTTTTCTTTTTAAAAATGTTTCACTTTTTTTTTCCCCGCTAGATGGGGGTTGTCGCCGCCCAATTTGAAAAGTGTGGCGGTTGGTGATCTATAACTATTAGAGGGCTGGATGCCATTAGTCCATCCGTCGTGTTGATCGCTCCGAGTTCTTCGGTTCCGCTGGTAGCTGTGTCGCCGTGTTATGCTGCCTGATTGCACCAAAAGGAGGTTAGGCGGCTTCCCCAGCGCGTGTTCTAGGTGCTGAATGCCACTGTTCACGCACAAACGTTCATGAGTGGATAACGCACGTAACAGAGGTGAGCACAGGCAATAGTTAATCGAGAGCCACACGGAGCGCGAGTGCGATACCTCCTAGCCGCTGTCGACAGAGGGTGTCGGAGCGATTCGTTGTCAACTTGTCGTCCACGGCAAGTGGGCGTTTTGTTCAATAAAGCCAGCCTGTCAGTGTTTTGTAAAGCTATCCCTTCTGTATAAGCGCTTCTGATGCGATGAAAATGCGACCGGCATTGAGCAGGCCGAGCGAGACTTCGGCGACAGTCTCGGCTGTTCAGTCTCCAGCGGTTTCGGCCTTACTCGTATTATTTGCGGTGTTGGCGCTTGGACATAGAGATGTTTGGAAAGTTTTTTGCGCCTACAGATGACACCAAACGAGCATGCGAGCCGCATGCTCTTGCTCCGGCGAGAAGCCGCGTACGGCTCGCCAGGCTCGTATCGCCTGTCGCATACTGGCCGCCATATTGTTTTTAGGGTGTTAGCAGTTAACACGATTTTCACCACCTCCGGCGGCTAACACCCTTACACGAATAAAGGCGTTAGCCAGAGACGAGCCATTTACACGAATAAGGGTGTAAAAATTTTAAGTGTGTGCCCACGACCGGCTGGCTTGCTGAATGGAATATGCCCGCGCGACCCTTGTGGACTCTTCCCGTATTAATAGTTTGATCGCTGAACTCAATTTTCGAGGTTAATCTCTACCCGTTGTCATCCGATCTCCCTTTTTTTCCGAGGCAGCGGTAACGAACGCGCTGTCGTCGAAACGGGACTCTTATCGATTCTATCTCCTTGTTTTGTGTGATATATATAGAGAGCTCAAATAAACGCCATATGGATTACATTCGGAAAATAGTATGTACAGTTTTCAGAGCACAGCTCTTACGCGCCCGTTTCCGGCTTGAGCGGCGTCGGCGTCGCCGTCCGCGTCGCCGTCGCGGTCGCCACCGCCGCCGGCGTAACCGCGTGGTGCATGATGGGTAAATTTCCCCTCTAAATCTAGCAAACAATTTTCCCCGCTAGATCTAGCGGAAAATTTTCCCCACTAAATTCAGCGGGGAAATTTCCCCGCTAAATTTAGCGGGAAAATTTTCCCACTAAATTTAGCGGGAAAATTTCCCCACTAAATCTAGCGAAACGTTTTCCCCGCTAAATCTAGCGGAAACTTTGACGGCACATTTTCTTCGCTAAATTCAGAGGAATATTTTCCCCGCTAGACTTAGCGAAAAGAAAATCCCCGCTAAATTTAGTGGAAAATTTTCGCCGCTAAATTTAGAGGAAAATTGTCCCCGCTAAACCTAGCGGAAAAATTTTATCGCTGAATTTAGCGGAAAAATTCCCCGCTAAATCTAGAAGTCCCCCCCCCCCCCCCCCCGAGGTCATGTGATCCCTGCCCCCTACTGAAAAACTGAAAAAAACCATTTGGCGCCTATATGAAAATAAACGGGCCTATTAGGCCTGGTTCACACTTGCGCATCGGCGGGCGAATCTGCAAGGATTCGGCCGCCGGGCGTAGCGTCCACAGTGCATTGCCGCGGCCGATTCCGCTTCAACGGCAGCGGATTAGCTGTAAGTGTGAACCAGACTTAGCCCCGAGAAGTTCGCGTGGCGCCCCCTTACGGCGAACCGGAGTGACGTCACGGCGAGGAGAGAATTTTTCCCCGACTCGCCCCGCTCGCCCTGTGGAGGCTGTGACGACGCTAGCTGTCGGCGCGCTCGTTTCTATTTAATTTTTTTTGCATGTTTTTCGTAGGAAGTGTAAATTTGTGCCTTTATTGAGGTATGGCCTGTAGCTACAGGCGAAACTTCAACCAGCATTTTAAGCATGGTTGACAGGGCAGGCAACGCACGAATGGCAGCTGGTATACGAAAATAAAGAAGTAAAGAAAAGAAATAAAGGTAAAGAAATAAAGAACAATTACAGGAGCATCACTATAGATTTTCATCTCGCACGATAAATGCTGCTGATTGTCTGAAATGAATTGGCAGGTTGTGTAAACTATTTTTTTATATCTCCGTTTTTGAACAAGATCGCTGGAGCAGAAAATCTGCATGCTGCTCGAGCAACATGCTAAATACAGTCTGGGCCATGGGGAAAGAATCCTGAGTAAAAAAAAATATGGGGGCCAAGTAAAAAAAAAAAAAAAAAAACAACAACAAGGAACATTTATTATATACATTGCTCGCATTTGACCTTTGCTGGATTCGGATAGTATTTCTATGGACTACACGGGTGGTATCTGTGGGCTTGTTTACATCATCCCTCAAGTAATGTATAACAAACGTAAGCGAAGGTGTCTAGCTCGTTATTAGCAGGGACTCAAACCGTAACCGCAACCGAAACCGTAAATTATCTACCGGTAACCGGTTTTAACCGATATTAACCGAAAAATAAATATATTCGTTTTTCCCAAGTATGACATGGAGGAGGCATCTTAATATGTCGCCGTGATTTGACAGTTACTTTCAGCGAGTGGTGCATCTGGTAATACATTTCCGTTCAATCTAACTTTAGGATTAAGAATACTTAGTTGGAATCAGTGGTCGTGCTTATAATAAAAGAAAGTCTCTATTTCTAAATCTGCCACACTCCTATATCGCTACATGTATTCAGTACGTGCCCTTAGTATTACTACGTGCATGTATTAGTTAATACCCTTTAGGGTATTAGCTAATAAGTTCGAATTCTCAGATGTCCATCCAATTCGGTTCTATCAAAACCACCGATATATATATATACCGGGTGATCCTTTTTGTTCTTGCAGATTTGTTTTAAAAGAAGCCGTGAAAGCTACACTTATGCGGTTTGTGCGAGTGAGTTATACGTCCGGGGGTCGTTATGTAGTTTGCTAATCTTTCCGATAAGTCGGATAATTAATTAAAATTGATCAATTAACTTTTACTTATTGAAAATAGACATATGGTTTCAATTAGAAACTTGCTGAGCGTCGTCCAAAACCCCTAAACCAGTAATTTTTAGAAAGACTTCGAGCGCGTATGAAGCGCAGTAGTGCACTGAAGTTACCACTTGTGGACCAGGTTCAAGGCTGGGGCTAGATAAGAGACGGAAAAATTGCGCGGGCGCCTTACCGAAACCGCTAGCCTCGTACCTGATCCACTTGTGGTAACTTTAGTGCACTACTACGCTTCTCAACGCTGAAAGTCTTTCTGAAAATGACTGATTTAGGGGTTTTAAACAACACTCAGCAAGTTTCTAATTAGAACCATATGTCTATTTTCACTAATTAAAAAGTTATTTAGTAAATTTTAATTAATTAGCCGACTAATCCCAAAGATTAGTCACCCACATAATGTCCCCCTCGGCGTATAACTCACTCGCACAAACCCCATAAGTGTAGCTTTCATGGCTTTTTTTTTAAACAAATCTGCAAGAATAAAAAGAAACACCCTGTATATATAACATGCATGCTCGGGCTGAGAGCGGCGGAAGGAACGAGAAGATGTCCGAAGGGTTTCCGAGTTTTTTTTTTTTTTTTTTTTTCATGCCGAGACTTTTTTTCGAACCGAGTGGCAGCCGCCGGCACTGCCACGCAACTCAGCAAGACAAGAGAAAAAGCCAAGGAGAAGGATGCCTCGTCGTCGAACGCGCGAACGCACTTGGCCTCCGATGACAGAGCCGCCCTCGTCCAACAGACAGGGAATGCCATTTCTGCATCCTTCGCCTCAACCTTGGGAGTTGCCCTGCTTCCAATTGTCAATGTCCTGGCCGGTCTCGCCCCAAACGTCCAGCAGTCTCAGCAGTCCCTGCCGCAGAACTCTGAACGCGAGTTATTTGAACGTCAGCACGGTAAGCTCGAACATCCACAGACGCGCCAAAGATCGCTTCCAACATCGCCGGAGTCCTCCCCCTGCTTCCGCCGGAGGTATGGCTTCTACGGGAATCATTTCTACCAGAGCCACCAACGCGATTCGACTACCTCCGGTGGAGCCCTTATCGCCCATTCTCAGAGCGAGGGTCCGTCAGGCCTAAGACATTCTGAGCGACCTCGCCCAGAACACCAGAAGTTTGTCAACGACAGATGTTCACGAGATCCGGCATCTCCACCCGTATCGGTTCTACTGGGACTTCATGCTCCCCGAACACCAGCACCTCATTTTTGAATGAGTGGAACTCTTCCTCATCGTCGCAAGAGGGAACTGGAGGACGGCTATCTTTTACCAGACATTCAAGCTCGAGTCCGAGGTTTTCAAAGAGCTCCCCGACCAGCTACCCAACCAGCCTCGACGCGGTCGCCGCGTGTCTCGTGCTTCCGCGAGCACCAGCTACCGCCCAGGCACCGTCCAAGAGGGCCCCTAATCCTAAGTGAGTCCGGCAGCTACCCTCGGTCTTCGAGACCCACCAGTGCCGTCATCGACGGCATGGTCGTCTCCTCGACGCTCCTGGTTGTTTTCCTGGTCGAGGACGTTCTCGCCCATGCATTTAGCAAAGCTTGCGTCTCGGCCGCCCTTGCCCTTGCTTGATATTGTACCGAAGAAGACGACACATTGGATCCGGACTCGACGGCCACCGCCACCGAGCGAATCCTGCAGAGTGGCTCAGCAGGACCGACAGTTTCATCGAGCCCCACGCCGATGACGACTCCTTCGACGCCTACGATGGCGGGGAGGAGCGCCGCACCAACACTAAGGAACACACTACAGACAAACAAAGCGACGTCGAAGACTCCAAGTCGAACCTGGGTAGCACTGCCTACAACTCGAAAGCGACGGGACCTCCACCGCCAATCCACCCAACTGGCACCTCAAGTCGACTGGGCAGTGCTTAGTGAGGCATGTAGTTTTCACGGACCGCCCGACTTCGGCGCACTTTCCATTCGCTGCACAAAGGCTTCTTGCTTTACGGCCCGACTCCCTCTCCCTGGCCAGGTTCCCACGATCGATGCCGCCGTAACCAACATGTTGGCGGCATTATCGAACGCTCCTCACGTGGTCCGTACCTCAACCCTGTCTTCGTCGTATCCAAGTCAGCCACCGAGTCCCGCTTTGTTTTAGACTGCGCCGCACTTACTTCTTACCTCCAGGCACCTCAGTTTCGCCTTACTCCGCTACCCCAGGCCATCAAAGTGAACCCTCTTCACGCCCCAAGCGTATATGGGGAAGCTTGACCTTGCCGAGGCCTTTTACCATATCACACTTGATCCCTCCTCCCGTAACCTGACAACAATTAGACTAGGCCGCCGTTACTGCCGTTTTTGCCGTATGCCCTTCGTGATACGCCCGGTGCCGTTTTACATGCAGCTCTTAGCAACAGCCATTTCTAGGGAAATTCGCGCCCGTGGACTCTGGGCTTGGTCTCCTATAGAAAACGTCTTGTGCGCCCATCCCGACCTAGACAAGTTGATGTCTACGGTGCTCCTCCTCTTGCAGGACTTGTTGCGGTGGGGGTTTCGCTTAAACCTGAGCGACACGAGCAGAGCCCATGTCGCTCGTCCATGTCGCGCCCATGTCGAACCTCGTCCATGGCCGCGCCGCGGCCATGGACGAGGTTTTCCTTGGGGCTATTGCCAGTGCCATTTTTCTTCATTTATTTATTTATTGACATTTATTGAAACCTCGGGGAACCTTTCGGACGTGCCCTCGATCTTTCCGCCGCCCTCAGCACGAGAAGGAAAGTATGTCTCGCGCCGAGAGCGTGAGGACTGGATGGCCTGCCGGCTCGCCATCGAGTGTCAAGCGCGCAACGGCAGGTCGGCGGGGCTCATGACCGACGGTACCCATTTTATTGACATATCTTCATTAAGAGAAAGAAGAGAAACGGCACTGGCAATATCCCAAGGCAAAGCTCGTCCATGACCGCGGTGCAGCGCTAGACCCAAAGCTGTGTGGTCCATGTGTAGAAGAGTCCGTTTCTCGCTAATGCAAGCGCACCAGAGCATGACGAGTCCTTCCCAGTGGTATATTGGCATCGGCAAAGGGGCTATGATTGCCTGCGCACAGTCCCCTACAAGTACTCCTAAACCGACTCCAGGGGCATCTGCCCATACGCTCTCGCTGGCCGATCACAGGATCGGCCAGCGAGAGACGTGCGCTTCGATAACCATAGGCAATCGCTTGGAAATAGCAAACATGACGTAGGTGTAACATGGCACAACAACGAAGACTAAGGAAAGGAACGAACAAAATATGACATATGTTTACAGCTTTCTATGTTGTTCGTTCCTCTATCTAGTCTTCCTTTTTGTGCTATTGCATTTACAATATGTTTGACTTTCACCAACTAGCCCAGCTCTCAATCTTATGTTTACTTTCTCCCACTAGCCCAGCTCTCAATTTTATTAATATATTTCACTTAGCAGTATTTTACTAGAGGATGACTATAGTTCTGCTCCTTCCTTTAGAGTGGGCGAAGACTCGTCTGCATGTGTTAGGTTGAAATCAACTATAGCGACGAGAAGGTGCGAATGTTTTTTTTCCGGCACACAGTGGTAACTTTCTTAGGGTTGTTTACAAACGCTGCCGAACAACAAAGTGGTAATGTTTTTTTAATTTTTATTATATAGAATGCGATGACGATGATCCCCGAGTAGCGGAAGTAACCTGTATGCGCGGGTATCAAACAATATAATGTAAGTAGATGTAATGATCAAGCATTGGAGCTAGAAACGCGTGCAACTTTTGACCAATTAAAAAAAAAGTATTAAGACGTTTCTAAGTTTCTTGAATTTCATGTTGTTGGATATCTGGGACTATTTTAAACCGTTTATTATAAGACAGCTGTATAGCATTTCAATTAAAGAAATTATTGGGAAAACCGAAATAAACCGGTTTTTAGGAACTTGTAACTGGTAACCGAAACCGTAAAAATTAAAACCGTAAAAAACCGAAACGAAACCGTTATCAAGAGGAAGCCGTAACCGTAACCGTAACCGAAACGTTATATTTTTCGGTTTGAGTCCCTGGTTATTAGTCCCTTAAGCCCTAAAATTGAGATTTTACTTAAATCGAATTGTCCCGAACCTAAAATACCAGAAGCTTTTCTCACGCAGACTGTCGCCCTTCACAGGTTCCACATTTACTGCTACTAGTGCTGTATCTACCACTGAACAGACGTTCGAATGCTTGCTTTTACTCGTGTTTTCCTCTGTTGTCAGAGAGTCCAGCTGTAGGGAGTTTGGAGGCTCAGGAAGCTTTTGGAGACATGCAGCAGTGTCTCTTCTAATTGGAAATGACAATTCAGACTAAACGGTGTATTTTTCGAGTACTCAAGACTTAAATAAAAATGTCAGGGGGAAGTATAAACATTACAAATTACGGCACTATCGCTGTGCATATTTTGGGCAGTTCAATACATGTCATACAGGCAACTGGGGGCAATTCGGCCGTTTTTGCTGCTACCATGCAAACTATATTCCAGTAATTGTGCATCTTCTAAGAAATGTGCCAGCATACGTGTATATACTATATAATTAATTCACGAAGAAGCTACATCTATGTAAAACAACCCTGTTCCACGGGCACTTCAAAGATAATCAGACACAGGGTTTTTAAAGCATTTGCGAACCAGCGCATGCAGACTGGCAGCGCAAAGTCGGGGTCGCGAGCTAATTTGCCGACCACCCAAAGGCCCATGATATAAATGCCACTTCAAATGCCTAGAAAGCGGGATGTAATATCGTCTTAAATCATGAACATGCGAGGAACAGAATTCCAGCGTCTGAAACACTTGCGCCACCGCTTGACCGGATCCCTCGCAAAATTGCCTTGTGTCGTGTGGACGGACGGGGAGGTTCATCGGCAGAATTGCCTCCGCCGATAGCTTTCAGGATTTGTAACCCAATTTTAAAGGTAAAAGGGACAAGAAGGCTTATAAAATGTACGGAAGCACGTCAATATCGGACTAACTCAACGTCTTGTACACCGGGTAAACGAAGTCCAGCTCCTCGAAGAGCTGGCCAAACCAGGAAACCGGTGCTGGGAAGCGAGCCGATGCGAGATCGCGGAGCGGAGTGCGTCCCCCTGACGTCACGGTACACCTCACCCAATCAGGCCGTGGCGACCGCAGCGACGCTTGTGTCCGCTCTCGGGGCTAATAGCGGTAGCAGTTTAACCATACCGGTTACGACCCTGTCAAAGGGGTCGCCCGTGTGGCTCAAAGGGGTTTCCCGTGTGAGCCATAAAGTTCACCATATATGGACAAACAGGTCACTCCTTTGGCAAACCGGTCGCTCGTCTGGGCAAATGGGCGACTCGTTTGGGCAAAGATGTCGCACGTTTGCTCAAACCGGTGACCATGTTGCACAGACGGGAGACCGGTGACCGGCAAACTGTACCGGTTTAATCAAACGGCTCTCCGGAGCCCGTTTGATATTGAAGGTACAGATCGGCGGCATGGGCATGCCTGTTTCAGCCGTGGCAGCCAATGTTTCCGGAAGATTGGGAGCGCCGGTTCATCGATTCCAGATCGTCCGCGTAATGCAAGTAATTATATTTATATGTTAATTGCGCTGGTGTTCGCTTATACTGCAACTAAAACTAAAACATTTTTGTTTGCGTAAACGCGCGGCGTTGGTGAGCCTATATTTTGACAAAACTTCAAAACTTTGTCCATCTTTGCTGCCTCAATTTACTTATTGAGCTCGAATCTCTCTCGTAGAAGACGCGACCGCTGGAAAGAATGTACTTCTAGACTCTGTTTCACTTTGTGGGAACCATTGGGTTCCCTCTATCCCTATCCAGGCCTAGCTTCAAGCAGGCCGTGGGAGTCGCCGTCACCAATGGCGTCGGCCTCCCGGATACAAGGAACCACGAGGCCGAATTCCCCGAAGGGGCCGGCTCTCCCTTGCCCATTGGGGTGAACGCGCCTTCGGCACACCCTTGAGAGCTATGATGGACGCGACTGCTAGTGGCCTCCCCGGGCGCGTCCATTCTCCGAGGCTACATAAGCTGGCCCCGAAGGAGTGCCAGGGGCTCTCGTCGGCGGAGGCCCTGGCTCTACGGAGCTCGGTTTTTCTTTGTGGGCCTCCGACTTCCCGTGAATCTGTCTAATGCGGCAGCGCGGGAAACCGACCGGGTGATACTGGCAATTGAGCCAGCGCCCAGACTTTTCATTGTCTAAGAGCGAAGCGTGCTGACATTGCAGTCAATAAACACGTCTTTATCCGGACCCATGGAACCTTTGTGTTTCTAAGTGGTACACCCTCAAAGAGGAAAATCCCACATCTGGCGCCCCAACGTGCGGCTTTCCGTGGACTGCAAAGACAGCAGCATCCATCTCCTTTCGCTAAGATAGCGAACCAGGTCAATTTCCGGCCAAGGATCAAACAGGTGGACAGAGGGAGAGGCGAACGCCCGACACCCGACGCCACTCAACGGCTTAGTGGCCACGTCAGCCACGCACGGACACAATGCAGTGTCTTTTCAGCCGAGCTCGCTTCCAAACGGAGGTGACTAAACGCCCGGAATACGTCCGAGGCATTCCCTTTCGGGACGACGCCAGCCTATTTCGCTGGGGAGGCGCACCTGCGCTTTTCGAGGTCAAGCCCGTTCTCGAACAAAGCACGGTGACGCAACACGAAGCAAGTGCGGCTTTTTGCCTTCGAGACGGCTCGCGGGGCCCACCCAGAGCGCACAAAAAGCGTATCTCGGAGCGAGAAAATGCGCTGTGCCTGCAACACCGGTCCCAGTCTAGCGAGGTTGCGGAGACCGCCGATGGTGCCCTTCGTCGCCGCGTCGACGGACCAGTAGCCATCAGGTTGACCAAGCGACCCCGGAACAAAGGCCCCCCGGGAAAACTGAGTGAGTCAAAATGATTTCCTTTTTACTCCGTCTTTCCTTTCCGCTATCAAGGGACAGAGGACTGGCGTGAGCGTGGTTTTCGGCTACTAGAATTGAGTATGTTCCGTTTACCCGCGATCGACTCCGGTCAAAAGTCAGTGAGCGTCGCACGCAACGATAACGTTAGGAACCTTTGAGGGCCACCTATCAAGTTGCGACCCCGTGAAAGCGACGTTAATGGTGAAAACGCCGCGGGGTCCGGGATCAGTTCAATCGTGCTACCGGGCAGTGCAACAGGTTGAACAGCGTCCCGAGATGATTGCGTGTCCGATTAAGGTGACCGCCATGCGATCACTGGACGAGATCGTGAGCCACGGCACTCGAGGTGTTCGTTGGGAATCGACGGTAGCACCGATGAGTTTTTGACGCTCAGCAGAACGATCCGGGGTGTAAATATGTGAATGGTTGTAAATATTTTCGCGGACTCTGCGGAGTCGGGCGGTGCGTCCGCCGGGCGGTACGCTCGCCACTAACGTCGCTAAGCAACTCGTATTGTTGCAGACGGGCTTTGGCAGCCGGGCAGCGTACTCGCCAGGTCGAGCAACTCGTGTTGTTGCCGATCGGTGCCGTAAATAGTCTGGTATTGCTATTGGCACGGGGTTTCTTTTTTATTTGGGATCGGTTTCTGTTCTTGCTGATGCGGATAAACTCGTGATACGGCGCTTGGCCTCTACGAACATTGCAGTTCAAGGGGGCTGTCCCGCGCGGCGGGGAATTCGGTGCTCTCCTTTGTTCGCGTTGGCCAGGGCAGCACGCGGCTCCAAGACTTTTTGAAGTTAGGTCGCTGTGCTATACCTGGCCACAGGCATTTGTATTTTAGCCTCAGGTAAAAGCTAACATGTTTGAAAAATAACAATGTTGGCGAGCCTGCCCGATTGCAGCCCTGCATCGTTTCAATATCACAAGAAAGGACAGGGTGGCGCATTTGACATTTCATTGCGCCCGCAAATCGAAGCGATTAGGCATCGTTAGCAAAAGCAGCTACAAAGAACTTTGCCTCTTCGAATAGTCACCAACAAATCTATTGTCCGGGGTGACGCGAGTCAGCTTGGTATGTGGACATCCGTGTTCGCATTAAGCGGAGTCGTGGAACTATTTTCACAATAACTTCGCGAGCCGAGCCAGTGCGATGCACGTGACTCACGGCAGAAGCGACACCTTTGTCTCTGCCTCTTTTTTATCTCTGGGGCCTGGTGCACTCGGAGATTGGTCGAGTGTCCTCAGTTGGACGGCTCCACCTTGCTCGGAATTTCCGAAGCTTCCTTCTTGGGGAACGAAACGGGAGAGGGGGCAGAGCGCAGGCTGCATTCCAGTTCCCGGCGGTTCCTGGGCACTGGTTCGATGTCGGGGTGTCATCGACGCCAGGGAGCGTCATCGTCGCCGTTGCCGCAGCGTCGCCGGCCTGCGTGTCCAGATCCGGCTCGTCGGCTGCTGGCCAAGATGGCGGCAGCCACCCTCCCCCTGCCTGGACTCGTCTCCAGGCCAGCAACACGTGGCCTCTCGTCGCAGACCCAAGCTGTGGACCCGTGCCGACAGCAAGCAGCTCGCATCCCGTCACGCACCCAGTGACAGTGCCCGTGCCACTTGGTGCGTCCCCCAGGAGAGACGCCCAGCCGCCGTACTTTCTGTGATCCTTCGAACATTTCGTCATGGAGTGTCCGGGCCGTCCTTCCTGCACAAGCCAGGCCACTACACGGACATTCCAACGCTACTCCCGGTAAGCCTGCCAAGAAGCGTGGGCTGCAGAGTTCGGCTGCACCCGGGGTCCACTGTCAAGCAGCGAGCTAGAGTTTTCAGCATGTACCGCGCTGATCGTTTTTTTTTATTTCTTTGTTTTTCTTCGCGGCATGCTCTTTCGCTCTAGCGTTTCGTTTTTTTTTTATTTTGTTTTTGAGAGCCGGTAGGCCATTTTAGTTTTAGGCCTACCTTAGCCTTGAGAAGGGGGGAGTGTGGGAACCATTGGGTTCCCTCTATCCCTATCCAGGCCTAGCTTCAAGCAGGCCGTGGGAGTCGTCGTCACCAATGGCGTCGGCCTCCCGGATACAAGGAACCACGAGGCCGAATTCCCCGAAGGGGCCGGCTCTCCCTTGCCCATTTGGGTGAACGCGCCTTCGGCACACCCTTGAGAGCTATGATGGACGCGACTGCTAGTGGCCTCCCCGGGCGCGTCCATTCTCCGAGGCTACATAAGCTGGCCCCGAAGGAGTGCCAGGGGCTCTCGTCGGCGGAGGCCCTGGCTCTACGGAGCTCGGTTTTTCTTTGTGGGCCTCCGACTTCCCGTGAATCTGTCTAATGCGGCAGCGCGGGAAACCGACCGGGTGGTACTGGCAATTGAGCCAGCGCCCAGACTTTTCATTGTCTAAGAGCGAAGCGTGCTGACATTGCAGTCAATAAACACGTCTTTATCCGGACCCATGGAACCTTTGTGTTTCTAAGTGGTACACCCTCAAAGAGGAAAATCCCACAACTTCAATTCAAGACGCAGCGAAGATAGCGCGCGAACATGCGGCTGCAAGAAGATCGAGCATTGCGAGAGCACGTCCGCCGTTGCACCAGTCAAACTACGAGCTCGCGCTGAGTACTTGCTTCGGTCGGGCGCAAGCCGAGCTTCTGGCCGACGCCATTTCCAGCGCGCGGGCCTGCTTTCCAAGGCTACAAAAACACGACTCACTGGAATGCCTGGGGAGAGGGTACGAGGCTGTCCCGGTGTCCTGCGTTTTCACGGCGCCCCCTCCGTCCTCTCTTGTCACCTCTGTCACGTGACCTGCAGCAGCGCGCGAGCTACACGCTGATAAGCATCGAGATCCGGAAGGGCGCGCCACAGTGAAACCATAACCAGTGGTCCCACTCAAGGCCACTTCCGGTAATCGCACATACAGAGCGCTCCTCAAGCCGGATGGTGACAACTGAATGTGTAAAACGAACAAAAAAAAAAAAAAAAACACGGTCAAAAGGAATCTCATTAAGCTAAATTGAGTGCGCTAATGTTAATATTTTTAGAAAACATAATAAGCTAAGTTATAATGATAAACCAATATGTAAAGAAAAAATCGAGCAGTGACCGTTAGCTTTAGAGTTCATTGCCCGAACCGAAGCCATGTTTTTAAACGTCGCCGGTCGCGTTGTCGGTGTTGCTGTTCTGCGAATTTCTCTTTCCTAGTACATTTCCCTTTCGGTTGGATCCTCGCTTGGCGTTTTAATGCCACGTGAGTTCGAATCACGCTATGAATGTGTTCTAAATGGGCCTGCTCAGACAAGAGGCCAAAAAGCCGGGGACTCACTTCGCCGTTCGAGATTCCGGGATTCCGCTTCAAGTTCGTTGCTGGTGAGTGCAAACATTTTAAAGTGCTCGTGCTCTCCTTCGCGTCAGGCCATGGCACGATCGTCTTTTCTCCAACGCAGTGTATGTGACTCGGTTAATTTCTTAGTCGTATGTACGTCGGACGTGACTTGTAAAACGGTCGAATGTAATGAATTGCTTGTTCACACGCAACCTCCATGTACCGAAGCTTTCACACCACTTTACTTGAAAAATATAAATATCGTGGCAATGGCGCGGATCAGGACCGAACCTGGGATTTGCTAATCTGTAAAATCATAAAAGAGAAGTTGGTATCATAACATAAGATATACAAAAAAAAAACACGCAACATCATTGAAAGGGAATTTACAATTATATATTTGCAAACAGGCTAAGCAAGTTGACTGGGTACATTGAACATAATTCTGAATTAACTAGTCAGCTGGATGTCCCTTGAAGGGAGTTAACGGGAAGGCACCTCTAAAAAAAGTTGCTCAAACATGCCAATTTAATGGACTCACACCTGTCTTCTCCCTCTCCTCAGGATACCCTGTAGGTATGGCAGCATCCGGCAACTGTCGTTCAGCATGCGTCGAGACCCCCCCCCCCCCCCCCCCCTACCCCGTCAAACTCCAGACATCATTTATTTCCGCTCGGCACGCCGTGCAGTCAGACCCACAGTACTTATCTAATTTAGAAGTATAAGCAGGGACGGATCCAAGGGGAGATCCAAGGGGGGCGACGGGGGCGGGCGCCCCCCCAAACAAAGTCGACCCCCCTCCCCCTTTCTCGGAGGGCAATTTGACAAGGCTGGGGACCCCCCGGTGCAGACGAAGGAAGGGGAAAATAGTATCCTTACAAATTTTCTGCCCCCCTTCCCCAAATGGAGTTCTGGATCTGCCCCTGAGTATAAGGTATGTCTCACTTCGTCCATTCACTGTATGCTGTTACTTTCTAGTTCCAGTACGATGGTTCCTCGGAGAATCACAGAGAATACCACGAGGACGACAAACGTGTGGAGGCAAGCTGCAAGGGCCGGACACCAGAGACAAGGACCATCAGTAACCAGGGGGATGAAGTGGGAAAACTCAAGAGGCAGCTCATCACCTGGGCCACAAGAAGAAAGTCGGGGACCGTACGCTGGGAAATTTGTCAACCCTTATCCTTGGGTGGCATGAGCATTTTCTGGTCATATTCGTACGTGAGGTGAACTGTTACTTGAACTAGGTTGACTAATCCTTCTGCAGCTTACAGGGCGTTACCAAAGCTACGGCACCAGCGAGACAACCGGAAGATTTGGCTGAGGGACGGGACAACATATTGTGGGAGTATACTCCTCCTACAGATAGCTCTCACAAAACTTGCTTCATTGCTCTGATTAACTACAAAGGGCGGCAGTGTTTTTTTCTTTGTAAAATTAGGCTGAAGCAGATTATAGCTGTAATGTGGCCACCGAAATTGACATTGTGGCATAACATCGTCGAACGGGCACCCGTATCAAACGGGCATCCGTATCCAACGGGTACCGTTTCGAACGGGTACCCGTATCCCGTAATCACGTTTGATCTAAACGGATCGACAAGTTTTCCACTCGTTTGATTCCAACGGGTCGACCAGTTTGCCACCCGTTAGAATTTCAATTTTTTTTTTTTAATAGGGCCCCACGGTGACGTGGCCCCCCACCCCGAGGTCACGTGACCCCCCCCCCCCCCCCCCCCAGGAACACGTAACCCCTCCCCCAAAGGGGGGAGGGGAAGGTGAAGGAGGAGGACCAAGAGCAGAAGGAGGGGAGGAGGAGTAGCACGGAGGATGAGGAGGTGAGGACGATCGAGGGAGGAAGGGTATACCCCCCTCAGTACCCTTCCCTCCTCCTCCTCAAGACCTGCGCTCCAATTCGGCGTTACAGAGAGTTGTAAAGGTCTTTTATTTATTTTTTTATTAGTATGCAATTTTTATTCTGACATGACGGTACTTCACTGTCGAGCTGTTCGTGGGAGCTACGCGATGCCGGCCCAACCTTTTTTTTCCGAGTGTCACGTCAGTATCGAGCTGAAATCGTAAGAAATCGGTCCCAAAGCGCTAACCAAGACGCGGTCTAGCAGCGCGAATCCACCACTTCGATCAAACCCAGAGCCGTGTATAGCGAGAATTTGGTCAATGGGAGGCACGGGCAGTGCCAGGGCGTGCATCAGACTCGGAAAGAGGGCTTTACATGCTCTCTTGACCAACCAGAAGCCGAAAGGAATCCCTTAGCGGTGGTAGCGAGAAACAGTTCTGATCAATGGTATATGCTCGTATATGGGTTTAATAAGCGCGTAAGAGTGAAGTGGTAGTAACTCTTTGTGGTTGAAAATAGGGTGCACGTGATGTTTCGATCATGATCGAAGCACGTAATATTTCGATCATGTTTCGAAAGACGAAAGAAACGAATGCGCCGCTCAACTCTGTTTTGCTCAGACAAAGTGTGACCGCTCGGACGGCAGATTCCTGGCCCTCGGCGCTTGGCGTAAGGGTTATGTCGATCGTTCCGCTAGTCGCACTCTCCCACCATCATTTTGGATGAGCGTCATTGAAACATTACGTACACCATATTTTCAGTCACCGAGAGTTACTCCCATGCACTTATCAGGTTTGTTTCTCGCGACCACCGCCAGGGTATTATTTCCGGCTTCTGGTTGGTCACATTCGAATTTCTGAAGACGCCCTGGAACACGCCCAGCCCGCTTTTGGCCAATGGCGCCTCCTCATTTGTCTCCTATACTTCCCAACGAATGGCCAAACTCTCTACATATACGGCTCTGATCAAAGCCACGCGTCCGCTTCGAGTGTGAACAGATATTCGCGTTGCTCTTGCTGACACTCTCGTTGTTCAAACCTATCTTTTTTAACGTCGGCTCGCTCCTAAATCTCCGAGGCCGCGAAAAACACTGCGGCGGGTCATTTCCATCTACATGGCTTTGCAAACAACTGCCTTGGGGCGTCTTTCACCAAAGATGAGAGTTGCGTTGACTTCGTAGCGATCGAGTTTCGTAGCAGTCAACGTTACTAAAACACTCAGTTGGGAAACTCGCCGTCGAAACCTGGGCCGCTGTCGTCCACCGAGACCGAGCTAAATGCGAGAATTGCGCCACTCTTTATCGTTTGTCTGTACTGTGGTCACCTTGAGCTTTTTGAAAACCTGTTTTTGCGTAAAAACAAACGGAAAATACTCTTTTTGTATGAAATTAATTGGAGATTAGTACAAAAAGAGGGGCGCGTTATGTTTTTAAAATCTATAGTTTGCAGGGTTTTGCGGCACAATTAATATTGTTTTTATGCAACCATGCCTCAGCGGTCCTTTCAGGTAGCGCGTCCCGACCTAGGTGTATTTTAACTCCGGTAGTTCGACGCGGCACGTCCGCCGGGAGTGCCATCCCTGTAACCCCATCCGCTGCATCTGTTCTTATGCCAAAATAAGAGTCACGTGCAGTTCCTCGAGTGGCCGCTGCAAGAGAAATGGTGTCGTTATGTTCGTCATTAGCTCGGTGCTCGGAGACAGATTGGGGTCACTTTTTCAAAGCTATTTCTATGGGAGTTTCCCAACTGAGTGTTTAAGTAACGTTAATAGCAGTCAACGAAGCGCTTAAATCGTGTTAGCGTCGATATATCACTTCATGGACACGAACACCAAACAACTGGTGGTGGAAAGCCGCCTGTGTTTGTTATTAAAAATCCACGTGCTCCGCACTGCTCCGAGCCATGCCGAGCTCCCCGATTGGTTGTTCGTGCTGCCAAAGACGCCGTCGTTGTAGCAACAGCACCGGAACTTCTAGTTCTTTTGTACGAGAACGCCGCTTTCCGCCTCTCAATTAAGAACGCGTTAGTGAATACCGATTGCTCCTCCTATTCCTACGATATTCTTAACTTACAAACTGTTTAGCTAAGTTGTCGTAAACTAAGAAGCTCTTCGTGATTCTGGCCTCAGGTGTTGTTTCACCACGACAAAGCACCCGTCCATTCAAGTGCAGTCGCTCAGGAAGAACTGACAGAAGTGAAGTTCAAAATCCTTCCACACCCACCGTATTCACCTGAATTGGCTTCTTTGGACTTCCACCTATTCGCGAAGCTCAGGATCTTCCTTGCTGGAAATACATTTATGTCGTATGGAGAGGCGACGGAGGCTGTGAACAGTTGTTTTGGGGATGTCGATGAAAGTCACTTCCGGGTGGGAATCGAAAAGCTGTAGAAACGCGAAACTAAGTTTGTCGGGCTTCAGGGAAAAATGAAGTATAACTAAAATCAGAGTTATATTGTCTTCATTTTCATTCCGGGAACTTTTCAAGATACCCTCGTATAATGCAGTGCTCCAATAGAGAGATTACAATTTTCGTCATTTTAGTAAATAATTTAAAATCATAAGCTGTTTCATTGAAGCTGTTTCACTTGAAGCTGTTTCACTTGAAGCTCCAATAGAGTGCTCCAATAGAGTGCTTCAAGTGCTCCAATAGAGAGATTACAATTTTCGTCATTTTAGTAAATAATTTAAAATCATAAGCTGTTTCATTGAAGCTGTTTCACTTGAAGCTGTTTCACTTGAAGCTGTTTCATTAGACATGTCTGTAGTTCCCTAATTTAATGATCGATCTATGCTGAACAGAAAGCACGAAACACATGTACGACGAAACCGTCCGATCCGACGTCCGACCGCGCAATACGACGGTCGGAGGCGAGGGTTTTCAACGCTCTCCGATGCTACGAACACCCTCTCCCCCCAAGGTCATTCCCGCAGTCCGCACGTCGGATTGGACGGTTTCGTCGTACATGTGTTTCGCGCTTGACACAGAAACGTTCTTGTCCGCTTCCGATATTCTAGCAAATAACAACACTACAGGAAATCAATGAATTTACACTTTTGGAGCGCAGCTCTAAAGTGCAGACCGCACGGCGCGTTTTTCTGCACGCGAAAACGCGACGCGCTATGAACGCTCGCGCGGAAGCTGTCGCGGGGGCACCCGCATGCAGACAAAGCCAAGCCCTTCAGAGGCTAGAAAGGGTTTCCTCACTGGGTTTCCTAGTGTCGTCAACGCGGCCGAGGAGCGGCAATATTTTGCGATGACGCGGGCAGGTGGCGCTGCTGCCTGCAGGCGCGCTGCAGCTTGGCGGTAGGCGCGCGATTTTCAACGGAAGACGCGTCTCCGGATGTAAATGTGTGGCTGCTGTAACGCTCACTATCGTTTAATCTTCACACACGCATATATATATATATATACATATATATATATATATATATATATATTATACATATATATATATAACGGGCATGGTGGCGGGAGGCCGAAGGCGTGGGTATAAAACTGAGAAGAAAAAAACCCTTAGTGAAAAACAGCAACAACGGCGTCCGTTGTTGCTGTTTTTCACTAAGGGTTTTTTTCTTCTCAGTTTTATATATATATATATATATATATATATATATATATATATATATATATATATATATATATATATATATATATATATAACGAAAGTGGAGGAGATCCAGGAAAGGCCTTTCTTTACTGCACCGACGTTTCAAGCGGGGACCGCTTTTCTTCAGGCTGAATGGTTGTGAAATGTCCTCTTCTTCTTGTTGATGTTCGTGTGGAAGAGGAAGAGTTACTATGAAGGTTATTAAAAATATTCAGAACAGGAGCAAAAAAATTATCGTAAATCTTTGAAATTAGTAATTATAAACAATGTTAATCCAAATCAATAGAACGAAATAAATTGATTTGTAGTACTAGGCACAGTCTTTGTTACAGCTCCTAAGCACAATCACCCCCGAGCAACCCGAGCGCACACAAAAGTAGCAATGAGGATGTGTTCGGAATTAACACCGCTTCGAGAGCGGAGATCTAGACAGCGCAAGGGTGCCGTGGCGGTTTTTTATAAAGTGTTTATGTCATATTTGAATGATGCTTACGCGCCCAAGAATTTAACGCAGCGGAAGGATTACCACGGGACGCACGATCACGAGGATGTTCACGAGAGGCGTGGAACGAGCTTACGACGGCAGGCGCCTTTGGTGCAACAATGTCATCGACGTGCTCGGCTAGTACAGTCCGTGCAAAACCAAAATAATTGTGTGGCCTCGGCCCTACACACAACGTGGCAGCCAAGTGAGCACGCCTGGACTTGCATTAATACCACGAGCAACCGAATTTAATTTGTGAATGAAAAAAGCCTCCTTCAACTTTCTGTCGTGATCAGAGCTAAATCCAGATTCCAGAAGGATGACACGTATTTTTTCAATGCTATGCTCTTTAAGATGCATGTGTTTTGAGAAGGAGAGCGTGGGTAAGGACTTGATATGAGACTTGTGATTGTTGAAGCGCAACCGAAATGAAGTACTGGTTTGTCCTATATAATCCATGTTGCATAGTTTACAGCGTAAAATATAAATAACGTTACGCGTACCGCAGTTGAGGTTTCCAGTGATTTTGAAAGAAAAGCCAGAGTTCGCGCTAGTGACAAGATTGGTGGTTTCGACATATTCACAAATTTCACACCTGGGCGTCTGGCAAGGTCTACAACCAGAAACGTCAGAAGTTCTATTTTTCGAGTGCACCAATATATCCTTAAGGTTTCTACCTCGTCGATATACCACGCGTGGTGATACCGGAAAAAGGGTGCGTAGTTTATCGCTTTGCTGCAAAATACTGTGATGTTTCCTGAGAATATTGTTTAAATTTGGAAGGCGGGCTGAATATGTAACCACCAGGTTGGCGTGCTCGTTTTGTGACATTTTGGGTTGGGGTTGATTGATAACTTGCTCTCGGTCGAGAGCACGTGCTTTTTCAATGGCCTTATCGACAATGGCTGGTGGATAATTCTGCTTGGATAGCACGAGTTTCAGATTGCTGGCGTTGCGTTCGAAATCATCTAAACTGGAGCATATTCTCCGGAATCTGTGAGCTTGAGAAAAGGGAATACTTGAACATGGTTAAAATTGCGCACAAATAGAAAAGAACAGAGAAGAGGGAAGAGAGAAGAGACAAGCGCAAACTCAAATCTCGATGTATTGAAGGAAGAAAAAAGAACAGCCCTCAGGGTATCAGCTCGAGCCGAAGACACACTCGCACGGGAGCACCCGAGCACGCGGAGGACACACACCATCAACCACACTCAAACGACTGTAGAAAGGCTATTTCCTTGTCGGTTAAAACCACAGAAGGATGGCTGACACAACGCTCGCCTAAGCGGAGTATACTAAAAGCTTCAAAAATTTCGCGAGTGTGTTTTCCGGTGAATCTGCCAATTATCGAGGTCTTTTGTAAAGAAGGTGTACACTTACACGCTTGACAATGCAAAGGTAGGTGACCCCCCACTGTTGAATTTAGAGAACGATTGTGTTCCCTTAACCGGTCATTAATACACCGTCCCGTCTGTCCTACGTAGCATCTGCCACAGGAAAGGGGAATGCTATAAACCACTCTGGTTGAACAGGGCACGTAAGGGCGAACGTGTTTTGTGCGGCACCTGTGTTTTGTAATATTTTCTATTTTTGCTCGAACTTTAGAACAAATTTGACCCATTTTTTGGGGTGCTGACATCACTAAGGGGACTCCGTACCTATTGGCTACCTGTTTGAGATTATGAGATATTCTGTGTATATACGGAACCACCACCACTCTTTTTTTGTCAATATCACGTGCAGCTTTTAGAGCGCAGCTCTTAGGGGCCCGTTTCCGGCTTGAGCGGCGTCGGCGTCGCCGTCGCCGTCGCCGTCGCCGTCGGCGTCGGCGTAACCGCGCGGTGCATCATGGGAAATATCCCATAATGCACCGCGCGAGCCCCCCACCGGGGTCACGTGACTTCGTGGGGAGGCACGTGACCCCCCCGAGGTCACGTGACCCCCCGAAGTCACGTGACTCCCCTGAGGTCACGTGACTCCCCTGAGGTCACGTGACCCCCTCCTCGAGGTCACGTGACCCCCGCCGATGTCGCGTGACCCCCCGATGACGTGATCGACACTGATGACGTCACCGGCATCCACATCGTCATCGTCATCATCACTGATGTCATCATCAGTGATGACGATGACGATGCGGATGCCGGTGACGTCATCAGTGATGATGACGATGTGGATGCCGGTGACGTCATCAGTGATGATGACATCAAAGATGATGACGTCAGCAGTGACAATGACGATGTGGATGCCGGTGACGTCATCAGTGATGATGACGATGACGATGTGGATGCCGGTGACGTTACCGACATCCGCATCGTCATCGTCATCATCACTGATGACGTCATCAGTGACGTCACTGATGTCGTCACCGGCATCCGCATCGTCATCGTCATCATCACTGATGACGTCGTCAGCGACGTCACTGATGACGTAACCGACATTCGCATCGTCATCGTCATCATCACTGGTGAAGTCATCAGTGACGTCACTAATGACGTCATCAGTGACGTCAGTGATGACATCATCGGCATTGGGGATCACGTGACCCCCCAAGGTCACGCGACCCCCCCCCTGGTTAGTCTAACCCCCCCCCCCCCCCCAGCGCCCTTCCGTCCTCCTCAAGAGCTGCGCTCCAATTCGGCGTTACAGGGATTTGTAAATGGCTTTCACTTTTTATCAAAGTTCCTACCACTTCAGTTAGCACGTGCGCTGGAAACCCAGACGCTGTAAGCCTCTCAATTTGAGCATTAAAACTGCTTTTGATGGTGTGGAGGCATGACTTCTTTAGAGCTGAAGTATTCCGTATATTCCGTATATACACAGAATATCTCACAATCTCAAACAGGTAGCCAGTAGGTACGGAGTCCCCTTAGTGATGTCAGCACCCCAAAATATGGGTCAAATTTGTTCTAAAGTTCGAGCAAAAATAGAAAATATTACAAAACACAGGTGCCGCACAAAACTCGTTCGCCCTTACGTGCCCTGTTCAACCAGAGTGGTTTATAGCATTCCCCTTTCCTGTGGCAGATCCTACGTAGGACAGACGGGACGGTGTATTAATGACCGGTTAAGGGAACACAATCGTTCTCTAAATTCAACAGGGGGGGGGGGGGGTCACCTACCTTTGCATTGTCAAGCGTGTAAGTGTACACCTTCTTTACAAAAGACCTCGATAATTGGCAGATTCACCGAAAAACACACTCGCGAAATTTTTGAAGCTTTTAGTATACTCCGCTTAGGCGAGCGTTGTGTCAGCCATCCTTCTGTGGTTTTAACCGACAAGGAAATAGCCTTTCTACAGTCGTTTGAGTGTGGTTGATGGTGTGTGTCCTCCGCGTGCTCGGGTGCTCCCGTGCGAGTGTGTCTTCGGCTCGAGCTGATACCCTGAGGGCTGTTCTTTTTTCTTCCTTCAATACATCGAGATTTGAGTTTGCGCTTGTCTCTTCTCTCTTCCCTCTTCTTTGTTCTTTTCTATTTGTGCGCAATTTTAACCATGTTCAATCATTACCAACTCGCCCAACTAACCACTTTACTAAAGGGAATACTTGTTTTGCAATGTTTGGGGTGGGAGCTCTTGAAGTGCAGGTACTGTTGACGGTCCGTCGACTTCCTGAAGAGTTTTGTTGTAAGTGCATTCCCGCTGATCTCGACTGTCACGTCAAGAAAATCAATGCTCGTTTTAGAATAACTGTGCGAAAACGTAATACTGGGGTGGAGACCGTTGAAGTCCCGAATGAAGTCTGCGAGTGCTGACTCCCGGTGTGCCCATACCATAAATATATCATAGATGTATCGCTTAGAAACCAGAGGTTGCAGAGAGCGACTAGACAAGAAGCGTGAATCTAAATCGGCCATAAAAAGATTTGCACAGTTAGGGGCCATCTTTGTGCCCATTGCAGTTCCCCGAGTCTGTAGAAAGGGTCGTCCTTCGAATTCAAAGTTGTTGTGTTCTAAAACTAACCTGAGAAGTGTTGCGAGGACGTCGTTGTTGACACGTATTGTTGGAGGGTCATTGTTATACGCCTTGATTACTGCTTCGATGCCATCCTGGTGAGGGATGTTTGTATATAAGGACGCAACATCCATGGTGACCAGGATTGCGTCAGTAGGAATTACAAGTTTTGTTATTTCTCGAAGAAAGTGGTTTGTGTCCTTTATGTATGATGGCATCGTAGGAGGAAGGTTCATAATAAGGAAATTGACAAAGCTAGAAATTCTCTCTGTCACCGTGTCTATTCCGGATACAATTGGTCGTCCTGGATTTCCTTGTTTGTGAATTTTAGGTAATGTGTAAAAGCGGCCAGCCTTTGGATAGGCCGGCTTCATTGCTTTATGCATCTCCTCCGAAACGTCTCCAGTATCCAGCATTAAGTCCAAAGTGTCCATTATTAGTTTAGTGAATTTTTTGGCCGGATCTGCTTGAAGTTCTTTGTAAAATTGTTGGTTCATTACCTGGCGAAATCCTTCATCTGGATAGTCTTGCTTATTCATAAAAACTATGGCTCCTCCTTTGTCAGCTGGTTTAATAATAATATCATATCTTGAGTTGAGTTTACGCATAGCGATGCGTTCAGCAGGAGTGAGATTGTGACGTAGACATTTTCGTTGTTGATAGTTTCTGATCACATCACGCTGTACCGATTCGATGTACAAATTAAGGTTCTTGTCGCGTTGCTCTTTTGGAGTCCATGACTTATTCGAAGTATTGGGAATGCGCTCTCTGGTGTCTTGCGGATGATCGTGGAAATACTCTCTGAGTCTTTTACACATTACCTAAAATTCACAAACAAGGAAATCCAGGACGACCAATTGTATCCGGAATAGACACGGTGACAGAGAGAATTTCTAGCTTTGTCAATTTCCTTATTATGAACCTTCCTCCTACGATGCCATCATACATAAAGGACACAAATCACTTTCTTCGAGAAATAACAGAACTTGTAATTCCTACTGACGCAATCCTGGTCACCATGGATGTTGCGTCCTTATATACAAACATCCCTCACCAGGATGGCATCGAAGCAGTAATCAAGGCGTATAACAATGACCCTCCAACAATTCGTGTCAACAACGACGTCCTCGCAACACTTCTCGGGTTAGTTTTAGAACACAACTTTGAATTCGAAGGACGACACTTTCTACAGACTCGGGGAACTGCAATGGGCACAAAGATGGCCCCTAACTATGCAAATCTTTTTATGGCCGATTTAGAGTCACGCTTCTTGTCTAGTCGCTCTCTGCAACCTCTAGTTTATAAGCGATACATCGATGATATATCTATGGTATGGGCACACGGGGAGTCAGCACTCACAGACTTCATTCGGGACTTCAACGGTCTCCACCCCAGTATTACGTTTTCGCACAGTTATTCTAAAACGAGCATTGATTTTCTTGACGTGACAGTCGAGATCACCGGGAATGCTCTTACAACAAAACTCTTCAGGAAGTCGACGGACCGTCAACAGTACCTGCACTTCAAGAGCTCCCACCCTAAACATTGCAAAACAAGTATTCCCTTTTCTCAAGCTCACAGATTCCGGAGAATATGCTCCAGTTTAGATGAATTCGAACGCAACGCCAGCAATCTGAAACTCGTGCTATCCAAGCAGAATTATCCACCAGCCATTGTCGATAAGGCCATTGAAAAAGCACGTGCTCTCGACCGAGAGCAAGTTATCAATCAACCCCAACCCAAAATGTCACAAAACGAGCACGCCAACCTGGTGGTTACATATTCAGCCCGCCTTCCAAATTTAAACAATATTCTCAGGAAACATCACAGTATTTTGCAGCAAAGCGATAAACTACGCACCCTTTTTCCGGTATCACCACGCGTGGTATATCGACGAGGTAGAAACCTTAAGGACATATTGGTGCACTCGAAAAATAGAACTTCTGACGTTTCTGGTTGTAGACCTTGCCAGACGCCCAGGTGTGAAATTTGTGAATATGTCGAAACCACCAATCTTGTCACTAGCGCGAACTCTGGCTTTTCTTTCAAAATCACTGGAAACCTCAACTGCGGTACGCGTAACGTTATTTATCTTTTACGCTGTAAACTATGTAACATGGAATATATAGGACAAACCAGTACTTCATTTCGGTTGCGCTTCAACAATCACAACTCTCATATCAAGTCCTTACCCACGCTCCCCTTCTCAAAACGCATGCATCTTAAAGAGCATAGCATTGAAAAAATACGTGTCATCCTTCTGGAATCTGGATTTAGCTCTGATCACGACAGAGAGTTGAAGGAGGCTTTTTTCATTCACAAATTCAATTCGGTTGCTCGTGGTATTAATGCAAGTCCAGGCGTGCTCACTTGGCTGCCACACTGTGTGTAGGGCCGAGGCCACACAATTATTTTGGTTTTGCACGGACTGTACTAGCCGAGCGCGTCGATGACATTGTTGCACCAAAGGCGCCTGTCATCTTGAGCTCGTTCCACGCCTCTCGTGAACATCCTCGTGAGCGTGCGTCCCGTGGTAATCCTTCCGCTGCGTTAAATTCTTGGGCGCGTAAGCATCATTCAAATATGACATAAATACTCCATAAAAAACCGCCACGGCACCCTTGCACTGTCTAGATCTCCGCTCTCGAAGCGGTGTTAATCCCGAACACATCATCATTGCTACTTTTGTGTGCTCTCCGGTTGCTCGGGGGTGATTGTGCTTAGGAGCTGTAACAAAGATTGTGCCAAATACTACAAATCAATTTATTTCGTTTTATTGATTTGGATTAACATTGTTTATAATTACTAATTTCAAAGATTTACGATAATTTTTTTGCTCCTGTTCTGAATATTTTTAATACCCTTCATAGTAACTCTTCCTCTTCCACACGAACATCAACAAGAAAAAGAGGACATTTCACAACCATTCATTCTGAAGAAAAGCGGTCCCCGCTTGAAACGTCGGTGCAGTAAAGAAAGGCCTTTCCTGGATCTCCTCCACTTTCGTTATATATATATATATATATATATATATATATATATATATATATATACTGGGTGTTTCAGAAAACGCAGGCCAAATCGTCCCTGCGAAAACTACTCATCGCAACGAAAAAAGGCTTGTGGCGTTGTGGTTCTGGGCCAGTGGCCCATTTACGAAAAATATAAATGTCCAAGATAATTAACCTGTTAATTATTTTTGCCTAATTAACTTTTTTAATATTGTGTTTAAGGGCATGGTTTAAATTAGAAAATTGCTCAGCATCATCGAAAACCACTGAACCAACAAATTGCAGAACGATAGAAGGCACGCGAAGCATTTTACGGCTTTCTGAAAAAAAACGCACAAATTCGACGAGTGTTTTAAAGGGGCGGTGCAACGATTTTATGATTAAAAGGATTTGCATCTCGTCATTTTTACGTTGTTTATCGTGTCCCGGAGGACAGAGAAAACACCTCCTTCATTAAAAATGTCGCGATTCCGCTGCATAATCGCAAAGCAAAAGTCGAGCTTTTTCTCCCACCTGCAGCCCCAAGTGGCAGCCGAAGGAACTACGGCGGAAAGATTACGTGACCTCGCTCGGCTCTAAGCTGCAGCCTAGCGCCCGCTAATTTACGCAGAGAGAGGGAGGGGAAGCGTCCTCCGAGATAGCACACGGGAAGCTACACGGCACTCCAAATGACGTCACTGGGAGTGCGACCAGGTGTGACCCTGAAGACTGGGAGTGAGTTGAGGGGTGCCCGAAATGCCAATCTTTATCCTTTTTTTACGCAACAACTAGGACACGCAGGCGAAATCGGTTTTCTGTTCTTTACTTCAGAAGTGTCAGGGGGCAACTTCCAGAAATCTTTGATCGAAGTCCAAAAATCGTTGCACCGCCCCTTTAAGTTTCGGTTTGTTATCGCAGAGCATCTCCGCCCCGACGGCACCGCGTGCCGCGAAGAGATAGTCCAACCAACCTCTGCTGCGCTGTCATCGCGCGACGCAGCAGAAGCTGGTTGCACTACCTTTCCACGGGGCGCGGTGCTGCCGGGGCCGAGATGCGCTCCGATAGCAAACCGAAACTTAAAAACCCGTCGAATTTTTGCGGTTTTTCAGAGAGCCGTAAAATGCTTCGCGTGTCTTCTATCATTCTGCAATTTGTTGGTTTAGTGATTTTCGATGATGCTGAGCAATATTCTAATTTAAACCATGCCATTAAACATAATATTAAAAAGTTAATTAGGCAGAAATAATTAACAAGTTAATTATCCCGGACATTATTACTTTTCTTAAATGGGTCCTAGGCCCAGGACCACAACGCCACAAGCCTTTTTTTTGTTGCATGAGTAGTTTTCGCAGGAACGAATTGGCCCACGTTTTTTAGACACCCTGCATATATATATATATATATATATATATATATATATATATATATATATATATATATATATATATATACTGTAGTGTCGAGTACCGTCCGACGGCACTCTTGCATTGCGTCCACGTGCCATGCAATGGCACTCCACTCGCGTCTTCAAGTGCCGTCCGAATGTCTTATGTAAAGCGAATTGTCAAAACGAGTTTTTCGAAGTTGTAAGGTAGCTTATTGGAAATTGTAGCGTGGCTCGTCTCATAGGCAGCGGACCCGGGTTCGATCCACAGTGTGGGCTTATTTTTTTAAATCTTTTTCTCGAACGTTTTGTTTCGTCGAGGCATTTGGCGATATTTACGCCACTTCTTTTTTACCATTAACACTGGAAGAAAAAAATGATGTTGTCGACGAAACTTTGCTTAAAGGGGCCCTGCAACAACTTTTTGACTGGTTTTTAATTTGCACCGAACTTGAGCGTACTGAACGTAGTACCTTAAAGAAACTTTTCTTTTCTCAAATTTCGCTTTATTTTAAAAGTTATAGGCAATTTAGATTTTCAAAAACAATAAAAAATAACCTCCTTCATGACGTTGTAGGTCCTGACTTGAGTGGCCGTGAACTAGAGGAGGAGTGAGCTCATCGAGCGCTCATGGCTGCCGCACTCCGTGTCGACGGCTCGAGAAGGTGCCGCTAAAGCACGTGTTGGATAGGCTGTATGAGGCGGGCGGCCAGGGCGGCTTGCATTGCATTTGCTGCGCGATTAAGGACTAATTTGGCATAACACTTCGTTGGCCACAAACTAGAGCATACACGGTGTAAAGATCAGTTCAGAACAGGAGCCAATTCGCGCTGCCATACCGCCAAATGGCCAAATCGCCAGCCAAGCCCGCGTCGAAAGCCTTCGAAACGCTCGGAACTGGTCGGATCGTCCACCCGGTATTCGACCGCAGCGCCGCCGCGTACATCCGGGACCTTTCTACGCTCGCTGTTCGTCGGAGCATCATCCCACTAGCCTTTTCTAGTATGCGCTGTTTTTTCCGCCACTTGGTGGCGGGTTTGTCGAGGAGTCTTTTTTTGTTTCCGTACTTTATAAACTGCATTCGTTTCTTTTCTGATCTAAATTACCGAACAAAAAATACTTTCATAGATAATTGAAACGGTTCGCGACACTTATATTTTGTATTTCGATAAAAAAAAAAAGCTTTTCGCGGCTCTGACCAGTGGTGAGCCCAGGACCAATGACAATGCGGGTCGCCGTCGTAGGTGGAGGAGGTTTCCGCGGCTCCCGGTTAAAATATGACTCACTGATATTTAGTTACTCTCTCCGTGCCCCCTGGCTTGCCCGAACCCCAAGAGACGTGGAAACCGCAAAGAAGGTAGGCGCTTAAATATGATTGCAGGGGGACCGCGGGGCTTGGTATGGGGCAAAGGGACTGGACGCTGCGAGGCGTCATGTGCAACGGGGCCAAGTAGGTTAATAGTTTTGTAATTAGCAGCCGCATACTGTTGCCGCGAGGCGGCATGAATGTATGGGGGGGTTGGTTAAAGGGGTACTCCACCGGTTTTTTCATTGTCTCCGATTTGCTTGAAATTTTGCTAAACTAACCAACAAACATTGCTAAAATAGTATCCCAAATATTAGGCCAAAATATTGTTTTTTCGCGAAGTTATTGAATTTACAGTTTTGGTTTTCACGATGTGTTTCAAACTGAAAGTCTCTACTGGCAGCAACAACAAAGTGACGTCAGTGGAAGGCAGGGGTTAACTTTTTGGACTACAGAAGTTGTTCCCAACGGATTTGAAGCAGTTTCTTGGTGTTAAATGAGTGCTTTGGAAGCTCGCTCCCGTATCCGCGCTCCAGCACGGAACAAATGATTAACATATTCTATTTTTAGACTACTTGCTCGACTGGCAAGCCTGCCTGCCACTGACGTCACGGCACTGAAAAGTGCGCGAATATTTGAATATTGGTTTTTGCACCATTTTCATTTGCCGATTTCACAATACCTATTATGAATTTCGCGATGCTAAATAGCATACCGGAAAGGCTAAAGGCCGGGGAGTCAGAAAACATAGTTAGTTGAGGTAGCTCAAAAAATCGGTGGAGTACCCCTTTAACGAGCTCCCCAGGGATACATGTGCTGTTCGACTTTCTTTCGGACGGCACTTGTAGGCGCGGGTGGAGTGCCGTCGGACGGCACTGTAGACAGCCAAAAAAACAACAGAAAACGAGGTGTTTCGAACAACTTTCTTGAAGAGACCATGAACTGATTTTTCAACTACTTCCTCGTCAGCTTTCCTCCTCAGTACATAAGCAGAGTGAGAAATCATGTGGACGTATTTCTCTGAAACCCAAAGCTCTGCCAGCAGTCTGAGAGCCGGCATGGACAAAGCCCTACATAAATTTCACACTTCACATTTTTGCAAGCGCTGACAACCATGAAGGGATCGACGGGACAAGCGATAGCGACCCTTTTTGCTATCGCTCAGCCGCACGACGAGGCACACTGCATGAAAGCGACAGGAGCAAGCGACCAATGTGGTGAGTGACGTTTTCTAGTAATTCAAGAACCGAGCAGAGTTCCAAGCGACAGTGAGAAATCTCCGTCGCTGTTGCTGATGCTCATCTCGTTGCTCACTAAAGCGCTTACATGCGGTTCAGCCTTAATTGCCTGAAAGCGAGAGACACGCGCCAAGAGTGAGTGCCGTGCTGCCACTCACTTCCAAGTGCCTCTGATTTCAGGGCTACGCTGCCATTTGCTTCCAAGTCCTGCACGGGCCTCCTGCTCAGGCGCTTTGATGGCACTTACGAAACTAGCACAAACTCGTCAAGGGGTTTTAGGTGGGGTTAGCCATCCGGTGTGTTTGCCGCACCATTCTTTTCGGTGCCTCGACAGTCCACAGTCGCTTCACAGTAACAAGTTGGGACGCCATGATGACAGCGGCACTTGTGCCTGCTTGTCTTATTCACTACAGGTTTGAAGACCAACTGCAGACTTTCGACAGAATGACACTTTCGGTTTTGTAACATCATTGTTGGTTCCTTGGGACAACTCTTAATACACTGGAGGAACAAGATGGCAATCGCACCAGTGGGGAATACGTCCAGGCACTATACCTGTACTAAACCTTGCTTGAGCACCTGTTTATTTATGATTATCTTTCACTTGCAGCGTTATCTCCGAGGCGGGGCTTCCCTACCAGAAGAAAAATTTGACTGGGCCATAGGCAAGGCCAAGTTCGACTCGCGCTGCTGATCCTGTTGTCCCGGTGCCTCTACAGGGGTGAGGACCTGGTCAATAGGAGTGTGACAGGCCAACCTTCCAGGCGTGACAAAGTATGGCGCCGTGGGAAGGAATCCCATTACACCTGTCAAAGTGGATGCAATTGCAGGTGCGTTCCTTGCTGCATGTTCGCCTTCCCGGCTCTAAACTATGTAGTGATTGGCAGGTTCAGCATCGTGCATTATATAGGTTTTATAGACCACACGCGAAATAGCTCTTGGGTGTAACCATCATGCCGCTCGGAGCGACATATGGTGGGTTTGCTATCTTGAATGTGCAAATGCCACTATACCTCGTCTCGCCTCGGTATGAACTAACTGCGAAAGCTGTGCAAGCGCAAGCGGGTAGCCTTGGCTGGAGGATGGAACCGCAGTATGTGTGCATCCACAGGTTTCCAAAGTCAACGGCAGAAGCTTCCGAGGGTGTCCCAAGCATGCACCAGCAACTTCGGGAGGATACATGGGCACTGCTATCTCGGAAGCACTTTCCAAGTCAAAGAAAATGAACACAGTTGGCAAAAACTTGAGTCTTAAGGCCCGTTCACCCTCTTGCAACCAAACACGACCGAGAGAGACGAGATCTGTTAAAACTTCTTAAAAGTTCTTAGGACCAGGGTACACACTGGCATTCTGGCGCCATCTATGCGGTGACCCTGGAACTGCATTTTACAAGAGCGAAGGTTTCGCGGAATTTCCGAGGTCAAACGTGAGCAATACCTGTAAGAAATGCTTGTTTATAGCGTTGACAAAAGTTTTTCGAGCCAAGAAAGAAAGGATAATGCGCAAGAGAAATAGTAAATATGCCGGACCGCCAAGTTTACACTGCTATCCAATAGATGGCGCCAGTGTGTCCTCTCGTTGTAAGAGGTTTTAAGGAACCCAGTTTTAAGAGGTCGCAAGAGTGTGAACGGGCCTTTAGAGAACCATGCAGTGAACGGAAAACTTAACAGTTCATGCGTTCTTGGCATTTCATCAGGTTGCCGGCAGGCCTCTTCACGATGTATAATATGTGCATTACTTTGGTATTTGTTGATTTTTCTGGAAACAGGTGCTAGCAGGTACAAGGGTAGTTATATTCGTGCATCTGTACAACTTTTTTTGTTACTTTATTTTAAAGCTTGCTATTTAGTTTTGGAAGAACTTCGTGGCTCAGATGGCGAAGTTGCGAACATTATATTGGTGCGCTCAAAACCAGTCCAAGGTCAGAACTAATGCCAAGGCATCTAAAAAAAATAATGTAACCAGAAACATTGTCATGTATTAAGTTATCAAGCTAGGCCTCGCAAATGTTAGCCAAATCGGATCCACTAATACCCACCCATGTAGGAGGGTGTCTTTAGTGCCCATGCTTGTTGTTTAATTAGACCTTGAACATGATTCCTTACCACGGAGGACTTGCATTACGAATGAGTTCTCTAGTTAACAATGGTGTTCCTGTTAACAAACCATTGTATTAGGTGGGTAGAAAATAACAGTGAA
Source organism: Ixodes scapularis (assembly GCF_016920785.2). Lineage (NCBI taxonomy): Eukaryota > Metazoa > Arthropoda > Arachnida > Ixodida > Ixodidae > Ixodes > Ixodes scapularis. The sequence goes on along the minus strand of NW_024609879.1, from coordinate 138,281,380 downwards.
GAAGTGAACTTTGGTCTTTAATTTACAATGGCAAGTAGGTTCATATGGAATTATTTTTGCTTCAGTGGAGGCTCAAGTATGCACGACACTGAAGGGACTTTCCTTTCAGTCGACGGAGACAAGGGTACCACAGTTGGCGAGGGAAAGAAAACGGGACCTCTTGGTGTCAACGCCTTGCCGCCTGCGTGGCTGTGCCCCGAGCCGTGCAGTTTTTGCCGAGGTAAACAATTCGGCCATTTGAAAGTTTTGCGCATAAAAAAAAAATGACTCACTTGCATGCCTTGCTGTAAACAATCCAATGCAGCACTGACATTTGTGAGTTGCAGATAATGTCACAGGTAGGATAGATAACCTCTACATTCTCAGAGTTCTGTGGACAAAGGGGCTGCCCAAAGATTACACAGCAGGATGGCGCCCCGCTACAGAGCACCAGTATATGTCGTACCATAGCCTCCTTTATACTGGCAATACCTGGCAGATTGCCACGAGAAGCGGTCGCCGAAATGGAAAAGGTGGAGTGGCATACAACGGAGAAGAGTCTCGCTGCAGCTGACGCGGAACACGAAAAAAGTATGTTTTGGGTCCTCGCCACTGCAAAACCTGTGTGCTGGCGTCCAGGTTCCCCGAGGAATGGCTCTTTAATGCTCTGTGCTACCAAATCCTCACGCTCCAAATCTGTGGCCAGGCACTCTATGACTCCGTCGTAGAACTGGCAGGCTTTGTGAGTAGAGAGGTGCTATGGTCATAGTCTAATCCACTTTAGTCCTTTTTTTTTCAGTGGGAGAGCATCTTTTTGTTTGCATTCTTAAAAAAGAGGGTTAAACTGTTGTGATTAAATTGGTGCGGACAACCACTAACAAGCTCTGTTTGCCGTCGTCAGCGCCTACGCTATTCTTATCAATTCCGATCTTCGCAAAAGAAAACAAGATAGGGGAAGGGACAAGAGCGAAGGAAAACCGTGCCGTTTGCTTGGTGGATGTAACTACTCATGCTAAAGACAAAATCACATCTAACTATGGTTGTTTATGATAAATCTGTTTGAAAGGGTGTCTTCGCTATGCCAATCTGTAAACATATATTTTTTTTAAAGCTGGAAACCAAGTGAGATAACTATCATCCGCTGTCTTCTCAACTGGTTATTTCAATATTTTATTAGGAGTACTTGGCCATGATTTCAAGACAAACCAAAGACCAGATTCGGGCTCATGTTGGAAGGCGGCTCTTTCCTGCCATACTTCAGAAACATTTATCTAAGCAAAGATAAACAAATTACTATTAGTTTTAGTGTCCCGCCATTTCTTCGTGGAAAAGATGCCTATATCGGAACAGCACACGAAAAGTTATAGGGTACTTTGTAGTGCAGAGATGCATTATTTTGTTACTCAGATGGAAAATTGTGATGATTACTACCTTGTAGTAGGCCTTTTACATGAAGCGTTCCATCACATGCACACAGATGTTAAAGCAAGCTTTAAGCCCTCTCTAAATTCCATCGTGGCTTGCTTTCGTTACAACTAAAAAGGGAGCACAATAAGACGGGTACGAGAAAGGAAGAAACAAGCGCTCACTATACCAAGTAGATTATTCAGAAAAAAAGTCTTCCCTTCCTTCCTTGCCCCTGCCTTAATTTACTCTTTCTTTTCATTGCAGCCACGAAGCAGCTTGCCCAGCAAAGAATTTTATAATGCTTTCTTTGACTGTACTAGACAGTCTCAGTAGATAAGCCCCCATCTTGTCTAGCACCTAATTTATGCAGGGTGCTGCAGAACACGTTTAGCTAGACTTGGTACCCTCCCGTCTTTTCTCAGTAGGGACCGTGCCCCTTGGGCTTCAAGTGCTCTCAGTGCACTTACTGATTTATTATTTACGTTCCCTTTGAGCCTTAAGTTGATATTCTTTTAAAAGAAAAAGCAGACAATAGCAACAGCAGCCTCCCCCGCCCCTCCACTCTCTATCTCTCTCCATGGGAATATTTTAGGTTACTCCTGATGGCTAAAATAATTTTGAATGCAAGTCTGCATTTTTATGGTGTCCATCTGTAACCTGATACACCATCAGGGTGTCTACAAACCTGAAATTCTCAGTGAAATCGTCAAAAAGTTGGCTTCATCAGGGAAAATGACCACTGAAACTGGAACGCCAATACGGAACAAAGCTTGACAGTTGCGCATTGGCACGACTATGCTGAATAATGTTTCCGAATTACGATCCTTCGACCCAGAAGTGGTCAGGAAGTTTTTATCAAAATAGTCAAGGGAAATTCAAGAAAAGTCAAGGAATTTGAAATCAGTAATTTGGTAGACACCCTGATGCACTGGTTCCACCATACGAAACACTTCACAATCAAGTGAAACTCGGGAAAAGCGAAATATAGAAAGGCAGTAATGGGCGTCTGCCTCACTGGCCTTCACTCTGCTGCATGGACTTTCCATCTATGACACTGTGGGCAGTTAACATGTCCTCAACAATTTTACTTTGCTCACCTACAACTTCGTCTGACTTCCAGAACTTATTTTTTATCATTGGCTTTTTTTTTCTTCAGGACCCAGTAAAAACTTTCGGGAACCCGGCATTACTTTTCACATATGGCAGCATCTGCGTTGTCTGCGAGGACCTATGAATCGACGTCCTGGACTTTTCAGCAAGAATCTCTCGGGTATTAGCCATGTACTGAGCATAGAAATGTCAGTATGTGGGGGGGAATCGACGAAGCCCACTTTTTGTGCTTGAGCACCTCATGGATAAAAAATACAAAGATTTCGGTAAGAGCTGTGAAAGTTGTGACAGCACTCGGAGCACGTTCCTAGAACAAGGAAAAAGAATTACCAATAACGGTTACTGTTTTAATGCTTTCCATATCTATTTGGTGAATATTCCAGCTATAATACAAAGGTTTGTGTGTTCCATTGTGTATCTAAACTTCTGTTAGATTTGTTTTTGTGCATCTGTTGATCTGAGGATTCAAACCATAGAAGAAGAAACTGCAAAAAGAAAAACAAAGCTTTGAAAAAACAGCAAGTAGGCAAACAAAGCATTTAGGAAACTTGTCATTTTTTTATTCTAATTTAATCCTCAACACCAAGCAGGCAAAGCAAGCCTTCACAAAACTTGTCATTGTAATTTATTTTTGTTATTGTCTAATAGTTATACCAGTTTTGTGTATTAGTATTATTTCTTATTATGTTATTTGTTTAGTTATTGTGATAAAACCCCTGTGATAAGCCGAATCAGGCTTTTGAGCCAATATGTATCACATTAGTTTCTAATAAAGTAATTGTTTTAAATACTTGTGGCTTGTTTTGCAGTGCCTGCATGGTAGGACTCATGAAGTTGCATTTGCACAAATGGCAGTGATATGAGCTGAGAGAAAACAGCCAGCTTTATTGTTAGATTTGAAGATTCCTGCAATTTATTGCCACCCACCTGTCCACTCAAAAGCAGGCATGAAGCAACAGAACATGCTCGTTCACACCAGCTCTTGCCAATAGTCTAGACATGTGATAAAAAAGATATACAACCTATTGTAAATGATAATTATGATCAAACTTATAGAAAGTTAAGCTGCTGATTAAAAAAACTTTTACTATTTTTTGTTTCGTGCAAATTCTAATGTAACAAAAGAATGCTGCCCTGAAAGCTTCTGTTGTGTTTCATGATAAATTTTAGAGCAGCATTCAGTTCAGCATCGTTAAGACCATCATCGTTCATTTTTCCATGTTTCATTACAGGAAATTGTAAGATATCAGTTCTGCATTTCAACGTTTACACTTGCAGACAATTGATGTTACCGCTTCTTTTAGGTGGAATCGAAGTTTCCATTTCAACTTTTATACTTTCACACAGTTTATGTTACTACCCTTGTTTTAGAGAAATTCAAGTTGAACTTTGCAAGCGGCAAGAAGTCTCCTAACGATCGCAATGCCTCCCTTCGTTCAACAAACTGATACTTGACTAGGGCTGCTGTACTCCAGACAAAATGAGAGTCAGCACTGACCATCTTTCGGAGAGTCGCTCATACACTCCCATGACTCTCTTACGATATGAGTCGGGGGACTCTTCATAAAAGGAGGGTCCTCGCAACTCTTGTTACAGAGTCACGGGGATTACCGGGAAGGAGCCGTGTGACTCTTTTTCTCCGTTGGATAGGAGTCATTAAAGAGTCGCAGTTGACTGCGTCACTTGGAGTCGCCCATACACTACCATGATTCCAGTGTGATGAGAGTCGTACGACTCGTCTTTAAATGAAAATCAAGTGACTCTACAAACGAGTCCTGGAGGAGTCAAATCTGTAGCGCGCAAAGACCCCCCACAGGGAGTCGTGGCGACTCTCTTTAAAAAAAGAGTCGAGGGACTCTACCAACTGGAGTCGATTCTGCGACGCGCCAATACCCCCCAAAGAGAGTCATCGCGACTCTTTTTTTTTAAGAGTGTATATTCAGGTTAAACAGAGAAACTTGAATGACGTATCTAAACATCGAGACTGACTCAAAAGCACTCGACAACAAACCCTGAGTGGTCTTCTAATGGGTCTATTTACATGGTTATAACCAAATGTAATACTCAAAACGAACCCAGTTCAGTATTATGAAGGAAGAGCTTGTCTCGTTATATCTAGCTTACAAACACAAAACGCGAAGTCCTAATATTGTCGTCAGCGTCGGACAGTTGGCAACTAACGGGGCTTAATTTCGAAGCACAGGATTGTTAGCTTCCACATCGCGATTTTCATTTTACAGCTTCAGATGCTTTCGGCTCTTCCCGCCATAGGAAATAACGTCCGTTTCCGTTGCAGCAGTAAACGTACTAGGAGTTTTCTTAGTTGGGCGTAGACTGTCCGTCGCCATATGGTCTGATACTTGAGAAGAATCGCCCTGCGCGCGGCGTTCTAAAGATTCGATTCTGGGTCAGCCGCGGGTGAAGCGGGGGCGTTTCCAAGCGCTACTAAGCCTTACCCTGTTATTTACATTTAAAAAACACAGTGCGTATGAGTCTCGTATTGTGCAAGAAAGATCAAGCAAGATGGCCACAATTGCTGTGATGTGGCAATATATCTTTTAATTATAATTCTTAGGTAAATTCAAATTTAATCGGAGCTAATTACGGTAATCGAAAAGCTTACTGTTAGGTGGTCTAACAATCTGGAAACCTGATATCCAGATTGTACACAAAAGAATAATTTTTGAAATCCTGATATCGATATAAAACCTAGATGGATTTTCCTAGTTCTGTAATTCAGATAGAGAAAAGTAATACTTTGGTTTTTGGCAGGGTAGTTATTCCACGCAGGGCCAACTAGCTCGCGCCTTGCAGCGTTTCACAGCGAGCGCGAAGCCACCGAGCTTCGGCGTGTGTTCCGCTTGGGGCGCGCGCTCTGCTATCGCTCGCCCGCGCTATGAAGTCAAACCAATATCTTCGATTTGTCGCCGACACTCAATCCCGTGGCCTTGCTGTTGTGTGATCAACATCAACATGAGCAAACAAGGTCCGTTTAGGGCTGCCACGTAAATTTACACATGTTAATGTAAGGTACCTCCGCAGGCCCTCAGACAGGATAGAGAAGTTTCACATGAGTGAAATCGTCACCCTACCTACAATTTTCCGATTTAAGGGTTTTTGATGACGCTCAGAAAGATTATACTTGGAACACTGTTTATTTTCATCAATTAAAAAAGTGAGTTAGTACATTTTAAATTTCTTATAACTTAATTTTTTTTCTTACAAGCTTTGATGTCGCCGTCGTCAATAGATTGTTGCCGAGAAGATTTGTTTGCTTCTCAACCATGCCATTGATACGAACGTTTGAAAGCATTATCTCAAATCCCTGTGATGTGCTATATTTTTTATGTCGAAATCACTTAATTCTGCCCTTTTGGATAGTCAGAGAACCATGACTTTTGTGGCTGTCAGAGAAAAATGACCTTTCTCAATCTTTGAGTAAACAAGTTCTCGGTGACCAAGCATAAAGGTCATTGATGTGGGTATTTGAGTGTACTACTTGTTTAAGTTTATGTGTTTACACACCGTGTTCGATTCTTTATGATAGCGGCATCGTGCTTTACTGTCATGCCATTTTGCATTATACAATACATCCAACATCCTACAGCACCGAAATTCTAAGCGGAAAAACAAGTGTAGTCAGAAGGTCGTGTGTGCACGACACGAGCGATATAATTCCAACATAATTTTAAACAACATAAAGGATAAGAGTTCGACGAGTTATGTCTTCATCTTGTATTTATAAGGCTTGGTGGACATTGAATGAGGGAATAGCCGTTAAGTTCACGTTGACTATTTAACTTAAATAATATAATAAACTTTTTAATTATTGGTTGCTAGCAATTCATAGCTATTAATATTAGAGATCAGATAAGTTTACATGATTTGCAAAAAAGGTTACCACTTTAGATGAATGAAACTATCACTTCTCGCGCTTTTTCGACCGATCTAAAAATTCTGCGCAAAAATGCTAAAAGAGCGCATGAAGCCCTGCCCAGAATGACGCTTGGAAGACTGACGTAGTCGTTTATATGACGTCAGTATGTCGACAGCCTTTCCTTGATGAGTGTAAAGACGACACAAGTGAAGACGTGACCTAAAACACGTCACTCTTCTAAGCGTCATTGTAGGCAGATGCGTTTTTGTGCGTGCATTTTTTTAATGGGGCAAACAAAAACGCGGAAGTTGATCGAAAAATATTTAAGATCATTCCATGTTCATACATTATATAAATTACTCTGGCCAGTACTAGTAATAACCGTCGATACTGCAATTCTAACATTACCCCAGAAATCAATATTTCAAAAGTTAATAAAGAGATTTTAGTTATTTAGTCAACTTACCCTGATGATTTCCCCCTCATATAATGTGTCACGAGCCTAAAAATATGTGGTGAAGTCGGCACTCGTCTAACTCTCCGCCGCCTTAAAGAATATGTTTGGAATAAACTTTAAAAAAGCAGTATATTTAAGTTATACAGACAAACGTGTGTGTCATATCTGAACACCGAGACCGACTCGAACGCACTCAAGAGCACAGTATGATGGGTTTTCATTTTTTTATATAGTTGTTTTTTCTTCAATTCAAATTTAGTACTCAGAATGTACACTGTTGAGTATTATGAACCAAAAACGTGTATTACTATGTCTAGCGTCTAAACACATAACGCGAAGACCTAAGACTGCCGACAACGTGGCACAATTTGCAGCTAACGGGGCTTAATTTCGAAGCGTGGGATTCGCACTTCATCATCGAGTGATTTCAAATTCGAACGCCGCGAGTGTTGACTCTCTCGCTTTGTGCTCCGAGCAATCTATCAACATCCTCCAATTGCTGAGCCATTCACGAAAAATATTGACTTCACCTTGCTCCAAATAGTTCCATCCTCATTTTGACACCAACGTGTGAAAATGAGGAGGGAATTAACGACAATCTTCATCTCCGCGGCGGCGGCTGTGCCGTTAAGCCTCGTTGAGCCTCCTGCCTGGCGCGGCGCTCCGCTATAACGGACGCCGCGTCGGCGGCATCAAGGCGGCCACCACCAGCAGCTTCACTCTCCGAACAACAGTCAGACGCCGCAAACATCGGCTCCGACTCAAACTAGGCTCCCTCCCCTTCCCCCGAAAATCTTCATCCAGACACGGATCACGGTAGATAACGCCTGGCAAACACCGAAAACAAAGCCTCGTACCTCGACCGCAGCATTGTGGTACGTCTGCACACAATTGTGGTACGAGTCACCCACACCAAACCCTTGAAACACATCAAAATGTACGCATCCCTATCCGCCTTCATTTCAGCTGCGGCACTTTCACCCCGAGCATGTAAGGATCTAAAAATAAAAACTCGCTTGGCACAAAAAGCCGTAAAGCTTCCTTCTGAAAACTACCTATAAATACAGAGCACAACAACTCACACAAGTAGGCGACATAAGAACTAATAATCACCTCCAAGAAATCCCATCCTATCTTACCGCACCACTTAACTCATGCAAAGGTGTTGTACAAGGTTTCGAAGTCGGTTTTTTCTCCGGTGAATTTGTGGCCTTTATGGAAGGATATTGTCACGAATGACAAGTGATGAGGCAGCGAATGACTGAGTAATCTGAACGCTTAATGGGGGCGAACTTGTGCCCAAAAATAAAAGGAGAAAGAAAGATAACAGCAGAGCGTCGCGGGCGCCGAAGCCGGCGAAAGAGCTGAGTCGAACGCTGGGGCGAAACTAACTCCGCTCGTCTTGGGGAATCCCTTATGTACCCTCGTGGGTTTCTGGAGCGTTCGGGGTAGAAGGTTCGGCGCGTAGAACATTCTAACCTCGAATAAGCAAGACGGTTCTCGAATTCACCAGAACATCACATTACAGTGTCAACAAAAATGTGTAGACGCGGCCAGGAATCGAACCCTGGCCTTCTGCGTGGAAGGCAAGCGCGATAACCGTAACGCGCGCGCTGCCTACTTGGCCAGCTGCGGGCGCGGCATTACTCCCCCCTTTAAAAAGTGCATCGTCCCGATGCAACCCAAAAACAAAACATAGCAAATAAAAATAACGGTAAACTAAAGAGTCATTTGGAACACATAAGGTCCACAGTCCTATCGAGCGTAGTATGGCTTCAGTCGCACGACGTGGACGACTTCCGGTCGTGGAGGGCGGCGTGACGAAGTCTGTGTTTTGTCGGGCATCACCTCGTAGTTCAGATCCCCGAGTAGACGAAGTACTTTGTAGGGTCCAAAGTAACGTTTCAAGAGTTTCTCGCTGAGGCCGCGGTGGCGAATCGGTGTCCACACCAGGGTGTCGAACCGGAACCGAACCGAACCGAAAACCGGAACAGAACCGTTATTTTTAGCCGAACCGGAACTGAACCGAACCGAAATCTTCGCCGCCATCTTGGAACTGAACCGGAACTGAACCGGAAAAAAATATAACGGTAACCGGTTCAAAACGGTTCACGGTATTTTTTTTGTTGTTAGTATTACAAATTTATTATTTTGGAATAAAAAATTGGCACGTGTATTCCTCTACGTATTGATCAAATCGTCGTATACAGTATTGCAATGTATAATAAATCCTGGTTTTTTGCGGCGCTTTCTTATTGGCACTATGATTAGCCATGTGTCACATCGTCACGTGACGTCATGATGTCAAGGCATGCTGTCAAGTAATGTCACATCACGTGACCCCGTGACGTCACGTGACTCACCGCGTTAAGTCGATTCAAATTGAGGACGTCGCTAGATCTATTAACGTTGTTGATACCGCGACGTCACATGACATCACAACTTCGCACTGAGAGTAACGTGACACCATGATGTACCCTATTGTCATGATCCCGAGTTGAATGCTCTGGTTCATGACAACCAGCATCGCCAAACATTCGGGTAACGGCTCGTGTTCAACTCAAAGATTATGATGGGCCCGAGTCCCACTAGAGCTAGAAACAGAAACAAACAACAGCGATAAGCCTCAGACACATGCAGCATGTTCGCGATGGTACCTCTATACGGCTTTGAGTTGTTCGGTGCTCGCGAAGTTAGCACGAGCGTTTAAAGCCTGCAAATGGTACCATCGTGTGCATGATACTCGTGTTTGAGAATAGCCTTCCTTATTCTACAAAGCCTGTCAAATCGCGAAATACTCTGGTTTAAGGCTAGCCGCTGTCATTTGTTTCTGTTTGTCGCTTTAGTGGGGCTCGGGCATTATAGCCCTACTAAAACTATATCTGAAGATCAGCCCATGCTCTCTGCTTTGCCAACCCTGCGTACGACTATGATAAACACTGACGGTGTATATATTAGGATCAGATCACGTGGCTGATAGTTCTAAATGCGGGTTGAGGAGGGGAAAGCTGTTTCATTTCTTTCTTTCGACTGTCTGCCATTTCGCCGAGGGGCAAACTAATGGATGCTTTTGCAAAATATCAACGTCAGGGATTACATCTTAGCGGTATTTTTTGAACTTAAGGTAAAAAAAAAAAATGCTGCACGACCCATTTTACATGTATGCACACCATTGAGGCTCCCAAACATGTTTTCGTTATTGCTGAACTGCATCAGAAAGTTGTCCCGAGAATAGAAGTGTTAAAGGGTCTAAATGTGACGTATTAGTCCGACGTTACATGGAACTATTAGTGTGTACGGGAGAGATACTTGAGAAGAAAGGTCCTAGTGGCCTCACGGGAATAGCCGAACGTTGGCAGCCGCTCTAAGTCTCACAGGAGTGTCGTTCTCAAGTTCTCCAAGTTTCGACCGCCCTGTATTTTGCTTAAACTTCACAGTATGGTGCAAAGTAAAAGCAAGGAAGAATTACTGTTAACAAGTGACACAAATATAATTGTCGAGTGAACACCACTCGATACGGAGCAGGCAATCCCTGAGGAATAAAAAGTATCTTGAGGAGCAACTAAAAAAAAGGGGAGTGGGGAGGGGGGTAGTATTAAAGCATTCTGTGTCGTAAAGATTCCTCTGGCCCGCATTTTCGGCGCAGACTAGAAAGCGTGGCCTGGAAACGATAGTGACAGATGGGTAGTTGGTAACACTTTTATTTGTAAAAACACTCTTGCCAGAAAGCACGTTTTTGTCGTGCCAGATAGTCGCGCCGTGCCTAACGACGATGCACCAACAAGAAAAATGTGTGCCTCTCAAATACATAGCTTGCACTGAGCGCGAAACTTTTGCAGCGTGCATTTTGCCCCACCGGATTTGATTTTCTCAGCAAGAACAACTCGCAATGACAACCAGAGTGTGACTACGTCACGTGCAAACCATGTTAAATACTTCAGCTTTCTGGTGAAGTGCGACGTTCGCAACACCAGCAGTAGACGTCCAAGGTGTAGAGTTGTGTAGTATTTATAGCAGTCTCGCCGTGATATACGGCAGCCTAATGAAATGTTGGAGCACATGACTGATAAAGAACAGAGTCGTGAGGTAAGGTCCCAAAACAAGTGCACGTAAAACCTAAGATAACATTAGCCTCCCGAGGTAGTATCTCGCAACGTTTCGAGCTGAGGCAAGCTGACGCCCAAAAGTGATTTATATTACGGTTCTAAAAATCTTCGTTTGCCCTGCGCGGAATCTATGTTTAATTAGGAATATCATTTTCTGCATTTCTATGCATCTCTTTTTGCAGTAAAGCGTTGTGTAAGGGATTATTTAGAAAAAAATTGCGTGTCATCTCCTTACTTCTGCCCCTTTCGTGTATTTGCCTTCCGATATATCATGTGACCACAGTGTTTTTTCGCATACCCTGCAACCCAGTATTTTACACTGCAAACAAGCTAACAAAAGCACGTGGCCGAAGACTCAACAGCTGGCGTATTTTCGAGTATCGTCCTTCCGTGTCCGTCTCAGGCGGTTATGTGAACTTCATAAAGTCAAATTTATCGATGATAATAAAAATATACTTAATTCCTGTCTGAAGAATTGGCAGCATAAATAGAAGATCCTCACCTCAAAGATATATAAGTAAGTGCATTTTTAAATTATCTGAAAGATGTTTTGCAAATTTTTTCGGCGCTTTTATCCTTTATAGACACGTTATAGGTGATTTGGAAAAGCTTTCAATAATTTTTTTTTATTTTGAAGCTAATTTAAATAACTATGTGCTCCTCACGCATAAATAACTTCTCAAATATATAGAAGTTTATTATCGTGTTTTGTATGTGTTTTTATTATCACGTTTTTTCACTGGAAGGAATGGTGGAACTATGACGATTGCACACTTAAACTCTCAGAAAGTGTCCGATTAAGTAGCTTCCGAATTGAGTACAGCATGAAATCCCACTTTGTTCTATTTAACAAAAATCATCAATTAGCAAGGGTGATGCTTATTTGCAAATTAAATGGACCGGCATTTTGTCAAGAGCAAACCTCAACATCCAGGCTATGCCAGTTTATCCAAAATAAGAAAATGTTCACATGGGTAAGCACTGTTTTAGGTGAGATTCGATCTCAGTACGAAGGTGCTCATAGATTAGAGTGAACCATTTCAGCCATTTCTTTTCGCATGATTCGTCGCCCGCATCATGGTGCTGAGAGCAAACAATGCTAGTTAGAAAAACAAGCATTGCGATTGTCGCTTAGTGTTTCTATAAAATATAGACTGGAAGGACTTGTCCCGTGACTTTCTTGACATTTTGAAAATTATATTGCCTTAAGCTCAGTCGTCTCGTCATCATATATATATTGTGAAACGTATTCCGTAAAACACATTTTATGGTATATATGACACCGAGGTGCCCATTTCATGATTTCATTCACTGTAATTAATTCCTTAGTTTAAGGGAAGAACCACGATTCAACATCTAATACTGCGATACAAAGTTGTACCAATCACGGGTATTTTAGGCAACCTACTTCATTTCGCGAAAACATTTCGATTCAGGTACAATGTATGTGACTCTGGTGAACGAAGGGATGTTGAGTCGTATAAACAGGACGTTTTGTATGTTAATCTAGATTTTCTTTTCTTGTTGTGTAGGAATAAATAACAAAATTTTATAATTTTGGTACCTGAAAATAAAACTGGATTGAACAAACGATAAAGAAGAGAAAACTATATACTGTAAACGACTTATTTTTTCGTGGGCTCAATATTTCGCGATTTAGGTCAAAGCTGAAGTTTTGGAATAATTCGCGGGTTGTAGTTTTCTCGACGCGGTGGAATCTCAATATAAATTTTAATAAGTTTACATTTTACCGAAATAGTTCGCGGGCCCCATTTTTCGCGAATTGTAGGCGATTAGTGAAATTCTCAAAAATAGATCCTCGCAAAAATCAGGTCGTTTACAGCAGTTAGATTCACGGCTTAAATAGTGCCCATTGACAGAACAACGCGGAAAATATATTCTCAATTTAGCGGTTCAAACCGGTTTGAACCGTTATTTTTTGCGCTCCGGAACTGAACCGGAACTGAACCGAAAGCCGTGAACCCGAACCCGAACCGAACCGATAAAAATATCGGTTCGACACTCTGGTCCACACCCACATCCTGTCTCCGGGCTGGAAGTGGATGTCCCGACGACGAAGCTTGTAGCGGCCCGCGTCGACGCGTTGCTTGTCTTGAATCAGGAGTCGGGCGAGCTGGCGGACTTCTTCGGCCCGTTGAGCAACCACCTGGGTGTTGTCGCCCTCACTGTCAGCTGGCGCATGGGGCAGCATCGCTTCCAGCATGGTCGTTACTTTCCGACCATGTACCAGCTGGAAGGGTGTGAGTCCAGTGGTCTCTTGAACCGCCGTATTATAGGTGAACGTGACGTAGGGCAGTACCTCGTCACACGTCTTGTGCTCAACGTCGACGTACATAGAGATCATGTCGGCGATTGTCTTGTTCAGTCTCTCCGTCAGCCCGCTGGTCTGCAGGTGGTACTCAGTTGTACGACGGTGGCTGGTGTGACTGAGTCGGAGGCCACTTATACTATCTTGTGCGCAACAAAGACGAGGACAAAAGCAGAGAAGAGGACACAAGAAGGCGCAACTTTCAACTGAATTTTATTGAACAACATGTTCCGGTATATATAGTCTCAACCATCGTCACAATGACAATAAAACGACAAAAGTAAAGGAAAAGCACCATCACAGAGCATAACTGGGAAACAACACTATCTCGTTCCCAGGATAAACAATTCCTCCTCCGATAATGCAATCGACGGCATAGCAATACACGTGTCTCCTAAATAATCAACGTGCTCGGCTTCTATGATTTCGCGTGTTGCCGCTGACTTGCATTTCCCAATTTTTACGCATTCATTCAACTGTGGGGTACAACCGCATGTCCTGCAATGCAAGTCAAGAAAGCCACCGTTCTTTTTTTGCACGTTGTTATTGTGCTCGCGAAGCCGATCCTTTAGGCAGCGCCCCATCTGCCCGACGTAGTGCCTGCCACAGGACAACGGAATGCGATTAACCACGCTATCTGTACAGTCGACAAATTTCGTTCTGTGCTTCTAAATAATCTAGTTCTTGCATTAGCTCTTAAAATGATGTTCTCTTCTATACCATATTTTACCCTCACATAACAACACACCAACCTCTCATCGGCTTTGAACACCTTATGCAAGGCCTTCCTAAACCTTCCTAACTCCACCTTCAACCAGAAACTCTACTACACGAGACTATTTTCCCCTTCACCTCTTTTCTGCACCTACATCGGGATCGACGAATATCCCGTCTCTCGGGAACACCGCACGGTGGATGGATCCTGGAGCAGGCAGGACTTTCTCCCATTGATCCCCTTTTACATATGCCTACCCAACCCCTACCCTCAAACCCGCGCTTTGCCCCTGTACCTCGCCACCTGTCCCTGAAGCCGGAGAGCCCAAGCCAGCCATCACAACCCATCCTCACAAACACAAATCATAGCTTATTCTCATGCGCCCGTTTCCGAGACAGGAGTCACGGGATTTGCGGCATACGCAATCTACACGCCACAATCCAAAACCTACAAGCTCACACCCGCGATTCCTATAGCAGTCATCATTCTAGAATTAGTTATCATCATACGTGCACTATACACTATTTTGTACAACTGCCTTGCCCATCAGAATATACAATCTATATGAACTACCGGGCTCTCATTCGCGCCTTGCAGCAGTGCAACACACCGCCAGATCTTCGAGCAGACCTTGAGGCGGCTCTACACAGATTTCACACATCTTTGGTCTCCTTTGGTGAGTCCCAGGGCATGCAGGGATTACTGGCAATGAGGTGGTTCACCAACTCAGTTTGCACGGCAACTCTGTCAGGAACATGCGGCTAAACCGGCCTCTATTCTTCATGCAGGTTGGTTGCTCGTACTCTTTGCACACAAGCGACGAACTTTGTTTAGATGTGCTGCCGTGCCCCACATCTGCTTATTAGAGCGCAGCACTTAGACCCCCGTTTCCGGCTTGAGCGACGTCGCCGTCGGCGTCGGCGTAACCGCGTGGCGCAATTTAGGTAAATTTCCCCGCTAAATCTAGCGTAAAAATTTCCCCGTTAAAACTAGCGGAAAATGTTCACCGCTAAATTTAGCAGAAAAACTTCCCCGCTAAATGTAGCGGAAAATTGTCCCCGCTTTATATAGCGGAAAAATTCCCCGCAAAGTTTAGCAGAAATATTTCCCCGCCAAAATTAGCGGAAAATCTTTCCTGCCAAATTGAACGGAAAAGCTTTCCCCGCTAAATTTAGCGGAAAAATTTCCCGCTAAATTTAGGGGAAAATTTTCCTCGCTCAATTTAGCGAAAAAAAATTCCCCGCTAAATTTAGCCAAAAAATTCCCCGCTAAGTTCAACAGGTTCGAAAACAAAACATAGCAAATAAAAATAACGGTAAACTAAAGAGTCATTTGGAACACATAAGTTCCCCAGTCCTATCGAGCGTAGTACGGCTTCAGTCGCACGACGTGGACGACTTCCGGTCGTGGAGGGCGGCGTGACGAAGTCTGTGTTTTGTCGGGCATCACCTCGTAGTTCAGATCCCCGAGTAGACGAAGTACTTTGTAGGGTTTCCGCTATATTTAGCGGAAAAAACTCTCCGCCAAATTTTACGGACTATTTTCCCCTAAGTGGGAGGCGAGCAGGAGAGGACGAGGGGCATGGCCTCCTCTCCGTACCTTGCGCTCCTCCTCCTCACGAGCTGCGCTCTAATTCGGCGTTACAGTTAATTGTAAACGTCTTATTTTTTGTGTCTTCAAACTTTAAGGTCAATTCGCTTTGATAGAAGCCATTTAACGATTGAAATGTCTTCATACAGATTATGTGCGGCGACAGCACAGCCCTAGAATTATGAAAAAATAGCAGTTTACCTTTTGCCAATTTCTACAAGGATACCTGTATAGTGTACATTTCGTACTCCCATTTTGCGCTTGGTCGTTGTGCAGTACGCTGTCAATTTCACACAATTTTCCCCCTGGCACGTTTTTTCTCGGACGCCTTTCGACTTTGATGCCCCACTCTTCGCAGAGACGAAGCTCTTCATCAAGTGACTCGCTCACCAGCGTTTCACTTTCATCATGAAAATTGTCATATAAGTGGGAACGCATCTTGCGTTATATGGCACAAGTGCTGGCTGGCTGTGTTGACTGACAGATGGGCGTGACTCGGGTAGCGCGGGACGGATGCGCGTGGAAGGCTGCGATGCGCGCGTGTGGGCTCGAGGTTTTTGGGTTGTTCGATAAAGGCCACCGGCGTAGTTGGTGTTCTCTTGCGGCTCCTGTCTTTGGTCCTCTTGACTCGACCCGACTCGGTACACGACATGGTGGCAGCGGTGGGATCAATGACCCTCTAACGTCTCCGAGGACCTGAGAAGCGACAACAGGGTTGCCAGCGTGATCTCACGGCCAGGTAGGAAGCGACCCAGCGGCCGAACTACGACATGCCTAACGACGCAGACGGTTCGGGTTCTTCGAACACCCAGGCCAGCGGAGGGGCATCCTTCTTCAATCCTTTCGCAGTCGAGCTCCCGGAGAAGTTGGATTTCCGGAATCCTAATGACTGGAAGAGATGGATAACCCGATGGGAACGTTACCGCATAATCTCAGGACTCCATCTCCGGGACGCATCGACTCAGGTCAACACTTTCCTTTATGCGATGGGCAGAGAGGCAGAGGATGTTCTCTCCTCGCTCAACTTTACCGAAGATCAGCTTATCGACTACGATGTAGTCAAGGCCAAATTCGACACCCACTTCATTCCTCGGGTGAACATCATCTTCGAGCGAGCCAAATTCAACTCGAGAAAGCAAGAACCGGACGAGCCAGTGGAGGTCTTCATCACGGCCCTACATAAACTGGCGGATACTTGCGAGTATGGCTCTCTGCGGGACAAGCTCATCCGAGATCGCATCGTGGTAGGACTGCTTGACACAAAACTCAGTGAGAAGCTCCAGCTGGACGCTCAACTTACATTGGAAAAAGCGACCACGACAGCACGATCGTCGGAGACAGTTAAGCGGCAACAGTCAGAGCTGCGCAGCGCAAAGACTGGAAGCGACGTCCTCGAAGAACTTAAAAGACATCCGCGAGGAAAAAGCGTGAACAAAGATACCAAACGTCAGAGCACGTCGCAAGACCAAGGACGTCCTAACAGTTTAACGTGGACATGCCGATGGTGTGGCAGTTCGCAAAAGCACGCCCAGCTTCAATGCGCTGCGAGAGGCAAGAAATGTAACGCCTGCAAAAAGCTAGGCCACTTCGAAAGCGTCTGTTTTTCGAAGCATGCGATAGAAAATCGAAAATCACGAGCACATGGGCAGAGACTAAACGAAGTCTTCCTTGGCGAGCTGGTACACTCAAGAAACGGGAGCCCCTGGTTCATCACAGCTAAGCTGAACGACCGGGAAGTAAAGTTCAAGGTGGATACGGGAGCGGACGTCACGGCTGTACCTCCTAGAGCGTGCGACGCGACAACCTTGGCAGCGCTGGAGCCAACAGAGACGCAACTTTTTGGAGCCGGACACTCTCCACTCAGCACACTCGGCAAGTTTAAGGCAACTATAACCTGGAGTGGGCGAACAACCAGAGAGACGATCTACGTAACCGACCGGCTGAGATACCCTCTGCTTGGACGAGCGGCTATTCAAGCCCTTGAGGTGCTGCCTAGCTTACAGGAGGTCAACGTTGACAGCAACATAGAGTACGATCAACAACTGCACGCTAAGTACCCATCGCTTTTCCAAGGACTGGGGAAAATGAACGTCCAGTACAAGATCACCCTCCACCCGGACGCTAAGCCGTTTGCAATCACCTACCCGCGACGGGTACCCTTTCCGCTGGTACCCAGCGTAGAAAAGGAACTACAACGCATGCAAGACATGGACGTCATCGAACCAGTCGACCACGCCACAGCCTGGTGCGCACCCATGGTGGTTGCCAAAAAGCAAGATAACTCTATCCGGATCTGCGTGGACTACACTCAGCTCAATCCGCAGCTGGTGCGGGAGCGCATCATCATGCCCACGGTAGAAGAGACCCTGGCAAGGCTTGCAGGAGCTACGGTATTTAGCGAACTAGATGCCAATTTCGGCTACTGGCAAGCCCCACTAGCTCCGGAATCAAGAGAACTGACCACTTTCATCACACCAGTGGGGCGTTTTCAGTTTAAGAGACTCCCGTTTGGAATCGCGACGGCGCCAGAATTCTTCCAGCGGGAGATGCTGAGGAACAAAGGTACGCCCAAGTCGAAAAGGAGGCTTTGGCCATCGTCTGGGCGTGCGATCATTTTAGAACCTACTTGGTAGGACAAGTATTTCACGTCGAGACAGACCATAAGCCCCTTGTACCGTTGTTATCGACAAAACGTCTCGACGAAATGACACCGAGGCTACAGCGGCTAAGAATGCGCATCTTCGAGTTCGACTTCACTATCTCTCACGTACCAGGCAAGAAGATGTACACCGCAGACGTCTTGTCCAGGAAGCCGCTAACAACGACAGACAACTCTACAGTCACACCGAGAGATGCTGACAAGAGTGAAACATTCGTTCAAGAGTACGAGATGCTGACAGTGGAGCTTCTTCCAGCATCTTCTTCCTTTTTGGAGAGGCTGAGGACTGAACTGTCCAGAGACCCTAGTACGGCGAAAGTTATGGAATACTGCCAAAAACAGTGGCCCGAGACGGACATGCTTCCTCCAAACCTAAAGAAGTTCGCCAGTCTCGCAACAGACCTTTCGGTTGTGCAAGGTCTACTTATGCGGAACGACAGGCTGGTTATTCCCCCCCGTCTGCAAGGAGAGGTCCTAGAAAGAATACACTGTGGACATCAAGGTGTCGTCCGATGCCGTGCAAGAGCGAGGGATTCTGTCTGGTGGCCCGGGGTCAGCACAAAAATACAAGAATACGTAAGTCGCTGCCCTAGATGCCAGCAATATCGACGAGCTCCTACGGACCACCTACTTCAAACTCCACTACCCGATCGTCCGTGGCAAGAGATCGGAACGGACCTTTTCCAGCTGGGAGGGAAGAAGTATGTAGTCATCGTCGACTACTACTCGAAGTTCTTCGAGCTTGAGGAACTTCCACGAACGACAACGGAAGACTTGACCAAAGTCTTCAGTCAAGTTTTCGCAAGACATGGATGTCCGGAAGTTATACGCTCAGACAACGGTCCCCAGTTTGGATCGAGCGAGTTCCGGCGATTCGTGAACCATTGGGGAGCCCAACTGGTGACTTCTAGTCCATATTACCCCCAGAGCAACGGGGAGGCCGAAAGAGCGGTACAAACTGCAAAGAACCTGCTGACGAAATCATCGGATGTGGCGCAAGCTCTTCTGGCACACCGGACTACCCCAGGGCCTGAAGGTTTCTCCCCGGCAGAGCTTCTGATGGGACGGAAGCTCCGTTCAACAGTTCCGAGTGCGCCAACTACACTGAGACCTCACTGGCGCCACTCGAAGAAATATCGACAACGGTACCGGTTTCGTAAGACGAGAGAGGCGTCTGACTATAACAGACGCCATAGGACGAGAGACTGCCAGGTGCTACCCCCCCACTCAGCGGTCTGGATCCACGCGGGTGCGGCTTCGCAGGGAATGTTACAAGGCCAAGCAGGACAGCCTAGGTCTTGCCTCGTGCAAACGGACCAAGGGACAGTACGACGCACCCGGCACCATCTTCAGCCCGCGAGCTCCGAGATGGAAGCAGCCGGTCAACAGGACAACGACCTTTCAGCAACCGTAACCCGGAGTGGCCGAATTTCGCGTCCTCCAACTCGTTATGGACATTAATGCTTAAAAGGGGGAGGTGTCATATAAGTGGGAACGCATCTTGCGTTATATGGCACAAGTGCTGGCTGGCTGTGTTGACTGACAGATGGGCGTGACTCGGGTAGCGCGGGACGGATGCGCGTGGAAGGCTGCGATGCGCACGTGTGGGCTCGAGGTTTTTGGGTTGTTCGATAAAGGCCACCGGCGTAGTTGGTGTTCTCTTGCGGCTCCTGTCTTTGGTCCTCTTGACTCGACCCGACTCGGTACACGACAAAAATAAGCCCAAAGCGCTTTCTTGTTTAAGGCAGCATTGGGAAAGATCATTTTTGGATATTGCAGCCTTTTTTAACGCGAAATATGCAAATCATGTCCTTGTTTAAAAGGCAAAGCAAAATCAGGAACTATTGACTCAGAATCCGATTGCCCAAGTCTTACGACACTTCTTGCTTCTTTTCTTGCACGTTTTACACTTATTACTTTTCATTACCTGTAGAACTTAAAGTACCTCCTCAAGGTACCTGCTGACCGGTTTTACTGCGTCCGCCTTTGTACTCCACTTCGTTAGGGACTCTCACTTGACAGCTAAAGGCAAGGCGCCTTTTAGTTTTCTTCACCACCAATGTGTAGCGAGAAAAATCTGTAAAGTCCTTTAATGATGCGAAAAACGTAACCATAATTGTGTATTAATGTGCAGCCTGTACGGCTTCTGTGTTTTGTGAGTGATGGTCACATATTATATATTTATTTATTTATTTATTTATTTATTTATTGTGCCTACAACAGCCTTGGGCCTATTGAGGTCATCATTGAAAATGTCAACAAACGACGTGTCAAGATGATTAAAGAATTTCCGAATACGAACTAGCGGGGAAAACAATTCATTATATTAATGCCGAATATGCGATTACAGGCAAAAGTACTCACAGCTATAGAAACACTGCCAATTGGTTGTTTCTCAGCAATTATTTTATTGATATACCATTTTACAGCAGTTTTGTCCTAGCACTAGGACCGACAATTCAGTAATCTAGTTTGTCTTTCGCTAGGTGTTTCAGGATCACCCCTAAAAGAAATTCAGCATCTTTCTTTGTGTGGACAAAGTCAAGGAACGACACATTAACATGAACGTCAGTTTAAAATCAACCTCCACATATCAGACCGCCCGTGACAATCTTTCTTATGATCTGAATAAATTGGTAACCACAGGGGGATTGCACGTGTGTGAAGAAAGACAAAAAGAAACCCAGACGCCCGGAGTCCTTTACGGAGTCAAGGGTTGCAATTGCGATATGCATTTTTCTTTCTTTTTGCAGCACCTTTAGTGACAGAATTTTTATTGGCCTTCAATAACTACTGATTTCTGTCAGTTTTGCGCTACATATACAGGACTTTTCAAAACAAATCAGCCGCGCAGTCACCGCAGTTTCACGGTTGCGTGGTGGCGCCAGCATAAGCAAACAGGGCGGCACCAAGGCAACAAAGATAATTGTGCTGTGAAATGTAGGTAGATAAGGGTAGGGAGAGAGGACACAGCGGCCCTTGCGCTGGCTGTCATCCAGTGCTGCGCCCTGACATACCTAAGCCTTGACGACCAGGTGACCAGCGTACTTGGGCGTGGAGAGCGCAGTGCACTGGCTGCCCGGACAGAGAGATTCTGACCCGCAGTGGCCTTTCTTCAATACTTTCTTAGGGCTTCCTTTTTATGTACACGTCAAGCCGGTGGCCCCCTTTTCCCACTCCCACAAACACACTTCCATGCGGCACCCAGCGCACCTGCACCAGCCCCCCCCCCCTCCCCCTTGCCACACCCTACTTATGCCACAGGGAGTTTCAGAAGCTTCTCGCTGAGACAGCGGCACAGTATCGACATCCACATATATACCCAGTTTCCAGGCTGAAAGTGGATATCGTGACAATCACGGCTGTGCCGGGTTTCGACAACTCACTGTTGATCTTGAACCCTGAGTCTTACCAGTCTACCAACCTCCTACACGCGCTGAAAGGTCGGTTAAGCATAGTCTTTGCCGTCGTCGATAGGCTCGTGAGGCAACTTGGCATTGGGATAAGTAGTAACTCCTCTGGCGTGCACCGTCTGAAGCAGAGTGATCCCAGTTGTTTTTTGAACTGAACGAACTGTTGTACACAAAGGAAACGGACGGCACAACTTCATCTCACGTTTTGTGCTCGACGACTTCATATATAAGAGAGCGATCACTTCAGACTGTTAGTCTCCTTAGAAAGCGATTATGTCAGTCCAAGCTTTGGTTGCTCATTCGGCTGGCGGATCGTTTTTTTTTTTTTTTTGTCCAGCAATAGGTGGTGGGATTTAAGCAACTCACTTTTTGCGTGATATGGGGCAGGAAGGCGGACCTCTGATGGGTTATCAGAAGTTTTGGCGCGCGGTGACAGAAAAAGATATACTCGACGAAGACCTTGCGAAGCTCTAGAGCAGTCCCGAATGGAGGAGCTTCGTCTTGGCGTGTCGCGCCAGATAGTGTGTTGGAAAGGAAATCCACCAGTCTAACGACGTCGGCGTCGGAAGCGGACTAATCAAATGCATACATACCTGCTGGGAAATAGATTATGTTAATATTGAAAACTTGTGTCAAAAATAAATAGAATAATTGTCCTCTCGTCGTAGGAGTATAGAACGGTGCACATAGGGGAACATTGACCGAATTCAGCGCGATTTTGTTGCCTTTACGGAAGGTTTTCAAGTTAAGAAAATTTAAATCAGAACAAAAATTAGCTATTCATAATTACCTGGAAGACTCTAGACTATACTCCGCAACAACTTTTCTTGGCAATGCAGTGGAAGGTGCAGGCCTGCGTTCCCTCCCCCATTTTAAGTGTGCGTGGGCTCTCCTCCTCTCCCCGGAAATGGGGAGAGGAGGAGAGCCTGCGCGCACTCAAAATGAGAGAGGGAACGCAGGCCTGTACCTTCCACTGCATTGCCAAGAAAAGTTGTCGCTTAGTATAGTGACTAATGATAAAAAATGAGCAGTCCTGTGTGAATCCCCAGTACAGTCACAGCGATAGCTGCGACACGTTACGGCGAAGTCGTTGGTCATCGGTGCCGCGATCACCCACCGTGAAGTCTTGATGTGGAAGTCTCATGATGACATCATCGTTAGTAGATCCCCGACCTGCCTCAAGCAACACACACGCCGAAGCTCGATGCGAATCGCCGCAAGCCGGCGGACGCGTACGTCCTGGAGTAAACGGGTGCTAGCGTCGCCCTCGTTAGGAGACGCAGCAAGACGCAAGCTGATTGGCGCTGCGGGGATTCCTATAGTGATTACGTTTAAGGAAAATGAGCAGGAAGTTTCTTCTATGTGGAATTTTGCCAGGTGGCGTGAGGTGACGTCAGAGCTTTTGTGACACGCTGTGACAAGCGGCATGGTGTGAATATATATATGGAAGGACGGATGGATGGGGCGGCGGCTTAGGTCACTGAGCCTTAGCTTTTTAACTTCAAATAATTTGCTACGATAAAATTTGCAATTACAGGAATATATGGTATATATAATATATATATACAATACATCAGAGCAACTGTGGACATCTTGCATGATCTTGCTTGAACTACAGGAGACTCATATGTGCAGTGTTTATCAAATGCCGATAAAATGGCAACGCGTGCGTAACCCCGCGTTCGTCTCACACGCTGCGGAGCCAAGATCGAATTTTTAGAACACCGTCGCGGTGGGCGATTTTTTTCAAGCATTCGACGATATCGACAACGAATGCTCTATGCCCTACTCCTCACTAAGAAAACTTCATTAACAACTATAAGGATAACGGTCGCCATTTCCATTGGGGGGGAAGAGCCCATAAGAGCTATCACCGTAAAATAGATATCTTAATATTGAAGTTTGAATCCCGTGCTCCGAAATTAAGCCCCATTAGCTGCCAGTTCTGCCACGCTAACCATAATATTACGTCTCCGCTTTGTGTGTTTACATACCACGCATAATCAGAAAAGTTCTTTGTTGATAATATTGAACTGAGTCAGCTCTTACTATAAAATTTCAAGTAAAAAAATATATATATATTTAAAGACACGGTGGTGAAAACCCATTTTACTCTTGTTATTGAGTGTTGTTGAGTAGGTCACGGTGGTTAGATATACTAGGCAAGTTTTTCGGGTTAGCCTAAATATAATGGATACTTAATCAAAATTCAAACATTTTTGTTTTCAAAGGCGGGTGAGAGGTAGGCGAGTGAAGTCTTTACCACGTACTATCTGGCTAGGCAGACATTAGATGAGGGTAAGATCGTCAAAGTAAGTAGACTGTTTGATTAACATTTCTTAATTACCTTCTAACTGATTGATTTCAGTGGTACTCTTGGAATCGCAGTATCGACTGGAATTGCAAGTACACACCAGACCAATTTTTAAAATTTGTGAAATAGGGACGTTCATAAACACTTTGCGATGAATTTTCGCGTTTCTTCGCCCGATTTCAAATCGCGCACAAGAAAAGCGCCCGCAATGACGCTTGAAAGAGTGACGCATTTGTTTAAGTCACGTCGTCTCTTTCTGTCGCCGACACACCGTTCAAGGAAACACTGGAGACATAGAAGCTTCGCTCGATTTATTCGCACCTCCTGTGCACCGGCGCAGAAAAGTGCAGGGAGGTTAGCCTCCGGTCGTATCTCAATACACATACCGGAAGTACACTGCCTTACACTTTTCTGAACCGGTGCAGGAAGAGCAGGTAAGTCAAACGAAGCTGTACTTCGCTTCACATTAAGTCCAGATGCAGGCGACGCTGCGAGCTGATGGAACCACCCAGGAAGCATCAAAAATGCACCATCATTATACTTATCATGCTTCTGTGCTTACTCCATCATCTCTGAACCAATCATAAAGCCGAAATGCGTTGTGACTTGTGCCTTCGAAGTTATTTGATTGGTCCTTTTACCTCGTTGCTCCGGCTGCGGTGGAATTAGGCTGATACGAGGTATTGTCTTGACGTTACCTAAAGGACTACATCACTCTTTCAAGTGTCATTATGAGCAGAGTTTAATGGCGCTCTTTTCGAACGCATTTTTTAAATCGGACGAAAAAGTGCGCGAATTGATCGAATAATGTATCTAAAAAAATACATTTCAGGAAATATTTAAATTCGTCTGTTTTCTAGTACTAATTACCATAACTTATTCAATTTAAACGCCTAAGTAAAAGTTAATTAGATTATGTTAGGTGATTTGTTAACTTAACGGGACGATTATCCCATAATTTGATATGCGCCGAGCCTCATACAATTTGAAAACCGAAGCTCGACTATCTCTCATCCTATATTTTTTGTAAATCTGTTCCAACTAAAATGTAAGCACCCTGTTTACTGCTCGCATTGTTCACACACGGCCTTCGAATTACTGTCGCGTTTCATTTGGCATTTCATTGCTGTAAACAAGTTTGATGTATCGCGTGATTGTATAATTCAAAATGTCATGTCAGTAAAATACCAAACACCAAGCTGCAGCTACCATAAAGAATCGCACACTCTGCGTTCTAACACCAACGTAAACAAGTAGCGCCCACAAATGCCCACACCAATAAACCTTTATGCTTGGAGATTGAAAACATCTTTACGTGAAGGTTAGAAGAGTCATTGTTGTTTAACGGCCACAAGATGCAATGCGGTCTGACAATCCGAAAGGGCGAAGTGAAGTGATTTTGACATTAAAAATTGTAGCACATAACGGGAGCTTCAGCGAATGCTTTCAAACGTTCCTAACCATATGTAGGTTAAGAAATAAAAACTAAACATTTTTGGGTACAATTTGTTGACGACGGTGACATCAGAGCTTGCAAAAAAATTGTAAACATAATAAATGCTAAGCCTACTCACTCACTTTTTAATTGGGGGAAAAATGGGTGTCAACTGCAAGCCTGCTGAACGTAATCGAAACCCTTTAAATCAGCAAATTTTAGGTGCGCTGACGATGTTCTTCGTGTGAAGCTTTTATATCTTGTCGAAGGACCTGCGGAGATACCTTACTTTTAAAGTTATAAATTTAGATGGGAGCCCTGAGTGGACCTTGCTTGCTCCTGTTGGTTTGGCCACACAACAAAAAGGCCATGGGGGAGACCGTAGGCAACAAATCGATGATGTTGGTTTCAATTCGCCAGTGACTGATAGCATTGCGCCACTGATAGCTTAACCTTCTCAAGCATGAGTTTTAGTGATTATATAAAACGTATCCTATGTTAGGACATTCATTTGACGATAATTTAAGTAAATAACATATTTTTTACCTTAAATATATAATTTGCTAAAGCAGAACAGACGTGTACTTTTTTAAGAAGAACATGCATTTCAGCCGTCAGGTTATCTTAACGCGGATGTAACGCAGTCATACTTTCTAATCAAAATGATTAGTGTGTTTTGGCTTGAAAACGTTTGTACTGTATAATTTCTGGATTCAAATACTAAACAAAATCTCCCGGCAATGAAAAATGAACATGAGCGTACCCCAATGCCTTAATATTTCAAAGCTTTTGAACAGCGTGGGTCATCGCAACGCCCACAGGTATAGCATGTCCTACTACGGCAACTCTTGATGCAACAGACGACATACTGTGTAGAGTGCAATTATTAATCGCCGCTGACGTCGAGGCCGTCTTCAGGGTTACCAGTTATGTCTCAAATTGCGTCGACCTCTTCACGCCAGAGGGAAAATTTCTGTCTCGATATTTCCATTCCGCCGAAGATAATGCAGAGCGATACAAATCATGGAAGTGTACGAAATCACCGTGTTTGGCCAGGAAGAAGACGAAAGCGCGTGAAGACAAATGAAGGCAGTGTTTCTGCATGGTGTCCCCGATTGAGGAAAGTTATAATAAGCGTCAAGAATACAAACGTAGATAATAATTTATAAATTATGATCCCTAATATTCATTAATGGCTAGAAATATCTAACAATTTGTGTTTCAATGTTCGGGTAAACCCCCGCCAATATAAATATATATAGCTAAAAAAACTGCTGCTCGCCATTGCTATAAGTTGAGCAGGAGTATACCATCTTGGTAACATCCGGCAAGTGCTATCATCTGTCGGTCACAAAAAAATTGTTTTGCGTATGCTTATACAGCCGGAAGTTAGTTTGCCTCAGTGGGCGTCTGGCGTCCTAGCTGTAGATGAGCAGTTTAGCCTGTGCGGTGCAACCGCTAACCTGGGTTTCTTAACGTGCGCCAGGATCCTGGGTTCTGCAGCCCGAACTTTCGCTCCACTTTCTCCAAGCTGGTGTGCGCTAGCCCACTAGGCC
This sequence comes from Ixodes scapularis, assembly GCF_016920785.2. NCBI lineage: Eukaryota > Metazoa > Arthropoda > Arachnida > Ixodida > Ixodidae > Ixodes > Ixodes scapularis. The sequence goes on along the minus strand of NW_024609879.1, from coordinate 138,254,433 downwards.
ACCGATCCCCCTATCGGTCACCTGAAAGAGCTTTGTCTTTGACCATTGCGGCTTCAGGACACCAAGCAGCAAAGTCGGTATGTCCTGAGAATATTTGCTGTTTTGTAAAAAAACAAAACAAAAATATGCGTTTTTGCATGTACACGAAATGCATAAGAGGGTCAAGAAACATCCTGCGTTCCTTAATTTGTCCGTGACTATAAAAAAAAATTCACGCAACCTTTTTCTACTGTTATGTCATTACCTAAAAAATAGGCCCATTGTTTCAATAGCCTGTACAACGAAATGAATATACTAGCTCTTTCAGCGAAAGCTCTAAAAAAAGGTTTAATATATGCTAGCTGTTCAAGACTAAAAAGAACCAAAAAAACAAAAACCTCCCTGCGACACAGAAATACAAACAAAAGCACATCCTTGGTGGACGTGAACTATTGCGAAAACATAACAGCGAGCCCGATAATTTGATAAATTTTCCTAATTAATTTTAACTAGTGAAAATAGGCATCATGGTTCTACTACTTGCTCAGCATAATTGGAAACCACTAAATGAACTCTTTTTCGAACGTTTTAAGGAAGGTGCAGCATTTTACGGCGGTCCGTGAAGACGTTCTATTGGGACGCGCTTCTAAGTTTCGTTTCCTTATCAAGTGCGTCTTTGCTCCCGCCGTCCTGCTCCCCGCTAGGCGAGACGCTCAAAACACGTGCGCCATCTCTCAATTCTATGAAGGAAGCGAAGCTGTGTCTTCCCGCCGCCACCACCGGCTCCCCGGTGGGAGCTGCCACCGGACAGCCTTACCGCGCTCAAAGAAGCGCACCGATAAGAATCCGAAAAACCAAAAAACGCGTCCACAGAGCGTTTTTTCTTTTCTAATTTTTTGAAACATTATAAGTTTTTTTTAATAACTTTCTATAAAGAAAGTTCTTTTCACTTATTAAAACTTAATGAGTAAATTTTACTTCATTATCTTGCTAATCAGTATGTTTGCGCAGTCCTTGCGTCCACCAATGCTGTTAGTTTGTAAATGCAGAAATAAAACGTGTTAATCACCTTTTTAAGCTGCTGAACATATATCCTAATTAGAGTACTAATTAGGATATAGGTTCAGCAGCTTTTTAAAAAGGTAGCCGCAAGGAGCTTATCGCTTTAAGGATAAGCGATTGCCTTAAGGAGCTCCTTAAAGCGATAGCATCAAAGAGCTCGTTAAAAAGAAACTGACATGTTGCAATTTTTTCTTTTATTATTAGTATCCGGAACGATTGAAAACGATACCTGGACATTGCCCTGATAATTCGAAACTTGGAAACTTAGTATTTGTGAAGTACAGAAACAATTTCAAAAAAGCCGAATTTGAAGTTTCCTGTGCGATCCGGACCGGTGCAGTCCCGTCAAAGATTATGTCGTCTAACAACTCGTGTTTCTCTTACGCATCCGTGTCGTGTTCGCACGCGTCCCGCTACCAACCGCTCCGTGCGTGCCGCCTATCGCCGTGAGCGGACGACGCTTCACTTTCCAGTTTAAAGTTCTTTTAGGGCTCTTTCAGCGATCTCAGATTGTTTGAGACGGAGTTAGGTCGAAGAGACCGCGCAGTGGACTTTTTTGAGCGATGTGAGGGGCCACGTGGCGCCGATTCTGCCTGAAAGGCTCCCCGGCGAAGTCAGACGCGAAAATGCGATAAACAGACACCAAACCCCGTTGTCTTGACCGTCTTACGATTTCCTTTTTGAGGTCTGAGAAGTCGTCAGGCACCTAAAAAATAAAACTTCTTCCGATTCCCCGACTCGCCGATCATGCTCAGTTCGATATGCCCCTAGCCCCGCCATTTTCCACTAAATTTAGTGGGGAAAATTTTCCGCTAAAATTAGCGGGGAAAATTTTCCGCTAAATCTACCTTGGACGATTTTCCACTAGATTTAGCGGGGGAAATTTTCCGCTAAATGTAGCGGGGAAAATTTGCCACTACATTTAGCGGGGAAACGTTTTGCTAAATTTAGGGGGGAAAATTTTCCGCTACCTTTAGCGGGAAAACCTTTCCGCTAAATTTAGCGGGGAAAATCTTCCGCTAAATATAGCGGGGAAAATTCGCCGTGAGATTTAGAGGGGAAAATTTTCCGCTATATTTAGCGGAAAAAATTTCCCGCTAAATCTAGCGGGGAAAATTTTCCGGTAAATTTAGCGGGGGAATTTACCCATCATGCACCGCGTGGTTACGCCGACGGCGACGGCGACGCCGACGCCGCTCAAGCCGGAAAGGGGTGTTTCCGAGCTGTGCTCTAAAAAGAGTAACCAACATATCAATTAAGGCTCGTCAATAGTGGGACTAGTAACTCAAAGTAATCACATTAGTAATCAGAATATCAATTGGCCTCCAAAAATTCTAATTGTATAAACAATTGTTCTAAGTTACCAAATGTGTAAGCGAAACACGACCCCTGAACACAATAACTGCATATATATATTGTGGATTAAATTGACTGAACACAATAAGTGCATATATATACCCAGGCAGCACCGAGTTCTGGGCCAAAACTTGGCTTGCGTCTGGCAGTTTAGGGCATTAAAAAGCCCGAAGAAGCCAAAGTAGTGCCAAACCTGACCTCCCTTGGCAACAGTCTGGGTATCTTGGCCCTAATTCGCCAAACAAGTGCCAAACTTAGGCTTCGCTCCCGGGTAGTTCGGTTATTATCTGGCATCTTCGGGCCTAAATCGCCTAACAAATGCCAAATTTAGGGTTACTGCCCGTTAGTTCGGCAGATCTTTGGCATTTTTGGGCCAAAATCGCCAAACTAATGCCAAAGTTAGGATTCACTTTTTGATAGTTCGGCTATCACCTGGCACATTCGGGCCAAAATCGCCACAGATGTGCCAGAGTTAGGCTTACTACCTTGTAGTTCGGCAGAGCTTTGGCATTTTTGGGCCAAAATCGCCAAACTAATGCCAAAATTAGGCTTCACTTTTTGACAGTTCGGCTGTCACCAGGCACATTCGGGCCAAAATCGCCACAGATGTGCCAGAGTTAGGCTTACTACCTTGTAGTTCGGCAGAGCTTTGGCATTTTCGGGCCAAAATCGCCAAACTAATGCCAAAGTTAGGCTTCACTTTTTGACAGTTCGGCTGTCACCAAGCACATTCGGGCCAAAATCGCCACAAATGTGCCAGAGTTAGGCTTACTACCGTGTAGTTCGGTTGAGATCTGGCATCTTTGGGCCCAAGTCGCCAAGCGAGTGCCCAAGTTAGGCTTCGCTTCCCGATAGTTTGGCTGTGATCTGGCAGCGACGGGCCAAAGGTGCCAAACAAGTGCCAGAACTAGGCTTACTGCCTTGGAGTTCGGCTGATGAGGTATTTGATGTACGCGGGTGGTCTTCATCTTAATTAAATAGAAATCAAGTTTTATTCGGCTGGCAACTTTATCTTATTTTGGTTGTCTCTTGATTTCTGCAGTCCAAAGGTTGGCTGAATGTTTTGACGCGGCTGGAGCAGGCTTTGCAAACGCAAATTGTGCCAGATGTTTTACTCGCCCGTAGGTACACAAGCCAATATCGGGACGCGCCGTGAGACTGGTTTGACATTATGGCGCGTTCACACCGACGATGCGATCTAGTCGCGCCATAACTTTCATCGCAAAAGCGACCATCGCGGGCAAAAAGTGACGGGTTTTGAGCAGTCGCTTGCTGACCCGACGTTTTGCGATGCACTCTAGTCGCGGAGAGGCCGAGCCAACCAACGGCGTTCGGAGCGAGAGTTTTTGAGACGCGACTCGCCAACGAAGGCATTGGACTCGCTCATCGCGCACGCCAAATTGACCAACTAATTACTTTTTTTTTTCTTTTTTTTTTTTGCGATGCGATTTAGCTGGATCGCGCGACTGCTATCCCCGGTGTGAATCCGCCTTTACAGAAAGTGCTGCCATTGAGCTAACACTGCGCAAGACGGATGTGCGCACGTCTCAACAAGATATATCATTATTAAGGGGTGTCCAAACTGGACACTACAAAACGCACGACTCCTACAAATCGTGAAAATTGAAGCGGACGCGCCCGCTTCAAGCCCGCTTTAATTTTCACGATTTGTCGGAGTCGTGTCCTGTTTGGACATTCCTTTATGCGGCGCATTCCAAAAGCGAGCGTGGCTCTGTGCGTGTCTTGCATTGTGATTGAGCACTGTCAAATCCTAGCGATAACAAAGTGCGGAAACGACCGTGGCTCTATGGCGCGGTTCCCGCATCACACTTGGGGGATGAAAATGAAATCCCGGAAATTGTCCTATTTTAGCGTGTTGGTACTTTTTAAACATTAAAAAGTGGAGACACAAAAGGGACGATAAAGACAGGACAATCTCTGAACTTTAAAGCCACTGTACAAACGGGACGTTCTGCAGAGAAGAACCTTCTCTCCCGAAGCTGGGGGACGGGGAGGGAAAGGTCAAGCGTTGGATGGAAGGAGGTTTAGAGAATGGGATTAGCCTCGGGGCGAGGCCATCCTCTCGAGAGGGAGTGGGGACGGAACAAAGCTGGCCGTGGTGGTTCCGGCTACCAGGTGGAAGAAAGTTAAGCTTGTCAAACGGCGACCTCGGATCCGAGGACGGCCACGCCAGAGAATTTGAAAATAGCTGCTTGATTTGCCGGACGACCCAGTGCGGTCTACTGGTTCTAGAAGGTGACTCGGATGAAGAAAACTCGTTTTGGTCGAAAACTCTAAAAGCATTCTGGACGTGAACCCTTGCCACAAATAAAAATAACACATGCATGAAAAACTGCGAAGGCACCTAAGCTTTCGCCTATGATGTGGGAATGCGTGAGCATTACTGGCAAAGTTATGTTGGCGCAACTTGCAATAAAGGAAGAAAAAAAAAGTTATGTTGGCTGCAATAAAGAAATAAAAAAAAAAGTTATGTTGGTGCAACGGATAGCGCGCTAGTTTCACGTTCAAGAGGGCCTAGCTTCGAAACCGGGCAGGGGATGGTTTTTTTTTCTCGTGTTATTTTTTTTTCGTTTTTTTGGGGGTCACGTGGCAAGAAAAATCACATGAACAGAATTTTTTTTGGCCAAGTCACCAGAGATTTTTTTTCTAATTTCTCATTTTCTTCAGTCTTTCCTTCTTTCTTTCTTTCTTTTTTTTTTCCTTTTTTTCGGTTTACGCTTCCTATCGCAAAACTCTTTGCACCTATTTCGCGTTACTTTGGCGTCAGCCAAATCATTTTATTTATGGCAGGGAATTCTGCCGTACGTATCTTATGTTACTATTACCAACCCTGGATTTCGTCCGGCAACCAGTTTGGGAATGACGACGCCAAATTTCTGTTATAATTTCTTTGAGGTCTAAGGCCTCGTTATCCGTCGGCCTCTAAGATTGGCTCTTCAAGTATCTTTTGGGAAAGAGTTGACGACAGGCATCTTTAAGGAGCACGTGTGTCGACCAGAGTAAACATTGCTGAAGCGCCTCTAGTGTGATTTTGGCCGTAAATAACTGGAGGCCCCGGGCAAACCAACCCAATGGAGAAAAGTATCTACCTTTCTGGTTTCATAGAGAGCTATGAAAGTCAGAAGGGACGAATCCCAGCCGAGTCAAACTACCGGCTTGCAAACGCAATCGTGTTGATAATAGCACAAAGGAGTTTGTATGACTCTCTCTGGTGGTGCGCAGAGGGTAAAGGCACGGAGGTAATATATGCTTTTGCCCAGTCACCTCGCGAACGGTTGGGTATTGGCTGCAGAGATCCATTTCGCGTTGTTTTATTACGGGATTATATCTTGATTTCTTTGTTCCTAGTTTCGCAGACAGAACGAAATCGCTTTTCTCGTGTGGTGTCACGGCGGGAAGACAGAAATCAATCAGAGTACCGAAATTCGACGCTTGTGCTCGTTCTATAGCGCTTCTAAAAACCGTGCGATCACGGCTGTGTATCGTCAACATTGCATAAACTGCCGTTACTTGTACTCGTATTGTATCGTGAGGGAACGACTATGACTGGGTAAACAGAAATAGGGAGAATGGGTGCGTGTGATTTGTTGAAGTTCGAATCAACAAATCGAGCTTCAACGAATGCGATAGTATTGCATTCACTCAACCAGCTATATGAGTTTTCAGATCCTTCCAAGTATGCGATTCGTCTTCTGCCAGTGGTACCTCAGTAAGATTAAAAAACAAAATCCACGTTAAAAAAAAAAAAAAAAATTACGGTGACTCGAGTTGCTCCCGCGCCGAATCATGTTTCACGTAAGCGTAATTTTGGGTTCGATGCACGACGAGGGGTCTTCAATTATAAAAATATTTTGATTACGATTATTTGCGGCGCTAAGAATTTGACAGCCAAGCAGTGAAGACGAAGGTGTTCTTATTATATACATTTTATTTTACACTGTTTGAATACGCTGCCGTCGTTATGTCCTTGAATTATTGGCTAGCTTGTGGCGGACAGGGAAGTCTTGCAGGACCATTATGATAGCACCTACACTAAACCTGCCGCGCTTCGAAAAATGTTAGTCCAATGCACACCAGCTTGTTCAAGGCGGACGAAGCATTACGCATCCGGCAAAGCGCATTAAATCGCTGCCCGCGACGTTTTTTCTTTTTTATTTTTTATTTATTTATTTATTTATTTATTTAGTTTTTTTTTTTTTTTTGTGCAGCGAGATAATTTTTAGTCAAGCAGCACGCCCCCTCTACGGCGGATTATGCCGGATTAACGGAGGCGTCTCCTAATCCATTCTCCGTGTTGGCCCCTCGGGGGAGGGCGGTGAAGTGAGGAAAGGAGGGCAGGAGAGGAGGAAACGCAAAAAAAAGTGGAAAGAGCGAACTTTATTTTCGGCTTCAACCTCAAAACCCGCCCGCTCCGTGGGAGTACCGGAAAGAGAAATCTTGGCGGAAGGAGAGGAAGCGAAGGAAGTGTACGCGATCCCCCTGTCCTGCGGGACCAGGTACATCGGGCAAACGGGGCGATGCCTCAACGACCTACTCCGAGAACATCAAATGGACGCCGAAAGAGCTGCTTCGGAGTCAAAGCACCCGATAGTCATTCACGGGAGAAAATGTCCCGGTTGTGCTCCTAATTTATGTAATAACAAAAACGGCTTGACATAACAAAAATAACAATTTAATTAAACGTTGCGCCTCCAATGCAGGAGGCATCTTCAGTAGAGCACAGAGCGAGTGAGAGTCGCACAAAAAAGTTCGGCTATTTAGGCATAAAGTTTGTGTACACGTCCGGCAGGGGGCCACGGTTCTTGTTTACCAGCGATGAATCACTTCCGCATTTGTCATTCCGGATGAACCAAGATTCCAGCAGCTTCCTCGGTCCCCACCTTATATCTCTCGCCAAGGTCGATGCCTTGACAAAGTCAAATTGGTGTCCTCACGTCCATGCGTGGTCGACGAGTTCGGACTTGAAGCGGGTGGCGTTCGTGGAATTGGCGACATCCCGTGCGTGTTCTTTTAGTCTTGTTATTCTTTTTCGTCCCGTCTCTCCAATGTAGGAAGCGTCACATTCCTTGCAGTGCACCTGGTAGATCACGCCCCTTTCTGCCTCTGGCGGGGTCGGGTCTTTTGGCATGGAGATAACATTGACAATTGTTCTTTCGTACCCCCAACGGCCTAAGGGCGCGTCCCGATGCCTCCGGGATGCACACGACGTCACGTGTTCGTTCGGCTCGATCCGGGCGCCGATGGGACATTTGTTTCTGTCCCATTGGCGCCTGGATCGAGCCGAACGAACACGTTACGTTAAGGGTTTCGGAGGCATTGGGACGCGGCCTTGGGCCGTTGGGGGTACGAACTGTATACAAACCCTACAGAACAATCGCCAATGTTATCTCCAAGCCAAAAGATCCGACCCTGCCAGAGGCAGAAAGGGTCGTGATTTACCAGGTACAGTGCAAGGAATGTGACGCTTCCTACATTGGAGCGACGAGACGAAAAAGAAAGCAAGACTAAAAGAACACGCACGGGACCGCCACCCGCTTCATGTCCGAACTCGTCGGCCATGCATGGATGTCAGGACACCAATTTGACATTGACAAGGCATCCACCTTGGAGGGGGATAAAAGGTGGGAACCGAGGAAGCTGCTGGAATCTTGGTTCATCCAGAACGACAAACGCGGAAGTGATTCATCGCTGGTAAACAAGAACCGTGGCCCCCCGCCGGACGTGTACACAAACTTTATGCCTAAATAACCGAACTTTTTTGTGCGACTCTCACTCGCTCTGCGCTCTACTGAAGATGCCTCCCGCATGGGAGGCGAAACGTTTAATTAAATTGTTATTTTTGTGATGTCAAGCCGTTTTTGTTATTACATTTATCACGTCTTCGCCCGGCTTGTGGAGTATTTTTGCGCTCCTAATTTCACCAGCACGACAGCCATGGGAGGCCACTGCGAGCAAATGGGGAGAGAAATAATTGAGGCCTATCGGATGGCGACAAGCCCGGAAAACATAACCACCCCGTCCATTTCGCTCTCAAGAAAGGAGATTATCTTTCTTAGGCCCTTAAAGGGCCAATGAAACGATTTTTGGGTTGGGATAAATCATTTTAGATTGGGATTTTACTAATAGCACATCGTTCAGTGGACCAAAAGAAAAAGGTAGAAAGTCAAAAGCCTTACTTTCAGTGCGAAAATTTGAAAACAGAGCGGACTATTTCGTACCTCCTCCCCTTCGCAACCTCTCTGCCTTTTCACTGTGATACAACCGCGGTCCCAAAAGCGCGTTATCAGGTCCAAACTGACGTCACACGCAACCGGACCTCACTTATTCCCTTCACCCCTAAGCTGACATTGTGGTGGAAGCTACACGCTTGCCGGACCAATCAGCTGCCTCCCTTTCATCACCTGACTTCATTCTCTGCAGCCACATTTGCCACGCTCACGTGGCAAGTGTGGCTGGCCCAACGAGCACGTAGCTTCAACAGCACTGTCAGCTTCGGAATGAACGGGGTGGGGAAAGCGACTTTTGTCTGAATTTTGAGCGACGGGCTAATCTTCTAGGGGGAGAATGGATGTGTCCGGGATTACACAAACGGGAGTGCGAGCAAGAGGGGACTCCCCCTTTTCGTCTTCTTCAACTGTTTGGTGGAATGCGCGATTTATGAGTTCAGGAGGAAAGCGAAACAGGAAAAAGTTGGAAAAGCGTTTCATGACCCCTTTAATGGAAGCCGAACGCCGACAGACTAGGCAAGGCGACAAGGTCACCGGCAGAAGCGGCCTTTCCTTTTATGCGTTGTTGATGCCCCTTCGACCTCGCCTTTTGCAAATCCTCCCCACCTGCTTTTGCGTCTTCGTGTGGCTGTCAGCGAGCGCGACAGCCGCTTTAAGCAAATCAAAAGGATGAAGCGAAACGCGTTACTCAGCGTGACCTCTCTACATAGGACGCGTAGGACAAAAAAGTTTGGACGAAAATTTGTCACGTGACGTTTTCTGTCACGCTGATGGGATCTCTGGGGCTGTCGTTTTCGCCGTTTGCCTAGTTATAGAAATAAGCAGGCCACGTAGGTCCGGTTTTCGAACTGGGCTCTTCAGTGTTCTGTTGCTTTCGTGCGTTGCAGACGCGGCCGTGTTATTTCGTCGTAAACGGTCGGAATACGTCCATGCCAATTTTTCGGTAACAGTCATTTTTTGCACCGGAGTTCGTGGAATACTTGTGATGTGTTTGTTGGACACGCTTCGACAAAAACTGCTCTTCGCCGACGACGAGACGTCAGTTGAATGTGCGCAACCTTCTTCCTCGAATGTGTTTGTGGGGTGCCTGAGTTGGATTATGCATCTATCAAGGATTACATGATATCGCTCTTTTATTAGTAAGTGTACTGCAAGCATGATTCTGATAGTCGCCCTGCTTTCCTTTCATTCTCCGCGGTTTTACGTGTGATGAGTTTTGCTTGGCATGAGGACAGTGTTAATTGTATTTTATAATTTGCTTTTCGTTTTACAGAGAAGTGTGACCTTTGTAAATATGTTGAGAATACACTGTGTGTAATGATAGTTGTTTAATAAACTTCTGGGAGCGATCGAAAAAATTTGTTTGTCCGTATAAGTGATTGGATATGCAACAAATGACATGTAACGTACACATACTTGCACGACGTTCGGCCAATACGAAGCAGACGCATCGTAGAGTTTTCGCACAATATTACGCGAACGCTAGGCCGGGGCGAAACAGCTGTACGGCAATACCTGCCGGGTATCAAACGGTGGTGCAAAACTGGACAGTAGAGCGATATTGTAACCGACTTTCGGCCGGCACTGGCACGATACTGCAAAGTATTGCCGTGCTGCTTGGGAACGGAGGTGATGACATCTTACTATCGTGCTTCCAACGCTTATTTATTTTATTTCTCTCCTGGGACGCGTAAAAGAGCACTTCTGTGACACACCAGAGATATTCGAAACTTGGGCTGGCCTCTCGGCTTTCTTTGCCACTTTTGGCACTTATTTGGCACTTCAGTGGGTAGCCAGAAAAGAGCCAAACTTCGGCATGCCCCGAATCGACAAATTAACATTTACTGCGGCAGTTATGGCTCAAGTCTGGCACTTACTTTGGCACAACTGTGGCGGACCAGAGAAAAGCCAAACTCGGCGAGGCTGAAATACCGAAATTAGGCGTTGCTTTGGTAGTTATGGCTCAAGTATGGCACACTTCGGCACTCCTGTGGCGTATCAGAGAAACGCCAAATTTTGGCGTGTCCGAAATACCCAAATTAGGCGTTGCTCTGGCAGTTATGGCTGAATTATTGCATCAACTTTGGCGCTCCTCTGGCGGACCAGAGAAACGCCAAACCTTAGCACGTCCCAAATACCGAAATGAGGCGTTGCTCTGGCAGCTATGGCTGAAGTATGGCACCAACTTTGGCGCTCCTCTGGCGGACCAGAGAAACGCCAAACCTTGGCACTTCCCAAATACCGAAATTAGGCGTTGCTCTGGCAGTTATGGCTGAAGTATGGCACCAACTTTGGCGCTCCTCTGGCGGACCAGAGAAGCGCCAAACCTTGGCATGCCCCGAATTCCCAGTTTAGGTTTTATTATGGCAGTTATGGCTCAAATCTGGCACCAACTTTAGCGCTCCTCTGGCGGAGCAGAGCAACGCCAAACTTTGGCATGTCCAAAATACCCAAATTGGGCATTGCTGTGGCAGTTATAGCTCTAGTATTGCACTACTTCGGCAATCCTGTGGCGGACCCGAGAAAAGCCAAACTTTGGCACGTCCCAAATACCGAAATTAGGCGTTGCTCTGGCAGCTATGGCTGAAGTATGGCACCAACTTTGGCGCTCCTCTGGCGGACCAGAGAAACGCCAAACCTTGGCACGTCCCAAATACCGAAATTAGGCGTTGCTCTGGCAGTTATGGCTGAAGTATGGCACCAACTTTGGCGCTCCTCTGGCAGACCAGAGAAATGCCAAACCTTGGCATGCCCCGAATTCCCAGATTAGGATTTACTATGGCAGTTATGGCTCAAGTAAGGCACCAACTTTGGCACTCCTCTGGCGTACCGGAGAAGAGCCAAACTTTGGCATGCCATAGGATCGCCCAACTTAGGCTATAGTTAGGCACCGTACTTTGGCACTGATGAATGCCATGGTGCAAAAACCGAACTGCGCCAAAGTTGGGCCCTTATGTTTGCCAGACCTTTGCCCAAGTTGGGCATTCCTCTGGCGTGCTACCTGGGTATATATATATATATGTGTGTTGAGGATTAAATAGACTGACCCCGGGATTAAATTGTTTGGCGCTTGCATTAAATTGTATGGCACTTGGATTAAATTGAGTGACCCCGGGATTAAATTGGTCGTCGCTTGGATTAAAATAAGCGGAAAACCTGTAGAATGACTGTCGCTGGCACTAGCGCATATTTAAAAGATTGACATACTCTAACCAGTGGCGTAGGCAGGAGCTTTTTCTGGTGCATAGAATCGATTCGCCCAACCAGGGGTCGCTTCAAGATTGCGATGGTAGCGCCACCGCAGTACAACACATGGTCGTGTCGCGTTGGTCGCGTTCGTAGCGTTGCATTGGCGATGCAGGTGTTTCGAGCGTACGGTGCAGATTAAGAGAAGGATAGAAAGCGTGCGAGAATTATTTCTCATGGTGAGTCAAGAAACAATAGAAAAGCTTCAATAACACACATCACCCGCAGAGAAAATGGTTGATTTCCCCGCCAACGAGTCGGGTCCGTCTCGCAAGTACGGCCGTGTGGCGTCTACGAGATAACTTCACAAGTGAGCGTCACTTGTTTAAATTTTGCGCTGTAATAACATTGTGCCTTCTCCTCTTAAAAGAAAGATTATTAATCGCAATAAACCACGGTTTTCGTGAGTCATGTTAGGCGACGTCAGGATACTATTTTTCGGTCGCTGAACCCCCGGCAGACTACGTTCTCGCGCTAGAGGCTACGAGTGGGATCGCTTTTCGGGCTTGTCCACGTCGAAGAGATATTAACGTGTCGGGGACGTGCGGGCATAGGCTGATAATTCTGGGATGAGATAATAACCCCGCGTACAGTTGCGACTACACAGGACCTCGCTGGACTGGAGTCGCGTACCGGTGCGAGCATTGTGCCCACGATCTTAATTTTATTAGTATTGCTGAACACGCTTCCTGCACCAGCCTGCCTCAGCACTAGGAAACAACTAAAACGCCAGGACTCGACCTGAACAAAGGCCTCGTGGATTTAGTGCCAGGTATTTTGTCCCACTTCACCGAGGCTGTAGGTTGCAGTTACGGGGACCTGCTCCTGCTGATTAATGGTACTTTTTCTGCGAGTTTGAACAAAATGTCCCGCGAAATTCCGTCAAAAAGAGGAGCAAAACAGTTGAAAACAAAAAGAGGCAAGCCTAGACTAAATCTCCTGTATGAATGTCTCCTATGCCGATGACAGCACAAAATTTTAGTCGAATTTTCATGGCAATGTTTAGTTGGATGGATTTATAAAAAATTAATTTCTCTTTCAGGTTCAAGATGTCCAATCCACATGCAAGATTTTCAAATATTGAGTGGGGGCTTGATTCACACTTTCCTGTGTGGGACATTTTAGGAGGAAAATGTTGTGTATCAAAGAAAACACCAGTGGTACATGATAGGTTGTCATTATAAGAACAATTTTTTTTTATTTTCTGGAAAAATAATTTATGCCTGTGAGTGTTGAATTGCTGCTTTACTGAATAAAGTTTGTTTCGTAGTATTTCGTGGACAGATAAATTGATAAACAAAACGTTACATGTTTTCAAGCGTTTCCAGGAATGTACCGTTTAAAAGTTGAAATTTTAGGCTATGCAGACTATACGAAATTTTTGTTTTTCAATATTGACGATTATGACGAGACGAGGCGGATTTTGGGAATGGTTAATGATGATTTATGTATATTGTAGGCGTAGGCGAGTAGGTAAACACACGCAACCTTGTGACAATATAAAAATTCTTCCCATGCTCTTAACACGGTGACATTGGCGCAGGCTCGAAGTATGCCCGGCAGTACACTTGCAGATGATGTACATATCTTGAGAAGCAAGGACTGTCAAAGAAATTGTAGGGCCGAGAACCCTGCCTATTTCAGGGCTCTGGCACGGCAGATCAGCTGTCCATGATATTCCAGATATCAGGAAAGATGTCTCCCAGTTTTTTAGAAAGCAGTCATGACCTAAGCTTATATATCTATCTTTAGCCAAGCTATACTGAATCTTGGCGTACAGACTAAATCAAAACATGTAACTCGAAGACAGAAGACAGAAACAGTCGTAGCCATGACTGCGAGGATCTTCGAATTGGGCCGGTGAAATTTGTAGTTGATTTGCTATTACCATGTATAACTCATCTGTACAATCTTATATTGTCTTCCGGTATATTTCCTAGAAGGATGCAAATTCCGAAAGTATCCGTAGTGTATAAAGGTGGTGATCGCAATCACATAAGTAATTATCGACCCATATCTATCCTTCCTGTCTTTTCGAAACCGATTGAAAAAAATTGTGCACTCTCGACTACTACATTTTTTTGAAAAATACTCGATCAGTACTGACTGATTCTCAGTTCGGCTTCAGGAAACATAAATCTACGGAAATCGCGTTATTGGTGCAGAAGGAAATAATATTAGAAAATTTTGAAAAAAAAGACTTCTAACGTTAGGTACATTTATATATACCTAACGTTATGGCATCCGAGCATAGCAAAGCAAAGCTTTCGATAGGATAAATCACCAAATTCTTCTAAATAAACTTGAACGTTATGGCATCCGAGGTATCCCATTATCGCTCATAACGTCTTACTTACAATATCGATCCCAATATGTTCGAATTAGAAATTATGTATCTGCTGCTGAACGAATTTACTCCCGGGTTCCTCAGGGTAGTATTCTAGGGCCTCTATTGTTTCTCGTATACGTGAATGATATAGTAAGCATCGAAAATACCGCTAAATTTTTAATGTACGCCGACGATACTAGCATATTTTTTTCTAGTTTCAAAGAAGACCCACTTACCTCCATAGCAAACGTCTTTTCTAGGTAAATTAAAAAATTGGATACATATTAACTCTTTTATTCTTAATACCACTAAAACTAAGGTTGTCCTATTTCAATGCCTGGGATCGTATGTTCAAATATCAGGTGATTGGTATTTTGGGTCATGCACAATAAAATGTGTTTATACCGTTAAGACTCTCGGTGTTATATTTTCCAGTCATATGCCATGGAATAATCACGTAACATACATTCATAAGAAACTTTTTAGAGTTGTTGGAATTATGAATCCCGTAAACATCAAAAAGTTAATTTACAATTCCCTTTTTCATTCTATAGTTTGCTATTCCCATTTAGTGTGGGGAACAACTACTAAAAGCAATTTAGACAAATTGCGTCTTTTACAGAAAAAGGCTGTTAGAATAATTCAAAATGTACCTCGTGATTATCACTCTCTTCCTCTTTTTGAAAAACATAAAATCATTGATATATATAATATGTATTCCTCCAGATTGATTTTAAATTACCAACAATGTGTAAGAAAAAATATTAACATAATCTTAGACCTTGCTAAAAAAAAAAAAAGAGTCCATATACACATCGCGTCATAGGCCCCCTGGCGTCTTCCTGTATTTAGAACAAATTTCGGCACTCAGAGATACCGCTACCAATTACCGCTATTGTTAAACTTTCTTTTTTCTCATGGAATTGATATATTCTCTGTAAACAGTCGTACAATACAAGACATTTTGTAATATAAAATCACTATTTACGTTTCAGATAGCTCTAAATATGTGTACTTAGGTAGATGTTGTTTGTTGTTGTTTTTTTGTGATTGTTATATACTGGGTTCTTTTTTTGTATTCATGTCGGTTCCACTGCTGCTTTGTATTGGGGCGCTGGGACTCGTCAAGCTGCTAACGTGCAGCTTTTTTTCAGCGCCCTTGTCACGAATGTATTTTTGTTGCAGAAAATAAACTGAACTGATTTGATTTGATTTGATTTGACTACAGAAGTTACCAATCAACTAACCAGACTTTTAACTGGCTAAGAACCTGGTACATATAGAGAATGCAAAATAGACGAGGAAGGGTCACCCGTATCTATGATCGAGGGAGTGAAAATTAATTTAAATTAACTAAGCATATTTCACGAGAAATTACAGGGTTGGTAGGTTCCCTGCAATAAGTCTTGACTCAATTAACGCCACATCCGCTGGCAACTCGTCTAGTAACTTGTTGCGTGATGAGCCTCAGGGTCGCCTATGCAGGTGTTTACGAAGTGCACGCTGCAGACCCTCGTTGACGTTGGCGGAATCAAAACTGAAGCGCCCCACTAAAAAATAAATCAATAATATAAGATCTCTGGTGTGATTAGCGGAAAAACGATACGAAATAATAATAAAGTTCTATTATTTTCCCTAACAAGTAAACGCGTAGTCAATTTTTTTTTCTTTTAAAGGGGGGGGGGGGGGGGGGGTGGCGGCTGGTTTAGGCGATTTGGATGTGCATTCCTTGTGTGTGTTGTTTGGGAGGGGGGATGCATGTGCATATCGTAGGGTCGTACATGATGGCTATAAACAGCTAAAAAAACGAGAATGGCGATTAAGAAAGACACACGGCAGGACAAAGCAGTACTTGCAACCCCCAAAAGCCCGTCCCCTAGCTACAAGACTGCTGACAAAGTAAGAACGGCAGGGCGTGTCTTCTGAACGGCCGACCTCCAGCACGTCTGCGTTGCCCTTCACTGCGATTTGGCTGCTCGTTCACACTCCAGGCTCGTGAGACAGAAGCCTTATCGGAGGTTGGAAGCTAGTGCTGGAGGAACTGAAGCTCCTCCCTGCCGTTCTCGTCCTGAGAGTGATTATAGTTGACATATTCGTGCCAAAGGGATCCAACATCACGATCCAGGCCCCGTCAAACACATCGAGGGATGGCACAGACGCGCCCGACAATCAAATATTCCGTCACGCAGGCACTGCCAACTGACTTTCCCGCGTTCGGCAGTCATGCTGTTATTGCTCTGACACCAATTCCATTCTGTTTTTCCGGCGTCTTTAGCAAAACTAATCTACCAACGAACGAGAAACTTAATATTGTTGGAGCACTTCCGTGGTTCAGGCTTGGCGCCGTTCGAGTCTCGTACGGCTTTTCAGGGAAGCGGTCGAATTTTAAGGACTGACTACAACAATATCGGAAGTTGTAACTGCAATCAACAACGAAATATTTGTGCTAGCCGGGCTTTTATATCTTCTTTATTGCAATTAATATTGCTGACTAGCGTGCCCGATCGCCTACGGCCGAGAAGCGCTCGAGGCGAAAAATAACGAGCCACTCTGATGTTGCTCTGGTTAATGCTTGGGAGCGAGTACGTTTCTGAGTAGGCGGTATATGTCCTAGAATAAACCATGCCGGGGAGCACACGAAGAAAACTTCAACCAAAGAGAGCGTATGTTTATGATACGTGGAGCACTGCGTGACACGGATTGAACGAACATGCGATCACCTGTATTTTATTTCTACTATCCTCTTTTTTTTTTGTAACAGAAAAATTGTTAGGAAAACTCGTGTTGGTGAAGTTGCTAGTTCATGGCACTAATCTATAAGCAGTGATAGACTGCAGGCGAGCTGGTAATGAATGGACATCCTCTAGACCCTGAGATGGGGAACAATTAAAAAACGGACTAAGACAACAAAAACTCAAACGCAGCTGAAATTTGTTGATTTGATAACACAAATAAATAGACTTCCAAACACTTGTACCAAGAGAAAGGGAAAGAAGGAACTCAGGCGCATAAACAAGACGATCAACGAGTTCGTCCCAGACAGAATAAGCCATTCCCAGGCTCCCCACTTTTGGAAAGGGAACCACCGCCCCGACAACTACAACCCCAATGTCCAACACACAATCCGACCTCCAAACCGCTAAAGCCTAAGCTCAATTTCCTACTCCCAAAAACCGCTCCCCCCCCCCCCCCCCATGCCCAAAGTTTAGAAACCCCCCTCACACAAGCAAAAACGCTTTCATCCTACCGCTGATAACCAAAGACGGGTGCCTTACACAATTCCCCCGCTCGCGAATGCACAAAGTCTCCTTAATTAACCTTCTAAACAATTCTTTTTCGATACACAGAACGGAAGTTTCATTTAAAGGAGTGGAGCAAAAATTATACAAACCAAAGTGATTTGCCGCTTTAGAACTCTGTGCCTTATTTTTTACACTCCTTTTGCGTTCCGTAAGACGGTCTAACATAAGACAACCCTCAGTCAAAAGGGATCTTATGACCACCTCTGCGGCAGAGGTGGTAGAGGGATCTCAAAGTGTTTTCCCGCAACGTCCCTTACGTCCGAAGGTAAACAGGGTGAGCTTGTCCAAGCGAAAGTCCCTTTAAAAAAAACACATTTACGTTAAAGTTTGCCCCCAAATAGTTTAGGCCATGAAAAATACCATGAAAATAATCATGTCGTATTACACCTGAGACTGCGGTGCAAGAAATCAGAAGAACTTTCAGTAGAAGGAACAGACACAGAGAACGTCTCAAACTCAGTTAACTGGTTTATTTCTCAAACAGCCTTTAAGTACCCACGGAACGTTTTCCCAACCACACTCTACAGATAAACTCCTTGGTTGCAGACATTTCGAACCGGATGGAACACGCGCAAAAGATACAAAGCAACCCACACATGAGACGAGGACTTAACAATGGGACACTGCGGAACATCGCAGTGACCTTGAGAGAGATATGTCCCGAATTATCCTAACAGTCGCGTCAAAACGCACAAAAAAACAACAAAAAAACACACAGGAGGCCTCTAAACCGTGGCGACGCACCCAGACATACAGAACCCACTAAGAAAACACATTTTTTTCTGTTTCTTTTTGTTTGGGAAAACACACCCAAGTGATCTCAAAACCGCGATTAAAAGGACATAAAAACAAATTATAGATGTACATATACATTGTCCCTCATGAACCGAATGCGTTCATTCAAAGTCTTAGAAATTTTTTGGATTTGCGTTCAAGTTGCATTGATGCTTGGCTTATGCAGTTTCCAATATAACTTATTCTTATTGTTTCTTTAACGACCCTATTAATGTCATTTCGCTCTTTATGCAGAACTTCTGTCTCTGACCAATGCGCATTACAATTATTGCATTCCTCTATGTGCTTTGCTATTTCGGAGTTTGGCGCATGCGTGCGTACATTTCTCTTGTGTTCTAGTAACCTGTCACTGAGGCATCTAGAAGTTTGTCCCACGTAGCTAAATCCACATGTCAACGGAATCTCATATACTACACTCTCTTCGTAAGGAACTGAAGGTTCCCGATGGGGCCTTCTGACAGCCCTTGTGGTCTGACAGAAAGGTCGTCAACCTGCTCAATTTGAAATCTGAAGAGAACACTACGTCCACGCCGAACTTTTTTGCGAGAGCCTTTAGGTTGTGGGAAATCCCGTGGAAATACGGGATTACTGCTATCTTCTTTCTTGCTTCCTTTTCCCGTGGTTCGTTGTTAAATTTCAGTTCTAATTGTCTTTTAATAAATTCTTTTTCATAGCCTGCAGATTTTAGCCTCCTACACTGTTCTTTCACAGCACTACTCATAAAATGAGCACATGATGTACCCAACGCGTTTGTTACTAAGGACTTAACTACCCCTGCTTTCACTGACTTGGCGTGACACCTCTTGCTACTTAACACAGGTTTTCCGGCTTTTTTCCCGTATTCCCAACAAAGACCTTGTTCGACATATACGCGTAAATCTACAAACTGCAGCATCCCATTTTCAGGTTTTTCAGTTGTAAACCTAAGCTGCGGAGCTGCTGCTTTTATAATCGATTCCAAACCCCGACCATCACTCTCTCGAAAAGCGCAAATAAAAATATCATCCACGTACCTTTTAACAATGCAACCATTCAAGTTATTTTCTTTAAGTGTTTCACTTACGCAACTATCTAAGGTGTTAAGATAGATTTCTGCTAACATCGGAGCCACCGAAGATCCAATGCATACACCATCTCTTTGAACATATTTCTGCCCATTATATTCAACAACTGTTGCTTGAAGGTACAAATCAAGAAGTGAAAGGAAACTGTCGACGGAGATGCCCGTCCTGGACTGAAAGTTTACCAGGTTTAACTCTAGCACTTGCCGAACTGTTTGCATCAAGCGCACTTACTCAAGCGAATAGTATAGATCCTTAATGTCCATTGACATTACAGTGCATTGTCTTCCATGAAAGCCCTCTACAACATCATTTAGTGCCTTTGAATTTCTCAGTGAAAGACTCCCCTCCAGTTGAATTACATTCAACCCTCTTTGCAAAAATTTCGAGACGCTACACTGCCACGTTCCGAGTTCGTTGATTACTGTGCGAACAGGCATATCCGGTTTGTGATCTTTCAAAAAAAATTTTAGACTTAACGAAGACCTTGTTTGGTTAACTACTTGTTTTGCCAGATCATCCATCTCTCTTCCTTGAGAATTTCAACAATATTCTTCTTAATTTTCTTAATGTTCCGTTGCCATTCAATGAAGAGTGCGCTGAGGGCTTCGTCTGCCTTTCTTCCGAACACCGTCTCGGGAAGTACACCGAACATACCACTTTTGTCAGTCTGCAGCAGACGCAGCGATCCCCTTTCTAGTTCCTTCACGGCAGCGCTTATGACTCGAAAATCTCTCTTTTCAGTTCGAAAGCTATCATTCATCAGTTTGTCCATTCTATCAGCAGCACAACCCACGAACGTGGCTCTTTCATCATGACCCGTCACTTTCGAAATAGTCTGAATTGCGGAAAACACATCTAACCTTGAAGGTCTCACGTTCATGCAGTACTTTGGGACATTCCCCAGTGTTTGTTCCGTCTTTCTAGAAATGGACGCCTCGCATGGATTCACCACGTGCGGTATAGTTAGATTGGACTGATTTTTGAGGTCTGGTAGTCTTCCACATGCTGTCGCCTGATTGTTCCTTTGGATGCTCCTTAACAATGTTCTTCGCTTTACGCTCCAAAGACTGTCAAAAAGTACCTTCTTTCCTGCGTTCCAGCGTTGGAAGTCCTGATCGTGCTTGAATTGCTGGCCCCGAAGGATGGTCCAGATGCGCTCGCAGGCCCGTCGTAGTTCTTCAGTTCTCTTGGTCGCACCTTGTCTGTATGCCTTGATAATCTTCTTTTTGGCGCTCCATGGGAATCTTGAGGATGATAGATGTTTGAAGAGGTTCGGATCCACATACCGCTTTCTCAAACTGATGCCCAGGAAAGCGACCTCCGCTTCCAATTCAGCCAGACGTCGTCCCAGGTTGTCGAGTACCGTGAATGCTTGAAGGAGCAGCGGGATTGGTTGGGGTACAGCCGCGGGGCCATGGTTGAAGGGAAATAAGCCTGCTTCCGGAACTATTAGTGAAAAGACAGTGAGAGTGCAGGCGAGCTGGTGGTAGCTAATCATGTCGTATTACACCTGAGACTGCGGTGCAAGAAATCGGAAAAACTTTCAGTAGAAGGAACAGACACAATAGGGAATGTGTTTGACAATAAGGAATCTGTTGGAGCAGACACAATAAGGAATGTGTTGGACCTTGGGGTTGTTGTTCTAGTGGCAGCTCCCTTTCCAAAAGCGTGGAGCCGGGGAGTGGCTCAAGTTGTCTGCGTCTGGGTAGAACAGGTCGATCGTCTTGTTTATGCTTTTGAGTTCCTTTTTTCCCTTTCTCTTTCTCCAAGTGCTTGGAAGTTTATTTATTGGTGTGCTCAAAATCATCAATTTCAGCTGCGTTTAAGATTCTGTTGTCTTCGTCCTTTTTTTTTTTATCGTTCCCCATCTCTGGCTCTAAAATATGTCGACTAATCAATGCTGTAAATTTGCAGGGGAAAAGCATTATTGTCGTTTTCCTGCAAGCAATGTAGCGCAGTGTACATCTGGAGCAATGGACATCCCCGTGGTTTGCTTGGCTCCAATCGGCGGTGGCTCAGCCATTGCTGTGCGGCGACGACTTTTACTCGGCAACTATAAAGCTCGTTTTGCGTATTGCATTGTGAGTATTGTTGACGATCTTAGAGGACACAGATTTATTTTTTATTTATTTATTGTGTAATGTAGCCCAAAACATTTCGTGGCCTTATTTGCGCGCACATCTTACAAAAAATAAAAGAACATATACAGACAAAAAAAAAACAAGCAAGACGTGATTTATAAACGATAAAAGGAAATAAATAAAACTACGGAGAACTACAGAGCACACATGTTTGTCAAGCGGCCAACAATGCTCTCCTAAAATTTAAAAGGGGTGAAAACAATTCAAAATCAGACTTATCGCGGTCATAAAGGAGCTGAAGGCGCGCCATGGGGGGCTGGACACCAATTTTCTGTGGGTAGAAACCAAAAGGAAAATGTGATACGCTTTTGAGGAACACAGAAAGAAATCGCACTTAAAAGCAAAGGTGCATCAATTGTAGCGGTCACTATAATATACAAAAGAGTCATGTCACGCATTAATCTTGTTTTGTTCAAGGATACCAGGTCAAGCAGATTACGTAAGTATCCATAATCAAAATAAATGCGCCTCCCAACCGATCTATCGTAAACAATACGCACGAGACGACGCTGCACTTTTTTCTAAAAAAATGATTGAGTCGATCCAATGGTGTTCCGGACGACTGAGCAGAACTCAAGTTTAGACAAAACAAGGGCGCGAAATAGATGAATCATGCTATCGTAAGTGCGAAAATGTCGCGTCATTCAAGAAATGACGCATAGCGCCTGATAGAAATCATTCATAACTTTCGAAACATGTTCAGGAAGCAAAAACCCAGAAATCAACAAGCAGTCTTAGGTAACGAATAGTATCTGACCTCGCAAGAGCTGAACGAAACATAATATACGAGTACTCAGCGTACCTTGTTTTACGTGTAAAAAAATGTACCTCGGTCTTACTGGGGTTAAGTACGAAATTATTTTTCAAGCACGAGTTTAAAACTGCCTGATCATCGTCTTACATCATCAGGCAGACAGTTGTTGAAGGAATTTTGCGATAAATCTTAACATCATCCGCAAACTGCAGCACCTTTGAATTCAGCACACTATCTCCCAAATCATCGACAAACATGTTGAATAACAACGCCCCCAGATTGGACCCTTGAGGCACTCCAGAATTTAAAACATATGAGGCAGAAAATACATCATTCATTCACCACTCTGGTAGGTCTTCCGCCAAGATAACTAGACAACCAACTGCAAAACAAGCCAGTCATGCCCAATGCTAAAAATCTGGCATGGAACAACTTATGATCTACGAGATAAAAAGCCTTAGAGCAATCGAAATAGATATAATAAACTTGTACAAAGGACGTGACCTTAAGCAGAGTGTGTTCCAAAAATGATGCAAGGTTTGTTTCCACTGAACGCCCTTGAGAAAAACCATGCTGGTTGAGACAAAGAGGCGATTTAAAATGAAAATAAATATGCTTATACATCGCCTTTTTTAAATACTTCAGAAAAAGAACAAAGAAGAGAAAACTGTATATAGTTATTAACGCAGTCAGTGAGACCAGATTTATGTATAGGTAAAACTACTGCATACTTCCATCCTTGAGGAAATACGTACATTGGCGTCTAGAAACATGTTAAAAAGGCGTAGCAACACAGGGGCAAAAATATTCCGCATCCCTTAACAATCAAAGTAGAAATTCTGTCCTCACCGCATGACGTTTTTT
Source organism: Ixodes scapularis (assembly GCF_016920785.2). Taxonomy (NCBI): domain Eukaryota; kingdom Metazoa; phylum Arthropoda; class Arachnida; order Ixodida; family Ixodidae; genus Ixodes; species Ixodes scapularis. Next base: position 138,231,293 of record NW_024609879.1, on the reverse strand, counting down.
TGGAGCGCGCTCACTTATTGCGGAAAGCATATCTTCAAGCGTAATATTCGAAACTGCCAAACTGCGGGTAGATTGAAGATGCGGATCGGTCATAACAGTGCACGGAGTAATCAAGTTACTGACGGAAGAGAAAAACGTACCAAAAAGATCACAGGCGTCGGACGGCTCAGATTTATATCCAGAGTCGTCTTGCAATGCAATAGTTTTCGATCGACTAGACGTCCTCAAACACCTCGCGTAATTTCATAGAGTATTAGGATCGCGTTTTAGATTGCGTTCAACTGAATTCCGCAAGTTCTCCCTATCACGCCGTATCTTTTTGGCTCCTGAACGATATTTCTTAAACATACCCTGCCATTTGTTTATGCCGGTATTCTTGTACTTTTTACTATAGCTCGCTTTTTTACCGAACGCATCACGTACCTCTCTGGAAAACCAAAAAGGGTCGTTTCTAGTTCGACCATTTCCGCGTGGAATGAAATTATTCATGGCTGAAGTTACAATGTCTGTTAGAAATATAACGGCGCCATCAATATTGCAAACAAAGGTAAATAACGCTCCAGTCTACGTTGCGAAGGTGATTGTAAAGACCAAGGTTATCCCCACGAACGTAGTTATACCCGAGAGGCTGATTACTCGCCGACGTCCGAGCAGAAAGTACAAAGGAAAAGGCAAATGGTGGATGCCATTTAACGATAAAGAATATAGGAATGTCAGCAGTCTCGAACGTGATTGCCGGTATGTTAGTCATGCACAAGTCATGCGTATTTCCAGCCCCGTTTGTTGTACTAATAAGCTGAAAAAGCCCAATAATTTCACAAACTCCATTTTTTTTTACTCTAGCACATGCCTCACCTAATGCAGCAGGTTCAATTCTAATCAACGCCAGGCACGTTAAAGTTACCAACGATCATCACATCATTCGTTGAAAAATCTACAGCACCGGAAATATAATTCAAAGTGCTTATGAGTGATTCTGTGTCAGAACGAGGTGGGAAGTAATAATTTCCAATTAATAAGTCAAAAAGTATCTTTTTCTGGCGAATTCGCCAGAAAAAGATATTTTTAGCATACGCTGGGAGGGAATACGCCTTTATACGGTGTTATGATATCTCATGTTGGCGTGGCTTAGATTATCTAGCGTCGAAGATGTCGTACCTGTAATGGCTCGTTCACACTTGCGAAATAAGCACTCACCGCCGAGTAGATTCGATCGCCGAAAAGAAGATCAGGCCGTTCACATTTCTTGCCGCCTGCGGAGCACGCGGCGCGAGCGTCTTGCAGTTCGCCGAACAAACGAGAGCTGACGAAAGCTCCCAAACCTCCTCCTTGCCCGTGCGCGTCTCGTCGCCATCGCCGCCAGCTCGTCAGCGGGGATCTGACGGCAGCAAGCGCCACTTCCCCCGTGCGTTCTGATTGGCTAGCTGCGAGAAAAAACTTTTTTTCTGGCGTTTAAAATTGGTCCCCAGAGCGATCTTGCTCTCCGCCGGAAATTCTGCCTGCTTTCGTCGCCGGGCGTCAGAGTTCTCGCGGATCCGGCCGGAAGTGTGAACGAGGCATGAGTTGTACAGCTCCGCAATTCTGGATTCTTCGGATGCTAGTGTGTAGGAATAGGCGCAAATGCAATACGTTCGTTTCGTTTCATTTCTCGTTTGTCCTGTAAAACCAACCTACCGCTAACTTGATTGCGTCGTTTTCTTTTATTTTTATTTTTGGTTTTAATAACGCGCATGCGCACGTATCGTGTTTTGTACCGACATCGTGCCAGGTCATTCCAATGCTTTCGACCACCATTCTATAGCAAACGTATTAAAACATTCGTTCTATTTACCTGCATTGCTCTTACTCCATAACGTCGTGCTTAATGTAATAAGAGTTAATAAACATTTGTCTAATCCCGCGTGTTGTTTCTTTTTTTTTTCAATTACAAATCACAAAAGCAGAGCAGTCGCAGGAATATATGCAGGCAGCTTGGCCACCGGTTTGAGGTGTTGCCTGTAGTCACTCGGCGCTTCAGAGACACGTCAATCAAGCTGTTCGTGCCTGAATGTTATCACATATAGAAACGTTTACGACGCCATGAAAAAAAAAAAAAAATTATTTCCCCCTTTTGTGTAGGTTTCCTTTAAGCTCTTGACCCAGAAACTCGAAAGCCCTTTTTTTTTTTTGACATGAGGGAGTTTTTGCAGATTGTTTCCGTCGTCTAGCAAGGCTCTCCGCAACCCGCTACGATACTCGGAGCTCTTCAGTCAAGGCCATCACCGAAGGCGCAGTAGTGTTTTCTTCGTTGCGAAAGGCTGAGCGGTGGAAGAAATGCTGTCTGAGAAAATTCCCTAAGCCTCATTTTTTTCTTACTGGAAGGGAGCCACAAAACTGGTTGAGGGGGCGGTCTACTTCTAGTCACGCTGACCGTGTTCGGTTCAGTGAAGGATCTTATTCGACTGTTCATGCATTTTCCGTTTCTTAACTTTTCGTATGATACAATTTCTAAATTTTTTGTCTTTTGCTGGCAGAGTCATTGCAGCAAAACAAAAATTTCAAAAAGGCTTTTTGTAGTGTCGACTCATAATGACAATAATGTCCACCACAAGGTGGAACCACGCTACGTCGAATACCAGCACCTCAAAGTTTTTTTCTTTTTTTTTGCAACCAGAGACATAACATTTAGAAATTCTATCAGACAAAAAAACTGCAGCCTCAGAAATTTCTCTACCAGCTACAAAATTACATTTTCATGCTCCTGAGCGAGAGGTTCAAGACAGACACATTTGGAAGCAATTTAAGCTGTCACAATAAGGCACTAGGTAAAACTTCAAAATGCGATTTCGGGAAGCCATAGCAGAAACGTCCCCAAAACAAAGGCACACTTTTATTTTATGCAGCCTCTTCTTATTATGTTTGCGTTATTTTCTGGATAAAATATGACGCATATATTTTAGATATGATAGATTTAGATGGGTTAGAATACCTAGCTTAAACATTTTTATAGCCAGGGTAAAGCAATTTCTTGACCGTAATGCTTCTACCCCAGTACAGCACCATTTTATACAGCCAGCTATAAAAATGTAACAGGCGTGATTGCTTGGAATTGGTGATGCACAACTTTCTAGATATTTTTAACAAAAATATGCTGAAATAAATTTGTTCAGCGCTTGATGAGGAAAAAGGCTAAACGTTGACATAGCCGAACAGTCACCAAAACAAAGGCACGTTTGATTTTATGCAGTTTCTTAATATTGTGGCATAAATTTATGCAGAAAACATGGCAGATAATTTAGATACGATAAAATTAATGAAGTTAAAATATATAGCCTAAACTTTCTTATATCCAGCGAAATTAACTCTAGTGATTGCAGGCAGCCGTCAACTGCAGCGAAATAAACGTTTTAGAGCTGGGTAAAACAATTTGTTTTTCTGTAATGCTTCTACCCCAGCACCACACAAGTTTCTATAGCCAGATATAAAAAAATGTAACAGACATGAGTGATTGAAATTGGTGACACACAACTTTCTATAGCCGGCCGTAGATAATTGAATGTTCGCAGGGTTTTTGCACTCGAGGAATAGTCCTCTACACTAGGCTAAAATAGCTTGCTGAGCGTTTGCCTATAATTTTTTGGAACATTTATTGCGCTATAGCCACCTAAAGTGAAGGATCGCGTGTCTGTAGCATTCGAGTCAGAAATATCTCTATAGTCGGCCGAACAAAATCCTATGGTCGCATTTATTGTATTATAGTAGGTTAAAGAAAACTCAATCGTCAAGATACTATAGTTTAAACACTTACCAATTCTATAGCCGGCTAAGGAGAAGTAAATAAATGTTTAAGCGACTACGTTTTGAGGACATGCGCCCGCTTTCATACAATGGTTAAACAAAATAAGATGGGAGAGATTCTTAACGCTGCGTGCCATAAAAGATTCTATAGGTGGATATATTGTTTTTATGACTGACCTTATAATACAACACCTAGTTATAGTTCACCATCGTAATTTTCGTAAACGTCTAGAGGCCGTCTTTTATAGGTTGTCGACTTGTCAGTGTCCGATTCGGCCCCGAAAGCACACCCCATCCGTTCAGCCTCATCTGCGGGGGCGGTCGCAATCTATAATAAACAGAAAACGGGAGTCCAAGCTATTTTCCGTTCATCAAACAAACCCCGCTCAACACGGGTATGTTAGCAGTGTGGAGGGGATTTTTTTTTATTCTATAGAAATACGAAAACCTTATATAGATATACGAAAACCTCAACCTTCTGTAATAATACACGGTTTTCAGCTCGTGTATTGACACTTATACATCGCAATTATCAGAAGTTAGCCCTAGATTGGCAGAAAAATGACACAACTTGCTCTCATACGACAGTGTCCAACGCATGACTTCACACCGTGGTTCTCACCACCAGCATACGTCGCTGTAAATCGAGAAATTATTGGTACTTTAGCTGCGATTACGATTTCGAATCGCAACATTTTGCTGTCAATTGCGTGTTCGCTCTTCCTTGTTCCACGGTAAACAATATATCACATACAGGCAACATGTACTTTGATTGTTGACATTTCGTAGTGCCCTTCCAATCTACGTATATTCCGGCCACGAGGTTAACATTGGGGCACAAATAACAACTTCCACATCCTTCATTTCACATAGGTCATGCTGACTTTCCAAACTATAATGTGCAATATAGAGAAACCACATTTCAAGAAATGTTATTTTGAAACCTAAAATGTCTCCTAACATCAAAATGTGCGAGATTTTGTCATTGTTTGCCTCGTCTTATATACAGTCACGCTCAGCTTCATTCGTACGTTGTGAATTCAACATTTTTTTCAGGATGTGGCACGCTCTTCTGAAAAGTTTTGTATGGACATGTTTCATCGCGGTGCTGGATGGCGCGAGTAAGTAGTTATTATAAAATGTTTTGTTTGTCTATCATAATCATGTGATAATGTAATATTTTAAACTGTAGGTAACAGTATGCTTTTTCCTTCAAATGAAATTGTGTCTTTCAGTTTTTTATTTATTTATTTATTTGATTTATTTTGAGTGCCACAGAAAAAGCGCTAGGCTTTTTTAGTCATGCACTATGAAACAACATATCTAATCCACAAAAGAATTGGTCTACATATCAGAGTTAAAGAAAAACGTCAGTGCACTCTCAAAGTTTTTCTTCAGGTCCAAAGAATGAGAATATTAAGACTACCTGAGTTAGATTCGAATTTGTTGAAAACCAGTTGCACACGAGTGATGGGATCAATTTTGTACAATAAAAAATATAAAATAAGCTGTAAATATTTCTCACCCTCTGAGGAACATGTAAACATACACAGTTCAGTAGCGCCGGTGAGTCTTGACCACCATCTAGAATATTGTTCAAGAACATACAATCCCAAATCATCCGTTTAGTACACCAACATTTGAGACCAATCAGATTACAAGTTTCTTTTGTAGTCATAAAATACAGTGGGTTGTAAATAACGATCGTAAAACACGCTTATAAAGTTTCTTTAAATCTGCTCAATACTAGAGAATTTGGTCAATTCAACGGAGTTCCACACGACTGAGGCTAACATTGGCGGCTTCGCGAAAGGTTACGAATAACATGAGAAAAAAAAGGGGGTTCCCAAAGATGATCTACGCGTTATGACACCTAAAATGCGTAGAGGCAAATTGATAACATGCGTAACCCGGTGATTAAAACGAATCTCGGTATCTATATAAATACCCAAGTTCCCAAGCAGAAGCACACGACTAATAACAGTCGTATCTGAAGAGTAGCAGGATTGCATAATGACACGCTTTGAACCTAGAGAATGATTTGTGTTTTCCACTCGTTTAGGACACGATCATTCCACACGCACCACTTATAGATAGAGCTCACATCACATTGAAAACAGCCTTAGCGAAAAACAGCATATTTCTAATATATTTGTGACGTACTCAGTACGCATACTTTTTTCGTAATAACTCCGTGTGAATATAGCCGATATATAGTATACTCACGGTGTACTTATGGCGTATTTCAAGTGTACCTTTATGCCATACTTTGAGTATGCTCCCACTATATTTCTAGTGATCTCGAAATTCGTGCTTCGAATATACTACACATGCCTCATAAGCGTGCATAAATTTATTCTGCCTAAAAATACAAATGGGCAGGTTTAGATACCCTAATACGTGAACGAATAAAACCATAAACTCCTGTATAACAAATGGATAGCGATGGAGCACAACGCGGTTCAAAAGTCTTGTTGGCACTCCATTATGACGTCGATTCAAGTTGTGTTTTCCCGGCTAAATGTTGCAAAGTATCCTCAAGAATTCATTTCCAAGCAGCTTCCGTACATTGTCGAAAAAGGCAAACAAATTAGGAAAATGCCCAAGCACAAAAAATTTGTAGTCGTACCGTTTTTTTATAAAATATCACACATTTTAAAATCAGTCAGTGGTAAGTTCGGTTTACGCATGGCGTTTAGCACAGATAACAGTTTGAAACGGTTACCTCCGTTCGCTTCCGCCCAGAAAGGTTGTTTAAAAAAACACAGGGAAAAATATGTTACATGTATTTCAGGTATAGTCTACAAGATCCATTTTGATTGTGGTTTATGCTATATAGGTCAAACGAAGCGTTGTATTAATGATAGACTAGGTGAACATAAACGTTGTGTGAAAAACAAGGATCCGTATTCCGAGGTGTCCAAGCTTATTCAGGAGTGTAGGAATTGCGTGCCTTTATGGAACTCTACAACCTCAATTGTAAAAGAAAGTAACGACCACAAGCGACTGTTGAAAGAGTCAATCGCAATAACGAAGCATGGGAATGCAGTGAACAAGCCTTCGTTGTCTTTAGATACGGAATGGAAGCGATTTCTAAAGCTCTAATAATATTGGAAACTTTTTTTGTGTGTGTGTGTTTCGTTTTATAGCTGACTTTCTTAGTGAAATGTCCAGTGCAATCTGTTAATTTCCCAGCGTTTTTTTTTTTCTTTTTTGATGTTTCATCTTTGGTGCTGTGAGTTCTTTTGTTGGTTTGACCCATTGTTAGAGGTCCGGTGTTGTGTCTTTGGTGGAGAGAGGTGGTGTCGTATCTTTTGTGGAGAGAGGTGATGTGAAGAAGGGTTCCCTTTCCTTCCTTCTTTTTTCAACCCTATTATAAAGGGTGCTTTCCTCACTAAAGGTTTAGGTGTGCTTAAGACGTTCTCCTTCTCTTCCTTGTCGTCGTCTGTTTTACCTCAGTCTCGGGTTTTTTACTAAAATGTTTAATATACACCAGATCACTTGCGCCCTTACGTTGTGCTCATAGATCATCTACGTATCTAACGCTTCCGGTCTAGCCATCCTCTCCCATGTTCAACAAGATAGCGTAGTCCCATCTACTTAAAAATATCGCACAGAACTGGCGCCACGCCGGATCCAATAAACACACCCTTCTGAACAAACAAGTACTCCGCACTCGGAGTGCGTCATAGAATTCCTGGGGGTAGGATCGCGCGGATTTCACGGTGCTTTTTTCGCAAGCTGCTGAAGATCTTTTTCATTCTGCACCGCATAATTTACTTTTCTGCGCGGTTTAGAAATGCATAGATAAAAACGGAGGGCGGCGTTTCAGACCTCCAGTGGCGTTAATATAGATAGCTTTTTGGAAATTTTAACTTCTTTCTTATGACGTTGCGTTTAAAGGTGACTTGTTCGTTCAGAAGGGCGTTAATGTTGGCTCTTGCGTGGCTTCAGGTCTGTACGATATTGTATTAAGTATCTGTGACTATAGCATCTTAGAGAAGCTGAGCGACGATGGCGAAACCACGATTTTTAGATACGTAGATGAGTTCCATTATTTTCAGCGAATCAGCTTAGGTATCTCTGGAAGATGCTCTATCTGAGATGTGGCTTGTCTTCTGTGCCTGCGCGAACAGCATGACTTTTACTTTGAGGCTCCCACTGAGCGGAAGTTACAACTTTTAGACATTAAATTTAGTTTTCTAGAAGGCCAGATCTGTTGGGCTTCTGATCCAAGATTTAAAAAGGCTATCCTGCCATATGACTCATCTCACTTTAAATTACTTAAGAGCATCGCGAAAACGTGCTTAGGCTCTGCTCTAAAAAAATCTTGCGAGCATTCTGTTCAAAAACGTTTTGCGCGACTGATCGTAAAACTGCAAGAGGCGGACTTTCCACAAGAATGTATAATCGAGGACACCGACAGTTTGTCAAGACGGCTCAGAGGAACACGCAAACCCGCTCGGAAGGCACTCAATGTGAGACCGGCGGTTGTTCCTTACCTGGACTTGATTTCACATAATTTAAAGAAAGTGTCCCAGTGTTTCAACGTCCCTGTAGTTTTCTCAGCCACAAATCGGATGGTTCGACTTTGCCATAAAATAAACAGCCCCTTTCAACAATATCATCTTTGCAGTAAAAAAACACAAATCTACATTGGCTGAGTGTGCCTCAGGAGTTGTTTACGAAATACATACTTCGTAAACACCTTAGACGCGCAGATGCGTTAACGACCGTGCCCGCGAGCATGAGGCGGCTACGTGAGCTAGCCCGTCTGGTCACCTCGCCATTCATTGTAGGTGCATGGTCGCCGGTTTGAAACGCGAAGATCTGGTAGCACAAAGCATCAAAGAGCCATGTCTAAAGCGCGCACATGCAGCGAAAAGCACGACTGCGATAACCTTACTGCGTCAGTTGAAATTTTCATGTCACAATGATGTTGACTGCCCTTTATTAGCGACAAAACGAAAGAATGTGATGAACTTACGTGGTCTCTGGAGCCTAGGCCATCATCATGCATCGTCGATCCATTCGCTGTCCGATTCCGTTCTATAAATAAGAAAATACAAGAGCTATGTTCAAATATAGATATCACATGATTAAAAGAAAAACCCGAAATATCGAAAATACCTAACGAAAACACACGATTTCAACGCGCAACGTAAAAGAACACGAAAACAAAGCTCCGGTGGCGGCCGGCGCAGCACTCACGGCGAGAAACTGAAGGTCGGCTATGGCGGAAGGGTCACGTGATGTCAAGATGGCGGCGCCCATGAAATGTTGCATGAAAGGGTCTATACAGTAGCTCTATCAGCCAGTTTCGTCAGCCAGCGGCGCTATGGCGCCATCCCGTGGCGACGTTGCGAACTTTAGATTCGTGCTCTTCAAGCCAGTTCAAAGTCGGCGCATCTACCAGTGCATTGATGAAATTACTGCAACATAATTAGACCTTCATAATGCTAAGGTGCAAATGTTCAGTTCAAAGTACACGCGTGGCTAAATTTGGTTCGTGACTCGCGAGAAAGAACGTAATAAAAACTTTGTGGAAAGTCAACTTTATACTCGAAATGTCGGAACACATCATTTCGAAAGTGCAAGGAATGGAACGATCGTACGCGTTCAATGATATCTTATAAATAAAAAAATAAAAAAAAAAACTGGGAAGTACCAATTAAAGTAACGTCATTACTTTCGTGGTTACTTCAGAAAAAGTAATAGTACTATTGTCACAATTTACTGTTTTTCAAAAAGTAACTCGTTACAGTTACACGTCATAAAAGAGTACCGAAGTTATATACAGTAGCGCTTTGTTACCCAAGACTGATTTGTATGACTAACGTATTTTGCTACCAAATAATGTTTAAAGGTAGTGTACAAAAAAGCTTTAAAAACGCCAAGAGTGAAATCTCGGGTTTTAACCACGGCTGTAAATCTACACACTTGGTACTATTGTCTGTTTAACTACTAGGCCTAATCATGGGGCCATGGGTTGGGAAACAATTGGATTAGAAGGTTTACTGTATCTTGATCTCCTTCGCTGCAGCTTAAATTGTCATTGTTACCAATATGTCAGTGACCCAACAATATGCTGCATCTCGAGGGGTGACCGCCATACATAATGTGAACGTTTTTAGTGGCTGCATATGAGTAGACGACAGGGAGTTTTAGTAGGTCGTCCCGATACCTTCGATAACGGTACGCGAGAGCCAATTCGATGCATACAAAAAGGAGTCGGCGCAGTATCTGGCGTCGTAATCGGAGTGATCGGAACGATCTGCTAAACCTCCCTAGTGTAGCGTCCGAATAGTTTCAGCTAAGGTACGGTGAACTCGTACAGTGAACGAACTTCCAACATAAGAGCCACGCGCTTTTTTTTTTTTTCTTTTTTTTTTTAAGTACACTATTTTGTTTTTAAATTCACAAGCACTTAGAATTCGGTGGTCCATGTTTGTCTGTATCGCGCTTAGCGGTGCCGCATAATATTAAACCATGCGTAAAAAGATCGAGAGGTAAACAAATAACTGAAATAACTCCTTAGCTAAAGCCTGCGAGAGGAACTTTATGTCATATTTTTATAAGCAGTCAGTTTGCGGTAGAACAAATAATAGGGCCCTTTGAGAAGTTTGCGCCATCTAGTTGCGACTGCGCCAATTATCCAAATACACCAATGCTTTGGCACATACACTGGCCATATATTGGACACAAAAGCTGCAGCTGTGTTCGACGTAACCAAGCTCAGCTCGTATCAATATCGAGTGCTGCGCCAGCCTTTAGCGAAGACTGGAATCCAATCGCGTGGTTCGGGCCCATGAGATGGCGAATGGCAATGCCGCTTCATGTGGTCTTTCAAGGAGCTTATTGTTCATTTAATGTTTTTTTTTTTCCGCTCTTAGGTGTTGGGAGAAGGAGGCTTGTGTATCCACATGTAATAGAGGCTCGAAGTGACGGGGATCAGCTAACACTCTTTATCGATGAAGACACCACTCTATCCCTGCAACCAGCCGATGTTTTTTCGAAGTCGTTTTTGTTGCAGTACGAAGAAGGAGGAACCCCAGTGAAACAATATGTGAGTGTCTTTTTTGTGTTTCTTTTTATCTTCAAGCATCCAGTCAAAATAAGTAGGACGTAGGGTTCAATTGCATTTCCTTCCCCGTTTCAGATGAATGGAATGGAGCTTAACAAAATGGTATATCATGATACGGATCAAAGGGCGGCCGTTTCTCTTGAAAGGGATAATGGACTACGCGTGGTAATGACATAATAATTCCTTCGGATATTTTTTAAGTGTATTCTTTAAACGTAGCAGTATGTCATTGAACTGAGCGCTATCACCCTGTGAGATAGTGAAAACGGCAAAAATCCAGAAACTTCTTTACGAAAATGCTACTTAGTTTCATAAAATAGTGAATCAAAGTAAGACAACAAGTGTATCTCGGTACATATGCAGCCTGTAAACTAACGGTTTTAAAGGCACTACACACGACCTGCAAAAATGGGTTTCTCAACATATCGCGCTGCCATTTACTTCATAGGTGCAAGCACGTGGTGAACGCTTACAGTAAAAAAAAATATAAATAAACTTACCTTGCGAAAAAAGAAAGAAAAAAACACCTGTTCGGGGTAATTTACGTCGCCACTTCGCAGACGATGCGAGCATAAAGATAAGTACTGCCCTGCCAGCAGATGACGTGCGCAGCGTCGACGGAGCGCCGGTCGATTCAAATTTATAGCAAAGGATCTCGCAAAAAACACAAAAAAAAACAAAAAACTAATTAATTGGCGCTTTTTTCATGTGGCGTACGCCATCTGTCGGCAGCATTTCTCTCTACGCGTGCATCGCCCGCAAAATGGCGTCCCAAATTGCCAAGAACAGTATTATTTTTTTCTTTACCGATGTAAGCTGTTTTTTTTTTTTCTTATAAACGTTCAGAAACCGATTTTTGCGGGCCGACTAAAGTGCTTTAGAAGCGTTCGGTCACATGCTGTGCATAGAAAAACAAATCTGATATCCCATCCTTGCAAACGATAGGAATACGACTAAAATATGGCGTTTTCGGTTTTAGAGCGCAGCCCGTTTCCGGGCTGAACGGCGTCGGCTTCGGCGTAACCGCGCATTGCATTATGGAACGTTTCCCATAATGACGTCACTTGTGACAGTACGTGTGACGTCACGAGGGTAAAATGTCCCGCTAAATTTGGCGGAAAAGTTTTTCGCTAAATAAGAGGGAACTTTTTTTGATAAATTTAGCGGGGAAATGGTTCCGCTAAATTTAGCGGGGAAATATTTGCGCTAAACTTAGTGGGACAATTTTCCCGCTAAAGTTAGAGGGGAAATTTTCTCGTTTAATGGGTGGGGAGCAAAAGAGGAGGAGGGAAGGTTACGGAGGGTGAGGACGAGAGCTGCGTTCTAATTCGGCATTACAGATAATTGTAAACATCTTGCATTTTTATTTTATCTTTAGTTTGACAAACTTGTTTTAATATTTATCTAGAGAAAACGTTTTCGCTGCTATTTGTGAATATTTACAGAGGTTACAATTTACTATTGTATTACTAGTTGTATCTAGAGGAAAAAAAACAAAAAAAAAACGAAGTGCTGCACTAAGCGGGGGACTTGTTGAAAGTATATTGAACACATTTTTATCTATCCACGCGACAAATGCGTGTCAATTGCCAATGCCCATAATCCAAAACATATAGTTTTGAAAAAATGAAACGATTCTTGCATTGCAGTAACGGCTCGTTAGGCACGCGTTCTTGGTGTAAAACATTATGTATGGATGTGCTTGTTAACATTTAATTTTGTAAATTGATTTTCATAGTCTCAAATTACTGTTTACGTTGTCCCAAACACCTTTAAATGACTCCTACATATCACACTCGCATTTAAATTATCGTGAACGGTGTAGTTGCAACAAGCAAAAATCAAAAACACACAAATGCAAAATTTTAAACCGAGTCGATGACATATACTAGACAAAATTAAATTCTTCCTATATTTGGCTTACCCAAAACAGAAAATGTATGACAAGACCACGGGCGTGATTCTCCTCTTGTTTGTTTCGTTTTGATGAGACAACCATTGATGACAAGCCACAATTCAGTACGGTTTTCTATTTACGTGGTAACCAGACTTTGTCCGGGGTAGGTGTCGTAAAAACTATTGAAACGGTAGAAGCGGAAGAGAAAATATACCAGATTATTTCAGCGTCAAGCCAAACCTTGCGATTGAACATCGGCAGACGAGCGACCATCTGCCATTTTCTTGCTTTTCGCTTAGTCACGCGTTGACCCCTGGGAGTATCTTCTCTTTGAGGCTCGAGTGCAGACAGTCGTTTGTGCTAGATCACAAACAGTAACCGTAATAGGTGCCGTGGCTGCTTGGAGGGCACCACAGCTTTTCATAACTAGTTGAAATATTGAGGTATTGTTTTGATGACGTAAAATAAGAAGTTCTCAACTCTTTAATCTCAATATTTTTTTTGTGATTGGTTTGGAGGTGTCCGCAAAGGGGTTTGCTGTTTGTATCCAAGAACGACAGGCGCGGATTCTATTCTTTTGCGTAGACCCCACTTCGACCTCACCTCCGGTGGTGGAGCGCCCATAAACCGTCAAAGATAAAACATTCTAATCAAATAAAGAAATAAAAATTATATTACGTGCAGAATTTTCTGGCTGTTCAATGTTTCAAATTTTTAGTGAAAATAATCTCACGAGAAAAAATATGCCTGACTGCCCTAGCCACCACTACTGTATGGTCACTCGCAGTGCAGCTAGTTCAGCAGTTTTCAGTTGTCATGCCGAGAGCAGGCCGTAGGCATTGAAAGGGTGATGTGCTTGCTACAATTATTTCAGGCTTTTCATTCTGATATCTCAAAAGAGGGGGCGTAGTGCAAGTTCAATAAATGTAATTGCAAAAATTTTCAGTTTTCCTACGATATACGTGATCAAAAGGGACGACAGCAGAAATTATTTAGTGGTTCGTTCGCGCGCAAGAAAACCTTTAGCTTCGCACTTCGAGGCAGTGCAAACGATGTACCACGGGGGTGTCAGACTTCTTTTATGGGTAATGTGCCCTCTCGATTCGAAAAACTCAAATACCCCGGACGAATATTCTAGCTTAAGAATATTGGTCAAAATATTAAACAATGCATTAAATATTCACAAAGAAAAAAAAAAAAACCTTGAGACTAAGGATAATGAATTGGACAACGCAGTCTCAAATCTCAACTGAAGATTTCTTAACGCGTTTGCTTTATATAGATTACAACTACTCAACCAACTCTAACGCGATAACATAAATTTTGCAGCTGAGTTTTGAGAAAGTGTTGTCCTGTCCCATTTTCGTCGCTATAGTCTCAAGGTTTCTTCACTACGACAGTTCACCAGCTCGCCTGCCCAGTAACCATTATTTTAGTCATTCAAACAAATCATTTATACCCATTCTTGGCCAATGAAATGTTCTGATAAAGGACAACTCACTGATAAACATAATGTCACTATGTCACTATAAGTAATGCCGCGAAAATAATATTTATGCTAGATAACCCACAGGTGTATAGCGTATCTAGTTTGCAGTATAGCAAATATAATTACTAATATTTATTTCCGCCAAAACAGGTTAGGTCTTTTTTAGGGCATCGAGTTTATCTGGCTTACTTCATTAAAAGCTCCAAAAACACCAAATGATCAATGTAAAAAACTGCTCACTAATGTTATGCCTCGACTACTTTCATTAAGTAAATGACTTGTTGTCTCTCTCATATTCACAGCATGGAATTATCCGTGACTCACTACGAATAAGACCGGTTGGTATTAGTGGGAGGTCTAGTGCCGGACGCATTCCACACGAAATTTTTGAAGATGAAGAGCACTTTTCAAATACACGGGGTGATTGTGAGTAAATCATTCCGTCATTTTATGTTAGTTGTTGTGTGATTTGGTTTTATGTATTAAGAATTGTAAGTATGGAGAAAAACAAAGCTCAATAATAAAAGTCTCTTTTACCTTTTCCACTAGATGTATATCAGTTTCATTTACACGAATACATTTACCAGAAATATATTTCAAATAGTGTCTGATATGATAATCATATAAGGATAAACACTTCTTAGACTTTGCAGTTAAGCCACTTCAACCCACTCAACTCATCAAGGAGAGGGATATACAAGGTAAAGTGCATCTGGTCTATTCAATTTGCACATTAGTTAGTTGTTCCTATTCGTCATTCAATCGCTCGCCTTTTCCAAAAACATATAAAAATACATCATTTCTAACCTCTCGCAGTTCCCGAGACGGTGCGCCCTGAAATATTGATGATGGTGGGTTCTGACAATTTCAAGAAACAAAAGAGGCCGTTAACTGCAGTACTTTACTACGGTGTACTTATAGCTTGTGTAAGTACTTTTGCCACCCATTTTCTACCAGCGCTATGTAGGGCGGATCGTCAATGGCGAAATCTATAGTCAGTTACAGGTTAAGAAGGTAGCGGAAAATGCCCCTCAAAGGGAATCACATATCCCTCCGCCACCTCCGCATCCAATAGCGTCCCACCGTTTCCGTGACGTCGCGGCCAACGCGCGAGGAGGGTCTTGCCTTTCTGTACATATTTTCTTTATCTTTCGACTTTGACAGCATTGTAGAAGCCGCGAGAGGGAGATTAGAGTTCTCCCCCACCGACGGAAACAAATACGACTTTCGGGGATTAGCTTCCCCCCCGTTGGATACAAAGGCTGCTTTCAGGGGCTCGGTTCCCTCTCCGATGAATACAAAGGTCGCTTTCTTAAAAAGTGGGATCGGAGACAAGTGGGAATCCATTGAAGCGTAGCAAGGAGTGTTTCCAGTGAACTCTTCTTTCGACTGCGGAGAGATTTGAAACAGGCGCATCACACTTGTGGGAGGAGCTTCTCCTACCTTCTTGACTTGTAACCGACAATATCATGTTTGGTTTTCGGCCAATCATTTATGGAAATACTGTAACGATCTCATCAGCATACACTTGGATCTAATTATGAATTTTTTTAGTTTAATACTGACCTTACGTGCTTCTTTATAAACAGTGAAAAATATGTAGGGCAGCATAGCCCTACAGGCCTTAAAGGGACACGGACATAGAGTTATTATAATGTACGCTAGAGGTTCAACTGGCGCTAGTGTCTATGCGACTTCCGTGACGCAAATTGAAGCAGACAGCAACCAGTCTGCTTTTGCGGTGCTCCTGTGCATTCCTATGGGAAAACGCGCGTGCATTTTGTCTCTTCGCCGGAAAATAACACGGAACACTTTGGTTATTTGGGTCGTACCAAATAGTATGTACCCTGATTAACACTGTAAGACTGTAATTGCTTTAGTTAGCGCATTTTTCTTCATTAGTGAATGATTTTTAACTTCGCTATATTTCAACTCCAAACGTGTGTTCCGCAGCAGGCGTGCAAAAGCAAGCGACGATTAAAGCAAAATTACAATCGAAAGGAATATAGAGTGTGTTCAAGGCTCGCCAGCATTCGGGTGACGCTTGTATATTGCTAATATGCCAGTCCTGTCACTATATGAAAATGACCCCGTCGTGCATGCGCACTGATAAAAATATTCAAAACATAAATAATAAAGTATGTGGGCTATGAAAGGTGTCACTTCGTATTGTTTTCTCTGCCGGGCAGCTTTTATCGGGCACTTGTTCTCAAATATTTTGATCGTGCTGGTGATATTTTGGACGTAGAAGTTCGCAGAGCAGAAAGAATAAAGCAATACTTACTTATTTAAAATCGGAATATATTACGCGGCCTTCAATTTATTTGGATCGTTCATGCGCAGGTACTTACTGATCCAGTGTTTCTGCGTAGTTCTTGCCGTCTCCCTTAATTTCCAGATGTCCTTCGTTCGTACGTCGTGTTCGCGCTAATAGTGTCCGACAGTGCACATAAATATACGTACGAAGCCGTTTTAGCACCGTTTTTAATGCGATGAATTTGAAACAAAAACGCCGTAACTGACCAATTCTTTCGTCGGCCTGACTGAGAAATGTTCCAAGCTACCTAGTACGTACGAATTATTCGTGATATTTGCTCTTATGATCGAGCGCAGGGAGAAAATGCACTCACTTTTTCCCATAGAAATGCATTACCGGAAGTCAATTTTCGACTGGTTGCTGTCTGCTTCAATTTGCGTCAGCACACTAGCGCCACTTGAACCTCTAGCGTACATTATAATAACTCTATGGACACGGATACCCCCCAAAAATGTTTTTTTTTTCATTTCTAGCCAGGTGATTCATTATGGTGTCGGAATGCTATCCAATTTATATTTTGCTCCAGAGTCGCGTACACTTTTATTAAAGCCAAAGAAACGCAACTGCTCGAAATCAAAACTGAAACCCGCACACGGAGGTCGGAGAAGTGGAGAGGAGAGAGTGAGTGGCGGAAGTCACGTGGCTACACCCGACCGTGCGCTTTTTTCTTTCCCCTCTATTTTTTTTCCTTTTTTTTTTAGCGCAGCAGGCGATTTGCATGGCGAGAACTGCTTGCCGTACAATTCCTTTGCAGATATGTTTGTTTCGCTGGCTGTTCTGTACTTCAATATGAGTTCTTTTGCACATTGAGAAGTTCGAGATGAGTAGAGAGTGCCCGTGGTGAATTTACGTTATCGGCTCCGAAAAGAATACCCCCAAGATGTGTCGCGAAGAACTCCGTCACATGTCCTGCGTACTAAAGAACTGCCATTGTACGGCAGAAGTCCGCACAAGTTTTCGAAACATCAACGGGTCGGAATCAATGCCTGGCTACAATTTCTGTAGAACATTTGCGGGCACCTCGGAAAGCGGATGCTACCCGATTTATGTACTCCTTGCATTTTCTGGAAAGTGATTACATTGAGTTCGCAGGTGCCGAAAAGGAAATCCCATACCATTTAGTTCAGCGACGTTTCGTTCGCAACATTTTTTTTTTTTCAGTGATAATTGTAGAAAAAGAAATGTAAATATCGGAAAATGCTTGGAAAAGAAAGAAGTACACAATGGGAATCGAACCCTGTTCCGCTGCATGTGAAGCGGACATCTTTCCACTGAGCTACTTTTAGGGCTCCTTTTTTATTTCTTTATTGCCAGCTATACATGGGATTAATATACAGATACGCTATTCACAAACACGTCAGTGAAAATTAGGTGAGCGTGGAGTGCTTATCGACATCTTATTGTAGGCAGGTTGTCTAGGACTGGCAACTAATCTGGGCCATCTCCTGAAGAGCTGTACACTTCCCTAATTTTCAGGATGCTCTCAGTAAAATACAGGCACACAGGTCGCGCGCCAACATCTGCATACCGGACTGCCATGCGGCTCCTCCAGATGCTGTGGAGTCCTGCAACCATAATACAACTATATGGCACAGAGACTGTGATATCAACTGGCAGAAACTGTATCTCATGCCCATTCTAAGGAAGATCTTTTTTCAACGTTCGGTGTAGAATGTCCAGGTAAAACACTGCATCCCAGCAGTTTAAGAACACATGCTAGATAGTTTCGGTTTGCTTACACAAAAACAATTTAAAAAACCAGGGAACGGGCACACCTTTCTCATGTAACCATGTTTCAACCGACAGAGTCCCAGCATGTAATTTAAAGAAAAACGTTTTCATATTAGCGGGTACCAGCATTTTTTTAATCCTAAGAATACATCCTGCCCAGGGAGAGTACTGTACAGCATTTGATAAATGGTAGGGGAAAAGGCGTTTTTATTAAATCCTTCGTTAGACGTTTTTGTGACACATTGCATAAATATTCTAACAAAAAGCGAGCAACAGAAAATCTGTAAGTACCAACTACTTCTCTTAAATAGGCACTTAGTGGCCCAGACCCTCCGTCACAGGACGAAACGATAAAATCAAGTAAAGCGTTACACAAATGAACCTGAAAAATTGTACGCAAAAAGGGACTGGTTTGATCACGCAGGAAGATAAAGCGGTTAACAACTTGTCGAATAAAAAGATGGGCCAAGGAGAGGCCACCAGATCGGACACGTCGAAAGAGGTTCGCTCGGTTGCTACGTTCCCAAGAGGAAGCCCAAACGAAAACCGCGAAAATACGATGCAACCTTTGAATGGAAACACGAGAAAAGTGCAATGCTTGACGTAGGTACCATACCTTTTCAACAAAAAATAGGTTACACACCGTGGCGCGTGCGAACATTGACGTATGACGGCAACCGCTCTGCGTTGCTTTATCATGCAACTCATAAATTTCTTCACGCCATAAATAAATGGGCATTATCACGGTAACACTCTAGTGGGACGCCCAGATAGCGGGTCGGTACGGTTTCCCATTCCATATTTTCGTTCACTTTCGGCTTCGCAATGCCACTTGCCATGCCAGAAACCCAAACACTTTGACCAATTCACTGAACAGCCAGTTTGCAGGCAGACGGTCTTTGTGATTTCGAATACTTTTTAAGACTCTGTATCCGCGCAGAATATCACAATATCATCCGCGTAAGCCAGTATTTGGACTTCACACGTGTTCAGAGTAAAACCGCGAGCGTTTGTTCATGAATAATGCGCAAACAGAAGGGTTCTATACACAAAGCAAACAATAGTGGTTATAGCGGGCAATCCCTGCCTTACCGAAGATTTGACAGGGATCCCTTCGCTTACATTCTTGACAATGAAGATCGTTGTACAGTTGCGGAACGCCATCCGCACTCCTCCTAAAATTACAGACCCTACCCCTATATGTTCCAAAACACTAAAGAGGACATCATAAGACACGCGGTCGAAGGCTTTTTCTAAGTCTAACTGTAGCATCGCAACCTTCTTTATCTCTGAGTCGCAGCACTCCAAAATAATGCAAGCGACATGAATGTTAGTTAAGATACTTCGAACCTGTATTCCGCACATCTGCTGCGGCCTACACCATTCGTGATCACACATTGCAATCGTCTAACGAGGACTTTCATTAGTAGTTTGCAGTCTATGTTATTAAGCGTTATAGGACGATAATATTTTACAATACGAAGTTTAACGTGACCGTCACACTTAAGAATCAATACCGCATGCGTACGCAGAAACGATGGCGGTAAGAATTTTTGGTCATACGCTTCAGTAAAAACGTGTAACAAAATAACTGCAACCTCATGCTTAAACGTCTTATAGAAAAGCGCGGTCAACCCATCTGGGCCTAGGAATTTCCCAGTTTTCAAATCTTCTATCGCAATTGTTATCTCCAACAGGCTTATCGGCTCTTCTAGAAAACCTTTTAAATTACATTATATTGTCATCAGTTAAGTCAAGAACTCGCTTTCAAACACCCCTTTTTGTTTGAGGCATGACGACTGAAAAGCTCCGTGTAGTGTTCGACGAAAGCCTTTTCTATAAAAGTTTTCTCGTCAGACAGCACAAAATGCTGTTCAATTTCCACTATTTGATTGCCGCGCGCGTATTTCTTTTCCGCGGCAACCCCCCTTTTTGTGGGCGCTTCTCCAACCAAGAATCTTTCGGAACAGGCTCGTATAGCGGCCCCCCTATATCTTTCCTGATCTATATTAAGGTGGCGATGCAAGCGAGTTGGTTCATGACTTCGGAAACTGGAAACAGCGCGCAAAAAGACGAAGACGACGAGAGAAGAGCACAGGACAAGCGCTGAATATCAACTGAAGTTTTATTAAAAACGGCTCAAACAAGAAAACACCACACAGCCAACCAATGCCGAAACAACCAATGACGTGTCGCTTACCATGCATCTATAAATTCGATCTCTTTTTTGTGCAGATAAACCGAAGGCTGGCTGACACAGTGCCCCGCGCCAGCTTTTTCGATAGCATGCGCCTCCAGCACCTTTTTTTGCACTTTTGTGCGCCCCCTGCCAATGATTAAGGTATTTTGGAAGACGGGGTGACACTGGCAATCTCTGCAATGTACGTACAAGTGACCTCCTGTCATTGACCGCAGGGAATTCGCATGCTCACGCATTCTCCCGTTGACGCAGCGTCCCGATTGTCCTATATAAACCCGTCCGTATACGACAATGAAATTTTGTAGATGACACCCACAACGCAATCCACGAACTTCCTGACATGCTTAACCGTACATGACATCTTGTCACTGCTTGCCTGGTTTACGCGCGGGCAAAGTTGTGCTAATTTTTGAGGCGCTGAAAAAACCATTGGCACATTGAACCGGTTAGCCACTTTTTTTAAATTATGTGAAACCTTATGTAAATATGGGACAACCTGAGGCCTTTGTTTTGGCTTTACTTTTAGTTCCTGAGAACCGCTCTTGACTTTTTTCAAGAGTGTCTGAGAGACACCAAGCAACACGGAAAGAGGAAATCCTGCTCCTAAAAGTCGCTTGACCTGAGCTTCATAGCTGTCAAGCATGGCATGGTGACAGGACCTGTACAGTGAAGCTTGGAGGCAGGACGTGGCAATATTTCGTTTCACAAGTTTAGAGTGGGCGGAATCGTATGGCAGGATTTCCTTCTTGGTTCGCGGGTTGTAGCGCCAACACACATGTTGCCCAGTGAATTGCAGCCGTAAATCCAAAAATTGCCAGTACTGACCCTCTTGCAGTTCGTAAGTGAACTTTAGGCCTGAAGAACAGCGGTTGAAAACGGTCATTACATCATTCACAACCTTTTTCAAAGACAATCTGCCGACACTCCTTAAGAACACCAGACAATCGTCAACGTATATGTATATCTTGCACACCTGTTGACACAATGCCGTTTCCAAAGACCTATCGAACTTCGCTAGGTAAATGTCGGATAGCACCGGAGCAACGCTCGAGTCGATGCAAATGCCCTCTCTCTGTACATAGTAGCTTCCGTCAAAAAGGACAAAGGTGGACTGCAAGTATAACATTATGAGTTCCAAAAAACCGTCAATCCCCACTCCACTGGCATTCTGGAAGGCAACAACACCATTTTCTTCAATGCCCTCACGCACCACCAGGAACAAGTCTTTGTGGGGCACAGAGTTAAAGAGTTCTTCCACATCGACTGAAAACGCCATTGAGTTGTCGGGGACGTCCTTACTAAAGGACTTAATGAGAGACTGCGAGTTTTTGACAAGGAAGGGATCATGAAGCTCCAGAGCACTCAGATGCTTTAGCAGGTAACAGCTGACCATTTTTGCCAAGATCCTCTCTCCGTGACAATGGCCCGAAGAGGCGTGTCAGGCTTATGGGTCTTTGCCGAACAGAACACCTCCAAGTTATCTGTCGTACACTTTCCTATGCTGTTTTCCAACTGTGACAGCTCAAGGATATTGCACAGTTTTAGGGCGGCACTCTTGACCTTTTTTGGTTCGAGTGGAGTTGGTCTAAAATTTTTGCAAATTGCATCACGTGCTTTTAGGTCCAGTGTATACCTTGTTAGCACCACAAAACCTCCCTCCTTGTCTGCCTGCAGCAACCCAAGGTCGTTACACTGGAAAAAGGAGACTATTTTTGCTAACATGTTCCCCGTGGGGTTAGAAGACCTTTTGTTAGCGCACCGCGCCAGACAATCCACCCCTTCTAGCGTGCACCTGTCCCTTTCCTCAGCAGGGGCTTTTGCAGACACTTGTCGCACTAAGGCCATAAGCTCATGTGGTTGCGTGCGCGGTTCTACACTGTGTTTTGGGCCTTTTGAAAGAGTCCTCTCAACATCGTCAGGTACATCGACGTCACCCAAGATAGTCAAAACACCCTGGGTAGGTGTGGCTGGTCGCATCTTTTTGGGAAACCGCAGTCTGACACGCTGCCACAGAAATTCTGTCACCTGTGCCACTAGCTGCAGATGCTCTCGATGCTTGCGAAGTCCTGTCGTTGCTGAATTTCCGCACAGGCACAGCACCCTGAGGTAGTCATCAGGAAACCTCACTTGTCTCCAGTATTCAGAGCGTAGTATCCGGCAGACTCTCCTGGAATGGCCGCTGGATGGTTGCAGGCAACCGAACATTCCTTGAACTTCCAGTGGTGTGCCGCCCTAAAACTGTGCAATAGACTTGAGCTGTCACAGTTGGAAAACAGCATAAGAAAGTGTAAGAGAGGTTACTTGGAAATGTTCTTTTCGGCAAAGACCCATAAGCCTGACACGCCTCTTCGGGTCATTGTCACTGAGATAGGATGTTGGCAAAAAATGGTGAGCTGTTACCTGCAAAAGCATCTGAATGCTTTGGAGCTTCATGATCCCTTCCTTGTCAAAAACTCGCAGTCCCTCATTGAGTGCTTTAGTAAGGACGTTCCCGACAACTCAACGGCGTTTTCAGTCAATGTGGAAGAACTCTTTTATTCTGTGCCCCACAAAGACTTGTTCCTGGCGGTGCGTGAGTGCATTGAAGAAAATGGTGTTGTTGCCTTCCAGAATGCCAGTGGAGTGGGGATTGACGGTTTTTTGGAACTCATAATGTTACACTTGCAGTCCTCCTTTGTCCTTTTTGACGGAAGCTACTATGTTCAGAGAGAGGGCATTTGCATCGACTCGAGCGTTGCTCCGGTGCTATGCGACATTTACCTAGGTTCGATAGGTCTTTGGAAACGGCATTGAGTCAACAGGTGTGCAAGATATACAGATATGATGACGATTATCTGGTGATCTTAAGGAGTGTCGGCAGATTGTCTTTGCAAAAGGTTGTGAATGATGTAATGACCGTTTTCAAGAGCTGCTCTTCAGGCCTAAAGTTAACTTACGAACTGCAAGACGGTCAGTACTTGCAGCTTTTGGATTTACGGCTGCAATTCACTGGGCAACATGTGGGTTGGCGCTACAACCCGCGAACCAAGAAGGAAATCCTGCCATACGATTCCGCCCACTCTAAACTTGTGAAACAAAATATTGCCACGTCATGCCTCCAAGCTTCACTGTACAGGTCCTGTCACCATGCCATGCTTGACAGCTATGTAGCTCAGGTCAAGCGACTTTTAGGAGCAGGATTTCCACTTTCCGTTTTGCTTGGTGTCTCTCAGACACTCTTGAAAAAAGTCAAGAGCGGTTCTCAGGAACCAAAGGTAAAGCCAAAACAAAGGCCTCAGGTTATCCCATATTTACATAAGGTTTCACATAATTTAAGAAAAGTGGCTATCCGGTTCAATGTGCCAATGGTTTTTTCAGCGCCTCAAAAATTAGCACAATTTTGCCCGCGCGTAAACCAGGCAAGCTGTAACAAGATGTCATGTACGGTTAAGCACGTCAACAAGTTCGTGGATTGCGTTGTGGGTGTCATCTACAAAATTCCATTGTCATGCGGACGGGTTTATATAGGACAATCGCGACTCTGCGTCAACGAGAGAATACGTGAGCATGCGACTTCCTTGCGGTCAATGACAGGAGGTCACTTGTACGTACATTGCAGAGATTGCCAGTGTCACCCCGTCTTCCAAAATACCTTAATCATTGGCAGGGGGCGCACAAAAGTGCAAAAAGAGGTGCTGGAGGCGCATGCTATCGAAAAAGCTGGCGCGGGGCACTGTGTCAGCCAGCCTTCGGTTTATCTGCACAAAAAAAGATCGAATCTATAGATGCATTGTAAGCTACACGCCATTGGTTGTTTTGGCGTTGGGTGGCTGTGTGGTGTTTTCTGGTATGAGCCGTTTTTAATAAAACTTCAGTTGATAGACAGCGCTTGTCTTGTGCTCTTCTCTCGTCGTCTTTGTCTTTTTGCGCGCTGTTTCCGAATTTCTGAATTCCTGATCTATGATCCCGAGTTGGGCTTTTAGGTTAATAATGTTCTCCATAAAAAGGTTTGGAGTTCGGCATTCTTCCCGTAATAGCTTCTTCAGGTTATCACGCAACAGATCTTCGTTTTTTTTTTGACTTTCTTGGAACTTCAAGGAACACGCCTTCTCAATTGTGTTGATCTTTATCTCCAGCTTGAAGGTCTTCCACTTCTCGAAGACACGCCCTCCCTTCAGCTCTGCTTCCTGCCATTTCTCCTTGTCTAGGTTCCGAAAAGACTCATCTCGATTCAGCTTCCCGTTAAGTTTCCACTGTTCTCACGAAAAAGGTGCCCGTTTTCCTTGGCACCTAATTGAATACTAATGAGGCAGTGGTCACTAAAGGAAACGTAATCGACCGAGTTACGACCACACAGGGGAACCGGATCCGAGGAAATGTATATTCAGTCCAACCTGGCGTGAGTGGTACCTTGCGAGTGGGTGTACATCAGACCCTTTGCACGAGGCACGCAACACGCAATATCGCCCAACTCACAGTGCCCAATATGCGATTTAAAGCCATAATACTGGCGTCTCTGTAGCGCCCTCCATTGGAGTGGCAGTCCCTCTGGCAAACACAATTAGTGTACTAGAAATATAATAAGTCGATCGCACTGACAAAACCCATAAATATTTTCAAAAAAACATTCTGCGCTCATCGGGCTTATTGGGAGCATAAACACAAATTACGCTCCACTCAAGGCTACAAGCGGGGAAATCAGACATAACAAACCGCCCGGACGGGCATGTCGTAACAGTGTGGACGACAGCACCAACAGCTTTCTTAAGGAACAAGCAGCAACCTGCCGACAAACCAACAGCGTGACTACGCAGACTTCATAGCGCGACAGAAGCAGAGCCGCTGTTGCCTACGCCTAGCTGCGAGTCCCCGCACGTTCAGCGTAGCGACACGTAATGAACCATCAAGAGACACTACCATTGAGCAAGTTACAAACCTCGAGCATAGTGCTCACCTATGTGACTGAAAAGGAGCGGCCGGTGCCTCCTGCGCCGTCACCTTCGCTTCACTCGCAGGTTCGCTGCTGAGTCAATTTTCCAGTGCCGTAGGAGTGGTCAACGCCTGATTCTGCGCAACACACGGCTCCGTGCTGGCCTCCACCCCCGCTGTCTGAAGCTCTGTTGGTGACGGAGCTATCGTCGTGGGGGACGCTGACTCCTCCGCGTCAGCCTCGTCCATGACGTGGCTCATGCCGGTGTTGTCAGTGGTATGGCTGGCGACACCTCGGGCGTACGACCGCACGCAGTCCCTTGCGTCGTGACTGCAGGCTCGATATTTCTGGTACCTAGGCACCCTACACTCACGCCGTATGTGTCCCGAGCGACGACAGCGATGGCACACCGGCGCGCGCCCGGGAACGAACACAAGTTCTGTGCCTCCTCGGAACCCGAACTGGTGAGGAAGGGATTCCGGGTCATGCCATCCTGAAGCGCCAGGCGCACGACGACTGTCATGGTGTCCACGTCCGACAGGCCCTCACCTTCCACTTTTCGCGAGTCACTCCCTTAACTTCTCCGTAGGATTCGAAGGTTCGACGGATAGTTTCCGCGGGCACGTCAAACGCCACCCAGTGAACTTTGACTTTTAATTCCCGCTTGTTGGGGTCGATGGTCAGACACAAGCGGTCCTTCACTTGCAGGTGCCCTGTCTCCAGGAGCTTCTCCTTGGCTGCAGTAGTATGCAGCGTTAGGAGGCACACGTGTCCCATTTCAAAGGCGCCCAGGCCCTCCACCTCTTCGCGGACACCCACCTGGTTAAGCGGCCGAACAAAATCTTTTACTCAGTACCAACGTCCCCTCCTGCGGTTCAAAGCTTCGCCGGAGGGAATCGAGGGCGAAAAAACCGCGTAGTCACTTGGCGAACCGCCGAAGCCAGCGTCACCACGGCTTGAAACCGTCGTTGTTGTAGTCGCTGAAGAGCTCTCCATCGCACGTCCGTTTGCTATCGCGTCCGGTGATGGAATCCCCTGAGCTACTGTAGGTTGAACCGCTTTCCCGAGTCGAAGCCGGGCAGCACCACGCATTGGCCACGTTCACACCTACTAAAGAAATAGTTCGCGTGCATATTCAACTCGCAGTACGCACTTCGTGCTTGACGTTTGCGCAAGGGATGTCTTCAGCCACGAGAAGGGGGTGACGACTCGGCGACGTCTTCGTGCAAATCGGCTTGGAGGTAGGGCGTGTCGTACGGGATGAATACCAATTCTTTTGATCCGTTTTAAATTTTTCTTTTAAAGGCAGACAGAATTCGCCAATACCGCGAACGACAGTTCTGAAGTAGAGGTCTCACGCCCGTCGTCCGCTGCCACCGCCGTTCCCGCGAGTCCCACGATACGCGAAACGACGCCATGTTGAGAATTACGCAGTGAACGTACAGAATGCTCCCGGATTTCTGTGCAGCTTTTTTTTTTTTTCAATCAACCTAATTGCAGGTTTTTAGAATCTACAAAAAATGGGTTTTCTATTTTTTTTATTTTTTATTTTGAGTGTGTGCCTCGAGTGACTCACGACTTTGATTAAATATTGTGGTTGTGTCTAAACCTTAGAAAACGGCCCGTGACCACGAAAAAGAGATTGAGCACGACTCAAACTGGCCAGTTATTGCTCGTCGCTTTTCGGGCCAAAAAAAAAAAAAAACGAATTTCGAGCCGCAAATTCTGTTCTGAGTAGTTGGGCTGTCATATGTCACGGACAACTAGAAACCTCGGCGAGCATAAATGCCCGGTCAGTGTCCCTTTAAGGTGTGCTTACTTCTCTGTCTTTACTTGTACTGCAATGATTCTGCTTTACAGTTCACACTTTATAATCTTTTGTGGAATAATGGAATAAAGGTTACACCTTAACAATCAATGCACCATGTCAAAGTGCCATCGCACCTTATCTAAGTAACCAAAAAAACACTCCCGCAGTCCATGAATTCATTAAACTGTGCAAGGCGCATATATTGCACAGTGTCCCTCCGTTGCAAATCTCATTTCTTTGTGTCCTGTTATGCTGCAGTGCGTTAAAAAGAAATAATTGTTTCCCTTTAGCTCTCAGGAACAAGACTTTTATTCTTTTGTGGAGTTTTGTGCTTCACCGTATCATTTATTGTTCCCTCCGTTTCCGCTTTCATGAACGTTTAATTCGTTCCAAAACGATTTCTGTAATGACACATCTCTAACAGCGCGTGCAAAACTTAATTGTCACTGGTTTAGGGGTTATGTTGGCTTCATTTTGCGACCATGTTACCGCAACCGTCTAGTTTCGTTAAACACCCTAATATAAGACCTATGGTATATTCTAGACTGCATTTGGATTAAATAAATTACACCACCCTCCACTTTTGACATTTAGGAGCGCCGCGTATATACATTTTTGTTGTTTAAGAACCGACAAGATGTATGTTAAGGACCATAGAGGACTAAAGTACCCAAATGGTTAAAATAACAATTAACCACGGTGGCCACAAAAACGTTTTAAGGTGTGCAATGATTTTCGAAGGTATCGATATATGTAAAACCGACTTGAATTTAACAAGCAAACGAATTCGATCCGGCTCAATAATTGAGTATTGAACAGGCAGGTCTGAAATTGAGCTTTGATTATTTTGCTTGAAGGAATCTTTTTAGAAATCATATAATCTGGCCGTAAAAGCGACCTTATATATTTATTTGAATATTTAATTAAAAAAAAAAAAACGTTTGGTCGTTGGCTTAAACGTCGTGTATCTCTACGCTTCTGAAGTAGCATTTGCTTTAAGGATTCCGTTTCCTAAGTGACCATTTGCGCGCGCTTTCCTTGATCTAAAAAGTGTTAAAACTGTTATTTTTAGACAACCTAATCCACCACAATAAAACCTGTGTACGTTTGGGGTAAACGCTTCAGGAGATCATATAGACTGGGGAAAGAAACTGGTCATCATATCCAGTGCTTTGAATAAATATATCTATACGTGTAAATGCTAGTTATTTGACGTGCTCCCATACAAAAATGGTCTATGGACGTCTATGGAAAATCCTATGGTGAGCTATCACCTTCTATGGCCCTCTATGGTCAGCCATAAGAAACCATAAAACACGCTATAGCCACCTATAGAAAAATGTATGTCTTCAAAGCTTTAGAATCTCGACCATTCCGATTTCTATACCTGGCTATAGAATAATTTATGACTACGCAGCTATAGACTCGCGACTATTCAATATTCTTTAGCAAGCTATAGACATATGTATGTCCTTGATGCTATAGATTCGCGACTATTGAATATGCTTTAGCCGGCTATAGAGTGGTGTATGTCCCTAAATCTATAGAATCGCAACCATTGAATTTTCTTTAGCCGACTCTATAGCATTTTATGTCACCGAAGCTATAGGCCTCTGACCTTTCAAAGTTCTTTAGCCGGCTATAGAGTGGTGTATGTCCCTAAACCTATAGACTCGCGACCATCGAACTTTCTTTAGCCGTCTCTATAGTGTTTTATGTCACCTAAGCTATAGGCCTCCGACCATTCAACGTGCTTTAGCCGACTATAGAGTGGTATATGTCCCTGAATCTATAGAATCGCGACCATTGAATTTTCTTTAGCCGTCTCAATAGTGTTCTATGTCACCAAAGCTATAGCCTCCGACCTTACAATGTGCTTTAGCCGGCTATAGAGGGATGTATGTTTCCCGAGCTATAGACTCGCGACCATCCAATTTTTTTAGTCGGCTCAATGGTTTGCTTAAACTATAGGTCCGCGACCCTTTTTTTTTTTATTTTTACTGCAGATGTACGAAAGTGGAAGAGAGTCATTCATGCGCTCGATCGGGGCGAGAATTTTTTTCAGCCAAATTAACGGGCGTACGTCGCCGCGGCTATACGCCCGCGATCAGAAAAGCTTCCTTAGCTGCCTATAGGACTATTGCAGTTTTGCCGGCTGCTTTCCCTGCACATTGCCTTATTTCGGCGTTGACGTCATCTCAATCTTCCGTTTTTTAGCTCTAATTATCTGTCGTTTCCAGTGTATTTTGTAAGTATATGTATTTCATAGCGCGCCTTCTACTTTGTCCATATCCCTGCCATGTTTTTATTTCTTTCTGCCTGCTGTGTTAAATATATTTAATGTTTTTTGTGTATATTTCGTCGTTCTCGACGCGGCGTCAAGAACGCTGCTTACGCCACTACAGAGGTGAGCTTTACTCTTGCCACGACGGTTTATCGCGCTATAAAGCCGTCCATTGGACTCGTATAAAGTCTCGAGAGGGCGGTTTCGAATGCCGGTGCACATGTCATCGGTGTAGGTAGAGCAACGACGTAGCAATCGCGACGCGAGTGCTGACTGCGCCTCGATCTGGCCGGCCGCGCTCGCTCTGTGGAAATGTAAGCTTGGGACTCTCGAGCCCTGTTAGCTTACTGAAGATGCAAGACACTACTTGGTCGTCGCGAATCCTTTGCCCATCGAATGGCTTCGAAGCCGTTCCAGCGCCCGGCGTATACCCTACGCAGTGTCCTCCAACAACCGTTCGCACAGCATCGGAACCCTCCGTCTGCGAGCCCCGGCGGTTCGCCGTCGCGGGGGTTATGTTCGCGGAAGTTCATGTTCGCGGTGTTTCATGTTCGCCGCAGGAGTTCATAAAATGCTCCCATTGAAGTCGCGACGATAAATCGTCGGCGCTCGCAGACTGCCAGTAGGCTCCGGGCTGTCGCTGACAGGCGCTGCTGCCTAGGGTACGCCGAGCACTGGAACGTTTTCGCCGGCGTTCGCAGGACAAAGATTCTCAACGACAAAGCAGCGCCCTGCATCATCAGCAAGTTAACGCTGCTCGAGAGTCCCACGCTCACATTTTATCAGAGTGAGGCGCAGTCGTCTCTCACTTCGCGATTGCTGCGTCGTTGCTCTGACTAAACAATTGACAGTTCTCTCGAGACTTCATGAGCGTTAAATCGACGCGTCTATAGCGGGATAGAGTGTCGTGACAACAAAAAAGCTTACCCCGGCAGGGGCGTGAGCAGCGGTGCAATCTCCGTCAACGCCCATGTCGAGAACGGCGAAATATACACAAATAACAGCCGAAAAAAAATTAATATCATTAGGCACGCGCTACCCTAGGTGCGTCCTATTATCTCTCTGTTCTGCGAATTCAACAAATCAGCAAGCGCTGTGGCTAATTTCTCTTCTTTTTCTTTAAATTATGAGACATTAAAGTCGTTAGAGCTTCTTGGAGCACACATCCCCACCACGTGTCATCATGGTGCTCAGAGATTGTAATTGATGGCAGTGATATAGACTGAACTCACGGATGAAAAACGTATTACACAAATTTCTTAAGCCACGCAATCATAGATGCCACAACGATGCAAAGATTCCCAAAATTTAAGTTTAAAAATGCGAACCTAACAGTGTACACATAATTCAAAAGTGCTTGGTAAAAAAAAAAGACATATATATATATATATATATATATATATATATATATATATATATATATATATATATATATATATATATATATATTTATTTATTTATTTATTTATTTATTTATTTGTTTGCTTGTGGACATCCTGCGCAAAAGAAAAGTATTCGCCATTAATTATTCATTTTCAATTATAATGTGGGCTACAAGGCGTAAAATATGATATCTTCAAACCTCCCTCGTTTTGGGTCACTTCTGGGAAGTGCAGCTTTAGAAAAAAGTCCAAAAGCTGGGGGGCCTTCATGGAGCTGTCCTGTTCACTCGGTAGTGACAGCAGAGTAGGCGCTATGCGTGTTTGAGGCCAATCACGTCTCGGGTTAGGGTCCCGTGACAACTGTCTCGAAGCTGGTGATAACGCTGGACACGGCACCTGCCTTAAGCCCAAGGCCACACATAGCATCCACTGCACTATCAACCTTGGCTCGAACTGTCAACAGGATATAAGTGACACATTCTCTCGCTGTGTTCATTGTTGGTATGCCCCTGAAGATTAGTCTTTGTGATCGCACCCCCGTTTTGGCCTTGAAGAAGCCCCGCTTTTCAATTTTTCTGTTTTCTCTTTTTCCCTAAGCTAAAAGCATTGTAGAAGGTGCGGACTCGGCGGACCAATCGACCGTAGACTTTTTATCGCTTCACTCCGCTCTCTGTGCGCATGTAACGGAAGGAGCGTGATCACGTGGTTTAACGGATGACGCATTAGCCACTGCCAATCCCGGAATGAGGCTGCTTGCGGACCTAGTTTCGCGTGTCGTGCGGCCCGCGGGGCTGCTGTGGATTTCGCTTCTATGGTAAAAGGTATCCCGATCGAAAAGTCCTACCCGTATGTCGGCAACAAGCGATTTCTTCAAGGAAGCCCAAGACATTCTTGTGATGCTTTCAGTGTTCGGTTCGGCAAATGACAGCTTGTGCTACATCGTGGTGAATCTTCATGGATCCCTTCCTTCTCGGTTTTGTGTTTGAGTGGTTGGTCTGCAGTGCCCGTGTCGACGTATATTTCGGATTACATCTTTCAAGTCCGGTATTTTGAACGTAAGTGCGCTGCAACCTACTTGGCGACAATTGACCGTTCTGTAGTGTCTATCTCCTGGCAGTGCCTATCTTCTGACAGCTGGGAGAATAATTTCCCCGTAATTCTAACGCAGTCGCCTGCCATTAGCTCTCTGAAATCATGTGAAAATTGTAGTTAGAATACTGACATTCTTATTCTCCCAGCGTTTTGTGAAAAGACGTTTCATGGACACCTTTGCGTGGAAAGACGTTTCATGGACACACGTTTAGTCGGCACTCGTTACGCGAATTGCACGCTGCAGGGACATTTCGTCGCGCCTGTATTCCTGAAGCGCGTGCTCACCGACTCAGCCCACCTGTTCACGCCACTTCTTGGCAAATTATTAAAAAAAAAGACATATTTTGAGTTGTTTATAAACGTCACGTGTTGATGAAACGATCTCGATGAAACGTCTTTTGATAAACTGATTGCAGCGTTAATGAGTGGCGACTGGCATTAGAATTTCGGGGGGAAGGGGGGGGGGGGGAGAATTCGGCCGGCTGCCGGGGGACTAGACACTACCCAGGAATTGCCTTTGGTTCTTGTTTGCTTTGCAATATTCTCAGTTGTATAACAGCTCAGTAGTACCTCTTCACATAGTAGAGATTGCTTAATGTGTGCTTGTCTACAGAATGGGCTGTGTGTAATAAACTTCTAGGAGATTTGAAAACAATACCTTGTGTCTGTTTACCTGTGCTTTTGCAAACACCTGAGTGAGTGCATTTGTTTTTTGTTGTTGTTTTGTTGAAATGTTAGCTATTTGTTTTAAATGGGGCTATGAAGTTCGGCACGTCTCACAAGGTTTTTTTTTAAAGATGTCCAGTGACAACAAATGATTTGTTTCACATTTCATACGATTGCGGTAAAAAGAAAAACTACAGGCAGCTTTGGCACGATGGCAAAGAGACTCATAAGACGAGCTATAGAATGAGCTATAGCGGACCATGCAAAGAGCCATAGGCGGCTAAAAAAACTATAGGAAAAGCCATAAGCAGCTATAGCACGGTGTCTAAAAAGATCCATAAGGTAAGCCATAGAGATCTCTATAGCAGACCATGCAAGAAGCTATAGGCGGCCGTAGCACGATGGGTAGAAGGAACCATAGGACGAACTATAGAATGAGCTATAGCAAACCATACAAAGAGCAATAGGCGGCTAAAGAAAGCACAGGAAAAGCCATCGGCAGCTATAGCACGGTGTCTAAAGCGAACCATAAAGTAAGCCATAGAGATCTCTATAGAAGACCTTACAAGAAGCTATAGACGGCCAAAGGAACCAAAAGAAAAGCCATAGGCAGCTATAGCACGGTGTCTAAAGCGAACCATAAAGTAAGCCATAGAGATCTCTATAGAAGACCTTACAAGAAGCTATAGACGGCCAAAGGAACCAAAAGAAAAGCCATAGGCAGCTATAGCACGGTGTCTAAAGCGAACCATAAAGTAAGCCATAGACATCTCTATAGAAGACCTTACAAGAAGCTATAGACGGCCAAAGGAACCAAAAGAAAAGCCATAGGCAGCTATAGCACGGTGTCTAAAGCGAACCATAAAGTAAGCCATAGAGATCTCTATAGAAGACCTTACAAGAAGCTATAGA
The DNA here is from genome assembly GCF_016920785.2 of Ixodes scapularis. NCBI lineage: Eukaryota > Metazoa > Arthropoda > Arachnida > Ixodida > Ixodidae > Ixodes > Ixodes scapularis. The sequence goes on along the minus strand of NW_024609879.1, from coordinate 138,197,743 downwards.
CGGCCAAAGGAACCAAAAGAAAAGCCATAGGCGGCTATAGCATCTTTTCTAAAGAGACCCATAGATTAAACCATACGAAATTCGATAGCCAAATTTCTATTGAAAAAGCTATAGACAACCATAGGGTAGTCCATAGGAAAAGCTATAGACAGCCATAGAAGCGGCTATAGCTAATTGGGCCAATTTTCTATAGCCGGCCATACAAAGGATTTTCTATAGCCGACCATAGACCATTTTTGTATGGGTGTGAAATGCAATTATGTCTATTATAATGCAAGGTTAAATTAATCGTCACCTTTTTGGTTTAGGTCAACATACGATACTCTTCTATGGACAGTCCGAAATTGAAAGTCAAATTGTGCTCTGTAAAAGTTATGCCGGTAAGTATAAGAACAGCTTTTTTTCCATCAAACTGCACGTGTCACGAATAATTAGCTCATTCTGTGCATTAAAGTTACTGAAAATTGCGGTACCTAATGTAGGGGTTGTCTCCTTTACAATTATCAGAAAAGTGTATAGTATGCAGAGCCACAACTGAACAATGGCAGCGTGCCAGCACTCCAACGCAGAAACCAGCGTAAGCGCCGACTCGCACGAGCCGGCGCGAAGATTGTCTGCTTAAAGAGAACGTGTTGTCATTATGAGTACTTTAAGTAGAAAAAAATTAAAGCACGAAGCACGTGCACGAACACAATCATACTCATTCATTCGGCAGCGACCGAATGTTTATTTTCGGGCACAACATTTTCGCGCGTTGACCAGGATATAGTTCAAAAACGGGGGACTGCCGAACGGAAGGGATCATATTCGGTACGACAGATAAAAGACTTATCTGCCCTCCCGATTATAACTCCTTCTCTTCTACCCTTGCCCGTGTTATGCGAATTGTTCCTGCGGCGCTTGCCCCAAGTGATTGGCATGGCCCTTGCCCCAGCAACGGACCTGCTCATAGATCGCCTTCCTAAGGTGGTGGACCGCGTCATTGCGTATGCTACGCCAAGCCTGTCAAACGTCACTGGTAACTCCCATCAGTGTCCCAGTATGCGAGCCCTAGGAACCGTCATAGACGCCCTGAAATCTTCCATCTGGGCAGTCAATACAACGAGTAGCAGCTCGCGGCGTCCGCCAAGAAATATTTTCATCTTGACATCGAAACCCATGTCGCCATCGCAACCCATCTCGAGGTCGCAGCTAACCGTGACAACGAGCGTTTCTTGTTGGTGCTACCAGGCATTGGGCAACAACGCACGCAAATAACAACAGCCGTGCGACTGGCAGAAAAGAGATGCGGCCCGTCGCTATAGGTGGCAAGTGACGTGGCACTAAAAGCAAGCCGTCTCTTTTTTTATTCGTAGCTTTCACGACCTATAGGGAGCGCACTGGTGCCTATCGAAATGGCCGTCATCTGGATGATCGTCATAGAACAACAGTACGAGGCGGGGTCTGCGACGCGTAAATAATCCTAGTTTTGCTGTATACGAGCAGTGTTAGAGTCTCATTTTATTTTTTCACGCCAGGAAGGTGCAGACAAGCACCTTCATTCTGAAGCGTTTCATCCAGGAGCTATGGAGCGCAATTCTCGCACCGCGGTACCACCATCGCTGAAAGCTGCGAATAACGAATCGCGTTTCCCGTCAACGCCTACTCGTTATTTCACCTACATCAGCTGAAAGATGACGCCCACAGACGGTTGCGTCGCTGTAGATGGGTCAAATATTCTAACATAGTGGACGCTCTCAGACATAGGATTACGCAGGACGTTTCGGTGGGTCTTCGTCACTGCTGACGCAACCCAGCCCCGCTCGGCTCAGGCTTATTATAGTAAAGTGGTCAGTTGGGCAAGTTGGTAATGATTGAACATGGTTAAAATTGCGCAGAAATAGAAAGGCACAGTGAAGAGGGAAGAGGGAAGAGACAAGCGCAAACTCACAACTCGATGTATTAAAGGAAGAAAAAAGAATAGCCCGCGGCATCAGCTCGAGCCGAGGCCACACTCGCACGGGCACGCGGAGGACACACACCATCATCAACCACACTCAAACGATTGTAGAAAGGCGATTTCCTTGTCGGTTAAAACCACAGAAGGATGGCTGATACGCCTCCTAAGGAAGGTGTGTTGCAATTTCTAGACCTTTCCCTATCTTCGCAAACAAACCACCTGTGCTGGTCATTTTTATCCCGTTCTAAAAAAAGGCTTACTAGACTATACATCCTCGCACTCTAAATTCGTAAAAAGAGGCATAGCTCTTTCCTTCCTTACTTCAGCCTTAAGAAGTCATGCCTCCGCACCATCAAAAACAGTTTAAATGCTCAAATTGAGAGGCTTACAGCGTCTGGGTTTCCAACGCAGGTGCTAACTGAAGTGGTAGGGACTCTGATAAAAAACCAAAAGGATGTGAAAAAGCTGCACGTAATGTCGAGAAAAAAAGAGTGGTGGTCGTTTGTGATCTACAGAGAATTTCTCACAATATGAAACAGGTAGCCAATAGGTACGGAGTCCCCTTAGTAATATCAGCCCCCCCCCCCCCCCCCCCCCAAAATAGGTCAAATGTGTTCTAAAGTTCGAGCAAAAGTAAAAAGTATTAAACACAGGTGCCGCAAAAAACACGTCCGCCCTTACGTGCCCTGTTCAACCACAGTGGTCTATAGCGTTCCCTTTCCTGTGGTAGATCCTACGTAGGACTGACAGGACGGTGCATTAATGACCGGTTAAGGGAGCACAATCTTTCTCTAAATTCCACAGGGGGGGTCACCTACCTCTGCATTGTCAAGTGTGCACCACACCTTCTTTACAAAAAACCTCGATAATTCGTAGATTCCACGAAAAACACACTAGGGAAATTTTTGAAGCTTTCAGTATACTCCGCCTAGACGAGCGTTGTGTCAGCCATCCTTCTGTGGTTTTAACCGACTAGGAAATCGCCTTCTACAATCGTTGGACTATGGTTGATGGTGGTGTGAGTCTTCCGCGTGCTCGGGTGCCCCCGTGCGAGTGTGGCCTCGGCTCGAGCTGATGCCGTGGGCTGTTATTTTCGATGCGGAGCATCTCTTGCTCGGGTCTATGTCCCGCGGCGTCGTAGTCCGCACTCACACTACGCATGCGCAACGCTCCTCCTTCCCTCTCTCCAACAGCTGCGCGTTACTCTCTCCGCTCTCTCTCTCTCTCTCCAACAGCTGCGCGTTACTCTCTCCGCTCTCTCTCTCTCTCTCTACCAGCTGCGTGCACTTCGCGTGCGTTCGCTTCTACTCACACCGCGCGCATGCTCAACTCTCCTCCTCTATTCTCCTCTCCTTGAAGTGTGAATATAAGCAGCGGTAGCGTGCTGCGCGCGTTCAGTTCACCGCTGTTGACTCCACTTCACTCCGTAGTGTGATGGAAGCAACAGTCCCGTCAGTTAGTGGGTTGGCGCAAGCAAGCGTCAGCACCACCCCACAAACTAACAGCAACGCTACGTCCACTGAAGACAAAACTGCGCAGCGAAGGACACGCGACGCTGAGCGCAAACGCTTGAAGCGAGCGGCAGACCCTGAACTACGGCAACGAGAAGCGGCGTCCATTCGTCAACGTCGAGCGGCGGATGCTGAACTACGACAACGTGAAGCAGCGGCGGTTCGAGAACGTCGAGCAGCAGAACCTGAGGTTCGGGACCGTGAAGTTCAACGTAAACGTACGAAGCGAGCGGCGGAACCCGACCTTCGAGAACGGGAAGCCGTGATGGTTCGTGAACGTCGAGCAGCAAAACCTGAGGTTCGGGACCGTGAAGTTCAACAACGTTACTAACACCGTTAATAACACCGTTAATAAGGATCCGCGATGCTCCGCATCACCCCATGGTTACCCTCGGGAAGATGGTGTAATTTTTTTTCTTGCTTCAATACATCGAGTTGTGAGTTTCCGCTAGTCTCTTCCCTCTTCCCTCTTCAGTGTTCCTTTCTATTTGTGCGCAATTTTAACCATGTTCAGGCTTCCTATCCCATTTTGATTTGAACGTCAGCATGCCCCACCGATGTCTTATTGGTAACAGGACTCATCTCACTGTCAACGACATCTCTACATCCTTGATTTTTTCTTGCATTTAGAATAGTGTACCTACTTAAGAATTTACGGACATTCCTGCACGAGATCCAGAAATCACGAAGACATCCAGCTTGTTAAAGAAACTGCCAAACGGTGTGACTCACCACATCATTACTTCCGGCCCACTCACTTTTGCGCGCCCTGGTTGTCTATATAATGAACGACACAAGGTCGCACGGCAAGAGTCAAATGGAGCAAAGTCAACCTGGTAAAGGCATATTACCATATTACAATCGAGCCCACGGGTATCGAGGAAACAACCATCACTATTGCGTTCAGCCTGTTCGATTATATCTAAATGCATCTTGAATTACGAAACTCTGCAAAGATTCGTTCACGAAGCCCTTCATGAGCTACCTTTAACCTCTGCCTACGTGGATGACCTCTCTATTGTGAGAAGCTCACCAAAGGATCACGCCAAACATCTGCGGCTGCTCTTCGAACGACTCCACGAGTACGGGCTCACCATCAATGTGGCGAAGTGTACCTTTGGCGCTGCAGCCTTGGAATATCTCGCGCATCGCATCAGGTTGGCTTGTATTCAGCCTCTTCAATCGATGATTTAAGTAATTCCAAACTTTCCGCAACCAACGACGGAAGCTGCGGGATTTTCTCGGTATCATGGGCTTTCATTGGTACGACATTCCGCATTGCGTAAAAATCATAAGCCTCTCACAGACTTGCTCCGCGCTCCGAAGAAACCTTCGACGAAGTGCAGTGTACTGCCAGCGTGGTTGATGACCTCACTTTAGTAAAACATGCCATCGCTGACACCACACTCCTTGCGCACCCGCTGCCAAACGTCTGAACGCGCGTCATGATCAACGCGTCTGATGTTGCCGTCGGGGCCGTACTACACCATTACAGAGAAAATGATTGGCCTTCTCTTGGATTCGCTTCTCTTCAACTTAATCCAGCGGCGACCCTGTATAGCACGTTGGACGTGAATTGCTATCATTTCACGCGACCGTTCACCATTTGTGATACTTCCTCAAAGGCCGAACCTTGGCTTTGCTCACCGACCACAAACCATTGACCTACTTATACATTCGTCGTGAATCACAGTTCCTATTCCGCCAGATAAGCTGGCCACCTCATCTTCATCTCGGTATACAGGCACATCTGCACAATGCCGCCGGAGCAAGAAACTTGCCAGGAAACACACTTTCTCGCATTGACGTTGTCTCCGAGTCTCCGAGTCTCCGGCATTCAATTTTTCGAACTTGGTGCTAGCTCAATAGGAAGACCTCGAATTGCAGAATTTAGGGTATCCTCAACATCCCCGCAGCTACAACCCGTTGCACAGGCACTTGCCAACAGCGAGGTCATTTACGGCATGTCAACTGGCTGACCTTGACCATATAGACGCTTTACACACGCGCCAGATTGAGCCGCCATAGCCGCCCTTCTCTTGTCTTACCGAGATACCGAGCCACTGAAGCGGGCGTTGACGGTTCTTCACAAGGGCCTATGCTGGGCACAAGAACACAGTAGCATTTATGATGGCAATAACCTGTCCTGCTGTGGTAATGATGAAGTGAAGCGAACGGAATAACGGGGAACAAAAACTGAAGGTCAGTTATGGCGGCGCCCATGCACAGCTGCTGTAAAGCGTCTATATACCTCAACAATTCCGACAATCTGTTGCCTTCCCTCCTTCTCCGTACTCCCCTCCTCCTCCATTGCCCCTCCTCTCAAAGCGTGATATAGATTCTATTTCGGCGTGGTGTTTCTCAAATGACCTACTCTTAAATGAGTCAAAGACGAAAGTTATGTCGTTTTCAAAGGAAGCGTGAAATTCTGAGTTTTCTTTACGTATTAGATTCCACCAATATTACTCGCGTTGAGGTCATCCCTGATCAAGGCATTTTTATGGATCCTGAAATTAATTTCAATCATCACGTGGTTACAATTACGAATGCTTCCTTTAGAGCGCTGGGAGCCATTACACGAGTGACACGCGGTTTTTCTAAACCACTTTGTATTTTACGTTTGTCTTTTTCACTGGTGCGTAGTCGTGTTGAATAGGCCTTAGTTGTCTGGAACTGTACTGGAGTGGCAAATTCAGGTGTTATTGAGAGAGTTCAACGTAGATCTCAATATCTAATTTTAATTAATTACCTAGAAAAATAACGGTAATTTACTCGCAAAAATTTCCACCTTAAATCTATCGCTGATTGCTAAAATTATAGATATCTTCAAAATTATAGGGGAAAATAAACGCAATTATCTTTAAATATAATTCTCAAATCGGCCGAAAATGCTCAATATCACGCCGCCATTGCCGGTTCAGAAACGACATCTTCGGAAAAACGGTTTGTGTACCATCAGGTTGATGGAGCCTAGCTGCATTTTCCATCCTTCCACCTCGCCTTTTGTTAAGCATTGGCGCGACCTAACAGATGTTCCTCCAAAATCCGGACTGTCAAAATGGTACCGGCACGAGTGTCCTGATATGACGACAGTATGGGCAGTGTCAGAACGGTACTCCCATGACTTTCCGGATCCGACGCGAATATCGGCAAGTACCATGTGCTGCATGGGCCTTGTCGTTTCCGTATTTACGCAAATAAGTGTATACACTTTCTACTCTCTGACTTATGCATTTTACACATTGCGAATAAATAAAATTATGGGGCCTCCTCGCGACACCCCGGTTGTTGCACATTTGCTATAACATAAGATGAGCAAACCTATACATTGACAATTGGGTTTTTTTTTGCTCCTAAAAATTTGATTAAGAGAAGTATTAACGGGTCGCATTAACTGACGAATTTTCTTTAAAGATTTTTATGCTTTTATCAAAATTTTCCTAGCAGAGACGTTTTATATTGAGAAATTGTATTGCATTTGTTTATATCGTACTTACCTTTAAAACATTATTTGATAGCAAAAGTTGCCATATCTACGCACTTAAACAAACATTAAATTCAAAAATACATCTTCAAATGCTGTGTCTTACAAAAAAAAAAAAAAAAGGACTACCCCGGAAAAACCGATTAAGCAAAATGTACGACGTGAGACTTGTATTCAATTAGGAAATTGGCTTCTATTTTAGATCCAACTACTCGAAATACAAGCATCTTTCGAGATCGGTGTCAACTAAACGATGCGTCGTGGCGTAAATATCTGAAGAAAGTGAGGCCGGGGAAAGTTCATGTTTCTTAAGTTCGTGTTATATCCCGGCACTTAAGTAAGTTTTGGGGAGTTCAGTTTGCTTTTAAACATAGGCATCTGTATTCACCAGGCGCGAGTAGCGCCTGTTTAACCAGCGACTAGTGACGTCGTCGACTAAAAAGATCACGTTGCGAGCGATAGTCACCGCTACGTGAGCGCTTGGTATTCGCAGGTCGTGTTTATGCCCTAGTCGCCCCGAGTGACTAAGGAATTGACCCGCAAATATTAATCATGGGGTAGGGCTAGTTTAGCCGGTGTTTAGCGGGTGACTAGCGGCTCAGCGCCATGGCCGACTCGTATCACCGCTGACCGCCAGCGCTATAACGAAGCACTTACTCTGTCTCGGAACCCTGGGGGACACATAAAGAATGAATTGGAGGAGAAAATATGGTGTAAATAGTCATGTTCAACCGCTAGAGATACCGCTAAAACGATCTCAGCAGGGCGCTGGACGGCGAGAAAAAACGCACTTACGGGCGCTTCCATATTTCTTTATGTCGCTGGCAATGCGGCTGCTGTATTTCTTCCTCGCGTTTTTTTAATTTTTTTTTTGTAAAACTCTGTCTCGGGCAGTTAATCTCTCATTGTAACTTTTTTCTTTCTGATAAACGTTTAAATATTAGTTTTTATACGATAAAATACCCATTTCCGCAGCGGCGTTTAAGTACGCATGGGCGCGACATATAACTTTTTATGTCACTTCCGCTGCTTAGTTCTGAGTAGATAGTCACCCGCTAGCTTCGCGCTTGTGAATTTTCGCAGAACTAGTCGATCCTTACTCGCCGATCTTTTCTGTTAGTTCGCGACTACTTAGTCGCGACACTAATTTTAAAACAGCGCTAGTTAGTCACGACTGGTGAATACGGATGATGGACTGAACTCATTGGGCTTTATACGGGATGCACAAATAGCGCACCTAATCTAAAGTCTCAAGCTTTGCTTGTTGCACGAATAAAAAAAAAAAAAAATCTGGTATTGGTGGTTTATTCCTAATTACGTCCTTAAAATTTTACGCGTACGTAGAAAGCCCCGCAACCGAACGCCGCGGCAAGTGGAGCGTTTTTTGACAAGTGTTGTGCTAGTGCAAGGCGTACCGGTCAAACTACGTGGTGAAGTTTTTACTCCGCAATCACAACCCAGCTTGATAAATATATTCCATCTGTTATAGTGACAAATTTGGCTTTGAGCCGCTCGCAAAATAATACTATTTTTGTAATAGGGTGGCGGCGTTACGTTTGACGAGCACTGCACAATAGCGACGTTTGTTCCAGGTAATAAAACAATTTCTTAATATGCTTTCTCTAAGCTCCTTTTTAAATGCGCCACTTAATTGATTTCAGAACTCAGGTCACGACTTCGCAAAAGGGGCGTTTTTTTTGTGTGTGTTTTTTTCATAAAAGCATCAGTTAAAAGTATGACATGGCTCATAAGCGTCCTAATTGATACGCACAATAAAACAAACAAAAAAAAGCTTCTGACTTGCGAGCTCCCTAAAGGTGCATTCTGGTTTAATCTTTATTTTACATTCCAGGACGGCCTAAAGAAGAAGTTGTATAAATTAATAGAGTATGATGGCACCTCCTATCTCGAAGCCAGTGTTACGCTTTCCAAACTTAAAAAGGAGGTACAACGGACATCATACGAATCATATGATGCTGTCCTTCTGTCAACAAAGTAAGTGGGTTCGTCAGTATCTTAAGATTTGTTTGAAGGTTTACGAGTTTATCATACAATTGTTCATTGCAAATGCATTTTGCTCCGTTTCAAAATGGTCAGTCAAATTTCCAGTTCCATGTTCAAATTCACGTTCCTTACAATGTTCAGGGTAAGCTGTTTCTTAAAGCTGCCTAAAAAGACCAAAGAAACGCTCGAACTCTATAACATTAGAACTAAGCAAATTATCGCAACTTAAAAAATATATATATATATTTATATATATGTATATATATACACATTTATTGTGAAGGAAGAGGGGAGAAGGTGAATATTGAATATAGGGCATTAAAGTTAGGGAAAGGGAAAGAGAGCTGACGAAAAATTGGGCCAGGAGCGGGGATTGAAACCGCAACCTTCGCCTATCCGGGGCGACGCCTTAACCGATTAGACCATCCCGGCTGGGAACGTCCTGCCATGCGGCTCATTTTGCCAATGGAAACGATTGTTTTCAGAGTGGTCGCAGTGAGGGGTATGCATACCCGTTGGCGCTCACCAACGTGATGGTAGCTGCCGGGGAACGAGCGCGAGCGGCGCGAAGCTCAAAAGCGCCGCATCGCTAGCCGCTCTAGCGATCCTGCATTGAAACAGTTTCTATGCTCTTGGCGAAGCGGCAGAGATCATGCAGGAGTGTGAAACAAAAAGCGGAGGAAGTGGTTGGACTCTGTTTGAGTTTATGACGGATCCCGTCGGAAGCTACAAGTCATCGGGGCCAGTTCAATGCCGCGTGAGAATTTATCCATTGGGCGCGGTGTCATGTCATAGGCCTAAAATGCTGGATCGTGTAGAGTGGTTCCTAAGGTCCGCTGCGGTCTATTGTGAAATGGAATGCAGTATAGACGATGTTTGAAGCTTCACCCCACTGGCTGCCCTCATTGCCCATGTCACGTAATGAGTTGCTTTGCTTTTCAATGAGGTTTGACCACGCAGTGAGGTGCCTGTCACGTTGTGGCGGCGCATCGGCACGCTGCCGAAGATGTCTGCTCCTAGGCACACCAGCTACTCGGGAACTTAATAGAAGAAAGGCAATTGATCACCTTCTGATGCTTCGTGCGCCTGAGAGGTAGAACGTTATGGGAAGATGATTTCTGCCGTGGTAAAATACTGAGTTGAATGGTTGGATCCACTTAAATAGGTAAAATATCATTGCACGTGTTCATAATTAAGTGCATACTATATTAACGGATTTCAACATATTACCCACGAATTAGGCAGTTGGTGAGTGTGGTGATTTCGAACTTCAATGGATAAAAAAAAAGGATGACGACGAGGAAGAGTGCTGATGTGGCTGGTTGACTGTGTGTTCGTGTGCACGGGGGAAATTCGGCGCGAGTGGCCAGTGGGGGGAAAAAAGGAAGGAGAAGAAGGAAGCCAGGAGGTGACAAAACAACAAAAGCGATCAGAACCTGGTGGACGAAAAAACCAACCCGAAACGATAGGCCTGGTCGGCACGGCTTCATTTTGTCGCCCACAAATAAAAGCCTGGTCAGCAGGTCTTTAAGGTTGCCCGGCCGCTACTTCGAGCCACACCCTTCAAGCCAACTCTTCGTTTACTACCCGGCCCCAACGCGCCAATCTACCTGGCATCAAGACCTTTGTGTCAACCATGCCCAGAATTCACACCCGCTTCACGGACACTGTGGTGTACTATTCTTTAATTACCCTTGAAGTGTTAGTTTTTCCGATAAATATTTTTTTGAATTTGTTCATTCTCTAATTGTTTAACGCTTTTATACACTTTTGTACTGTCCCAAAAATGTCGTCTCTTTCTTCATACTCTTCGCATCGCACACCCACGCAAGCGTGAAATCGGTCCACTACAGTGAGCCACCACAATTGCCAGAAAAAAGTGTTTGACGTGTATTGTAACAAAAAGACATGCGAAAAAAAAAAAACATTGGCAATTGTGCAATTAAGGGACAGGTCTGAAATGCTTCTTACACGTTCTATGTCACTGACCTCGCTTGGTGTGTTTTTTTCGATCGAAAAAGAAGCAATATATAATATGAACCAGTGACAAACAAAATGACATTAAATAATTTCCTTACTCAATTGGCAGAGTTAGGCTTCGGAAATCAACGCAATTAAAATACATCGGTGCGACAATTGCTAAAAACATGAGTTGGGACGCTCACAATTCCGATGTTTGCTCTACTACACTCAAGACTCTGTGGTCTCTAAGAAGAAAGCTACTGTTAGCCCCTCCCTTTGTTAAACTTAGCGCTGATGGAACATTAGTAAGGCACATATTGAGTACGTGTGCGTCCTTTGGGATCCATACATACAAAAGAACACCGAAGAACTATAAAAAGATGTAAGCAACTAGCAGCAAGATTTATTTGCAACAGATTCTGGTGATTAGAGAGTCCATCACAGATGCTAGACACACCTCAATTAGATTATCTTCATTTAAGTCGGAGACGCCGGAGACTCAATTTGTTAATTGTGCTTTAACGTTTGACACCTCCTATGTTTTGGTGCTAGAGTAATGTTTCACTCCATAGAAGTTTTTCGTTTTTTTATTAATTCCTGTACTGTGTAATATACGTCCACCCCTGGCGGACCTCTTGCGGGCCAGCAATATTGTTAAATAAAAATAAAAAAATACGATAATTTTGTCTTATTGTGGACTGAATGTACATTGACGGCTTTAGAAAACACGGTCAATCTGCATTTTAACCTCAGAAGTTATATTCATATACTTAGTAAACACACTTTGTTTCTACTATCTACGTACAAAGTTTGTAATATTTGTGGGGAACAATGAGCCTCACGGCACGCGGAAGGGCGGCGCCGAGAGCGGGGAAGAAGAAGAAAGGAGAGGCTCGTGGTCGGTGCGAGGCTGAGAGTTCGAAGGGCCGTGACGAACGAAAGAGGCGGTGCTGAACGAGCCCAGGCAAGACCCGGACCCCAGGGCAACCGTGGCCTTCCACAGCATCGACGGCACAATTTGAGTATTTATAAAGTGTTTCTATGATAGCGCTCTTTGTGTGACTTCCTCGGAGCGAGTAGAACTTGGCCTGATCGGGAATTGACAGGCGACCCACATAACTGGCGCTTCCAACGTGGGGCCCGATCAGTCTGCCGTTGTTTTTTTTCGCTCCCGGGGAGTCCCACGAATCGCGATTTCTAAGTTTAGGTTTGTTTTGTTTCCCCATTTGAATTTTTTTGTTACTCCGCTGGACATCAGTGTTTAACGTTCTGCCGCCATGTCCAGGTTACGGAATAAGGCCGCCCATCCCGAGGCCTCAACCCAGTCAGTGGCGGATATTGACTCAGACGTGGGAGAAGGCACGAGTGGGGAAGCGAGCGTTGCGGCAGCGCTAGAACCCCCAATTCCGGCGGTGAACACGGGAGACGTCAGCGAACTAATGCACGCCATGACGGCGATGTTCGCGACGTTTTCTAGACAGATGGGTTTGGCCCCAGGGGTGGTGAATCCCGCGCCTACGCCCGTGTCTCGCCCGCGGTTGAGCGTGCCGACGCCGACCTATTCGGGCTACTCCGACGCAGCATCGGTTCACGATTTCTTGCAGGACCTAGACGCGTACATTGCCGCGTTGGGCGCGTCGGATCAAACGGCCCTGATACAGATCGTCCCAATCGCGTTGACGGATGACGCAGCGCGTTGGAGGCGAATGCAGAGGCCGTTCCTTTCGATGGCAGATTTCCGGACACGATTCAGAGAGGAATTTCTGCCTCCCGACTATGAGATGCGGATCAGAGATGAGCTAGCCAGCCGTACTCAGCATCCGGACGAGAGCCTCGTAGAATACGTCCGCGCTCTCCAGGAGCTCTACTCCAGAGCCGACCCTACAGCGTCAGACGCGGAGAGGGTAGCTAGGGCGATCCGCCAGTGTCACCCTAGATTTAAACCCTACTTGCGCGGACGTGATTTCGCTGATCTGGAAGCACTTGCCAGAGAGGCGCGCATCGTTCAGGCGAGCTTGCTCGCCGAGTTGACGTATCGCCCCCCTCCACGCGCAGAGGAATCTCTGGAGCCGGGTTGCGCCTGGACAGGACGAGGCGCGGGAGCTTGCGACGACTCACGTACGCCGTACGTGGCCGTTACAGGACATAGGAGTGGCGCAACTGCTGTGCCCCGCGCCTTAGATCCCTTCGCTTTTGAACAGAGGCGCAGAGCAGCTAACGCGCGCTCTCCCAGGGCGCATCCCCCTAGGGGAGGCGGCGCAGCCGACCACCGCGGAGTCGCGAATCATTACGAGGGTCGCGGGAACTACAATGACCCCCGGCGCGACACTGCTTCGCGTGATGGTAGCGGCGGACGCTCAGCACACAATGGCAGGAGACCGGCCACACCAGCCGACAGGGTGGTCAACCCCGTTGGCGGGAGGACGGCCAGACCAACCGACAGGGTGGTCAACCCGGTTGGCGAAGAACAAGGGGGACCAACCAACAGGGTGCTCAACCCGGTTGGCAGAGGCGGGGTGATCAACCCTGGCCTCGATCACATCAACAGAGGCAGGGCGGCGGAGATGCGGAGCACCGGAGAGCCTCGAGTGACCAGGCGGGCAGACGAGACTCCACCCCACGAGGAGAAGCGGTTTCGACGGCGGCTGGAGAACCAGCTCGGCGCAAGCCACCTCGCCACACCGTGGCCACCTGGAAGGCCCAGGACGGCCAAGAGGCCGTCCACTTCGTGTCCAGGGTGCGATGGAGGAACCAGCCCCGTCCAAACCCTTCCCAGCTGCCCGCCCAGATCCCGCAGCCCTTCCGAGGGCATACGCTGCCCCGTTTTTCGCTACCCGACGACCACCCAGACGCCTGCTGGCTGTGCCAAGTCCCGGTGGTCCACCAGGACACACACGAGGCCAGCCGCCGACACACTGACCTCCTGAAAAACATGGGCCGCCCCGCCGGCGTCGCAGCAGCAGTACAACTGCTTCGCCGGGATCGGCCAGACCTTCTAGCTCCGGCGGCTCTCGGCTTCAGCCAAGCTACTGGAAGCCGGAGTCCTGCCCCCGACCAACTGCTCGTTGACGGGTTCGTCGCCGAAAACCCGGCGCTCGGCCCCTTCCCCAAGCACACACCGGCCCCACCAGTGCCGGCCCCCCGTTCGACAACTGCGGCCCCATCCGCGTCCACCAACACCAGCGACGCGGAGATGAATGAGCTGGAGGAGTACTTGGCCAACAGTCCAGCGACCCCTTATGCTACCGACGGGCCAGATTCTTTCGTCAACGGAGCCGCCGCCGAAGACCCGGCACTCGGCCTCTTCCTCGAACACGCACCAGTCCCACCGGTGCCGGCACCCCGTTCAACGGCTGCGGCACCATCCGCGTCCACCACCACCAGCGACGCGGAGATGGGCGAGCTGGAAGAGTGCTTGGCGGACGGTCCATCGACTTAGGATGCTTCGGAACCCCCGGAGTTGGAGGCTTGAGGGGAGGGGAGTGTGGGGAACAATGAGCCTCACGGCACGCGGAAGGGCGGCGCCGAGAGCGGGGAAGAAGAAGAAAGGAGAGGCTCGTGGTCGGTGCGAGGCTGAGAGTTCGAAGGGCCGTGACGAACGAAAGAGGCGGTGCTGAACGAGCCCAGGCAAGACCCGGACCCCAGGGCAACCGTGGCCTTCCACAGCATCGACGGCACAATTTGAGTATTTATAAAGTGTTTCTATGATAGCGCTCTTTGTGTGACTTCCTCGGAGCGAGTAGAACTTGGCCTGATCGGGAATTGACAGGCGACCCACATATTATAATTTTCCCTAGATATTGCACTTAATTATACCAAGCTTTGGGGGTGGTGATGCCACAGTTGTTATTGGCAAACAGCGGTAAAGCAGCTACTCGTGTGAGGAATGTATTGCCTCACTCCTCAATTCGTTACATTACTACATGGTGCACTTTAAATATCCCAGACTAACTGTTGCACTGAACGGACAACGTTTCTCACCCATAGGTGAGAAACGTTGTCCAGATGTCCGCTGGTGCCGTGTTGGTGTCTAGGGGTTTATTCTGCATAAATTCACTTGACATGAGCTATCTTCCTACCGTTAAAGTCATAACTTCATTCTTCTCACTTGTGTTCGACCTGGCGCATGCTCTGCTGTCTCATCGCATTGTCCGCCGTGAACAACAATGCCCTGATGTGCCACCCGCTGGGCAGGGCGTGAACTCTGTGCCGAGCACGCTGTGTGGCACGCGAGCGCCTATGTTCTGCGCGTGGCCGTCGTACACAGAGCCCGCACCTCACAACGCCTCCCTCCTTATTCCGTGAAGGGATCCCAAGGGTTGTGGAAGAGGGAAAGTTGGTCTGCATTAGCCAAACCGCATGCTCTTCCTGTGGATGTGTTCTTCAGCTTATAGACATTCTGGCCGACTCGAGCTTTAGCAGTGAAGGGTCCAGATCGCTTAGAAGCGAGCTCTACGGCGATTCCCTTGCTAGCATTGCTCAGAGTATCCATGTCTTTCATGACCAAATCACCCACAGCAAAGTGCCTGGATGTTGGGTCAAGTTTTATCGTCACTGATTTTACTGGGCTTGATTTTGGTGCGCTCTCGCAAAAGCCAGGGCATCCTGTAGGCGCTGGTCGAGTTCCGCTGCAAAGGCGTAAGGTGCAGAGGACGACGCATCTGTCCTGGGCCGATGTTTAGTCCCACGGAGTGCGGACTGCCCGACCATAGCTTAAGAAGGCTGGGGTGTAACTTGTCACTACACTTTCGCAGGTTCTCAAGGCAAACGCTATCTGGGGAAGTAGTTTATCCCTATCACGATGTGCTTCACAGCATGCCATTGTGGCTTGCTTGACGGTGGCATTGTGGCGCTGTACCAGTTGTCCAGAAGGTCGGTATGGCGTTGTGTACCGGTCAATGATACCTGACGTAAAAAACATTTCCACAGGGCGCTCACGAAGGTTTTGCCGTTGACACTGGAGATTCTCTGTGGGACTCCATGCCTACAAAAAACGTCTACCATTTTGTCCACTATAGTCCTCGACGTTCGAGCACGGATGGCGAATAACTCAATGTACTTGGTAAATTTGTCGATCACAACTACACTATGCGTTTTGCCTGGCTGTTGTTGGTAGGGGTCAGATCAAGTCGACACGGAATTGATGCGAGGGCTCTGTGGCCCAAGTATTGTTCATTAGGCCTTTCGGTTTTTGTCGCCGTGGCTTCAGAGCTTGGCACTGACGGCAGGAGCGAACGTACCGAGAGATATCTGCCCTCGTACCCAACCAATAAAAATTTGGTTTGGGTACGTCGCATTGTCTTAAAGAAGCCGGCGTAAGCGCTTAGAAGATGGTCGTGGGATAACCTTAAAACCAGATAACGAAAATGCGTAGGCAGCAAGGTCTTGCGCGTGACGTGCTTCACCGGCATCAGTCGGTAAACAGTCGTTTTTCAGGTACAAGACTATATTGCTCAATATTGGGTCCTGCATTTGCTCTGCAGCCAATCTGGTGTCGTCACTTAGTTGCGAGATGTCATCCTCTTGTGTCACAGCAGTCTCTTCGAACTGGATGGACTGTTCCGGTTCTTCTCTGTCGACAGGAAACCATTCATCGGCGACACACTGAGAGGGTAAACTGGCAGTCACCACGGGAATCGGCTCAGCGCATCGGCACGAATATTGGCCTTTCCTCAGCGGTGCTTGATGGTGCAGATAAAACCCTGGAGCTGAAGAACCCATCTTCTCATCGGACAAGATGTCTGCTCAGTGCTGAACATCAATGAAGTGATGCGTGGTCGCAGTGGATCTCAAATTCGGTAAACTCTATATATGGACGAAACCTGTCGGGTGCCTAGACGACTGCTAGGCACTCCCACACTTGGACTCTTTGGTATCGCTCTGCAGGGGTCAGAGTCCGGCCAATGAATGAGACGGGTTTGAGCAGTCCTTCAATTTCTCGAGCTAATATAGCGCCAATTCCCGCACCACAGGCATCTGTCTCAGTCACAAAAGGCTTGTTCAGGCCCGGAAGGGCAACAACTGCATTGGTTGTCAGCTGGGATTTTAGGCAGTCAAAAGCGGCTTGTTGAGGTGGTTTCCAACTCCACCGGACATCGTTTCTCAGCAGCAACGTAAGGGGCTTGGCCCCTTACGTTGCGTAAGGGGCGTAGTCCTTCGTATAAGCCCTGTCTTGAAAGTATCACATGGAGAGTTTGGAAGCGGTGTAAAAACAAGGTTTCTCATTTCCGGTGTGATGTCCGGCGGGAGCGCTGCGATGACATGATGAAACCTCTGGACTTTTGCTGTAATCCTCGAGGTAGCAAACTAACTCTTTACGGCTGGCCAGTATCGAGGCATGCGGAGGTGGACAGCTAGGAGTTCCGCAGCGGCAAGCTCTTGAGAATTCGCCTTGGCGAAAGGATCTGGTCGCTATATACCTTGGTGCAGCAGAGGATGGTCATCGGAGGTGGTGCGTGCCTCGAGTCACCAATTTTCAGTGACTGAATGACGTTTGCAGGTGAAACAAGAAACTCATCTTTATTACCACATTTAAAAGGAACCAAAAAAAAATAGTGTCCGAAACGACCGCCCTTCTGCCACGCTGGTCACCGCAGGTGGCACTGTTCCGTCCGACCTCATGTCTGCCTGTCCATTGAGAGCTGCGCATGGCACGCGGTGATGCGTCCCATCTGCGTAACTTGCAGCGCCAAACATGACGCTGCCTACATATAAATGAAAGAAGTAGTAAAACTGTATTCTAGAATCTATTCTCTTCAGTTTCTCTAGAAGTAACGGATGATCCAAGTCATCGAATGATTTGAACAACTCGAAGAATAAAGCAATATCAATTTTGTTCTTATATAAAACGTTTCTTGAATGCAATCGAATAATTCCTGTAGACGTATTGTTGTCGTAATTTCCTGAAAGTCAAACTCTCTATAAGAAATCAGATCAAATGTTTTATGAAGGATGTTTATATTTATTTGGATCCGTTTTCCAATGATATCCGAGATAGCTGGCAATATTGATAGTGGTATTTATTTTAATCTATCAACATGATACCGGAGATCTTTAATGCATATTTTGGATATTCCTTTGTGACTTAGTTACTGGCGAAGGTGGCGTTGTCTGTAACTGTCTATAACAGAAAAAACGACACCTAAATACCCATTCCCAATAAAACACAAAGAAAGGCACAGCAACGCAATGCTTCGTCAAAATGAAGGGCTGCGAAAACTGTTTGAATAACAGTGACTTGCAGGAATGTGTTTTGGCCAGTGATTTTCTATCACCTCCACCGTGCGAAGGATGAATCGATACAAAAACTGCTATGCCACTTAGCTTCTGCAGCATCATACTTTCCGACTCGAATGTTTCTTGGCGTTTTTGTTTTGATTGTCCTAGCGCGGCGAGAAAGACGAGTGTTAGATGTCCTCTCGCATTCACGGAAAACTTTGAACTCGTGCCATTTATTTTTTGTTAAGCTTCCAATAATGTGTGAGTACTCAGAAAACGACATTTCAGTAGGTGTGTCTGAATACCATGGGAGGCTTCGTTATATCCATGAGGTCATTTTCTAACGGAGAAAGGGCAGACATGGTGTATGCTTTAGGGAGTGCAAACGGAAGGACGACAAGAGCCGCAGCTCTTTTCTTTAAGTGGAACCCGGGCCGAAATCCAAGCGGTACAACTATTGTCCGAAACTGCAGAAAAATGGAGACCACGGAGTTTTTCGCAGATCGCAAAGTTGTGTTGAAACTTCATGCATGGATTCCCAAGCGGATATTCTAGCCTGTATGGCACACAATCCTCATTCCAGTGTGCGACAAACCGGTGGTGAGGCTGGATTTCCAGCGTCAAGCTCATGGACCACTTTAAACCGAGATGGTCAGCACCCTTACCACGCACAGCTGCACCAAGCTCTGAAATCGCAAGACATCCAAAACCGTCTGGATTACTCTAATTAAATTTTAATCGGGTGTAGGAGGAACCAGACTTTATCAAAACAATCTGTAGACAGACGAGGCTCAATTCTCAAAAAACGCTCAAGTATAAATCTCTATAATGCGCATTACTAGAACAGTGAAAATCGTAACTAGGTATTGAAGAAAAAAACAGTATCAGTGGTCTCTTAACGTGTGACGTGGCATGAGCAGAGGAGTCCTCATTGGACCTGTCTTCTTTAACAGATCTTTCACGATAAAGCGCTACCTTAAAAAAATTAAAAAAAAAATTTGACGATTTTTAAAACGGTCATTTCCTAGCAGAGGGAGCTCTGCAATGGTTTCAGCACAATTGTGCCCCGCCACAAGCCTATAGCCAGGTCCAAACCTGGTTCGATGCCAATTTTCCAAGAAAAGTGCGTCCGACGCGGTGGGCCCGTCTCATGGCCGGCTCAATCGCCTAGTCTCACAATTGAATTTTTCTTTTTCATGGCGGTACATTAAGGATTTTGTTTACCTGACGGACACAACCACGTCGGAAGCGCTGAAAAAGAACAATCTAATGTCTGCCGTGAAATTCCCAATGGCGTGCTCTGCAGAGCCGCCTCCAGCGTTGTTAGGAGGAGTCAGTGGTGCATCGCCACAGGAGGAGACCTCTTCGAACTTTACGCATAGTGCAAAAAATACGCAGACTCGCTGATGTTATTGTCCGCTTTAATATCCACGGTTTCGGCGGCACTGTGTGCTTAGTTAGCCATTTTGAGAGTACGTAAGTCTCGAACACCGTGCTAAATGAGCATACAAGCCGATGCTCTTTTCTATTGTTTTAACTCGTGGTGCAAACATTTCTTTAGCACACATTTGGTTACATTTTATGAATCATATAAAACAAATAAGCGGTTATTCATGTTGCGTATTCGTAAAATAAAACCTTTCACAGTTTGTTTTTCTTCTTTTTTTAAGAATTTGATAACGGTTGGACGTTTGGGAGTTCGCATATCACCAAAACAAAATATGCCTTGGCCTCATAAAGCCTGGTGGTTTGAGATCATTGTATACACTAGCTCGGATATCGGCCTTGGTACTTTGTCGAGAAGAGCTTTCCGACAGTTTTGCTGTTTCCATTTGCTTGACCGTGCGGTAGTCTTTGTGGGATTCTCGCTTCTATTAATAATCGCCGCCTGATTGATATGCGCTTCGCTCGTTTCCCACGAAGAGACGCACTGCAACGAGAAGACAGCGAATGGGCTTACTGTACTTTCCAGTGCCAGTCCTCGAGAGCCGGCACTCTGGGCCCGCCGACCCTGGTTGTCGCCTGCCGTTCAGAGCTCGCAGTCGGAGTCCGTGTCCAGGGGCCTTATGTTATACGTTTTGGACTCCGACGGCGACTAGGGAGAAGGAAGTGACGTCAACAACGCAGCAAACGTAGATTGGCTTATAGTTGTATTATTGTAGATAGTTGAGCGTGTTGGTTATTAATTTACGATAAGGAAAGAGGGACATTAAAGACAAACAGACAAGACAGGCTTTCGACTTTCAACAAAACGTTTACCGGCTCGACTTCGCCTCCTAAAGCTCGACGGGGGCGTCCGGGAGGTTGAGAGGGAGGGTGGTGGGTGAGGGAAGCGTGGCCATCTGGCCCTACTCCCAGCTACGCGTACACGGCGTAAAATAGGGTCTGCTGTGTGTCAATCGACACGTCGCCGTTGCACGCAGGCCCCAGTGTCGACGGTGCCCTCTTGGGGAAAGGAGGGATGGAGGGTGGGAAGGGCGCAGACAAGAGGAGGAGGAGAAGATGCACCGGCGTGCTCTCTTGGGGAAGGAAGGGAAGGGGGGGGGGGGATGCGCGGAGAAGAAAAGGAGCAGAGGATACGGGATTTTTTACCTTTTTTTTACTTTTTTTTATGTCGTTGGAGGAACCCTCTCGCCCCGCAGGAAGCGTATCTCTCGATCGGAGAGAGAATGGGATGGGCTGGACAGGTTTGAGACAGAGGATTTGATATGTAGAGACTCAAGGATTTCCCTGCCGAATCGAGATTCGTGCCCACCGAGAATTTTTGTTTTCGAGAAATCGGGGGTGCACGAGGGGCAGTTTTTGGCATGAGCCACGACTGGATGAAAGGAGTCGGGAGAAGGAGACGAGATCTCCTTGGCGTGCTCCCGGAGACGGTCATTCACACAGCGCCTCGTCTGACCGATGTACTCGGCTCCGCACACAAGAGGGATACTATACACCTTCTCCCTTGTGCATGGCCGGAAGCACTGCGCGTGTCTTTTTGTGCATGTGGGTGGGGGTTCTGGGTTGGTGACTCGCTTGCACATGCCTCCCAATTTAAATTTACATGCGAAAACAACCCTGACACCGAATCGATGCGCTAGTGCGCGCAGTCGGTGTGCCGTGTTGTGGGAATAAGGAATGCACGCAGGGCGGGCAGGCCGGGTCCCGGAAGGGGCCTCTTTTGTGCGGCTCCTTGACTGCAGGATGAGCTTCTTGCTGATGTTATCTAGGAGGTCTACCGGGTAACCCGCCTTCCGGAGCCTGGTTGTCTGCAGCGACAGGCTCTCTATGATCTTGTGATCGCATGACTTTTTGCAAGAGGAGGAAAGGAGAGATTGAACAATTCCGGACTTAACGGTTTTTGAATGATGGCTAGAGAAGGGGAGAACAGGTTTCTGGGAGCGCTGTTGAAAAGACCAGCATAGACCGTGAGACGAGTGGGATAGTCGAAGATCGAGAAATTGAAAGCCCTCCTGAGTAGGGTCTTCCCTTTTGAAGGTGAGGCCGTTGGCGTTAGTTTGGAAAGCCTGAAGGATGGGAGCATCTGAGTTGGAGACGGGATGAAGAACGAGGTAGTCGTCCACGTACCGGAAGATCTTACAATCATTACCCGAGCGAGCAAGCTGCTCCTGCACCGCGCGATCCACAAAAAAGAGATAAATCTCGCTGAGGATCGGCGCGAGGCAGGAACCGATACACACGGCCGACCTCTGAATGAAGACCCTTCCCTCGTGCTCAACCAGAGTGGAGCTCAGGTAGAGCCGGAAGAGATCGAGGAAGCCTCCGACCGGGGTTCCAGACGCGTTTTGGAACCTCGTCATTTCATGCAGGTCGATTGCCTCGGACACAGAGCTCAGAAGAATTTTGAGGTCGAGATTGTAATACATATCCTCGACATCCAGCGAGAACATGTTGTGGTCCTGATTGGAGTGCAAAGGTCGGATAATATGAACCACCTCAAAGGAGCCCTTAACGCGGAAGGGGTGGGGAAGATCAATGGAGGAAAGTTGATTTTCTAGGAAGAGGGAGAGAGGTTTCTGGCCAGCATCCCCCCTCGGAGATTATGCTTCAAAAGGGATTGTCTGACTTGTGCGTTTTTGCCGTGAAAAAGATGGAAAGGTGCTGTTTTGACGGTGCAGAAACCTGCGTTTTTAAGGAAGAGAGGCTGAGAGAATCACAAACAAATTTGACTTCGGACCGGAGAGCACCCGATGGGCGCTTCTTTAGGGGGATAAAGTTCTTTTGTAGTGCCTCATCTACTTTCTCTTTTTAAGCCAAGACGAAAGCCAACGCAGCGCGCTCATCGGTGACCACGTGATTCACGGAACGCGCATGCTTTTGTGTGCTCCCAAACGAGCATGCGTTAATCGTCGGAGCGTCCGTCGCGTGCGAGAAAGTCAGTTTGCGACGTTGAGCATGACATACTACTACAAGCCCGTCGCAACATATTCACGTGTGGTTTACAGAACTTCACTTTCTACTAATGTTTTCAAATGCAACCCTCGGGAAAACTTGGCTGTTTCTGCGCTAGAACACAAGCTGCGGCCGCGGAGTACAGGCGCCGTCCGGTTTAGCAGACTGCCGATCGTATGGCAGCGGAATCCGTCGCCATTGAGCCGAGCTGCGCCCGGCCGCCTGGTACGTGACGTCACGATTTGTATCACATGGGTGGAGATGTAGGTGACGACAGAAGAGCAATGTTGCCCGCCGCAGGCAAGGTTACGGTTTCGGTTTGGAGTCCGCTTTGACTAAAAATTGCCCAAAACGTATTACACTTTTGAAAGAAATTACGTATAACCGATTATTACCACCACGGGATGTATAATCAACCATCAACATAAATTTTCTGGAATTCACCGGAGTTACCCTTTAAAAGGGTAACCCGATAGTTTTATGGTTAGACGTACGTTACGATATCTTGATAGCGATATCTTGATGGTTACTGAATTTTCTCAAAGTTGGCTCAGTTCACCGATAGGCACCGCTGTACCAGTGCCCTAAGCGTTGTGTGAAAATTTAGAAACAAAAAATCGCGAAGGTATTGAATTTGTGCATTTCGTTCTCCTCGTCTTTTTAAAACCGAGAGCCCCTACTCGTAAAACTGAAGGTGAGAAGAGAAATGGTTCAAAGTGGGCAGTAAACCACGCTCCGAACTGATTACAAGATGTTTGATTGTGGGAAAACAATGCTTGGAAGCTCATTCACCGGCAATCACCAAAGAAACGCTCGACATACTCTATTTAAGACTATCATATGCGACCTGAACATATGTACCATTTTGTATTGTCACACCACAGGAGAACACGGAAATTTCAATGAAGGTTCCTGCATCATTTTTATTTACGGTTTTCTTAATAGTTCCTTGGAATTTCAAGACAATAAATGCATACCGTGAAGAATAAAGTCATGGTATTTAGGAAAAGCAATTTTTTGGGTAGCCTTAAAACAACTAATATTGATCTCACTTCATTAGCCTCCAGACGCGGGTCTGCATGTGTTTATTTCATAAAATGGACTAGGGTACATCACACTTCAGAAATTCTTACTGTAATACTTCCCATTATATTTCCTTCAGAACAGATAACGGGTGCAATCTTCGAGAAACCCAATCTCATAACAATTCCTTCCTATTTTTGCCTGTATTACTGTGTATTTCGTAATTCACTAATCGGCCCGATAAAATTGTAATCAACATAAATCCTTAAGATTTTAAAAAATTGTGCGAACTTATGTATTTTGAATGGCTTGTGAATCCCTTTGTAGTCTTTTTTATTGTTATTTTTTAATGTCCAGTTGAGAACTAAATATTGTATAAGCTCTGTCCGCATAACGTTTTTTTTTTTGTTCCGCATTGACCAGTGATATTATGTTTATATGTTAATTTTTATTGTGTCTTGTACTTTTGCCCACCCCCATATTTAATGAGCCCCCAAAAGACGCCTTTGAGGCAAATAATTTGAATTAAACGTGCCCTGTGTATTCCGCAATCCTCTGGTCCCCTGGTTTTGACCATACCGGGTACGGGTCAAGGGGCATGTTTTTAACTGGATGAAGAGTTTTTAAACAAAATGTGTTTATTCTTATGATTTCTCAAAAAAGCTCAAATAAGGTGTAATGCAAAAGTGCAGCACGCAATTTTTCTGCTAAACGTATTGGGAAAATCTGTTATTGTTTATAATTATACACTAATTCCATTTCCCCGCTAAAGTTATCGGCAATATGCTTCCTGCTGAGGTGTTAAATCTTCAAACATTTTACTCTAAAATCTCTTTATATTCCACCTTTCATTGTGTACACCTCAGTGTTATCAAAACTATCAAACACCTTAAAATTTTTCTATCTCCACATTTTGAGTCAACTAGTGAAAACAGATCTGTTATTACGTATAAAATAATCATGCGGTTTAAAAATAAACTAAATCTTTCTTAGTTTTATCTCGACAATCGCGTAAGCAGGATATAGTATACGAGTATAGTGTAGTTGAATAACATATTACTAATGATCATTTCCTCATACAGCAAAAAGTTGGTGATTAATACGAATGGAATCCTGGACCTGGCACTAAATGGTAAGAAACTTTTTGTTATAAAATATAACCTTCATGTTTTACGGGGTCTGTCCCAAAAGTTCCCGGAATTGTTTTTTTTATAAATCATCTATTCAATATCAGTTTAGAATGTTTTCAGAACTTTTCAAAGTAATCTCCCCCTGCTTCGATGCACTGTTGCCAACGCTGAACCCAATCACTGAAGGCGCCCTGGAAGCCGTCAACAGGAACCTCCTTCAGTGAGGTCGTCGCAGCTGCTTTTACCGTCTCCAGCGTCCCATGCCGAGTTCCTTTCAGGGTTCTTTTGATTCTTGGGAACAAAAAGAAGTCCGGTGGTGCCAGATCGGGGCTGTACGGTGGCTGGGGCAGTGTTGGCACACACATTTTGGCCAGCAGCTCGGAGACAATGAGCGCGGTGTGGCTTGACGCATTGTCATGGTGCAAGATCCAGTTGTCGCAAGTTTCTTTTCGGACTCGTCGAACCCTGTTTCGCAACCGTTAGAGCACTTCACAGTAAAACTTCTTGTTGACTGTTTGTCCCTGTGGCACGAACTCACTGTGAACCACACCTTTTCTGTTTAAAAACACAATGAGCATTGCCTTGTTTCGCGATTTGCTCATCCTTGCTTTTTTCTGGCGAGGAGACTCCGTGGTGTGCCACTCGCTGCTCTGACGCTTTGATTCAAGATCGTACTCGAAAATCCACTTCTCATCCCCTGTGATCACTTTGTCCAAAAATTCTGGGTCTGTTTCGAAGCGTTCGTGCAATTCCTGACACATCAACAAACGCTCTTCCTTCATCTCACTCGTCAGGACCTTTGGCACCATTTTCGCGCAGACTTTCCTCATTTGGAGATCCTCTGTTAAAATGCGATGAACGATTGTTTTGGGTATTCCACACTCATCTGCGAGCATTCGAACGCTTAATCGCCGGTCCTTGTCCAAAACGTGACGCACTTTTTGCACCGAGTCATCCGTTTGTGATGTCGACGGGCGTCACGAGCGGTCGTCGTCGTTGACGGACTCCCGACCTTCCCGGAACCTCTTGTGCCACATGAAAGTTTGGCTTTTTTCCATTGCGTCGTCGCCGTAGGCTCTCCAAAGCATTTCGAGCTTCTCCGCCCCGTTTTTACCCAGTTGCACACAAAACTTGATTGCATAACGTTGCTCCAAAAACTGGTCCATTTTTTTTCTCGACGAGGGTGCTGTAGATGCCTCTGCGCGGAGCGTGACCTGCCTCAGCAACTGATAGCAGACAACTGAGACCGGTCTCGTTTCGAAGCTTATATCCCCCACTAACTTCTCCACCTGAAGCCCCACCCCGACAGGCGGCGTTGCCGACCACAAAAAATCATTCCGGGAAGTTTTGGGACAGACCCTGTAGTGTTGCCCTCCATATATTCGCTAAATAAAAAATTGGCAAAAAGGTGGGTATAGTAAAAAAAAAACACCTGGAAGCTAAGAGATGAAAGAAAGGGTCATCGAAAAAGAAGAGATAAATCTATTGATGAAATAGAGTGTGGTAACATGTCATTTCTGTGGCACGATCGGTATAGCAAAACCCTTTTTTCCGACTAGGTACATTTACTAGGTTTGCGACACCTAGCACTATACTGCATAAGTAGTAGTATCGGTGGCATATTCTGAATAAATACCAGTGTGTGTGGGCAAAATTTCAAATGTGTGAAAGCTATAAAAGTCTACCTTTATGCCGTCTCCCTTGACAAGAGCTGCGGTACCCACAATCCAAATAATTTCTACTGGAACGTATTTCTACTCTAAACTAATGCTTCCTCTTAGGTTTGTGGTATATATGTGACAAGTATTCCGATAATCCACTTTATAACATTGCAGAGGTTTGAGACTCGCTCACAATATTTTGGAGACCCATGAGTTATTTCTTGCTTTCCACAGTCTCCCCATATGGTGTTCTTTTCAGACGTCTTCGGGCTAGAATAATTTTTTTCTCTTCTCTGTTTCTTAAAAAAAAAAAGAAGAAGAAAACCTTGGCAGGACACCTTACTTCTTTTCACCTGAATCATTGCATAAATATTGCCATTAATATTTCACCCCGCACATGTCGTAATATTCAAAAAATGTGTAAATAATATATAAATTAAAAATGCATAACTAATAACCCACACAGCTCAACAACACTTTTAGAAAAAACAAGCTTGCAAATGCCTTCTTTCAGGAGAGCAGTCACACCCTTTTTTAAATATTCTATTTTCTATCACGTGAGGTTTGGTTCCAACCAGGAAGCAGTAATAACCAGGGCCTTCAAGGTGTCCTGCTATCATATATTTTTCAGCAAAGAGCTGACATTTTACGGTTTGTTTTACTTCTGAATTCACTAAAGATGTCCCTACAACGCAACCTCAATAATACAATAATAATTGAGTCATGAGATGAGGTATAATAGCGGGTCAGCTCATTTCAAATCGTGCAAGAAAAAAAAGCATGATTAAGAAAATATTTGAGAAAATAGATTTGCTGGCAGAAATTGAAAACAGCGCCGTTGGTGCACGTTTTAATATATTGTTTTGCTACGAAAGTACCAAAGGCGGATTTTGAGATTTCGCCGACGGTCACAGGTCACGCAGTACTTCGCCAGACTCAGATATTTTTCACTCGACAAGAAAATTTGTACATGGTTTTTACAACTACTATTGAAGTGCCAAGTAAACATAAAAAATTGGCATCTGTTTCTTTTTTTTTAATAGTTGTGTTGTGTAATAATTCAGAACCTAGCCGCTCTGACGATAACTGACCTGCCTTGAATTATGACAACTTTTGCTACTTCAATGCCATGGCAAAGTATACAACATTTTTAAGCTTCACAGAGAGTTTTATTTAAAGTCGTGTGTTGCACAGGAATGCGGTTTGAGCAAATGAGTTATACAGTCGGGAGACAGAATATAGGATGCAAGTCATCATTAAAATTAGAATAGTTACCTAAAAGTTTTTGATACATTCCTAATTAGTGAAGATAAGTATATGGTTTCAATTTTAACCTTTGTGAGCGTCATTGAAACTCTATCAGTAGCGCATGAAAAGCACGAAAATACGCAAAAGTTACCACTTAAGCAAATGGCACAACGCTGGGGATCGAAAACGTGCCCGCGAGGTTTTTCCGTATTTTATGATACGCGTTTTTGCATCCCTAGGGCCATAAACCCGTCAGACACAAAGTTGGAACCGAAAGTTCGCGGACTGCGCCGATTGGCTGCCGGCGAAAAAAACGCGAAATCGTTGTCGGAATAGTGCAATCGGCGTGCTCCGTTAACGTCGGCCACAACTTTGTGTTTGACGAGTTTAGAGCACATAGACTTCCTCCTGTAGCGCACAAATGGTCACTTTAACGCACTCTCGCATTTGTCACCGGATTAAAGTATTTCTAAAATTCACTGGTCAAGTGATTGTCAATGACCCTCAGCAAGTTTCTTATAAAAGTTACGTTTATCTAACTAAATAAAAAGTTTCATTACAAATCTTAGTTAATTATTTGTCTTATTGTGACGATTACCCTAATCTATTATGTACCCCTGGCCATATAAATCACCTCCACAAACCGCATTTGTTTACCTTTCATGGCTGTTTAGCAACACGTTTATAAATCCTGAAATCGAACAAAGCTTAGATACATCAACTCAAGAAGTACACTATGTGTATATAAGCTAAAGTTCACTCGGTGAAAAAAAAATTGAATGCGAAGGAAAACTTTAAAAGTACAAATTTTAACATCATATTTTTGTTTCCTTTTCTTCGTACGAAGACCTTTCGTACATTCTACAATATGCAAAAAAGATCAAGTTTTATTTAATGCTTTGTCATCTAAAGGCGGTACGTTGGAACAGACGATATATTTTAAGCTTTACTCCAAGGTGCAAAGCTGGGTAGTTTCATCTTTTTTTCTGTTTTTTACTTACTTATTTCTTGTGAAAGTATTAGTCGGCTTCCATTAACACACAATTGAATGAAATAAAGCTGATAGTACGTGAGATATCATATGTAATATACAAGGGTCTTCTTACACACGTCTAATTCGTTAATACGAAAACTCTGGCGATTCGGTGTCTAAAACAAACTTTCGAAAATAGCCTTATGAGAATCAGAATTTTGTTTCCTCAAAACGTCCCAGGCTGTGAACATGAGCCATTAGGGCAAAATAAATTATTTTTAAGATGCCCACTGCCGAAGCGCGAAATTTCGCCATTTTCCAACAGCCGCTTGTTTATGCACGCAAAGCCCAGTTAGAAGGTAATAAATGCAATTGACGAAGGTTAGTTACAAAACATGTCTTGTCATAGAATGTAGGGGTAACTCGACTTTTTGTTTCACCCTCGAGACACTTGTGCCTCGAGAGTAATCTTTAAAAATAAGTGCAGCCGCCCGGCTTTGCATTGAGTCTATTTGATTCAATAAGTAAATTTGTGAAGCGTTTCATTTGATGCACGAATAGTTTATTGCAACCAAACATGTAAGATATGAGCTGTAAGCAGCTTAGGAGGTGCAAGATGTAAATTTTGTCGTATGAAGCTTAATGTCGTTGGCCCTCAGGGTAAAATAAATAAACAAACAAATAAATAAATAAATAAGCGACTTTCCTTGCTAGTCACATGATAAACATGATCCTTTGAGTTTAGATCTTCGCTCAAAATAACCCCTCAATATTTGGATGATAATTCTTGGTTGATTGATTTGATTACTTGTTGGGTATCTAAAGGTTACTTGGACTAGTTTTGATGAGAAGGACAGGTATCTTTATTTGGATATATTAATGTTTACTTATGAATTACACAATCGATTGCAAAGAATCTGAGTGAAGAGGAAATTTCAGTAGGTATGACAGTATTGTAAATGAGGAGAAATAGTGGGCCCAATGCTGATACCTGTGGAACTTCCTATT
The DNA here is from genome assembly GCF_016920785.2 of Ixodes scapularis. Taxonomy (NCBI): domain Eukaryota; kingdom Metazoa; phylum Arthropoda; class Arachnida; order Ixodida; family Ixodidae; genus Ixodes; species Ixodes scapularis. The sequence continues at coordinate 138,168,184 of NW_024609879.1, read as the reverse complement.
CGTAGCGGCAGATGAACTAGTTGGTACAAAGTTCCTTTTGACAATACGCGCCTCAAGTCAGGGGCAGAGTGTAAGACACAACACAAATATAAACTTTCAAGTGACTTTTTACTGATGCACGAACTATTTTTACACTCAATCGGGCTTTTGAAGCATGATATGAAATTGTTTATCTAGAAAATAAACTGTAGGGGCAATGATGCCTCTGTCATCCCCTTGCATTTTGAATTTGAAGATCTCATACGATTATTTTCGAGATCGTATATTTTAAATTCCCCAGAATTTTCATTTCTTTTAAAGTTCAAGAGCACAAGGACATCTATCACAATAAATAGCCAGGTTGCCTGAAAAAGTTCTTACCGACAGCGCGTGCTTTCCCTGTCATTGACGCACCTGCCGTTTGACCGACGTACGCTTTACCGCAAGTCAGTAATTTCATACACAACTGAGGAGGCACGATCTACGAACTGCTTAGGGTGTTTCTTCTTTCACATATCGGCTTCATTTTCTTGTTAATTTTTCGGCAACGAGTAGACAGCTTTTCTCGGGCCGAAAACGCTATCATGACATCAGGATGCGGCGCCCCCTTTTGGGTTTTGTTAAACCTTGTGTATAATGCCACGTGCATGATCGAGAAGATATGCTTCTCTGTTTATGTAGGCCATTCGCGTACGCTTTTTCCCCGAGCGTAAACGATAAGCAGGCCAGTGTGACCTTGTCTAGTCAGTCTCGCCTTAGCGCTTTCCGACCATTCTTGACCTATTATAAGAAGAGATGACGAGCACAGGAGATGAAAAGCCGAGCGCCGTATTGCCGACTGATTCACTAATTATTTCTCGCTCTCGCGATTGGGCAGGAGATCGAACTATAGGGGGCGCTCTGACCCGTTTGTTTTCCCCACCCTCGGTGTTTACTCAGCACAAGGCCTGTGCACATGCCGACAGGCCTTATGGGCATGTCTATGTCATCTTCTAGAATAGAGCGCGGGGCACAGTTTAATGTAAAAAATACTAACAATCGACAAAGCGACGTTAAGTGCTGGATCTATCCTCAAAGAATGCGAGCTTGACCCACTTCGGCTTTTGCGCTGAGCTGGGACCGTGCATGCTACATTGTTCTTGCAGGCCGTAGTGGAAACAAAAGAGCCCCTCTTCCCCCACACCGGAGAACACGAACTCCAGCCGAACGCTGACGCCGCGTTCGGTTATGTCGGCCGAGCGCCGAGTCATTGTATTTGTTTTCCCCATTCGTGTAGTTCTAAAGTTAACCACTTGGGGCGTCACGGCCTGTCTTCCTCCCAAATAGCCAGCTGTTCCGCCGACGCACCGTCGCGTGCTGCTGCCTCCACCGACGCTCGCTGCTGCTTTCTCCACGTGTTCTTTTTTCATTTCTGGCACAAGTTCGCCGCCATTAAATCTTTAGTCATTCCGTCTTCGCGTGCCTCGTCGTCTGTCATTTGTGACATTATATGAAATGACAAAGGGTCTCACTTTTACTCTGGAAATATGTGCTTCTTCATCATTATTTTTCTTCGTCTTAAAAATAAGTGTTTCGGTCATTTCCTGAAGAAAACGGTCAGGGTAGCCCACGATCTTAGGCGTCCGCCTCGTTGGAAAAAACTCATGGTGTGCTGTCACGATATTGCAATGAATGCCTCCATGAAAGAGGAAGCAACAGCGCTTTTTATCAACTTATAGTGGTCTTAATTGACGGGGAACCCTCGTCTTTGGCCGTGGTCGATACTCTCAGCGCACGTGCCCTTCCTGAAAATCTAAACTGAAACCTAAAAATTGGAGTTTTAATTGACGTCAATCTTTCGTGAGTAAAAGTAAGTCCTGCGGATTCAACGAGAAAACCCCAAGCACTCTATGAATAACATTGACATCCAACACAGTGGGCTGCGATACTAGCACTAGAAAACTATCCACGTACCTTCGTATCTTAGCATCTACCTGTTTCTAGATCGTTAAAAACACCTCGGCCAAATTCCGCAAAAAAAAAAAAAAATCGCAAATAACAGGGGCGACACGTAACCCGATGCAGATCCCGTGCTTTTGTATAAATAGGTCGACTTAAAGATACACTAATACGCAATCTTGGTAGCATAGTAGCAGTTCAAGAAACGACTCCACATTAAGCGCGCTAGTGTTCCTAAACTTGATTTTTTTAGGTATTTGTTCCTCATTTGGAATTGTAAAGCGGCCATTGAGCAACTGTCAGTAGAAGTTCTTTAGTCTGGAGGAAATTCTCAAACGACGCAGACATCCTGCGTTATTTTATACGGAACCTGTGGTTAGAGAGTGCAAACAATTTAACAACGAGATCACGTTTAGGAACTCGAACGGACTTAGTTTGGAGTCGCTTATTGTACTGCTTACATGCTACCCATATTCCACCTTGCTGTCTTGAAATCGACCTTTATCTAAAAACGCACGGGATTTGAATCATGTCACGTGTTGCCTCTGTATTAACTAATATTAACCCCAGGGGAAAACAGGTGAACAAGTTCTGAATGATGTTGTCAATGCCGTCACGGTTTATTTTAATATTTGCCAAAACATAATGGGTATGGGCAAAGCTACAATAAGAAGAAGAAGATAAGGGCAGGAGGAGAAAAACAGAGAGGTTAACCAAGGCGGCCTGCCTCGGTTGGCTGCTATAAGTTGGGAAGGGGATGAGGAGATAAAAAAAGGACGAAATAAAAAGCAGAGGAGATAAAGGTAACCTACTAGCACTCACGTTAACACTGTGAGGGCATAATCTATAATCAAGGAAGTGCCGCAGTTTCCGATATGTCACTAAAACTAAGATACTGAAAGTACGTGCTGGATGCCACCGATGATAACCCAAAACACTCGAGCTTTTGTACGCGCCAGCGCGAAGTTTAGTTGCGCACATGTACACTTGCAGGAATTGTAAAACGGATAGTCCTCTCTACGACAGGAAATAATGTACAATAGATAACTTTTGACGAACAAAAGTCGAGGCGAGTTTCTAATAAAAATTGCAGAAGGGCGTTTGCGGCTTTCTCCTTTTTAAGTGGAGAGTCGCAGGCCCCTAGTATTTTCGACGTAGTAAATGGCCGGTCGTCTAGATTTGAGAGAATGCTCTTTAGGTGTTCTCTTTCTGCATCGTAAAGTGCGCAGTCACATAATAAATGAGGTATTGTTTCCACACAATCACATCCCGGACAGTTCTGATTGTGTGCTTTTCCGGTCCGGTGCAGAAATTCCTGTGTGTAAGAAACGTCCAGAAGTAAGCGGTATATAGTCAAAATTCTTTTGCGATTCTAGCGTTGACAGTTCAAAGCAAGCATTTATATTATAAATGCTTGCTTGGAATACTCCTGGATAAATGCTTGGAATACTCCTGGATTTCATTTGACTGTAAGCATTCACTTGATATAGGCAGGTTGAAGTGGATACAAACTGCGTTATGGTTACTAATTTCCTCAAAACAGGAGGCTGTTAAACTATTTGGATAAGGTCGTAAAGAACAGGTCAGAAATGTCATTTTCATGAGTGGATGTAAGGACCACTTGGATAAGACAGAAGCTAGCAGGAGTATGGAAATACGGTTGATTGTAGAATGTTATAACATTCCTCAAATTGACAGTGTATCAGTCGATTCCGGGGAAATTAAAATCGCCTCCAAGAAAAATTGACGAACTTGGGTAACGGGAGTTGACACGTCCATTAGAATATACAGCTCTTCAACAAAACGAGATAACTTTTCAGAGGCTTGGTTCAGACATCGAGGAGAATGAAAAATAAATCACCTTAACACACACCCAGAGTATTTTGATGTTATTATGGGTCTTAATTCGAACTGCTAAGAATATTCTTGACAGCAACGAAAACACCACACCCTCGAGACTGTATTCTGTCCTCTCTATGAATCGGGAAGTTATTGTCAAGTACTGTACTTGGTTTCACCTTACGTCTAGACGCAGCGGACGCTACGAGCTTTGGGACCAATCAGACAGCGTCCAAAGTGCACCATAATGGTGTTCTTTATGTTTCTGTATGTTTTATTATCACCAAAGAAAGCATTGTAAGGAAAGACGTAGGACTTGAGCTTCTGACTCTAATTGGTTGGTCTCATTAACTTGTAGCGACAGCTGCGTGTGGACTGAAGTTGTAACGATGTACTATAGTTCATCAATCAATATATCATCGAAAAGCAATGTTTCCGTTTTTTTACGACATGAAGAGTGCAAGTTGAAAACATATCAGCGAGCGTTTTCTATTTTGATATTACACTTCGAAGGTTGTCAGCATGAAATGTCAAATCACGCGAGGTGGTTATTTGCTTTTTATGTCAATTTGAATTTTTATTTGGCATGCTTCTTTGCAATTTATCTAGAGCTCTAGTTTCACAATCAACTAAAAACAATTTGTCATCCAAAAATAATTTATCAGAAGCTAAGCGCACGCGTGTTTGGGAATTACCATAAGTTTTTTGCGCAGTCCAAAAGCTTCATACGTTCATCCCGTATTACAATGTAGTAGTTTTTTGTTTTAATTCAAAATATGGGGGAAACAAAGTTCTTATTCTTAGCTTCGTTTTCTAGACTGCCTGCTTTTCTCTGAAGTTCAGTACCTTTACTATAATAGGGCGGAAGGAATTTATATTCATTTTGCCTTCACGGAGGGCTCCTTCAATTTCGCCGGACCTTAAAGCCAAGTTGTTTCTAACAAAAGAAGTAATTATTTCTTCCGTTCTGGCCCACATTTTCTTGGCTTCTTCCGGAATGCTTTTGAAGATACAATTATTCCTGCGCTTCAGATTATCTAAAGCGTCGACGTCATAGTCAAAGCTCGAGTCGTCTCGGTGTTGCATGATATTTAGTCTACTATTCCTTCAAGCAAGCGTAAGTTTTATGAGACAGCTCTAATTTCTCTTTTAGCGCCCGACAGTTCTTGAAATTTTTTTCAAAATGATTCGTAACCCTCTGGCTTAATTGGTTGACCCCCGCATTGATTGCGCCTGCTCAGTGTGGTTGAGGAACCTTAGGTCTGCGTTTCGCGCTTCGGACTCATGCCATGAGCGCTGCCGTCTTTTTAGACTGCTACCGGAGCCGCTCTCGACGAAAGAAATTCAAGATGTTATTCCTTCAACCAACCGTTATTAGCTCCGCAAATCAAGACATTACAAAGAAAAACTGGGAGTGTGGGCAATTCCTGACCCATACAGAAGGAGAGCAAGCGAGCTGGAACTGCGAGTAGCGATGGACTATTACACCAAAGATGAGATTAATTGTAAACAGCACAGTCCGAACAAAAACAACGTCGTTTGCGTCATGGCGGACGGAACGATAGAGCATATTGCGAGACGTGTGATGACGCGGTCAATTCGCAAGGCTTATCGGATGTATAAGACAGCCAACCCAGACACAGCCATCGGCCTTACGAAATTATATTCTTTGAAGCTAAAATAGGTAATGCACATTCCCTCGAATGAAGTTTGTCTGTGCATTTTGTGCGCCAGCCCGAAGCTCGCCATGTGCGCCCTGGAAAAAATTGCAGGCGTCATAAGGAACGCCGAAGACCTCCATGGCATTTCTCTGTGCAGTCCACCTTCTGCCATGTCTTTACTTAAAAAGTGCAGCGCCTGCCCCTCAGTTGGGTGCTCTGAGGCGCCTAACGTTGAAATTCCAGATGAGGAAGTGCTTTACGCAGTCTCTGAAAAAGACGATCTAATAAAAAAGGAAGTGAACCCGAATACATTTCTGGAACACCTTCAAGAGTATGTCAGGAATCGGACATCGTACAATTATATCAGCCGCTTCCAGAGGAAGGCGATAAGCGATGAAAAGAATTGACTGCGGAAATCTAGTATTGTTCTCCACTTCAATTTCGCGGCGAACTGTGCGACTGTCCTTCCTGAGCGAATCAAGTCGTACGACTGAAGCACAAGTCAAGTCTCCATATTCACCTGCATGGTCGCGACGAGAACAGGAACCTGCAGCTGTGCCGTCACACGCTACGACATTTGCCACGACACCACCAACGCATGCTACGCTGCTAGCAAGGTACACGAGTGGCTTGAGGACAAGGTTCCACTGTATTATCGTGTGACCTACGTCAGTAATTGTGCAGCAAGCCCCTCTAAGAATAAATACCAACAATACAAACTGCAGAGCAGCAAGTTCAGGTCAACGAAGTGAATGTTTTCCGCAACTGGACCTGGCAAGAGTACCTACGATCTAATCGGTGTCCTTGTCAAGAACCAGGCAATTTTGTAACACCTCCGCGGGCCCACCACGTCGGTCATCAAGTTGGCGTCAGAGATAGTTGCCGCACTGAACGCTAAACTGCCGAACGTAAAGGTTATCCGCCTTCCGGTAACTGGGGTGAAGGCGCTCAAGGACATGAAAGCAAAGGAGTGGGATTCTGCAGTGTACGCATCCCGGCACGTCGCAACCACAGTTCTTTGTAGCAAGAACAGTAGACGCAGAAAACATATTTTTGAATGTAAAGTCTTATATGTCTGCGAAAAGCTGACTGAGGTCGCGAGGTTGCGGTGCCACTGAGAAGAAACAAACATTGGTCGCTACAGGAAAGACAGGAAAAAAAATGTTCCACCACAGAGTGCCAGGAGAGCGCCCTGACCGATTCAAGTCAGAGTCCGGCAGAAAGAATGCACGCGACAAGCGCTGAAAGTCCGCACAGCATCTTGATTCACTAAATTCTGTTCAATTTCATCACTTTAAACGTGATTTTATCACTATTTACACCTTATCATCAGTAGCCTAGCCTCCCTACGAAGGATAGGCTCCGAAATTCACTAATTTGATAAATCGAGAAATCTGTATTTAAACTGTTGACTTGTGCTTCAAACGCATCTGTAAAGTTTCGTATGAATTCTTACTTTTCACGAACTCCTGTCACAGTGCTTTCTGTTTGCAGACTTCCTACAGTTTTCGGACCATTTCTTGCCCTTGTTTGAAGTCGCCAACGTCCTATCGTTTTCCACTCCCATTATGGCAATTCTGTAGATTTATCTATTTGTAGATTCAAACACACAAATATATTGCGAAAAAGTTTCGAAGGGCCTGATAGAACTGGTTCGGAGCCTTGACCTGTAAAAAAAAAAGAAGAAAATAGGATGGCATTTATGTTAAACTAATTTTCCAATTATTGCAAGATCAGGAACCTGCCTACATTTGTGCTTGATTTGGATGCAATTAAATGCAAAGGTGCAAGCTTGCTGGACAGAATGACGAAATTTTACCGTTCTCCGGGGAGTGTATTTACACATTTGAGTGTTTTTTTTAGAAAGATTGACGTTTTCAATTTGAATGACTCTTTATGCACATATTTAACACAGGCGTCCGAATCATTTAACAAAAATATGTTTCCAGTCTTTTAAGATGCGGACCCATAGAGCTCTGAATTGCTTTGTAATCGATAATACATGTTTACCTCCTTTTATTTCATGTGCAGTCTCCGCACAAACAAATATGAAACCTAATGCGATAACGATTTCTTTTTTCTAACATCCAAAGCTTCGGTTTCACGCAAGTCGCTAAAACGTGAGCGCATTCCGACAGCGACTTTGTGATATTTGTCCCTCAAAATATAATTTTACTTTGTTAAAATAAAATGAGTACGTTTTTGCTAGTGCACAACAAATAAAATATGTCTTTTGGTAAAAATTAAGAAAAATAATATGCCGACCGGACATGTTCATTCGATCCTATCTGAAGACAATCTCAGTCAAAGGGTATTATATTTTTTGCAGTATTTTTATTTTCTTTGCGTTGTGCGGCTTTCCGCGGGAGCTGTTCTAATGGCGCTCAGAGCCGGCGCACGTTCTGCTGCGCCCTGCCTCCTATATCATATTACCGCCAATGTTGTAGGCTGATCTGTTTGCAAAGTTGCTCCGGGTGTTTCAATTACGTCGCGTGCTCGGAGGCGCTACACGCCGGCTGTTTTAACAGGCACCGCGAAGCGTGTGACAGGGAAGCGCTTCTCGATCACCCCGGCCCGTGCGAAGTTTGGGTCGGTTGTACAGAAATGTTTAAAAAACTTTTCCTTAAAACTACCGCCAACCTCTGTGCTGTCAGCTTGCTTTCTTCTGACCACCCTGTAGTATTTTTACGCTTTGAAAAAATAATAAAATTGTGAAGAATAGGTGTGTGCACGCCCCATTCATTGAAACCGCGTTTACGTCAATTTGGCAAGGGTTCTCGCTTTATAAATTCAAAGCAACACAAATATTGCTTGATGTGTTTTGCAGATTCCGTTAGAACATATATAAGCCTTAATTTTGAAGAGTTTAAAAAAAAGTTAAAAGATAAAATGTTTTTTTTTTTTTTTTTCAAAAATAATTTTTAAAATAATGCATATTTAGTCATATGCCCCTGTTTGGGCAATTCTAGTAACTTTCTCCTACAAACCAGGAACACAATGTTTCATGCAAATATGAGGTAATTACAGGGTAACAAACTGACAAAGTGTGTAGACCTTAGCTTTTATGGGTACGGAGGAAAGAAACCAATCAAGGGCGTTATTGCGCAATGTGCCGTATTTTCGATTTTGGTTGCTGAAACTAACGACACTAATACTTGGTGATTCATACCTTTTGTCAATCCTTTCTTATCTGTTTTGTCAGTAAATATTTCTAAACAAAAACCAAAAACTGAACCGTTTTTTTTTTTGAGAAGCCGTTTGAAATGCCAACATCCCGATCGCAAATCGCGCACGCAACTGGGAGGGTGCTCATAATTTTTTTTTTCGCGAAAACAATTTTTTTGTCTAAGGAAGCACTACTTTTATGCACGGAGCCAGCAAAATATTTTTTCATCAAAATTTAAAAAAAATGTCGCCGGACATGGTTGTTCGATCTTTTCTGAAAACGCCACAAAGCAACCTACAACGCAGTTTGGATGGCGCCATCTCTCGACTAAAGCAAGACACATTGGGAATACCTGGGAGTGACACGGCTGCATTGTTCAAACGTGTGCTATCCCTCTGGTAGCGTCGCTTAGTTTAGTGCCTGAAGCGAGAAATACTGGGTAGGCCAGGAAGCAGTGATCGCATAACACGCCGGTACGGCGGGAGCTACGACCCTGGCGGGCCAATCGGAACGTGACTACGTATCGCCGAAGTGCGCTTATGCTGTGAAGAAGTATCAGGCCTTTTGCTGTGTCATGCTCCAACATGTGTGCGTTTCGCTCGAATAAGTAGCACATATCGAAGCCATCGGCGTGCACAGGGTGGTGCCTGTCGTTCACCCTTTGCCAAATTACGAGACGGGGTGAAACCGTTGGCTCTCCCACTGCTGACGCAGCCCGAGTGTCGCCGGCTGGCTATCACGATTTCTGATTGATAAGTTTACACTGTAAAACACACGCTTAGCTTTTCAGGCACGCTCGTGGCCGCAAATAATTTATGCCATTATTTTGAATGCCACAAAATGTATGCTTATTATTTTTAGGTAGAAAAGTGTCAAACTGACAATTTTCTAAAACATTACGGAGCTAATTAAAGGCATAATTTGATTTTTATGGTCATTTGGCACTATTCCAGTTGTAAAAACACTGCACAAAATTTTCTTGTGTGAAATGGATTGGAGCCTGGCGGAAAACCTAAACGCGCGACTTGTGACAATGACCGAAATCTAAAAAAATGAAATTTGTCCTTTTTTAGGCAAAAACTTGAGAACAAAAATTTGCCGGAAGCACGATATTCAGTTTTGATTTAGCAACAGTTTCCCCGGCATATAAATTTTTCCGCCGTTTTTGAATCACGACTTTTTCTTACACGATTTAAAATTAAATCGTTATAGTGTTACATTCCCCCTTAAAGGGTCGTGCAACGATGTTAGTGCCTTGCGCAAGTACCGTGTAGAATGAATACATGACATTTATAACAAATGAAACACGGTAGTAGCTTTTTGCGCCCTATTTTAATTGTAGAAAAAAACGTTGAAAAAAAAAACAGCATTAACCCCCTTAGCTGGCAGCTAGAACAAGCGGCCGCTTGATATGGAGCCGGATATATGCCGAGTTCCAGATATTTTAAGGGTTCGGTTATTGTCACCACTTCATGGAATGGACATAACCGACTTCCCGAATGCTTGTAGAGCTATTGATTATCAAGCACCTAATCCAAGTGCTCACGCTATGCTCGGGTTCAATCTATAAGTCGTGTTAGAGTGTCTTCATTTTGGGGACTATATGCCGACACCAAGACCTGCAAGCTACTACCTACGTCATCAAGTTCTGCGAAGGAAAGATTGGAAAAGAAACGCTGGCTTTTGTCCTTGAAAATTCACTGTAACAATTAAGTTTCTTGCTAAGTGGCACTGCGTATGACAATACTTGGGTCCCACTGGCGCAAGTGAGCCCTTGTAAAGAAAAATGCATTATAAATTAATATTGTTACACTGCCCCTTTAATAACTTTTGGTTTCTTAACGCGTCTACGAGCATGTTAATTCATGAATCTAATCCCGTTCTCGGAAGCTAGAGTAGACGAAAAAAAAAAACATTGTGTAAAATGACTTTGCCAGAGTCGTACCCTTGTACGATATGACCTATACGCATTAAAACGTTTTTCAAAATGTCCCAGTTGATTCACTCTGAATTCAGTGGAAACAGAAATATTACAATATTGCTAGTACTGACGCCAAGACTTCATCAGAGGCTCGGGAAGGCACCAACCACAGAAGTACAACTCCTATTTCTTTTTCGGCAGAATCGAACACTTCTGGCTAAGGCAAAGGGTGTGTAATAAACAAATATGGATCCTTACTGGAAAAATTGGCATGCTATTCTGCAGCAATTATATACGTCAGGCTTGCATATAAAGATTTATAGCCTACCATAGACAAAGTTAATTACAAGTGAGCACTTTAATTGCATGACATGGATAGCATACAACATTTTGAAGTTTATCATGAAATGCGGCCAGGTGTAAACGGTAGTTCATTGAGAACACTTCAACCTACAGGCGACTTAAAACACGCTGGAGGTGGCAAATCCCGTGCATTTCTTTATCTCTGCGCACAAAATAAGACAGTGGAATTGGCTTATGAGAACACCAAAAACCAAATCGCGAAGCATGAATCCTTAGAAAATGAACCACGTTCCGCAAATTTTATGCTCTAGGTACAAGAAATTCTTCTAGATTTTCTTTTTGGTGCCTACCTTTTAAGGTATCTCCAGGTTACCTTCGCGTAAGAGCCAAACAAGACACCGATGAATGGCTCACTTTCTGAAGTGCATTGATGCTAATCTTTTCCTATATCTTTTTTAAGTGATGCATTAATTGTGCTGCGTGTTTTAGATGTAGGAGCAAGTTAAACTTCAACTATAAGCAATTGAACAATTTCAGTTAATTGAAAAGGGGTCAGAACTAGGAATACGTCTCCCACCTGAAAATGTGTAAATAGTGACACGTTCGCAGCACCTTGTCGCTTGTTTATTGCATGCAAGAATGAATCAATATCTCATTTTATAATGTATAATATATTATTACACTCCCTTTAGGTTTTGCATATGCTGGGACTATCTGCAAAGCAGGAAAAGTGGCAATCGTGGAAGATGATGGCCTTACCCTTGAGGGAGTACACTACACTGCTCATGAACTTGGACACCTGTAAGTAGCAACAGATATTATATATGCATGCAAAAACTTCAATGCGATATACAGGGTGTTTCTTGAGAGCGCGGGCCAAACCGTTTCTTCGAAAACTACGTATTGCTGAGAAACATGTGTGATGCTGTAGTGGTCTGTGCCAAAAGGCCCATTAAGAAAAATATTTTGGGGTGCAGTACATTCGGTATTTAATTCTGGTTTAACAACAAAGCTTTTAATTATTACCTTTAAACGTACTGTTTTATCGTAAACTTGGTCCGAATTATTCGGAACTACTAAGTCATCTTATTAAATAATGATATAAGTTGTGGTCTGCATATTACGGTGTTCCGGAACAAAGCTATCAATTTGGACGCGTTTTTAGGTTTCGTTTTTTTATCGGAGCGGATTTCCGCCGTAGCCATCCAACTCCCCTTGTTCAAAACGCACAAAATATGTGCGCCGACACGCATCGCACGTAAAGGTGACTCTCTGCACTGGCATCGAAGTAAAATTGGCAAACCTTATGTGGCAGTCCGGATACTTTCTTATCTAACCTCTTTTACGTGCGATGCCTGGTGGCGCACGTACGTTGCTTGTTTGAACCACGGGAAGCATGATTGCTTGCTTGAGGGAAGAGGGCGCTCCGATAAGAAAACAAAACCTAGAGCCTTTCTTCGGAACGCCAAAAAATGTGCGTAGATTTCTTAGTTTTCGATGATGGACATCAGGTTTCTAAAAAAAATCAAACCATTAAAAAATTACAAGTTGATAAATACCCAATTATACTGAACGCTAACAAGTTTCTTTAACGGATCCTTTGGCACAGACTACTACGGTATTAATATTTTATATACGATGCGGAGTTTTCGCATGAGGGATTTGGCCCGCATTTTGAAAAACACCCTCTATAATGTCTAATGATTTTCTTCAACATTCGCAAAAGTGTATGTGTTGAGGTAATAAGCCTATTTTAGTTATGGTTCTGTAAAAGAAACTCTATTGCTCCACGCGCAGAACAGGGCATCGCAGTAGTCCGTTATGTAATGCACAAGTATGGCCTGCCTGAGAGGTTTTCTCGCTAAAGACGCGGCAGGGCGTGCAACGACGCGCTGGCCCATCACCACCTATATTTCATTAAAAAAACCTTATGTACAGCATAGTGAAGTCGGCCGGATGCACGCAGGCTAAGTAGAGCTCAACGTAACAAAGTTACTTCGTGCGCTGCATGTTTTGGTTCCATTTCTCTCAAGAGAACAGAAAGTTAGAAAACGTCTAAACTGCTTTAGCCTTGCCTAATTGTAAAAGTCCCGCCTTGGTTTATGGTAATAATTCGGTGTAGTTATTAAAAAGTTGTACTTATGTTGTGTGTGTGCTTACACAGCCTGATGTTAACCGCCTCAGCTGGCGTCTGGTTTCTCAGCTGTAGATGAGACATTTAGCCAGTGCAGTACCCCGCCAGTCTGGTGTCTATAACACACATCGCGCAATAGTGACACAACACCGCACGGAAGTACGATGATCATCCAGATTGAAACGGGCTGAAGCGGGCATTCAATCTAAAATCCCTCGTGTTCTTTTGACCTTGCTTAATGTACATGAATACTAGAAATACTTCCTACTGCCTAACCAACAGCATATATTATTAGGAACAGCAAACAGGATTTGTTTTAAAGTAATAGGCTAGTTCTTTCAGAAGGTGCTCTATTTTACTTTATATTCAAATTATAAATATGCCTTGGTTTCAATTCAAATGAAGCGGAGGACAGTGCTCAGCTGGTGCTTTGCTTCCCAAAAAATGGTAGCACCCGAGTCATCGATCCACCTCTGCACTAAGCCTTGTTTTTATTCTAAAGAAGCCAACCATGTCACAGAATGCTTAAAAAGCCCTCCTTGAGGTGAGCGGCAAGTCAGTCAGCATTAGGAGCGTCGTTCAAAAAACGACAGTGTTAACCAATGTAAGTGAAAGGGCTTTATTCAAGTGGATGACCGCGTTGGAAAAAGACGGGAATGTTAGATCTAGACTAACCATGTTTCGAGGAGGCAAGAATGCTCAGTGGGAGAAGCGGCTCAAACTCTTTTACCTCGACATACATAAAAGGATTGAAATGGCTTCTAACGGACAAAAGAGGTCCTTACAACCGCGAAGCTGCAAAAGTAAAATGTCGAGAAGATCAAAGGCATGAGCAACTTGCCTTTCTGCGGCACCACAGCTTTCCTGAACTAAAATACATATCAAAATATATATTGCATCACAACCACCTTTCTATAGTATTGATAGTAACGCTGCATTGTATGCCAAAAGACCTCTGCATCACGTAAGAAGAATGGTCAAGCAATGCGCGCCTGATAGAGTGCCCGAAAAATATTCAGTGCCGTGGTAGACTTTTCGCGGAACCAACAAAAACATCAGTATACTACACCGAAATTCCAGGTCTGGGTGAACACTGCGGTCGCCAGTACGAGCTAAGGGGAGAGTTCGGGTCTTACTACTTCCCAAAAAAATCCGAGAGACAAAGGTAATGGTCTTATAATCAAACACTGAGGCAAAAGTACATATTTCGTCAGGCGCTGCAGACGTGTTTCGAGCATGAAAGCAAACGAGGGGCACTTCCGAAGAACCGGACAAGGGGTAACGTCGTTATCATATTGCTGAAGAGGACATGACGGTGGAAGTAAACCAGATCATTGATGACGTTGTGGGCAGCATTGTCATCAACACTAGCGGAGATGAAGCGTCGAGCTCGAAGAGTGGTTCAACGTCGGATGAACTTACTTGGTGAAAATTGATTAAGGCCACGGCGGACGCAACAAGCAGGTGCTTGTTCATTTTAAGACTCTGCATTTCATTTTCATTCAACATGATTGTCACCTGTATATTTGTTGTCGCGGAACTATCATGCTCTGAGTCGTTTCGTGCCGAAATCACTGGGAGCAAAGTTGTCTGCGGAAAGTGCTCAGCCCAGTTTTTCTGCCGTCAACAATTCCTGGCTTGTAGTGGCATCTGCAAGCGCCGCTTTCACTATAAATGCCTTAATGTTGAGGGGGACGATTATGGCTTCTACATGTCTAGCGGAGTGAGCACGTACAAATATGCTCCGTGCACCAAGCGCCGTGACCCGGACAGTGCTGGAATTCTCGATAGCGTGCCTATCCTGGTTTCCGTGAGTACTAATGGCGACGATATTGTGTGACCGGACGCTCCTGGGCAGTGCGCCTGTGGACTCGGGTGGCTTTGAACAGCGCTCGTACGAAAAGTGGACCAACCTGTCAGTACAGTTCACTTCCTTCGAGATGATAACGCTGCCATTCGAGGTGACCTTCGAAAATTGAGCCCGCAGCTTTCGGAGCTGGATGGATGGATGGATGAATCCGGCTGAGCGCTTTGGATCGGGTGGTAGCTTACGCCACCTAGCCATTATGTTTTACCATTTAAGCTTAGAATATTTAAATGTTAAATCTATATTCACTCCGTACTGAAAAGAAAGTGAGGCTATAAAACCCCCTTGCCATTAGTTAATAAGAAAATACCTAGTTTTCTCTCGCTTTCTGCCACCATTCACTTAATCTTTGCTTGGTAATCTCTAGTGTCTTGAAATCTACTCTTCCTTCGCTGTCTCTAAAACCCAATGACGTTATTAATTCTATGTTGTCTTCGGTAGCCATAGGGTGAAGCCCTTTAAAGTAGAGTATCAAGTGCTCAGCCGTCTTGTCCTCCTCTCCTCAAGCAGTGCAGACTGTATCCATTTCCTGACACTTCGCTCTGTGTGTTCTGGTTCGCAGAACACCCGTCCTCGCTTCAAACAACGATGGGCTTCCCCTAGAAATGTCATAAATGCTTTCTTTGGCAATAACTGTTTTGTCTAATCTACAGCTTTCCAGAGCCGTCTTTGTCTGCATTCCCTCTAGCCGCCGATCTCTTTCTGTGGCCTTAACTTTCTTCTTAACTGAGACCTGCTCTTCCGTAACTCTAGTATAGCCTAAAAACTTTCCTCTTAATTTCCTAGTGCGCTGTCTCCACTTTGTGTTTATACTCCTCATGTATAAATAGCCGAAAACCTTTCGTGCCCATTGCTCCCCATCCATTTGACTCAACCGCTCCTCAAATTCTATCTTGCTCACAGCTTCCCTGCTCTCAAATGACGCTCATCCCATGTATCCTTGTACTCCCTGGTTTGGCGTTTTGCAATGTGCCCCCAAAGCCAGCCTACCTACTCCGCGCTGTTTTATTTCTAGTCTTGAATGCACTTCGGATTTCATGCATAGTACTGCGTTTCCAAAAGTAAAGCCAGGCACCATGACCCCTTTCCAAATCTCTCTGATCACCTTATACCTGTTGTAATTCCAAAGTGCTCTATTTTTCATTACAGCTGCATTTCTGTTGCCCTTACCTATTATACTTTTCATGCTCACTGAGATATTCTGCACCATCACATATCCATTCTCCTAGGTACTTGTATTTACTAGCTCTCTCAACTGTAATATTCTGTATCTTCAGCGGTTCATACTCTCGCATCAGGGGGATCAAATAGAGGGAGATGATGCGATACGACATATAGCAGCAGCGATGGAGGAGAAATTTCGGGAACATGTGGAAGATAGGAGAACCGAAGGAAGTAGCAGTCCAGCTTGTGACATCGCGGATTTTGAACAAAGAGAATAGGAAAAGGCGGACCGAAGAGTACCTAGTGGCACGTCGACAGGCACAGATGGTATCCCAATCAAGCTGGTGAAGAATTTGGGTCCTAAATCTAAGGCAAGACTAAGCGAGGTACTGAGCACTATGAATGGAATGAGTTGGCAAGCGAAATTGCGACGGTCACAGATCATGATACATTTATGTTGTTATTGCGTGAATCTTTAAAGTGAATGAATCATATATTGCCCTGTATGTTTGTTACTCGCTCGCTGGGTCTATTGCTTTTTTTCTAGCACGTCGACTGCCTCCAATGATGTGAGTGCGTGTGTGGCTTTTTTGTTATGTAATGTCTTCCCTTCATAGTTCTGTTTAGCGTGACACGATGTCTTCTATTTTTTCTTGTAAAATATTGTATGATTATGTAAAAGTTTATACGACACCCCCCTCTATGTAATGCTCCTTTGGAGCCTTTAGAGGTATGTAAATAAATAAATAAATAACAAAAGGAAATATTCCAGACGATTGGAGGCTTAAAAGGATGAGTATGATATATAAGGGAAAGGGAGATCAGTCTGATATTAGGAATTATCATCCCATGACCGTGACAAAAGCTATTTACAGGTTGGTAATGCAGATCATAAAGAGCAGACTGGATGAATGGGTAGATTACGAGGGCATACTGGGCGAGTTACAGAGCGGGTTTCGGAAACAAAGAATGTTGGAGGACAATATATTTTCTCTAACACAGTGTAGAGAAATAGCGCAAAAAAGAAAACAGACTGCTCTGGCTGGCATTTCTGGATATTAAGGGTGCCTATGAGAATGTGAACCAAAAGAGCCTGTGAGACATAGTGGGGAGCTTAAACCTAGATGAAGGACTAACAGCAATATTAAGGAACCTTTACGAAGATAATAAGGTGATTATAGCATGGGAAGTAAAGGCGACGGGGAAAATAGAGATAAGACGAGGCCTCAGGCAAGAGTGCCCGTTATCGCCTTTGCTGTTTATGTTGCACCTGAGAGAACTGGAGGATAGACTAGAGAAGAGTGGGCTTGGATTCGACCTTTCGTACAGTAAGCTAGGCCAAAAAATTCAGCAATCCTTACCGGGATTTATGTATGCGGATGATATCGTACTAATGGCTAACAACAGGGCAAAGTTGCAGGAATTAATGAGCATCTGTGGTAGGGAAGGAGAGGAATTAGGTTTAGAATTCAGCTTGGCGACTTCCACAACAGCCCCTGCAGGAAGGGCTTTCGTTTCGGCGTACCGCATGAGATAATCTGTGGCGACGATAATCCATCTGTTATCTTGCGTCGATGGTGGGAAATAACCAAGTAGATCCATTCCGATCTGCTGGAACGGTGCGTTCGGGGGACCAATCGGCTGCAGGAGACCTGCCGGCTTCGTCGGCGGTTTCTTGCGTCTCTAGCACTCGTGGCACGACCGTGTGTAGAAGTGAACAGTCTTCGGCAGCTTGTAACCAAGGTGTCCGGACGTCGGGTCGTTATGGCAGGCTTGGAAGATCTCCGCTTTAAGGCCGGTAGGGATTACCAGCAGCCACGGCGTGCTGTTGTCCCCGAAGTCCTCCTTGTAAAGTACACGTTGTCGGAAGACGAAAGTCGGCAGGGCTCTCCAGAAGACACGGGGGACTGTACCCCCTCGTCCTTCGAGGTGCTCGTTTAGCGCGCGCAACTCAGGATCGTCTCTTTTACCTCGCGCCATGTCGTCGGTGTTCACTGCAGCTAGGTAGCACTTGTCGTAATCGTTGTCGCTGCTGCCGGGACATGTCTCGACAGGGGCTCTGGACAGGCAATCGGCGTCGCTGTGCTTGCGGCTTGACTTGTAGACCACAGTCATATTGAACTCCTGCAGTCAGAGACTCCATCGAGCGAGACGTCCTGACGGGTCCTTTAGGTTCGCAAGCCAGCAGAGCAACTGGTGGTGCGTGACAACGCGGAAACGGCTACCGTACAAGTACGGGCAATACATCGTGATTGCCCAGATGACCGCAAGACCTTCCTTTTCAGTTGTGGAGTAATCTTTCTCCATTTTGGACAGTGTTCGACTTGCGTAGGCGATGAATCGCTCGGTGACTTCTTGCACTTGAACCAGTACGGCGCCAAGT
Organism: Ixodes scapularis; assembly: GCF_016920785.2. Classification (NCBI taxonomy): domain Eukaryota; kingdom Metazoa; phylum Arthropoda; class Arachnida; order Ixodida; family Ixodidae; genus Ixodes; species Ixodes scapularis. The sequence goes on along the minus strand of NW_024609879.1, from coordinate 138,149,829 downwards.
CCTTCGTTACTTGCTTCCGCATGAATCTCGGTTTCCGCGTCTTGATTAAAGTGTCCACGAACAGGATAAGTCTGGAGTCTTTGCTTCAGCTCGTCGAATGCGTGCTGCTGCTCCTCGGCCCATTCGAACTTCTCGGCGTCCTTCGTGATTTTAGTGAGCGGTGCGGAAATCCTTTCGAAATCCCGAACGAAGCGTCGATTGAAGGCACAAAAACCAATGAATCTTCGCACAGCATTCTTGTCTGTGGGCCCTGGAAATGCCATGACGGCGCGAGTTTTTTCGGGGTCTGGACGGACGCCTTCGTTAGTAACCACGTGACCTAGGAATTTCATTTCGTCATAAGCGAACCGGCACTTTGGCGGCTTGAGGGTGAGTCCAGCGGTCTTTATGGCTTGGAGAACAGCTCGGAGTCGACGCAAGTGCTCGTCGAAGTCACTTGAAATACGACGTCGTCAAGGTAGACGAGACAGTTCTGCCACTTCAGTCCTGCCAGTACAGTGTCCATTACACACTGGAAAGTTGCTGGCACCGTGCATAGTCCGAAGGGCATCACCTTGAACTGGTACAGCCCATCCAGCGTGACGAAGCTGTCTTCTCGCGGTCCCGTTCGTCGACTTCGATCTGCCAGTAGCTGCTCTTCAGGTCCACCGATGAAAAGTATCGAAAGTGGCGCAGCCGATCTAACGTGCCGTCGATGCGAGGGAGTGGATACACGTCGTGCTTCGTCACCGCGTTCAGCTGCCGGTAGTCCACGGAGAACCTAGTCGTTCCGTCCTTCTTCTTAACCAGCACCACTGTAGAGGCCCACGCACTGCTTAAAGGTTGGATTATGCCGTCGTTCGGCATTTCTTGCACTTGCTCTTGAATGACCTACCTTTCTTTTACGGAGACTCTGTACGACGATCAGTGTACAGGCAGTACGTTCTTCTTGGTAACGATGCGATGCTTCGCAACGGCGGTTTGGGGCACCCATGAAGACGTCGCAAAGCAGTCGCTATATTCGGCGAGGAGGTTAGTCAGCTGCCGTCGTTTCGAGCCTGGAAGCTTGGGGTGAATGACGAGCTGCACTGGCGGCGTAATATCTTGCTGAGGTGGAGATGATTCTTCAGCAATTGCGGCAATTTTGGAGGAGTTCCGAAGTTCCTCGAAGTGGCCTATAGCGGCACCTTTCGTGAGGTGTTGCGATTCTTGTCGAAATTTCGTCACGAGGACCACGGTGCGCTCATCTTGAAGTTCACCCACTCCTCCTGCGACGCCTATTTCTCTTCCCAGGAGCAATTGAAGGTTGCCTTCCAAAACAACTTCGCCGCAGGTAGCTGTATCGGCCACGACGGGTACGACAACACTTGATCGTGGCGGCCTGTTCACGTGGTCGGCAGCAACTCGGACGGCGGCTGACGCTGTTCGGGGTTTCTCCGAAGGCGGAACAGGCTTGCGCAGCGTCAATTTGTTTTCACTAAGGTTCATGACGGCGCCGTATTCATACAGAAAACCCATGCCGAGAATGACGTCTCTGGAACAGTCTTGTAGAACGACGAACTTCACAGGGCACGTCTCACCGTGGATGTTGATGCGAGCAGTGCATCTCACGACTGGTGTAATGAGGTGTCCTTCGGCGGTTCATATTTGAGGTCCATACCGCGGCGTCATGACCTTTCGAATGCGGCGGAAGAGCCTCCCATTCAAAAAGGAATAGGCTGCTCCGGTGTCGACGAGTGCCGTCGCGTCGTGGCCGTCGATGATAACGCCGAGGTTACACGAAACTGTTACAGAAACGTCGTTTCGGGGCGTCGCGGCGTTAAACTGGGAGAGCTCCGACGATCCTGGAGGACCTCGGCATCGTTCGTCATCGGCAACGCACCTCCCGGCATTGCCGGGAGGTGGCGTCTTTCTCAGCGAGACCGACGCAAGGGCGATGGCAAGCGTCGAGGAGATGGTGAACGGGCTCGGTGGGGAGACGACTCAGGAGATGAAGAGCGGCGGAGGTAGTCCTCGATGTCCCGAGGTCGCTCTCCAAGACGTGGTCGTGGGTTGTTGGCCGCAAACCCTCGTAGGTTCAGCTGACGGTAGGGGCATCGTCGGTAGCTATGGTCCGCTTCACCACAGTGGGCGTCGATCGGCCGTCCTCCAAACGTCGGTCTCCCTCGCACCACGCTGCTCTGAGCGTGGAGCATACTGCGGCGCCGGTCCCTCACCTCTGGGAGCTGGCTCGTAGTGTCCTTCGACGGGAGGTGCTCTCTTGGCGGCGGCGGCGTAAGTCAGGACCGGCTGTTCGGGAGCCACTGCGACGGGGACCTCTGGCAAGAGGGCCCGGTGTACCTCCTCGCGAGCAGCCTCGGCGATTGAAACAGCGGCGGGTCGTTCTGGATAAGGAAGCAACCACTTCAGTTCTTCTCGAACCACGTCCCGAATGACCTCCGAAAGGTTCTCGATGCCAACTTCACCGAGGTCAGGGCGGGAAGATGTAAGGGATGAGGTGGCAGCTACGCCGGCGAGTCTCTGATAACGACCCGCCCTGGCCGACAGTGCTCGCTTAATGTTCGTTGCCTCAGCAACAAATTCATCCACGGTCGTCGGTGGATTGCGAACGAGGCCGCCAAAAATCTCGGTTTTCACGCCTCTCATGAGGACGCGCAGCTGCTTGTCATAGGCGGCTCCAGGGTCGGCATGGGCGCACAGGCGCAGAACATCTTCAGTGAAGCTTGTCACGCTCTCGTTCAGACCTTGGCGCCTTCTTTGAAGGATGTCCTCGGCTCGTTTACGTCGGTGTTGGTTTGTGAAGGTGCGCTTTAGCTCCTCCACGCAAGTCTCCCACGTCGTGAGGGAAGCCTCGTGGTTCTCAAACCACTGTCTTGCCGTTCCCTCCAGCGCGAAGTAAATATTTTGGAGGCGCTGTTCTGCCGAAAGGGTCTTCGGAAGGATACGGTGAATAGACATAATATGCTACCCCGCACTTCCACCAAATTGCACGAATGATAAATGATGAGTCGAAGAATAGCTAAAGAAACTAAACGTTTAATAAGGCGAACTGGTGCCCAGAACTAAATAAAAGTAAGGTAGCGTCGCAGGCGTCGATGTCGGCGAAACAGCAGGATCGATCGCTGGAGCGAGACTGACCGCTGCTCGCCACGCGGAGCCCCTTATGTACGCCCGTCGGCTTCTATTCTAGAACAATCGGCCCAGAATGTTCGACGACTAGAACATTTGGAATTCGATCAGACAACAATGATCTCGAACTCGCGAGAATGCAATGTTGAAAGAATAAATAAAAGAAGATTCCACTGACTGAATCGAACCTAGACTTTCCGCGCGACAGTCAAGCGCGATAACCACTCGGCCACGCACACTTTTTTTTTTTATTACCGGACTTGGACAGTACACTGTAGCTAAAGTCACAGACAGTACGCATACAAGAGGTAATGCTAAAATTTTCAGCCGGTTTGCGGCTAGCAGTGCGGGGCTAAAATTTGCTCATGTTCACCAGCTCTTCAATGCACGGCAGCCACTCAGGCTCGCACTTCTGAGCCTTATGAACTTCAATAAATGAAATATTAATTTTACGAAAATACTCCTTAGCTTCACGCATATCACGGTCTGCATGGCGGACAGCCATCCGAGACCTCCAGATACCATGCAGGCCCAGCAACATAACAAGATCGAATGGGGCGCCACCCTCGTTTTCTACCGGCAGGTACCATATCCCGTGAGAGTCCAGTGGAAAGTTTTTCTTCAAGGTGCGCTGTAGGACATCCCAAGGAAAGACGCCATCCCAACATTCCAAGAAGACGTGTTCAATAGTCTCTGGTTTTTTACATAGGAAACAATGAGCACCCCACGGGACAAACAAGCCCCTTTCTTCCATTCACGTTTTAACCGGTAATGTACCGGTATGCAATTTAAAGAAAAAAGACTTGACCCCGGGTGGAACTAACATCTTTTTCACACGTTTCACGGCCTGTAGAGTACATGGTCCTGTACAATAGAACAGAAAAAACAGGATCGCAAACATCCTTATACAACCGCTTACGGGTTACTACGCTCAAATACTCCAAAGAGAAACGGGCCGCCAAAAAGCAGCATGATGCGACTACTTCTTTGAGGTACCCATGAATACCGCCGGGCACACTGGACGAGGAAACAACAAACTCAGGCAAACATCGACCTAATCTTACTTGACAAACCGTACGCAAAAACGGATCACTAACATCACGAAAATAACAGAAACGGTTTACTATTTGGCGCAAAAAACAGGTGCGATAAGCCTAGACCTCCCTCGCGATTTCTTCTGAAAAGGTTCATTCTGCTTGTTCGCTCCCAAGACGAGCCCCAGATGAACACCGCAAAAACACGATGCAGTTTCTGTACGTTAACACGCGAACAGTGTAAAACCTGCAAAACCACTCGGCCACGCACGCGGTCGCTCGCCGACGCGCGTGGCAATATGTCAGTATAAACTCGTCTCCAGACATCCCCGGGACGCTAAAGTAGAGTACAACATCTAGAAGAATTCTTTCGTGAAGGAATCGCAGAGAAACGTCTATGAAGCCAGATGCCTTTTAAATGAGTGTTCCTTTTTCATTTACTCGACTGAGTAAAAGTGGAGTTGGATTCAAGTAGCGTTCAAAAATGCGGCCGTCAACCTCAAACTGAAATCAGCGTGGTGAATATGTGACTTTCACTGACACTGGAAGATTTATTGTGCTCTTTGTGCCAGATGACTGTTGTTTCACGTTATTTCAAATATAAAAAAAAAAAAAAAATATGTTAGCTGTCGTCACATGGCATCAATACTTGGTATGAATGGGATGGATACATTTCGAGGGATGCCAAAGATAAGCACTGGGCTAGTTTGCAACTTCCAGTTAATACAACACAGTGAAGAACGCATCTAAACTATAGGCTAGATGTGTTCTGCACTGTAGAAGACCAGTCCTCAAAATGCCTTGATGCTTAGCGCAATTAGTGCAAAGAGAAACTGGCCGTTGTTCTTCTGCCCACGCTGTTGCCAGATTGGAAAGCGCTTGTGTTTGTTTTAACGACAAAACAACTGAAACTTTCACGCTGACTAGAGAAAATCTTAAAATTCACTGATTCATGAATCAGTGAATTTAAAAGCATCTGCTTTAGAAGCATTGGAGGGCTTGTAAAGCAGATTTTTTAAAGATATACGAACACATATATTTATATTTTCCACCAAAATTCGGTTTTATACGATACATCTTGGTATAATCTCGTCTTCCGACATCCCCGGGAATGATGGAATGAGGAGAAAAATCTCGAAGAATTCCACCGTGGAGGAATCGCCGAGAGGCGTGTCTGAAGCCAGGTGCCTTTTGAACGGTTCCCTTTTGTTTTGTTTTTTTTCCTCCATCCGCTTGAGCGGAGGTGTAGATGGAATCGAGTAGCGTGTAAAATTCTGGCCTTCAGTTATTTTCTCTTTTTTTTAATTTTTAACCTAAAACGTTTTTTGGCCTGGTGCTTGGCATTTCGTGAAGCCCAGATAAAAAGGTGGATGCGAGGCTGGACACTGATTCGTTGATAGGTTAGAGAGGGGCTGAGGTGCTCGACGCTCGTTGGTTAATGGTGAGGTCATGTGACCCGAGGGATTGGCGAGGAGGACTAACGTAGTTGAGGAGAAGCTCAAACACCTGTGCGCACTGAGGTAGAGCAACTCAAGAGCGTGGAAGACTCTTGAAGATCGCCAGATTTGTCAACCCGATTAGCGGTAGCATCGCTTCATTCTTGGAACATGCTTTGAATTGTACATATATAGTACGCGTCAAACTATCCAATTAAGTGCGCTCTAAAGTAGGAGTCTGGACTCGGAAAACTAAAAGTATCGCTAAAACTTTTTTATGCTTGAACATTTCGCCTAATGAACACGACTGTCTATCAATTTCTATATTTTTTTCTAGATGGTTGATGTTAATGTTTGTGTATACATCCCACACAGAATTGGCAAATTACAACAAGGGCTTGATGACTTTTGTAAGCCGCTACTTTTGTTCCGAAAGTGCAGCAGCAAAGTTTTCTTCTTAAAATTCACAATTTCTATGAAGCTTTAACCACTATGTATAGTTAATGTATGTGTTCAACGTAACATTACATACCATTTTCCAAAATAAACACCAGTTCTAAGGTGTATGAATGTATGAAGACAGTTTAAAGAGTATGTTGATCTTCTGCACAGCTTATACCTGAGAACAACACACAGTCGTCTGCAAAAAATGACTGCATTGATTTATCGACTGTCTAATGTTGATGAGCACAAGAAACAACAAAGAGTCGAGCACAGTGCACAGAGCATCGGGGTATTCCTGACATAACCAGCAGTCTCAGAGTAAACATTTTATACTTGTACAAATTGTTGGCGCCTAGTCAAATATATGTCTAGCCAACGCACAATTTGATCGTTCTCGAGCAAGCATCTTGATTTTCGGAGACGTTTAGGGTGGGAAACATGATCATACGCCTTTGCAAAGTATTAAAAACTAAGTCAGTTTGGCACCATTAATTCATTACTTTTGCAAGTTTGTTCATAGTGCGAAAACACTGCGTTTGTGGAAAGAGACCCCCCCCGTGTTTGATAATGTGTTACATGATTTCATGCTTTGATTTATTTTGCCGCACCAAACGATTAGAAAAACAAAAAAAAGCTGTAGAAGGTGTGGAGTGGCCACATAAAGTCGGTAATTAAAAGACCCTTGCGAAAAAAAATTATTATATCTGATACGCGATATGGTCAAACGCATGGCGTGTTCAAATAGCAGGACAATACAAATAACAAGTGAGACAGCGCACAGATGAAATACCGTGCAATTTTCGCTCTGCCCCCGTGTTTATTTACTGTGCTCCCGTAAAAAACTCTTCTAAGAGCCAAGTCATCTTAATTAATCCTAATGTTGGTCAACATAATGCAAAATATTTATTAAACTCGTCCTCTGTAGAAAATACATCCTGTTACAAATACCCTGGAATCACTGTCACAGAAGATTTAATGTGGAATTTTCCTATTCAGACCGTGTTAAAGAAGGCAGCGAGAAGAATTGTATTTTTACGGAGAAATTTAAATCAAGCATTACCTTTTACTAAACTCACAGCCTATAAACCACTTGTTCATTCACAGCCAGTATGCGAAAGCATAATTTAGAATCATCGTCAAGCCCACTTGCTTAATAATCTCCAATTCTCACAAAACAAAGCGGCCTGATTCATTCATCAGAACTACTCATTTTCACGAGCGTGTCAGAACTCAAATCCGAATCCAGTCTTTTGGTTTTATATATACGTGGAAAACTGTCTCAACTGTGTTTTTTTATATAACCTGTACTATAACCTTCTACATTTAGGATCCACTTATTTTCATCCTCCTTTCTCCGTATTTCTTCGGTGTGATCATTCTTTCAAAATAGAACGATTCCAATCACGCACTATTCGGCACAGATTTTTCCCACTTTCACAATGCATCAACAACTGGAATTCCTTGACTGAACATAGGGTATTCGATAGTAAGCACCTTTTGTTCCGCTACAAGTGCAAAACCTTTTTTATATGCTGTATCCTTTTTCTTTTGGTCCTTGCTTGCTTTAAATTTCTTATTGCTAGATTTTTTTTAAACTTTTGTTCACTTGTTTAAACTCTCCTCATGTAAAACATCCGACGGGTGTCTTTAAACTTGAACTTGAACTTGAGCAAAGACCCGGACCAATTTTTGCTCAAACAGACTATCAGCCTTGGCTAGTGTTATATCGTGAACGAGAGAGCCGAGACAGGTTTTTCCTGGTGGAAGGCTCGATGTTTTAATGATGAATTCCTGGAGGTCGCGAGGTCTGGTGGCGCGCCGCACGCAGGGCTAGCGCCACCGCCGCCTGCTGGAATGCCGTCCCTTCCAGTATACCACAACTGGAAACACCGTCAAATACAAAAAGTTATTAGCCAGGAACTGTACACACCAACAGCGGCTCTAAATTTAAAAGCGGTATGTAACGCGCGGATAGAAGATAACACCATAGCGCGTACTGATACTATTTGAGAAATGTGCTCGATCGCCAATTTCCTAAACTTGCATGCCGTTCTACTGCTCTCGGGACTCCTAAAATTGAACCGCGAGTATAGTAAGTATTCACTGGCGGCCATAGCTGTGTGCGGGACTGCTGAGCGAGTGCTGATGGCGAGCTTCCACAGTTCTTTTCTAACGTGCATTTCGCACCCTCAAGATTGCCGGTCTTAGCAGCCTATTTATGTGGGCTCCTTCTGAGCATGCGCTCTAAACAGCACCCACACATATGGCGCCCAGTCAATACTCCTTATAGAGCTGGCTCGCGGCTCACGTACGTGCAGCATACGACTTATCCAAGCCAATCCAAGCGATGCTGTGCCTCCTCGTAGCTGCTTGCAACGTCTGCTTGCCGGAACTTTAAGTGTCTCTTTAAAGCTGCATTCACACTGGCGTTCGAATTGCATCCGTAAAGCGGATGTACTCGTTTTCATCATCAAATGTGCGTGAAATTGTACTGATTCTTTCAGCAGCGGCGTTCGCAACCACTTTAAAAATTTTACTCAGCCGCTAGTGTGAATGCGGCGTAAGAATTAATTGCGTTACACAATACTTTTTTATCGCCAGGCGGACAATATGTTCAGGAGAGAATGAAACCAAGACATGTGGATGATACGACGATTCACGGATCGATTTTGAATTAGACATTTTATAGTATATCTTTATATTGAAGAAATAGAGACAATCAATATTGATGGCCAGCCAAGTATTCAACAATGCTGGGTCAAGCATGCAATTGGAGTTATTCATTGTCAAATTTTGTTCTAAAAATCTGATGATACCGGAACCGGATGCGCGATCTCCGCCGGAAAGGCAACCATCGTCTAACGTAAGGGGGTCACGTGTTAATAACTAAATTTGAGTCCCTTTTGCGACACAGCGCGACGGAGCTGTTTGCAGCCGGCGCTTTATTGCATTTCGCACTAAAGCGCTGAAGGGTTGTACAACACAAAAACAGAGCATAAAGCGGTCACGTATATATAGAGGTACTTTCTTTTAATATATTGTCCGTAAATATCGCCATGTCACTATGTTTTTATGAATTCGGAATATACACTGCACTAAAGATTATAATATTTAAAAATATATACTCTCTTGACGCGCAGGCTTGGTTGCCCACATGACGGGGATGAAGCGCCTCCCAACCTGCCAGACTCTCCTGGTGCCGAATCATGTTCGGGGAGGGATGGCTTTCTAATGGCCGCAACAGTCACGATCGGGGAAAACAAAAATATCTACCATTTGTCAGAATGCTCCAAACAAATCATACGGCATGTTGTAGGGTAAGTAACACACGATGAAGAATAATGCTGGAATTTCTCTGAATCTATATATTAAAGCAGAGGTTTCCTTTTTTGTCATATATGCATAGATGTTAAACTAAGGCCGACATTACGTAACTAGAGAAATATTGAAAATATATGAGGTGGGTTGGAAGTGGCGTGAATTATTTGAGAGATCAGCTCGGTCCTCAAGCACAATGTCAAGCCCAATACAAATCCACTTCTTTTTTCAAGTGCACAATAATGTGTGCTTGTTTAAACCAAAATCCATCTTTTTACTATTGGGGAAGAGATCAAATAGTTACGCCTCTAGCGGTGCGCTTCAGCTGTGGGGAAAATAAACCGGATTTTTCTGTTTGTTTTTTGATCAGAGAAATTGAAGACGACGATACGAAGGCGGCTCCTCGTGCGACAAAAACACCGGTTAGAGCTACGCGCTTGTTGCCCACTGCCAAGGGTACCGTAGTTGCGAGCGTTGCCGCTTGATGGCGTCAACGTGTGACGATCTCGCCTAGTAGTAATATCCGAAGGCTGTACGTTCTAGCTTGCCCATAACGTCGTTCGCGACCATACCAGTATTTTATGTGCCACGAGCGTTCTGTTCAGTGTGTTAGTTTCACACCGCAAAAGTAGTAGCTCGAGGGAACCGGCAAGTAGAAATAACCGTTAGTACCCAGCAATGGCGAAGGGGAGAGTGATCTGCCCTCATGAATTGTACCATTTACTGGAATTCTTCTTTTTCATCTACCCTCATGAGTTATACTATTGAGTTCACAGGGGTAACTTCTTCTTCGGTATGATATTTGGTGGCTAGCGTTCACATGTTCCTGACTAGGATTCTCACTTTGGGCGCTTCCAGAAGATACAGTTGTTTTTTCGGAAATAGCGTCATGGAGGCGGCACTCACGCAGTCATCCCCGTGCGCCTCAATAGCCAGAGACTCTAGGATTTTCTTTGCAAGCTGGTTTTCATTTTTCCGCTATTTCCGAAAGAAAAGCTGCATCTTCTGGAAGCGCCCTAAGTGAGAAACCTACTCAGGAACATGTAAAGGGCCACTTTTAACATGTTCACGTGGGGCTTATTTTTAATTTACTCATGCGTACATTTGATATCAATATAAATATAATTTCGTATTATACACACTGGTATATATTAAATATATTCCAATTCATCAGGTAGAGACCAAGCGTTATAATACCATATAGTCATTTTTAATGACCGCCGTGGTCCTCATCCTTAAAATACCCCTGAAATAAAAATATATTTCTCAAAGAGTCTGATAGGGACGCGCAGGTTAAAAAATAATCTTACGCGAAAACAAATGTCTAAAAGCAATATTCGCGGCGCGAGACGCGATTCAGTCAGTCACACTGAGCAGGAGAGAGTGTATGACCATCTCGTTGAGGTGGAAAGAGTGCATGACCATTCCGCGACATCATGGACTGTACGCGCAGAATTTAAACTAGATGTCTCGGAGCCAATATTGCTCTAAATAGTTTTTTTTGGCATAAAAGTGATTTTTCGACAAACTTTTCTCAACCAGACTGTCTAATTTTTTTTAAGGATCTCTTTAAGAAATGCGGACGTGGCCTATTGTTTTCACGTCTCTTGCTTCGTGGTTCGTTCTTCGGCGTGCTTAATGACGAACCCGCCATTCAGTGGGATGCGAGCAATAATATGGTGTTCGTTACACGCCATGCCGTGGTTTTATAAGTGTGAGTGTCCACGGAACATGTTCGGTAAGGCTGGCTTGACACCGATCCCCGTTTCAGCGTCTTGACTTGGTTTCTTCTCTAACTCCTATCTCGTGCGTTAACGCGCAGCAATTACTGCAACAGCGCTGTGCTAAAAACTGTAAAGTTCAAGCACCATTTAGACAGATACTAACGTATTTATAACGTCAGTTAGACTTTTATCCGAGATTGAATAATAACTACAGTCTCCCCGAGCCACTTCCATGAAAGCCACACAGCAGCACACCAGAGCAGAACAAAGGGAACCTCAGTTCTACTCCGCACCTGTCAGGGTGTCACCTGAAGCCACATTTTGATTGGTTGGCGCTTCCTTCATTTTTTTCAATGTTGCAGCAAACAAGTAGAAAAAGTACAAATCAATTTTTAAAAAATATTTTTTTCTCCCAGCCAACACTAACTTATTGTCAATTGATCTCGGAATTACGCTAAAAATGCCGTCTCAAACGGCACTTTCTAATTGTGTTATCTGATTCACAACCGTTTATAAAGATAAACTGCCTGTTTATATTACCTTTATTTCTTTTAGAGAGAGCGACTTTGAATGCCTGAGAATTGAAACGCATGACACCAATCTAGATACAAAAAGGCTGCCTGCCAGTTTTACAACTCCAAACGAAATTTGTGAGAAGAAACTTCTAGCTCACAATCATGCTGGTGGATTTCATCAAGATGAGGTAACAACAGCGCATTATGTATGTTATGGGTATAGGTTTTGCGACGACAGGTGAATGAATATCCATAAAGTCAAATTTAGATAATGCTTTTTACTTGGACGTCCCAAACCGGAATGAACAGGTAACGATATATTTATAGAACACCTTATAATTATCTCAAATTATGTTCGTACATCTAGACATCCACATATCCGAAATAAAATGGCCCATCAGAATTGTTGTAAGTTCGTAAACTAATATATATATATATATATATATGTATATACCGGTATTTTTTCCGGAACTGAACCCGAACCCGAACCGTTATATTGTTATCGCGATGAACCCGAACCGGAACTGAACCGGAAAAAAAAATAACGGTTACCGGCTCATGTCAAAACGGTTCGGCCACGCGCTGTTGACAATGAATGTGTTATCAATGCCCTTTGTTTTTTAAGCGCCGTCAACTGACACACACCTCGCTTACATGTTTTTCTTCTCCACTCAGTCTTAGGAATATAAACGCTGCATCCATGAATCTTGACAAACGCTGCATTCATGAATCTTGACATAGGAACCAGTATTGCGCTGGTCGCGGCTTGCACGGAAAAAAGAAAATTAGAAGGCTGTGCAAAAAAAAAATCGCGTCACGGGATTTCATTTTTCTACAATCTCGTAAATCCTAAATGCTGCGGTGTGCTCATTTCATAACACGTTTCTAGAACGCGCGAGTTCTTGAAGCTTGCTTCCATCGGAATGAGAAAAGAAAAGGCTGTGGAGTTTGATAATAATGCATCCGGTTTCGTATAGGCACTTAGAAGCTAACATATTTGTGAGACAGCGAACTCTTCTATTTTAATATTTATCCTATTACGTCCTTCTGGCGTTGCGTTCGGTGAAGTGTTTTTCATATTCCGTATCTTGTTTAATGAAAACTTCTTGAAGGGTCTTATTTGAGTTACCGAAGGCTAGTTCAAATAAAGAAAGCTGTATTTTCTCCCTACTGTTCCTTCAATTGCTTTCACGCCGAGGTGGCGGGATAGTTAGCGAGTTCTACTTGTAAGTGGGTTTGTAAGGAGGTCGCGGATTGTACAGCTACTGCGTCGGACCCAATTAGATGAAGTCCGAATACGTAAACGTCGGTGAGGTAACCTTTGAGTGCACATAAAGAAACCATTCCTGGTAGAAATCCCTGAGCCTTACACTACGATGTATCCCGTTTCGTATATGCTAATTTCAGATGTTTTATTTGTAATTTATTTTGATGTTGCAATTTGTGATTTATAATTTCCGAACCGGTTCGCGGATCGAATTAATCGAACCGGAACTGAACCGGAACAAAATAAATTTACCTGAACCTGAACCGTAACCGAACCCGTATTTTTTTTCGGTTCGACAAACTGATATATATATATATATATATATATATATATATATATATATATATATACGTACTCACTCCGTAAATTATGATACTAACACTTTAAGAAAACTAAACTTATCTAAGGAGATCAATAATATAACTCGGTAAATCTTGTTATTCTGCAAAATAACCTTTTATTTTTATTTTTTTAAACAGTCGTTATTTAGTGGCATAAAATTATTGCTATAGACCGACACGTGGGCTTGACGTCACAGAGCTGCGGCGGCGCTGCGATCGCACCGAAGCCGGGTGGTGTGGGCCAAAGGGAGCATGTTTTGCATGGACGTCACAACATTTCAACGTCCCGCAAATCTGTGTTAGCCGTTAATTGCAGCGAAAGGTACAGCAAAAGTATCGGATTTCATTTTCACAAGTTAGCGGCGGACTGTGAAAGGCGCAGAAGGTGGATAATATCTGTGGGTCGAAAAGAATTGTCGCCTCGCGCAGACGACCGTTTGTCCGGCAAGCACTTTCTTGAAAGCTATTGTGGCTTCCATTTCAATCTCCATCCCGAGGCTTGCTTATGTACAGAGAAACCGTCGCCTTATCGAGAGCACTCATATTTTATTCCCACGGTCTTCGCGCACAAAGTACCGGCCAAGCGCTTGTCTGTGGCTCGCTATGCCCGTGCTAACAAACGGAATGAGGTCGGCGGTAGAACGGACAAAGCGTTACCGCTTGTTGTGCCTTCTGATTATGAGGTTCAGAAAATATCATACCTTGACTTGAGGGACGCTGTGTGTATTTGATCGGTTATTAAATGCACTTCCGCAGACCAACTCTCTCCAGATCCCGCCAGCTGCGCGGAAACAGGCTCGAAGTAATCGTAGGCCTCGAGAGACTTGTACGCCTGCACCGTGTAGTAGTCTGTACAATTTTCGCACAGTGCATAATACAGCCTAAAGTGCTTCGTCGAGGGGTTGTGCACATATCCAGCTGATTTTTCGTTTCTGTCCGTGACCGTCTTTGCATGGTTAATCAGAAGTATTCTCAGGAACTTGTTGCAAATTAAACCAGCCAAGCGCTTCGAGTGACTGTTGTCAATGCCCTCTGGGCAACTTAGGATTGGAGCGTCTTCAAGATAGGGTTGCACCCTATCTAGTAGAAGAACTTCGTGCACATTTGTACGCGGAACGTGCTTAACAGCCTTTAAAAAAAAGCAGCAATGTTGTCCAGAAGTGCGAGGAACCTAGGATTTGGATAATGAAGTCCGCTTTTATCCTGGCCTTGCAATAAGACGAACAGATGATCAACTCGTAGTCAACAGCATAACACAGGCGTCGCACCCAAACTCACTGAGTTTCACCAGATAGCCATCGACGGACACCACACCAAAGTTGCCAAAACAACAACCTACGAAGCTCGAACACCAGCGCAAAGCAGCTCAAAGGGACTCTCCGAGTGGGGTGAAGTGGGGTGAGGTGGTTGCGCCCCTGGCGGCAAGCAAGTGAGCTACTTACGGAGAAAAAATGCCATTGACTCCCGGGCGATTGCAAAGGCCGTAAGAAGAGAAAGAGAGCGCGCGCTTCCAGTCCGGCCATGCTCTAGGATACGGTTTTCACAAAGACTCTAATATGAAAGTAGAGATTTCGGGAGTTGGCAGTGGCCCTTTAAAGTCCATTTCGAGTACTGATTTCACAACGCGAAGGTACACTCCGATTTAGATATCCACGGAAGCAAGGATGAATATCTAGCACTGGATACCTCGGTTCTGCGGGCCTAGTTTTCACGCTCTTAGACTCCCAACTTGGGCGCTGTAACACGCTAAGACACCTGCCACCTTCCCCCCCCCCCTCTTCCCCCCGGCGCTTCCTTCCAAAAGCTCATGTACCCCGTGAATTATCCAATGTATTTAAAGTTGAACAGCTCTATTAAGACGTACGAAAAGAGCTGTACAATATATTCCTTGCAGGACAATATGTTACAGAGGTGTATTCTCCATTGTAAAACGCCTCCTGATGATGATGACTTTATTTGGAGTATGAATGTAACAGCAGAGGAGGGGACACCTTGCAGAAAAACAAAGGTGAGTTACAACTTCACTTCTCTTGTTGCCAATAAAACTATAGACCCCCCACCCTCAAATTACATGCCGTCTTGAGTCTGAAATAAACTGTTCTCATGCTCGCATTGTTTCAGCCTCCGATGCTTTGCATAGCTGAGGAATGTGTTGTGTCGGAATAACAACCATGCCCTGTTGGTCGACTCAAAAGAAAACACTTGAGGTCAAACTCTGCACGCAAAACACGATTTTAGTTTCTCACCGAAAGAAAAGAATAAAGGTTACTTTTTTGGAAGTCTAGGCACCAAAGATTTTGAGCACAATAAAACCGTTAAAACAAGCTTTGTTGCAAACTTTGTGGTGAATACCCAGAGCTAAGCTCTAATAATAAATTTATCCTTCAAGCTTGAGCTCTACTTCTATAATTATGTGTCACTTTCGCATGTGTTTGTGATAAGAAAACCAGCCGGGATAGCACGCCCTGGAAGCTGAATATTGGGTCGGTGCGTGGAGGACTCCTGTGACTTTGCATGGTTAAAAATTAAACGACGTTTACAATTCGCTGTAATGCCGAATTAGAGCTCAATTCTCGAGGAGGAGGGGAGGGTACTGAGAGGAGGTTACGCCCCTCCAACTCCTCCGTACCTTCTCCCCCCCTCCTCCCCTTCCTCCCCTCCTTCCTTGTGACGTCACTCGTGACCCCCGTGACCTTTGTGACGTCACTCGTGAAGGCTTCATGGAGGTCGTGGCCTTCACTGTGAAGGGCATGACCTTCGTCGTGACCTTCACGAGTGACCTTCGTTACGTCGCTCGTGACCCTAGTGACCTTTGTGACATCACTCGTGACCCTCGTACGAGTCACATGAAGGTCGTGACCTTCACATGACCTTCACTGTGAAAGTTGTGACCTTCGTCGTGAATTTTACGATTGACCTTCGTGACGTCACTCGCGACCATAGTGACCCTTGTTGCGTCACTCGTCAGTCCAGACTTCTACGCAACGAGTTACAAGTAACTGATTGCTTGTAATCGGTTACATTTTATTTTACCTTTTTAACGCTTTCTTTTTCTACTTTCTTTCTTTTTACTTTATTTAAAAAATAATTTCTTTTTTCGGTAACGTTCGCTGTTATTCAACTACTATTTTAGAGCGCAGCTGTAAGGGGCCCGTTTCCGGCTTGAGGGCCCGTTTCCGCGCGGTTACGCCGTCGCCGTCGGCGTAACCGCGCGGTGCATCATGGAAAATGTCCCATAATGCACCGCGCGATCCCCCTACCGGGGTCACGTGACCTCGTGGGGGGGCACATGACCCCCCCGAAGTCACGTGACCCCGGTGCATCATGGGAAATGTCCCATAATGCACCGCGCGAGCCCCCCACCGGGGTCACGTGACCTCGTGGGGGGCACGTGACCCCCCCGAGGTCACGTGACCCCCCGAAGTCACGTGACTCCCCTGAGGTCACGTGACCCCCACCGATGTCGCGTGACCCCCAATGACGTCATCGTCACTGATGACGTCACCGGCATCCACATCGTCATCGTCCTCATCACTGATGACGTCATCATCACTGATGACTTCACCAGCATCCACATCGTCATCGTCATCATCCCTGATGACGTCACCGGCATCCACATCGTCATCGTCATCATCACTGATGACGTCACCGGCATCCGCATCGTCATCGTCATCATCACTGATGACGTTACCGACATCCACATCGTCATCGTCATCATCACTGATGTCGTCACCGGCATCCACATCGTCATCGTCATCGTCACTGATGACGTCACCGGCATCCGCATCGTCATCGTCATCACTGATGACGTCACCCGCATCCGCATCGTCATCGTCATCATCACTGATGACGTTACCGACATCCGCATCGTCATCGTCATCATCACTGATGACGTCATCAGCGACGTCACTGATGACGTCACCGACATCCGCATCGTCATCGTCATCATCACTGGTGAAGTCATCAGTGACGTCACTAATGACGTCATCGGTACCCGCATCGTGATCGTCAATGATGACGTCATCAGTGACCTCAGTGATGACATCATCGGCATTGGGGTCACGTGACCCCCAAGGTCACGTGACCCCCCAAGGTCACGTGACCCTCCCCCGGTTAGTTTAGCCCCCCCCCCAGTGCCCTTCCCTCCTCCTCCTCAAGAGCTGCGCTCTAATTCGTCGTTACAGGGAGTTGTAAGCAGCTTTCACTTTTTTCTACGATCAATTACAAGTAATCAATTATATGTTTCCGAAAAGATAAAAAGATAGAGTTTTTAGAGCGCAGCTCTTAGGGGCCCGTTTCCGGCTTGAGCGGCGTCGCCGTCGGCGTCGGCGTCGCCGTCGCCGTCGCCGTCGCCGTCGCCGTCGGCGTCGGCGTAACCGCTCGGTGCATCATGGGAAATGTCCCATAATGCACCGCGCGAGCCCCCCACCAAGGTCACGTGACCTCGTGGGGGGTCACGTGACCCCCCGAAGTCACGTGACTCCCCTGAGGTCACGTGGCCCCCTCCTCGAGGTCACGTGACCCCCCGATGACGTCGTCGTCACTGATGACGTCACCGGCATCCACATCGTCATCGTCATCATCACTGATGACGTCACCGGCATCCACATCGTCATCGTCATCATCACTGATGACGTCACCGGCATCCACATCGTCATCGTCATCACTGATGACGTCACCGGCATCCGCATCGTCATCGTCATCATCACTGATGACGTCACCGGCATCCACATCGTCATCATCACTGATGACGTCACCGGCATCCACATCGTCATCGTCATCATCACTGATGACGTCACCGGCATCCGCATCGTCATCGTCATCATCACTGATGACGTCACCTGCATCCACATCATCGTCATCATCACTGATGACGTCACCGGCATCCACATCGTCATCGTCATCATCACTGATGACGTCACCGGCATCCACATCGTCATCGTCATCATCACTGATGACGTCACCGACATCCGCATTGTCATCGTCATCATCACTGATGACGTCATCAGTGACGTCACTGATGTCGTCACCGACATTCGCATCGTCATCGTCATCATCACTGGTGAAGTCATCAGTGACGTCACTAATGACGTCATCGGTACCCGCATCGTCATCGTCACTGATGACGTCATCAGTGACGTCAGTGATGACATCATCGGCATTGGGGGTCACGTGACCCCCAAGGTAACGTGACCCCCCCCTGGTTAGTTTAACCCCGCCCCCCCCCCCCCCCAGTGCCCTTCCCTCCTCCTCCTCAAGAGCTGCGCTCTAATTCGGCGTTACAGGGAGTTGTAAGCGGCTTTCATTTTTTTACTCTGTCTCTGCCTGCTCGTCCGCCACTCGTCTATATTGCACCAACGTAGGGCATATTTGTGACACCCAAACAACTACAAAATGGTACCAAGATATCAAAAGTTTTAGAATGCCCACGCACTCAGCGACGTTTTGAGTGTTGAAGCTTAACAAAGTGTGAATGACAAAAAGAAACAAAATGTAACAGCTTTCAAATATGTATGCGTTTTTGATTTCGCCCCGAAGGAAAAATCCATCAATGTAACCCTGTTTGGCAGTCAATGTTTTCTAGTGGACCCCTGACTGTGCCTGACGGTACGTCAAGCATGTCTGACTGTCCAACAAGTTACTTTGACCGACAGTCAAACTCCAGTCAGACCCCGCTTGTCGGCTTTCTGATGGTTTCCTGGTGGCAGTCGGCAGCCGCGAAGTGCCATCAAGATTTCTTGGTGGCGATTCTGATGGTACATCGGCTGTCTCTGACTGTACGTCAAAAAGCTTTGCCGTGCAGACAGACGTACGGTCAAAGGACGTAAAGTTCGTTCGGATACCACTATTTCGTCAAATCTATGAACGCGAAAAATAATCTATGCACGAGAAAACGATTTCGGGACGTGAGCCCATAAAACCGCTGATGTTAAAGATATGACACGCAACCGACCGACAACCTTGATCAGAAGCCCGCCGAAACGCCGAACTTCTTTGCCGAGCTTCCATGAACGATCACTCTCGACTCGTTTTGTTTGCCCGCTTGCTCCAACTTGTCGATCCTGCCCGGGCTCTACAATGTCTTACGTTTTAGTAGAATTTCTAGTCGACAAGACCCAGCCTGTTGTAAGTTCCGACGATGTAAGGCACTTTAGCGGTGTAGTTGAAGACGACAATGTGTACTACTGGGCCGGAGACGCTCCAACGAAAGGAGGATTCTACGACGCGAAACTACTCTGCATGGCAGGTGAGCAGAACTGAAGTATGGCGATTGATGTACGATTGCTTGGTTTACCTGCATATACAGCCGAAGCACTTTTTAGAGCGATGCACTCATTGTTGGAACCTCTCGCTGCAATACTGAAATGCTCTTGACTCGGTCCGAGAGGTTTAGGCAAGAAAGTTTATATCTTTCTATCTGGTGTGCACGGTAAAACGTTCCGTAAAAAAACGTAGACCTTTTCATTAAAAGCTACGGAGAAGCATCCGTAATCTGAAATACGATTTACTTATCCGTAAATCTAAAGTTACGATTCTTTAAACAACTAAAATTGTTTTGCGACAAGCTGAAAATAGTTTTATTTGGTTTAGACTAATAGACAATGGTTCTCACATTTTAAAGGTTCATTTGTTGCGCTGTCAAACAACTAATGATAAACGTTCCGAAACAAGATGGCGCTAGTTACCGCTCAATTGAAAAGCACGAGGTGAGAATTTTGTCTAGTATAATCACACAGCCGCTATCTCTTCATCTACCCATCTCCGCTCGCTCGTTTTGCTGCCGTTACTGCCGTGCTTGTTTTGTCGAGGGTTAGAGGTGCTTGGTGGTTTCTGTGCGAGCTTTCCTTGTTGTTATCAAAACGGTGACTTTGTTCTGCTCTTTTTATTAACATTGATTGGGGACTGTCATATATACGTTCATAGTTTTGACACTTATTTCCTCGAACGAAACGAAACCACGGATTTGCGTCGCTTGAAACATTCGGGTTCAATGACTGTCGCCGCTATCTCAGTTCGTGTTTGACGTTCTTCTCAGAGTTGAAAGCTCAAGTCGGGTTCTCGTTTGAACCTTGTGTCATGTCGCGAGCTCGCTGGGACGCGCGGTTCGTCGTTTGTAGCGATTGGTAGGCTATTCGCGCGTGCTGGCTGGCAAGAGTGTTGCAGTAAAGCACGTGACAACGCATCGTCTCAGTGCGTGGGTGCGCTTTACTAGTTTCGCATCGTTGTTCGCGCGCCCTGTAGCCTTCACATTTTGCCGAGGGGTCCCTATCGTTTCGTCGAAATTCGTTTCGCGACGGTAAGTACATTTCGTGGACAACTTTTTATGGACACGTTTCGTCGACACGAACGTTTCATCGACACTCGTTACGCGAATTTCATGCTGCAGGGACGTTTCGCCACTCGTGCATCACCGAAGTGCGCGTAAACCCACACCCCCGCCTGCGTTCACACCACTTCGCGGCGCCAGTCTGCGGCTGCTCGTTACAAAAATGTTAACCCACCTAACCAACCTGTACAGGTCGCTTCGCGGCGACAGTCTCATGCAGCTTACCCCCCCCCCCTCCCCCCCCCCCCAAAAAAAAAAAACAAAGAAAAAAAAACAAAAAAAAAAAACGTTAATTAGAACTGTCGATGAAACGATCTGTCGA
Organism: Ixodes scapularis; assembly: GCF_016920785.2. Lineage (NCBI taxonomy): Eukaryota > Metazoa > Arthropoda > Arachnida > Ixodida > Ixodidae > Ixodes > Ixodes scapularis. The sequence continues at coordinate 138,128,993 of NW_024609879.1, read as the reverse complement.
GGAAACGTCGTTCGATGAACTGATTCCCATTGGTGTATCACCACTGCGTATTTCGCGTTCACTGGTTGGTTAGCAGTCATAATGCAGCCGATGAATTTCTGATTTCACAGAACGCACTTTTGTCACCGTACGCTGATTCCCCCCAACCAGATGGTCTAAGACCATCGTATTGATATTCATTTTTATGCTCATAATATTCTATGTGTATAATAAAGCAATATACCTCCGCTCAATACTTGCACGGCGGCCCTCAGGAGGGCACGTAATACCACTGTTCCACGGACTGCAAAATTGTATGCATTAATCTTGGCTCCTCAGTCCGACTGTTTGTAAGGAACATAACCACCGTTCCTGCAGTTTCAAATTGTCTGAGATGCAAGCTCATATTTTTTTCAGGAGGCGTCTTCAACGTCAATTGCTTCCTTGTCACTGAGCATCGGCCAATGTTTAAAGAGCCTATGCCATTCTTGAAGGCGGTATGCGTCTTGTTTGGAGCTTTTTACGTGTTGAATTTACCTATTCAAAGGAAGCCTTGGCCACAGTCGAGTTTATGCAAATGTGAGAAAATCTTGAAATGCGTCAAGTCCACAGGATGTGTCATAGAATGACATAATCTATATTACCCTATCATTTATCGTGCCGTAGCGCCCTTTTTCACAACTCGCACAAACATTTGAGCTGTACTAATTTTACAAAGAATTACGCTGCTGCATATTTATAATGAATTGATAACATGGGAACACTGGTTGTCATTAGGCTGTAACTTTCAAGGCAGGGAAGCATGGTTATCTTGTATAGACCAGCACGTGGCACTGACGTCACGCAGCTGCGGTGGCGCTGTCGGCGGCACAGCGCAGACGCTTCACTTTACGCGAATTTGGTTTTTGCGCACGCACACTGCTCACACCTGGTGTGGGCGAACGCGGGCTTGCTTATAAACAGGGTGTCGGTCTATAGAATGTGTGCTTCTTCAGCAGTCATTCAGGTTTAACATGTTCTAACACTACCATAGTCTGACTTGATAGTAGAAAATAAATGGCTTCACATTCACCAGGCTGAGTATGCATGAAGCAGGCATGGCATTAATGTTAGATGATGCAATATATCCTCCTAGACCAATCTTCCAAATCAGCCTAGAGAAGGGGCTGAAGATAATGGGAGCAGTGAATCGAGCGACGGCCCAGCGCAAGATTTTAGCGATGCTGAAGGGCTTCAAATGAAGTCTCCACAGAAATCGCTTGAACCTGTATGTTTTTTTATGGTAAGTGCAAATTTGAATTCCTACACATCTAGCATGTACCTAAGAGAAAGAAAACTCTAATGTGGCTGATGCCAATCTTTTGAGAAGCGTAACAAAGGGCTTTATGAGTATTTAGAACTTTCAAATATCGAAGCGAATGATGTCATATTTTGTTTATACTTTCATCGGATAGGACGGTTCGGCAGTTGTACGAATTTTAAATCTGAGAATTCTCCAGGACACACCATCGTAAAAAAGCAACTGAAACGACTCACAAAAGCCCACAAAGAAGTCTGGGAACTGTACGCAAATAAAACTTATTTCAACTCGTTTATTTAAAACGGTAATTCATCCTGTAATTGTAACCAAAGATGGTTGATCTGTAAAATGTTTGAGCCTCCAGAGCCAATACATGATTTGCTGCGGTACGCTGCTGTGAACCGGTGAAGCATGCACGCAGTGCGAGTGCTACAGTGTCAAGGCAGATGTGGCCGACATGACATGGCATTCATATCCCGTGTTATTAGGAGTCTGCGTCTGTTTAATTACAACAACCGGCATCCTGCCACTTTACAAATTATCTCCTTGCAACTTGTTTGCCCCTTGCTCTCGCACAAAATAATTATTCGTTTGATATTTAAATGTATTATTATTAGAGGGGGGTGCAACGATTTTATGATTAAGAGAATTTTCATCTCGTCATTTTTACGTTGTTTATCACGTCCCGGAGGATACAGAAAACATCTCCTTCATTAAGAAGGTTGCGATTCCGCTGCATAATCGCAAAACAAAAGCCAAGCTTTTTCCCCCACCTGCAGCCGCAAGAGGCAGCCGAAGGAACTACGGCTAGAAGATTACGTGTCCTCGCTCGGTTCCAAGCTGCAGCATAACGCCTGCTAATGTCAGCAGAGAGAGGGAGAGGAAGCATCCTCCGAGATAGCACACGGGAACCTACACGGCACTCCGAATGACGTCACTAGGAGTGCGACCAGGTGTGATCCTGAAGACTGGGAGTGAGTTCAGGGGTGCCCGAAATGCCAATAGCTATCTTTTTTTTTTGTACGGAACAACTAGGAAACGCAGGCGAAATCGGTTTCCTGCTCTTTACTTCAGAAGTGTCAGAGAGCAACCTCCACAAATTTTTGACCGAAGTCCGGAAATCGTTGCACCCCCTTTAAATAGTAACTTGTATTTAAGCTTTGGACTAAGTGAAGCCTCATGGTTCTTTCTTATTGTTTTATAGAGGTTTTTCAAAGCACAAGTCGGCCGGTCTGCCAGCCACCTGCAGCCATACTTGCACTGCGTGATTACTTAGCATGTCCAGTGCCAACTGCTATTTAAGCTGCTCTAACCTGATTAAATTGACAGTCTGACAATCTTGTGTCTTGTTTTTCAGAAAATACAGTGTGCACCTCAAGACGTCGAGCAATGTTTGACGATTTAACCATTTGAACCAGTTGTATTACGGAGTCAACTTCGCTTTTTTTTATGGTAAGTCACGAGTCTGAGTTCTTACAGATTGAGCATGTCCGTGAGGGGGAGGCAACGCTGATGTAGCTGATGTCACTTTTTCGACAACCGCTGTAGCAGTATCAGCCACATCTAACATGTTACCCCTAATGCCCCAGTTTGAACATATATCAAGCCTTTTTCTCATGCATATTTTAGCAGATTATGAGTTAACTTCAAAATGGAACTGCATGGTTCATTCTTGTTTTGTAGAGGTTTTTCAGGGCACGAGTTGGCTGATCTCTTGCAGCCTCGTGCAGCCATGCTTGCACTGCAGGGTTACTTTGCATGTCCAGTGCCAACTGCGATTTAAGCTACTCACACTTGCTTTAACTGGCATTCTGACAGTCTTGTGTATGTCTTGTTTTTCAGAAAATACGGTTAGCATCTCGAAACGTCGAGCAACGTTTTATGATTTAACTATTTGAACAAGTCGAGTTACGGAGTCAACTTCGCTGGTGTATTTTCATGGTAAGTAAAAAGTGAGTTACTACAGATCGAGCGCGACTCTGAGAGGGAGACAACGCTGATCCAGCTGGTGTCACTTCCGACAAGTTTTGTGGTAGTGTCCGTCGCATGTAACATTGTTTTGACCCCAACTGGTGTTACTATACACTATAGCTAGATTCAAACCTCATATGCTAAATTCATTTGAATCTAGTTACTATAGCTAAATTCAAACATACTAGGTCACCTGCTGCTGGCTTTTTGTAGCCGGTGAACTTGCTACGTTTGAATCGCAGGTAGTGTTAAGTAGTGACACGCTGCAAGCAACATATTGATGTAACAATTGTTTTCTTGGTAACACTAACTGTCACACGCTAAGTTTGAGGGAAGTGAGTTCTGTATCGCGTTATTTTTACTGAATAAAAAGTAGCAATGTTCTTTTGTAGTTAATTTTCTCATCTTTCTAATTATAGTTACATTGAGGAGCATGATCTGATGTATACCTTATATCTAGATTGTCATGGATAGACAATGACGAAAAAGATTATGCATTTCGGATTATGGATGACAAGTGCCAATGACAAAGCGCAGCTGGCAATGCATAGAAAACATTGACAACAGATAAACAAGAAGAACATTTTTTTCAACTCCCTCTGAAAGTTCTGCTTACAGTGAGGAGCAGTGGTGAAGAAAGGTAACCTCAGAGGCAATGGCTTTGTGTATTGTTGAGGTTTTAACCAGGAACAAATCCTTGTGCATGCAAGCCATTCCACCGAGTGTGCTAGTTGAAAGCTTGTTCAGCGATGGAAATGGATGTGCTTGCCTTCAGTAAAGTAAAACTTTTGGATGAAAATTTAGAAAAGCAACTGCTGCTTTAGTATAAGATGTAATGACACTGATACAGGCACTTTGGGAAAAAAACCTGAGTTCCTAGTTCCTAGTTTTCCTAGTTTATTTGTTTAATAAAAGAAGTAAAGTAAAATAATGGAATTACCTCTTAGGAGTAACTGTTATTTAACTAGCTTAATTAGGTAGTCTTTTTATATAAAGTATCTTGCCCAAGGCGACAAATATTGTAAGGGTCCTCTAATTGCATAATCTTTTCGCTTAGTTTATGTCGATGCCTACGAGGTCTTGCTCAAAGATCTGAAATCTGTTTTCTTATATATTCTAACACATTATAAGGTAACCTTTAAGTAAAGAGAACTGCAAGGTTCTTAAGTCTTGTTTGTAGGAATTTCTTGGAGCACAAGTCAGCTGATTTCTGGCAGTCTCCTGTGGCCATTGTACTGCAGGATTACTTTGGATAGTTATAGAAAGCTACGATTTAAGCAACTCTCATTTGTATAGATTGGCATTCGTGTTTGTCTTTTTTTCTCAGGAACTACATTTGGAATCGTACAACGTGGAGCAGTTTTTGACAATTGGTCACTTTGAAAAAGTCATTTTGTGGAGTTGGCTGCACAGCTGAACAGGCTCCAGACTCGGTACTGCAAAAGCTACGGGTTTTTCATCACTTAGCATTTAGGTTATCAAACTATACTGATTTTAGTTCTGATAAATGTTTGCTGTGCTTGCAAAGAAATCGCAAATCATACGCTAATCTGAAGACTAAGTCAAACTTCTACTCACAGTTGCCGTGTGCATTTGAAAAAGGCTGTTCAACCTAAGAAATTTTATGAGCAATATATTCCTTCCTGTGAAGCAAAGTTAAATATTTGCCTATGAGACTAGATACCTTATCACTGCTCAGTTTCCGAAGCGCTTTCTAACAAAACCCTAAAATCTCAAAATTGTGTCTCTTCGTCTGTTCGTGGGTTTTTACGCTATACTGAACGGAAAAATAATTTGTCAAGCGATATAAAGTTAAAATACGCCATTCTAAGAAACATTGACCTGACACCATGGCGTTAGGTAACCTGATTTGCCGTCAAGCTATCTTTCCAGACTGAATTTGTAGTGACACTTGACAGCAGGTAGCATGACGTCCAGTGAACTGGCGCAATACAAAATACCGCTGCTAAATATAGCTAAAAATTAATGTCACGTGTCCTTGTGTCTTGTGATGCCATTGTGTGAAGGGACACCACCACTTTGCCCCGTGAAGACATGTCAGAGGACCATCTCACGTGACTTCTGATCATATGTGACGTCAATTGCTTCCAAAAATTTAGTAGTAAAACACATCAAGTTACCTTATGTCACGCAATCATTTCACGCTAAATGTATCGGAAAAATAAAATTCACATAATTTGACGTAAAGTGGCGTCATAAGACCAAGTGATATCACAACATGACATCATGCACTATCGTCACATGACGTAGGTTACTTCAAAAAAATTGTCTTGGTAAATTAAGCGAGGAATTTTGTGTTGCGTCATCAAGTGGTAAATTTTCGCGCTAAATTGAGTGGGGAAATTAACAAACAATTTGCTCTTCACAATCCCAAACGGCTGTTTAATATCTTCTTTCCAATTTAAATAATCGTTCCATACGTAGGAGCTGCATTTGTTGTATTATAAGACCCCCGCGGTAGAGGTCGCTGCTAATTTATCTTAATTGAGGAACCGCACGTTGAGAAACAATAAATTGTTTTTATGAAGTTGGTAAGTGCGAATTAGATTAATAGAGTATTTCTTTGCCGGCTTGTATACATACACTGATGAAGTGTGCATTTCTTTATAGGAATGTGCGGCAACATATACTCCCGGGAAATGTCGCATTCTACCAAGAAAATGCATGAAAACAGTCTTGGAATGAATGAAGACATCTATGTGACGTTTGATTGCAATAGCATTTTGACTGATAAACGTAAGAGATTATAAAATGCAGTTGCGATGGTCGGGCTCTGTGACCTACGAAAACACAGCAACCATCACAAATTAACTAGCACTTAAATACCTGTATCTATTTCTTCCGAAGATAAACCTGGCAAATCTGCTCTTCACATTAAAGAGCGTGCTTCACCGAGCGGTACTCCAATCCAAATAACGCTTTATGTTTTCCAAATATGTTTCAATTTAATAAGTAGGAAACATTTCGTGATGCGAATCCGAATCGCTACGATTATGTTCTAACAATTTCAAACGCGCCTTTGCTTTTTGAAGTGCTATGTTCTTGCACGGTGCAATCTGGAATAACTGCAGTTTTTTCGTAGCAATGAAAAGCCGACATAATAAATACATCATCACTGCAAGCTCTTTAGTTCTCTTTGTCTTGCTTGGAATTCACGTGTTGCTTACGGTGGCGAAATGGAGCACCGAAAATATGCATTCATAATGTCGACATTATTAAGTTTTGTGTCGGGGGATCGCAACGCAGGAATGTATGGAAACCCAGCATAAAAACCGCATATATTAGCGAATTCCGTGGCTTATATGCGTTTCAATGTTTGATCGTTTTCATCCGTGTACAAGTAATATCTGCAGAATTGTTATTTTTGTGCCACCAAACGTCTCGGCCAAAGAGACGATTACAAATGATAATTAATCTTCATGGGCTATTTCTATTTATTTTTCTATAGTTAAATTTCTTGAAATAAATATGCTCTGTGTATCGAGGCACACTTGAAGCTTTAATCCAATTCAGCGAGCTGGGACGTTACGTCAAATTATCGAAAATTACTTTCAGCGTTTGACTGCCCTGATAATCTCATTTAACACTAAATTCAATTGCTCGCAATTTTATAATGTAATATTGGGTTCTACAAGGGCAAATTAAAACGAATATATAGAAATGATAAACAATTACCACGCGCAGTCAATTATCCGTCTCAATCGAAATGGCTGCCTGTTGATCCTTTTCCGCTCCCTTTTTCTGAAATGTGGAATAGAACAAGATAATCATATTTGTTATATTTTTACTAGCTGTTCGAGTTTATAAAGCAATTTCAGAAAACACTCACATATTCTTTTACCAGCATGTCTCTTTCGTAATAATGTACCAGAAAAAACGCGCCCGAAACACTGTCCGCTGGTTGTTGAGATAAAGTGATATCATCATTGATGAACAGCGTTAGCTCACCATCAAAACTCCGGGACTCTATTAAAAGTGGATACACAAGAGCCTTCCCACGGTCTGTAATGGCGGGAAAAATACGGAAACAATTTTCTTAATGCGAAAGCATTAACTGCCTCATAGATCAAGCTGACGTCATCAGTTTGAAGCGCGAAAACGGCACCTAGTTTCCATCGGTTTTATTGGCTGGCGCGCGTCAACGGGACGGCTCCAATTGGCTGCAGCGCTCGTCAGTGTTCACGGTCGCCCACCCCATGGCTCTGCGTGTCCATCAGCGCGCCGGCGCCATTAGCACGGAGCGTCCGAGGTCACCGTGCCCAGGGGAGCACACGCCCTCACCGGCGACGTAAAGTACGCAGCAGACGACAAAGGGAGCGGACGAGCGGCTTGCATGCTTTCGCATTCACAACACATATGGAGTGCTTAGGTGTACCTCGGTCGTTTTTTTATTAGAAACTTCAGCTTATTTATAATAGCGATAGGAGGGACTTGGAATTGTTTTCACCCCTTTTAAGTTTTAGAAGAGCATTGTTGGCCGCTTGACAAACATCTGTGCTCTGTTGTTTTTCCATTGCTCTCCGTAGTTTTATTTATTTCCTTTTATCTTTTCTAAATCACGTCTTGCATGTGTGTTTGTCTGTATCTGTTCTTTCGTCGTTTGTAATATGTGTGCACTAATAAGGCCTCGAGCTCTGTGTGGGCACATTAAGCAGAATAAATAAATAAATAAATAGTTCATGCCATACTGATGTCTAACTCAGTGTATCACGATTAAATTGGAATACCGAAAACGGAAATATTGCTAATAAGAAAACGCAAGGTATTGGGAGGTGCTTGGACAGGTGACTCAGCCACGCTGGAGACTAACTTCCGTAGTGGTATTTAAAACTGCTATTTTTCACAGCAAGTGCCGAAACCCGGGAGTGAAGAGTCCCATCCCACCACCGACAGTTTGTATTTCGAACCCGAACTGATCGACCGCCACACTGCCTCTCTCCACCAACCGGCAGCCGAGCGTCACTATTTTGAACCAAATCAAACGCATAAATTTCCCCAGTGACCACAGCAAAACCTACCAACGCTGAATCTTTGTAACTTCAACCCTAACATCTACTAACTTCGAGCACCTTGAGCACCGCTGAACGTCCCCTAACTAAGGAACTGGTACAAATTTATACGTAAATTACCTCGAAGCCCCTACACCCGTGACGAAGTTGAGCGACAGTGAAAACCACTTGCGCAGCCCGTAGCTTACCGCCTCCTGTGAACCGCCCGTCTTAGCTAAGTTCTCTGCAAACTACCAGTGCCAGTGTGATGATGTACTGGACACCAAGGATGATAAAAACGACGCGCGTGAAAGCTATGAGTTGGACTGAGCGAAGGACGAGAAAGAAGATGCAGTGAACGGGGTGAAGATGTGAATAACTAGAAGAAGAGTGCAAGGCAAGGGCAAGAAATGGATATAACGAAGAAACGAAGACGACGCAGTGATGAGAGGAAGACAACACACGCTCATGAGCCTTGAGAGAAGGGCGGGCACGACACGGAACCCGACTCGACAGCGGTGGTAGCGGCAGCCGAGGAAGAGCCCGGACGGACGACTCCAGGCCCATGGGGCTTTTATCCAAAATTTCTGGGAAACATCCCCCCGGGTCAAGCGAGCCTTCCAAGCATTTCCTGGACAGGACTAACTCCCTGTCAAGGCTGACGTGGAACACCGTGCCGTAAGCGGATCCGTCGAACTGAACTTTGTATATATATCTATACACTTTTTTTAATTTTGTAACTTCTTTTTATTACTACTGTTAATAATATCTTGCTTTTTATATTCACCACTCTTGAATTCCGAGTGTGATCGCGTGCTATTCTCCGTCGCCTTTTTTTCTCTCAATTACCTTTGACGTGCCTCAAGTGAGCGTGCGTGGTGACGGAAGAAAAAAAAGCCGCCCTCGTGCCCGGCCCGGACGGCTCGTGCGTTCCTGTCTGGTGCTGTCGCCAGCTTGTCGAGCCTTCAGCCACTCACGCCAGCCACCAACACGACCTACTGTAATCCAGACCTGCCAAAAGACAAGAGCGGCAGCGCGCAATGTTTAGCATACACAGAATCCGCAGTGTTTCGGAACGCTATGAGTGCATGGCGCCACTTAAAGGTGTTTGTATTTCCTAGGATATCCGCACGTCGATTTCAGGCACGCAAGTCGCGGCTGCCTTATTGCGCCCTGACCTGTACGTGGAATAGCTCTCCTACCGCGATTTCGCCACTGTGCGTGTGAAATATTTTGCCACTAGGGGCGCAAGGCTACCGTCATAGCTATTGCCCCGTGCCAGTTGCAGATGAGGCGTGGGTCGAACACGCGCGTACTTATTAGACAGCTTAGTAGTAGTAAAAGTGTACACGATCAGCCCAATAATCAGTCAATACGAAAGCATGTGTTTCCGATATCAACATGTTCCCGATATGTGCCCGATATCGGGGTGTCCGGTTTCTGACATCGATACTGTCTATGGAATTGATATGCGGGTCATCGATCCTATCTATTCGGATATCTAAATGGCTAACTGCGTGTTTCTGATATCGGGGTGTCTGGTTTCTGACATCGATACTATCTATGGAATCGATATGCGGGTTATGCGGGTGTCTATTTCTCACATCAAAGTCAAATTTGGGGGTTTTACGTGCCAAACCTACGACGGGCGTCTGGCACGCCCCAGCGGAGGACTGAGGATTAATTTCGACCACCTGGGGATCTTTTGACGTGCAACCGAAAGCTCGGTTACACGGCGCCTTCTCCGCAATAAGCCTCCGTCATATTGCGGGCACCTCGGTCGGGATTCGAGCCCGCCACCTGGGGATATTTCTCACATCGATCCTATCTTTTCGGATATCTAAATGGCTTACTGCGCGCCCGCCGCTGGGTCTGACGTAGGAGTCGCGACCGGCCATTAGCCAATCCTATCCTAACCTATTCTGATATCAGAAACGGACGTTTCTGATATCTGAAAAAAAAATTAGATTTTCGTTAATCGATCAATAAATTTATTATCGATCGATGATCCATTATCGACCGATGACCCATCATCCATCATCGGTAGATAGACGTTCAGTGCCACGCAGTTGTCCCGTGACAACCACGAGACAACTGCGTATTTTAATTCTTACGAAGAGGCTTTTAAATACTTTCGGCTGGGCGGGTTTCAAACCAGCGACCTTTCGTTCAGTAGCCCGACGCGGTACCTCTGCGCCACAAAGGGAAGTGAATAATTCATACTTCGACTTTGTGTGCAATCGTGGGTAGTGCCAGGGTTCGCCGCTCTGTTATGCTCTGTAAAGTTCAGTTTATAGTTGGTCATGCTTCCACAAGGTGGCGCTTGAGGTCGCCGTCGCCACACCAATCAGCGTATTCCCCGCCTACCTCGTTGACTCGTGGGAAAGTGTGGGGACCCGCCGCTGGATGGCGCCATGTGCAGTGTGGTTGGTGATATTCCCACAAGATGTCGCGAGTCGTGCGGCTTATCTTATCGATGACCTTCAATCTGTTGACATATTCGTAAAATGTCGTATGACCCAGGCAACGAACTCTCTATGTCATTCGTGTGGTGAAGATCGAACTGTCGAGATGTTTGCGAGCGGACGTCTGACTAGTTGCATGGGGGGACACACTCGCTGAAGCGAGATAGAAGTCTGCACTGGAGACCGTATGACAAACAACGACTTCTTTGTGACTGCACTGGAACTGCTCATCGACCTGATTGTGTTCGGAAAGTTCCCTCCCTACGAAGTGGACCCAGTTGTGTTCCATGTAGTGTCCCGCGTGTACGAGCACTCCGAGAGAAAGGACAAGGAGTGGCCATCGCACGAGGGTCCTTTCAAATTCTTGTCGGGATGGGTGAGCAAGGTGATGCCCAGGGTGACCGAAGCGGAATCCACGGACGTGGTAGAGTTCCTCTCAGACACGGTGCATACCATCAAGCGGTCAGTGCGGTGCAAGTATCACATCGAAGCAACCTACGTGCATCGGCTGGCCGCGGATGTTCATCGATACAGGCTGGTCACTGCGGATAGTGTGGACTCGTGGAAATAAATTACCATCTTAATTGATTTGTCTTTCATTTTGTCCGATAGAAAAGATCGGGCCTCGCTATCGGTCCGATCAGTCTGGTGTTGACCGAGGGCACGATCGGTCTTTAGAATGAGCGATCAATTTTATGTGAACCGTTTCTCTAATGCCTCCAGTGAAATATTTCACGATAATACTTTAAGTAAGTTTAAGGTACAGCTGTCCCAACCTATCATTTTAAATGAACCGTATGAGGTCGCCCTAGAGGAATTAAATTTTCCATTTAGCATCAAGAATGTGACGAGGCCATCTAACGATATCTATTTGGTCAGACCAACGGACGCTGGGAAAGTGGAATCCAGCAAAAAGATTCGAATCCCTGCAAAACAAGACGTCCTCTCGTTGTTGAGAAGTGGCTTGAGAGAATTGTTCGGTCGCAAAGCGAGCCTCGATCGAAAAGAAAGCTTTTATTCCATAACCTTCCAGAGAAACAACGCTTTGCACATGTCGTCTCTCTTAGCCAAAAAACTTGGCTTTTCAGAGCAAATATTTGGTATATGTCAGTCTATGGAAGGCCGTCCCATAGAGGAATTGACGTTCGATAAAGAGGTTGAGATAGAGCTGACAAGAGTTAAACACGTCATGACACAGAACCGTATTGAGATCCTCGAGGGCTTTTACGAATCGGCAGAACACCTCATTGATGCGATAAACAGTGCGTACCAATCTACACTCAAACTCCCTCCCTCAAAAATGCTGCTTCGTCATAGCCCCTACATAAAACTCGTAGCGTTGTAGTTGCATCACAATGGATATATATTGATCAATCAGCACTTGTCACACATGCTCGGATTTGGTGAAAAGACCGCGTATACCTCCTTTACCGTGGCAGATCGTGAAGTCATATTATATCCAAATAATTACATTTTTACGTATTGCGATATCATAGAAGCGGAACACGTTGGTGATGTGAAAGCCCCTCTTTTGAGAGTCGTACCTTTCGTGGTGACCAAGCGAAATGAGATGATATCGTATTCATTCAATTTGTTACAATATAAGAGGGTGATCGGAAAGGAAGTTAACACCATTTGTCTGGAGCTCGTTGGTGAGAAAGGAACTTACATTCCATTTCTAGACGGATTCGGTCGTGTCGCAGCAACCCTGAATTTTAGAAAATGCACGTAAAGTCTGCACCGTGCTGTGTGGACCATTTTTCCGGTTCCAGAGTGAAACATTTGCCGCATTTTGTGTCCGGGCCTTTGTTCCAAGTGGGGAGCGGTCTATTGTCCGACATATATAAAAAAATATTGCCGGTGTTTACAAAAAGCAGCTCCGTACCTCGGTCGAAAACTCGAGGCCACCGGCAGAAACGTAGCAGAGCGCGTCAGACAAGGTTCCTCACTTCGGGATGCCCTCAAAAAAGGAATTGGCAAGACGTATCGAAACACGAGGGACGAGCTTCTACAAAAGCTCTCCGGTGCAGGTGATAAAAGAAAGAAGACCGAGAAATCTTCCCCAGTCTGCCCGCGAGAAAAGAGACGGAAGGTTCTAGACTTTTTTGATACCTAGAGAATGTCGAGCGGTATCTTTACCCTCCCCGAACAATCCTGTTTGTGTACAACCGGCGAACTAGAACTTTTCTCGCTGCCGCCTACTTCGTTTTCCCTGGAAAAATCGGAATATCTTGAGTTCTTTCCCGTCTCTAGTTCAACCTCCACGTCCGTTTTGGAATTTCACGTCCCTTCTTTGTGTCCACACTTTTACGATTTGAAATCGAGCTTCCTTCACATTCAATCTAAAATCGTTCGAGCTAATGGCGATCCTGCGAGCACTGTTGCATTCGACGGGTCGGTTACGAACGATAAAGTGATTCCGGTTCAGTCCTTTGGAACCTCCCTCTTTCAATACCTACACGTTTATCTGAATCAAACTCTTGTCACCCAGTACGAAAACTATGCCTATCGTTCATATCTTGATATTCTGCTTAATGCAAACGAGGTAAGTAAAAGTCATTCTCTTTCTGCGATGCTCTACGAAAAGGATCCAGTCAATACATCGGAAAAGCTGGAAATCACGCCGGATGCCAAGGGACTTGCCGCTCGCTTCAAGCGTACCGAGGGATCTACCCTTTGCGACCTGTTCTGTCCGATATTCAGCGACATTTGCCAGCAAGAAAAGCTCCTACTTAATGGCGTGGACATCCGCATCGTGCTGCGACAAAATACCGAAGATTTCAGACTCTTGGCTGCTTCGACGATTCAACAAAAGCACATGGTTCAGCTTCCTCGCATCGTTCTGTACATTCGACGAGTCCAAGTGGCCCCGACAGTTCTTGTCGGAATCGAAAGGCGACTGCAATCTACTCACGCATCATACCTGTTACGTGGATTGGAGATCAAAACCAGAAGCGTTTCTCCCGGTGTGACACATATCGTTCTCGACGACCTCTATCCTCACCGGGTTCCATCTAAGCTCGCCATCGCGTTCGTAAAGAGTGAATCGTTTCAGGGAAGTCGCGAACACGACCCCTTCAAATTTGAACACTTCAATCTAAAAACGGCCGTACTAGACGTTGGTGGGTCTCAGCAGACGGAAAATTTCGATTTTAATCGGGATCTTTATATGAAGGCCCATATGAACTTCCTACATCGACTCAATCGAGAAGACGTTCCGTTTTCTAAAGGTGCCTTCTCAAATGACTCTTTTCTTTTCTACTACACTTTGACTAGCCAATGTGAGACTCACCCTGACTTTCAAACAGGACCTAAATAAGGCAGTCACGATCCTGTTCATGTCAGAAGCACCACGCGTTTTGGAAATTGACAAGGAGAGACAGGCCAGGATCGCTAATTGAAGAAATGGAAGAACACGAATTTTATTCGATGTTTGCAGGCAACCGGTATACGCGACCCTCGTTTCGCGGTACTTTTTCTAGCGACGAGATTGGCCAGGAGAGACCAAGCCAGGGTCTTTACGTACTTAACACGGCACCGAGATCATCTTCCGGCGAACACTGGGTTCTTTTTTTTATATCTCCAAAGGACAATTCGATTAGTTATTTTGACAGTTTTGGTATGATTCCAATACACGAAGAATTTTACAACTTTATCGGAAATGTTTCCAGCTTCTTCTTCAACAAAAAGAGAATTCAAGGATTCAAGTCAAATACGTGTGGACTTTACTGTCTATACGTCGGCGCTCTCCTGTGTTGTGGTGTACCACTCCGCGAATGCACCAAGACGTTCTCGCCAACCGATCATCGATGGAACGATCGCTTGATATCTGTACTTGTGCGCAAACAATTTCCACCTCCCAAGTTAGAGCTATCCTGCAGCAGCGTTTTGTAATCTCTTTTCAGTCAAATAAAAACAAACACAAAAAGTAAAGCATGAATCGTTTTATTGCATGCATTCATACGCATTGAAAACGCTATACGTAAAGAAACAGACATGAATACACACTTACAATATAACATATTATAAGAATACATTAACATAATAACATTTTATCGTGGGGCAACATCTCAAGAGTGTGACAGAAAAAAACAATTTCAAAATAATACAAATTACAGTGTCGGAATAACATTTTTATCGAGTACATAGGGTGGGGGGCAACATTTCCAAGATTTGAAACATATCATTACTCCCTTCCTCCCAAAAGAAAAAAAAAATATACCCTGCCGCAATTACATTTTTACCGAACACACCCGGTTGTCTTGGAGGAGGACATTTCGCCGAGTCTGAGATGTCCGTAAGAAAGCGTCGAAAGTCCGTTGTCTTCGATAAAACGCTTGTTGTCGAAGGCGTTCAATCCAATTTTTTTTACGACGACACTTTTTGTTTTCATTTTGCTTACGAGCAATGATTCTTTGGGTGATAGTGTGCAGAGTTTGTGTCTCGAGAGTCTGAAGGTAGAGGTCGTAAGTTAGCTTGCGCTACTCGCATCTTTTTTCTCCTTTAGCCCTCACACAATGTTCTTGAGACTCTAGATCGAGCGCATAGAGGTTCGGTTTAAGACAGACAAATCCTAGAATGTGGTCTTTCGGCAGCTCGTTTTTGAAAACTCCAAGTCGGATTTTGTTTTGAAGCGAATACAAGGCGTGCTCGGACGGGTAACCAGAAGTATCTAGGTGGCTCTCGGTAAGCTCTGCGAGCCTCTCGTCGACGTCCCGACCGCTGATTTGGAGGATAAATGAATCCGTGTCGCTATATGCAGCGCGAGCATTCGGCAGAACTCTCCTAATCTGATTGTAGAAGAAATCGTACATGACGATCTTCGACATCTCTAGGATAGAGAAACCTGCGTCTATGGGCTTGTTCAGGTGCAAAGTTTTCTGTGAAAATTGAAATATGACGACGTTCGGACCGATCGCTGTAAATTGTTTAAGGTTAGGTTTTTGCAGATTTTTTAAGACTTCGTTCTCAGAAACGCTAATGACAATGTCGTTGTACTGGCGAGGATTTTCAATCGTCTTTCCGTAGATCGAGTTCATAAAGAGCTTTGACAGATTCTTCTGAAAGGTGTTGGTAGCCTGCTTGCGCAGATCGTGATTGAAGTCGAAAAACTCTTTTAGAAAGGCTCGCTGGGAAAACTGCAGGACGCGATGAATCCTCTTCAGTTTTAACCATAGCTGCAGGTACAACTTTAGGATTCGGAAATGAATAACGTAATTACGTTTGGGAAATAGTGTTAAAAGAAGCTTACGTTCAGATTCTCTCTCGGGTAGGTCAAATTTTTTTACTAGCGCCTTTTGATAAGACGAAAGCCATTCGAAAGGAACCCCTCGTTTTTCCGGAGCCAAAGGAAAGTCTGCATGCTAGTCGTGTAGTTGCTCTAGATAGTCTAGGTCTACCTCCAAGATGTAACCAGTGGGTGAGTCGTCTAAAACCTGAGCGAGCTGAAGGGCATTGATTTCTTCGCGATCGAGCCATCGGAAATCGCCGTACGGAAGCGGTTGTCTCATTGTTGACGCGTAAAGACCGTTCACATCGAGGTCGAACATTTGAGAAGCGTCTTTGTTAGGATCGAACGAGTCGCTGGTTGGAACGTTAGCTCTCGCATGTCGAACTGCACATTGCACGGTTCCTCCTGGTAAACCCGATTCGATAAAAAGATATGCATCGACGTCGCTGAGCAATTCAAGTTTGACCTTTGTTTGCTTAAGAGCACAGGCCAAGCTGAGGGCAGTAAGCGACACGAAATGCAGGGGATCGATCTCGTAGGTTTCCAGGGTCTATTTCCTAAAATTTTGCATTACGTCGGATAGAAGTAAGCAGTCCAGTTTCAAATAGCAATCACTGAACCCTCCTACGTTTTTGAACTTGAACGTGTCAAAAAAGACCTGGGCATGTTGATAATCCGTCTCAGAAATGTGAGCGTCGTTAAGCTTGTTGCAAAACGACTCACGTGGTGCCAACTCGGGCTCATCGTAGACGCTGAAGTCGGTTATGTAATCGTAGGGAAACACACCCTTACGTGCCAGCAACTCAATATGTTGAGGTAACGCTTCACAAAGGCAGCAAAAGTTTTCCAAGCCTTTGGAATGGAGGTCCTGCACAAGTGCGTCCAAGCTCGCGGGGAGGAAAGCTAGACTGTCGAGAAACCGTAGGTTACCCACGTCGAGCCGCTTAAACTGTTGACAGCTACTGGCGAGAACCTTGATATCTTTCGAGTCGAATAAATGTAGTTTCGGTAAAATAAAGACAAGGTCGTACGAGTGGTTGTGTGCAACCAGGGGAATTACTTTTTCGTTTTTCCTATCATTTAAATTACAGCCTTGGCACAGCCTGTAAGGTCCGGTAAAATGATCGTTGTCCTTTCTTTTACGTTTGTCGAACGACTCGCCACATACATCACAGTGACAGTCGGAGTTCTGTGTCTTTTTGACCGTCGTGAGATCGCTCCTAATCCAATCAGGAATGAGTTTGGACATTTGATTGAGAATGGAAATGAACTGCTCGACACAATCGTCGCCTGGATACAAGAAATGTTCTATGATTCGTGAGTCTGTAGAACGAATCACTAGAATACAAAACGAGCTGGGTACGTGACTCTCGTAAACGTGACCCGTGTTTTCCGGTTTCAAGATGGCCTCAAAGTCGTAGACGCAGAAGTACGGGAAAGGCTCCATAAGGTGTGTGTTACCGAAATAAAGCGCGTCCACTTTTTTAGGAGAGACCGTTCGGACTGGTTTTTTTTCTTTACACAAGGCGAAATGACTGGTTAGAGAAGTCCGAAAACGAAAACCCATCATGCATCTTTTACAACGGAATCGGTACCTAGCCCTGTTTTCGAAAAGCCCGGCGAAGTTGGTGATGAGGACAAAGTGATCGTCAATCAAAAGCAATTCTACATGCTTTTCCAACTCGTGATCGTTGATTTTGAGAGGATAGACAAATTTTTTTTCCCGGTCGTAACCGTACACGTTGATGGACACGCGATTGTTTCTTTCGAAAGACTCTACGTCTTCTGGAAACGTCACTGGATAGTTTATAGGAAACGATTATTTGCTCAGATGGTCCCTGTATGAGGAAGCTCTCGTTTTATGTTGAGTGGGATGCAACCCCGCAAGCACGGAAAAGGTGAAGCACATTTTTCTTTCGGAGTCCTTCATGCGTTCGTTCACATTCAAGATACACTGTTTGTTTGCCAGTTCCTTCGGCAAAGTGAAACTTTGACATCCGACCGTCTGGGGAACGAAACGTCCGACTGTGATGCTACATTGTTGAATGGCGACGAGGGCGAAACCCGACCCACGTTCCTGATACTGCTCTAGACGGGCGTTTATCTCACCGCAGGCAAGCTGCAGGGCGCCGGCGATGTTAACCTCGGCCCAGATCGTGTGAACGAAAGAGTGAAAGTAATGCACGCTAAAGTCAAATTCGCCTTCGGAGTTAAGTCGTGTCAGCTCTGTGGTTAACGTGATAAAAAAACGCAGCGGCATTCCGTAATGTCTAAACACGTTGGACATTGCATCTGAGTGATGACGGAACAGTGTAGAGACGTCGTGAGCCTCGTCGTCGCGCTCGTGCAAATGCATATCATAGAGGATAGTAAAGTTTCGAAAAGCGCAGAGGCCTTCACAAAATGGAATGCAATCTTGATAGGGAACATTATGTACTAGAACCAGATGAACTTGTAATGCCTCTGCGCTGAAATATTGTTGCCTCTCCCGTACGTTACACAAATGACAGGTTACCATTTCCGAGAAATAAAACAAAAGACACCTAAATGTCCAACTTCAAGAAGACAATGATGGGTGACCGCCCGTCGCCCTCGCTTTTCTGCAGAACTAATCCCGTCATGTGACGGATACTTTCAAGCTCTTCGTCACTGAGCTCTGCAAAGTGTTTAGGCAAAAATACCTTGACAATGTCGTCTGGCAGCTGGAGGGACACGAAGACAGATGGCCCGTAACGTGTGTCCAAACGTCCAATGTCTAACACAGTCAGATTGACATCAGACGGAATCAGATCCATCTTAACAAAGTTTGACGGCGATTTCAAGAAGTTAAGCTCGTCCAGGAGGTTCTCCATCATTGGGTCGGCGGTGGCGGCAGTGGGCTCCTGTAATAAAAATGTATGTTAAAAAACAAAAATAAACGCGTTTCAAATATTTTTTCCCCTCACCTCACGTGTAGTGGCACGCTCTGAAGAAACGGTGGACGTCCGTCAGTTTTATAGCAACCAGTTTACGAAACGAATGGCACCGCGAGACATGTCTGGACGTGACAGCCTCCACAATCGCGAATTTGACACCGTGCATCGTATTAGGTTTCCGTTGTTTCCGCTCTTCGCTTTAAAGCAATCTGTTTACGATCTGACGAACGGCTGGGCGTGTTAAGTGGGAATTCGACACCAGGGTCGGTTGCTTCTGAGTTTATGGTTATGATAAGCCAGCGCGAGGAAGCTGGCGGGCCGTCTTATCGTGTATTTTTGTAAGGAAAGTGGTAAATGTATCCGGCGTATATAGAAAGGTGTAGAGACACTGCCTTTCACATTTGCAAACGGGCCGTCATGACGGTCGTTCTCAATCAATTTCAATTTGAGACGCCCGAGTCTGTAACAATGATTGGTTCTTCCAAATCAGGCAAAACACGTACATTCGTAAATTGTTGCATTATAGAAAGGAAATGTTTGATAAGAAGTTGGACGTCATTTTCTACGTGTACGTTTACGAGCAACCGTTTTTTAAAGATCACCCGGACGTTGTGTTCACTAAGGATATTCCACAAAATTTGGATCCCGAAACAAACTCGCTAATTATTTTCGACAACTTTCTCTCGAATAGGGCAAAACTGAAGGAGGTATTCGAGTATTTCATAGGCGCTGCTCACCACTATAACGCCTCCGTCATTTTCATTACTCAGAACATGTTTCACCAAGATTCATACTTTCGAACAATCAGCTTAAATTCTACAGCTCTAATGATATTCCGATTGGTGAGGATTGTCGATCAACTCCAGGTACTATCTCGACAGCTCTTTGGAGGGAAGAGAGGGCATGTCCTTCCGCGTATATATTCGGACGCGTGTAAAACACCGTTCAGTTACATCCTGGTCAACCTGTCGCAAACTTGCCCCGATAATTTCCGCGTGAGAACAAGGATCTTGCCGGACGAGGGACCAGAAGTCGTCTACGACACCTCCTCATGAATCGTTTGAAGGGACATGCACGGTTTTTGCACCTCTTGTCGAAAGCTAAGTCGTCTAGACAAAGAGAAGTCCTTCTTCGTGACGTCAAAAAGGGACATCTAAACATCATTCGCGAAATTTGCTTAAACCTTTGCATAGGAAACGTTCCACTCACACCAATTATAAAAAGGAAGGTAAAGAGGTTTGTACCCCTCATAAGATCATTGGGATACCGAAAGAAAGGTCACGAGAATATAAAAAGGGTATTGATACAGAAAGGAGGCTTTTTACCTTTGATCCTACCGGCTCTCTTGGGTCTGTTATATCTACGCTCGGAGGAAGAGCTATCGCAAAGGCCATCGGAGTGCGAAAATGAAGAAGTACCATCTCATACCATACAAAGAAGAGCATATTCCTGATATTTTAAGAAAAGACGGGGAAGCGGATGACGTCAAACTGAAAAAATCATTCAGACGCTTCATAAAAGTTTACGACGTACAATCTGGATATTAACAACGTCATGCATCAGGAAACGATTCCCTTTACGAGAGAACAAATGTCGCAGACGAATGATGTCACGGAAGATCGCGACATCGATGCAGTCGTCAATATTTTGAGCAAAACCTATAGGGAAAAAGGTCGATCACTTCTAAAATTGTTGTAAAACCGGTGATTGCATGGGACCCACACATGTTAGAGATTATAATTGACGAGAAGCCCCTCCATGAGTCAAATATCATTGATATGGTTTCTTATCTAATTTCGCGAGCGAAACAGATGCCAGTTCCCATTCATTTCGAACGTGTCGCGACGCTATTGGTCAGACAAAATCTGCCAACGAGCATCGTAAACTACTATCGCTTTAAAGGAAGAGTGGTCAAAGCAGGATCGACCAGTCGACCAGGATCCTCCTCTCCGAACATTTTGCCGAAGCGTTCCTCGGAGCAGCAAGAATCATCATCATCATCGCCGTACTCACCTTCGACCTTTGCTGTTGCTGCTGCAGATGCCTGTGCTGATCCTGCCTCACGGACATCTAAACGAGTATTCGATAAGGCATGGAAGATATTTTACACGAAGATTACTTCAACGACGAGCTAATACTTTCATCATTTCCTCCGCGTCAAAGAAAGGAGGTTCAGGAGCTCTTGGAGAGCATTTCGTCGGTGATTGCCTACACCCCCGATGGAAAGTTGGTTGTTCATGGAAAGAGGATCGAGAAATCCAACATAATCGATCTACTACGCTACGAGCTCTACAATAGACAACCCTCCTGGGTGAGAGGTGCAGTTTCCACCGTAATTAATAACTTCCTGGACCTGTCAGCCTTTCGCGCTCAGTCTTACCGGCGGAAGTCGAGATGCCGTCGTCAGAGAAAAAAAGCAAAGCGGTCTACTACAGAGCAGCCCATCCCGCATCCTTCGGTGGAGTCAATAGACTTGCCAGACATACGGGACGAAGAACGGCGGAAAAGTTTTTAGAGGGATCCGACGCTTACACCTTGTTTAGGGAAACCAAACGCCCTCGTCTATACCGCAAAACGCTGTCCCTGGGACTTCGAGACGTCTATCAGGCGGACCTTGTGGAAATCCCAAAAAATTGCCAAATATAATGATGGAAAAAGATACATTTTCTTTGTGATCGATACGTTTTCTCGATTTCTCTCCACCGTTCCGATCGCTCGAAAGACGGGAGAAGAGGTCGTGAGAGCGCTTAAAATCGTCTTTCGTAGGATGAAGAAAAGTAGTTAGTCGTGTCATATCTGAATAAGAAGGGGGTTAAATTGTATTTTGTGTTTTCAAAGCAAAAGGCTTCCATAGTAGAACGCGTGCAAAAAACCATTATGAGTCGGATCTATAAATACTTTGAGTCTGCAAGAACGAGGCGGTTAATAAAGATCCTTCCCAAAATTGTAAAATCCAAAAACCACAGCTACCACCGAACGCTGGGTGCTCGACCCATCGACGTCACCGAGAAGAATCAGACAGATTTCTTTCTTCATCTTTTCCCTCCTCCGTCGGGAGCACCCAAGAAACCGAAATTTCGGATCGGGGATCATGCCCACATATCCAAAGAACGACACCTTCTTTTAAAAAAGTACAAACAGTCCTTCACAGATGAGGTATTTATCGTCGACAGAATCCGATTAGGTATTCCCACAACATATTACTTCGTCGACATGGTGAGAAAAGAGCTCGTTCTCGGTTTTTTCTACGAAGCTGAGTTGCAACGTGTTTCCAACCCCGAAAACAAGGCCCGGATCATCGAGAAGATTTTGAGAAAACGACGTGCACCTGATCTCCAGTACCTTGTGAAATGGAGAGGCTATGATTCCTCTCACAACAGTTAGGTTGGGGCAGGTGATTTTGAAAAAAAAAATATGTATACGATGTTGTTCTTCACACTGCAATGAGCCTTTTCAATAGACTCTGCAGATTTGTTTGAGACACACACACGTACAGTGTTTTATTACTCTTTATTCAAAAAGTCCAAGAGACGCAATGTTGTCTCATGATCTAAATTTATCCCATACATCGAGGGTTTACCACCGAACACTCGTCTAATATGATACACATTGAATGGACATCGACGAAGATACATCGACTCACTTATATTGCAAGTGTCTTCGCACTGTAGGTCATGCTTCCGCAAGACACGAACGTCGGCCTCGTGAAGACATTGTTTTAGGTTGCGACTCTGCTTTTTGTCCAAGTTTACGCCAATTTTCTCGGGATAGTACACTTTCATCCAGGCACGCATTGCCAAAACAGAGTCTGAACATCGATGAACTTTGATGCCTTCCGTCAAACTTGTCTCGAGTGTGCAGTGGCGTAAGGGTTTGTTTGAGACGTGGCAAGTCGAGAGACAATAATGTAGATGATTGGCAGGGAAAGCACGATAGCAGCCATTTGATATATATATATATATATATATATATATATATATATATATATATATATATATATATATATATATATATAACGAGAGAAATGCTTTAGGCTGATTGGTGTGGCGACACCGCACAAATGACGCGATTAGCCGCACGACTCGCGACATCTTGTGGGAATATCACCAACCACACTGCACATGGCGCCATCCAGCGGCGTGTCCCCACACTTTCCCACGAGTCAACGAGGTAGGCGGGGAGTACGCTGATTGGTGTGGCGACGGCGACCTCAAGCGCCAACTTGTGGAATCATCACCAACTATAAACTAAACTTGACAGAGCGTAACAGAGAGGCGAAACTTAGCACTACCCACGATTGCACACAAAGTTTCAGAACGGAATATTGACTTCTCTTTGTGGCGCAGGGGTACCGCGTCGGGCTACTGAACGAAAGGTCGCTGGTTCGAAACCGGCCGAGCTGAAAGTATTTTAAAGGAACGGAGCAATCAGAATTCGCAGTTGTCACGTGGTTGTCACGTGACAACTGCGTGGCACTGACCGTCTATCGGCCGATAATCGATCATCGGTCGATAATAAATTTATCAAACAATTATCGATTATAAAAAATCAAAAATTTTTTCAGGTATTAAAAACATCCATTTCTGATATCTGAATAGGTTAGGATGGATTGGCTAATTGGCCGGTCGCGACTCCGACGTCAGACATAGGCTGTGTCCAAACCTTACCACGGGACAGCACAGATTGAAAAACGCTGGATGCGGGTAGGTTTCCGAACGCCAAGGACTTGTCAGCATTTCGCTGACAGGTCCTCGGACAGGTCCCAGCATTCCGAACGCCTGGAGTAAGATCGAGTAAATTTTGGAACACGGCCCCAGCGGCGGGCGCGCAGTTAGCCATTTAGATATCCGAATAGATAGGATCGATGTCAGAAAGACACCCGCATGATTCCATAAATAGTATCGATGTCAGAAACCGTAATTGATTGATTATTGTGCTGATCGTGTACACTACTACTCACCTGCTTCAAAGCTGTTCGACTTGCAATAGGAAGAACTGTTTTGGTGTACGCAATGATTAACTGCACATTTTTATCTTTCGCAGGATTTATTGCAGCAATACTTTTTTCATCAAAAGTGCATTGTATTATTCGGTCTATTATTTACTTGTTCTAATTACCTGGATCAGATGAGTCATGTTTGTGTTCATTCCTTGCCTGAAGAGCAGTCTTGTTGAAAAATGGTGACTACCATTCCTTTCGGTCTCTTCAATAGACGTTTTTCAAAAGGGTCGGCTGCCTATACTTCGTATCACCGTAACTTGGAAAAAGGGCAACCGCTACAGCCCCCTCGAACCAATCAAAGAGACGGAGTGAATTGTGTGTGACAAATCTGTGCAGGCGAGCGCTCTGATGATATGTTGTCATGTGCCTCTCTCCAACGTGCATATTGACTCACCGAGACTGTAGCCTTTGCCGTTTGCCAAATTGTGATGAAACGAATTATAGTAGCTACTACTCTAATTACCCCAGGCCTTCATACTTTGGGCATTTGTTCGGCAAGAATGTTATGTCCGCCATCACTGTGAACTCGGCTCAGCGCCTATTGAACTCGAATGCTGGATTAGCGTTCGATGTGAACTGGGACTCATTCGTGTGCTCTACGCCGAAAAAAAATGGTGACAGTTGTGTTGCTTGATGGGGTTCTGCAAAGGGTCTACTGTGTCATACGTATAGGAAGTGTCGTACTCTATAACAAAGCATCAACACATACTATTAAACTATCTACGCTCAGAGGTGTGTTTGTTTCTGCGATTAACAACTTACAGCAGTGTGCTTTAATGTTATTATCATCTGTGTAGTTTCAAGTATCCTCTCTGCAATGCCACCGAAGGCCCTTGGAGGGCATACATTAATAAATAACATCTTCACATCACTGGAGTTGGTTTTCGGATGCAACATGTGTTCACGAGAGGTGGAACGAGTACAGCTCCATGCAACAAGTCTGCCAGTCTGGTATGTCCCATTCATTAATATTGAAGGGTCAGAGATGCGAGTGTCCTCGAAAGGACCTGTGCGTACAGTGAACACAATTCTTGGTGTATAGACTGTGAAGGCATAAAGGCAAGCAGAAATATGTTTATTTCCACTTGATTACACAATTATTGATTCTTAGTAAATGGTTCCATAACGAGTTCTTTCTGCAACAGACTCGTGTCAGGTGTTCAGTCAACCCGTGGACCTTGTTGTCGGATGATGCTCTTGGCACGTAGGTGTCCAATTTGGTCGAGTGGCAACTTTGACTGACTGACGCCGTCTTGTAATCATACGTCATGTGCGGCCCCTGACATTGATGCACCGAGGCCGCAGGGCTGGCTTCTAATCCGTAAATTTTCCTGGTAGTTTTCTGCGTCAATGCAGTAAGCTAGGGCATGTATTGCTTACGTGGCTGTGTCTTTGGCTGTTCCGTTGACTGGATGGCTGGCAACAATGTTTGTTTGCTATCCAAGCCATTTCACTTCCATTTCGTAATAGCGATTTTTTCTGCCTCCCGCGACCATTGCAACTTGTCTAAGTCTCGTGTGGCACAGTGATGTCGGGTGATGCTTGGTGTCCACTTTTGAGAACAACCAACCATTCTATTTCTTCAAGTCACTCAGCGGCATTCTCCCTCAAAGTAGGAAATTGTATGCTTCGTGGAGTGGACACATATAATTGGTGTCAGCAAATTTTTAGGTATTGTCCTTGGACGACAACCGACGCCAAATCGACTGTCATTGCATTGCCGCTCACCTGCTTTGTCGTGCTTACCTCCCGTTGAGGTGATGTATATCAGGAGCTTCGGCGTAATGCTGGCATCAGGGACAAAGTTCGCCGAAGATAATCTTTAATGTCCCGTGGTCGCTCCTCGAGACGTGATCGATGATCGTTCGGCACGAACCCTCACAGGCCAATTTATTGGTACGGGCAGCTCTGGTAGACATTGTCGGCCTCATGCAGTGGTAGCAAACTGGTTTTCGGTCAACCATTTGCAACACCTATGTTTTCCTCGGTGTACTTTGTTGAACGCAGACCTACACACGATATCGGGAATACTTCGGCGTTGGGGTGTCTCATTGAATTGCCATTGAATACCAAGGGGCAGCCGGTGGCGGTCGTCGTGCCATTGTGGCATAAGTTGCCCTCGGTTGGTCAGATGCCGCTTCGGTTGCAGAAGTTTCGGTTGAAATACCTGTCAAACTTGTTCTGAAACAATCTTGGCAATCAAAATAAAAGCCGGGCAACTGATGGCAGAAAGTAGCCTCTTGATCTCCTCCCAGACAATATCCTGGAGACGTCGCGGATGCCTGGGAGGCTGGCTCCGAAGTAGCAGGTGGGCGACTCGAGTGTCGAGACGCCAGGAAGTTGTTGATTGTGACTGGCTCGGGCATGCAGTGCACATTCAATGTTGGAAGCCTCGGTGATATGAACCATTCGACGGTTGTTGGGGGGTTGAGGACAAGGCTGTCGAAGCTGTTGTCCCTCACATGAGGGACATGGGATTATTTGGTTCTTTTCTTCTGTAGCATCAAGGTAGGCGTGGGCGTGGGCGCTCGATCAAGCGCAAAACATCCTCCACGAGTGCGGTGACGCTCTCGTTGGGGCAGTGTCTTGGAAGAGAATCGGGAATGCGGCTCTCTCTCGTTGATGTTGGCTGATGAACGTGGGCTTCAGCTCGATCTTGCAAACTTCCCACGATCTTAAGGAGGATCCATGGTTCTCAGACCAGCGTCTGCCAGTTTCTGCCACGAGAAGTATAGGTTTGGTTGTCTGTCCACCCAATGTGGCGGGCGACACGGTCATATTGTTCAATCCAGTCCTCGACGTCTTCATACACCTTGCGTGAAAAAGCGTCGGAGTGTGACGTGCGACGGGCATTCAAACAATGGTGGGAGGGTACGCGATTGACTTAGTCAGCTTCGGTTTTTCTGGCAGGAGACCGAATTCCGGTGGTTCTTCCTGGTAGCAGCAACTGGATCAGATTTCAAGTTCTTCGTGGAGTATTTGCGAGGTTCCTTCTTGTGGTACTCACTCGTCTTGAGGTTTTTCTGCCGGGCTCGGGATAGGACCTGGTTCACGGCTCGCCGGGAATTTAAGACGCGGGATAGTCCGTCACTTGTGTCGTTATCGGGCAACTCACCTGAGGAGCCGCCAGGGTACACGCCGAGTGAAGGGCTATGGGTAAAGTAAATGTGAGTTGCTACATGCGTTTTCTCAAATATCAAGCGATTATGAGATACTAACCCTAAAATGTGGTAACACTATGTTTACTGTTATGTACCGCCCCCCTTCGGCAGATTTTGGAAACTTCATTTCTTTTCTTGAGCGCTTCTTTGATTATGTATCGGTAAATAACTATCGTCTTGTTCTAGGCGGTGATTTCAATGTTAACATATTAGATGACTCCTTCTATTCAAATTCTCTGAGTAGTACACTCAACTCTAACGGCTTTGTAAATGTAATTACGTCTGCTACTAGAATCACCCAAACCCTGTCGAATGCAATTGATCTTTTTATTACGAACGTTACAACCAAAGTTAAGGTTTCTGGTACTATAAGCTGTAGTATCAGTGACCACATTCCCATTTTCCTGTCGATACAAAATTATGAAACACCGATAAAGTAAAAAGTACCGCCACCTTCCGCAAAATGTCCGATGACTGCCTCCTGGCATTTGGGAATGCAGTTTTTAACTGTGACTGGAGCTCTGTTTATTCTAGCTTAAACGTCGATGTCTAGTGTAATACTTTTTGGACATTTTTAAAGAACTTTATCATTTGCATTTTCCGTTAAAAACCTTAACCGCAAATAAAAAAATAAGGAAACCCTGAGTGACCGCCGTACACATTAAAATGATGCATAAAAAAGACCGCCTATACACAGCTTTCCTAAAAACGAGGGACCCAAACAGGCTCTCGTCTTTTAAGAAATTTAGGAATAATCTAAATTCTGAACTTAGAAAATCAAAATCTTCATACTATGAGCAAATGTTCCATAATGTCACCAGAGAGCGCCCCGATGTGGTATGAAAAATAATAAATGAAGTCATAAATCGTACAAAGGTGTCCCCCTCTATCGGTGAATTAAAAATAGACGGTCAAGTTATATCCAATGAAACTCTGGCGGAATGCTTTAACACTCACTTTTCGGTTGAACAACCCACTGCTTATAATCCTAGTGCCCTTTCATTTGTAAGGCATAATAACGATACTTTTTTTTCTATATCCAACTGACAAAATTGAGATATGTAATATATTCTTGGGACTAAAAAACAGCAAAAGTAGTGACGTTGACCAATTACAAATAAAGCCGGCTAAATATGTAATAGATGTAATCGCCCCATCTTAGCACACATATATAATTTGGCATTATCATCTGGCCAATTTCCAGCAAACTGAAGTTGGCAAAAGTTTCTGCTATATATAAAGGAGGCGATAAGAACGTCCCGAATTATTGCAGGCCTATATCAGTATTACCTGTCTTCTCTAAGGCACTTTACTCGCACGCCTAAATTCGTTTTTTTACAAAACATTTTATACTATCGGACTGTCAATTTGGTTTTCAACAAGGTAAATCCACTGAAGCCGCTTTATTACTTCAAAAAGAAATTATATTTCAAAATATTGAAAAAAGGCTTCTTACGTTAGGTGTATTTATAGACTTCAGTAAAGCGTTGCATGTTCTGTCACCACATTCTTCTTGCAAAACTTGGCAACTATGGTGTCCGCGGAGTACCCCTTGCTTTACTTACATCATATCTACAATATAGGAAACAGTGCGTATTAATTGACGGTCATTACTCTTCCTTTTATAAGGTTATCGCTGGTGTACCGCAAGGAAGCATACTTGGGCCTCTTCTATTTGATGTATACATAAATGATATTGTTAATATCGATCACCAAGTTTAGTTTGTCATTTATGCTGATGATACGAGCCTCTTTGTTTCAGCTACTGATGCTGATGTTCTAATATGTAAAGCGAATAATATCTTAAGTAAATTTTACATGTGGTCCAAAGTTAATGGCCTTAAAGTAAACACCCCAAAATCAAAAGCCATTTTATTTAGATCAATTAATAAACCAGTTCTGGTTAAAAATGAAATCAAACTTGGTGATTCACAAATTGAATTAGTTAGCCAACATAAAATTTTAGGAGTACTTTTTTCCAAGTATATGATGCGGGACTGCCATGTTAACTATCTAATCGCTAAACTTTCCAGAGTTGTGGGCATTATTGCCCGCTGTCGTAATGTTCTACCAATCAGTATTAAGTTAAAACTTTACTACGCACTATTTGAGTCAAATTTAAATTCCTGTAATCTTGTATGGGCTACGACAACTAAGGCAAACCTTCAAAATCTATTATTGCAAAAAAAAAGTTTTACGTTATATCGCGGGTGTCCCATATACAGACCATACAGAACCATTACTTTCTAGATATCAAATAGTTCCCGTAGAACGCGTATATAATTATCGCTTACTCTGTACCCTTCGTTTCTCATCGCCAACACTCATAGATTTTTTTGTATTTTATTTCTGAACTTGTGAAACGTGAAATTAATATAAATACGCGCCGTGTAGACACTTGGCTCCTTCCTCGGTGCCGCACAAATTACAACCTCCAATCATTGCATTACAAAGTAACGTACGTGTTAAATAAATGTTTCACGAACAACATAAACATCTACACAATTGGCAATAAAGACTTCCGTACCTACTGTTTCAACTATTCATAGCTAATTTTGTTCTGCTACTCCAATGTTATGTGACTGTTTTATTCTTCTTATCAGTCTGGTAAAGTGTTTTATATGTTTGTTGTCCGAGCTGCTGCCATGTATAAGGGGGACCCAGACCCAGTCAAGCTGCTTTTAGCAGCTTTTTGTTGGGGACCCCTCCAGTACTTTTGGAAAAATAAAGTTTATTGTATTGTATTGTATTATAAGGTGCCCAGCAGCTCTACCAGAACATACGTTGACAGCCGAGCGTGGCCTGGAACTTTCCGGAATAGTGAATAGTGATAGAAGATAGGACTGGAGCAAGGATTCGTGTCAATATAACAAAACTGACAGAAGAGAGTCTATCCTGACCACTGAAGAAGCTGCATTGCTTTAATGGTATTCTGTCCGAATAAATCCTCTCCTTCGGGGTTTGGCGACTGCCCTGGACGAACTGAACTGAAATGGATGCGGGACCACTTTTCTGGTAATGAGCCACTGCAGACTGTCGCCGCAAAGCGGCGTGAGCTGGGTAGGTAACGCGCTCGATGAAATGTCCATACAGCTTGCAATTCGCGTAACGAGTGTGGATGAAACGTTTGTGTTGACGAAACATGCGACAGACCAGCGAAATCAATACGAATGCAACACCTGTGCTCCGGGAAAGTGCACGCCTACGCCAGAACAATTCAGGAAGCAGCACGGCATCATCTAAAGCACGACACAGGAACTACCAGCTTAAAGGCAGCTCTTCGGTACGCCGCACAACCAAAGTGAGCCTTCGGTTATTTGAACGAAGCGGCACCACGATCGCACACTGCCAAGCACGACTCACGCAATTTCCGTAGCTCAACTGTGTATCCAGATACATTCCACACGCTTCACTGCAGGCCTCGAAGATTCCGATGGTCAACGAGAGGACAGAAACGTCGCATTAAATCCTATTCTAGCGGTATCCGAATCAATCCGAGGTCTGAGCAACGTAGGTCAGATTGTCTCTTCCGTGGCAATATCCCCGTTGGTCACCAGCAAAATGCACACCGTTCCTCCGTGTTTTCACGTTATACCTACGTCAGACACCACGCTGAACTCTGAAGACGCTTTCGACCGGCCTCGTATGACGGCTTCCGCGCCTGAGATCAGCTCGCCGAGACCAATGACAACGAACAAACCCCGAAAAAACACGAAGTCCTGAGGATATCCCGATAATATCCCGATGTCCCGGCCGGGAGGAACTAATTCTGGGGATGTCCCTGGAACTGCAATTCTCAGGATATCCTGTAGCGGGCATGTGTGGGAGATCATGTTACATGTCATCGTCCTGGGGACATGCGTCGGATTATGCACCCCAGTATATCCTGTCTGGGAAGAGTTTGTAAGATTCCCCTGCTGATTCAACCAGTAGAATATCAAACTAAACCCACAAAAATTTAATTCTATATAAAGAATTAAATAATTTTAACTGTTATCTTATTATTATAAATGTACCTTGATATCATTTTTAAGGATTATAGAGCTTCAAATTGAGTAAGGAATCTTGGCGGTACTAGTATCGTCTATAGGCAACTTTGCGCGTGCGCAATTTGTACGGTTTGACCATTTGTCGCGATTCCGTAGTCCGTCAAAAGAAACAAGAACTCGTTTTCGTCTTGAAATCAGCAAGGCTGACAGGTAACTACACTTTTTTTTTTTTACTTTATAAGTTCCGCAGTGTCACATAAACTGCTCCTGAACGCTTCGTGCGTAACCCTGTGATCGATCTTGATCGCGGTTTTGAGTGATCCAGGCGCATTGTTTGGTTGAGGTAGTTACAAGTGCGGTCGCGCGCTGTCATTCCTAAACACAAGACATCACGGACGTTTCGGCGGAAACTACGAAAAACTGTGGAAATGAGTGTACGGTTGGCAGGCACGGCCGTCGATTTGGTGTGTGATTCCGGCCCCGCAGTTTACTGTGAGGCTGCGGTAGCGGGCGAGTCAGACGGGTTTTCCGGCAATGAGAGACGCAGCTCCGGCGTACGTTTTTCTGCTGCCACCGAACGCGACGCAGAGAGTCAAGAAACAGTCTTGAACACCAGTGAAAAAAGCCTCTTTTCTGGAAGTTCTAATGTTTCCGTTCACATTAGTGACGGCGACAGTGGAGCCGCAGGTGCCGCAGGCGCGAAAATTCCGAAACCTTCAAGTGATGGAGAAAGCGGTTCTGTTGACCAATTAAGAAATGATTTAAGGCAATGGAGTATCAAGAACAGTATCTCCCATCAGGCTCTGAATGACCTTCTGAAATTGGCGAAGAACCATCCCTGCTTCTCTTCCCTGCCAAGCTGTGCTTAAACTCTGCTTGATACTCCAAGAAACAGCCCAGCAATAACGGAGTTGGGTGGTGGGCAATATTGTCATTTTGGACTGGCTGCTGGTTTAGTGGACACTCTACAAGCTTTGACAACTCTCCCAGAATGCCTCTACTTGCAGATAAACATTGATGGGCTCCCTTTGACCACAAGCACACGGGACCAGTTCTGGCCAGAATTGTGTAGGGTTGCAAACTGCGGAAATGGTCGCCCCTTTCCGGTAGGTGTCTTTTGTGGGCAGTCGAAGCCAGAGGATCCAAATCTGTTCATGCAGGCCTTTGTACGTGACATGGTCAGCTTGCTGGAGACTGGTATTCTCCTCAAAGGCAGCAGGGGGGCAGTCAGGCTCACACAAGTCATTTGTAATGCCCCTGCTAAGGCCTACGTGCTTTCCATCAAAAGTCATAATGGATACTTCAGTTACACGAAGTGTACAACTGAGGGAAAAACAGTTGGTCGGAGACAGTGCTTTCCACAGTTCGATGCGGAGCTGAGGACTGACCAGAGCTTTCGAACAGCTAGACAAGAGGACCATCACACTGGCACAACCGTCTTACAGGAACTGCCTATTGACATGGCTAAAGATGTGCCACTGGAGTACATGCATCTGGTGCTGCTGGGTGTTATGAAGAAATTGATTTTCCTCTGGTTCAAGGGCTCCAAAAAGTACAGACAACACAGGCGCGTCAAAAAGAATATTTCAGAAAAGCTCTGCCACCTCCGGCATTTTATTTGTTCCGAACTGAGTAGACGACCACGGAGTCTCACTGAGGTGGACCGATGGAAGGCTACTGAGTTTAAGCTGATCCTTCTGTACCAGGCACGTAGCAAGGTTTTTGTTTCAGGGGACCCGCCCATGACAAAATGTTGTATGAGGGAGAGGGGGGAGAGGAGGCCCCAGCAAAATGGAAGATTTGGGTGGGGGGGCCGGGCCCCATGGGCCACCCCCCTGGCTACGTGCCTGTTTTGTACACTAGCCCTCTTGTGTTTGTGCCTAGCTTGCCCGTAGATATGTACGAGAATTTCATGTCTCTCTATGTTGCCTTCACAATCTTGTCATCACCCAGATTGTGTCGGGATTTCCTTGACTATGCAGAGCAGCTTCTACTACACTTTGTTAGGAAGTTCATATTTCTTTATGGAAACGAAAGAGCTTCTCACAAAGTCCATGGACTAATTCACCTTGCTGCGGATGTGCGGGCCCATGGTTCAGTGAATGGGTTTCCCATTCACTGAACCATGGGCCCGCACATCCTCAAATGGGAAATGCCTTCCCATTTGAGAATTATATGCAGAAGGTTAAGAAGCAAAAGCGAAAGCCTGAAATACCTGTTTAGCAGTTGTACAAGCGTATAATGGAGGCACAGAAGGAAATGTCTCGTCAACCGAACCATGCTTCTCTTCAGAGCACGAGAGTGGTCCGCTACCTGCAGGTTGCAGAGGGCCACAGTTAAAAAAAGTTGTGGTCCCTCACAAGTTTGTGTTGAAAACTGATGCCAGGGACAGCTGCTTTGTCATGAATGACGGAAGCATAGTCCCAGCCTCTAATATCGCTTTCTTCTCTTCTGGGTCTCCTTGTGTTGTTGGAACCAGGTTTCTTGCAAGGTCTGATATCTAGCTGTATTCATGCAAGTCCTCTCTTCTTGGCGTTTTTGAGGTGTCGAATCCTTCAGCCACAACTGCTTGGGCTTTAGAGGACATATCTTTCAAATGCCTCAACTTTGAATATGAAAACAAGACGATTGTCCCTCGCTTGCTTCATGATAATTAACTTGGAGCTGGTGACCACATTGGAAACTTCTGTTGGAATTAATAATACAGAGAAAGTGCAGAATACTTGGGTTCCTACGTGGAATACATTTTTTTTGTTTGGTCTTCACCATGGCCAGCTCAACCTAGCTGCAGTAAGTTTTAATATTAGTAGTATCATTTTTAAATTCAGGATACCTGCTGAAGGCTGGAAAATACAAATTTCAGATTGAGAATGTTAGTGTGCAGTGCAAATTTACTAACCATTGCAGCTGAGTAATACAAAGGTCTCCACTCTTTTTCCAAACTAATCTTTGTGCTGCCTTCCCTCAGCTGTCTTCCCTGAAATAACAAATTCCTGTACTTGGTTTTACTTTTAGGAATGTTTGCCGTCGTGAAATTCAGCGATGAAGATGATATGGCCGCAGTTGTTCCAAGGTCCTGGTATAAGGATGGCTATGTCGCTTGGCCACCAGAGAAGAACCCAAGAAAGTTGCAACAAATGGTGCAAAACGTGCACCAACCGCCAGACGTCTGGAAGCGGCTAAGGTGCACTGCCCTGGATTGGTTTGGTTAGTATGGCAGTGCATTCCCACAACTTACATTTCAAAATTTATTGCACATCTATTGGTTTTAAAAGTTCAGCAGTTGGTGAACTTTTTTCTTTCTATTTATGGAATTTAATAGTTCCAAAATGTCTAGTGTGTGAAATTTTGTATTGTGTTTCTTTTTTTTTTCTCGAACTTGCAGAGTCCTACGAGAAACCTAGACGAAAACTTCCGCGAGCCGAAGGGACCTCTGATTTGCAAAGTGACGTAGAAAGACGCCGAAAAAAGCCGATGCGATGGAAGCCAGATGAAACTGATGAGGATGATGTACTAGTTGGCTTCTGTGCTTCAACTTCAAGTAAGCTATCGTTTACAGAATATTCCCCACAGCTTATGGTTCTAGCGGTTTGATTATCATGTTACTCATAAAAAATATTTCATTTATGGCCTGGGTCGAATAGGCATGTCTCAAAATTAGTTTCTGTTTGGAAATTTGAATTTGCAATATTTGCGTCACAAATTTTTAGTTCTTACGAGCGACACCGAAACTTCTCTCTATTCTGCCATTACTCCGCGCAAGAGAGAAAAGTGGGGAAGGGGTGGCTTTGAGTCAGTGGATAAGTGTCACCCACTCTGCACTTCTTTCTTGTGCAGACTAATGACCGAATAGAGAGAAATTTCGGTTTCACTCCTACTAACTGAAATTGTCTTCTGCAACCTGAATATTGCTAGGAAAGAATCTTCCTTGGTACGTGTCGTTTATTTGTTAAGTTATCTGAAGTGTATGTTGGTAGAGTTAACTGCAACAGGAGGAATAGAACGCACAGGACGACGAACACTTCTATTAAATATTCGTCGTCCTGCGTGTTTTACTCTTTCTGTCGTCAGTCTTCCTTCCGACCTATCAAATAAAGTTAAGCTAAACGCAAATGCTCTGTTTGCTTCCTCCTCACGCCTTTATGGCTCTACCCCCTTTCCTTCCCACCCCATCGCCACCTCAAAGGAGCAAAGTAACTGATGAAAGCAGCACGTCTAAGCCCTCCAAACAGACGGAACCTTTGCTTTTGAGCGCCTTTCGACACTTTGCATGGCATATGGACTCCGCGGCTGCTAGGATTTCCTTTTCCTTCTACAGGTATGTGACCTGAAATTACTGTTACGATCTGTACTCTGTATCACCCTACGATCGACTCGGACGAAAAGCTACGGGGTCGCCACGTCCAATCGCGAGCCAGTTAGAAATTACGTCTTATATTACCCTCTCGATCATACGCACAAGGGAACAATCTGCAACGTGCATTTTTAACACGTCCGTTACTGGACCTGACGACCCGTAGGTTTCTTTCTTAGTCCATTGAAGGAGAGATGGAGCGTAGCAACAGCCGGACTAGAGGGGTTTCGGCAGGCTCCAGCGTACGTAAAACGATCCGAAAACTAAAGAAAGCTTGAGTTCACATGCACGTGTGTCGACTTTTCTTTTTCGAGATTGAAATTGGGTAGACGTTTATTGACCTTTCTGGCAAGAAAACAAAAAGAGTTCCGGTTTAAGTGTTCTGTTTCCTGTTTTCTTTTGAGTCCTGTTCGGCTTGTATATGAACAGCTCTTCCCAAACAAGGAAAGTAAAACGACTACTAATTGAGTGATTGCATATTCCCTTATTTAGCACGCCGTGGCAATTACTGCCCCAAAGCACGACGACCGCTTTTTTTTTTTTTTTAATTTTGTTCACCCTTCTATAAACATTTTTATGACATTGAAAAAAAACCTAATTTAGGAATTAAACACTAGAAACTCGTAATTTCGACACAAAGCATTTGCTTTCTTGTCTTTAAGGCACGCAAATATTGTAACTACCAGGTAACTAACATGTTTTACAAAATAAAAAGCCGTTGAACCGTTTTCTGAACTGTTCACCATTATTTTGTTTTTTGGTTCGGTTCCGGTTCAGTGGCAAGATGACGGCGCGCGCTTCAATTCGGTTCGCTTACAGTTCGGAATAAAATAACGGTCCGATCTTCAGTTCGGTTCCGGTTGGACACCCTGTTCGCTACTATGATTTTATTTTAAACATGCCTACCCTATGCAGCCTGTAAAAAATGATGTTAGTGAGTTCATTGTCTCTTGTGCACTGCTTATACCGGTAGAATTGATGTGTTTTAATGTGTGTCTAATGTCAAGCCTGTAGCCAGAAGCTTTTTTTTGGTGGGGTTTGTTTTTAGGAAGTTGACCTGGGTGAGGGAGGGGTGAGAGGAGCTGCCAGCTAAACCGGAAATTTCAAAGATGCCAAGCCCCCCTACCCCCCGCCCCCCCTGGCTAAGGCCCTGTCTGGTGTATTTGTGCCACAATTTGAACCTAGTTGGTTGTATATCGCCTCATCTAGATAACAATTGATGCATCCTACTTTTTGTAAGTTGAGGTTGAGCCAAATAAACGCCACCATGTTCCAATTAGGCAACACATCGCTCCACGGGACAACCAGGAAAGGCGGTAGCTATGACGAAATAAGTAATGCAAATACGACGATGCTTTTTTCTTTCTCTCCAATAAATATGAACATTAAAAAAAAAAGCAAAAAGGACTTGGCGAGATAGCTGTACGCCATGCCACCCCAAAACATGGAATGTGCGCCTTGAAACAAGCATCCAACCCTTTTGTAAAGTCAAACTGCCCCTTCGAAATTTAAAGCATACTTTCATTACGTTGCTACTTCTTTTTACATTTATTTTTACTGAGGCAAAAAAAAAAAAAAAAAAAAAAAACAAGAGACAGGAGTCTGCGCCGCGTTTGTGTAGTTCCATGCCTGGTTGCTGCATATTTTCAGTTTCCCTTTCCTGCTATTCCTGTTACTATGTATCGACTCGCTCATCTGCGTTTTCGCAGTTGAGCAAGCAAGAAAACGCGACGGGTGCCGGTCGCGTTTTCGCGTGCAGAAAAACGCGCCATGCGGTCTGCGCTTTAGAGCTGCGCTCCAAATATGCAAATTAATTGATTTCCTGCAGCGTTGTTATTTGCTAGAATATCGTAAGCGGACAAGAACCTTTCTGTTCAGCATAGATCGATCATTAAATCAGGGAACTACAGACATGTCTAATGCAACAGCTTCAAGTGTAGTGCTTATGATTCTAAATTATTTACTAAAATGACGAAAATTGTAATCTCTCTATTGGAGCACTGCATTATACGAGGGTATGTTGAGAAGTTCCCGGAATGAAAATGAAGACAATATAACTCTGATTTTAGTTATACTTCATTTTTCCCTGAAGCTCGACAGACTTAGTTCCGCGTTTCTATAGCTTTTCAATTCCCACCCGGAAGTGACTTTCATCGACATCCCCAAAACAACGGTTCACAGCCTCCGTCGCCTCTCCATACGACATAAATGTATTTCCAGCAAGGAAGATCTTGAGCTTCGCGAATAGGTGGAAGTCCAAAGAAGCCAATTCAGGTGAATACGGTGGGTGTGGAAGGATTTTGAACTTCAGTTCTGTCAGTTCTTCCTGAGCAACTGCACTTGAATGGACGGGTGCTTTTTCGTCGTGAAAAAACACCTGAGGCCAGAATCACGAAGAGTTTCTTAGTTTACGACAACTTAGCTAAAAATTTGTAAGCAAAGAACATCGTAGGAATAGGAGAAATCGGTACTCACTAACGCGTTCTTAATTGAGAGGAGGAAAGCGGCGTTCTCGTACGGAAGAACTAGAAGTTCAGGTGCTGTTGCTACAACGACGGCGTCTTTGGCAGCACGAACAACCAATCAGGGAGCTCGGCATGGCTCGGAGCAGTTCGGAGCACGTGGATTTTAATAACAAACACAGGCGGCTTTCCACCACCACTTGTTTGGTGTTCGTGTTCATGAAGTGATATATCGACGCTAACACGATTTAAGCGCTCCGTTGACTGCTACGAAACTCGATCGCTACGAAGTCAACGCAACTCCCATTGTTGGTGAAAGACGGCCCACGGCAGTCGTTTGCAAAGCCATGTAGATGGAGATGACCCGCCGCAGTGTTTTTCGCGGCCTCGGAGATTTAGGAGCGAGCCGATGTTAAAAAAGATAGGTTTGAACAACGGGAGTGTCAGCAAGAGCAACGCGAATATCTGTTCACACTCGAAGCGGACGCGTGGCTTTGATCAGAGCCGTTTATGTGGAGTTTGGCCATTCGTTGGGAAGTATAGGAGACAAATGAGGAGGCGCCATTGGCCGAAAGCGGGCTGGGCGTGTTCCAGGGCGTCTTCAAAAATTCGAATGTGACCAACCAGAAGCCGGAAATAATACCCTGGCGGTGTTCGCGAGAAACAAACCTGATAAGTGCATCGGAGTAACTCTCGGTGACTGAAAATGTGGTACACGTTACGTTTCAATCACGCTCATCCAAAATGATGGTGGGAGAGAGCGACTAGCGGAACGATCGACATAATCCTTACGCCAAGCGCCGAGTGCCAGGAATCTGCCGTCCGAGCGGTTACACTTTGTCCGAGCAAAACAGAGTTGAGCGGCGCAATCGTTTCTTACGTATTTCGAAACATGATCGAAACATTACGTGCTTCGATCATGATCGAAACATCACGTGCACCCTATTCTCAACCACAAAGAGTTACTACACTTTACTCTTACGCGCTTATTAAACCCATATACGAGCATATACCTTTGATCAGAACTGTTTCTCGCTACCACCGCTAGGGGATTCTTTTTGGCTTCTGGTTGGTCAAGAGAGCATGTCAAGCCCTCTTTCCGAGTCTGATGCACGCCCTGGCACTGCCCACGCCTCCCATTGACCAAACTCTCTCTATACACGGCTGTGTGCTTGATCGAAGTGCTGGATTCGCGCAGTTAGACCGCGTCTTGGTTAGCGCTTTGGGACCGATCTCTTACGATTGCAGCTCGATACTGACGTGCCGCTCGGAAAAGGAAGGTTGGGCCGGCATCGCGTAGCACCCACGAACTCTTATAGCTCGACAGTGAAGTACCGTCATGTCATAATAAAAATGGCATACTAATAAAAAAAATAAAAGTCGTTTACAACACCCTGTAACGCCGAATTGGAGCGCAGCTCTTGAGGAGGAGGAGGGAAGGGTACTGAGGGGAGGGTATACCCTTCCTCCCTCGTCCTCACCTCCTCATCCTCCGTGCTACTCCTCCTCCCCTCCTGCCTGCTCTTGGTCCTCCTCCTTCACCTTGTCCTGCCCCTTCCTCCCCCCTTTGGGGGAGGGGTCACGTGTTCTTAGGGGGGGGGGAAGGGGGGTCACGTGACCTCGGGGGTGGGGGGTCAGGTGACCGTGGGGGCGGGCTCTATTGAAAAAAAAACATTTGAAATTCTAACGGGTGGCAAACTGGTCGACCCGTTGGAATCAAACGAGTGGAAAACTTGTCAATCCGTTTGGATCAAACGTGATTATGGGATACGGGTACCTGTCTGAAACGGTACCCGTTCGAAACGGTACCCGTTTGATACGGATGCCCGTTTGATACAGGTGCCAGTTTGATACGGGTGCCCGTTCGACCTGGCGCGTGACCACACGTTTGAACGTGGCCTTTCGAATAGGCAAATTATGCGCTAGCCCTAAATGGGTATCGTCTGGGAGGTTGCTTATCTTAAACTTATTTAAGATGTCTCGAAACTCATAAACCTATTTATAACATGGAGGAAACACGTGGAAGAAATGTGGTCGCGTAGGTGCTTGCAAACGGACAGCAAAACAGACACAAAAGATTGTTTTCAATTCTCCTCGAAGTTTATTACCTCTTCTGTAGACAAGTACAAACGTGCAAGCGTTTTGTGAAATGTGAAATGCACTCTAAGCTTTTATACGTCTGAGAAGATTGCAAAGCAAACAATAACCGACCTAATTCTAGACTATAAAGGTAGATTTTCGGGGAAATTATTCTTCCGGCTGCCGCGAGAAGAGATGCTGCACAATTATATAGATAATCTGGAAGAGTACGCGTAGAAGAACGGTCAATCGTTGCCAAGAAGTAGGTTGCAGTGCACTTACCATAATAATAGCAGACTTGAAAGATGTAATCCGTGATATTTGTCGACACAGTCAAAGCAGGACAATCACACATACACCAACGAGATGGAATGGCTCTTTGGAAGTTTCAACACGATGCGGCGCACAAGCTGTCATTTGCGGAACCCAACACTGCAAGAATTCCTGACTTCCTTGAAGAATCGCTTGTTGACGATATACCTGTAGGACTTTTCGTACACTGATAGCTTTGGTGCACGTTCAATACCTTGTCGAGAGTCATCCTAATAAGATCGCAGGGTTAGGCAACAGGTCGAAGTAGGTAGGATCAGCGAATTTCGACCTGCAACTGACAACAAGCAGACAAAACAACAACAAAAAAAAAGCGACGGCCAGGCGCGCCCTTCCGGATCTCGATGCTTATCAGCGTGTAGCTCGCGCGCTGCTGCGGGTCACGTGACAGAGGTTACAAGAGAGGACGGAGGGGGCGCCGTGAAAACGCAGGACACCGGGACAACCTCGTACCCTCTCCCCAGGCATTCCAGTGAGACGTGTTTTTGTAGCCTCGGAAAGCAGGCGCGCACGCTGGAAATGGCGTCGGCCAGAAGCTCGGCTTGCGCCCGAGCGAAGAAAGTACTCAGCGCGAGCTCGTAGTTTGACTGGTGCAACGGCGGGCGTGCTCTCGCAATGCTCGATGTTCTTGCAGCCGCATGTTCGCGCGCTATCTTCGCTGCGTCTTGAATTGAAATGAAACGGAGTCTAGAAGTACATTATTTCAAGCGGTCGCGTCTCCTGCGAGAGAGATTTCAGCTGAATAAGTAAATTGAGGACACAAATATGGGCAAAGTTTTGAAGTTTTGTCAAAAATATAGGCTCACCAACGCCGCGCGTTTATGTAAAAAAAAGAAGAAAAAGAATGTTTTAGTTTTAGTTGCAGTATAAGCGAACATAGTTGCAGTACAGCTGGACTCTCTGACAACAGAGGAAAACAGAGGTAAAAGCAAGCCTTCGAACGTCTGTCCAGTGGTATATTCAGCACTAGTAGCAGAAAATGTGGAACCTGTGAAGGGCGACAGTCTGCGTGAGAAAAGCATCTTGTATTTTAGCTTCAGGACAATTCGATTTAAGTAAAATCTCAATTTTAGGGCTTAAGGGTCTAATAACGAGTTAGACACCTTCGCTTACGTTGATTATACATTACTTGAGGGATGATGTAAGCAGGTCCACAGATACCACCCGTGTAGTCCATTGAAATACTATCCGAATCCAGCAAAGGTCAAATGCGAGCAATGTATATTGTCACGGTTGGTGACCAAAAGAAAACAGGAAATAAACAGGGAGAAATAAACGTTTAATGTGGCGAACTTGTGCCGAAAATAAAGAAGGAAACAGAAGAAAGCAGAGCGTCGCGGGCGTCGAAGTCGGCGTGTCAGCAGAATCGAGCGCTAGGGCGAGACTGACTCGACAAGGTCGCGGGCGGCCTCTTATCTAGAGTGCGCCGCTATCTCGAAGATTCGGCGAAAGCGGTTCGAGCGTCGCGTGATCGGGGCGAGAATGAACACGCACTTTCTAGAAAACAAAAGCAGGGATAAATGATAGAAGTTACGTGCGGTACATGAATAAACGGGAACTTTCTGGAGGACCGTGACCGAGCGTTGCTTTCTCAGCCTTGCGCGCGGCAATATAATAAATGTTCCTTGTTTTTTTGTTTTTTTTTTTTTACTTTGCCCCTGCACTTGGGCTGTCTTCCTTATGATTCTTTCCCCATGGCCCAGACTGTATTTAGCATGTTGCTCCAGCAGCATGCAGCTTTTCTGCTTCGGCGATCTTGTTTAAAAACGGAGATACAAAAAATAGTATACATAACCTGCCAATTCATTTCAGACCATCAGCAGCATTTATTGTGCAAGATGTAAATCTATAGTGATGCTCCTGCAATTCTGACCATATTTCTTTATTTTCATATACCATCTGCGATTTGTGCGTTGCCTGCCCCGTCAACCATGCTTAAAATAATGGTTGAAGTTTCGCCTGTAGCTACAGGCCATACCTCAATAAAGGCATAAATTTACACTTCCCTACGAAAAACATGCCAAAAAAAGCTAGCGTCGTCACAGCCTCCACAGTGCGAGCGCGGCTAGTCGGGGAAAAATTCTCTCCTCGCCGTGACATCACCCCGGTTTGCCGTAAGGGGGGCGCCACGCGAACTTCTCGGGGCTAATCATAGAGTTATTGTAATGTACGCTAGAGGTTCAACTGGCGCTAGTGTCTATGCGACTTCCGGGAGGCAAATTGAAGCAGACAGCAACCAGCCTACTTTTGCGGTGCTCCTGTGCATTCCTATGGGAAAACGCGCGTGATTTTTTTCTCTTCGCCGGAAAATAACACGAATAACTTTTCTTATTTCAGTTGCACCGGATAGTATGTACCTTTATTGATATGGTGAATGTGTAATTGCTTTAGTTACAGCATTTTTCCTTACTGCTGAACGATCCTAAACTTCGCTATATTTCAGGCCCAAACCTCTGTTCCATGGCAGGTATGTAAAAATGAGCGACGATTCTAGGCAAAATAGCAATCGAAAGGAATGTAAAGTGCGTTCAAGGTTCGCTAACATTCCGGAGGCACTCATATATTGCTAATATGCCCGTTCTGTCACTCACTATATGAAAATGACTCCGTCGTGCATCTTGACGATCTGTTAAAAAAATAAAGTACGTGGGCTACGAAAGGTGTGTCTTTTCATTATTTCCTATGTCGGGCAGTTTTAATCAGGCACCTGTCCTCTGGCTTCCCCCTATTTGCAAAGATTTGGAGCGTGAGGCTGATGATTTGAGCCGAGAACAAGCATCTTCGCACATATTCACGAGCAGAAAGAATCAAGCAGTACTTATTTATTGCATTTCGGACTACTAGT
This sequence comes from Ixodes scapularis, assembly GCF_016920785.2. NCBI lineage: Eukaryota > Metazoa > Arthropoda > Arachnida > Ixodida > Ixodidae > Ixodes > Ixodes scapularis. Next base: position 138,085,902 of record NW_024609879.1, on the reverse strand, counting down.
ATATTACGTGGCTTTCAATTTATTTTGATCGTCTGCATGCATAAGGAGTTACTTATCCAGTGTTACTGCGTATTTCTTGCCGTCTCTCTTGGTTTTTCACATGTAATTCGTTCGTTTTGGCAGGTATATCCCCCATGCTGGAAAGCGCCGACGCCGTGTTCGCGCTAACAGTGTCCGACAGTGCACATAAATACACGTACGAAGCGGTTTTAACACCGTTTTTCATGCCACGAATTTCGAATAAAAATGCTGTAACTGACCAGTTATTTCGTCCGCGTGACTGAGAAATGTTCCAATGTGCCTTGTACGTACAAATTATTCGTGATATTTGCTCTTATAATCGAGCGCAGAGAGAAAATGCACTCGCTTTTTCCGATAGAAATGCATCACCGGAAGTCAATTTCTGACTGTTCGCTGTCTGCTTCAATTTGCCGCAGCACACTAGCGCCAGTTGAACCTCTAGCGTACATTATAATAACTCTATGGGGCTAATAGACCCGTTTATTTCCATATAGGCGCCAAATGGTTTTCTTTCAGTAGGGGGGAGGGATCACTTGACCTCGGGGAGAGAGAGAGAGAGAGAGAGGGGGGGGGGGGACTTCTAGATTTAGCGGGGAATTTTTTCCGCTAAATTTAGCGATAAAATTTTTTTCGCTAGATTTAGCGGGGACAATTTTCCGCTAAATTTAGCGGCGAAAATTTTCCACTAAATTTAGCGGGGATTTTTTTTTCGCTAAGTTTAGCGGGGAAAATATTCCTATAAATTTAGCGAAAAAAATATGCCGTCAAGTTTTCCGCTAGATTTAGCGGGGAAAACTTTCCGCTAGATTTAGCGGGAAATTTTTCCGCTAAATTTAGCGTAGAAATTTGTCTTCTAAATTTAGCGGGGAATATTTTCCGCTAGATTTAGCGGGGAAATTTCTTTGCTAGATTTAGCGGAAAAATTTACCCATCATGCACCGCGCGGTTACGCCGACGGCGACGGCGACCGCGACGGCGACGCGGACGGCGACGCCGACGCCGCTCAAGCCAGAAACGGGCGCGTAAGAGCTGTGCTCTAAAAAGTGTACATATTGTCACGGGTGGTGACCAAAAGAAACAATAAATACACAGAAAGAAATAGACGTTTAATGTGGCGAACTTGTGCCAAAAATAAAAGGAAATAGAAAAATAACAACAGAGCGTCGCGGGCGTCGAAGGCGGCGAAGCAGCAAGGTCGAACGCTGAGGCGAAACTGACTCGACAAGGTCGCGGGCGGCCTCTTATCTAGAGTGCGTCGCTATCTCGAAGATTCGGCGAAAGCGGCTCGAGCGTCGCGTGATCGGGCGAGAATGAACACGCACTTTCTAGAAAACAAAAGCAGGAATAAATGATAGAAGTTACATGCGGTACATGAATAAACGAGAACTTTCTGGAGGTCCGTGACTGAGCGTTGCTTTCTCAGCCCTGGGCGCGGCATTATCCCCCCCTTTAAAAGTGCATCGTCCCGATGCAGCACAAAAACGGAAAACAAAAAAAACAAAAGGACAGCAGAATTGCTAGCCGGAGTTCACAGTCCACAGTTCACTCGTCGACGAGAGTGGAGAGTCCTATCGTTCGTAATGCGGCTTCAGCCGGACGACGTGCACTACCTCGGGTCGCGGCTGACGTCTTGCAGATGGGCGGGTTCCGTCGGGAAGGACTTCGTAGTTTAAGTCCCCGAGACGGCGAAGCACCTTGTAGAGTCCAAAGTAGCGCTTGAGAAGCTTCTCGCTGAGACCGCGGCGCCGTATTGGTGTCCACACCCATACCCGGTCTCCGGGTTGATAGTGGGCGTCACGCCGGCGAAGATTGTATCGACCGGCGTCGACATGTTGCTGGTCTTGAATTCGTAGTCTTGCCAGTTGGCGGACCTCTTCTGCCCGTTGAGCAACCACCTGGGCGTCATCGCTTCCGTCGTCGACTGGATCGTGCGGCAACATAGAGTCTAGCATAGTCGTCACCTTCCGGCCATACACCAGCTGGAAGGGCGTCACTCTTGTGGTCTCTTGTACGGCCGTATTGTAGGCAAATGTGACGTATGGCAATACCTCGTCCCATGTCTTGTGCTCCACGTCGACGTACATGGAGATCATGTCGGCGATGGTCTTGTTGAGCCGCTCCGTCAACCCGTTTTTCTGCGGATGGTATGCAGTTGTCCGACGGTGGTCCGTCTGGCTTAGACGAAGGATCTCCTGGGTTAACTGCGCCATGAACGATGACCCTCGGTCTGTGATCAGGACTTCGGGGGCGCCATGCCGGAGGACGATGGACTCGATGAAGAACTTCGCGACTTCGACAGCAGTCCCCGAAGGAAGGGCTTTCGCCTCGGCGTAACGCGTAAGATAATCTGTGGCGACGATTATCCAGCGGTTTCCCAGGGTCGACGGTGGAAAAGGGCCCAGCAAATCCATTCCAATTTGCTGGAACGGTTTGGTTGGAGGGGGAATCGGCTGAAGGCGACCTGCTGGCTTTGACGGCGGTTTCTTGCGTCGCTGGCACTCATGGCACGATCGCGTGTAGAGATGGACGGTTTTCGGCAGCTTGGGCCAGTAGTATTTTTCACGTATTCGGGCTAGTGTTCGGCTGTAACCGAGGTGTCCTGAAGTTGGGTCGTCGTGGCAGGCTTGAAGAATATCTTCTCGAAGGCTGGTGGGGACTACCAGAAGCCACGACGAATTACTGGTTCCAAAATTTTTCTTATAAAGTACACTTCTTCGAATAGCGAAGGTCGGCAGGACTCGTGAAAAGACACGAGAAAGGGTACTTCCTCGTCCTTCTAGATGCTCAATCAGGGCGCGGAGCTCCGGATCGTCTCGTTGAAGTCCTGCCATGCCGTTGGTGTCCACGGCACCTAGGAAACACTCGTCATCATCCACGTCGGTACAGTCTGGCGTTTCGACGGGGGCTCTGGACAAGCAGTCGGCGTCGCTATGTTTCCGTCCTGACTTGTAGACTACGGTCATGTCAAATTCTTGCAGTCGAAGACTCCATCGAGCCAGGCGTCCTGAAGGGTCTTTGAGGTTTGCAAGCCAACAGAGCGAGTGGTGGTCTGTGACCACCCGGAACGGGTTCCCGTATATGTACGGACGAAACTTTGTGATCGCCCATACAACCGCGAGACATTCTTTTTCCGTCGTGGAGTAATTTTTCTCCGCTTTTGACAGTGTCCGACTTGCGTAGGCAATAACTCGCTCCGTGCCTTCCTGTAGCTGTACCAATACCGCACCAAGGCCGGAGTTACTTGCGTCCGTGTGAATTTCGGTTTCGGCGTGCTGGTCGAAATGTCCGAGGATCGGAGGTGTCTGAAGTCTTTGTTTCAGTTCGTCGAACGCCCGTTCTTGTTCTTCTGCCCAGTGAAACTTCACGGCGTCTTTCGTAAGATGTGTGAGGGGCGCCGAAATTTTTGCGAAATCTTGAACGAAGCGCCTGTAGTACGCGCAGAGCCCCAGGAATCTGCGGATGGCCTTCTTGTCCGATGGTCGAGGGAATTCGGCTACGGCGGATGTCTTCGCGGGGTCAGGGCGTACTCCTTCGCTACTAACGACATGATCAAGGAACTTAAGTTCGGCGTAGGCGAAGCGGCACTTCGTTGGCTTGAGTGTGAGCCCTGCGGTCTTGATGGCTTGGAGCACGGCCCTAAGCCGTTTCAAGTGCTCGTCGAAGTCGTGCGAAAAAACGACGACGTCATCCAGGTAAACGAGGCAGCTCTGCCACTTCAGTCCCGTTAGTACAGTATCCATGACCCGCTGGAAAGTCGCTGGCGCCGTGCATAGTCCGAAGGGCATCACCTTGAACTCGTACAGTCCATCCGGCGTGACGAAGGCTGTCTTCTCGCGGTCCCGTTCATCGACCTCAATCTGCCAGTAGCCACTCTTCAAGTCCATCGACGAAAAGTACCGGGTGTGGCGTAAACGGTCGAGGGTGTCATCTATGCGGGGAAGCGGATAGACATCTTTCTTTGTAACAGCGTTCAGCCGCCTGTAGTCCACGCAGAACCTAAGGGTTCCGTCTTTCTTCTTCACCAGCACGACTGGAGAGGCCCACGGACTGCTTGAAGGCTGAATAATATCGTCGTCAAGCATTTCTTGAACTTGTTTCTGGATGGTTTCCCTCTCCTTCACCGAAACTCGGTACGGCGACTGATGAATAGGGGGCACGTCATCGTCAGTAACAATTCGATGCTTCGCAACCGCTGTTTGGCGTAGCCTTGACGATGTGGCGAAGCACTCACTGAACTCAGCGAGAACGTCAGTCAGCTGTCGTCGTTGTGGGCCTGGTAGGGATGGGTCGATGTCGAGCTTTGACGGCGTGGTTCCCTTGTGGTGCGTCGGAGAGGCGTCTTCTGAGATCACGGCGATGGCGGCCGAGTCCTGAATTTCCTCGACGTAGCCCACAGCTGTACCCTTTGTAAGGTGCTGCGACTCTTGCCGGAAGTTGGTGACAAGGGCTACGGTACGCCCGTCCTGGAGCTCGGTTACGCCTCTTGCAATACCAATCCCTCGTCCAAGGAGAAGTTGGACGCTTCCTTCCAACAGTGCTATCCCGCGGGTGGCTTCGTCGGTCCCGACGGGGACAAAGACACTGGACAGCGGCGGCAGGTTTACGTGGCTGGTAAGGACTCGCACTGCAGCTAACGTCGCTTTGGGATCTTCCGCCGAGGGAACAGGTTTCCGAAGCGTCAGCTTGTTCTCCCCAAGGTCGATGATCGCGCCGTATTCACACAAAAAGTCCATTCCGAGAATGACGTCTCTCGAACAGTCTTGCAGAACGACGAACTTGACAGGGCAGGTTTCACCGTGGATCTCAACGCGAGCAGTGCACCTGCCGACAGGCGTGATGAGGTGTCCGCCGGCGGTTCGTATCTGTGGTCCATCCCACGAGTCGTAACTTTCCGAAGGCGACGAGAGAGTCTCCCACTCAAAACGGAGTAATCCGCTCCGGTGTCGACGAGTGCTGTCGCGTCGTGGCCGTCGATGATAACGTTGAGGTTATTCGACACTGTTACAGAAACGTCGTTTCGGGGCGTTGCGGCGTTAGAGTGGGAGAGCTCCGACGATCTTGGAGGATCTTGACATCGTTCGTCTTCGGCAACACCACCTCCCGGCATTGCCGCGCCTAGTTTTCCCGACGGGACGCAATGGGTGACAGGCTGTCTCGGCGAGACCGGCGGAAGGGCGATGGCGAGCGTCGGGGAGATGGCGAACGGAATACTCGGCGGGGAGACGACTCAGGAGTTGAAGAGCGGCGGAGGTAGTCCTCGATGTCCCGAGGTCGCTCTCCAAGACGTGGTCGAGGGTCGTTGGGCGCGAACCCTCGTAGGCCGAGCTGGCGGTAGGGGCATCGTCGGTAGATATGGTCGGCTTCCCCGCAGTGGTAGCACAACGGGCGTCGATCAGCCGTCCTCCACACGTCGGTCTTCCTTGGCGCAACTTGTTCTGGACGAACGTGTGGCCGATCTTCCTGGCGTCGGGAATGCTGCGGCTCTGGAAGCACACGTCGGGGAGGCGCCATGTACGGACGCGGTGCTGATGGTGCTCGGCGGAGCATTTCGGCGTAGCTTACGGCTGGCTCCTGCTGTGCTGCTGCGGTGACGGCAACCTCGGGATGGAAAGCTCGGTGAACTTCCCCTCGGACGACGTCGGCGAGTGAGAGTGAGGCTGGGCGATCTGCAGCAGGTAGAATCTTCCGGAGCTCTTCCCGGACGATATCCCGGACGATATCCCGAAGGCTGTCGACACCGGTGGTGCTCAGGTTCGGAAGTGTAGCTGCGACGGTTGGAGAAGTAGGCGCGCCGGCGAGTCGGTGGTAGTGGCTTGCTCGGGCCGTCAGTGCGCGCTCGATGTTCGTGGCTTCACTCACAAATGCATCGACGGTCGTCGGGGGATTGCGAACCAGGCCTCCAAAAATTTCTGCCTTGACGCCTCGCATGAGGATTCGAAGTTTCTTTTCCTCAGCGGCCTCCGGGTCTGTTCGGGCACTTAGACGCAGAACATCCTCTACAAAGCTGGTCAGGCTTTCATTGGGGCCCTGCACCCTTGTTTGAAGCAGGTCCTCTGCTCGCTGGCGACGATGGTGGTTAATGAATGTTCGTTTGAGTTCGGCGACGCAGGACTCCCATGTGGGGAAGGAGGCTTCGTGGTTTTCAAACCAGTGCCTCGCAGTGCCTTCAAGCGAAAAGTAAAGGTTGTGGAGGCACTGCTCAGTCGTCCATCCGTTGTGGCGGGCTACACGTTCGTAGTGTCGCAGCCAGTCTTCGATGTCTTCGTGGATCTCCCCGTGGAAAGGCGTCGGAGTCCGGGGTGCGACGGGCAGGACGACGACGCTGGCGGTGGACGGGTTCTGCGACGACTGGCTGTCCATCGTTGGTCTCGTTGGCTGCTTAGTCTTGGGCGGCAGAGCTCCGAATTCCGGGTGTAGGCCTTGGGTGCGACGACTGAACCGGATCTCGGAAGTGCTTTCGTTGGTTCTTCGTGGGCTAGGCGTCGGACTTGGACTGCGGGCCCTCGGAGGGGTACGCGGCAGGGGCATGCGGTACCCCGCACCTCCACCAAAATGTCACGGGTGGTGACCAAAAGAAACAATAAATACACAGAAAGAAATAGACGTTTAATGTGGCGAACTTGTGCCAAAAATAAAAGGAAATAGAAAAATAACAACAGAGCGTCGCGGGCGTCGAAGGCGGCGAAGCAGCAAGGTCGAACGCTGAGGCGAAACTGACTCGACAAGGTCGCGGGCGGCCTCTTATCTAGAGTGCGTCGCTATCTCGAAGATTCGGCGAAAGCGGCTCGAGCGTCGCGTGATCGGGCGAGAATGAACACGCACTTTCTAGAAAACAAAAGCAGGAATAAATGATAGAAGTTACATGCGGTACATGAATAAACGAGAACTTTCTGGAGGTCCGTGACTGAGCGTTGCTTTCTCAGCCCTGGGCGCGGCAATATATTATTTTCCGAATGTAATCCATATGGCGTTTATTTGAGCTCTCTATATATATATATCACAAAACAAGGAGATAGAATCGATAAGAGTCCCGTTTCGACGACAGCGTTCGTTACCGCTGCCTCGGAAAAAAAGGAGATCGAGATGACAACGGGTAGAGATAAACCTCGAAAATTGAGTTCAGCGATCAAACTATTAATACGGGAAGGGTCCACAAGGGTCGCGCGGGCATATTCCATTCAGCAAGCCAGCCGGTCGTGGGCAGACGGCCTTGGCCAAGAACCGTCAGAGCGACGCTGCGCGGGAGCAGGTCGGAGCGCCTGCTAGGGCTATATTCTGACGAGCTCGCTTGGTAGGTGGGATCGTTGCCCTTGTACATTTTCCTGAGTGTTTGCGGCTCCAACGTTCATGTTCGTCGCAAAAAAAAAAAATTTTTTTTTGTTTTGTTTGAAGTCGGGACGCGCGAGAAGAGCACGTAGAAAGATAAATGTCCGTTGGTCGTCGCGGCCAAGTAAATGAGCAAAGCTGTCGGCCATGTTGATTTGATCGTAAAAAGTGTGTAAGACAGCTCCAGACCTATCGTAGGATTCCGTCGAAACCTGCGCAAAACTTACGATAATTTCGTTTCGCGAATACGAATTCGTTCTTGCGTTGTGTCGTAAGCACATTTTTGGCATAACGTCGTTTCGTAAATCTGGCCTTTAGTTACTTGACCATTCCCGGGCGCTTCTCTTGAATGATTTAAAACTCGCCATTCCAAAGAAAAAAAAATATGTATATATATACAACGGGCATGGTGGCAGGGGGCCGAAGGCGTGGGTATAGACCTTTTCTGTGTACTCTTGTCCCCAGCCACCTAATAGGCGTATCAGGTATGGGCGACGAAAAAATACTAAAACGTTTCAACCTGCAAATAGTAAAAAAATAAAGAGGAGGCAAAACGAGAAAGTGTGACGGTTACGCTCATATCCTAAATGCCTTCTATTGGCGTGGAAAGGGCAAAACATTGTTTTCGCCCATACTGGAAGTGACGTCAATTCAAGATGGCGGCGCACTTGCAGAAAAGGTCTATAGAAGAAGAAAAGAACCCTTAGTGAAAACAGCAACAACGGACGATATAATCTTCTACGTTTCGGCCGGAGTCCTGCCTTTGTCACGAAGAAGTTTTACAGATGAACGCGGGTGTTATTTATACAATGCTACGGTCGAGTGCAAATTTCGGCGGGGGGACGGTCGGAGCTTTCGTGAGAGAGAAGCGTAGGGCAGTTCTTATCCCGGTGAAGAAGCTTGACGGTCGGGGCCAAGTTTCAAGGACGGCGGGATGACGGTTGTACCTTCTTGATATATATATATATATATACAATAACAAACTAACCAACCGTACGAAAGGACGCAGTGTTCAGAGTCCTATCGGATATAATACAAATTAAGCGGAACGGCGTCAACAACCACGGGTACAGGCGGGCGGCGTGGTGAAGGTCGGTGTCAGTCGTGCAGCGCCGCACAGTTCGGATCCTCATCGTGGCAAAGCTATCTGTAGTATCCAGAGTAGTGTTTCAGGAGCTTCTCGCTGATACCGCGGCGCCATATACTGTGGACACCCATACCCGGTCTCCGGGCTGAAAGTGAACGTCGCGACGACGACGGTTGTATCGGTGTGCGACGAGTCGGTGTTGGCCTAAAATCCTGAGCTTTACCAGTTGACGAGCCTCCTCGTCGCGCTAAGTGGTCAGTTGATCGTTGTAACTGTAAATAGGCCCTTGAGCAGGATGGGTTTGGGCGAGCTCGGCGTAATTCTTTTGCTATGCACCACCTAAAGCCGCGTGCCCCCCCCCCCCACACACACACACAAACACACACTGTTAAACGTTTACATGCTATATACGGCAGCGCTGTGTCTCACATTTCGTGCTTGATGTCAATAAACAGGGTAATTATCTCAATTAGTTCGTTTACGTAAAAATCGATAATGTCCAAATCTCACATTACATTTATTCGTTTGCACATTGCTTGTAGTCTAATAATAGCTACTGTTATTTAAGCAAATGATGTATTGCGTGATGTGGGGCAGGAAGATGGATCTGCCCTCGGTTACCAGGGCTTCGTGAGCGCCGTTTCAGAGAACGTTAGACTCGACAAAGAGGTTCGGGACCTCAGCAGCAGTCTCAAACAGGAGGGCTTCTGACTTGGCATAACAAGTCAGATAGTCTGTTGCCACGATAATATACCGATCTAACGACGTTGTAGAGTAGACAGTTGGGCGAGCAGTGCGCTTGTCTGTCGTCTACGTGTTCCCCTTCTCTGTCCTTGTTTCTGTGTGCGCAACTGTAACTATGTTCAATAACGACGTTGACATAGGAAACGAACTTAGCAAATGCTTACAAATCTTCTGGAATGGGACTAATTTTAATACTCCAAACTTTCTCAAAAACACAAAACAATGATTGTTTTTGATGTGGGCGTATGAGTATAGCATCTACTGAGAGAGGATGATTTACCAAGTACAAAGCGTTAGTGCTGCAACCATACACGCTCTATTTTAAGCAAGGTTCTAAACCAGAACACAAGATAAATTCCAGAAATCATCTGTAAGATTCCCGAATAGCGACTAATGTCTAATTTGAAATAAAAGAGTCTAATTTGAGAGGTTCAAGGCACGTGCTTCGGAATTAAGCCATGTGGCCTACCAACTGCAAAACACTGGCATAATATGAGGTCTTGGCTTTATGTGACATGTGAGGCAAAATGACACAAGCTCTTTGTTTATATTACTGGACAGGGTGCGTTCTTTACAATTACATTTGAGTTGAAAAAGGCTTTGGGAAGAGACGGAGTTTTAAACCCATCATAATGTATTGTTGAGTCTTATTGAGTGGGTCTCGGCTTTTAGATAGGCTATTCCCCTTTTCCTGCTTTGCCTGGTAATATATTGCTCGCATCATGCACACACGTCCTCTTGATTACCGTCGTCCTTCCACTTTGGATTTCAGTGGTGTAGACATGTTGGATGTATAGTATGTCGCATAATTACATGTCAGTAACGCACCGAGCTGCAAGCTGCAGTACCATAAAACACCAACGTAAACATTTAGCACATAGGAATGCCCGCAGGTGCCACACAAAGTACTTGCTGCATTGTCAGCAGTGATAACTTGTTTGCTTGAAAACTAACAGTCATTGTTGTTTGAGAAGCCGAAATAGCGCAAAGACGGGATTTTGGTGTTAAACAACAAAAGCACATAACGCGTGCGTCAATTATTATTTTAGAAAATTCCCAACGATAATCAGCTGCGCAGTCAGGCAGGTTTGCAAGCCGGCGGGGGCGAGAGCCGGCGGGGGCGAGAGCCGGCGGGGGCGAGAGCCGGCGGGGGCGAGAGCCGGCGGGGGGCGAGAGCCGGCGGGGGCGAGAGCCGGCGGGGGCGAGAGCCGGCGGGGGCGAGAGCCGGCGGGGGCGAGAGCCGGCGGGGGCGAGAGCCGGCGGGGGCGAGAGCCGGCGGGGGCGAGAGCCGGCGGGGGCGAGAGCCGGCGGGGGCGAGAGCCGGCGGGGGCGAGAGCCGGCGGGGGCGAGAGCCGGCGGGGGCGAGAGCCGGCGGGGGCGAGAGCCGGCGGGGGCGAGAGCCGGCGGGGGCGAGAGCCGGCGGGGGCGAGAGCCGGCGGGGGCGAGAGCCGGCGGGGGCGAGAGCCGGCGGGGGCGAGAGCCGGCGGGGGCGAGAGCCGGCGGGGGCGAGAGCCGGCGGGGGCGAGAGCCGGCGGGGGCGAGAGCCGGCGGGGGCGAGAGCCGGCGGGGGCGAGAGCCGGCGGGGGCGAGAGCCGGCGGGGGCGAGAGCCGGCGGGGGCGAGAGCCGGCGGGGGCGAGAGCCGGCGGGGGCGAGAGCCGGCGGGGGCGAGAGCCGGCGGGGGCGAGAGCCGGCGGGGGCGAGAGCCGGCGGGGGCGAGAGCCGGCGGGGGCGAGAGCCGGCGGGGGCGAGAGCCGGCGGGGGCGAGAGCCGGCGGGGGCGAGAGCCGGCGGGGGCGAGAGCCGGCGGGGGCGAGAGCCGGCGGGGGCGAGAGCCGGCGGGGGCGAGAGCCGGCGGGGGCGAGAGCCGGCGGGGGCGAGAGCCGGCGGGGGCGAGAGCCGGCGGGGGCGAGAGCCGGCGGGGGCGAGAGCCGGCGGGGGCGAGAGCCGGCGGGGGCGAGAGCCGGCGGGGGCGAGAGCCGGCGGGGGCGAGAGCCGGCGGGGGCGAGAGCCGGCGGGGGCGAGAGCCGGCGGGGGCGAGAGCCGGCGGGGGCGAGAGCCGGCGGGGGCGAGAGCCGGCGGGGGGCGAGAGCCGGCGGGCGAGCCGGGGGGCGAGCCGGCGGGCGAGCCGGCGGGCGAGCTGGGGGGCGAGCCGGCAAGCGAGCCGGCGCGAGCCCACCCGCCCGCGCGCGGGCGTGCGCGCGGGTCGGCGGGCGAGCCGGCAGGCGGGCGGGCGAGCCGGCGGGCGAGCCGGCGGGCGGGCGGGCGAGCCGGCGGGGGAGCCGGCGCGCGGGCCGGCGGGCGAGCGGGCGCGCGGGCCGGCGGGCGAGCCGGCGGGCGAGCCGGCGGGCGGGCGGGTGAGCCGGCGGGCGGGCGGGCGAGCCGGCGGGCGAGCCGGCGGGCGCGCGGGCGGGCGCGCGGGCGGGCGCGCAAGCGGGCGCGCGAACGGGCGCGCGGGCGGGCGCGCGGGCGGGCGCGCGGGCGGGCGCGCGGGCGGGCGCGCGGGCGGGCGCGCGGGCCGGCGGGCGAGCCGGCGGGCGAGCCGGCGGCCGAGCCGGCGGCCGAGCCGGCGGGGGAGCCGGCGACCGAGCCGGCGGGCGAGCCGGCGCGAGCCCGCCCGCCCGCGCGCGGGCGGGCGCGCGGGCCGGCGGGCGAGCCGGCGGGCGGGCGGGCGAGCCGGCGGGCGAGCCGGCGGGCGAGCCGGCGGGCGGGCGGGCGAGCCGGCGGACGAGCCGGCGGGCGAGCCGGCGCGCGGGCCGGCGGGCGAGCCGGCGGGCGGGCGGGCGAGCCGGCGGGCGAGCCGGCGGGCGAGCCGGCGGGCGGGCGGGCGAGCCGGCGGGCGAGCCGGCGGGCGAGCCGGCGGGCGAGCCGGCGCGAGCCCGCCCGCCCGCGCGCGGGCGGGCGCGCGAGCCGGCGGGCGAGCCGGCGGGCGGGCGGGCGAGCCGGCGGGCGAGCCGGCGGGCGGGCGGGCGAGCCGGCGGGTGAGCCGGCGCGCGGGCCGGCGCGCGGGCCGGCGGGCGAGCCGGCGCGCGGGCCGGCGGGGCAGCCGGCGGGCGAGCCGGCGGGCGGGCGGGCGAGCCGGCGGGCGAGCCGGCGGGCGGGAGGGCCAGCCGGCGGGCGAGCCGGCGGGCGAGCCGGCGGGCGAGCCGGCGGGTGCGCGGGCGGGCGCGCGGGCGGGCGCGCGGGCGGGCGAGCCGGCGGGCGGGCGGGCGAGCCGGCGGGCGAGCCGGCGGGCGAGCCGGCGGGCGAGCCGGCGGGCGGGCGGGCACGCCGGCGGGCGCGCGGGCCGGCGGGCGAGCCGGCGCGCGGGCCGGCGGGCGAGCCGGCGGGCGTGCCGGCGGGCGGGCGGGCGAGCCGGGGGGCGAGCCGGCGGGTGAGCCGGCGGGCGGGCGGGCGAGCCGGCGGGCGAGCCGGCGGGCGAGCCGGCGGGCGAGCCGGCGGGCGCGCGGGCGGGCGCGCGGGCGGGCGCGCGGGCGGGCGCGCGGGCGGGCGCGCGGGCGGGCGCGCGGGCGGGCGGGCGCGCGGGCGGGCGCGCGGGCGCGCGGGCGGGCGCGCGGGCGGGCGCGCAGGCGGGCGCGCGGGCGGGCGCGCGGGCGGGCGCGCGGGCGCGCGGGCGGGCGGGCGGCAGGCGGGCGGCAGGCGGGCGGGCGAGCGGGCGGGCGGGCGAGCGGGCGGGCGCGCGAGCCGGCGGGCGAGCCGGCGGGCGAGCCGGCGGGCGAGCCGGCGGGCGAGACGGCGGGCGAGCTGGCGGACGAGCCGGCGGGCGGGCGGGCGAGCCGGCGGGCGAGCCGGCGGGCGGGCGGGCGAGCCGGCGGGTGAGCCGGCGGGCGCGCGGGCGGGCGCGCGGGCGGGCGCGCGGGCGGGCGCGCGGGCGGGCGGGCGGCAGGCGGGCGGCAGGCGGGCGGGCGAGCGGGCGGGCGGGCAAGCAAGCAGGCAGGCAGGCAGGCAAGCAGGCAGGCGGGCGGGTGGGCGGGCGGGCGGGCAGGTAGGCAGCTTTGTGATCCTAACAAATACCACCCTGTGAGTTGAATAGTTCACTTTGAGTTCTCACTGTTAGCGTTAAGAATTACGTGAAGTCTAATATACTGGTTGCTGCTTAATCTTCAATGGCTCCGGATACACGTAATGTTAAATATTAGTATTTGTTGGCTCCGATTACTGTTATCAAAAATGTTCTTTCCAAAACGGCTTTCAGTTGGAGCTATTTTTACTGCCACCCCTTGCGGCTGACCTTTTGTGCATCTACAGTTCCTCTCGTCCACCGATGCGCACATAGCCATTTGAAGGTTGACATTATATTGTCTATTGAGGAAAAAAAAAGCTGCCAAAGTGAAAGGTTGCATTCTTTTCTACTGCGCAGAAAGATATACTGATGTCAAGATAAAAAAAGGAGAAAACCAACAAGCACATATGTGTTTACTTGGACAAGTATTTCTGAAATGTTTAAAGTTCACTGGTTTGCTTTTTCTGTAGTCTTCTGTTTGGTGGTTCCCCTTTGTTTTGATCCGTGGGATGTATAACTTGCTGAACTTTTTTTTTCTGCAGAGAAATCAGCGATATGGCTTTAGTTATGTCAAACTAAAATGAACATATATATATAGACAGGACAGTTCAGAGTAATACGTTATCTTGTCTTTCGTGCTATACAATTCCTTTCCCCGATGTGTCAGCCCCCCCCCCCCCCTTATTTATACTAAGATCTCAATCGACAACATTAAAAAATTACAGTAATTTTTGAATGGCGTATTTTGTAGCATACTTCTCAGAACTAGGTATTCATTATGTGTTTTTAAAATTCCGTGGAATATATATATTTTGGCTCAATATTGCTTTTTTAGATATTAACAGGGCCTCCAGTTCCAAAATGTATTCCGTCCGTCAGCGCTGGATTAGGAGGGGGAAGGGGAGGGGGGGGGGTTTGAAGTCTACATTCCAGGACCTCATCTCCTAGAGCAGAGGAAGGGGGCATACTATTTTTACTCACTTAGTATACAAAGCTCCGGATAATATAACCAAAAGCTTCACGTCTGAAGCGTGAAAACAGGACAAGAAGACCGGACCCATATTTAAATTATGTAACTTTGTTCAGCCCGATCGGTTTAGCCGATCTTGGGGAGCTGCAAAAGCAGGATCATTTCGGTACTCCGCGGGGGGAAGGGGGGGGGGGGCGCTTTTTACGAGGCGGTTCACGTTGGCTGGCGGATTTGTTTATTTAATTATTTGTGCCTTTATTTATCTAACACTCTGTGCCACAGGCATTACTGATGGCAGAAGTGAGATAACAAGCAAAATAACAGTGGAAAATAACAATGGTTAAAGGGGTTTTGACACGTCAAAAATAAAATATGAGCTAACTATACGCTAGGACTCATTGCATGTTGCTATAATCCTTCTAAATTTGTTTTTAAAATGGCGCAATAGTTTCTTGCATTAATCAATTTATATGCGGGTCCTTCGGAGGGGCGGATCCGGGCTCAGCTGGCGGCTGGCTGCGTAGCCAGTCTCCTGCGCGGTGTCTCCTTGCACGCACTCACAGACTTGATTCTCTTGGCGTCTCGAGCCTCTGCGTCCTCGTTTACCTTCCACGCTTCGAGCACGCGGTCCGTGACGATTACGTCTACGGCATCACTCGCCTTGTCAAAGTGTTCTACATTGTTGCAGCAGCGATGAGTATGATTGCTATCAAGAGAGGTTGGAAGCTGTTCATTTTGACTGCGACCCGCTGGCGACCAGTTCCAGCGACGACGAGTTACGGACGAACTCGCCGCGGTCACCGTCGTCCGGGAATATCTCGCGGGCGCACACAGGGTGGAAGGTCAACGGGCCGGGGGCGAGAGCGAGAATAGCGTTCGGTTTGCCGAGTTGCGTGAGCGCTTTTGATCGCACCGCGGCGAGGAGGGCTTGGGCGATCATGGGGCGCCTAGAATGAGAGAGCGTTCATGGTCACGTGGTTTATGGGCACCACGGTATGACTAAAGTGGGCAGTGTTGCCTAGTCGCCAGATAAAAATGATAAAAATTCGTAACCTGAATACTGCAATTACGAGTGTTCTAAAAATCTCGTAACTTGGTGTATATACTAAGTAGCCGATGAGGATTCCATTTCAAGAATAATCTATCCCTTTAATTTTTGTATTATAACGGGAAACATATTGTTTGGTGCAATTCAACACAAAAGAACACAATCAAGAATTGATGTAAGTGGTGCAGGTAGGTGATTTCATTTATTTAAAACGCTAGGGGTAAAGGATGCAAAAGAATTGTTATAATTACGAAGGGGAACGCCTACTTTCTGACGGTGATTCAGATGTAAGGAAACATGTTTGTGGGGTTATGAGCTGGTGTCTGAGTACAGTGTTGTGATGAAAACGTTTGCGAAAAATGCAAATCCAGTGTTTTCTTGAATAATAGGCGCGTTGTATATGACCAGAGCCTGTCGGTCTGCTTTCCTGTGTAACACGGGTACAGCGAATGATAACGATAGGGAGAAATATGACAGCGATTAACAGAACAAAGATAAGTCTTCACGCAAACATGCTTATCTGCACAGATTGCATTTTAACGAAAAATAGTGTTCTGAACCTCAATATCCCAGGCAGCACGCCGACACTGGGCCGGCGCCGGGAGAATATTACTCATAATATTGGCCCAGTTTCATGTTTTGCACCACGGCCCCGTATTCGGCCAATATCGGTTAATGATCGTTCTAAAAATGGGTCAGAATGGGCGATATCATTCGAGTTCTGGGCAGAGATGCGCGAATATCGGTTAACAAGGCCGTGGCCGCTGCGGTGTCAGCAGACTGGGGCCAAGCCAACGTCACTACAACCGATCAGTTGGGAAACTGCCATAGAGACTGCCCTCAAAAAGTGGCACTGATCCGTACTCGAGAACCGACCTAATAGCGATCGCAACGCTGCCATTTCTCTCGCACTGGCCACTCGAAGAACTGCTCTCGTGACTTCTATTTCGGTTTTAATCGGCGATTTTTGGCTCCGAAACCAATGCGGTGGAAGGGGTGTTAAGGGTGCCTTTCCAGACTCCCATGCAGACGTGCCGCGAATTACTGCCGAAGTTAGGATGCGCCTAGTTCGGGATGCGCTACCTGAAATCACCGGTGAGGCATGGTTGTATAAAAACAATATTAATTGTGCCGCAAACCTTGTAAACTAAAGATTTCAGAAAACATCACGCGCCCCCCGTTTTGTACTAATCTCCAATAAAAGTTACTACAAAAAGAGTTTTTTTTCCGTTAGTTTGTAAGGTAAAACCCCATTCCAGCCGCTGATTGCTCGGCGCGCCCTCGGCGCGGCCCGTGGAAACAGCGGCGGCCGGCACGATTGGCCGGCGCGATTGACCGGTTCAGTATCGTTTTAGAAACGGTCAAGATTCCCTAATACCGGCCGATATAGCAGGTTCAGATTCGACAAATTATTGGTATCATTTTTGAAGCGGTCAAGAATTCCTAATACCGGGCGACATAGCCGGTTCAGACCCGACGAATTACCGGAAAACGGCGCTAGGTTTTGTATATCAGCGTGGCGTTGGCCGACCCGAGTGATGTTACGCCGACATCGGCCAGATCACGGTAATAATGGCCCCATCGTTACGATCCAGCGCCAATATGGACAGTATCAGAATGATATTGGCCCGATTTCGCCGATCCGACGCCAATACTGGCGCAATACTGTGCTGCCTAGAATTAGCTGCGTTTTTTTTTTTTTTTTTTTTTGCAAAGGGAGATGATTGATTGTGTGCGTGTTTTACAGAGAAGTGCACGCAAGGGCCGTTAAGAAGTGCGGATATTACTCGAGCAAATACAGAAGTGGAAATGCCGGGGCTATGTGAGAAACTGGGTAGAAATGGAGTGTTTTAATTGATGCTACGCTAGCGGTGAGATTATAATTAACCCGATTAAAACGTCCTGCTCTACCCTGAGTTAATTCAAGTAAGTTAGTAAGGTAGGTCGTACCGAAATCTCAGATGGAGGCTGACTACTCAATATTTGACAGCACTAACGTTTCATTAAGAAATAATTACAACAATAAAAAGGCCAGAGAAACATTACGGCTAAGATTACCAAGCATACAGTTAGCGTCCTTAACGAAACAATGAACATACAAAAGTTTAGGGCGCAAACGAGTTGGTGCTGCACTGTCAACGAAAACTTACCCGAATGGAAGTTTTAAAGGCTAAGATTGAATTCAATTCAAATTGAATTCATCTTTATTGACTCCAGTTTGAAGAAGGAGAGAGGGAAAAACGCTACCTTGCGTAGCTTGACGCGTCCCTGCCTTTCATACAAACATGGGCAAATTAATCGGCACTTGCAAAAAAAAAAAAAAAGCGGCAGAGCATGATACAGCTTTTGATATCATGAACAGAACTTCTAAAATATTATATGTTGTTAAAGTACTATTGTCTAATTTGGTTATTTGACATATTTTCTACTTCAATATTGTTTTAAGGAGTTCAATAATGGTAGATGGTACAGTATACTGGAGCTTTTGAAATCCGTAATTGGTCCTGGGATGCGGCACTCTCCAGTGCTCTGGACTACGCGTATGAAAAAAACGAAGAGTTTTTAACCAGCGAAGCTAGCTGAAGGAATTAGTTTTTATTATAATAAATACCATCTTTATATTTCTGAATTAAGGTATGTGTATACAAGTAAAAACACGCGTTACCTCAAATTTTGAGAACAAAATATCGGCATGACTATTATACGGCACATTGGCTACTAAACATATGATCTTTTTTTTTTTGCGTGACGTATAATCTGTCTAGGTTTAGTTTTGTCGTAATGCCCTATACAAGCTGGCAGTACTTTAAATGTGAAGCAAACAATCAGTTATATAAAAAAAGATCTTGACCTTTTCTGGTAAACAAACACGATTTTTTTTAATAACACCTGTTATTTTTGATAATTTAGACATAACGTATTCTATATGTGTCCGTTCCAACTCATGTATGGGTTAAAGAACACCCCTAGTATTTTTACCGTTGGAACAACTTGTATGGTAGATGTATCTAACTTAACTGGTGTACGTATTGGACATAAAGACCTTTTAGGGCAAAATATAACGGCCTTTGTTTTACTGCTATTGATTTTAACGAATTTACCAGTGCCCACGAACTTTGAGGAAACTATTCACTTCAGGTGAAATAATATTTATGTCCGTTCCTTGAAGAAATACGCTCGTATCGTCCGCTTACGTTACTATCAAGGCATCATGTGGATTATTTATGATGTCGTTAACATATAGGTTGAATAAAATGGTTCCCAACACGCTTCCTTGCGGTACACCTGCCTGTAGCTCTTTTAGATCAGAGAAGTGGTCATTGGTGTGAATGCTCTGAAAACGAAAGCTCAAATAACTTCTTATTAACGCCACCGCGTTTCTACGAATTTCATAATTGGAACGTTTACTCATACGTGTGCCATGATTTAACCGATCAAAGGCTTTCGAAAAGTCGATAAAAATTCCTACCGGTAAAATTTTATTTTCGAAGTTTTTGATAATTATTTCTTTCGTGCTCAACAGCGCAAGTTCAGTCGATCGCCCTTTCCTGAATACAAACTGAGGATTTGTAAGAACTGCAAAATTTGCACAAAACTGGTTTAATTGAAAATGTATCCGTTTTTCTAGACCTTTTGAGAATATCGGAAGTACAGAAACCGGTCTATAATTTGAAAAATATGCTTTATCTCCAGATTTATAAAGTACTGACACTTTTTGTATTTGCATTTTTTTAAGAAAACTGCTGTTTAATATTTAATGCCTAAAGTAGTCACTCCCGAATGTGATAAAAAATTAAGCGGAAACCGCCATTTTACTCCGATCGCTAAGGAACGGATAATAAAAACTATATCACCTGATTTTACTCCCATTTAAAACTGGAGTTCTCGAATGACAACACTCCACAAGACAAAGAGGGAGTACTTACTATCTGCTCGTGCTTTAGTTGACGCGAAGATTCTACTCATGCTCAGTCTCCTTGTTTTAGGTTGTTCCGAAAAGCTTGGCCCATAAAAAAAATGCTGCATCAGACATCCGAAGTGTACAAGGAAATAACAGTGCATCGATTGAATAACGCTTTCGGTAAAGTGTTCGCTGTTCCCCCGCGGTTTGAAGGGCGAAATGCCACCTGGATCTGAGCAGACAGCGGAGTGGAATTTGCTACTACACATCTAACTATCCTCCGTTTCAACCTACATCCGACTAGCGGAGCGAACACTACGAGCCATCCTAGCCAATCCAGCTCTGGTTACTTAGCACGTGTTACGCCCTTTGCGCGTTCCTCTCTCCAAAGTCAAGTAACGCTCACACAATTTTGCATGCGCTCCGATAGCTCGTGGGACCCGCTGCGGTCGTTCGTAAGATGAATTGAAGAGAACATTAATTTAACTCGTGTATTGGAGTGAATCGTTCTGCATCTAACCTATCGCCCTCTCCATCTAAGCCGGTTCCTTTTCGTGGCTCATCCCCTGTGTCGCCGAGTCCGTACCAGCCCGGACCGACAGCTCAAAAAGTATCTTAACTAGCAGAACCATATCCGCTTGTTCCGGAACTTCTTCGCAAGCGCCACTTTTCAAGCCCATGGGGCACTGGGCGCATGTCACGTGCCCCTACGGTTCGGCATAACATGTGTCCGGAGTATAAATCCCCGTGACACCTATTAGCTCCCCGATTGGCTAAGCGAGCGTTTAGTGCCTTCTGCGGTTCGTTCGGGTGTGACGCAGGTTATCTTCAAGTTGGCACAGAATTTTGTGGCCGCTCTTTTGAATGCGAAAGCGAAGAAGAAAAAAAAGCAGCGTAAGAGATAAATGACCTTTGACTGCAACCTTCCAAAGATGTCGTCGTATATGTATTTTCTTTCTTTGACCTTTGGGGTGGTTAAGCTTTTTTTTTTATTATTACACGAAGCGACTGCACTTTCAAGGGTTTGATATTTCGTGAAATTCGCTGATTGTTTGCTTCGGGAAGATTTCTCGGGCTGAAAGAAAGGTCATATATTTGTGTAGAATATTGGACATACTATGCCTGTAGATGGGAAATGTATTCGTGTAAAATAGGAGACACGCGATTCCGGCCTCCTCAGACCTCCATGACAGGGGTCGAAAATAATGTATGGTTTCAATATCGTTTGCATAAATTTAAGGGCCCCATGTATGTTTTTTTTTTTTTTTGCGTCTTTCGCATTCACAGGTTTTGAAGATGCCGCAGTGCTAAGCATTCGGCTGCACTGGAATTTTGGAAATCCGAAAACTCACAGACTCTGCGACCATCCAACATTATCAGTCACGTCTTTCGATTTCATCCCCCCCCCCCCTCCCTATGTAATGCCCTGAAGCGAGGGTCCATAAAGGAGTTTCAATAAAATGCACAACATCCGGCTCTTCAAGTAGCGAATGTCTTAACTCCACTAGCACGTTATTTCTTGAGCAAATAAAATAGACATAAACGATAGATGAATTTTCGCTGATTTTATACTTTTTAAGAGGTCGAAGACAAATGATTAGTGGATTTTTTTTAGACTCCTGCACGCTCAATTTCTATAGAAAAGGTTTTTATTAGTGAGACCGGCTTGCTAGCTACATGTATTTAATAATAAATACCACTACCACTACTACTACTATTATTATTACTACTACTGCTATTACTACTACTACTAAAACTAATATCAATAATAATAGTAGCAATATTAATAATAATAACAATAGTTTAACTGTTGTGTAATGATCTTGCTCTGGTTAATGCTTGGGAGCGAGTACGTTTCTGAGTAGGCGGTGTATGTCCTAGAATAAACGCATGCCGGGGAGCACACGAAGAAAACTTCAACCAAAGAGAGCGTATGTTTAGGATACGTAGAGCACTGCGTGACACGGATTGCACGAACATGCGATCGCCTGTATTTTCTCTCTACTATCCACCATTCTTGTTTTTTTTTTTTTTGTTTTTTTTTTTAACCGAAACACTGTCATGAAAACTCGTGTTGGTGAAGTTGCTAGTTCGTGGCACTAATCTATTAGCAGTGATCGATTGCAGGCGAGCGGGTAATGAATGGACAACCTCTAAACCCTGAGATTGGGAACAATTAAAAAACGGACAAAGACAACAAAACCTCAAACGCAGCTGAAATTTATTGATTTGATAACATAAATAAATAGACTTCCAAACACTTGTACCAAGAGAAAGGGAAAGAAGGAACTCAGACGCATAAACAAGACGATCAACGAGTTCGTCCCAGACAGAATAAGCCATTCCCAGGCACCCCACTTTTGGAAAGGGAACCGCCACCCCGACAACTACATCCCCAATGTCCAACACACAATCCGACCTCCAAACCGCTAAAGCCTAAGCTCAAATTCCTACTCCCAAGAAACTGCTGCCACAACCCCCCCCCCCCCCCCTTCCAAGAGCCTTTTATAGACCTTTTCTGCAAGTGCGCCGCCATCTTGAATTGACGTCACTTCCAGTATGGGCGAAAATATTGTTTTGCCTTTGCCAAGCCAATAGAAGGCATTTAGGATATAAGCGTCACCGTCACACTTTCTCGTTTTGCTTCCCCTTTATTTTTTTACTATTTGCAGGTTGAAAGGTTGGATTATTTTTTCATCGCCCATACCGGATACGCCTATTAGGTGGCTGGGGACGAGAGTACACAGAAAAGGTCTATACTGGGAGAGTTCGGCGGATGGGAGGGGCTTACGGCCCGTTAGGTTTAACGGATTCCATGGGTTCCGCTCCCGCCATGATGTGCCTCCCGGCAAGTGGGTCCCCATTCAAGTGCGATGTATACGCGTGTAGGTTTTGCCGTTCGCGCTTTTGTTTTGCGTGGAAAGAAAGTCGGAAAACAACCATTTTGTGATTCGGTGCTTTATTCATGTAAGAATTAGCAAACAAACCGCCCATTTACGAACGGCACTCATTTATAAATGGGCAATCGCTCAAAAACGCCCGACGTCCGACACAGCTAGGCGGCCTTGTGCGCATTTTTCAGTGGGTAAGTTCGATTGTCTGGATCGCTCCCTGACTGTTTACCACATCACAAGGTCTGTGCACCATTGTACGGAATACGGCAGACCGATCGTCATTCTTCTTCACCTGCCGGTCTTTTGGGTTTTTTCTTTTTTTTTTTCTTTTCTGACATTCTTTGGTATGCTGTGAAGAAGCAGCGTCGGCATCGCGTTGTGCTTGAGCTTTTTGGAATCGACAACCGCTTTCGAATTCACTGTCTGCAAAGTGCACCTCAAAAAAAAAAAAAAAGGCATGGCAAATAAGTATTTATTACGCTTATTAAAAAAAAAAATTAAAGGTATCGCTAGCGAACAAAAGCGCTTGCGAGACGGCAAAGCGCAGCTACGAGGCCGCTTCTAAAACCTGGAGCATAGAGAAAGCTACGAGAGCGAGCTGCACACTGATCTCTATGTCTATTTGCTGGATCGCGTTTGACCAGCTCCTCCTATGGACCGGAATGCGGTCACTGGCGGCCATCTTTAGGTAGAGTTATATCATCTCTAGCCATCATAGTGATATGGCGGACAGAGCAATGGCGGCAGGCTGCCATAAAAATAGCCGTAGATCTAGTACACTGTACCGTGGGTGACATTTCGTGCTTGATTGAAGTTGTTCGACGAAGCAGATTCTTGAAACCCGGCGTGAACGGTAGCCTCATCTTTGAGGACCCGGCAAAAGTTCTACGAAAGCGCAGCACCGGGGGAAAGCAGCGCAGCTCGCATCAAAAGCAGACTCCGTACCGTCGTCTGCTTTCGATGCTTCTTTCGATGCGACTTTCGATACGTGCTGTGCTGCTTTTCTCCCGGCGCTGCGATTTCATGAAACTTTTACCAGGTCCTCAAAAACCAGACTACTGTTCACGCCGGGTTTCAAAAACATGTTTCGTCAAATAATTTTAATCAAGCACGCAATATCACCCACGCTATTTTACCGCAGCCTGCCAACCTACGTGCCAAAACGCTATCTGCCATGGATGGATGATAGCGGCTGCAGCAGCTTACATTGGCTAGAGGTGATATAACTCTACCTAAAGATGGCCGCCAGTGACCACATTCGCGGAGCGGGCAAACGCGATCCAGCAATTGTCATAGAGATCAGTGGAGCTGCATGCTTTGAACGTGACGACGGAGCGCGTGCGCTCGTACAGTGCACGCGTCCTTCAGCGCGACGTGCGGGCGCTTGCAGAGATCGGCTCCGCTCGCACTTATACTGAAGTACAGTATATACACAGTTCAAAGTTCGCAAGCTAGGCCGCTCGCAAGTATCAGGTCTTGCGCGGCAGGAAACGGCTTTGTGATCAACGGACACTCACCTGACGCTGCCGCGTCAAGTGGCTGCACATGCAGTTTTAGTCAAAATAAAACGCGTTTAACTCACAAAATAAATTGATTATAATATTACCTCGCACCATCGAGAACTCGAAGTCGGCTTCCACTTAGCCCTCTTTGCTTTGGCCTCTTGGATCTTGTGCCTTGCACAGTTTTCTGTTCCTTGCGGGAACCGGTACAACCTGTACCTTATTTCGTGCTGTTCGAGCACCCAACGGCACTACAGCACCCCATTACGTTTGCTTCTAACGTCTCGCGGAGCGCAGAACGATCATTTTCATCGTCGTCTTTCGCTCCACCCTAGTCAGACGGCTGCCGGCTCGAGACGACAGGGCACATCATGGCGGACGACGAGACTCGGAACGCAATGCGCACAGTTGCCAGACTGTTCGATCAGTGCTGACAGACTGGCGGCTGGATCAATAGACCGCCGAACTCTCCCAGTATAAAAGGCTCTGCTCCCCCCCCCCCCCCCCCCCCCGCCCAAAGTTTAGAAGCCCCCTCACACAAGCAAAAACGCTTTCCTCCTACCGCTGATAGCCAAAGACGTGTGCCTTAAACAATTACCCCGCTCGCGAATGCACAAAGTCTCCTTAATTAGCCTTCTAAACGATCCTTTTTCGTTACACAGAATGGAAGTTTCGTCCAAAAGAGTAGAGCAAAAATTACACGAACCAAAGTGATTTGCAACTTTAGAACTCTGGACCTTATTTTTTACACTTCTTTTGTGTTCCGTAAGGCGGTCATTTGAACAACGCCCTGTCTCTCTAACATAACACAACCCGCAGTCGAAAGGGATCTTATAGACCACCTCTTAGACAAAGGTGGCAGAGGGATCCCTAGGTGTTTTTCCACAACGTCCCTTACGTCCGAAGGTAAACAGGGTGTGCTTGTCTAAGTGAAAGTCCGTTTAAAAAAAAAACACATTTACGTTAAAGTTTGCCTCCAAAGATTTTAGGCCATGAGAAATACCATGAAAATAAGGAATGTGTTGGACCTTGGGGTTGTTGTTGTTCGGGTGGCGGTTCCCTTTCCAAAATTGTGGAGCCGGGGAGTGGCTTAAGTTGTCTGTATCTGGGTAGAACAGGCTGATCGTCTTGATTATGGGTTTGAGTTCCTTCTTCGCCTTTCTCTTTCTCCAAGTGTTTGGAAGTTTATGTATTGCTGTGCTCAAACCAATCAATTTCAACTGCGTTTGAGATTGTGTTGTCTTCGTCCTTTTTTTTATTGTTCCCCATCTGTGGGTCTGAAAGATGTCGACTAATCTATGCTGTAAAGTAGCGGAGGAAAACATTATTGTCGTTTTCCTGGAAGAAATGTAGCGCAGTGTACATCTGGAGCGATGGACATCCCCATGGTTCGCTTGGCTCCAATCGGCGATGGCTCAACCTTTGCTGTGCGACGACGACTCTTACTCGGCCACTATAAAGCTCGTTATGCCTATTGCATTGTGAGTATTGTTGACGATCTTAGAGGACACAGATTTATTTTTTTATTTATTTATTCTGCTTAATGTGGCCCCAAACATTTCGTGGACTTATTAGTGCGCACATCTTACAAACAATAAAAGGACAGATAAAACAAAAAAATATAAAGACAAGCAAGACGGGATTTAGAAAAAATAAAAATAAATAAATAAAACTAAGGAGAACAACAGAGCACACATGTTTGTCAAGCGGCCAACAATCCTCTCCTAAAATTTAAGAGGGGTGAAATCAATTCAAAATCACTCTTATCGAGATTATGAAGGAGCTGAAGGCGCGTCATGGGGGGCTGGTCACCAATTTTCTGCGGGTAGAAACCAAAAGGGAAAATTTGATACGCCTTTGAGGAACACAGAAAGAAATCGCACTTAAAAGCAAAGGTGCATCAATTGTAGTGTTTACTATAATATACAAAAGAGTCATGTCACGCATTAATCTTCTTTTGTGTAAGGGTACCAGGTCCAAGCACATTACGTAAGTATTCCCAATCAAAATAAATGCGCCTCCCAACCCATCTATCGTAAACAATACACACAAGGCGACGCTGCACATTTTTCTAAAAAAAATGATTGAGTCGATTTAATGGTGTTCCATAGGACTGAGCAGAACTCAAGTTTAGACAAAACAAGGGCGCGAAATAGATTAATCATGCTAGCGTAAATGCGAAAATTTCGCGTCATTCCAGAAATGACGCATAGCGTTTGATAAGAATCATTCATAACTTTCGAAACATGCTCACTAAACAAAAGTCAGGAATCGAACATCACTCTTAGGTCACGAATAGTAACTGACCTCGCGAGAGCTGAACCAAACATAATATACGAGTACTCAACGTACCTTTTCTTACGTGTAAAGGAAACTACCTCGGTCTTACTGGGGTTAAGTACCAAATTATTTTTCAAGCACTCGTTTAAAACTGCCTGAACATCGTCTTACATCAGCAGGCAGTCAGTTGTTGAAGGAATTTCGCGAAAAATCTTAACATCATCTGCAAACTGCAGCACCTTTGAATTTTGCACACTATATGCCAAATCATCGACAAACATGTTGAATAACAACGCCCCCAGATTGGACCCTTGGGGCACTTCAGTATTTAAAACATATGAGGCAGAAAATACACCATTCATACAGCACTCTGTTAGGTCTTCCGCCAAGATAACTAGACAACCAACTGCAAAAACGAGCTAGTCATGCCCAACGCTGAAAATTTGGCATGGAACAAGTTATCATCTACGAGATAAAAAGCTTTAGAGCAATCGAAATAAATGGCATCAACTTGTCCACGGGACGTGACCTTAAGCAGAGTGTGTTCCAAAAATGATACAAGGATTGTTTCCACTGAACGCCCTTGACAAAAACCATGCTGGTTGAGACAAAGTGGCGATTTAATATGAAAATAAATTTGCTTATACATAGCCTTTTTAAATACTTTAGAAAAAGAACATAGTAGAGAAGTTGTGTATAGTTATTAACCCAGTCAATGCGACCAGATTTATGTATAGGTACAACTACTGCATTCTTCCATCCTTGAGGAAGTACATACGTTGGCGTCTAAGGACATGTAAAAACGCGTAGCAACACAGGGGCAAAAATATTCCGCATCCCTTTACAATGACAGCAGAAATTCCGTCCTCACCGCATGACGTTTTTTGGAGCGCGCTCAATTATTGCGGAAAGCACATCTTCAAGCGTAGGATTCGAAACTGTCAAGCTGCGGGTAGATTGAAGAGGAGGATCGGTCATAACAGTGCACGGAGTAATCAAGTTACTGACGGAAAAAAAGAATGTACCAAAAAGATCACAGACGTCGGACGGCTCAGATTTATATCCAGAGTCGTCTTGCAATGCAATAGTTTTCGATCGACTAGACGTCCTCAAACACCTCGCGTAATTTCATAGAGTATTAGGACCGCGTTTTTAATTGCGTTCAACTGAATTTCGCAAGCTCTCCCTGTCACGCCGTATCAACTTTTTGGCTGCCGAACGATATTTTTTAAACAGACCCTGCCATTTCTTTATGCCGGTATTTTTGTACTTCTTTTTATTATAGCTCGCTTTTTGACCGAACGCATCACGTAGCTCTCTGGAAACCCAAAAAGGGTGGTTTCTAGTTCGACCACTTCTGCGTGGAATGAAATTATTCATGGCTGATGTTACGATGCCTGTTAGACATATAACTGCGCCATCAATATTGGAACAAAGTGAAATAACCCTCCAGTCTACGTTGCGAAGGTGATTGTAAAGACCAAGGTAATCCCCACGAGCGTAGTTCTACCCGAGAGACTGACTACTCGCCGACGTCCGAGCAGAAAGTACAATAGAAAGGGCAAATGGTGGATGCCATTTATCGATAAAGACAATAGGACGGTCAGCAGTCTTGAATGTGATTGCCGATATGTTAGTCATGCACGATTCAAGCGTATTTCCAGCCCCGTTTGTTGTAGTAATAAGCTGAAAAAGACCAATTTCACCAACTCCATTGTTTTTTTTTACTCTAACACAGGCCTCACTTAATGCAGCACTAATCGTGTTTAAATTCAAATCAACGCCAGGCACGTTAAAGTTACCAACGATCATCACATCATTCGTGGAAAAATCTACAGCACCGGAATTATAATTCAAAGAGCTTACGAGTGATTGTGTGTCAGACCGAGGTGGGAAGTAATAATTTCCAATTAAGTCAGGCTGGCCCGGAAAACTGATTTACACCAAAATACATTTCTTTGCTTCTTGCAGATCAAACCTGCGAAAATATGATAACAATTTATGCACTGCCGTGAGTACCCCGGCCTCCTCTCAGAGTGGCCCGCGAGCCAGTAAAGTCAGTAAACTAATCGTTGCTAGAGATCGCTTGTGTAAGCCAAGTTTCCGTGATGCAGATCACATGAAAATCGGAACTCGTGACCCCTTCAAAAAAAGCATCAGGTTTGGTTAGTAACCCAGGTGCGTTTTGGTAGCACGAAAGACATGATGGGGAAGACAGATCAGAAAACATGGACAACGAAGAGGAAAAAACACGACAGGACAATGTATAACGTCAACCAACTGGCCCAGTTCTCCACTTTATTACAGTACGAAAGACGTTTGTAACGTTCCTATCATTGTCACGAAGGAATACAGATTCAGCAATCAAATTCGAGTACGTTCCTATCATTGTCACGAAGGAATACAGATTCAGCAATCTTACTCGAATAAGAGTTAAGACTTTCTCTACATGTTTGCGATCAAACGTTCACCACTTTTTCCAGTGATGAACCACATGCCGGAGGCCATTGTTATAGAACTCCTCAAGCGATGGACCAGATGCCGGAGGCCATCGTTATAAAACTCCTTGTTTTGAATGTTCAGGAATCGCTCCACTTCAGCAATCACTTGGTCATCGTCCTTGAAATGCTTTCCTCTTATTTGGCCACACTGGAAGCGTCTGCGCCATTTAACCAAGGTGTCATAAACTGGGGCGTTGTCCCCGAACAACACTCCCAGATTGGAATGAATAGGCATTGCTTCCCTTCAAATGAAAAAACAAAACAAAAAAAAAACAAAAAACGGATCACTGCAAGTGCTTGGCACCGACGGGCGGTGCCATATATGTTTCGGCTCCCTAGCGGTGTTCCGCGCTACTATGACATGCGATGTTTGACTGTGCGGAAACTAGACGGACGCGTGCTGATGTTGATGCCTGGTTTGTTCCGTTTTTTCAATTTTTTTTTGGCCGATAATACGAACTTTATGAACGCGCCTCGTAACACGGATGTTATCCATCACAAGTCCTTGTTAGCTGTTGGTCGCTCTGAATCCGGGTCACGCGAGGGCCCCAAAGGGCATTCCGGCCAAGCTCTAGAGTTATTGATTTTGATCAGGCAATCAATAGTAGTGCTCATACGAAAGGAATTGTATGAGTAGTGCTTACCGTGAAGCTTGGTAGACTGAAGTGTTCCAGTTTGGAGCACAGAAGACAGAAAGTTGCTAACATCCTCGCACGCCATGTCCGTGCTCTGCCTCGTCACAAAAAGTGCCCGCTTTACAGGTGGCCGCGAATCGAGGAGAGTGAGGAATCTATGCACGCACTGGCATTCGCGAGCGGAAGTCACTTCTTTCTTGTCATAAGTTGAAATTCGTCTTCCGTCACTGAGCCTGTCACAGATGATGGATCCTCGACGACACTGCGGCGTGCTCATGGACAGAACCAGAGGCACATGTCTGAGATGGTGGAGCGATGTTCCACAAGGCAGTCTTTTCCTTTGCAGGACCAGCGTCATTGTCAAGGTGGCGACTGTTTTCGGTAGTATTCTGACTACTCATGACTCCGGCGTAACTCTTGTGGGCACGACACGCTGCACGATCGGTAATCTTGGGAGCAGCACGGACGAGCTGCGTACAAAGTGATTTGGCTTCTTGAAGCTCTCTTCTTATCATGGCGTTTTCCTCGCGCAATATCTAGACAGTGCCTACAAGCAAGTCCACTTTGGCTGTCAAAGACAAAACAAAAGGGAGCTTCTCTGTACCGTTGATTTGTTGTTGGAACCCTTTTCCTCGCCGTCCTTCACGGCGTCTTCTTGGGCGTGTCCGTCGCGGTGGCATTCAGCTTCGCTTCATCAGGGTCACGTCACTTCGAACACGAGTTGCATTTGTAGGTACTGACGCCTTCGGCAATGAAACGGTTGTAGTCGTCCCCACAAACGCTAATACATTTACAATGATAACGACGCAGGCATGCACAACAGTTAAGCGCGAGGCACATGCGCAAAAAATCCATCCGATCCGACGTCTGATCCGGCAATACGACTGCCTGATCCGAAAAATTTGGTCGCTTCAGGCGTCGGATCGGGGATCCGACGTGCGTCCAACGCGCCAGATAGTTTCGCACGGCGGACGGATTGTCGGATGCGTCCAGCCAATGACAGCGCAGCCAGCGCGAACGTCATGATGACGTACTGGGTCTGGCGGGACGAAGCGAACGCGATAACGGGGCGGGCGAGGGGAAGCCGGACGCGTGAATCCCGCTGACCCATTTGAGAAAGATGGCCCCAGCAAAGAATGCACGCGCTAGCGAGAATAGACTCCCTAGCGAGAACAAGCTCCTAACTTCGCTCGTGCGAGCTAAACCGTCAATCTGGGACCAGAGATCTATGAACGCGGATCTCCGCTGAAGTGCTTGGATCTCCTGGGCGGAGCCGAACGGATCGTCGTGTCGCATGCAAGGTCGGAAGCGTGTGTCTCAAACTGTCGCGTGCGGCAATTCGGAGCGGCGTTCGGACTGTCGGATCGGACGTCGGATCGGACGATTCTGCCGTCCATGTGTCTCGCGCTTTAAGATCCTGTTTTTTTTTTCCAATAAAATGAATCAGAGCACAACGGACAGACGTCCTTCTACCTGCTAAGTGACTGGCCTATAATATCGGCTCTCCATTACGAGATCCTTCAGCTTGGGATACACACTGCTTCAGCGTACGTTCGACCTGGCCGTAGCGGACGCTACCATCTCAGCCAATCGAGCTCTGGGAATTGAGCACGTGATGCGCTCTCCGCCCGTCACCGCTGCGGCCGTTCGTAAGTAAAAACTACTAAAACGAACTCGCCAGAAAAAAATATGTTTAGCATACGCTGGGAGGGAATACGCCTTATTACAGTGTTATGATATCTCATGTTGGCGTGGCTTAGATTATCTAGCGTCCAAGATGTCGTACATGTAATGGCTCGTTCACACTTGCGAAATAAGCACTCACCGCCGACTAGATTCGATCGCCGAAAAACAGATCGGGCCGTTCACATTTCTTGCCGCCTGCGGAGTACGCGGCGCGAGCGTCTTGCAGTTTGCCGAACAGACGAGAGCTGACAAAAGCTCCCAAACCTCCTCCTTGCCCGCGCGCGTCTCGTTGCCATCACCGCCAGCTCGTCAGCGGGGATCGGAAGGCAGCAAGCGCCACTTCCCCCATGCGTTTTGATTGGCTAGCGGCACGAAAAAACTTTTTTCCGGCGTTTAAAATTGGTCCCAGAGCGATCTTGCTCACCGCCGGAAATTCTGCTTGCTTTCGTCGCCGGACGTTCTCGCGGATCCGGCCGCCGGTTCACGAGTGTGAACGAGGCATAAGCTGTATCTTTTAGCTCCGCAATTTTGTATTCTGCGGATGCTAGTGTGTAGGAAGAGGAGCAAATGCAAGACGTACATTTAGTTTCATTTCACCTTTGTCCTTGAAAACCAACCTACCGCTAACTTAATTGCGTCGTTTTTTGAAGTTTTTTTTTTAAGTTTTGGTTTTAATAAAGCGCATGCGCACGTATCGTGTTTTGTACCGACATATGCCAGGTCGTTCCAATGCTTTCGACCAGCATTCTATAGCAAACATATTAAAGCATTCGTTTCATTTACCTGCATTGCTCTTACTTCCTAACGTCGTGCTTAACGTAATAAGGGTTAATAAACATTTGCCTATTCCCGCCTGTTGTTTCGTTTTGTTTTGTTTTTTAATTACAAATCACAAAATCAGAGCAGACGCAGGAAGTAATATGGGCAGCATGGCCACCTGTTCGAGTTGTTGCCTGTACTCGCTCGGCGCTCCAGAGAGACGTCGATCAAACTGTTCGTGGCTGGATGTTATCACATATAGCGACGTTTACAACGCCATAAAAAAAAAAAAAATTCTTTTTTGTGTAGGTTTCCTTTAAGCTCTTGACTCAGAAACTCGAAAGCCCATTTTTTGTGACATGAGGGAGTTTTTGCAGATTGTTTCCGCCGTCTAGCAAGCCTCTCCGCAACCCGCTACGATACTCGGAGCTCTTCAGTCAAGGCCATCACCGCGCAGGCGCAGAAGTGGTTTCTTCGTTGCGAAAGGCTGAACGGTGGAGGAAGTGCGGTCTGAGAAAATTCCCTATGCCTCATTTTTTTCTTACTGGAAAGGAGCAACAAAACGGGATGAGGAAGCGGTCTACTTCTAGTCACGCTGACCGCGTGTTCGGTTCAGTGAAGGATCTTATTTGACTGTTCATGGTTTTCCGTTTCTTAATTTTTTATGTGATACAATTTCTAAATGCTATGTCTCTTGCTGGTAAAGTCAATGCAGCGAAACAAAAATTTCAAAGAGGCTTTTTGTAGTGTCGACTCATAATGACAATAATGTCCACCACAAGTTTCAACCACGCTACGTCCAATACTTGCACCTTAAAGTTTTCTTTTTTTCTTTCTTGCAGCAAGAGAAATAACATTTAGAAATTGTGTCAAACAAAAAAATTGCACCCTAAAAATTTTTTTTGAAGCTACAAACATAAATTTTCATGCTCTTTAGAGAGGGGTTTAAGTCAGACACATTTGGAAGCAATCCAAGCGGTCACAAAAAGGCTCTAAGTACAAATTCAAAATTCGATTTCGAAAAGCCATAGCAGATACGTCCCTAAAACAAAGGCACACTTTTATTTTATGCAGCCTCTTCTTATTATTGTTGCGTTACTTCCTGGATAAAATATGGCACATATATTTTAGATATGATAGATTTAGATGGGTTAGATTATCTAGCTTAAACATTTTTTATAGCAAGGGTAAAATAATGTTTTGACCGTAATGCTTCCACCCCAGTACCACACAAGTTTCTATAGCCAGATATAAAAATGTAACAGACATGAGTGAATGAAATTGGTGACACACAACTTTCTACAGCCGGCCGTAGATAATTGAATGTTCGCAGGGTTTTTGCACTCGAGGAAAAGTCCTCTACACTAGGCTAAAATAGCTTACTGAGCGTTTGCCTATAATTTTTTTTGAACATTCATTGCGATATGGCTACCCAAAGTGAATGATCGCGTGTCTGTAGCGTTCGAGTCAGAAATATCTCTATAGTCGGCCAAACAAAATCCTATGGTCGCATTTATTGTATTATAGCAGGTCCAAGAAAACTCAATGGTCCAGATACTATACATTAAACACTTACAAATTCTATAGCCGGCTAAGGAGAACTAAATAAATGTTTAAGCGACTACGTTTTGAAGACATGCGCCCTTTCATACAATGGTTAAACAAAATAAGATGGGAGAGATTCTTTACGCTGTGTGCCATAAAATTTTCTATAGCTGGATATATTGTTTTTATGATTGACGTCATGATGGCGCTTATGACGACGACAAAAGGGAGGCAGACAACACGGAGCGCTACTTCAACGTTTATTTTTGAACAATAGGGGGGGACATATTGCCGCGCGCGCAGCTGGCCAAGGAGGCAGCGCGCGCGTGGCCTAACGGTTATCGCGCTTGCTTCCCACGCTGAAAGCCAGGGTTCGATTCCTGGCCGCGGAGACGCATTTTTGTTGACACTGTAATGTAAGGTTCTGGTGAATTCGAGAACCGTCTTGCTGATTCGAGGTTAGAATGTTCCACGCGCCGAACCTTCTACGCCGAACGATCCAGAAACCCACGAGGGTACATAAGGGATTCCGCAAAGCGAGCGGAGTCAGTCTCGCCCCAGCGCTCGATTCTGCTGACACTTCGACGCCCACGACGCTCTGCTTTCTTCTGTTTCCTTCTCTATTTTTGGCACAAGTTCGCCACATTAAACATTTATTTATTTCTGTTTATTTCTTGTTTATAGGTCACGCGACTCACCACCCGTCACATTCTGGTGGAGGTGCGGGGTACCGCATATCCGTGCAGCGCAGCCCTCCGAATTCCCGCAGTACAAGTCGGAATCCAAGCTCCCGAGGATCCAACGAAGACCAGATCGAGACTCGATCAAGTCGCCGCACCCAAGGGCTAAACCCGGAATACGGACTTCTACCACCCAGGACCAGGCAGCCGACGATGGCCAACCAGTCGCAGACCCCCGCCGCTCCTGCCGTCGTCTACCTACCCGTCGCTCCTCCGACACCGGCTCCGTTCCACGGCGAACTCCACGAAGACGTTGAAGATTGGATCGACCTATTCGAACGCGTCGCCCGCCACAATAGCTGGACCAACGAGCAACGGCTGCAAAACGTGTATTTTTCGCTCGAGGGGACTGCCAGAAGCTGGTACGAAAATCACGAGTCTTCATTGACATCCTGGGACATTTTCAAGAGCCAGCTGAAGGCGACATTTGTCAACCAGCACCGCCGAGAGAGAGCCGAAGACTTACTGCGTACCAGGACTCAAGGCCCCAACGAGAGCATCACCGGCTTCGTGGAGGATGTTCTCCGCCTAAGCGCCTGCGCCGATCCTCAGGCTACCGAGGAGAAGCTACACCACCTGATGAGGGGTGTGAAAAGCGAGATTTTCGGCGGTCTCATCCGGAATCCCCCAACAACAGTCGACGAGTTCATCACGGAGGCGACAAATATGGAACGGGCCTTGCTAGCCCGCGCCAGACACTACCAACGACACCCTGGCGTAACTACTCTAGCGACATCTAGATCCGACCTGGGCACCACCCCCCCCCCCCCCCCCCGGCATCCGTGACCTTATCCGTGAAGCCGTCCAGGAGAAGTTGAAGAAGTTGCTACCTGCTGCCACAAGCCTGGCTACGCCCTCAGTCGCCGAGATTGTCCGTGAAGAACTTCAGCAGGCGCTGCAGCCAGAAGTTCTCACCAGCGCCGCTCCTGAACCACCGAAGCTGAGCTACGCCGCAGCTACGCCGCAGCTACGCCGCAGCTACCCGACGACCACCGCCCCCTGCTCACCCGTATACGGCGCCACCTCGACGTGAACCTCTAGCGCCGCAGTATTCACGACGCCATGAAGATCGGGCGTACGTCCGCTCAGAACAAGCTGCTTCACGAAAGACCGACGTGTGGAGGACGGCCGATCGACGCCCGTTGTGCTACCACTGCGGGGAGGCCGACCATATCTACCGTCGTTGTCCCTACCGACAAATGGGCCTGCGTGGGTTCCACCCGAACGACCCACGCCCGAGGTACGGCGAACGCCCTCACGACATCGAGGAGTACCTCCGACGTTCGCCCTCCACAGTGTCGTCTCTCCGCCGTGAAGCCCGCTCCCCATCGCCACGACGTTCAGCCTCCCCAGCGCCACGATCCCGCCGAGAGAGCCTGTCTCCCCTGCGTCGTCGGGAAAACTGACTGCGGAAACGCCTGGAGGTGACGTTGCCGAAAACGACGGAAGCAAACAGCCTCTAAGAACGCCGGAGCGCTCCCACTCTCGTGACGCCCCGCATTGCACCGACGCGCCTGCAACGGTGTCCAACAACCTAAACGTTGTTATCGATGGCCAAAACGCATCCGCACTCGTTGACACCGGGGCAGACTACTCAGTATTGAGTGGGAGGCTCTCTCGCCACCTTCGAGAAGTCACGACGCGTGGGATGGACCGCATATACGAACCGCCGGAGGACACCTCATCACGCCTGTCGGAAGGTGCACCGCTCGCGTCGAAATTCACGGCGAGACGTGTCCTGTGAAATTCGTCATTCTACAAGACTGTTCCAGAGACGTCATTCTCGGTATGGACTTTTTGTGTGAATACGGCGCCATCATCGACCTTGGAGAAAACAGATTGACGCTGCGGACACCTGTTCCGCCTTCAGAGAAACTCCAAACTGCGTCAGCCGCCGTCCGAGTCGCTGCCGACCACGTGAATCTGCCGCCGCGATCAAGTGTTGTCGTACCTGTCGTGACCGATGCAGCTACCCGTAGCGAAGTTCTTCTGGAAGGTAACCTCCAGTTGCCCCTGGGAAGAGGAATAGGCGTCGCACGAGGAGTAGCTGAACTTCAGGATGGCCGCACTGTGATCCTCGTGACGAGCTTCCGGAATGAAACGCAACAGCTCACAAAAGGTGCAGCCGTTGGCCACGTCGAGGATCTCCGAAACAACGCCGAAACCGCCGCCATTACTGAAGAATCCTCGCCACCTCAGCAAGACGGTACGTCGCCAGCGCAACTCGACATCGACCCTAAGCTTCCGGACCCGAAACGACGGCAGCTGATTAACCTCCTCGCCGAATACCGTGACTGCTTTGCGACGTCGTCGAAGGTACGCCAAACAGCCGTTGCGAAGCACCGTATCATTACCGAGGACAACGTGCGTCCTGTGCATCGATCACCGTACAGAGTCTCCGTTAAAGAAAGGGAGGTGATCCAGGAGCAAGTTCAAGAGATGCTGAACGACGACATAATCCAGCCATCAAGCAGTCCGTGGGCCTCTCCAGTCGTACCGGTTAAGAAGAAGGACGGAACGCTTCGGTTCTGCGTGGACTACCGGCAGCTGAACGCGGTGACGAAGAAAGACGTCTACCCACTCCCCCGAATCGACGACACGTTAGACCGGCTGCGCCACTCTCGATACTTCTCATCGAAGGACCTGAAGAGCGGCTACTGGCAGATCGAAGTCGACGAACGGGACCGAGAGAAGACAGCTTTCGTCACGCCGGATGGGCTGTACGAGTTCAAGGTAATGCCCTTCGGACTATGTACGGCGCCAGCAACTTTCCAGCGTGTTATGGACACCGCACTGGCAGGACAGAAGTGGCAGAGCTGTCTGGTCTACCTCGATGACGTCGTGGTGTTTTCCAGCGACTTCGACAAGCACTTGCGACGACTCCGAGCTGTTCTTCAAGCCATACGGACCGCTGGACTCACCCTCAAGCCGTCAAAGTGTCGGTTCGCCTATGACGAACTGAAGTTTGTAGGTCACGTGGATAGCAATGAAGGCGTGCGCCCAGACCTTGAGAAGACTCGCGCCGTCGCGTCATTTCAAGTGCCGACAGACAAAAAAACCGTGCGAAGATTCTTTGGACTTTGCGCCTACTATCGTCGCTTCGTTCGGGATTTCGCACGGATTTCCGCACCGCTCACAAACCTCACGAAGGACGCCGAGAGGTTCGAATGGGCCGAGGAACAGCAGCAGGCATTCGACGAGCTGAAGCGGAGACTCCAGACGCCTCCGGTTCTTGGACATTTCGATCAGGATGCGGACACCGAGATTCACACTGACGCAAGTAACGCAGGACTTGGCGCGGTACTAGATCAAGTACAAGAAGGCACCGAACGAGTCATCGCCTACGCAAGTCGGACACTGTCCAAGGCAGAGAAAAATTACTCCACGACTGAGAAAGAATGCCTTGCGGTCGTCTGGGCAAACACGAAGTTTCGTCCGTACTTGTACGGAAGCCCGTTCCGCGTAGTCACGGACCACCACTCGCTCTGCTGGCTTGCGAACCTCAAGGACCCGTCAGGACGCCTCGCTCGATGGAGCCTCCGGCTACAAGAGTTCAACATGACTGTGGTTTACAAGTCAGGACACAAGAACAGCGACGCTGACTGCCTGTCCAGGGCCCCTGTCGAAACACCTTCCGGCAGCAGCGACGACGATGATGACGAGTGCTTTCTAGGGGCAGTGAACACCGATGACATGGCACGACGTCAACGAGACGATCCGGAGCTGCGAGCCTTAATCGAGCACCTGGAAGGGCGCGGCGGTACCGTACCCCGTGTTTTCTCACGAGCCGTGCCGACCTTCACCATTCGACAAGGTGTACTCTACAAAGAGAACTTCGGGAACAACAACTCGCCGTGGCTGCTGGAAATCCCGACCGACCTTCGAGGGGAGATCTTTCAAGCATGTCACGACGACCCGACGTCCGGACACCTTGGATACAGCCGGACACTGGCCCGTATTCGTGAAAACTATTACTGGCCCAAGCTCCCCAAGACCGTCCACTTGTACACACGATCATGCCACGAGTGCCAGCGACGCAAGAAACCTCCGACGAGGCCGGCCGGACTCCTGCAGCCTATTTCTCCTCCAACTGCACCCTTCCAGCAGATCGGAATGGATCTACTTGGTCGTTTTCCGCCTTCGACGTCGGGGAGCCGCTGGATCATCGTCGCCACAGATTATCTCACGCGGTACGCCGAAACGAAAGCTCTTCCTTCGGGGACTGCTGTGGAAGTTGCCAAGTTTTTCATTGAGTCCATCGTCCTCCGGCACGGCGCTCCCGAAGTTCTGATTACAGATCGCGGATCATCGTTCATGGCACAACTGACCCAAGAAATCTTCCGACTCAGTCACACCAGCCATCGTCGTACAACTGCGTACCACCCGCAGACCAACGGGCTGACGGAGCGACTCAACAAGACAATTGCCGATATGATCTCTATGTACGTCGACGTAGAGCACAAGACGTGGGACGAAGTGCTGCCCTACGTCACGTTCGCCTACAATACGGCGGTTCAAGAGACCACTGGGCTCACCCCTTTTTAGCTGGTACATGGTCGGAAGGTAACGACCATGCTGGACGCCATGCTGCCCCATGAGCCATCTGACAACGAGAGTGACGACGCCCAGGCGGTTGCTCAACGCGCCGAAGAAGTTCGCCAGCTCGCCCGACTCCTGATTCAGCAACGTGTCGACGCCGGCCGCTACAACCTTCGTCGCAGGAACGTCCACTTCCAGCCCGGAGATAGGGTGTGGGTATGGACGCCCATCCGTCGCCGCGGCCTCAGTGAGAAATTGCTGAACCGATACTTTGGACCCTAAAAAGTGCTTCGTCGACTCGGGGATCTGAACTACGAAGCGATGCCCGACGGAACACGGACTTCGTCACGCCGCCCTCCACGTCCGGAAGTCGTCCACGTCGTGCGACTGAAGCCGTACTACGCTCGATAGGACTGTGGACCTTATGTGTTCCAAATGACTCTTTAGTTTTCCGTTATTTTTATTTGTTTTTTTTCGGATTGCATCGGGACGATGCACTTTTTAAAGGGGGGAAGTAATGCCGCGCGCGCATTACTTCCCCCTATTTCCTAAAGGGGGAAGTAATGCCGCGCGCTGCCAAGCAGGCAGCGCGCGCGTGGCCTAACGGTTATCGCGCTTGCTTCCCACGCTAAAAGCCAGGGTTCGATTCCTGGCCGCGGAGACGGATTTTGTTGACACTGTAATGTAAGGTTCTGGTGAATTCGAGAACCGTCTTGCTGATTCGAGGTTAGAATGTTCCACGCGCCGAACCTTCTACGCCGAACGATCCAGAAACCCACGAGGGTACATAAGGGATTCCGCAAGGCGAGCGGAGTCACTCGCCTCAGCGCTCGATTCTGCTGACACGCCGACTTCGACGCCCGCGAAGCTCTGCTTTCTTCTGTTTCCTACACTATTTTTGGCACAAGTTCGCCACATTAAACGTTTATTTATTTCTGTTTATTTCTTGTTTATAGGTCACGACTCACCACCCGTGACAATATATACACTCACACCGCTTCACCTCAGCCAATCCCGGGCCTCACCGTCGCTTGCAAAAACGCTATCTCTTCGACTAACAGGTCAACGGAGGCGACGCTGACACACTGTGCTCCAGACTGTTTTATCAAGTCTGCTTCCATTATTTCCCTGACCGTCTTATCCTTGTGTCTGGCTAGAATCGCGCACGTGTTGAACAAGGGCCTGCACCCACAATCGTGATCATGAACTGAAAGATGACCATCACGGTGGTAATTAACATTCAAATTGTGCTCCCTTGTTCTATACTGAAAACGCGAGTCCAAGCTATTTTCCGTTCATCAAACAAACCCCGCTCAACACGGGTACGTTAGCAGTGTGGAGGGGATTTTTTTTTTTCAGTATATAGAAATATGAAAACCTCATTGAACTTTTGTAATAATACACGGCTTTCAACTCGTGTTTTGACACTTATACATCGCAATTATCAGAACTTAGCCTTAAAAAGATGGTGAACCAAAATTTGGACTTTAAAAAAAAAAAAACAATGCTGGAGATGTAGGCGGGACGCTACAATCCCTACAACACTACTAGTAAGGCAATATCTCAAATGGACGGCCGTATTTTTGGAAAAGGAAGTCAAGATTGAACCAAACCGACGAGGCGCGTGACCGTCGCTTCGCTCCTTCAAGGCCGCGAGGCGGAGAAGACGCGAGGCCGTTCCCTCTCCTTCTCCGAGAAACATGATGCCAACATTCCTGTCAAATACGCCTCTTTTTTTTTAAATATACGGTCACCCGTCCGAGATAGCGTTGTATGAGTGATGTTTTAATGTTTGTAGCATCCCGTGGCATGCCTTTGCCGCGTGTTTTGGGGAATCCAGATTTCGGTTCAGCATCCCTTTAAATTGAGAGGCAAATGGAACAACTTGGTTGTCCTACGACAATGTCCACCGCATGACCTCACACCGTGGTTCCCACGACCAGCATACCTCGCTGTAAGTCGAGAATTAATTTGTAC
This sequence comes from Ixodes scapularis, assembly GCF_016920785.2. Classification (NCBI taxonomy): domain Eukaryota; kingdom Metazoa; phylum Arthropoda; class Arachnida; order Ixodida; family Ixodidae; genus Ixodes; species Ixodes scapularis. The sequence goes on along the minus strand of NW_024609879.1, from coordinate 138,045,747 downwards.
TTCAGCTGCGATTACAATTTCGAATCGCAACATTTTGCTGTCAATTGTGTGTTCGCTCTTTCTTGTTCCACGGTAAACAAGATATCACATACAAGCTACATGTACTTTGATTGTTGACATTTTGTGCTGCCCTACAAATCTACGTATATGCCGGCCAGGAGGTTAAAATCAGGGCACAAAAAACAACTTCCACATCCTTCATTTCACATAGGTCATGCTGACCTTCCAGCTATACTGTGCAAAATAGACAACGCACGTTTCAAGAATTGTTATTTTGAAACCTAAAATGTCTCCTAACATCAAAATGTGCGGGATTTTATCATTGCCTGCCTCGTCTTATATACAGCCACGCTCGGCTTTATTCGTATGTCGTGAATTCAACACTTTTTTTCAGAATGTGGCACGCTCTTCTGAAAAGTTTTGTATGGACATATTTCATCGCTGTGCTGGATGGCGCAAGTAAGTAGTTATTATAAAATGTTATGTTTGTCAATCATAATCACGTGATAATGTAATATTTTAAATTGTAGGTAACAGTATGCATTTTCCTCCAAACGTAAACGCGTTCTTCATTTTTTTTATTTATTTGATTTATGTTGAGTGCCACAGAAAAAGCGCTAGGCTTTCTAAGTCATGCACTAAGAAACAACATATCTAATCCACACAATAATTGGTCTACATATCAGAGTTAAAGACAAACGTCAGCGCACTCTCGAAGTTTTTCTTCAGTTCAAAAGAATGACAATATCAAGACTACCTGAGCTAGATTCGAATTTATTCAAAACCAGTTGAAAACGAGTCATGGGATCAGTTTTGTACGAAAGGAAAATATAAAATAAGCTGTAAATATGGCTCACCCTCTGAGGAACATGGAAACATACACAGTTCAGTAGCGCCGGTGAGTCTAGGCCACCATGTAGAATATTGTTCAAGAACATACAATCCCAAATCATCCGTTTAGTACACCAACATTTTAGACCAATCAGACTACACATTCTTTTTGTATTTATAAAATACAGTGGGTTGTAAATAACGATCGTAAAACGCGCTTATAAAGTTTCTTCAAATATGTTCAATACTAGAGGATGTGGTCAATTCAGCGGAGTTTCAGACGTCTGAGGCTAACAATGGAGGCTTCGCGAAAGGGAACGAATAACCTGAGAAAAAAAAAGGGGGTTCCTAAAGATGTTATATCTACGTGTTATGGCGCCTAAAATGCGCAAAGGCAAATTGATAACATGCGCAACCCGGTGTTTAAACAAATCTCGGTATCTGTATAAATACCCAAGTTCCCGAGCAGAAACACACGACTACTAACAGTCGTATCTAAAGAGTAGCAGGATTGCATGCTGACACGCTTTGAACCGAGAGAATGAATTTGTGTTTTCGACTCGTTTAGGACACGATCATTAGGCGTGCACCACTTATAGCTAGTACACACATCACGTTGAAAACAGCCTTAGCGAAAAACAGCATATTTCTAATATACTTGTGACGAACTCAGTACGCATACTTTTTGTAATAACTCCGTGTGAATATGGCCGATATAGAGTATACTCGCGGTGTAGTTATGGCGTGTTTCAAGCGTAAAAAAAATGGGTTATGGGGATATTTATACAGCGTGTAGTTGGTCATCCATTAAAGTTGCGACGAGTCACACGCTGTAGATGAGTATTTTAGCCGGTGCAGTACAACCGCTAACCTGGGGTCTTTAACGTGCACCACGCAGTAGTGATACACGACCGCACGCCGGTACGATGCTCATCCAGATCGAAACGGGCAGGCGTGGTGCTCGAACCCAGAATCTCTGGGTTCTGCAGCGCGAGCTTTCGCTCCACGCGCGTCGAGCTGGGCGTGCGCCTTATCCCACTCGGTCACCGATCCCCCCTTCAAGTGTACCTTTATGCCATACTTTGAGTATGCTCCCACTATATTTCTAGTGATCTGGAAATTCGTGCTCCGAATATATTACACATGCCTCATAAGCGTGCCTACATTTATGCTTTCCAAAAATACAAATGAGCAGGTTTAGATACCCATATACGTGAAAAAATAAAACCATAAACTCTTGTATAACAAATGGATAGCGATGGATCACATTTGTGTTCTGCTCGTGCTTTTTTTTTTTGTTTTTTAAAGAGTGTTTATTTTTATTGTTTACTTAATACGACCGTTTGCCTAGTTTGGAATTTTGCACTTCCGAGAACCTTGCGAATTCCAATAGATGCTTTTACAGACGAAATAACACGGACACTAAGTTCCGCACATGCAGATACGGGGTAGGGAAGAATGACAAAATAAACAACAGAAAAACTCTATTGTTAATAGGAGTTGCAACAAAGATACGAAACAGCAACAACAATACACCGCTTCAGTTTTGATCACGCTTCGCGGGAATGATCGAGAGATGCCAAAAAACCTTGGTGGCGTACTTATGACGAAGTGACAGCGAACTCTAAACCTAGATGTCACGCAGCACAATCATGCACATGTCAAACCTTTGAAGCCACTCAACCGGATTCGACAGCGCTTGAATGAAACAGCGGTAGGTGATACAAAGCGCTCTCTCGCTGATCATGAGCCAGGAACTGGACGTCAGCCTGAATCTCTCGTAAATGAGCGGGAGGACGGCGGCAGTCGAGGCGCTCGGTGAAGTTCGGCTGACGTGCGGGATGGTATACAGAGCGGGTGACTAAGGTCCACGGAGACGGCGGTGTACAGCTCCATAGAGTCCGCTCGAGACGGAGCTGGCGGTGGCCGAGATTGTGTTCCATGACCTGGCGCCGGCTCTGCTGGCGTCGGTAATCATCCTTTCGAGTCTGAAACTCCCGAACGGCCCCTCACCGCCTATACAAAGCTCGACGACACGTTACCGCCCGGACAGCAACGTCTTTCGTAATCGACCGTCGATTTTCATCGGCTTCCCGCACACTGCAAGATCCCTGTAAACAATTACGCTGATCGATTGGCCAAGCTAATCTACGTTGGGACACCGTCCGCTACCTCTGCGAAAACAGTGACATCATGGAGAGTTGACTCCTCGACTACGATGTCGACAAGCCCGCGCGGCTAGCGCTGCTCGAGAATGGCCTCTTCCCAGCTAGGCAGAAATAGCCGTATACCTGGCCGGTGGCACGTGGACAAGACCTCTTCTTCTCGCCGAATCCACACCCGCAGAATTTCTCGAACGCACGTGAGTCCCGTCCAAATTGTAATTATAAGCATTCCTCTAAAATCAGAAACACATAAATTCGAACAAGGACTAACCCAAACTCCCGTACTCCCAAGGTTAATCCACAACCCCCCCCCCCCTTCCAAAACAAAAAAAAACGATTACGACAATTTTTTTTCTGTTGTTGTGCCACCGAGCTCAACCTGCAAGCAGAGTACGCATGCGATGTCCGACTCATATTGGGAAGGTGCCCTGCGCACCTGCCAGCGTAGGGGCGGCGGTTTCATGTGATACTGGATATGCATAATCCGCCTCTGGCAGCACAGAGCAACGCAAACGCTAAGTCGAGGAGGATGACGGTCGTCCACATTCAACGGAAGTCTCGCAGTCACCAATACCCGAAGCGCGTCCAACGAACTCAGCACAATGTGTCCGATTAACAAAAGGGAAATTACCGAAAATTTGGCACGAACGTATTCCGGCCGTTTGCTACTAAAAACAATGCCCTCAGCTGCAACGGGTGAAAGCAGAACACTTAGGACCGTATTTTGGAAACCGGACCTACGTGGCCGCAAATTCGATAGTTGAACGAGTAAAAAAAAAAAAAATGAAAGACGTTACCAATTCTCTGTAATGTCGAATTAGAGCGCAGCTCTAGAGGAGGAGAAGAGGGTACAGAGGTGGAGGGTATGCCCCTCCTCCCCCATCCGTACCTTCCCCTCCTCCTCTCCGCCTCCTCTCCCATTCAGCGTGAAAATACGCTTGTGTTGGCATCTTCGATTTCTTAACTGGAACCTGGACAAAGTTTGGTTACACTCTTCAGTTGTTGTAAGGCAACTAGGCACGTTTAACTGTTCATAATGTATTAACGGAGGTGGTTGCCAAATCAGAAACAAAAAGTGCGTATTAATTGAGCGGTGCAGCTTAAAGGGAAGATGGGGCACTTCTACATTTGAGAAAAAACGCTTGAATTGCGTTCATTTGGCCTTTAGATTAACAGATATCAAAATTGTATTTTAATGCGACGCGCCGGAGAGCCATACGAGCAATTTCAAAATAGGACTGAAGCCCCGCCTCCCTAGCCTTGGGCAGCCAAAAGAGCCGTCGATGACGTCACGGACAGCGACTGTCTTTCGCGTTTTTCTCGCGTTTAACAATACTTACGCAGCAAATGGTTTGAGTATTCGGGTTCACGGGGTAAAAATATACTAGAATTCACTTCTAACTCATTTTTTCCAAGAAGCTCCGTAGCTTTCCTTTAATTGCACTCGAAAAATTTGTTTCCCTTATTTCCAGCAAATGTGTATCACGACCCTTTTGCAAATGTATTTATCCACTTTCTACAGAATTTCAATGGAAAATAGTGTATAGATTATATAGATATTAGAAAGAAAATGTATCCACTTTTGTATCCACTGCTTACAGTTTTTTTAGCCGCTTTTTTGAGCTATACCTTCTTTCTGATCAATTGTATTTCGAGGAATGTTTAGGACCGTTGAATATTGTCAAATTCCGAATAGGGTTCTCAGTGTTTGGTATTGGCTCGCCCGCAGTGTGTTTCAGGCTATGCTAATTCGCGTGTTTCATATTAGCTGGAAATTGGGAATTCGTACTCTTCGCTGTGTGCTTTGCACTCTTATTATACTCTTATGACTGGTAATGATAGCGATGTCTTATTTATTTCTTGACTTACTTCCGGAGCCCGAGTCGGCGTGAAAGTGAATGGACCATTCAGCGTCTTCCCTGTGGAAAATAGTTGTTAACTTGTTTCCGCGAAAAATCTATTACGAAGTGTACGATATGCCAAACTCCTTCATATTCATTTTTTTAGATATCTTTTTCTTGTGAAACATACAGAGCGCCTGAAGTAAATTATGTATATACGAGTGTGGTCCAATAAAATGTTTTCTAATCACTTACTGTTGTTGACCCCCCAAATGCTCCACCAGTGAGGAATCAATGCGGAGGTTGTGTAACTTCAATGTTTTACAGTAGGAATAACCAACAAACAAGATATACGCATCCGTTGTGAAGTGGAAATTTTCTTTTATACATTTTGTACGAATTAATATCGCAAAAATTAAAATAAAACTGCGTTAACATCAAAAAAAAAAATTAAACAGCAGCTCCGGGAGCCGAAGAGCTCCCGAGAGCGTCGCGAGGAGCGACGCAAGAAGGAAAGATGGGGAGAAAGAAAAGGGTGCCGGAGAATCGGAGCAGAAACGCCCAAACCGAAACCGAAACTAACTTCACCGGAACCGGAACTAGATTGTGTTTAATGCCGTCCGCTAAGACCGCTAGCTGTCACTGGTCTATCTGGGCCCTGGGGCCTAGGCAACGTTACTAAAACACTCAGTTGGGAAACTGCCATAGAGACTGCTCTGAAAATGTGTCCCCGATCTGTCCTCGAGCACCGAGCTAATGGCGAGCACAACGCCGCCATTTCTCCCGCAGCGGCCCCTCGAGGAAGTGCACGTGACGTCTATTTGGGCTTTAATCGGCCATTTTGGGCCGAAACAGATACAACGGAAGAGGTTACACGGGTGCCACCCCCGTCTCCCCAGCGGACGCGCCGCGTCGTACTACCGAAGTTAAAATGGACCTAGATTGGGACGCGCTACCTGAAAGCACCGCTGAGGCATGGTTGTATAAAAACAATATTAATGAATCTTTTCCAAATACCGACGGCACCAGGCGGTGGCTGCACGAACTAAAAATCGAGGGAGTGACCTACCTGCGCTACCAATCAATAATGAGAGCTACGCTACCAGTTGCTTCGCTCTCTGAGCAGCGTCGCGTGCCCAACGCGGCTTTAAAGAGGAAAATCCGTAGCGTCCACCCAAACGTCGTGTTTTTCTTTCCGTCCACTTTCTTTTTTTGTGTAACACAATTATATATATGCTGCAATTACGTGTTCTACTCGTCGATTTACAGCCTCAATCCGAATTTCCTCGATTTTTTCGTGCCAATTTCCACCGCTTGGCATCGGGCGCTCGCGCGTGCGCAGAACGCTTCTCGGAAAAGGTCCATTGTGCCGCAAAGCTTTGCAAACTAAAGATTTTAAAAACATCGCGCGTCCTTCATTTTGTATTAAACTCCAATACATTTCATACAAAAAGAGTCTTTTCTGTTTGTTTTTACGCAAAAACATGCTTTCTAAAAGCTCAAGGTGACCACAGTACAGACAAATGATAAAGGGTGGCGCTGTTGTCGTATTTAGCTCGGTCTCGGTGGACGCCAGCGGCCCAGGTTTCGACGGCGAGTTTTCCAACTGAGTGTTCTAGTAACGTTGGGCCTAGGGCAGTGTCCGCTGTTTACCTTGTGTATATCACTCTATGGTCTCGTGACGCGTAGTCACTCGGTTGGTAAGGAAACCGAGCCAGCTAGGGTCGTTGCTAGGTACCGCGTGTGACCAATCGCGGTGAGAGGCACAACAGGGAAAAGCGCGGCGCGACTCTGGCAACTACGCTGCCATATACAGTGGCTCTACCAGCTAGTTTCGTCAGCCACCGGCGCTGTGGCGCCATCCCGTGGCGATGTTGCGAACTTTAGATACGTGCACGCGCTTCAAGAAAGTTCAAAGTCAGCGCATCTACCAGGGCACTAATGAAAATACTGCGACATAATTAGACCTTCATAATGCTAAGGTGCAAATGTTCAGCCCAAAGTACAAGCGCCTGCGTAAATATAGCTATAGTATTGTTTGCATCAAAGTGCGCGTGGCTAAATTTGGCTCATGACTCGCGAAAAAGAACGTAATAAAACGTTTGTGGAAAGTCAACTTTATACTCGAAATGTCGGAAGACATCATTTCGGAGGTGCAAGGAATGGAACAATTGTACGCTTTCAATAATATCTTATAAATAATAAAAAAAAAAAAAACTGGGAAGTACCAATTACAGTAACGTCATTACTTTCGTAGTTACTTCAGAGAAAGTAATAGTACTATTGTCACAATTTACTGTTTTTCAAAAAGCAACTCGTTACAGTTAAACGTCATAAAAGAGTACCGAAGTTATATACAGTAGCGCTTTGGTACCCAAGACTGATTTGTATGACTAACGTATTTTGCTACCAAATAATGTTTAGAGATAGTGTACAAAAAAGCTTTGAAGACGTCAAGAGTGAAATCTCAGGTTCGAACCACGGCCGTAAATCTACACACTCGGTACTCTTGTCTGTTGAACTACTAGGCCTAATCATTGGGCCATGGGTTGGGAAACAATTGGTTTAGAAGGTTCACTGTATCTTGATCTCCTTCGCTGCACCTTAAATTGTCATTATTACCAATATGTCAGTGACCCAACAATATGCTGCATCTCGAGGGATGACCGCCATACATAATGTGAACGTTTTTAGTGGTTGCATATGAGTAGACGACAGGGAGTTTTAGTAGGTCGTCCTTCGATAACGGTACGCGACAGCAATTCGGTGCACACAAAAAGGCGTCGGGGAGGTATCTGGTATCGTAATCGGAGTAATCGGAACGATCTACTAAACCTCCCTAGTGTAGCGTCCGAATAGTCTGAACTAAGTTACGGTGAACTCGTACAGTGAACGAACTTGAGGCTTAATAAATAATATGTTGGGAAATTTGGTCGTGAGTCGTCAAGCCACGCGCTTATGTTTTTTTTGTTGTTTTTTTAAGCACCCCATTTTGTTTTTAAATTAACAAGCACTTAAAATTCGATGGTCCATGTTTGTCTGTATCGCGCTGAGCGGTGCCCCATAAGATTAAACCATGCGTAAAAAGATCAAGAGCTAAACAAATAACTGAAATAGCTCCTCACCTAGAGCCTGCGAGAGGAACTTTATGCCATATTTTTATAAGCGGTCAGTTTGCGGTAAAACAAATAATAGGGCCCTTTGAGAAGTTTGCGCCATCTAGTTGCGACTGTGCCAATTATCCGAATACACCAATGCTTTGGCACATGCACTGGCCATATATTGGACACAAAAGCTGCAGCAGTGTTCGACGTGAACCAAGCTCAGCTCGTATCAATATCGAGTGCTGCGCCAGCCTTTAGCGAACACTGGAATCCAATCGCACGGTTCGGGCCCATGAGATGGCGAATGGCAATGCCGCTTTATGTGGTCTTTCAAAGAGCTTATTGTTCACTTAATGTGTTTTTTTTTTTCGCTCTTAGGTGTTGGGAGAAGGAGGCTTGTGTATCCACATGTAATAGAGGCTCGAAGTGACGGGGATCAGCTAACACTCTTTATCGATGAAGACACCACTCTATCTCTGCAACCAGCCGATGTTTTTTCGAAGTCGTTTTTGTTGCAGTACGAAGAAGGGGGAACCCCAGTGAAACAATATGTGAGTGTCTTTTTTTTTTTGTATTTCGTTTTTATCTTCAAGCATCAAGTCTAATTAAGTAGGGCGTAGGGTTCAATTGCATTTCCTTCCCCGTTTCAGATGAATGGAATGGAGCTTAACAAAATGGTATATCATGATACAGATCAAAGGGCGGCCGTTTCTCTTGAAAGGGATAATGGACTACGCGTGGTAATGACGTAATAATTCCTTCGGATATTTTTTAAGTGTATTCGTTAAACGTAGCACTATGTCATTGAACTGAGCGCTATCATCCTCTAATATGGTGAAAAAGGCAAAAATCCAGAAACTTCTTTACGAAAATGCTACTTAGTTTCATAAAATAGTGAATCAAAGTAAGACAACAAGTGTATCTCGATACATATGCAGCCTGTAAAACTAACGGTTTCCAAGGCACTTCACACGACCTGCTAAAATGGGTTTCTCAACATATCGCGCTGCCATTTACTTCATAGGTGCAAGCCAGTGTTGCGGAATGGGCACCCCCATTCCATTCCAATTCCATTCCGGGGAATTAGTGTTTTCGATAATTCCATTCCTTTCAACTCCTAGGAATGGAGACACTGAGCCCATTCCCAATCCTGGAATGGCTGAGTCGCTCCATTCCATTCCTCCAATTCCTAAACGTTAAAAGTGTCACTTGACAGCTGCATTAGGTTGCAGGGTTGGGCAGAAATATTCAGAAATGTATTTGGAAATACTAATATTGGGACAGATGAAAATACTTGCCATATTACTGATACTCAAGTCTCAAATATATCTATAAAAATGTATCGTGATACGTATCGGAAATACATTTTAAAAAGAGGCAAAAAGTCTTTGGAAATACAAATACAAGGATACATTTTAGGGAGGGCAGAAATAGAAATACTGATAATACAATACATTTTTCAAATTTCTTTGAGACGCCAACTGAGATGAGGCTTTAAACTTCAAGTGTAAGATTTTTTTTTGTTCTGAAATTACTTTTTCGCAGGCTTGGCACTTCGCATTGAAGGTAGTGGTTCCGGACGAAGAGTCCTAAATGGGTTTAAAAAACGTTCCATCAAGGATTGACCGTGGCCCCTTCTCTGGCATCCTGTCTGACTGACCAAGAGCCCTAAACTCGTCAGACACAAAGTTGTAGCCGAAAGTTCGCGGAGCGCGCCGATTGGACGTCGACGAGAAAAACGCCAAGTCATCGTCGTGATTGTCCAATCGGCGCACTCCGTCAACTTCGGCTCCAACTTTGTGTTTGACGAGTTTAGGGCCCCAGTAATGCGAAAAGACTTCGACCTCTAAAATAAATTCCGTCAAAACATCACCACTTCCCTGTCCAATAAGGGCGCCCCTGTCAGCACTGATCACATGACGTCACGGTGGGATGAACTAGTATTCTTGAATCTGTAGGTGGTACCTTGAACATGAAACTTTACCCACGCTGCTGTATGAAAGGACAGTACATACTTTCATTGTAGCTGACCTCGTTGAAGACCATGCAGGCAGTTGCATTTAGAATTTTCGAGAAAAGTGGACCACCTGAAGCATCATGAAGCACATGTATTATCTTTTGTTACGGTTGAAAAATTGATATGGTTGCATCCCTGTTGTGACAGTCCTTCCTGCCGACTCTCCGCCTCCAACGCATGAATGGCAGTCTTCAAATTTCATGCATCATTCAAACAAAGACCTCGTGGATTGCGACCTGAGGTGGCCGGCATAGGTGCAAGCTCTTTGAGAAACAGCGCGCTCGAGACAAGTCGAAAGTGTACGAAGTCTAGGTCCGCACAGCGAGGCCACGTCTGGCCTCCTTCCTGGGTATCGGATCACCAGAGCAGCAGGTCACGTTCACGTCGGCTGATGACGTACCAGCCGTGCAATATTACAGGCGCAGACGCATTCGGATATGTGTTGAACTTCACTAGTAAAAGGCACCACCACCGCCCCCCCCCCCCCCCCCTCCCCTCCTTCCTCTGTTCTTTGCTTTGACGCTTGTTTTTGTATTGCATCTTTTTCTTCTGCTAGGGCCTTACGCGCGTTCGCAGTTTCCCCCTCAATTTATTTCTGAACAACCGACTTTCTGACTGGCTCAGTATAGCTGAACGTAAAAAATAAATAAATAAATAAATAAATAAAATATAAAGAACCTGGCCCAGTCCATTCCCATTCCATTCCATTCCGGGCAAAAGGCATCTAATTCCATTCCCATTCCATTCCCCTGAACGTTGCCGCCATTCCATTCCCCATTCCATTCCGGGGTCGCGAAAATGCGGAATGATTCCAGAATCATTCCAACTCCGGAGTGGCAACTCCGCAACACTGGTGCAAGCACGTGGTGAAAGTTTACAGTAAAAAAAAAAATATATAAATAAACTTACCTTGCGAAAAAAAAAAATACCTGTTCGGGGTCATTTACGTCGCCACTTCGCAGACGATGCGGGCATAAAGATAAGTACTGCCTTGCCAGCAGATGACGTGCGCAGCGTCGACGGAGCGCCGGTCGATTCAAATTTATAGCAAACGATCTCGCAAAAATAAAAAGAAACTAATTAATTGGCGCTTCTCTCACGTGGCGTACGCCATCTGTCGGCAGCATTTCTCTCTACGCGTGCGTCGTCCGCAAGATGGCGTCGCAAATTGCCTAGAACAGTATTATTTTTTTCTTTACCGGTGTAAGCTGTTTTTATTTATTTATTTATTTATTTTTTTTTTGCTAGAAACGTTGAGAGACCGATTTTCGCGGGCCGACTAAAGTGCCTTTGAAAGGTTAGGTTACATGCTGTGCATAGAAAAACAAATCTAATATTTCATCTTTGCAAACGATAGGAATAAGAGTAAAAAATGGCGTTTTCGGTTTTAGAGCGCAGCTCTTAGGCGCCCGTTCCGGGCTGAACGGCGTCGGCTTCGGCGTAACCGAACATTGCATTATGGAGCGTTTCCCATAATGACGTCACACGTGCGGCACGTGTGACATCACGAGGGTAAAATTTCCCGGTAAAATTAGCGGAAACGTTTTTCGCTAAATAAAAGGGAAGTTTTTTTTTGTTTTTTTCTAAATTTAGCGGGGAAATTGTTCCGCTAAATTTAGCGGGGAAATATTTGCGCTAAACTTAGTGGGACAGTTGTTCCGCTAAAGTTAGAGCGGAAGTTTTTCCGCTGAATGGGTGGGGAGCCGGAGAGGAGGAGGGTAGGTAACAGAGGGGGAGGACAAGAGCTGCGCTCTAATTCGGCGCATTACAGATAATTGTAAACATCTTGCATTTTTTTATTTTATTTATAGTTTGACAAACTTGTTTTAATATTTATCTAGCGAAAACGTTTTTGCTGCTATTTGTGAATATTTATAGGGGTTAAGATTTACTATCTTCTTGTAATATGTGTGGTATCTTTGGGGCGTTCATGATGTGTCGTTTTCTTCTTTTTAGGTAAGAAGTGTGCCAGTATTACAGATTAGTATTGTGCATAGGAGCAAACACATGCTTTGTTTGTTTGCGTTAGTGTTGCTTGCTCCACGTTGTGCATTCGCCATACACAGGGTGTAGTCTTACACATTTTTGTCTAAAATAACACACAGCAAAACACCTGTTCGAGGTACAGCGCACTGACGAAGAACTTACAGCCAGAACGTTTTACGAGGGGCTTGATAACGGTTCGATATACCTTATGAAACGGCTAAAGTACGTATTGAAATCAGAAGACAAAAGAAAAACACCAAGGTTTTGCAGTAAGGCCAAGAAAACCCCGACTATTTGTTTTTAGTCAGTAACACGTACCTTAGCTATTTTAATAGTTGTACCACTCGGCTATCAAGCCGCTCGTGAAAGTTGGTACCGTCGGTTCAATGTCAGTGCGCTGTAAGGCGAACTGAAGTTTTGGGGTGTCTTATGGGCTTGGTTTAAGAGCAAAAACATAAAACCCTTAATAGAGTTCATGGACACATGGCAATCTGCTGAAATCAACGAGGTAGAGGGGCTTGCATTCGAAAGTGACCAATTACAGGCCGATTGTACGCAAAAATGTCTACTCGTCACGTGACCAGGCCAAATACGTGACGTCACAGGAAAGATGGCAGCGCCGAGGCAGCAACTGGCCCCAGCTGTGCCGGAGCTTCAGCCGAAGCTTGTCGGAGGCGTTGTTCGTGTCGCTGGTCTGAGCGAGTTGACTTCAGCCGTCCAATGAAGCTGGTCGAAAGCGACTTCAGAGTTCAGCCTGGTCTCTCACGTAGGTATAACCTAAAAAATATGAAGGAACGGTATGCATTTTGCTGGTGATCGACGGGGATATTGCTGATATTGCCACGAAAGAGACAATCGGCCTGCGTTGGTCGGACCTCGGAGTGATTCGGATCTCCCAGGGATAAATTTCAACGCGACATTTTTGTGCTCTCATTGACCATCGGAACTTTTGAAATATGAAGTGAAGCGTGTTTAATCTATTTGGATACGCAGTTTAGCTACAGGAATTGCGTGAGTCGTGCTTGGTAGTCTGTGATCGTGGTGCCGCTTCGTTCAACCGACCAAAGGTTAACTTTGGTTGTGCGGCGCACCGATGAACTGGTAGTTCCCGTGCCGTGCTAAATGATGTTGCGTTGTTTCCTAAGTTGTTCCAACAGAGGCGTGCACTTTCACGAAGGACATGTGCGCGGCGCACCGAAGAGCTGTTTTCAAGGAGGTAGTTCTTGTGCCGTGCTACGTGATGCTGTGCTGCTTTCTAAATAGTCCTGGCGTAGACGCGCACTTTCACAGGGCATAGGTGTTAGAGTTGGTATTAAATCCGCTGGTCTGCCGCACGTTTCGTCGACATATACGTTTAATCAACACTCCATACGCGAACTGCAAGCTGCATGGATATTTCATGGCGCGTGTATCACTGCGGCGAGCGTTACCTACGCAGCCCACGCTTTTACACCTCTTCGCGGTGACAGCCTGCAGCAGCTCATTACCAGAAAAGTGGTCCCACATCCATTTAAGCTCAATTCCTCCACGGCAGTGATCAAAACCCCGAAGGAGTTGACTTACTCGGACAGAATGCCACTAAAGCAATGCAGCTTCTTTACTGGTCAGGATAAATTCTCTTGCTTCAGTTTTGTTATACTGTCATGGATGCTTGGTCCAATCCTTTTATTAATATTTACGATTCTGGAAAGTTCTAGACCATGCTCGGCTTTCATCGTATGTTCTGGTGGAGGCGCTGGGTATTTTATTCTTAGCCCTTCACTTTGTGTGCACCCTGGCGGCCCGTCAGCCGAGTTGCCTGACAACAAAACAAGGGTGGGGGGCTGTCCCGTGGCGTACACCCCGAGCGAGCCGTGAGCCAAGTTCAATCCCGAGCCCGGTAGAAAAACCGCAAGACGAGCGAGTCCCACGAGAGCGAACTCTGCAGATACACCATAAAGAACCTGAAATTCGAGTCAGTTGCTGCTACCAGGAAGAACCCCCGGTTTTGGTCTCCTGTCAGAAAAACCGAAGCAGACTAAGCCAACGGTGAGAAACCCGTAGCTGCAAACTGCGTCGGCTCCCACCACTGCTTGCATGCCCGCCGCACCCCGCATTCCAATGCCCTTTCGCGACAAGGTGTATGTAGACGTTGCGGAGGGGATTGAACAATATGATCGTATCGCCCAACACAATGAGTGGACAGAAGACCAACACCTGCAGAACGTATACTTGTCGTGGAAGAAACTGCCAGGCACTGGTTTGAGAACCACGAATCCTCCTCAGCGTTGTGGGAAGTTTGTAAGATCGAGCTGTGCACGTTCATCAGCCAGCGTTGACGAGAAAGGACCGAATGCCTAATTCGATCCAGGACACGGCCCCAGCGAGAGCCTCACCGCCTTCGTGGAGGATGTTTGGATCCTGATCAAGTGCCCGCGCCGACCCTCATTTTAAAGAAGATAAGAAGCTGTTAATCATCATGTCCTAAAGTGAGGAATAGCATCTTGGGCAGCCTTGTCCGGAACCCTCCAACAACATTGGAAGGGTTCATCACACAACTCCCCAGCGTCTCGACACTAGAGTTGTCCAGCTGCACCTTCGAGGCCATCCTCCCAGGAATTCGCGACGTCATATACAATGTTTTCCGGGAGGAGATCAGGAGGCTACTTCCTGTCACCAGTCGCCCGGCTTTTATTGGGAGTGCTGGGATTGTTCGGGAAGGAGTTCAACAGGCATTTAAACCGGAGACTTCTGCGAGCGAAGCAGCATGTGACGAACTGAAAGTGACTTACGCTGCAATGGCAGAACGACCGCCACCACCTGGCTAGTAGTATTCCAGTTCAACGGGGCACCCCAACGCCGTAGTATTCCCGACTTCGGGAAGATCTAGTGTAGGTCTGCACTGAACAAATTACAGCGAAAAAGACGGAGGTGTTGCCAACGGCCGACCGGCGACCACCCTCCTACCACTACGTGAGGCCAACCATGCTTACAAGGGGTGCCCATGCCAATCAATGGGCCTGCCAGGGTTCGTGCCGAACGACCCTTGACTACGTATCGAGGAGCGACCTTCGGACTTTGAGGAGTATCTTTGCCAGCCTCTGTCTTTTGTGCCGACACTACCCCGAGCCTCCCTCTTCCTATCGCCTTGACGGGAGGTAAGCATGACCCATGCTTCTACACTAAGCACGACAAAGCAGGTAAGCGGCAATGCACAGTTTATTTGTTGTTGGTCGACGTCCAAGGGTATAATTAATTTGCCGAAATCAATTATCTGTGTCCTTTCCACGAAGCACACAATTTCTAATTTTGAGGAAGAATGCAGCTGAGTCGCTTGAATAAATATAATGGTTGGTCGTTCTCATAAAGTTAGCACCAAGCATCACCCGACTTCACTTCGCCACTCGAGACTTATCCAAATTGCAGTGGTTGCGGCATGCAGAAGAAATCGCTATTGTGGAATGGAAGTGAAGTGGCTTGGGTAGCAAACAATCATTGTTGCAAGCCATCGAGTCAACGGTACAGCAAAAGGCGCAGCCACTTAAGCAATACGTGCCCGAACGTGATTCATTGACGCAGAAAACTGCCAGGAAAATTTGCGAATTAGAAGCCAGCCCTGCAGATTCAGTACATCAGATGTCAGTGGCGGCACATGACGTGTGATCAGAAGATGGCATCAGTGAGTCAAAGTCACCACTCGACCAAACTGAATACCGACGTGCCAGGAATGTCAACCGGTAACAAGAATCACAGGTACTACGGCTGAATGTCTGACACGAGACTGTCGCAGAATGAACTCGTTAAGGAACCGTCTGATAAGGATCAATAATTATGTAATCATGGGCAAATAAACATATGTGATATACTAACCAAGTATGCATAATATTGCTAATCCAGCCTTTCCGCCTTCAGAGTCTACACACCAAAAATTGTGTTCATTGCACGTGGTTGAGCTTTTGAGGACACTCGCATCTCTGAACCCCTCTCACCCCCCCCCCCCCCCCTTATATAAATAAATGGGACAAACCGGAATGGCAGACTTGCTGCATGGCGCTGCACTTTTTCCACCTCTCCTGAACATGTGGTGCATCCGAAAACAAACTCCATTGATGTAAAAATATTATTAAGTCATTTATTCTCTTAAAGGAACCCTGTAGGCATTTTAGAGAGGAAATTTCAAACTATACACACATTATAATACCATCATAGCACACTGGCATTGATGAGCACAATACGGGCCCAGCTACTGAAAATAAATATTACACTCGTAAGAAATAATTATTGTTCTTACTTGCTAATTACAAAGACGAACTCACCTCTGAGCACGTAGTTTAATATCATATGTTGATGGATTGTCATATAGCAGCACATTTCATAGACGTATACCACAATAGACCCTTTTCAAGACCTCATCAAACAATATTGACTGTCACCATTTTTTTTTTTTTTAGCGTAAGGCATATGAATGGGTTCCAGTTCACGTCGAACGCTAATACAGCATTCGAGTCCAATAGGCTCCGAGCTGAATTCACTGATTGCTGACATAACATCCTTGTTGAACAAATGCCCGAAGTATGAAGGCCTTCGGTATTTAGCGTAGTAGCTACTATAATTCACTTCATCCCAATTTGCCAAACGGCGAAGGCTACAGTCCGAGAAGCCAATATTGGAAAGCGGCATGTGACAAGAAATCATCAGAGTGCTCTCCTTCTGCAGAGATGCGGCGCATACCTTCACTCCGTCTCTCTGATTGGCTCGAGAGGGCTCTAGCAGTTGTACTTTATCAAGTTACGGTGAAACTAAGTATAGGCGGACCACACTTTTGAAAAAAAGTCTATTGGAGAGATTGAAAGGAATGTAGTCAACATTTTGCAACAAGACTTCTCTTCGGCCAAGGGAGGAGACAAAAACGAGTCGTCTTTTTTAAGTAGTTAGAACAATAAATAATTGACCGAATAATACAATGCACTCTTGATAAAAAAAAAATTACGGCTGCAATAAATCCCACGAAAGATAAAATTGTGCAGTTATAATCTTCTATTTCTGTGTTGCATTAGATTTAACAAATGAATGATATGTGTGGTGCTATCTCTGGACATCTAAAAAGTGGGGCTGCGTTTTTTTAAAAGATTCTAGATGTTAGAATGATGGATTAGAACACCATCTGAGAGGAGTCTAATATAGACATGGAAGTTACTGTGAACTATTGGTAACGATCGGCAAGGTAAAACGCCTACTAATACTAATGTCTAAGGGACATCGGATGCAACATTTTGTGCACTGATCAATCAAATTTGTCAAGACTTGCCAACTGTGTTTTGAGTTCCAAGACATATATGAACTCTTTTATGGACGTTAATAATGTCTTCTTTTTTTTTCGAATGACAGGTTCGAACGCTTTGTAACAGTTCGTGTGACGCAAGCATTTCACTTAAAAAAAGTACTGCGATCAAAAGCAAGCCAGTGCAATGAATGCACGTTATATCAAAATCTTGAGAACTGCCAATTTGTCATATCGTCGATCAGCACAAAAGGTTAAAGATCGCCGGAGCTTCCTCGCTAAAAGTTGCTGTGATTGTGCAGTTACCTAGGGCTAAAACAACTTCCCCTAGGCCCTATGTCCGAGGCATACATTTCGCATCGAGTCTCATGCATTCCAACGTTCAAAGCAAAGTAAGAGAATGCAAAAATTTTATGCTAGAAGCATAAAAAAGTATATAGATTCCCGAATACATCCATGAATCCAAGCACGGGAACGGCGATACTTCTGATGCTGTCTCACAGTTGTTAATACGCAAATTATCCAGAGCGATATTGCGCAAAAATGGTAAAAAGTGCTATCCCTTCATATCTTCACATTATACCTGCGTCAGAGAGCACGAAGAAGCCCGAAATCGCCGGAAAGCAGCGGAACCTCACGATCGTCATGGGAACCGCGCACCGAACAAACTCGCATTCGCCAGCCCTGGCCGCTGCCATCTTACCGGTGACGTCACGGCTCTTGTGAGGTCACGTGACGAGCGGTCACTTTTGCGTAAAACATGGTGGCAACGGGGGGTGCCCCTTTCGAAATTCCGGTCATCACTATAAGCCCCTCTACCTCGTTGGTTCAAATATGCATCTATGCGGAGATTTTATAATACAAGGCATTAGAATTGAAGAAAGATTGATTGCAGATATAGAGAAAAATGAATTGCTTTCGAAAGTGCTTATAGAGGCAACAATTGATAAAGAAATGCAATGCGCAGCCAGCATGGTTACGTACGCTGCATTAGAGTTACAAGCCTGAAATTAACATTTCCCTGTTGCGAATATTAATGCTGTGCATCGGTGGCTCACCACTGCATAGAATGCACTTAAACAACAATTCTAGTTTACAAAATTGCAGTGACAATATTTTTTTTAGGACAAAAATAATACCTCGAAAATGGGAACAAGGAGACAAAGGACGAACGGAAATCTACAAACACAATCTAGGTAACTGGTGCGCATCCGAAAAAAATGCGCCTGGTTCTGGTATCGGACCAGGATGATTTTTTCGGTCGCTCGCCAGTCACCTAGCTGTGTTCGGAGATTTGTGTTTGTTTTCTGCCCCCCTTTTTCCCTTTCTCCAGGTATTATTTTCGTCCTTCTCCAACTCGCTTGCACCTTTGCATTTAAGTGCACTATAAATCCTAACCTTAAAAAATGCAAGCTTTTCGACCTTGTTGGTGTTAGACTTGTGGCAGCTGTTAAAACTCGTTTGCTCAATTGACGTCTAGCTCCTAGTTACCTCAGTTGGTAAAGCCCTCAAATGGAACTGGAGAATTCCCTGGTTCGATACCGAGACCACGCGGATTTTTCACCTAGCTGTCACAACTAGTCACCTGGTTGTGTTTGGAGATTTATGTTTGTCCCTTGTCCCCCTTGTTCCACTCTTCCAAGGAAACAAGGGGTCCTTTGTGTTTAATTGCGTTGTCAATTGTATTTTTCATATTTATTTATTGTTTAGATAAATACCGCAATATGAGTTGCATCTAGAGGAAAAACAAAACAACATAGTGCTGGAATAATCCGGGGACTTGTTGAAAATATATGGAACACATTTTTATCAATCCACGCGACAAATGCGTGTTAATTGCCAATGCCGATAAACCAAAGCATAGTTTTGAAAAAATGAACCTATTATTGCATTGCTGGAACGGCTTGCTAGGCACACGTGCTTGGTTTAAAAATTATGTATGGGTGTGTTTGTTAGCATTTAATTTGTTAAATTGGCTTTTATACTCTCAAATAATGTTTACGTTGTCCTAAACACATTTAAATGACTCCTACATATCACACTCGCATTTAAATTATCGTGAACGGTGTGGTTGCAGCAAGCAAAAATCAGAAGCACAGAAACGCAAAGTTTTAAACCGAATCGATGATATATACTAGACAAAATTAAATTCTTCCTATATTTCGCTGATCAAAAACAAAAACTATGATAAGACCACGGGCGTGATTCTCGTCTTGTTTGTTTCGTTTTTATGAGACAACCATTGATGACGAGCCACAATTCAGTACAGTTTCTATTTATGTGGTAACCAGTCTGTGTCCGGGGTAGGTGTCGTAAAACCAATTGAAACGGTAGAAGCGGAAGAGAAAATATACCAGATTATTTCAGCGTCAA
This sequence comes from Ixodes scapularis, assembly GCF_016920785.2. NCBI lineage: Eukaryota > Metazoa > Arthropoda > Arachnida > Ixodida > Ixodidae > Ixodes > Ixodes scapularis. The sequence goes on along the minus strand of NW_024609879.1, from coordinate 138,026,170 downwards.
GCCAAACATTGCGATTCAACATCGGCAGACGAGCGACCATCTTCCATTTTCTTGCTTTTCGCTTGGTGGTCACGCGTTGACCCATGGGAGCCTCTTCTCTTTGAGGTTCCAGTGCACACAGTCGTTTGCGCTAGATCACAAACAGTAAAAGTAATAGGTGCCGTGACTGTGTGGAGGACACCACAGCTTTTCATAACTAGTTGAAATGTTGAGGTTTCGTTTTGATGACGGAAAATAAGAAGTTCCCAACTCTTTAAACTCAAGCGTTTTTTTTTGTTTTTTTTTTGTGATTTGTCTGGAGGCGGCCGCAAAGGGGTTTGCTGTTTGCATCCAAGAATGACAGGCGCAAATTGTATTATTTTGTGTAGACGCCGCCTCGACCCCATTTCCGGTGTTGGAGCGCCATAAACCATCAAAGATAAAATATTCTAATAATATAAAGAAATAAAAATTATATTACGTCCCGAATTTTCTGGCTGTTCAATGTTTCAGATTTTAGTGAAAATAATCTCACGAGAAAAAATATGCCTGATTGCCCTAGCCACCACCAATGTTTGGTCACTCGCAGTGCAGCTAGTTCAGCAGTTTTCAGTTGTCATGCCGAAAGCAGGCAATAGGCATTGGAAGGGCGATGTGCTTGTTACAATTATTTCAGGCTTTTCATTTGATCTCTCAAAAGATGGGGCGTAGTGCAAGTTCAATAAATGTAATTGCTAAAATTTTAAGTTTTTCCACGATATACGTGACCAAAAGGGACGACAGCAGAAATTATTTAGTGGTGCGTTCGCGCGCAAGAAAACATTTTGCTTCGCACTTCGAGGCAATGCAAACGATGTACCACGGGGGTGTCAGACTTCTTTTATGGGTAATGTGCCCTCTCGATTCGAAAAACTCAAATACCCCGGACGAATATTCTAGCTTATGAATATTGGTCAAAATACAAAACAATGCATTAAATATACACAAAGGAAAAAAAAAAACCTTGAGACTAGGGACAATGAATTGGACAACACAGTCTCAAATCTAAACAGAAGATTTCTTAATGCGTTTGTTTTATATAGATTACAACTACTCAACCAACTCTAACACGGGAACATAAATTTTGAAGCCGAGTTTTGAGAAAGTGTTGTCTCGTCCCATTTTCGTCCCTATAGTCTCAAGGTTTTTTCACTGCGACAGTTCACCAGCTCGCCTGTCCAGTAACCATTATTTTAGTCATTCAAACAAGTCAGTCATACCCATTCTTGGCAAATGAAATGTTCTGATAAAAGACAACTCACTGATAAACAAAACGTCACTATATCACTACAAGTAATGTCGCAAAAATAATTTTTTCATGCTAGATGACCCATAGGTGTATGGCACATCTAGTTTGCAGTATAGCCAAAAATAATTACTAATGTTTATTTCCGCCAACACACGTTGGGTCTTTTTTAGGGCGTCGAGTTTATCTGGCTTACTTCATTAAAAGTTGTAAAAACACAAAATGTTCAATGTAAAAAACTGCTCACTAATGTTATGCCTTGACTACTTTCATTAAGTAAATGACTTGTTGTCTCTCTCATATTCACAGCATGGAATTATCCGTGACTCACTACGAATAAGACCAGTTGGTATTAGTGGGAGATCTAGTGCCGGACGCATTCTACATGAAATTTTTGAAGATGATGAGCACTTTTCAAATACACGGGGTGATTGTGAGTAAATCATTCCGTCATTTTATGTTAGTTGTTGTGTGATTTGGTTTTATGTATTAAGAATTGTAAGTGTAGAGAAAAACAAAGCTCAATAATAAAAGCCTCTTTTACCTTTTCCACTAGATGTATATCAGCTTTATTTGCACGAATACATTTACCACAAATATATTTCAAATAGTGTCTGATATTCTAATCATATAAGGATAAACATTTCTTAGACATTGCAGTTAAGCCACTTCAACCCGCCCAACTCATCAAGGAGAGGGATATAGAAGGTAAAGTACATGTCGCCTATTCAATTTGCACATTAGTTAGTTGTTCCTGTTCGTCATTCAATCGTTCGCCTTTTCCAAAAATATATAAAAATACATCATTTCCCACCTCTCGCAGTTCCCGACACGGTGCGCCCTGAGATATTGATGATGGTGGGTAGTGACAAGTACAAGACGCGAATAAAGCCGTTAACTGCAGCACTTTACTACGGTGTACTTATGGCTAGTGTAAGTACTTTTGCCACGCATTTTCTACCAGCGCTACGTAGGGCGGATCGTCAATGGCGAAAGCTATCATGTTTGGTTTTCGACCAATTATTTATGGAAATACTGTAACGATCTAATCCAGCATACATTTGGATATAAATATGCAATTGTTTTCAGTTTAATACTGACCTTACGTGCTTCTTTATAAACAATGAAAAATATGTAGGCTAGCATAGCCCTACGCCTTAAAGGGACACGGATAACCCCAAAAATGTTTTTTTTTATTCCTTGCCACGTGCATTCTAAAAAATGTCTGTAAGTCTACTTTCACGCACACCACTCGGAGAGCCAATCACCGCAATTTACGGAGGAAGCTCAGCGAATGATGACGCCGAAACATTTGTTTAGACCAAAAACGCAGTCTGAGTTGTGACATTAAGCAATGCATAACGTCACGCTTGCATTGCTTAATGTCACAACTCAGACAACGTTTTTTGGTCTAAACATATGTTTCGGCATCGTCATTCGCTGAGCTGCGTCCGCAATCTGCGCCGATTGGTTCTCCGAGTGGTGTGCGTGAAAGTAAACTTACATACATTTTTTAGAGTGTCAATCATTATGGTGTCGGAACACTACCCAATTGATATTTTGCTCCAGAGTCGCGTACAGTTTTATTAAAGCCAAAAAAACGCAACTGCTCGAAATCGAAACTTAAACCCGCACACGGAGGTCGGAGATGTGGAGAGGAGAGAGTGAGGGGCGGAAGTCACGTGGCTACATCCGACCGCGCGCTTTTTTCTTTCCCCTCCAGTTTTTTTTTTTTTTCTTTGAGCGCAGCAGGCGATTTGCATGGCGAGAACTGTTTGCCGTGCGATTCCTTTGCAGGTATGGTTGTTTCGCTGGCTGTTCTGTACTTCAATATGAGTGCTTTTGTACTTTGAGAAGTTGGAGATGAGTAGAGAGTGCCCGTGGTAAATTTCCGTTATCGGCTCCGAGAAGAATACCCCCAAGATATTGTGTGAAGAACTCCTTCACATGTCCTGCGTCCTAAAAAAATGCCATTGTGCGGCAGAAGTCTGCACAAGTTTCCGAAAGATCAACGGGTCGGGATCAATGGCTGGCTGTAATTCCTGTAGAACATTTGCGGGCACCTCAGAAAGCGGATGCTACCCGATTTATATACTCCTTGCATTTTCTGGAAAGGGATTACATTGACTTCGCAGGTGCCAAAAAGGAAATCCCACACCATTTAGTTCAGCGACGTTTCGTTCAGAACATTTTTTTTCAGTGATAATTGTAGAAAAAGAAATGTAAATATCGGAAAATGCTTGGTAAGAAAAGAAGAAAAGGTAGACACTGGGAATCGAACCCGGTTCCGCTGCATGTGAAGCGGACATCTTTCCACTGAGGTACTTTTAGGTTTGTTTGTTTTTTATTTATTTATTGCCAGGTGTACATTTGATTAATATACAGATACGCTGTTCACAAACACGTCAGTAAAAATTCGGTGAGCGTGGAGTGCTTATTGTAGGCAAGTTTTCTAGTACTGGCAACCAATCTGGGCCATCTCCTGAAAAGCTGTACACTTCCCTACTTTTCAGGATGCTCTTAGTAAAATACAGGCACACAGGTCGCGCGCCAACATCTGCATGCCGCACTTCCATGCGGTTCCTCCAGATACTGTTGAGTCCTGCGACCATAATACAATCATATGGCACAGACACTGTTACATCAACTGGCAGAAACCGTATCTCATGCCCATTCCAAGGAAGATCTTTTTTCAACGTTCGCTGAAGAATGTTCAAGTAAAACACTGCATCCCAGCAGTTTAAGAACACATGCTAGATAGTTTCGGGTTCCTTAAACAAAAACAATTCACAAACCAGGGAACGTCCACACCTTTCTCATATAACCATGTTTTAAACGACAGAGTCCCAGCATGTAATTTAAAGAAAAACGCTTTCGTATTAGCGGGTACCAGCATTTTTTTACCCCACAGAGCACATCGTACCCAGGGAGAGTAATGTACAGCATTTGATAAATGGGAGGTGAAAAAGTCGTTTCTATTTAATCCTTGGTTAGACGTTTTCGTGACACATTGCACAAATATTCTAACAAAAAGCGAGCAACAAAAAATCTGTAAGCACCAACTACTTCTCTTAAATAGGCACTTAGCGGCCCAGACCCTCCGTCACAGGACGAAACGATAAAATCAGGTAAGACGTTACACAAATGAACCAGAAAAATTGTACGCAAAAAGGGACTGGTTTGATCACGCAGAAAGATAAAGCGGTTAACAACTTGTCGAATAAAAAGATGAGCCAAGGAGAGGCAGTCGGATCTGACACGTCGAAAGAGGTTCGCTCGGTTGGTACGTTCCCAAAAGGAGGCCCAAACGAAAACCGCGAAAACACGATGGAACCTTTGAATGGAAGTACGAGAACAGTGCAATACTTGACGTAGATGCCATACCTTTGCAACAAAAAATAAGTTACACATCGTGGCGCGTGTGAACATTGAGATATGACGGCAACCACTCTGCGTTGCTTTATCATGTAACTCATCAATTTCTTCTCGTCACCAAAGGGCATTATCACGGTAACACTCTAGTGGGACGCCTAGATAACGGGTCGGTACGGTTTCCCATTCGATATTTTCGTTCACTCTCGGCTTGGATGGCCACTCGCCATGCCAGAAACCCAAACATTTTGACCAATTCACTGAACAGCCAGTTTGCAGGCAGACGGTCTTTGTGATTTCGAATACTTTTTACGACTCTGTATCCGCGCAGAATATCCCAATATCATCCGCGTAAGCCAGTATTTGCACTTCACACGTGTTCAGAGTAAAACCGCGAGCGTTTGTTCATGAATAATGCGCAAACAGAAGGGTTCTATACACAAAGCAAACAATAGTGGTGATAGCGGGCAATCCCTGCCTTACCAAAGATTTGACAGGGATGCCTTCGCTTACACTCTTGACAATGAAGATCGTTGTACAGTTTTGGTACGCCATCCGCTCTACTCCCAAAATTACAGACCCTACCCCTATATTCCAAAACACTAAAGACACGCGGTCGAAGGCTTTTTCTAAGTCTAACTGTAACATCGCAACCTTCTTCATCTTTGAGTCGCAGCACTCCAAAATACTACGAGCGACATGAATGTTAGTTAAGATACTTCCACCCTGTATGCAGCACATCTGCTGCGGCCCCACAACATTCGTGATCACGAATTGCAATCGTCTAACGAGGACTTTCATTAGTGTTTTGTAGTCTATGCTACTAAGCGTTATAGGACGATAAAAATTTACACTACAAAGTTTGACCGGATCGTCACACTAAAAAATCAATACCTTATACGTACGCAGAAACGATGGCGGTAAGAATTTTTGGTCATACGATTCAGTAAAAGCGTCTAACAAATAACTGCAACCTCATGCTTAAATGTCTTATAGAAAAGTAGGGTTAACCCATCTGGGCCTGGCAATTTACCATGTTTCAAATCTTCTATTGCAATTGTTATCTCCACAAGCCTATTGGCCTCTTCTAGAAAACCTTTTAAATTACATTATATTGTCATCAGTAAAGTCAAGAACTCGCTTTGAAACACTGTTTTCTTTTTTTTTTGAGGCATGATGACTGGAATGTTCCGTGTACCGTGGGACGAAAGCCTTTTCTATAAAAGTTTTCTCGACAGACAGAACGCCATGGTGTTCGATTTCCACTATTTCAATGCCGCGCGGGTATTTCTTTCACCGCGGCAACCATCCTTTTTGTGAGCACTTCTCCAACCAAGAATCTTTCGAAACGCTCTCGTAGCGCGGTTCACCCTATATCTTTCCCCATCTATGATCCCGAGCTGGGCTTTTAGGTTAATAATGTTATTTATAAAAAGGCCTGGAGTTCGGCATTCTTTCCGTAATAGCTTCTTCAGGATATCAGGCAACATATCTTCGTTTATTTTTTTCTTGTAACTTCAAGGAACACGCCTTCTCAAACGCGTTGATTTTTACGTCCAGCTTGAAGGTCTCCCACTTCTCGATGTCGCACCCTCCCTTCAGCTCTGCTTCCTGCCGTTTCTCCTTAACTAGGTTCTGAAAAAACTCATCTCGAATCAGCTTCGCGTTAGGTTTCCACTGCTCTCACGAAAAAGGTGCCCGTTTTCCTTGGCACCTCACTGAGAATTAACGATGGAGTGATCGCTAAAGGAAACGTAATCGACCGAGTTACGACCACACAGGGGAACCGGATCCGAGGAAATGTATATTCAGTCCAACCTGGCGTGACTGGTGCCTTGCGAGTGGGTGTACATAAGGCCCTTTGCACGAGTCACGCAGCACGCAATATCGTCCAACTGACAGTGCCCAATAAGGCTATTTAAAGCCATAACACTGCCGTCTCTGTAGCGCCCTCTATTGGAGCGGCAGTCCCTTTTCCAAACACAATTAGTGTCCTAGAAATATAATAAGTCGATCGCCACTGACAAAACCCATAAATATTTTCAAAAAACATGTCTTAACTGTGTGGACGACAGCAGCAACTGCTTTCTAAAGGAACAAGCAGCAACCTGCCGACAAACCAACAGCGTGACTCACGCAGACTTCATAGCGCGACAGAAACGACGGAAATATACTGTCGGTTTGACCCTCACTCTCTACATTGGTCTCTTTAATGGCCACGATATTTAACTCATGCTTGGTAAATAGTCGGTAGAGCTGCTGTTGCCCACGGCTAGCTGCGAGTCCCCGCACGTTCAGCGTAGCGACACGTAATAAACCTTCAAGAGACACTACCATTGAGCAAGTTACAAACCTTGAGCATAGCGCTCACCTATGTGACTGAAAGGGAGCGGCGGCAGCACCAGATAGTCACTGCTCGTCGTCTCGGGATAGAGCCGACGAGCCGCCACGGGGTACAGCCGACGACCCGCCGCGGCCACCTCTTCAGCATCCCCTCTTGCTCGCGGCCTCTTGTAGCCCCGACTCAGAACAAGGGCCAGCCGTGTCGGTCGTCACTGTCGCTTCGTTTAACGGTCGCTTGGCAACCTTGGCCTCGAAGTCCATTTCACCCGCGTCTTCACCCTCGGAGGCCTTTGTCATGTCGCTCGCGGCCGGTGCCTCCTGCGCCGTCACCTTCACTTTGTTCGCAGGTTCGCCCATGAGTGCATTTCCCAGTGCCGTAGGAGTGGTGAACGCCTGATTTTGCGCGACACACGGCTCCGTGCTGGCCTCCGCCTCCGTCATCTGAACCTCTGTTGGTCACAGAGCTATCGTCGTGGGTGACACTGACTCCTCCGCCTCGGCCTCGTCCATGTCGTGGCTCATGCCCGTGTCGTCAGCGGTATGGCTGGCGACGCCTCGGGCGTACGACCGCACGCAGTCCCTTGCGTCGTGCCCGGAGGCTCGATATTCTTCGCACCTAGGCGCCCTACACTCACGCCGTATGCGTCCCGAGCGATGACAGCGAAGGCACACCGGCGCGCGCCCGGCTTCGACCACAAGTTCTGTGCCTCGTCGGAATCCGATCTGGTGAGCGAGGGATTCCTGCGTCATGACATCCCGAAGCACCAGGCGCACGACGACTGTCGTGGTGTCCACGTCCGACAGGCCCTCGACCTTCCACTTTTCGCGGTTGACTCCCTTAACTTCTCCATAGGATTGGAAGGTTCGACGGATAGTTTCCGCGGGCACGTCAAACGCCACCCAGTGAACTTTGACTTTTAATTCCTGCTTATTGGGGTCGATGGCCAGACACAAGCGGTCTTTAACTTGCAGGTGCCCTGTCGCCAGGAGCTTCTTCTTGGTTGCAATAGTATGCAACGTTAAGAGCCAGACGTGTTCCATTTCAAAGACGCCCAGGCCCTCCACTTGTTCCCGGACACCCACCTGGTTAACAGGCTGAAAAAAAATCTTCTACTCAGTACCAACGTCCCCTGTTGTGGTTCATAGCTTCGCCGGAGGGAATCGAGGGCAAAATAACCACGTAGTCATTCGGCAAACCGCCGTAGCCAGCATCACCACGGCTAGAAAGCGTCGTTATCGTAGTCGCTGAAGAGCTCTCCATCGCACGTCCGTTTGCTATCGCGTCCGGCGATGGAATCCGCTAAGCTACTGTAGGTTGAACCGTCTTCTCCCAATTTTCCCCTAGCAAAAGGACTCCCGAGTCGAAGCCGGGCAGCACCATGCATTGGCCACATTCGCACCTACTAAAGAAATAGTTCGCACGCATATTCAACTCGCAGTACGCACTTCGTGCTTGACATTTGCGCGAGCGATGTCTTCAGCCACGAGAAGGGGGTGACGGCTCGGCGACGTCTTCGTGCAAATCGGCTTGGAGGTAGGGCGTGTCGTACAGGATAAATACTAATTTTTTCAATCCGTCTTAAATTTCTCTTTTAAAGGCAGACAGAATTCGCCAGTACCGCGAACGACATTTCTGAAGTAGAGGTCTCACGCCCATCGTCTGCTGCCATCCCCGTCCCCGCGAGTCCCACGATACGCGAAACGACGCCATGTTCAGAATTACTTAGTGGACGCACAGAATGCTCCCGGTATTCTGTGCAGCTTTTTTTTTATATCAAACTGATTGGAGCTTTTTAGAATCCACAAAAAAATGGGTTTTATATTTTTTTTCTATTTTCACTATTCACTATGTCCCTTGAATGACCAACGAGTTTGACTAAATTTTGTGGTTGTGTCCAAACCTTGGAAAACGGCCCATGACCACGAATAAGAGATTGAGCGCGGCTCAAATCGGCCTGTTCTTGATCGTCGGTTTTCAGGCCGAAAGAAAACGAATTTCGAGCCGCAAATTCTGTTCTGGGTAGTTGGGCTTTCATATGACTCGGACAACTAGAAACCTCGGCGAGCATAAATACCCGGTCAGTGTCCCTTTAAGGTGTGCTTACTTCTTTGCCTTTACTTGTACTGCAATCATTCTGCTTTACAGTTCACGCTTTATAAACTTTTGTGGAATAATGGAATAAAGGTTATTCTTAACAATCAATGCACCATGTCAAGGTGCCATCGCATCTGATCTAAGTAACCAAAAAACACTCACGCAGTCCATGAATTCATTAAAGTGTGCAAGGCGCGTATATTGCACAGTGTCCCTCCGTTGCAAACCTCATTTCTTTCTGTCCTATTATGCTGCAATGCGTTAAAAGGGCACTACTTGTTTCCCTTTAGCTCTCAGGAACAAGTCTTTTTTTCTTTTGTGGAGTTTTTTGTTTCTCCATATTGTATATTGTTCCTTCCGTATCCGGTTTCATGAGCGCTTCATTCGTTCCAAAACTATTTTTGTAATGACACATCTCTTTCTTACAGCGCGTGCACAAATTAATTGTCACTGGTTTAGGGGTTATGTTGGCTTTAATATGCGACCATGTTACCCCAGCCATCTAGTTTCGTTAAACACCCTAATAGGAGACATATCATATATTCCAGGCTGCATTTGGATTAAATAAATTACACCATCCTCCACTTTTGACATTCAGGAGCGCCGTGCATATACATTTTTGTTGTTTAAGAACCGACAAGATACATGTTAAGGACCATAGAGAGCTAAAGTAGCCAAATGGTTAAAATAACAATTAACCACGGTGGCCACAAAAAAACATTTTAAGGGGTGAAACGATATTCGAATGTATCGATATAAGTAAAACCAAATTGAATATAACAAGCAAACGAACTCGATCCGGCTCAATAATTGGGTATTGAACAGGCAGGTCTAAAATTGAGCTTTGATTGTTTCGCTTGAAGGAATCTTTTAAGGCACGATACAATCTGGCCGTGAAAGTGACCTTATATCTTGATTTACATTATTTAATTTGAAAAAAAAAAAGTTTGGTTGCTGGCATAAACGTTGCGTACCTCCTACGCTTGTGAAGTAGCATTTGCCTTAAGGATTCCGTTTCCTAAGTGACCTTTTGCACGCGCTTTCATCGATCTAAAAAGTATTAAAACTGTTATTTTTAGACAACCTAATCCACCACAATAAAGCCTGTAGACGTTTGAGGTAAACGCATTAGGAGATTATATAGACTGGGGGAAGAAACTGGTCATAATTCTCAGTGCTTCGAATAAATGTATCTATACGTGTAAATTCTATTTACTTTACCTGTGAAATGTAATTCTGTATATTATAATGCAAAGTTAAATTAATCGTCACCTTTTTGGTTTAGGTCAACAATCGATATTCTTCTATGTCCAATCCGAAATTGAAAGTCAAATTATGTTCTGTAAAAATTATGTCGGTGAGTATAGACCTTTCCAATAAACGCCGTCTGCGAGCTGCCATTTTTTTTTTCTGGGCTGTGGAACGCCTTCTGAGCACGCGCAATAGCTCCCTTTGCGAAATATCTTACGCTGTGCCTGTGTCCACAGCCCAGTGACTCGCCATTTTTCGCCCGGGTGATAAGCGATGGAAAGGTGTATAAGAACAGCTTTCTCGATCAAACTGTACGTGTCAGGAATAATTAGCTCATTCTATGCATTAAAATTACCGAAAATTGCGACACCTGATGTAGTGGTTGTCTCTTTTACAATTATCAGAAAAGTGTATAGTATGCAGAGCCACTGATGAACAATGGGAGCGTGCCAGCACTCCAATGCAGAAACCAGCGTACGCGCCGACTCGCACGAGCCGGCGCGAAGATTGTCTGGTAAAAGAGAGCGTGTTGTCAATATGAATACTTTAAATAGAAAAACTTTTAAACATGAAGCACGTGCACGAACACAGTCATACTCACTCATTCGGCAACGACCGAATGTTTATTTCCGGGCACAAAATTTTCGCGCGTTGGCCAGGATACATTTCCAAAACGGGGTACGGTCGAATGGAAGGGATCATATTCGGCAGGACAGATAAAAGAATTATCTGCCCTCCCGATTTTAACTCCTTCCCTTCTACCCTTGCCCGTGTTATCTCGATCCTGGTCAACGTGCGGATGTTTCGTGCCCTGAAATAAACGTACGTTTTTACTAACTGAAAGGTGCGGTTGTTCGTAAACTATCCTTTTTGCTTTGATTATTTCTATTTAAGGTAAAATATCGTTTTTACCTAAGCTTTGGACGGACGCAATTTCATTCTCTTGTACATCGAACACCCCAGTGAAGAATTGGTGACCCGGGCGTCCGATCATCGTGAGCGAAAGTAACTCAGGCAACATCTTCCAACGACGACGGTACCTTGTCCGCCATCCAGCTCTACTTTCCGTCCTCCTTGGCAAAAAGTCCTGGGGCCGGGTTCTTCCAACTGGAAGCCCAATTTCACGTACGGCGAATCACAACCCATGTCTCCTACTGCTATCTCGTTGTTTCCGTCCTTCCCTCAGAAATGGCTAATAAACTGGACGAAGTCCTGGTTACGCCTTCTCCTGACGACTTCTACGACTACAAAAAAGTTGAAAATGCTCGCCAGAAAAACAGTCAGAAGCATCTGGGGTGCCAAACCACCATGAACACCAAGAAGCTGGGCGACCGTGGACCCTCTCAATGATTCATGCGAACTGTTCCTCCGGCGCTTGCCCCAAGTGATTGGCATGGCACTTGCCCCAGCAACGAACCTGCCCATAGATCGCCTTCCTAAGGTGGTGGACCGCGTCATTGCGCATTCTACGCCAAGCCTGTCAAGCGTCACTAATAACTCCCATCAGTGTCCCACTATGCGAGCCCTAGGAACCGACATAGATGCCCTGAAAACTGCCATCTAGGCAGTCAACACAACGGGTAGCAGCTCGTGGCGTACACCAAAAAATATTTTCATCTTAACGTCAAAACCCATGTCGCCATCGCAGCTTATCTCGAGGACGCAGCTCACCGTGACAACGAGCGTTTCCTGTTGGTGCTACCAGGCATTCCGCAACAACGCACGCAAGTGCCAACAGCATGCGACCGGCAGAAAAAAGATGCGGTCCGTCACTATAGGTGGTCTGTGACGTCGGATCAAAAGCAAGCCGTTTCTTGTTTATTCGCATCTTTCACGACCTATAGGGGGCGCACTGGTGCCTATCGAAATGGCCGTCATCTGGATGATCGTCATAGAACAACAGTACGAGGGTTCGGTCTGCGACGCGTAAGTAATTCTAGTTTCGCTGTATACGAGCAGTCTTAGAGCCTCACTCTATTTTTTCACTTCGGGAAGGTGCAGGCTAACCCCTTCATTCTGAAGCCTTTCACCCAGGAGCTAGGGAGCTCAATTCTCACACCGCGGTACCACCATCACTGAAAGTTGCGAATAACGGATCGCGTTTCCCGTCAACGCCTACTCGTCCACACAGGAGCGGAAACGTCCGTTATTTCACCTACATCAGCTGAAAGACGACGCCCATACACGGTTGCGTCGCTGCATATGGGTCACGGTGTAAGATAATACTATTCAGGGGAGGACAGCGCGCTCCTCGCGCAGTGCAGATAAAGTTCGCTTTTCGCTCTCTCTCTTTCTTTCTCTCACTATGGTTTCAAGCGGCGCCAGCAGATGATTTGTCGACACGTGGGCACGGCAAAGACGGCTCGTGCCGTCTCATGCTCCACACGCGCAGAGCTCCAGCGAGGTTGTCGCTCGGGCACAAAGACCACGGTGTACCGGGATGTCATGGCAACGAGATCATTTTTTTCGCTCTCACACAATATCGCCGTTTGGCCGCCGGCGACACTGCCAGCCCCGGGCACGGTGGCCGCGGAATAATGCAGCCTTTCGGATGCCCGTTGAACGAACACTATCTTATTCCTTGCGCCGCGCGTTCAGCCCCGCCGTGTCCTCACCTAAAGAGTGTATCTTGCACCGTGATATGGGTCAAATACTGCAACATGGTGGACGTTCTCAGACATAGGATTACGCAGGACATTTCGGTGGGTCTTCGTCACTGCTGACGCAACCCGGCCCCGCTCGGCTCAGGCTTCCTATAGCAAAGTGGTTAGTTGGGCAAGTTGGTAATGATTGAACTTGGTTAAAACTGCGCACAAATAGAAAGGCACAGTTAAGAGGGAAGAGGGAAGAGACAAGCGCAAACTCACAACTCCATGTATTGAAGGAAGAAAAAAGAACATTCCGCGGCATCAGCTCGAGCCAAGGCCACACTCGTACGGGGACACCCGAGCACGCGTAGGACACACACCATCATCAACCACACTCAAACGATTGTAGAAATGCGATTTCCTTGCCAGTTAAAGCCACAGAAGGATGGCTGACACAACGCTCGCCTAGGAGGAGGTACCCGTTAAACAATAGTACATTCGTTTTTCGGAACTATTTACACTCGTACCCGCCTCGTACATAAAATGCAGGGTTGTAATAATGAACATTAAAAGTAAATTTATGTGCTAGGATTATTTAATTGCAATCAGTTTCGAATGATGTATATTTAATGACCTCAGATATTTTTAGGAGATATTACGACGAATGCTAACAGGAATGGCCTCGCAAATAATGTACATAATATATTTGTGGTAAGATGCGTCTAGAGCGAGATTTGCTGTTTCTTTTGATTTTTGTCCTTAGCGGTTTTAGAAATTTATTGGATTGGTAACTGAATATTTCGTAATACCAAGTTCTCTTTTTCGCGTTCATTTTTGGATTTGTATATAAGCTCTCCTAATGCACCTTTTGAGACAAAGCAAAGAACGCTGAGTAATAATAGTGTGTGAGATATAAAGTTTGTATGATTCCCTTTTCAAGAAGAGCTTACCAACACTGATCGGTTTTTAAGACAAAATCCTAGTTTGGCTATCAGATCTCGTACTCAGCCGAGTACAATGTATATACCAGAAAGCCACCCCATCACAACCAAAATATGTTTTATAGGGAATTTCACAAGTCAATGTTCTTGGCCCTACACTTTTTGCTGTTCATCGATGATCTCGTTTCACATATGAGCTCAACTCCTGTGCTATAAGCAGACCACCTCACGCTTGTTCAACCAATTAAGTTGATAAAGACTATGACGACCTCCAGAAAGATCTAGAAACAAAATACATATCTGGACAACCGCAAAGAAACAACCCTTTAATGCCCAGAAATCCAAATCGCTATCTAGGAAGACGCCCCGATACCCACTTCCCTTCTCAGGGATCGACGACGAAGTTACCTAGCGAAATGACTATAAGTGCGCAGGCGAGCTTGTGGTATACCTAATCATGTCGATTAACAAATGAGACTGTGGTGCAGAAAAAGAACAAAACAACTTTTAGTAAAAGGAACAAGCACAGAAGGTAACGAATCAACCTCAGCTAAAGGTTTTATTTCTCAAAAATTGTATATGCACCTACAAAGCCACTGTGAACCACCTTCTACGCAGAGATCTCGTATGCTGAAAGCATTTTCAAATGTAAAGTGCATAGACATTCACAAAAAACCAAACGGTCCAACCCACAAAATCATCATTTTCAACCACCTTTTATGGAAAGATCTCCTATATTTAAACCATTTTCAAAAACAAATAATACACATACACTTGCAAGAGACCACGCGGTCAATTCCAAAATATAATGTTGTTACCACCAAGGACGAAGGCAGAGGGTTCCGGAAATTACATCTGGGTGACCCCAGGAACACGGCGACTAGTGCGCTTTGTTTGCCAACCCGGGCGGAGCTTATTAAATATTAACACCGCTCCCAACATCATTCTCTTCCTCAAAAATAAAGGAAACTCGAAGGTGTTGTTCACAATCTGATGAACTTTTTGACGTGACTTCCCAGTTGCACCGAGGCTGGGCTTATGCAGTTTACGGTAGACTTTATCCTTCTTCTTTCTTTCACGACTGTCTCGATATCATTCTGCTCTTTCTGTATAACTTCCGTCTCTGACCAGTATGGAGAACAATTGTTGCATTCCGGAATTTGCTTTGCGATTTCTGAGTTTGGTGCATTTGGGCTTACATTGCTCTTATAGTCTAACAACCGGTCGTTAACACATCTCCAGGTTTGTCCCACGTACTTGATCCTGCATGCCAGCGGTCTCTCATGCAACACACTCTTTACGCAAGGAACTGAAGGCTCCCGATGTGTCTTCTGGTAGCATCCTTGGTTTGACTGAATGGCACCAAGCTACTCTTTTTAGAAATACGAGAATACTAGGTGTACAGAAAGCTAAGTTAACCCGCCAAATTTCGCGGGGAAAATGAGGTCAATGACCTGGTGTCACGTCTCAACGTACAAATTCATTTTCTCCGCTAGATTTAACAGGAAAATTAACGTGACGTGACCTCAACAGCAATTCAATTCCCCGCTAAATTTAGCGCTAAAAATGACGTCACATGACTTGGTGTCACGAAACCTACGAACACATTCAGTTTCTCCGCTAGGTCGAGCGGTAAAATGATGTCACATGACCTTAAGAGCAATTCAATCCCCCTTAAATTTAGCAGGGAAATTGACGTCAATGACCTCAACTCGATATAATTTTCCTTGCCAAGTTTAGCGGGGAAAATGACGTCACATGACGGTGTCACGTCATCTATGAGAGAATTCAGTTTCTCTGCTAGATTTAGCGGGAAAATTGACCACCTATGCAGGAGGAAGAGGGGAGAGGATTAGGAGTAATAAATGAGGAGGAGCAGAGAAAAGGAGGAGGAGGGGAGGAGGAGGAGGAGGAGAGGAGCGTGATGTGAGGAGGAGGTGGAGGATGGGAGGAAGGAAGAGGGGGAGTAGAGGACAGGATGAGGAGGGTAGAGGGGGCGGATGGAAGGAGGAGGAGCAGGGAAGAGGAGGAGAAGGGGGAGAATGAGGATGGGAGGGGGAAGAGGGGCAGTAGAGGATAGAAGGACGAGGGGAGAGGGGGAGCGTGGAAAGAGGAGGACGAGTATGAGAGAGGAGGGGAGCAGGAGGAGGGGAAGAAAAGGAGGTGAGGAGGAGAGGGTACGGAGGAGTATGAGGGGAATACTCTCTCCTCCGTACCCTCCCTCCTCCTCCTCAAGAGCTGCGCTCTAATTTCGCATTACAGATATTGTTGTCTCGAACGTTCTTAGTGCTTATCGCGAGGGTGTTTTTTCTGAGCTACTTTTCGCGCCAGAGGCAGCGGGGCAATTACGCCGACTTAGTATTCGCAGTGGACGTTTTGTATTATGGAGGTCGAATTACCGTGCAGCACGACAGCGTCGTAGGTCCTGTACACGTTTTCCCTTGATCGGCCAAACGTATGTCATAGTCGTCCATCAGTTGGATAACGAGCTCCAGTAGCAGGGCGAACAAGAGTTTCTGAAGCGATTGACGACACGGTTTCTTGCTGTCACGAAGGTTGAGTAAGCCTGCACGGTAGTATGCCTTGATGTCTTAGACCCTGTAGTGTACCACTGAGACGATACCAATAAATTTTTCTTGAGATGAAGTTCGCTGGGACGTCAAAGAGTGAAACACCGCCTTGTGGCGTCTGCAAAAAAAAAAAAACTTCGTATATGATTCGATTTGATGTAATTTAATCCGAAATTAAGATTTTTTTTTGTTGTTTCAACGTAAAAAGTTAAAAATCCTGCAAAGCAAAACTAACACAGCGCGTAAATTTAAATATATATTTCGATTTATAAAACGTCCGACGCTTTAAAGAAAGTGTGTAGCGAATAATTATTAAAGAATATGAAAGATGTTCACGAATCCCTGTAATGCGAAATTAGAGTGCAGCTCTAGAGGTACGTATATTGATTTCGCGATATACCGTGCCAAACAATATGAGAAACATATAGTATATAAATATATATATGTAAGAATAGAGGCCACACTCCTCGCAAACTGGTTCTGCACCCTCCTCCTCTTCCGTGTCTTCTTCCTCCTCCGTACCCTCCCCCTCTTTTGTACCCTTTCCTCCTCCTCCGTACTCCTCTCCTCCTCCTTTTCCCCTCCTCTCAAAGCGTGATGCAGATTCTATTTCGGCGTGGTGTTTTTCAAATGACCTACTCTTAAATGAGTCAAAGACGAAAGTTATGTCGTTTTCAAAGGAAGCGTGAAATTCTGAGATTCCCCTATGTGTTAGATTCCACCAATATTACTCGCTTTGAGGTCATCCGTGATCTAGGCGTTTTTATCGATCCTGCAATTAATTTCAATCATCACGTGACTACAATTACGAATGCTTCCTTTAGAGCACTGGGAGCCATTACACGAGTGACACACGGTTTTTCTAATCCACTTTGTATTTTACCATTATAATGCAATTAAATGCAAAGGTGCAAGCGAGCTGGACAGTAATGATGAAAATAATCCCTGGAGAAGGGGAACAAGAGGGACAAAGGACAAACACAAATCGTTTGTTTGTTTTTTTCACTGGTGCGTAGTCATGTTGAATAGCTAGGCCTCAGTTGTTTGGAACTGTACTGGATTAACAAATTCAGGTGTAATTGAGAGTGTTCAAAGTAGATATCAATATCTAATTTTAGTTAATTACCTTAAAAAATAACGGTAATTTACTCGCAAAAATTTCCACCGTAAGCCTATCGCGGATTGCTAAAATTAAAAATATCTTCAGAATTATAGGCGAAAATAAATGCAATTATCCTTAAATATATTTTTCAAATCGCCCGAAAATGCTCAATATCACGCCGGCATTGCCGGTTCAGGAACGACATCTGCGGAAAAACGGTTTGTGTACCATCAGGTTGATGGAGCCTAGCTGCATTTTCCATCCTTCCACCTCGCCTTTTGTTAAGCATTGGCGCGACCTAACAGATGTTCCGCCGAAATCGGGACTGTCAAAATGGTACCGGCACGAGTGTCTCGATACGGCGACAGTATCGGCAGTGTCAGAATAGTACTGACATGACTTCCCCATCCGACGCGAATATCGGCAAGTACCATGTGCTGCATGGGCCTTGTCGTTTCCATATTTACGCAAATAAGTGTATACACTTTCAAATCTCTGACTTATGCATTTTGCACTTTTTCGAATAAATAAAATTATGGGCCCTCCTCACGACACCACGGTTGGGGCACATTTCTTATAACACAAGATGAGCAAACCTATACATGGACATTTGGGAGTTTTTTTTTCTTGCTCCTAAACATTTGATTAAGAGAAGCATTAACGGGTCGCATTAACTGACGATTTTTTTATATTTTTATGCTCTCACCTAATTTTCATAGCAGAGATGTTTCATATGTATAAATTGTATTGCATTTTATGATATCGTACTTACCTTTCAAATACTATTTGATAGCAAAAGTTGCGATATTTATGCACTTAAAGAAACATTGAATTCCACAATAGATTCTCAAATGCCGTGTCTTACAAAGAGAAAAAGAAAACTATCCCCGAAAAATAAAACGATTAAGCAAAATGTACGACGCGAGACTTGTTTTGAATTAGGAAACTGGCTTCTATTTTAGAACCAACTACTCGAAATACAAGCATCTTTCGAGATCGGTGTCAATTAAATGATGCGTCGTGACGTAAATGTTTGAAAAAAGTTAGGCCGTGGAAAGTTCATGTTTTTCAGTTCGTGTTATATCCCGGCACTTAAGTATGTTTTGGGGAGTTCCGTTTGCTTTCAAACATATGCACCCGTATTCATCAGGTGCGAGTAGCGCTTGTTTAACCAGCGACTAGTGACGTCGTTGACTAACAAGATCACGTGGCGAGCGATAGTCGCCGCTAAGTGAGCGCTTGGTATTCACCAGTCGTGTTTATGGCCTAGTCGCCCCGAGCGACTAAGAAGTCGACCAACAAATCTTAGTCATGGGGTAGGGCTAATTTAGCCGGTGTCTAGCGGGTGACTAGCGGCTCAGCGCCATGGCCGACTCGTATCACCGCTGACCGCCAGCGCTAACAAAGCACTTACTCTGTCTCGAAACGCTGGGGGACACATGTAGAAAGAATTGGAGGAGCGAATATTGTGTAAATATCCATGTTCAACCGCCAGAGAAACCGCTAAAACGATCTCAGCGGGGCGCTGGACGGCGAGAAAAAACGCATTTACAGGCGCTTCCATATTTGTTTATGTCGATGGCAACGCGGCTTCCGTATTCCTTCCTTGTGTTTCTGTAATTATTTTTTTGTAAAACTTTGTCTCGGGCAGTTAGTCTCTCATTGTAACTTTTTTCTTCCTGATAAACGTTTAAATATTAGTTTTTATACGATAAAATACCCCTTTACGCAGCGGCGTTTAAGTACGCCTGCGCGTGACCTATCTCTTTATGTCACTTCCGCTGCTTAGTTCAGATTAGATAGTCACCCGCTAGCTTTGCGCTTGTGAATACCGCAGAACTAGTCGATCCTTAGTCGCTGATCTTTTCTCTCAGTTTGCTACTACATAGTCGCGATACTAATTTTAAAACAGCGCCAGTTAGTCACGACTGGTGAATACGGCTGATGGACTGAACTCGTACAGGGGCACATATCCTCCTTTTTCTTAAACTCGTGGCTAAAATTTCGCTGATAGCAAATTATGGGAACCAAATGTATATCAAAATGTATTGATAAACACACAAATATTTCTGGTATTGGTGGTTTACTGCTAATTACGTCCTTAAAATTTTCCGCGTATGTGGATAGCCCCGGAACCGAACGCCGGCGCAAGGGGCGCGTTTTTTGACAAGTGCTGTGCTAGTCCAAGGCGTACCGGTCAAACTACATGGTGAATTTTTGACTCCGCAATCACAATCCAGCTTGATAAATTTTTTCCATCTGTTGTAGTGACAAATTTGGCTTCGAGCCGCTCGTAAAATAATACTATTTTTGTAATGGGGTGGCGGCGTCACGTTTGAGGAGCACTGCACAATAGCGACGTTTGTTCCTGGTAATAAGATAATTTCCTAATATGCTTTGTCTAAACTCCTTTTTAAATCTGCTACTTGATTTATTTCAGAACTTAAGCCACGACTTCGCCAAAAGGGGCGTTGTGTTTTTTTAAATTCTTTTTATGAAAGCATTATTTAAAATTTATGACATGGCTCATAAACGTCCTAATTAATACGCACATAAAAAAAAAGCTTCCGATTTTTTTAGCTTTTTAAATGTGCGTTCTGGTTTAATCTTTATTTTACGTTCCAGAACGGCCTAAAGACGAAGTTGCATGAATTAATAGAGCATGATGGCATCTCCTATCTCGACGCCAGAGCTACACTTTTCAACCTTAGAAAGGAGGTAAAAAAGACATCATACGATTCGTACGATGCTGTCCTTATGTCAACAAAGTAAGTGGGTTCGTCAGTATCTTTAGATTTGTTCTAAGGTTTACGAGTTTACCATACAATTGTTCATTGCAACTGCATTTTGCTCAGTTTCGAAATGGTCAGCCAAATTTCCAGTTCCATGTTCAAATTCACGTTCCTTACAATGTTCAGGGTAAGCTGTTTCTTAAAGCTGCCTAAAAAGACAAAAGAAACGTTCGAACTCTATATCATTAGAACTAAGCAAGGTATCGCAGCTTTCAAAAAGAAAAAAAGAGCGCATGTGAGCCCCTGCGGCACCGCGCCCGTGGAGAGATAGTGCAACCAGCCTCTGCTGCATCGCGCGATGACAGCGCAGCAGAGGTTGGTTGCACTATCTCTCCACGGGGCGCGGGGCCGCCGGGACCCAGATGCACTCCGATAGCAAACCGAAACTTAAAAATCCGTCGATTTTGTGCGGTTTTTCAGAAAGCCGTAAAATGCTTCGCGTGCCTTCTATCGTTCTGCAATTTCTTGATTTAGTGTTTTTCGATGATGCTGAGGAATTTTCTAATCAAAACCATGCCATTAAACACAATATTAAAAAAGTTAATTACGCAAAAATAATTAACTTAATTATCTCTGACTTTAATAATTTTCCTAAATGGGCCCCTGGCCCAGGATCAAAACGCCACAAGCCTTTTTTAGTTGCGATGAGTAGTTTTCGCAGGAACGATATGGCCTCGTTCTCTGGAACACCCTATATGTATATAAGCTTGGCGGTGGTAGGGTTTGAGGCGGGCGATGTGGACGATATCAGTAGATTTTGTGCGGTTGTCTCGTGGCGGAAGTACCGCAGTTACTTCGTTGTTCGTAGGGGACAGCTGGCGAGAAATACGGAAAGGGCCTCGGAATTGTTTTTGGAGCTTTTCGCATTTTCCGGGCTGGCGGTACGGTGTCCAAACAAGAACCTCTGCACCGATATTGTATGGAACTGGAGGGTGGTGCCCGGCGTGACGAATGATTTGTTGTTGTTGTGATGCAAGCGTGCGAATACGTGAGAGCTTTCTGACTTCTTCAGCATGGTAGAGAACGTCTTGGGCGTAATTATCGAGAGAAGAATCTTCTATATATGGCAACAATATGTCAATGGTAGATAACGGCTCGCGAGCATATAGGAGATAATACGGGGAGTAACCAGTAGTGGCTTGACGGCTGGTGTTTTAAGCGTATCTAACGTAGGGCAAAATAAAATCCCAGTTGTCCTGATCGTCAGTAATATACATGGACGTCATATCGGCTAGAGTATGATTAAATTTTTCTGCCAAGCCATTCGTTTGGGGATGGTAGGCGGTCGTGATGTGATGAATTGTGTTTGCAAGGCGGCAAACCTCATGGAAAAGGCTTGCAACAAAAGGCGTTTCTCTGTCTGTGATGATGGACTGGGGGGCGCCGTGTCGGAGAAGGATGGAATGAAGAAAGAAATCGGCAGCATGAAGTGCCATGGCGGTCGGGAGCGCTTTGGTTTCGGCGTAGCGCGTGAAGTAGTCGATAGCTACGATGATCCATCGGTTTTGGGCTTGTGACTGGGGGAAGGGCCCCAGAATGTCAATTGCAATGCGCTCGAATAGGTGGTTCGGGGAGAAAGGTTCGAAGAGGCCCAGGAGGTGCTGTTGTGGGTCTTTTATTGGTCTGGCATGAATGGCATGCTCGAACATAGTTATTTATGGTACGGTGCATGCCAGTCCAGAAGAATCTAGAGCGTATTCTGAAATACGTTTTAGCAAAGCCGAGGTGACCGGCTGTGGGGTCGTCGTGATTCGCTTGAATAATTTGTTTCTGTAAATGTCGCGGAACCACAAGAAGCCATTGTCGTCCTTGGGGCTCGTAGTTGCGTCTATAAAGGACATTATTCTGAATAATAAAGAGACGGGCGCGTCGTTTAGTGCGTTGAGTGCAGGATGTTGCGACGCCTTGTAAGTAATGAATCAGCGGTTTCAAGGAATCGTCAGACAGTTGTGCTGAAGCCATATCGATGTTATTGAGAGTTGCTGTAGCATGTGAGGTTTATGTCTGGAGAGAAATGGTTGTATCGCCAGCAAGAGGATATCGAGATAATCCGTCAGCGTCGAGGTGTCGTTTCCCTGATTTGGAGACGACAGTGAAAAGGTAGTCTTGAAGCTTTAAGGATCAACGCCCTAGACGTCCCGAGGGGTCCTTGAGGCTAGCCAACCAGCAAAGCGCGTGGTGATCAGTCACGATACGAAATGGGGATCCATACAAATAGGGACGAAACTTGGAGATAGCCCAGATGACGGCTAAGCATTCTTTTTGAGTAGTCGAAAAGTTGCGTTCGCCTTTGTTCAGTGTTCGGCTAGCATAGGCAAGGACACGTTGCTGGCCATTGTGGCTTTGAGCGAGAACGGCGCCTATACCGTGGCCACTAGCATCGGTGCGTATCTCGGTGTCGGCACCTTCGACGAAGTGGCCCAAGACTGGAGCCGACGTTAATGCTGTCCTGAGTGTTTCAAATGATGTTTCCTGGTGTGGGCCCCATTCAAAAGATGCGTCTCTGCGTAGCAGTTGATTAAGCGGCTCAGCGATATGAGAAAATCCGGAAATAAATTTTCTGAAGTACGTGCATAAGCCCAGAAATGTTCTCGTCCTTGACATTTTGTGGGACCGGGAAGTTGGACACAGCTCGTGTTTTGACTGGGTCTGGGCCTATTCCAACTGCGCTGACCAGGTGACCGAGCACTTTGACTCTCTTGGCGGCAAAAATACATTTTTTTAGTTCAATTGTAACCCAGCGGCACGAATGCAGTCAAGGACCGTGCGAAGACAAGATAGGTGGTCGTCGAAGTTTGAAGAAAAGACAACAATATTGTCCAGGTAACAAAGGCAGATGTTCCAAGAGAGGCCACGAAGGAGAACGTCCATCATGCGCTCGAATGTCGCAGGCGCACTACAGAGCCCGAAAGGCATAACCTTGAAGTGGTAAATGCCTTCAGGTGTTATAAATGCTGTTTTAGGTTTATCAGCCGAAGTAACTGGAACTTGCCGATAGCCACTTCGGAGGTCCATGGATGAAAAGTACGACGAGCCTTGTAGCGTGTCAGGCGTATCATCTATCCGGGGAAGTGGGTATACGTCTTTTCGAGACACTTTGTTAAGGCGGCGATAGTCGACACAGAAGCGCCAGGTACCATACTTCTTTTTTACGAGAACGACGGGCGACGACGAGGGACTGGAGGAAGGCTCGATCACACTTTTGTCCAGCATGTCAGTGATGTGATTTTGTATCAATCTTCGTACTGCAGCGGATGTTCGGTATGGTCTGCTCCTGAGGGGCGGGGAGTCAACGGTGTCGATATGATGCGCCAGAAGTGTGGTACGGGTTAATACCTGGTCAGTGAAATCAAAGACACTGCTATAAGATGCAAGAAGAGTGCGCAATTTGAGACGTTCGGCTTGGACGACGGTTGAGGCGATCAACCTCTCCAGTTTTTCGGTGACGTTATTTTCCTCAATTGGTCTGGTATGAGCGGCAGTCGTGGAAAGTGCACCCAAGCTATGTTCAATATGCACTTGGAGGGGGAGGATTTGAGAATGGGTTGAAGTGTTGTTTATCCATATGTGACACTTTTCGTCTGCAATGGTGGCCAGAGAATAAGGAATCACAATTCCTCTTTTCTCTAGAGCGGTGTGAAGAGGTTCGATGAGAGCGACAGTACTTGCGACTGGGTTGGCGACGACGAGAGTTGCCACGACTGCCGACTGGGGCAGTAGGAGTAAATCATGTTCAATGTGAAGAGCGGCTAGTGGTGCTTCAAAATGTTCATTACCGTCCTCTGAAGGGCTGAGGTGAATTTCACGATTCGCACAATCAATGAAGGCGGCTGTTGAAGATAAGAAATCCCATCCAAGGATGACGTCCGCGATGCAACTTGTGAGTACAGTGAGCAGGATAACATATCGACTGCGGCCTACCTTCACTGACGGGGAACAGTATCCGAGCGGCTGGACCAATTCACCGTTACCCATACGTAACAGGTGTCCACTGGAGGGGGGCGTAAGTACTTTGCGCAAGTGTCGTCGGAGGAGTTCAGGAATACACGATTTGGCTGGGCCAGTGTCTATAAGAGCATGAAATGTTGCCGTCCGATTTCCACAGTTATATTAGCCGGTCCTACAAACGGGAGATTTGCCACAAATTGTGCAGGTGCAGCCTGACCTCCATTGTCGATGCAGGCTGCGGTGTTCAGTTTGACTGGTGGGAGGTGGAAGCCACTGCGTTGTCGTTGAAGGGCGAAATGGAACGGCGACGAGCAGGAAAAGGCGAGGGTGAACGACGACGACGGGCTTCAGCTGGCGCGACAGGGCTTGGAGAGCGGCGGTCGTAAGGGGCCCGTCTGGCGTTAATGCTGGAGGGAGGGAGACCGTAGGGTGTTGCGAAAGGCCGGGAAGCAAGGTTATCACTGCGGTAAATATTGTAGGAGTAACTGTTGTCTTCGTTGTTACCCTGGTATTGATTCCGAGTTGGGGAGCGATTAGTCTCTCCCATGCGGCGTCGGCAATACCGGACAATATGGCCAGGAGTTTGACAGTAAAAGCATACTGGCCGGATATCGTCGGTTCTCCAAATATCCGCTCGGCGACGCGTCTGTTGGGTCTGCCAGGGTGTTGCAGTGGGTGGGGCTGTAAATGCTTGGTAGACGCGGAACGGTGTGGGGAGAGGTGCTGTTGGTACATAGACAGATGGAGTTTTGCCCAGGGGCTCTAGGACAGCACGGAGTTCGTCGCGGACAGTGGACGCGATGTCATGAGTTTGACCGGGTGGTTGCAAAACGGGCGGCGTTGTGCGCTGCTGGCCCAGAAAGAAACGCAGCTCTTCACGGATGATGGTCGTATCAAGCTCGACAGACTGGTGTCGGTGTGTACTCCTGAAGATACCTCAGGGAGGCGCTGAAAAGGTCTTTTAAGGATTCGCGCGTTGTCTAATTCCTCGTACTTTCGACATTCTGACACGAGATTGGCCACTGTATTTGGAGATCTCGGGGTGACGATGGAAAAAAAGTTCGTGTGATAGGCCCTTGAAGAGGTGACGGATCTTGTCATTTTCACTTATCTGGGGATCCACTCGGTGGCAGAGTCGGAGAACATCCTCAATGTAGGCTGTGGATGACTCGGTTGTCGATTGGTACCGGTGCAGCGATTGGTCTTGTATGCTTTGTTTGCGATGGTCCGGCTGGCCAAAAGCGTCAGCAAAAGATGTCTTGAATCTGTCCCAGGAATTTATTACCTCTTCGTGGTTATCGTACCATCGAAGGGCTGTATCCTTTAGAAAAATACGACATTGGCCAACTTAAAGGAATCGTCCCATTCGTTGTGCTGGCTCACCCGTTCGTAGCTTTTAAGCCAGTCTTCGACGTCTGATTCGGCGTTTCCAGTGAATAACTCAGGGTCCCGCTGGCGGTGTTTGATGGTTACGGTGGGTGCACGGGGCCGGCTTCCGTTGCCCTCGTCGTCAGGCTTGTTGGGTTGTCGGGTGGTACGACCTCTGCAGTGCGCCAGGTCTTGGCGGGAAGTGCGAGAGGTAGGGTGTCGCTGAGGACCTCCACCAACCTGGAAGACTGTTGGTGAATCGATGGGGTTTATACAATGAGCGAGGAGTAATTACAGTGGTGTCGCCAATATAATGGTTCGAGCAACGGCCGAGCAAAGCATGAGCTTCTAGCGCTGCACGAGATCTGCGGGCACCGGTCGAAATCCAGCTTCTTTCGTCCTAATAATATATATATATTGTGGAGACGAGAAAACGAACACCAGTTCTCGCGGTGTTCAAGCTCCGACTGTCCCCGCGTGCCCGCTCGCCCCCCGGTCATCGGTCCTCTTTATTCTCGTCTTTTTCCGTTCCCCACACATTCCACCCCTTCGGGGGAAGGGAGCATTTGGTCAGACGGTAGCGATGGCCGCCTGCAGGAAGCGGTCGCCTTCCTTGAAGAGGAAGTGGTCGTCGATGAGCTGCTGTTGCGTCTTCTTGCCCATGCCAGCCAGTGGGTAGTAGGTGGCCTACAGCACGCCCTCCAGCATACGCAGAGTCGAGCTCACTTTCTCCTCCAACTCGCTGTATTGGGCCTCCGTCAGGCACGGGTTGAAAGGGTAGCCCTGAAACGAGCGTCCGCGGCGCACGCAGGTTAAAATGACGAACTGGTCGTGGGGGGTCCACGTTGACCGAGGTGCTGAGGTCTCTGACGTGCGTGAGCGGGTGCTTGTCGGTCGCCTTGAAGCCGCCGTGGTAGTCCTCGATCACCGGGTTGAACAGGCCGGCGAATAGCGTGTACGACTCGGCATCCGGGGCGCACAAGCCAACGTCGCTGTCGAGGCTCTCCACGCCGGACTGTATGATGTCGACCAAGGAGGCTCCCATGGCGGTTTTGCGAGTCTTGAGCTTTTCGAAGATGAACGGAGGACCGTACGATGGTACTGGGACTCCGAACGGTATCTGACGTGCGGTTCAAAGGACTTTTGAAAGGGCGCGAATCGGAGAGCTTGGGGTGGCGCGACGGCTGGCGGGAAGGACGATGGAAGCAGACTCTGGCTTTTGGCACTCTGAGCTTCGACTGCAAAGTGTTGACTCTCGACGCCTGCGCTGGAACGGGAGACGTTCACTGTGGTCCCGGTGTTCTATACCACGTTCGGAGCTGTTGGCTTGCTGAATGAGGCAGGAGTGAGGGGGCAGGGAGGCGGATTAAAACTCGTCAATGATGACATCTTCGTGTGCGTGTGCTGCCTGGTTAGGCGCCCTAAGCCTCTCGTGGCACGATCTCGACACGACGATGAGCCCCGCCTCGACGTCGGCGGATGTTAGCGGCCGAGTTGCTGCCGATGGGTTGTTCTCTTGTCGTTGGCGACGCTCGGTGTGGAGGGCCCCGTGTAGATGACTCTCCCCCGCTATCATGGGCACGTGGCACAGGGCGCATAACCCGGCACGCTCTTCGTCGGTGTAGGTCGACGGTGTGTCCTCTGCGCACCGCTCATTCAGGGTGCGTCCCTGGAATGGTGCTGGGACGTCGGCCGGCGCGAGTCCTTGTGGGACCTTTGGCTGTTGGTCCCAGCGCAGGCGGGAAGCGAACCCCACGAGGCTGTGATGCTCGCTGATGCACCACGTCGCAGCCTCATGGGTTCGGGGGCGTCGCCGTGGGTGCTGAGGAGGCGGTCGATGGCCGAGACTGCGGCTGCCGGGGAGCGCGACCGATGGTAAGACGACCGCCGCGGGGTTGGGTGGCGTGGCCGTGACCACGGTCGGTCTGGCGTCATGGCTGCAGGTAGTCGAGGTCAGGAAGAGGCACATTTAGACAAGATGGAGACGACGTTACTGAACTCTCAACACTCTTCGCCACGTTCAATAAAAGGTTTCAAGTCATTGATGTTAACAGGTCCGACGCGTGCGCCGGTTATGGGGCACCGTAATCGATATGCGAGGCGTGTGATTCGCGTCTCGACCACGAATGGCCCTTCCCATCGCTTGGCGAGTGAAGCGGAAAATCCTTGGCTGGCGTTACTGAGTCGGTGAGTGCGTCAGAGAGCTAGGTCTCCGACAGAAAATTCGACGTTTCTCCGGCCTCTATTATATTGAGTTCGTTGTCGTGATTGGGCTAGTTCGATATTCCCCCGGGCCATTGTCACTGTATTTCGGATACTATCGCAGAGTCTTTGCGCAAACCTTGAGTGTGATTGGCGCGGGCGAGCATCTGGCGCAAGCTCTATAATGTTTTCCATGGGCACTTTTAGCTCCCGACCAAAATTCAATCGTGCCGGTGTGAATCCCGTGGTTCGGTTTTCTGTGGTATGGGGTAGCAAAGGCCATCTCTGGGTTATAAGAGTCCCAGTCGCGGTGTTCGTTAGTGTACAAAATTAGCATTGCCCGGAGGTTGCGATTTACTCTTTCAGTGATATTGGCCTGGGGGTGATGAGTGGAAGTACAATTCTGTTGGATACCGAGAATCTCACAGCAATTTTCAAATACAGTGCTGGTGTAGTAGGTGACCTGGTCTGTTAAAAGGACAACAGAATACTTAAACCGGGAAA
Source organism: Ixodes scapularis (assembly GCF_016920785.2). Classification (NCBI taxonomy): domain Eukaryota; kingdom Metazoa; phylum Arthropoda; class Arachnida; order Ixodida; family Ixodidae; genus Ixodes; species Ixodes scapularis. The sequence goes on along the minus strand of NW_024609879.1, from coordinate 137,997,830 downwards.
ATGTTTCTGGAAGTTTGTCCTATATCTTCTTGGACGTAAGTTGACGCAGGGGATAAAGGTCGACCTACTTGGAGAAGTGGTCGGTGACCACAAGGAGGTACCTGTTGCCTTGTGGGCTGCGTGGAAACGGGCTCATGATATCACAGGCAACAACTTCCCAAAGACGATGACTCTGAACCATAGAGTTATTATAATGTACTCTAGAGGTTCAAGTGGCGCTAGTGTGCTGCTGCAAATTGAAGCAGACAGCAACCAGTCGGAAAATGACTTCCGGTAATGCATTTCTATGGGAAAAAGCGAGTACATTTTCTCTCCGCGCTCGAATATAAGAGCAAATATCACGAATAATTCATACGTACTAGGAAGCTTGGAACATTTCTCAGTCAGGCCGACGAAATAATTGGTCAGGTACGACGTTTTTCTTTCAAATTCATCGGATTAAAAACGGTGCTAAAACGGCTCCGTACGTGTATTTATGTGCACTGTCGGACACTGTTAGCGCGAACACGGCATCGGCGCTTTCCACCATGGGGATATATGTGTCAAACGAACGAAGGACATGTGGAAAACCAAGAGAGACGGCAAGAACTACGCAGTAACATTGAATATGTAACTCCTTGTGCATGCAGGCGATCAAAATAAATTGAAAGCCACCTAGTATAGTCCGATTTGCAATAAATAAGTACTGCTTAATTTTTTCTGCTCATGAATATGTGCGAAGATGCATGTTCTGGGTTCAAATCATCAACCGCACGCTCCAAATCTTTGCAAATAGGGAGAAGTCAGAGAACTGGGGCCCGATAAGAACTGCCCGACATAGGAAATAATAAAAAGGCACACCTTTCGTAGTCCACGTACTTTATTTCTTACATTCGAATGTTTTTTAACCATCGTAAAGATGCACGACGGAGTCATTTTCATAGAGTGACAGGACGGGCATATTAGCAATATATAAGCGCCACCGCAATGCTAGCGAACCTTGAACACACTCTACATTCTTTTCGATCGTTAGTTTGCTTAGAATCGTCGCTTGTTTTTACATACCTGCCATGAAACATAGGTTTGGGCCTGAAATATAGCGAAGCTTAACACCTTTCAGTGGTAGAGAAAAATGCTTTAATTAAAGCAATTACACTTTTACAATATTAATAAGTGTACATACTATCCGGTACAACCGAAATAATAAAAGCCATTCGTGTTATTTTCCGGCGAAGAGGCAAATTTCACGCGCGTTTTCCCATAGGGATGCACAGGAGCACCGCAAAAGTAGACTGGTTGCTGTCTGCTTCAATTTGCCTCCCGGAAGTCGCATAGACACTAGCGCCAGTTGAACCTCTAGCGTACATTATAATAACTCTATGCTCTGAATCGACTGCATGAAACCCAGGGGCTTCCCGCACCGGGGTTTTGCTGTCTGGCATTTAGGACAGCTGCGGGCATAACGCAAGACATCGCGGTTCAATCGAGGCCAGGTTGCAATGCGGCAGAGCTTTTGGTATTTTTTTTTCCATTACTGTGACCTGCCAGGACACTGTCATGAAAGTAACTTATAAAAGTACATCGTAATATTTTCGGCACGACTACGCGAAATGGCGACGTGGTAGGGTCACCCTCATCTGCTTGAGGTACGTATCGAAGTAAAAGGCCATCGTTACTCTGAACGTAGGTGTCTGTGTGTGCATCAGTCATGTCCTGTCCCCTGGAACTGGGTTGATTTAACCGCGTAGATATGTGCTGGCACAGATCGTCTGCTCGCTGGGCTCTGAGCAGCTGTTCCCGGGTCACGGCTACACCCCAGGAAAGTTCCTCGTTAGTAACGGCGACCAACTCCGTCACTTCTTCCTTTTCCTGGGATGGAAGGGGGGCGCGAGACAAGGCGTCCAGCGCAATGTTGGATCTGCCAGGCCGGTACTCAATGGAAAAAGTTTATCTCTGTAACGTGAGAGCCCATCGAGCTAGACGTCCTGCTGGGTTTTTAAATTTTTTGAGCCAGGTCGACGCTTGGTGGTCCGTCTGAATTGTAAAGGTGGCTCCGTCAAGGTACATATCGAACTTCTTTAGGGCAAATATTATTGCTAGACACTCTTTTTCGGTGACGGTATAGTTACGCTCCGCTGCCGACAGTGTGTGGCTCGCAAATGCAACGGGTCGTAAGGCCCCATTATGTTCCTGCAGAAGCACTGCTTCTAGTCCGTACTCACTGGCGTCGGTTTGTAGCACAAATGTGGCATTGAGATCGGGAAGTCTGAGGGACGCTGTATCGGCAATGGCGACTTCCAGCGTTCTAAATGCTTCCTCGTGAGCTGCAGTCCAATTCTATGGGACATCCCGGCGTAGCAGCTCATGAAGAGGTCGGGCAAAATCGGAACAGTTTGATATAAATTGGCGGTAGAATCCCACCATGCCGAGATATCGCTGTAGACTCTTTTTGTCGTGAGGAGTGGGAAATTCTATCATTGCTTTCAACTTCTCCTCCTGTGGATGGAGGAATCTATGTTCCACCACGAATCCAAGAAGCGCTACCCTACGTGACGTCAGCTGTACCTTCTTTGGGTTAATCGTTAGTCCTGCATCATTCATCCGCTGCAAAATAACCTGCAAATGGTTAATGTGGTCGTCCAAGGTCTTTGAAAACACCACTACGTCGTCCACGTGAGCCATTGCACAGTTAAACTTAGTATCCCCCAAGACGGTGTCCATGAGCCTCTGGAAGCTTGCGGGAGAACTAGACAGGCCAAAGGGAAGTTGATCGAATTCAAATAGGCCCCTCTGGCAAATGAAGGCCGTCTTAAGAGTGTCAGCCTTGGCGACAGGAATCTGGAAAAACCCTCTACTAGAGCCAAGAGTGGTGAAAATGCTTGCCGATCCCAGTGCATACATTACGGACGAGATCGATGGGAAAGGGTATGCATCCCTTCTCGTTATGGCGTTAAGAGGTCGATAGTCCACGCATAAACGCGCTGTTCCATCTTTCTTGGGCGCCAGGACAATAGGAAATGCCCACGGACTGTTTGAGGGGCGTACCGTTTTGGTCTCGATCATTTCTTCTAACGCGCGGTCAAGCAGCTTTCTTTTATGAACACTCAAGGGGCGCGCGTTGAATCGAATTGGTCGGGCATCCCCGGTATCGATTTGATGTTCTAGTATATTAGTCTTCCCGGGAATCTCAGTGAACATGTGAGCAAACGGCTTCAGCACTTTCGCAAGACGTTCGCGCTGAATATCTGTCCCAGAGATTGAACTCAAGGGTACATGTATATTTTGTCCTACGTCGGTAATCAGCGAAACGTCTGCATTTTGTTCAGAACGGCGTGCTTCGCCTCGTGGGAGACGCACTGGTATTGTCTGAGGTCTCACTGGAAAATTTAAAGGGGTTGAGTTCCAGCCATACCGGTATTCTCTCATTGCGAGGTCGAGGATGATGCCGTCTCTGGTTATAAAATCCCTCCCAAGAATTTTATTTATTTATTTCATTTATTTCAAAATACTGCGACCTCGATGAGGTCATCGCAGGAGTGGAGAGAAAACATACATATACATTCAAAAAGACAATCGATTAAAGATGTACACACCCTACAAACAAAACTTAGAAAACCTTGAAAAATGCAATATCAAAAGATTACAAAAACAATCACATACACTTCAAGTACAGATTCCAGGCACCATACCAGAACACCTACTGTATTTCTAGCACAAACTTATCAAAATCGAGACAACGAATGGATCCATTTATGTTATTCCAGTTTTCTATCGTTCTAGGAAAAAAAGAATATTTAAAACAGTTAAGGTGGGCTCTGTATGGTACAAGATTTAATGGATGGAAGCTTCTAGTGCGTGATTCAGTAACAAAACTAACATATTTTTCTCGATTAAGTGTACAGTTATTATTCACTATTTTATGCAGGAGCTTGAGCCGTTCTACAGCGCGTCTAGAATCAAGAGGCGTAAGTCCTATGTCAGTCATGGCAGATGTAGGAGAAAAATTGCGGTCATATCTATTACAAATAAATCTAGCTGCCTTTGATTGTATTGCGTCAATCTGCTTTATATCACCTTTTAGATAGGGATCCCACACCACACAACCGTACTCTAAGATAGGTCTAATCAAGGTCTTGTACGCCGTTATTTTAACTTCCCTAGTTGAAGATTTTAAAGTTCTCTTGACGTATCCTAGCCTTTGCAGAGCACGAGAACAAATAGAACTGATGTGCTTATCCCATTTGAGACTAGGCGTGAAAAAAATACCCAAATACTTGTATTCGTGAACTTGACGCAGAATTATATTACGAGTACCATAGCTAAAAACAGACGGTTCCTTCTTATTAGTAAATGACATAACTACAGATTTCTCAAAATTAATTTCCATCTGCCACTTTTTACTCCAATTCAAAAACTGTTCAAGAGAGTCATTTAGTAAGGCATGGTCATCTACCGAGTTGATTTCGTTGTACAAAACGCAATCATCTGCATAGAGGCGAATTTTAACTTGAAGACCATTTGCAACGTCATTAATATAAAGTAAAAACAAAAGAGGACCTAAAACTGATCCCTGTGGGACACCGGAACTAACTGAGACATTGCTAGAATGAACATCCCTGTATGAAACAAACTGTGATCTGTTTTTTAGGTAATCTTCGATCCAATTAACTAATGACGTATTATTTAATATCGCTTGTAATTTCTGAAGAAGCTTATGATGTGGTACCTTATCAAAAGCCTTAGAATAATCTACAAAGATGGCATCAAGTTGTACTCTTTTATCTAAAGCTAAAGCTATGTCGTGAGTGAATTCAAGAAGTTGGGTTGAGGTGGAGTAACCACGACGAAAACCATGCTGTTGAGGGCAAAGAATAAAATTAGTCTCGAGGTACTCAGATATCTGTTTATAGAGAAGATGTTCCAAAAGTTTGCATGAAGACGATGTGAGCGAAATGGGTCTGTAGTTTGTGACCACCTGTTTGTTGCCTGACTTGAACAAGGGGATAATTTTAGCCGACTTCCATGACTGAGGCACTGTTGCAGTAGAAATAGATTTTTTGAAAATGACAGATAGGTATTTTGAACTCCAAAGTGAATAACGGCGAAGAAAAGAATTTGGAATTCCATCAGGGCCAGGGCTTTTCTTACAGTCAAGTTTCATTAGTAGATTGAGGACACCAGAAACACTAATCTCTAAATCAGATAAAGCTGGGTATATACTTCAAAGAAAAACTCTGAATCATTGCCGTTGTCACGACTGAATACAGATTTAAAATAATCATTGAAACAGTTCGCTATCTTTGTCGGCTCACTTACAGATTCACCTTCAATAGTAAAACTCTGTGATACACTACATCTTGGAATAATAGATCTCCAAAATTTGGCAGGATTTGATTTCATAAATTCAGACAAAGTTACATTAAAATATTTGGTTTTAGCTGTTAACATCTTTTCTTTCAAGGTTGTTTTCAGATATTCAAACGAGGTATGAACAACTGATTCTGTGTTATCTTTCGTTGAACGACGTCTCCTCTTCGTTTGCCGCATCAACTGCAGCACCTCTCTCGTAATCCAGGGGTGCGCAGGGTTCTTTTTCTTTCTAGTAACAGGTACAAATTTGTTGATGCATTTTTCTATAAGGGAGTTGAAATATCTAAGCAACGTATTGACATCAGCGTCTAGACTTATGGCACAAAAATCATCAAAATAAAAACTAAGTTCATCTATAATTGACACATCGTCAGCTCTGTTGAAATCAAGGAACGTGACGAATTCAGGGTTCGAACGCTTGACACGAATGTTAAGGCTGACAAGGACAGCTTTGTGATCAGAAATTCCCTCGACCACCTCGCAGTCATAACCTAGGTTTGCGATACTATGAGTTAGAAAAACAAGATCAAGAACAGAATTATCTCTGGTGCACGTTTTGACAACCTGATCTAGGTCGAATGACACAGCTATATCTACTAGAGCATCACAAATGGCCCTGTCGCGACAGCCAACCACTAGCGTTTCCCAGTTTATATCGGGTGCATTAAAATCGCCCAGCAAGATAAGCTTGAAATTCGCCAGATTGTATTTGTGAATGTAGTCATATATATCAAAGATCGTTTGCAGGCCCGAACTAGGAGCGCGATAAACCGCTCCGATAACAAGAACGAACTTATCAAGCTGCACCTTACACCATAAAGACTCTGTGTTAGGTAAACAGGGAAGAACCGAAAAGCTAATACCAGATTTAAAAAAAAGCGCGACACCACCACCTCTAGAAGACCTATCGCATCGTACCACGTTGTAATTAGGAGGTGTAAATTCGCAATCAAGAATGCCATCGTGTAACCAGGTTTCCGTAACACACATCACGTGCGGTGAATAAGAAGCTGCAATGCACGAGAACTCTGTAAATTTAGGGACAAGGCTCCGAGCATTAATGTTTAATACAGACAATGGTTTATTCGGTAACTGTCAGTTCGATCCGGTGGCAAGAACCGGAGGAGGAACTTTTATCAGCGTTCTATTTGTTGAATCCCACGAGTATCGGTCGTTGTCAACAAGAGCGTAGTCGTAACGTAGACGGACCTTTGCGCCATTTCTTCGGAATTCGGCAGTACTAAGCCAGAGTTGTTTTCGAATGTCTCTAATACGAGGTGAAAAATCCTCGTTAATAAATATCCGTGTGCCTTTAAGTTTAGAAACATTTTTGAGTATCCGCATTTTGTCACGGAAGTCCATCAATTTAAAAATTATAGGTCGTATTTTACCTTGTGCGGGGATACCAATACGATGACAGCGTTCTATGGCATCGCAAGTCACAGACAGTTTTCTGGTCAACAGTTCAGTTACACTATCCAGTAGTGATGCAGGGGTTTCATTAACAGGCTCTTCTAGACCATACACGACCAAGTTGTTTCTGCGAGAACGGTTTTCCAAATCATCATTCTTATCTGTAAGTTGACAGACAGCTGTTTCGAGAGCGGCACTCTTTCTTTCTAGACACTGCAACCGTCGGGCGATATCAGATATCTGGGACGAGCCAGCTTCGATTGCAACAAGTCAAGATTCGTAGGCGGCAAACTTAGCATCCAGAGCCTCTTGTCTGTTTTTGATAGAAGTGACGTTCGCAGCAATTTGTGTTTGGCCAGTTAGTAATTGCTGAAGGAGAGCTAGCGTCTCGGGGCCAGGGTTAGATTCAATATCGCCACTACACAACAGGATAGATGAACATATCCTAAACCATGACAATATATCAGAACAAAGGCCAACCAGTGGGCCCGGTAGCAGCAAAAGAAAGCGATCATCGGACTTAAAACCGTCTGGCAAAGAAACAAACTCTACCTGTAGGGTGAGACAGAAGAAACTCAGTGGCATATTCGTCTCGCTGCCACCAAGCCCACTGAAGAGAAGAGACTGCGTCGATGGCTTTATGGCATCTGTAGCGGAAGTAGGTGTCGCTGCGGTGCTTCCGTAGAGGGTCCAATCCAGTGTTGCTAGATGAAGTGCAGGCCGGTCGTCAAAAGGTGTCGAATCATCACACGATGACGGGGGTTCAGGAACCAGAAAGCGGGAACTGGCGAACCCGTGCGGCAACAAATCCGCGGTGACGCGGCATACGGAAGCCGGGGATGACCAGACCGTTCCGAAGACAGCGATCTGCAGGGTGAGACAGAAGAAACTCAGTGGCATATTCGTCTCGCTGCCACCAAGCCCACTAAAGAGAAGAGACTGCGTCGATGGCTTTATGGCATCTGTAGCGGAAGTAGGTGTCGCTGCGGTGCTTCCGTAGAGGGTCCAATCCAGTGTTGCTAGATGAAGTGCAGGCCGGTCGTCAATAGGTGTCGAATCATCACACGATGACGGGGGTTCAGGAACCAGAAAGCGGGAACTGGCGAACCCGTGCGGCAACAAATCCGCGGTGACGCGGCATACGGAAGCCGGGGATGACCAGACCGTTCCGAAGACAGCGATCTGTAGGGTGAGACAGAAGAAACTCAGTGGCATATTCGTCTCGCTGCCACCAAGCCCACTCTGCCACAAGCGAGACCTGGCAGGTAAGTAAGGTATTGCCGACATTTCCTTCCATCATAGGAGAGTTGCAAGCGAGCTCCTTCGCTAGCGGATATTACTTCGTTCGATGCCATTCGCAACTTTTTTTGTGAGGATCGCATAGATATACTACGGTCTTTACACAATTGTTTTACAAAGTCAACAAAAAGAGATATTGTAACACCCGTATCTAAAAGGGCTGCAATTTTCTGCCCGGCAATGTCAACTATGATGTAATGATGATGTAAACATGGACGCTAAACCATGTTTGTAGTGCCGTCATCATCGCGATGAAGCGGGCAACCCATTGACCGGCCCGTCCTATCCACTCACTACTGGAGCGTGGTTTGGGTTTGACCTGTCGCGGGTTATTGTCCCGAGACGTACGAATTGTCCTAGTCCTACAATCGTTTTCTTAATTCCGATGAGATACTCAGGTTTGCGATGTCGTGCTGAGTGACCCCGGGAATGTCTGGGGGAGAATCACTGCTTGCTGCAGTGGGATCCTCGGACATGTTGAGAGGCGCCACGGGAGGCGCCTCGTCCGGCACCTCCATGTCTCCGAAGGGTCCACCGCTAGCCGCAGTAGGATCCTCGGACATGTCGGGAGGCGCCATGGGAGACGCCTCGACCGGCACCTCCATGTCTCCGAAAGGTCCACTGCTAGCCGCAGTGGGATCCTCGGACATGTCGGGAGGCGCCGCGGGAGACGCCTCGTCCGGCACCTCCATGTCTCCGAGGGGTCCACCGTTAGCCGCAGTGGGATCCTCGGACATGTCGGGAGGCGCCACGGGAGGCCCCTCGTCCGGCACCTCCATGCCTCAGAGGAACCCCTGACTTTGCGAAGCCTGGTCCTCGGACACGTTTCAATTCACCCGGCCAGCATTAATGGCCGTGCCATCGTGGAAAGGCGGGTCGAAGGTTGGGTCTTCTCGTGTAACCAGGGCTGCCTCACGGAACCGGGAGGACCAAAAGGTGCGGCAGGGTTGGGCAGAAATACTCAAAAATGTATTTGGAAATACAAATACTGGGATACATTAAAATAGTAGCTAAAATACTGATACTAAGATACATCTGTAAAAATGTATCGCGATACGTATCGGAAATACATCTTAAAAAGTGGCAAAAAGTATTTGGAAATACAAATACAGGAATACATTTTAGGGAGGGCAGAAATACAAATACAGAAATACTGATAGCGGAATACATTTTCCAAATTTGTTGAGACGCCAACTGAGATGAAGCTTGAAGTTTGAAGTGGATGTTTTCGATCCTGAAATTACTCTCTGTAGGCTTGGCACTTTGCCTTGAAGATTGTGGTTTCCGACGACAAGGAGTCTTCAATGGGCCAAAAAAAAACGTTCTATCAAGGGCTGACCGCGGTCCCTTCCATTACATCCTGTCTGTCTGACGAGGGAATCCTGTCAACATTGATCACATGATGTCACGGTGGAATGAACTAATATTCTTTATCTGTAGGTGTGGCCTTGAGCATAAAACTCCACGCTGGTGTATGAAAGGACAATACGTACTTTCGTTGTAGATTACCTAGTTAAAGATCGTGCATACAGTGTCATTTGGAATTTTTGAGAATAGTGGACCACCTGAAGCATCTTGCACCACCTGAAGCGTCTTACCTTCTGTTACGGTTGAAAAAACGATACGGTAGCATGCCTGTTCTAAAGGTCCTTACTACCGACCCTCCGCCACCGACGCACGGATTGCAGTCCTGAAGTTTTGCCTAGCATTATCCAAACAGAGACCTCGTGGATTGCGAGCTGATATTGCCGGCACAGGTGCGAGCTCTCCGAGAAACGGCGGTCTCGAGACGAGTCGCGGGAGTATGTAGTCTGGGATGGCACAGCGAGGCCACTTCTGGCCTCCTTCTGCGTTTCGGATCACCAGAGCAGCGGGTCACGTTCACGTTCGCTGATGACGTACCGTTGAGCCGTGCAATGTTACGGGCGCAGCCGCATATGAATTCGAATATGTGTTGAACTTCACAGCGTGAGCCTTCCTACTATTTCAAGTCAACCACCGCCAGGCTCGTGCTGCAACGGAATGTGACTCAGCTTTGCCGGCTGGGTGTACTCAGTACGCTATTGCGAGAGAGACGGTTAGCAGCGGGCATTGGATGCCAGCAAACAATGACTCAAGAAATCGCTACCTAAGGGCCTGCGGCAGAAGATGCTCTGACTCCACTCCTGGCACGCCATCTGGTTCGAGTCCACGACTACGCAACACTTCTCAGAAGAGAGAAGAGGACGCATAGAAAAACAGTTTGCAGAATCAAAAGGAACCTCGGTCAGTATAGTAACAATGCCCCCGCATCTCCTTGACTCTGATACCCTCAGAAGTAAAAAAAAAAAAAAAATGTGTTCGGACTTCCTTTTTTTTTTTTTTTTCGGGGGGGGGGGGGGGGGGGAGTATTTCTCAAGAAATGTAACGAAATACATTTCATCCTGATTGTATCGCGATACAAAGAAACATTCCAAATGTATTTCGATACAGGAATACAGATACTGGTGAAAAAAATGTATCGCGATACAGAAATACAGATACGAATTGTATTTCTGAAATACTATCGCGATACATTTGTATCGCGATACTGCCCAACCCTGAGGTGCGGGAGACTTGTGGCCTGGATTGAAACTTCGCCGGCGACTGGCAAGCCCTCATTATCGCCGGCTTACCTCGTTTCCCGACTGGAAGGCTGTAGAAGAAGACGGACAGTTTCTGCGGAAATGACCTACGCCACCGCATTGAAAACAACGAGGTGACGGTGTCTGCTCCGAAGTTTGGGATGGCTGGAGTCGCCGGGGCATGGCAGCCGTATAGCTAGTTCTGTCCCGGTCCGTGATCCATCTCCGTGCCTCATACTGCGTCTCTGGCTGCGGAGCACCGAGTCTCTGCATCAAGGCTCGACCACCGGGAAGAGATTGGGCGTCTTGCGTCTGAGGGTGCGCGTGTGGATCGAGCGCACGCGGCATCATTCCAGGGTAGTGCCGGGGATACTGAGCTCGGCCATCTGCAGCACCCCGGTAGAATGTCCTGCCGGACCAGGCGCATGAGAGTTCCAAAGAGTCCTCAGGTTGGGGAGGTGGTCTATAATTGAGCTCAGCCATAATGTCAGCCTGAATCTGGCTGGCCGCCAGGGCCATAGCGTCTAAGTTTGAAAAGCTGCGACCTCGCAAGTAAGGGTGAAACTGCGGATGGCTTTGTCGGATGACCCGTGCAACCCTTTCGGCTGGCGAAGCGCTCGGTTCGACCCTGTCGTAGAGCGTCTGTAGGGCGCGCACAAACTCAACTAAAGATTCATCTCTGTGTTGCGTCCGTGCCCGAAGTTCGTCCAGGAAACGTTCAGCGTAATCTGGTGGTAAAAATTCGCTTCTGAAGCGTTCTGCGAAGTTGTCGAAGTTCAAGAACGATTGCTGTCTCCTGCGCCAGTCTTCCGCACTGCCTGTCAATGCGACCGGGAGGACGCGAGCCAGCAGCGCTAAGTCGGATATACCGGATGCTTCCTGATAGTCGCGAAGCTCCAAAAGAAAGTCGGCGACTTATTTTGTGTCGGCGTATCCAGCGTATTTCGGTATTTCTAGCCGCAATCGCGGCATATCTGTGGCTGGCTGTACGAGAAGTCTAGATGTGGCCTCGCGCTCTTGCAGTAGTCTAATCATACCGGCAAGAAGCAGGGGAAGTTGGTCCTGAAAGGTTTCTACGGCGGACCGTCAGTGTAAGGGGAGGCATCTCTCGGTGTCGGGGAGGAGCGCCTCTCCGCCTGCAATTCGCGCGACTCGGGGTGCGCGATATCTGGCGGTGAAGGTGACCCCAACGGCGGAATATCTGATCCAACCCCAACTATATGTGGGTCTCGTTCAATCGGAGGGCCCTCCCAGGCAGGATTTCGTCCCTGGTCTCAATTGCGAGTTTTCTGTCGCGTATTACGTGACATTTAAAGAGCGAGTGAAAAGGGCGTGGATGTTAGCCAAAGCGCGATAGATTTACCTTGGTCGTGTCGACGTGTAGCTGCGGTGATGTCGGGGCCCCACGTTGAAGACGCCAAATGTGGAGACGAGAAAACGAACACCAGTTCTCGCGGTGTTCAAGCTCCGACTGCCCCCGCGTGCCCGCTCGCCCCCCGGTCGTCGGTCCTCCTTATTCTCGTCTTTTTCCGTTCCCCACAATATATATATATATATATATATATATATATATTTATTTATTTATTTATATATATATCCCATTGCATTTGGTATTCTGCAAGTTTACCTAAAGCTAGACAATAAAACAAAAAAAAAAGCTTTCTGATTTAAGATTATGAATATTTAAAACTATTTAACAACGAAACATTTTAGAAGTCGCACAAACAAGCTTTTTTTCTTGTTTGTGGCGACTAACCCAAGCCCGTTTGTGGCACCAAGATTTCTGCATCTTGATGACAGTCACAAGCACGCCCAAGCAGCACAGATTTCGCAAATCATTGACCAATGACTGGCAATGCTCCCTTGGCCAGTGGACAGACAGCAGCCAGCCATTGGCCGATGACTGTCCGTTCTCTGCCCATTGGCCATTGGCCGCTGGCCATCAGCCATCGGCCAATCATTGGCCGATGAATGGCCACTCTTTGGCCATTGGCCAAAAGACCATCACAAGTCATTGGTCAATACATGGCCAAAATTCGTGCTGCTTGGGCAGCTACTCGATTTTCGTTTCCGCTAAGTTGGGGACGTCCTGCCATGGGGCTTCTTTTGCCAATGGAAACGATTGTTTTCAGAGTGGTCGCAGTGATGGGTATACATACCTGGTGGCGCTCACCAACGTGACGGTAGCTGCCGGGGAAACAGCGCGAGCTCGCGATGCTCAAAAGCGCCGCATCGCTAGCCGCTCTAATGATCCTGCATTGAAACAGTTTCTATGCTCCTGGCGAGCGCCGAGCTGCTGTCTCTGTGAAACTCGTTAAGCGGTAGCTTAAATTCAGCCGAACGTTTTTTACAGCTGGGTAAAATTTATCGTGAAGTGATTTATTACCAAGCAAGTTTTAGCCGTGTTATTTTATTGCACATCTCGCAAAATTTTTTTTTAGAAGCAGATCTTCCGGTTTCTTCTCGCATCTTTTCCTTACACTGTTTTAATGCGGAACGATTATATGACCTCTACGCTATTCCGTACATTTTCTGGCCTTTGTTTCTAAGTTTTACCTTCCGTTTAGACTTTTCGTATATGTACATTTATTTCTACATTATCAATATTATTAAAAAATATTAGCAGGCGAAATTTTTTGATTTATTCGAATGATACAAGCAGGTTTTTTGTTTCTTCCAAGACAGGTGACAAAATAATAAATATGGCTACTTTGACATCAAATTTAAACAGCAGGGGGGAAAGGAACATCTTAAATGTTAATATTGATAAATGAAAAGTTGTGATCTTTCATTAAAAAAATGAAGCTTGTGGTAGTGTCTATAATTCTCAGGTTCAAGTCAAAACCAGTTAAAAATTGTTAGGTCATAAAACTGTTGCAGCGCATTAATGGGTACATGACGTGGGATAGCCGTGTACAATATCTCATGCCAAAACTCGCTCGGGTGCTGGGAATTATTGATCGCCACTGGTCTGTTTTGCCAATTAATATTAAGTTGTTGCTTTACAGACCATTATTTTATTTAAATTTAACATATTCCTTTTTTGTGTATGGCACTCCAAGAATTACTACCATCGCAAAACCTTTCTTGCCATGAAAACGTATAGTGAGATGGCTATGTCACCTACCACGTCACCCCCATACCACTAATTTATTTAGGAACTATCACTATCATATACCTTATAATTATAGATTATATAAATACTCATTTTGTACTAGTTTTAAGAGCGAGACCTTCAGGTGTCTAAGTTTTTTTTTTTTTGTTCTCGCAAATCCTCACGTCACTGAGGGCAAACTTACCATTATACTCTACCCGTAACACAGAAAAATGGAGGATGGTCACATAGCAAACAAATGATGGTTCTCAAGTGATAACTTTCACAGCCCCACATTGTATGAGTAGTGTGGACATTTGTATAAATGTTGTGGAACTAGACGGCCTTAAATTTAAAGGCTTATATTTGTATTCTTGTTCACGATTTTTGCTAAGTATGCGATGTTTTTTTTCCCGTTTTTTTAGGAGTATGATGTTTTTATACCTTAGTTTGCTCTTCTGTGCGTTGTTTTCGATGAGAGTTTTTTTTTTCTGCGCTTGCTGCTCAATATTGTAGGGGCCCAAGGACTTGTCAAGCTGAGCTTTACAGCTTTTTACTTTGGTTCCCGATCATAACTAATGGAAATAAAATTGTCATTATAATTATGTTTTGAAACATGTATTTTATGATATTATCAGTCGTGTGGTCTTGAAATATTCAGAAGATTTAATTTTACGTCCAAATTAGCTGATCTATTTTCTGTTATCAAAAATCATAGTAAACTCGTCATTTTCTACTGGACCGTCTGCTTGAATCTCACCCCATAACACTAAAAGTATCAAATGGTGACCTGCTACCTCTGCTCTTATCACTTCAGATAATATTTCCAAGTTACTTATTTTGGTAGCTATATCATCTTTGCATGCTATAGTGATTTTATCACAAGATTATTCTCTCATAAGGTCATGTAGTACATTTCAAGTCGAAAAATAATAGAAAGTTTTTAAATAAATCGACTCCAAATTTAGCCTCATTTATAACAAATATTCATATCACCAGCGAGTACAAATATTAGTTATTGCTAAATTTGCTATAAAGGCCGAACATTTACTAAATGAACATGTTTCCCTTTGAGCTAGTTCGCCATTATAAATCAACAACAATGTAAAAACATGCGGTTTTGTGGATGGATACAACGCATGGTTCAGCATACAATGAAATTTCAAATCTTTCTGGTACTGATAAATAATTATCACTAACAAACATGATTATCAAACGACCCTTTCCTTCTGATAGGCAACGGTAGATAGGCACGAAAACTATATAGGGAGAACGTATTACATGTTTCTTCCATTTTTATTGATTGATTGATTGGGGTTTAATGGCGCAGCAGCGATCAAGGCTATAATGCGCCAACAACTAGGACTATTGCTGAATTAAGGTTGAAGAGAAGAAAGAGCTATAGTAGCTTGTAATTTAATGAAACAATGATCATGAAAGTACAAGCGCATAAGATGTGGCAATTAATACGATGAACTATTAAAATTATAGCTGGTTCAGGAGTCTTATATCCTTAAGAAAGTTGAAAACACACTTGTGTGGAATCAACGGCTCATCGCTGAGTAAAAGGGTGAGCTGTAATGGTGTATGCTCTTGGTAAACCTTAGCGAAGTGTCTGTGGCGTTCTTGGTCATACAAAGGGCATACAAGTAAGATATGTAGGATGCTTAACGGAATGCAGCAGTGTTCACACTCCGGAGCATCCTCCCCACGCAAAAGATGCTCATGGGTAAGACGGGTATGACCAATTCGCAGTCGGCACAAAACCACCTCATAAAAACGCTCGCGGTGTCGTGCACTCTCCCATTCCTGAAGTAGTGGTTTTACTGCGCGCAACTTATTGTTTATTTCTCGGTCCCATTCCTCTTGCCACTTGCGTCTTATGGAAAATTTCAGAACATGCCTATAATCTCTGTAAGGTATTTTCCACAGGTCGACTTCTCGATCCTTAGCAGTACTTGCTGCTCTGTCAGCATCCTCATTTCCGGCAATTCCGACATGCGAAGGAACCCAGCATAGTATTATTTTCTTCTTCCGTTTAGCGGCTGAAATTAGCCTGTTCCTTATTTCTATTACAAGTGGGTTGCGATCATTTCCCACTCTGGCAAGAGCTCGTAAAGCACTAAGTGAGTCGGTGTAAACAATTGACTTGTGAAGCTTTTGTTTGAGGATCTTATCTGTGGCGAGGAGTAAGCCATTGAGCTCTGCCGTAAAACTACAGGCACTGTCATTTATTCTCCGGACAAGCTGCATCCCAGGCCCGATCACTGCGCAACCCACAGAGGAATCAGTTTTACTACCATCAGTGTAAAAACTTATAAAGTCGTGATACTGTACTTGGAGTTCAAGGAATTCTTGTCTCAGGACTTCGCGCGGAGTGTCTTTTTTGTTGAATTTCGTTAGCTCCAGTTCGCACTGAATGGGAACTAGGTCCCAAGGGGCTGCCGAACTAAAACACTGTACAACTGGAGGCAACACGTCCAGTCCTACAGAATCCGCAGAATTGCGAACCCTCATGGCAAGAGGTGGAACAACTGAAGGCTTGTTACTGAAGGTTCGCTCGTAGCGTATTCGTTCCATACAGTGTAAGGTTGGATGGTTAGGAACCGATCTAATTCGCATAAAATATGTGAAGCCCAGTTCAGGTCTTCTTTTCTCCAGAGAGAGCTCGTTTGCTTCTGCGTATAGACTGAGAACAGGAGATGTGCGAAAAGCACCGGTAGCAAGCCGCAACCCTTGATGATGAACAGGGTCCAGCATTTTGAGAACCGATGTCCGGGCAGAACCATACACAATACAACCGTAATCAAGTTGGGATCGAACGACCGACCGATAGATACGCAAGAGACAAAGACGGTCAGCACCCCAGGACACATGCGACAGGACTTTAAGTATATTAAGCGATTTAAAACATTTCATCTTCAGGCTCTTGACATGCGGAACAAAAGTCAATTTGGAATCAAATATAAGACCTAAAAACTTGTGTTCAGTTTTCACTGGGATAGGAACATCATACATAGTCAAAGAAGGGTTGTGCAAAACTCCGCGACGACGTGAGAAACTCACACAGACGGTCTCCTCAGGAGAAAATTTAAAACCGTTGACATCAGCCCATTTGACCAAGTTGTTGATTCTGAGCTGGAGCCGACGTTCACATATGGATGGATTACAAGACAATACAAAAATCTGCAGATCATCGACGTACAGTGAGTAGTGAACAGATGGAGCTATTGCGCGGACAATTGAGTTCATCTTCACAATAAAAAGAGTGACGCTAAGTGCACCACCTTGAGGTACTCCATTTTGCTGCGAAAATTCTCTAGAAAAAGTTGTCCCAAGCTTCACGCGAAAAGTTCGGTTTTGGAGATAATTCTGAATGCCACTTAAAATTCGGCCCTGTACACCTAAGCTGAACAGATCCTGCAGTATGCCATGGCGCCAAGCTGTATCAAATGCCTTTTCCAGGTCAAAAAAGACAGAGACACAATGCTGCTTATTTACAAATGCCTCTCGCACAACAGTCTCAAAGCGAACTAGGTGGTCGACCGTGGATCGTCCTGAACGAAAGCCACATTGGTACCTGCCAAGGAGATTATTACGCTCCATATAAAACATCAGCCTTCTGTTGATCATCCTTTCTAATGTCTTCGAAAGACAGCTAGTTAGTGCTATAGGCCTGAAGCTGGAGGCGCAGGCAGGATCTTTTCCTGGCTTTAAAAGGGGGATAATGACGGCAGACTTCCAGGAGAATGGGAAAAGACCCTCGACCGAAACTCGGTTGAAAAGATACAAGATGAGCTCTAGAGTAGATGGATGAAGGTGCTGAAGCATTTGATAGTGGATACCGTCCGGTCCAGGGGCAGTCTGTCCGGATGAATCGAGAGCCATCTGCAGTTCGTGCAGCATGAAAAGAGAGTTATAAGGCTCTTGCAAACCACCGGTCGTAGGCACAATCTCTTTTTCTGCCTGTAGCTTATGCCACCTTAATGATTGCGTATAGTGTTCGGAACTAGAAACAAATTCGAAGTGCTCACCAAGAATGTCGGCCTGTTCGTCAAGGCTTGCAGGACGTATTCCATTCCGGCACAAGAGTGGGACAGAGAAAGCGCCGTAGGAACCCTCAGTTTTATGCACGCGGTCCCAAACTTCCTTTATAGATGCACTGCTATTGATTAAAGAGGCATATCCCCTAAAGCTTTGCCGCTTGGCTTGTCTTCGAATAAACCTTGCCTGGGCCCTTTTTCTTTTAGAACCAATCAGATTACTTGGAGTAGGGTAACGCCTAAAGATACCCCATGCACGATTCTGTTCCTTTTTTGCCTGGCGGCAGTCTTTATTCCACCACGCCTTCGGCCTTTTTGGGAGATGCGAGGACGTCATGGGAATGGCGATGATTGCTGCATGTAATATGTGTCGAGTGATATGCAGAGTGACATCATCGATGGAAAGATCATCAAGTGATGAACAAGCTAAAACTGAAGAGCTGCTAAATGTTGCCCAGTCAGCCCTCTGAAACATCCAACGAGGGGTACGCGTTTGAAGACCAGCAGGAGGACTGTTAAACTCTAAAATAATTGGAAAATGGGCACTTCCATATGGGTTTGGGATGACCCTCCATGAAAACAGCGAGTATAGTGAAGGATGGCAGATAGAAAGGTCGATGGAAGTAAAAGTCCTGGTCGCTGAACTAAAGTGTGTGGTTTCTTTAGTGTTAAGTAAGCACAGTCCCGTGGAAAGAAGAAAACGTTCAACAAGTGCTCCTCTAGCATCCCGTTTACCACTCCCCCACAATGGGTTGTGTGCATTAAAATCGCCTAAAATTAAGTATGGAGCCGGGAGCTGACTAACAAGATCCTCTAGCTCTTCGTACTGCAGCTGGTATTCTGGTGATATGTACACTGAACAAACAGTAATTACCCGGTCTAGCAGTATTCGGGCAGCCACAGCCTCGAGAGTGGTGTAGAGAGCCACTTCGGCAAATGGGGTTGTGCGCTGGGCAACTACAGCAACACCACCAGACGCCACAGGGGAGTGCAACCTATCTTGTCTAAACACTTGATAATGGCGGAGTACATTTGACCTAGTTTCTTTAAGATGCGTCTCCTGCAGACAGAAGGCAGCAGGGCGGTGTTCGTCTAATAAAAAAGTAACATCATCATAATTACAAAAAAGCCCACGACAGTTCCACTGTAAAAACAGAGACATGGTGAAGATTAAAACTGGAAATTAAAATTAAAATTATAACTGGCCTTTAGGACACCGCAAGATAACTAAGTGGACACTTGCTTATGATTCATTTCTAAAGGTACTACGATCCTTTTGGGGCAAAATTCTAGGAAGTTTCTTTTTCTTTTTCTTTTCTACGACCTGAAAAGGTACTGATGACTCAGCACCTGAAGGGACCAGGCCTTCGTTAGAAGGTGGCATGCTCTCATCCATCATTTTATCTACTGACTGCTGGCTTGCGGTCGAGTATGCCTCGTCCAGCTGACCAGGCTTTCGAGAGCTGGTCGAGGCGGGAGTGGGCAAAGCCCTGCCTCGGCCTGAAGAGCGAGCAGACGACGAGGGTGTCCGCTCCCGCTCCTTAGAGGAGGTGGTCTGCGACGGACCCTCTTTAGGGAATGAGGGTGGTGCGAGAGGCACCACCCCTGATGTCTTTGGAGGGGATACCTCCTTTGGTGCCATGGTGTCCATTGCCTCCTTTAAGAGAGGCGCGGCAGCACCATTCAGGCACTGTGAACCTTTTGGCTCCAACGACAAACGTGGTCGTGGAGCCGACCTTGGGGGGGTAGGGGGTGTCGGTGGGGCTGCCAGGTCTTTGGGACAGACCTGGGTTCCCACCGAGGTTTTCGGTGACACGCCCCCTGTGCGTGTTACCGTAGCGAAGGATCCTTTCTGTAGAAAAGAAAGTCGCCTCCTGGCCTCAGGAAACGAGATGTTTTCTTTTACTTTGAGGGTAATTACTTCCTTTTCTTCTTTCCATTTTTTACAAGAACGGGAGTAAGCGGCGTGTGGTTCGCCGCAGTCGACGCAGTGTGGTGGGTTTGCGCAGTTGTCTGACGGGTGATCGTTCTGACCGCACTTGGCGCACGTGGTCTTGCCCCTGCAGCTCTGGGAACTATGGCCGAACCTCTGGAATGGAAACATCTCCTGGGGTTCGGCACATATGGCCGTACTCTACAGTTCAAGTACCCAGCCTTGATTGACTCGGGAACTTTGCTCAACTCGAAAGTCAAAATGACATGTTTTGTTTTGATCTCTTGCCTCTCTCGACGAAGGGAGATTCGCTTTGCAGCGACAACTCCTTGGTCACTGAGGCCATCTACAAGTTCATCTTCTGTACTTTCGAGGAGGTCATCTTCAGAAATCACACCTTTTACTGTGTTCAATGTACGGTGGGGAGTGACTGTCACTTTATAGTCAGAAACTGAATTTAGTGATAGGAGTGCTGTGCTCTGTTCACTGGTTTTAATCTCAACGAGCAGATCTCCGGATGTCATATTTTTGGCAGAGAAGCTCTTTCCAACAATGGACTCAAGTGTTTTGGAAACAAGGAATGGTGACAGTTTCGCCAAAGGTTTCTCACTCTCAGAGTGCATCACCAAGAATCTTGGAAATTTGTCTGCAGATCTAGTAGGATTAATCGCATGTACTTCGGTGCGGCCCCTTTTGGGGGGCCGATCAAAAAAGGTTTTTTGCTTAGTACCCATAAAGATGGGAGAGAATTTCGGTGCCCCGGGTGCACCACCCACCACGGAGCCCAACACGGGGGTAGGCAATGTGCCATAACAAATATGGCTTTGCTGACAACATTACACTACCAGTGCTGCCCAGGCACTATAACCTAGTGTGGATCCGGACAAGGGGTCTACCGCCACCCAAGGTTAGCCCTTGCCGCAAAAGAAGGTGGAAAGGAATAAAAGAAGAGCAGAGAAAAGAGAAAGATAAGAGGGGATAGTAGAAGATGTGGCAACTGACTGAATCATCCTGGTCGGGCCAAGCCAGGACACCCGTCTACAGGAAGCAGGGGCCAAAGTGGTGTGTTGCCTCGGCCGGGGGGCCCCGAAGGGTCCAAACCTACCCCGGGCTCAGCTCAACCACCAGGATACCCTTTTCCCTGGACACGGGCTCGCCACGCACAGCCAGACGTGGGTGGGTCTTAGCCACTTTTACTCAGGGTCTGTGGTGTCGCCAAAGTCGCTAGGGTCCGTGGTGACGCTACTCACCAAGCACCTAGCACCTAAGGTGCAGGCGCCCCCTGCGGAGCTCGGGGTCCGTGGAGACGCCACTCTCCAAACACCTGCTTTCACAGGTGCCCCCTGTGGGGTCTTCCATATTTATGTTACGTAAAATGAACTCATCGAGGGAAGCTATTTTTTGGACAACAGCATCATAAGCTGATCACAATGCCTTTGTAAATAGTCTTAGCTTTATTCCACCTGAGTTTTTCCCTGAGGCGTGTTTTGTGTTGTCATATTATTCTTTGAGTGGCACGAACGTACCGAATTCCGTCGTTGACTCATTTTGTTTAGGTATATTTCCACTTCGATGTGAATTACAGCTGCAGCTTCCTTCTGGTGACCGAAAATAGTATTTCCTTTCTTGTTCCATACAAACGCGTCTGACGTTTGTTTGCGCAGTTCTCAGTGCTTAACAGCGGGATCATATTTCTCCTTGTTAAGTTCTCGTTATTGTACAGCTTTTCATCTCTGAGCCACTCGCTTCTGAGTGCAGATATCTCCTCTTCTTTGTTCTGTGAACATCACCAACAATGTAGTTTCTTTGGCTTCCTTTAACCTTGAGCCTCTGGGCTGCCTCAACTGCTACTTCTGGGGTTCGATCAGGAAGCTACAGTTTTTGATCCAACACCTTGATCACTACCATTGTGCCTTAATTAGGCCACTGAGTGACTTCGTACAATTCAATATTCTGCCGTCGCTACTGTATTAGCTCCTGCGTGTCCGCAATAGAGTGCGGTAATGCGCCGTCTAAGTGGTGTGCTTCGGAAGCTCTCTACTCCATGGAGCAGGCAGTAACCCAAAAGGTGGAAAGGTGGAACTGCTCGTGGAAGCAGCCTCATGTTTAGTCTCATAACCGTGTCGATCCAGTTACGTTGGTCTACTAATGCTTGAATAGTCATATTTCAGACTCATTATCGTAGAGTCATCCTATCAACCTCATGCAAGCACACTGAAATCAGTAGGTCTGTTAAAGCGGAGCCCACGTCTAGCCCGTGTTGCAACAAAATGACTCGCCTACAAAACAATACTTCGATTCAAACTACAAAATGCAAATATTATATGGCATCTATATCAAAAATATTTAACTTCTAAATTTAAATCCGTTCAAAAGAAAGCAACCGGGTACATACTTAAAAGGCAACTCCAGTTGATTTTACATATTACGAAAATTATGTAATTATCTTTAGAATCCACTAGAACACACGCCAGATATACATATGTCGATCTAATTCCGCCTAAAAGGTGATGAAACTGGCAAACCAAGTTTCAGGTGCGCGAAATTACCAAAATCTGCTAATCCTAGCGGGTGAGGAGCGGCGAAGCCGGCAGCGCAGTTAATACCACCATGTCGTCGCAGCCTACAGTGCGCTGCCTATGGCTCTTGGGAAGAATTGTTTGCTTTTTTTGTGACTTTTTAAGCCGAGCCGGCAGCCTGCGCTAGCAACGCGCTCATCGTTGCCCACGTGATTCGCGGAACGCACATGCTTTTGTGTGCTGCCCAACGAACATGCGCTATCGTCGGAGCGTCCGTCGCGTGCGAGAAAGTCAGTTTGCGACGTTGAGGACGACATACTTCTACAATCCCGTCGCGACATATTCACGTGTGGTTTACAGAACTTCACTTTCTACTAATGTTTTCAAATGAAAGCCTTGGGAAAACTTGCCTTTTTCTGGGCTAGAACACAAGCTGCGGCCACGGAATACAGGCGTCGTCCGGTTTAGTAGACTGCCGATCGTATAGCAGCGGAATCTGTCGCCATTGACCCGAGCTGCGCTCGGCTGCCTGGTACGTGACGCCATGATTTGTATCACATGGTTGGAGACGTAGGTGACGACAGAAGAGCAATGTTGCCCGACGCAGGCAAGGTTACGGTTTCGGTTTGGAGTCCGCTTATAACCGATTATTACTACCACGGGATATATAATCAACCACCAACTGAAATTTTGTGGAATTCACCGGAGTTACCCTTTAAAAGGGTGACTCGATAGTTTTATGGTTAGACGTATGTTACAATATCTTGATAGCGATATTTTGATGGTTGCTGAATTCTCTCAAAATTGGCTCAGTTCACCGATAGGCGATGTGCCAGTGCCTGAAGTGTGGTGTGAAAATTTAGAAACGAAAAATCGCGAAGGTGTTGAATTTCTGCATTTCGTTCTTCTCGTCTTTTTAAAACCGAGAGCCCCTACCCGTAAAACTGAAGCGTGAGAAGAGAAATGCTACAAAGTGGGCAGTAAACCACGCTCCCAACTGATTACAAGATGTTTGATTGTGGGAAATGAATGCTTGGAAGCTCATTCAGCGGCAATCACCAAAGAAATGCTCGACATACTCTGTTTAAGACTATCCTGTGCGACCTGAACATATGTACCTTTTTGTAACGTCACACCACAGGAGAGCACGGAAATTTCAATGTAGGTTTCTGCATCATTTTAATTTACGGTTTTCTTAATATTTACTTGGAATTTCGAGACAATAAATGCATACCGTGAAGAATAAAGTGATGGTATTCAGGAAGAGCAATTTGTTTGGGTAGCTCAAAAACGATTTTTCGCCCTTAGGTCACATCTCTGCCTTAAAACAACTAACATTGATTTCACTTCATTAGCCTCCAGACGCAGGTTTGAATTAACTGCATGTGTTTATTTAAAAAAAATGTACTACGGTACATCACACTTTAGAAATACTTACTGTAATGCTTCCCATTATATATCCTCCAGAACAGATAACTGGTGTAAGCTTCAGGAAACCCAATCCCATAACAATTCTTTCTTATATTTGCCTGTATTACTGCGTGTTTCAGAATGCAATAATCGGCCCGATAAAATTGCAATCAACATAAATCCTTAAGATTTTAAGAAATTGTGCGAACTTTTGTATTTTGAATGGCTTCTGAATCGCTTTGTAGTCTTCTTTATTGTTATTTTTTATGACCAGTTGAGAACTAAATATTGTATAATCTCTGTTAGCGTAAGGTTTTTTTTTGTGCCGCTGTGACCAGAGATATTATGTTCATATGTTATTGTTTATTGGATCTTGTGCTTTAACCAACCCCCTCAATTAATGAGTCCCCAAAAGACGCCTTTGAGGTAAAAAATTTGAATTAAACGTGCCTTGTGTATTCCGCAATCCTCTGCTCCCCTGGTTTTGACCATACCGGGTACGGGTCAAGGGGCATGTTTTTAACTGGATCAAGAGTTTTTAAACAAAATGTGTTTATTCTTATGATTTCTCAAAAAAACTCAAATAAGGTGTAATGCAAAAGTGCAGCACGCAATTTTTCTGCTAAACGTATCGGGAAAATGTGTCATTGTTTATAATTATACACTAATTTCGTTTTCCCGCTAAAGTTATCGGCGATATGCTTCCTGCTGAGGTGTTAAATCTTCAAACATTTTACTTTAAAATCTCTTTATATTTTATCTTTCACTGTGTACACCTCACTGTTATCAAAACTATCAAACACCTTAAAAAAGTTTCTATCTGCACATTTTGAGTCAAGTAGTGTTAACAGATCTGTTATTACGTATAAAATAATCATGCGGTTTAAAAAACAAACTAAATCTTTCATAGTTTTATCTCGACAATCACGTAAGCAGGATACAGTATACGAGTATAGTGTAGTTGAATAGCATATTACTAATGCTTAATTCCTCGTACAGCGAAAAGTTGGCGACTATTGAGGACAGCATCGTGACCCCGGGACTAAATGGTAAGAAACTTTTTGTTATAGAATAGAACCCTCATGTTTTAGTGTTGTCCTCCATATATTCGCTAAATGAAAAATTGGCAATAATGTGGGTATAGTAAAAAAACACCTGGAAGCTAAGAGATAAAAGAAAGGGTCATCGAAAAGAAGACACAAATCCATTGATGAAATAGAGTATGGTAACATATCATTTCTGTGGCACAAATCGCTATAGCAAAACCCTTTTTTCCGACTAGGTCCATTAACCAGGTTTGCGACACCTAGCACTATACTGCATAAGTAGTAGTATCGATGGCATATTCAGAATAAATACCAGTTTGTGTGGGCTAAATTTCAAATGTATGAAACCTATAAATGTATTCCTTTATGCCTTCTCTCTTGCAAAGAGCAGCGGTACCCACAAGCCAAATAATTTCTACTGGAACGTATTTCTACTCTAAACTAATGCTTCCTCTTAGGTTTCTGGTATATATTGATAAGTATTCCGATAATCCACCCTGCAACATTGCAGAGTTTCGAGACTCGCTCACAATATTTTGAAGACCCACGAGTTATTTCTTGCTTTCCACAGTCTCCACATATGGTGATCTTTTCAGACGTCTTCGGGCTGGAATAAGTTTTTTCTCTTCTCTGTTTAAAAAAAAATACGCTTGGCAAGACACCTTAATTCTTTTGACCTGAATCATTGCATAAATCTTGCCATTAATATTTCACCCCGCACATGTCGTAATATTCAACAAATGTGCAAATAATATATAAATTGATAATGCATGACTAATAACCAACACAG
Organism: Ixodes scapularis; assembly: GCF_016920785.2. Classification (NCBI taxonomy): domain Eukaryota; kingdom Metazoa; phylum Arthropoda; class Arachnida; order Ixodida; family Ixodidae; genus Ixodes; species Ixodes scapularis. The sequence goes on along the minus strand of NW_024609879.1, from coordinate 137,972,331 downwards.
CTCAACAACACTTTTAGAAAAACAAGCATACAATTATCTTCTTTCAGGAGAGAAGTCACACCCTTTTTTAAATATTCTATTTTCTATCAAGCGAGGTTTGGTTCCAACCAGGAAGCAGTGATAACCAGGGCCTTCAAGGTGTCCTGCTATCATAAATGGTTCACCAAAGAGCGGACATTTCACGATTTGTTTTACTTCTGAATTCGCTAAAGACGTCCCTACAACGCTACCTCAACAATACAATACTAATTGAGCCATGAAAAAAGGTATAATAGTGGGTGAACTCATTTCAAATCGTGCAAGAAAAAAAGGCATGATTCAAAAAAATATTTAAGAAAAATAGATTTGCTGGCAGAAATTGAAAACTTCGTCCTTGGTGCACGTTTTAATATATTGTTTTGTTTCGTTTTTACTACGAAAGAACCAAAGGCGGATTTTGACATTTCGCCGACGGTCACAGTTCACGCAGTACTTCGCCAGACTGAGATATTTTTCACTCAACAAGAAAACTTGTACATGGTTTTTACAACTACTATGGAAGTGCCAACTGCACATAAAAATTGGCATCTGTTTCTCTTTTTTAATAGTTTCGTTAAAAATTCAGAACCTAGCCGCTCTGGCTATAACTAGCCTGCCTTGAATTATGACAACTTTTGTTACTTCAATGCCATGGCAAAGTATACAACTTTTTTAAGCTTTACAGGGAGTTTTATTTAAAGCCGTGTATTGCACAGGAATGCGGTTTGTGCAGATGAGTTATACGGCCAGGAGACAGAATATAGGATGCAAGTCATCATTATAACTAGAATAGTTACCTAAAAGTTTTTGCTACATTTCTAATTAGTGAAGATAAGTATATGGTTTCAATTTTAACCTTCGTGAGTGTCATTGAAACTATCAGTAGCGCATGAAAGAAGCGCGGAAGTACGCAAAAGTTACCACTTAAGCAAATGGCACAATGCTGGGGATCGAAAACGTGCCCGCGAGGGTTTTCCGTATTTTATCATACGCGTTTTTGCATCCCTAGGGCCCTAAACCCGTCAGACACAAAGCTGGAACCGAAAGTTCGCGGACTGCGCCGATTGGATGCCGGCGAAAAAAACGCGAAATCATCGTCGGAATAGTGCAATCGGCGCGCTCCGTTAACGTCGGCCCCAACTTTGTGTTTGACGAGTTTAGAGCACCTAGACTTCGTACTGTAACGCACAAATGGTCACTTTAGCGCACTATCGCATTTGTCACCGGATTAAAGTATTTCTAAAATTCACTGGTCAAGTGGTTGTCAATGACCCTCAGCAAGTTTCTTATAAAAGTTACGTTTATTCTCACTAAATAAAACGTTTGATTACAAATCTTAGTTAATTATATATCTTATTGCGACGAATAGCCTAATATATTATGTACCCCTGGCCATATAAATCACCTCCACAAGCCGCAATTGTTTACCTTTCATGGCTGTTTAGCAACACATTTATAAATCCTAAAATCGAATTAAAGCTTACATATACCAAGTCAAGAAGCACACTATACCTCAGTGAAAAAAATTTGAATGCGAGAGGAAACTTTAAAAGTGCAAATTTTAACATCATGTTTTTGTTTCCTTTTCTTTGTACGAAGACCTTTCGTACATTCTATAATATGCAATAAAATCAAGTTTTATTTAAAGTTTTGTCATCTAAAAGTGGTACGTTGGAAGAGACGATATATTTTAAGCTTTACTCCAAGGTGCAAAGCTGGGTAGTTTCATCTTTTTTCTATTTTATACTTACGCATTTCTTGTGACAGTATTAGTCGGCATCCATTAACACACAATAGACTTCTTCCAAAACCGACACGCCCCATCGCGACGAAATATCACGCAGTGCACTCTGGGAACTAGTTGGCCACCAGGGTTGTATAAGTTACTTAAAAAATGTACCTAAGATACAGCTACAGTTACTCATATAAAAAGGTAGTTAGGTACGCACCTAGGTGCTTGCTTAAAGATGTACCTAGGTACAGCTACAGTTACTTTAAAGATACTGTCTTTATTTATCTTCCCCAAATTTGTAAAAATATGTTGGAAGTAGCGCTTTTTATAGTAAGGATACACTGAAAAACGAGTTCGATAAATGTGCTTTATTGGTGTCAATGCGGTGTCCACATCGGTGTTGAGTCCTCACGCTCCAATTGGCTCACCGAGGCCACAGCTTCCACTGTTTACCATCTCACACCGAAACCGCCGAAACTCGCTTATTAGAGAGTATTAGCTTACCGCCTACCGGGCGACCGGGGGGTTACCGCGACCGTCACTGCAGAACTGCGCATGCGCCAATTATGCCACGCTACTCGGTTTACCGCGTTTACCGTCAATGGCGACTGCCGGGCATCCGCTCCGACGGCCGGCGTAGACTAATCACTTACTGTTTTGGAATGGCGGGGGAGGCGTCTAGAAACAATCGTCGCACCACATAACATGGGAAAGGGCAAGTGAAGCGGCTCTGGTTGGCCTATAAAGGCTTTCGCCTACCCGAGGTCCATAGCAAAAATCCGGGCTTCCATGGCCGCCGGACAGGCCGGTTGAATAGATGGATGGTAACTGCTATGCCCCTTGTTTTGGGCGGCAACCTGAGCCACCTAGCCGACATTAGAGACTGGTGCTGATGGCAATGGAGCTGCGAATGCAAACAAGCAGCGTACAGGATGATGCTGTTTGCTTGCATTCGTGGGAGAACGGTGGCCAAGTGGGCTAACGCACCACAGCTCGGAGCACGTCTAGCGAAAGCTCGCGCTGCAGAACTCAGAGCACTGGGTTCAAATCCCCGTCCCTGCCCGGTTCAATCTGGACGAGCATCGTACCGGCTGCGTTCGTGGCGTACCGGCTGCGTTCGAGGCGCGACCAGTATCCAACAGCTTAGCTGACAAATTAAGTTACTTGGTCGTATACCAAGGAAGTACCACTATAACTACTCGTAATGAGGAAAATATTTTTTAAAAGTGGCTTTTTATGCGGCATTTGTCCAAATAAATGTACCGCTTTAAAAACGAACCACGCCGGTATTCACTATCATCTTCATGACTTTTTCCAGCCGTTGGAGAAAGAAGAAACTTCCATAGGCGCGGTCAGGCGCGGTTACGGTATGCTAAAACGTTCTTTACCCGCTACGCTCTCGGTCCGGTACCGGCTCGATGGTCGCGGTCGCGGTAACCCCGGCGGTCGCCCGGTACGCGGTAAGCTAAAACTCTCTATTGACGTTAATGCCCTCAGAGCCGGTGCCGACGCCGACGGGCCCAGACGACGTCGGCCGCATGAAGAAACGCATGAGTCGAGTGCATATGCACCTAACCTTCGCGACGACGAGCAAAAGGCTTCAAGCTTCCTCGTTTTATTTTTTCTTTCGTTAGTCAATAGAAAAATGAGTTTTTTTTGTTTTTTTTTTTCCTTCCCGAATTTTTTCAGTTTTGATAACTGCAAAATTTAAGTCCGATTTAGTGAGTGGAAACTGTATTATATATGCAATGTTACATTGCTTTACGATTGTAATTATAATTTATTTGTTATTATATTTTATATTGTTTTTATGGCAGAACAGTGCCCCCACCAGGACAAGATACGGGCAACAGAAACTGCGCACCATCGTTCAAGTTATCTCCTTCCTTGTATAGCTGCTAGAGGAACTTCCAACACGCATTGAAGTCGATTTCAGTTTGAGATGAAGGAAGCAGGTCGCTATATTTCCTAAACGGAGTTGCGAAGCGATTAAATAAATTGCTGTCGTTAGAACGTCATCGCTAATTCACCGTTCGCTCAAATGAACCACCTAGATTCACTAAAGTGTTTCGTTCGATGAAACATCATAGGCCGGGCTTCGTTCGCTAAAACGTCGTTCGATCAAGTCACTGCCTCCAATGCCGTACCCAACTCAATGTTAATCACGGCACATGGTAGTGGGTTAATACTTCGAGATATATAGTTTCTACCATTTTGACAAAGTGAATAAGGAAGACTTTGACGAGCGTGTTGGGACAGATGTAACAGTAAGAAAGCACAAAACAAACAGAGGGACAAAAACAGACATGTACAAGCTTTCAGTTTACAACAACATATATTTGACGCCAACGAAGTCTGCACCAACAACCGTCGGTGGGGAAAGGGGGAACGAGCAAGAGGGAGAAAAGAAGGGAGAGAAAGTGGAGAGGGAAGAAAAGGGGGGAGGGAAGGGAAGATAGCGTTTCCGCATACGAAGCTGATTGACGGCCGAAGGCCGAGGGGGGGTCTTGTTGTTCAAGGTTGTGCAATTAAAGTCCGAGAAAACGCCGGCCTCAGAAACACCAGTTCTGGTTTTGTCAACGAGAGGGATGGGGAAGCAATGTTATTCTTGGTGGTAGTCATCCTATAAGCTTCAATTATCTCCCTCCCATAGCGCTCCCGGTGTCCCCCAACTACTTTGGTCTCGTTGAACAATTGCGTGCATGCCTGGCACTCCTTACCGTGAACTATAATAGGATGCAATGACCCCTCTGGCTGTGACGCGCATTCAATGTGGTGTTCTCGGAGGCGATCATTTATGCATCGGCCTGTTTGGCCGATATATTCCGCAACGCAGGTCAAAGGAATCGAGTAGACTTTTTCTTTTGCGCATCGAACGAATTGAGAGCCGTGTTTTTTTGCACATGCTGGGGGGGAACTGGCGTTGTTAACCAGTTTGCACATGGAACCCAGTTTGAACCTGCATTTGAAAATGACCTTGGTGCCAAAGCGAGACGCGAGAGACTTGACGCGGTGCGCCACGTTATGCATGTAGGGAATGCAGGCGATCCTACCGCCCGGAGCAGCCCGTGAGGTGCGGGGAGTTCGATTTACGATGAGCCTCTGCGTGACAGAACTGAGTAGGTCCATCGGGTAACCTGCCTTGAGAAGGCGGTTAAATTGTGTTTTCACACTCGAGGCTGAGTGGTGACTGCACGACCTGCTGCGTGCAGAGGTGATCAACGAAGTGACAACCCCCGTCTTAACGGACCTGGAATGGGAGCTGGAAAAGGGAAGAACTGGTTTCTCCGAACGTTGCCGAAACGCCCAGCAGATACCCGTCGCAGTCGCATTCAACCTGATGTCTAAGTACTGCAGTCCCTCCTCCGTGGGGTCCTCTCTCTTAAAGTTGAGGCTGCCTGCCGCGCTGAGAAAACAAGGCGAAATAGAATGGACCGGGGTTCCTGTGGGGTGAATTACAAGATAGTCATCCACATAGCGCACTACCTGACACCCGGGCACGATGCTCCGTAGTTCCTCGTCGATTCTCCTATCAACGAAGGAAAGATAGATTTCACTCAGCACTGGTGCCAGGCAAGACCCAATGCATACACCTGATTTTTGAATAAACACTTCTCCGTTCTGCTCAATCATTGTACAGCGGAGGTAAAGCTGGAGCAACTGGATAAACCCAGACAGTGGAATGCCTGAAGCGTTCTGGAACCTGCACAGGCCGAACTCATTGATGGCCTCATCAACGCACTTAATTAGGAAGTACCTGTAAAAAGTAGCTTTACTTAGTTACAAGTTACTGGAAAATGTACCTACGATACAAATACAGATATCGAGATATTAAAGTACCTAGGTTTGTACCTCAGGTACAACGAAAGTACCTAGATACCGATTTCCGGTTACTTGTATCTAGGTACTTTACAACCCTGTTGGCCCCTCAGTTTCGGTTTCGAGCGAGCAGGTTCATCTCATGCTATCACGCCGCGACCGAACGCGCTGATTGCGTTTTCGTTTATTTGACTTTTTACGAATGCACAATACACTCATCCTCGAGCGATAGAAAACGAAGACAGGGGCACTTTCCTTGGTTCCCGAAACACCCGATATTGTGCGTGCGTATGCTAACGTGGTAAGACGTGGCTTAGTCACCTCACCCCACGAGTGCATCTTTGAGCTCAATGTCAGTAATCCCGTCTAGTACCAGTGAACCGCAACTGAAATGTGGTCGCCTCTAGCCCTACACGTTTTTTGTTTGCCAAACGTCCGCTTCTTGTTACTTCGTTGGGCGAAAAGCAAGCTGCATCTTCGCAGGATTATCAAAGTTGAGCCCAGCGTTGGCGCATGAACTTTTAAGGAAATGCAATAAATTCGACCTCACTACTGCACAAACGTTACTATGATGTCTTCCTTGTGTCATCACATATCTCACACTCAAATCTTATGCTGATAGAAGATTAAGTTTTCGCAAACACTCAGATCGGCTTGCTATGACGGAGGACCTAACAAGCGTCGCCTACTCCTCAGTAGGCCTTTTTGGACGAGCTTTTCCTGACGCCCAAGATCTGTGCCTGAACGTTGTGTCTGAAATTATCTCGGCATACTCAGTCAGGAAGAAAGCAAACACATAACAAATATTATAGCCATTAGAAACCGTCAAATTCGCATTGAATAATTTCGTTCGTTTGGCGCACCTATAGGGGTTCATGCCCGCCCGGCGCCACTTCCGGCGAACGGTGCGACATTCTTCACACAAGTGCTCGACTTTTGCTTGCTTAAAACGGTTTGTATTTGCGAATGGTGCCTATGTGGTTGAAGGATAACTTTATGCGCATACGCGATGTTGAATATTAGTGGAATGCAAGCGGGTGGAAACTTCCCTTCGTGCAGTGCAGTGGGGCTGCACACATGAGAGATGAGAAGTGTGTTCAAATGGAGCTTTTCAATGGCGCCTCCGAGCTTTAGCTCGCGTACTCAGGCGTAATAAGAAAAACTCACGAAACAAACTTCCTGATCAACAATACTAATGTAAAGGCTCGAGCTAGATGTATGCGTACTTATTGGTTGCTACAGCTTGTTGACTCGTACATAAGCAAGAACCCCGAGCTTCGCAGCGCCGAAATTCCCAGCACTTGCTCGTCCGCATACCTCGAAACGCTAACAGAAAGGCTCAAGTACAAAAATACAACAAGCCTGCATTAAGACAAGCTATACGTCTCGGGCTTCTGCTAAAGTTTCGAGGTCTGGCCATTTAGGTTAGTTTAGAGACCACAAATGACGCTCTCGGTACCAGAAAACATGAGATAACGGCCGTTAATAGTCCACGCTCTGTGTGTGACCTCTAGTCGACGTGTCGATCAAAACCGAAACCATGCCACCCTCCTCCCTGGCCAACTAGTTCCCAGAGTGCAACGCGTGCCGTGTTGCATGCAGGGCTTTATGGAAGTAGTCTATTGAATGAAGTAAAGCTGATAGTACGTGAGATATCATATGTAATATACAAGGGTCTTCTTACATACGTCTAATTCGTTAATACGAAAACTCTGGCAATTCGGTGTCTAAAACAAACTTTCCTCAAAACGTCCCAGGCTGTGTACGTGAGCCATTAGGGCAAAATAAATTATTTTTAACGTGCCGACTGCCCAAGCGCGAAATTTCGCCATTTTCCAACAGCCGCTTTTTTATGCACGCAAAGCCCAGTTAGAAGGCAGTAAATGCAATGGAGGAAGGTTAGTCACAAAACATTTCTTGTCATAGAATGTGGGGGTAACTCGACTTTTTGTTTCACCCTCGAGACACGTGTGTCTCGTGAGCAATTTTTAAAAATAAGTCCAGCCGCCCGGCGTTGCATTGAGCCTATTTGATTCATTAAGGAAATTTATGAAGCGTTTCATTTGATGCACGAATAGTTTAATTGCAATTAAACATATAAGATATGTGCTGTAAGCAGTTTAGGAGGTGCAAGATGTTAATTTTTTGTCGTATGAAGCTTAATGTCGTTGGCCCTCAAGGTAAGTAAATAAATAAATAAATAAGCGACTTGCCTTGCTAGTCACATGATTAACATAATCCTTCGAGTTTAGATCTTTGCTCAAAATAACCCCTTAATACTTGGATAATATTTTTCGGTCGATTGATTTGATTACTTGTTGGGTATCTAAAGGTTATTGTGGACTTGTTTGGATGAGAAGGACCGGTATCTTTATTTGGATATATTGATGTTAACTTATGAATTACACAATCGTTTGAAAAGAATCTGAGTGAAGAGGAACTTTCAGCAGGTATGACATTAGTGTAAATGAGAAAAAAATAGTGGGCCCAATGCTTATCCCTGTGGAACTCCAGATTCGTAGCGGCAGATGAACTACTTGGCACAAAGTTCCTTTTGACAATACGCGCCTCGAGTCAGGGGCAGTGTAAGACACAACACTAATGGCAACTTTCAAGTGACTTTTTATTGATGCAACACAAACTATCTATAGACCTAATAGGCTTTTCAAGCGTGGTATGAAATTATTTATGCGGTAAATAAACTGTAGAGGCAATGATGCCTCTATCGTCACCTTGCATTTTGATGTTGAAGGACTCATACGATTATTTCGAGATCTTGTCTTTTAACATCCCCGGAATTTTCGTTTCTTTTAAAGTTCAGGAGCACAAAGGCATCTATCTATCACAATGAATAGCCAGGTTGCCCGAAAAAGAAGTTCTTAGAAACAGCGCGTGCTCTCCCTGTAGCACCTGCCGTTTGTCCTACGCACGCTTTACCGCAAGTCAGTAATTTCATACACAACTGAGGAGGCACGATCTACGAACTGCTTAGGGTGTTTCTTTTTTCACATATCGCCTACATTTTCTTTGTTGTTAATTTTCCGGCAACAAGTAGACAGCTTTTATCGGGCCGAAAACGCTATCAGCACATTAGGATGCGACGCCCCCTTTTGGGTTTTGTGAAACCTTGTGTATAACGCCACGTGCATGATCGGGAAGATACGCTTCTCTGCTTATGTAGAACATTCGCGTACACTTTTTCCCCCGAGCGTAAATGATAAGCAGGCCAGTGTGACCTTGCCTAGTCAGTCTCGCCTTAGCGCTTTCCCGATCATTCCTGAACTATTATAAGAAGAGATGACGAGCATAAGATAAAAAGCCGAGCTGCGTATTTCCGACTGATTAAATTATTTCTCGTTGTCGCGATAGCCAGCTGTTCCGCCGACGCACCGTCGCGTGCAGCTGCCTTCACCGACGCTCGCTGCTGCTTTCTCGACGTGTTCTTTTTTCATTTCTGGCACAAGTTCGCCGCCATTAAATCTTTAGTCATTCCGTCTTCGCGTGCCTCGTTGTCTGTCATTTGTGACATTATATGTATGACAACGAGTCCCACTTTTACCCTGGATATAGGTGCTTCTTCATCATTATTTTTCTTCGTCTTAAAAATAAGTGTTTTGGTCATTTCCTGATGAAAACTGTCAGGGTTACCCACGATCTTAGGCGTCCGCCTCGTTGCAAAAACTTATGGTGTGCGGTCACGATATTGCAATGAATGCCTCCATGAAAGAGGAAGCAATCGCGCATTTTATCAATTTATTGTGGGCTTAATTGACGGGGAACCCGTTTCTTTGAGCGTGGTCGATACTCCCAGCACACGTGCCCTTCCTGAAAATATAAACTTAAATCTAAAGATTGCAGTTTTACTTGTTTTCAATCTTTCGTGAGTAAGAGTAAGTCCTGCGAATTCAATGAGAAAATTTCATGCACTCTTTGAATAACATTGACATCCAGCACAGTGGGTTGCGATACTAGCACTAGAAAATTATCCACGTACCTCCGTATCTTAGCATCCACCTGTTTCTAGATCGTTAAAAACACCTCGGGAGTTCGCAAAAAAAAAAAAAAATCGCAAATAACAGGGCGACACGTGACCCGATACAGATCCCATGCCTTTGTATAAATAGGTCGATTTAAAGATACTCTAATACGCAATCTGGGTAACATGGTAGCAGTTCAAGAAACAACTCCACATTAAGCGCGCTACTAGTGTTCCTAAACGTGATTTTTTCTTAGGTATCTGTTCCTGATTTGGAATTGGAAAGCGACCATTGAGCAACTGTCAGTAGAAGTTCGTTAGTCTGGAGGAAATGCTCGATCGACGCAGACATCCTGCTTTATTTTATACGGAACCTGTGGTTAAAGAGTGCATACAATTTAACGAGATCACGTTTAAGAACTCGAACGGACTTAGTTCGGAGTCGTTTATTGTACTGCTCACATGCTACCCATATTCCACCTTGGTGTCTTGAAATCGACCTTTATCTAAAAACACACGGGATTTGAATCAGGCCACGTGTTGCCTCTGTATTAACTAATATTAACCCCAGGGGAAGAGAGGTGGGCAAGTTCTGAATGATGTTGTCAATGCTGGTTGGTTGGTTGGATATTTGGTGTTTATGGCGCAAAAGCTACTAAGGCCATAGAGCGCCAAAAACAAGACTATGGCTCGAAAAGGTTTGGAGAGAAAAAAGAGGCTTTAGTAGCCAGTGATTAGATAAAAGATGGTAAGGGGGTACCAAAAGGTAAAAGGGTGATGGGCATGATCTGTAGGTTAAGAAAGCTACAATCGGTGTAGAAGGCCGATACTATCTAAAAATTTGAAAACATTAGTATGTGTCACAAGAGAATCATCACTTAAGAGCAGAGCTGGGTGTAGTGGGGCTTGTTCTTGATACAGCTGCGAGAAATACAAAAGCCGTTCTTCATGATAAGCAGGACATTCAACTAGAATATGAAGAATGCTTAAGGCATCGTCACACTGCTCACAAGTGGGGGCATCTTCCCCACGAAGGAGGTAGCTATGAGTCAGATGAGTGTGACCAATCCTTAGCCGGCAAAGGACAACCTCAAAAAAGCGTTCCTGGTGGCGTGCACTCTGCCATTCGCTCAAAAGAGGTTTGATCATGTGCAACTTGTTGCCGATTTCTTGGTCCCATTCAGCCTGCCTTTTGCACTTAACGTGACGCCTGAGAAGGCCTTTGTAGTCTGCGTAAGGAATGCTGTGGAGGTCAACTGTTCGTTTTACAGAAGTACTTGCTGCGCGATCTGCTGCCTCATTGCCCGGAATGCCCACGTGGCTGGAAATCTAGCAAAATGCAATCTCGTATCCCTGTCTTGAGGCAGCAACAACCTTATTTCGCAGTTCAAGGAGCAGGAAGTGCTTGAGGGGTGTTAGTGAAGACAGTGCATGCAATGCACTGAGGGAGTCGGTGTATACGATGGAGCGAGAGAGCTTTTTATCAAGTATGAAGCCTCTGGTAAGAAGCAGACCATAGAGCTCCGCTGTAAAAATAGAAGCAGAGGAGTTGATTCGCCTAACAAGATGAACTGTTGGGCCAATCATGGAACACCCAGCAGCAGATTCCGTCTTTGTACCATCTGTGTAGAAGCTTACATATTCGGAATACTGACATTGCAGTGCTAAGAATTCCCGAAGAAACACACCATTAGGAGTATCAGCTTTCTTGTATCGCGTGAGTGAAAGGTCACACTTAATGACAGGGTCTGTGCTCCCAAGGTGCTCCCGCTACAGTAGACTCCACTACCGAGGGCTTCCATACGAGTCCCATGTTCTCACTGGCACTTTTCAATATCAAAGAGAAGGGAGGCACAATTGTGGCTTTGTTTTGAAACACCCTTTCAGAGCGCAAGTCTTCCACGGCCATTCGCGCAGGGTGATCAGAGATGGACCTGACTCTCAGGGAATACATAAAGCCCAGAGAAAATCTTCTCTTCTCAAGAGACAGCTCGTTGGCCTCTGCATACAGACTTGACACAGGAGACGTGCGAAAGGCACCCGTCGCCAATCGCAACCCAAGATGAATAGGGTCGAGCATTTTTAGAATGGAAGGCCTAGCTGAGCCGTAAACAATACTGCCATAGTCCAGTCGTGATCGCACTATCGAGGCACGTCCGGTCAGAACGCCAGGATCGGTGGGACAGGACTTTAAGAATATGAAGCGATTTGTGAGCTTTTAATCTTAGATTCTTAATATGGGCACCAAAGGTTAGTTTGCTGTCAAATGTAAGACCCAGAAACTTGTACTCACGCTTCACAGAAATTGTGGAGTTGTTTAGTGCAAGAACAGGTTCTGGAAGTAGTCCGCGTTTCCGAGAAAAGCACAGAAACTGTTTTATCTGAGGAAAACTTAAACCCATTTTGATTGGCCCAGGTTGATAGCTTATTGATAGTTAGCTGAATTCGTCGCTCACACAGTGACAGATTGCAAGATGACACAGAGATTTGAAGGTCGTCTACATAGAGTGAATATTGCACCGATGGAGGGATAGACAATGCAAGGGAGTTCATTTTGACAATAAACAAAGTGACACTAAGAACGCTTCCCTGAGGGACGTTATTTTCCTGGACAAACACTTTAGATAAAGCTGTTCCTATCTTAACACTAAAGGTGCGCTTGCTGAGGTAGCTCTCAATGGTACGAAGCATTCGACCTCGGATACCCATATCACTGTATCGTAGGCTTTTTCGAGGTCAGAATATACAGATAGGCAATGTTGTCTATGAACGAAGGCCTTACGCACGACTGTCTCCAGCCGTACTAAATGGTCAAGAGTGGACCGAGACGAACGATAGCCGCATTGGTTCACATCTAGATGTCTATTTAGTTCAAGGAAATACATCAATCTTTTATTAATTATTCGTTCAAGAGTCTTTCCAAAGCAGCTAGTCAAAGCGATAGGCCTATAACTAGCTGCACAGGATAGATCCATACCGGACTTGAGTATGGGTATGATTGTTGCCATTCTCCAGTCCAATGGAAAGTAGCCCTCAAACCAAATACGATTAAAAAAGTTGAAAACAATATCAAGTGTGGAAGGATGGAAATGTTGAAGCGTATAATAATGAATACCATCTCGACCAGGAGCCGATGAGAGTTTTGGAGCACTATGTTCAGTTCGTGTAAGGTAAAGGGGGCATTATAAGCTTCGCGTTCACAACCAGATGTTTTCAGTACCATACTTTCAGCTTTCCTTTTATGTTGCAGAAATGCAGGCGAGTAATGCTGCGAGCTGGAAATGAATTCAAAATGCTCGCCAAGGATGTTGCCCTGCTCTTCAAGATTGCTTGGGCATTTTCCATTTCTGGAAAGAAGTGGAATAGTGAAAGCATGATATGAGCCATTTACTTTATGAATCCTGTCCCACACTTCCTTGGAAGAAGTACTACTATTGATAGAGGACGCATATTTTTGCCAGCTCTCGCGTTTCGCTTTCCGACGAATGAACCTAGCACGAGCTTTCATTTTTCGGAAAGATATCAGGTTGTCCCGAGTTGGATAACGTCTTAGAACACTCCAAGCTTTGTTTTGCTGTTTGCGACTCTCTTTACAGTCTTCATTCCACCATGGCTTCAGTCGTCTAGGGAGCTGTCCATATGACCGAGGGATTGAGAGTGACGCTGCAGTGAGAATATGGGATGTTAAAAGGTGGCTGAGCTCATCAATCAAAAGCTGATCGAGGCGAGAACAGGCCAGGAGTGATGACTGCTTAAAAAGGCTCCAGTCTGCTTTTTCAAACTTCCAGCGTGGATGGGCCATCCACGCTGAAGACTGCGGAGTGTTGTTACATTTTAAAATAATGGGGAAGTGGTCACTTCCATGGGGATTCTGATCAACAGTCCATGAAAAATCGGGTAGCAGATTTGCACTGCCAATAGAAAGATCGATGCATGTAGATGACAAGGATGAAGGACTAAAATATGTAGGATGGCCAGTATTAAAATGCATAATGACTGTGAAAGTAATATGGATTCGATTATCTTTCCACGTGTATGTGTATGATCACTTCCCCAGAGGGTACTATGTGCGTTAAAATCACCGAGTAAAAGAAAGGGCTCTGGAAGCTGGCTTAAAAGAGAGTCGAGATCTTGTCGCTTCAGAGAAAGAGAAGGTGGAAAATACACTGAACATACAGTTATGGCTTTATGCAACAAGAGACGAACAGCGATAGCTTCGAGCGGCGTCTGAAGCGGAACCTCTGCACATGGAATATGTTTTGGAAGCACCACCGCAACGCCGCCACAAGAAATGGACGTGCTAGGGCGGTCTTTACGAAACACACTGTAGCGTCTCAGAAAGTTAGTGTGAGATGTATTTAAGTGTGTTTCCTGCAAGCATAAGGCAGGTGCCTTATACTCTTCTAAAAGGAACTCAACATCTGCAAGGTTAGTGAATAAGCCACGGCAGTTCCACTGAGGAATTACAGAGCCCATTTTAAAGAATAAAAGATTTTATAAATGAATTAAAGCAATTCTACATGTGCTACACACTAAGGAGGAACCTCCGGCTTTTTTCCTTTTTGTTTTGATTTAGCAGTTTGCCATTCTATGTCCTCCTGATCCGAGGAAGGAGCTGAAGAGTCGGCAATGTCAACAGCTCCCTCTGCATCCTGAACCTTGGACGCAGGTTTGCCAGTTCCGACGTGGTCGGAGACCTGGACCACGAGTTTCCGGCCACGGCCAGACCCCGCCGAAGAAGTCTTCGACGTACCATGCCGAGACCCTCCTACATTCATGCTTTCAACGTCTTTTGACATTGATAGAGCAGCAGGTGGGCCCTGTTGCTCCGAAACAAGGCGGGCCGCCTCCGAGGGATTGGAACGACGGCCTCGCTCTCCACCTTGAGAGGAGCTACTGGCACGAGGCTGCCGGTCAGCCGGAGGTCGTCCCTGAATCGACTGGGGAGTCTGTGTGCACACAGCGTTACCTGGGGCACCCTGCTTCCCCGCAGGTTGTTTCGGGGCCTGAGAGGGGCCTGCCAAGTCCTCAAGAGAGAACTGAGTAGCCCTGGACTCCGTACGAGGTGCAGGGCCCCTGCGCACCGCGTCTGAGTAGGTACCTTTAGAAATGACGGAAAACCTTTGTTTTGCTTCAGGGTACGATAAGTTCTCTTTGGCTCGTAAGGTAAGGATCTCCTTTTCTTGTCGCCACAGGGGGCAGGACCGAGAGTAAGCAGGGTGAGGACCCTTGCAGTTCGCGCAGGCAACTGGATCTTCACAGACGTCGGCCACATGGTCGTGGCTCCCACACTTTGCACACGTCTCCCTCCCCCGACAGCTGCGCGACCCGTGACCAAAACGCTGGCAACGGAAGCATCGCTGTGGGTTCGGGACGTACGGTCTGACACGAAAATTCAAGTAGCCAGCTTTGACGAGTGCAGGAAGCGTGTGACGTTCGAACGTCAGGATAAGGTGTTTAGTTCTCACCTCTGCACCGTCACGCCTCGTCATAATGCGTTTGACCGCCACTACTCTAGATGCCCGCAGGCCTTCCAAGATCTCATCTTCACTACTGGAAAGAAGATCATCTTCTGAAATCACCCCTCGAATGGTGTTGAGGGTTTTATGTGTGCTCATTGTTACCTGTATGTCACCTAGGGATGTCAATTTTAGAAGCGTAATGCTCTGGGACTTTTTAGCAACTTCTACAAGAAGATCACCAGAATGCAGTTTCTTTGCCTTGTAATCAGCACCAATCTCACTGTCAAGAACCTTCGCTACAAGAAACGGTGACATCTTAGAGAGAGGCTTGTCAGGGACTTCGGAGTGAATCACCATGAATCTGGAAAATGTTTCATCATCTTTATCTTTTACTATGACAGTTCGTTCGGGGCGATGCTTCTTAGCAGCACGTCCAGAACTGGGGGTTTTGGTTTGGGGGGTTGCCATAAGAGGCGAAGTTTGTTCGGAACCTGTGGTGTGCCGCCCACCACGGAGCCCAACAAGGGAATAGATAACGCACCATAACAAAAAGGGCTTTGCTGGAAACGTTATGCTATTAGCACTGCCCAGGAACTATACCCAAGTGTGGTTCTGGACAAGGGGTCTGTCGCCACCTAAAGTTAGCCCTTGCCGCCAGAGAAGTTGAAAAAGGAAAGAAGAGAAATGAGAAGAATGAAAAGGAGGAGAAGACAAGGGTGAATGTAGAGAGGGGATAGTAGAAGTGGCGACTAGACTGAATCATCCTGGCCGGGCCTTACCAGGACTTCCGTCTATGAGAAGCAGGGGCCGAAGTGGTGTATTGCCTCGCCCGGGGGGCCCCGAAGGGTCCAAACCTACCCCGGGCTCGGCTCAACCACAGGGATGCCCTTTTCCCCAGACACGGGAAAGCCACGCACAGCCAGACGAGGGCGGGCGAACCCGCATGGCTCGGGGTCCGTGGAGACGCCACTTTCCAAACACCTGTTTTCACAGGTGCCCCCTGCGGGGGTTGTCAATGCCATCACGGCTTATTTTAATATTTTCCAAAACATAATGGGTATGGGCAAAGCTACAATAAGAAGAAGAAGATAAGGGCAGGAGGAGAAATACAGAAAGGTTAACCAAGGCGGCCTGCCTCGGTTGGCTACTATGAGTTGGGGAAGGGGATGAGGAAATAAAAGAAGGAGGAAAGAAAAATCAGAGGAGATAGAGGTAACCTACTAGCACTCCCGTTAACACTGTGAGGGCACAATCAATAATCAAGAGAGTGCCGCAGTTTCCGATAAAGCACTAAAACTAAGATACTGAAAGTACGTGCTGGATTGTCACCAATGTTCACACAAAACACTCGAGGTTTTGTACGCGCCAGCGCGAAGTTCAGTTGCGCACATGTACGCTTGCAGGAATTGTAAAACGGATAGTCCTCTCTACGACAGGAGATAATGTACAATAAATAGCTTTTACCCAACAAAACTCGAGGAGAGTTTTTAACAAAAATCGCAGAACGGCGTTTGCGGCTTTCTCCTCTTTAAGTGGAGAGCCCCAGGCCGCTAGTACTTTGGACGTAGTAAATGGCCGGTCGTCTAGATTAGTGAGAATACCCTTTAGGTGTTCTCTTTCTGCATCGTAAAGTGCACAATCACATAATAAATGAGATATAGTTTCCACACAATCGCATCCCGGACAGTTCGGATTGTGTGCTTTTCCGATCCGGTGCAGAAATTCCTGTGTGTAGGAAACGCCCAGACGCAAGCGGTGTATATCTATAATAAGTTAATGGGTAATTCATAAGGCAACTCATTGGTAAAAAGATCTCCGAAATAATCATTAGAATTGATAGATCACATTATAGGAAACATTTCATTGCCATTCATATCTAAAACATTAGTAGAGACTGCTTTTCAAATTTTTCTGGGATTCTTAAGTAGCAACCTTTTCCAGTGCTCAAGTAAAAAAGTTACTTTGTAGCAACTTTGATTGTCACTAGCGTAGCTTTGCGTGTATTAGAACCACAGTGAGTGAGTGTTCCGCCTTTGTGCTCTTTATATACTCGTTTCTTGGTGCTCCAAATGGTCTAACCTTTCAACATTTACGGCTTCCCTCTTGCGTGAGGATCTTTTTTTATCCTAGGAACGAAATGAGCAATTGCTTGTCTTAAATCTTCCTTAATCATTTGTCCATTTTCTTCTACTGACCGAAGGTCAAAAATTTTTGCAATTCTAGCGTTGACAGTTCTAAGCAAGCATTTATATTATAAGTGCTTGCTTCGGAATACTCCTGGATTTCATTTCACTGTAAGCATTCACTTCATATAGGCAGATTAAAGTCGATACAAACTGCATTATGGTTCATAATTTCCTCAAAACAGGAGGCTGTTAAACTATTTTGGTAAGGTCGTAAGGAACAGGACAGAAATGTCATTTTCATGAGTGGGTGTAAGGACCACTCGGATAAGACAGAAGCTAGCAGGCGTACAAAAATACGGTTGATTGTAGAATGTTATTACATCCCTCAAATTGACGGTTTATCAGTCGATTCCGGGGAAATTAAAATCGCTTACAAGAATAACCGACGAACTTCGGTAACGGGAGGTGACACGTCGAGTGGAATGTACAGCTGTTCAACAAAACGAGATAACTTATCAGAGGCTCGGTTCAGGCATCAAGGAGAATGAAAAAAAGAATCCACCTTAACACGCACCCAAAGTATTTGGATGTTATCATGGGTTTTAATTAGAACTGCTCACAGTATTCTTGACAGCAACGAAAACACCACACCCTCGAGACTGTATTCTGTCCTCTCTATGAATCGGGAAGTTATTGTCAAGTACTGTACTTGGTTTCACCTTACGTCTAGACGCAGCGGATGCTACGAGCTTTGGGACCTATCAGACAGCGTCCAAAGTGCACTATAATCGTGTTCTTCATGTTTTGTATGTTTTGTTATCACCAAAGAAAGCATTGGTAGGAAAGACGTGGGACTTGAGCTTCTGACTCAAATAGGTCGGCCTCATTAACTTGTGTAACTAAGTATAGTTCATCAATCAATATATCATCAGAAAGCAATATTTCCGTTCCTTGTACGACGTGAATAGTGCAAGTTGAAAACATATCAGCGAGCGTTTCCTATTTTGATATTACACTTCGAAAGTTGTCAGCATGACATGTCAAATCATGCGAGGCGGCCATTTGCTTTTTACGTCAATTTGAATTTTTATTTGGAATGCTTCTTTTGCAATTTATCTAGAGCTGTAGCTTGACAATCAACTAAAAAACAATTTGTCCTCCAAAAATAGTTTATCAGAAGCTAAGCGCAAGCGTGTTTGAGAATTGCGATACGTTTTTTTTTTTTTTTTTTGCGCAGTCCAAAAGCTTCAAATGTTCGTCCCGTATTACAGGGTAATAGTCTTTTCTTTTTTATTTCAAAATATGGGGGAAGCAAAGTTCTTATGCTTAGCTCCGTTTTCTAATACTGCCTGCTTATTTCTGAAATTCAGTACCTTTACTATAATAGGGCGGCAGAAATTTATGTTCCTTTTGCTTTCACGGAGGGCTCCTTCAATTTCGCTGGTCCTTAAAGCCAAGTTGTTTCTAACAAAAGAAGTAATTATTAGTTCCGTTCTGGCCCACATTTTCTTAGCTTCTTCCGGAATGCTGTTGTAGATGAAATTATTCCTGCGCTTGAGATTATCTAAAGCGTCGACGTCATAGTCAAAGCTCGAGTCGTCTCGGTGTTGCATGATATTTAGTCTACTATTTGTTCAAGCAAGCGTACGTTTTATGAGATAGCTGTAATTTCCATTTTAGCGCCCGACAGCTCTTGAACTTTTTTTTAAAATGATTCGTAACCCTCTCGCTTAATTGGTTGACCCCCGCATTGATTGCGCCAGAATTTGTTCAATTTTGTTTATTGGTGGTTTAGTCAATGGTTGCCTCAGTGTTGGGACCAGGTAATGATGTTCACATCGCGAGAATTCGTGGTAAAAAGAGGAACGGGTTGCTTTGTCCCAATGTTTCCGTGCGAGCTATTGGTAAACAGAAACATTGAGACCCATGCATTCTTCAACACGGTTATGTAAAAATAAAAAAAACAAAAAACATTTGAACCTGTGGCCAGACAAAATTACAGCTACTACGCGTAGAAAAGATCAGGCACTCTTCAGCAAAATTTAACGTACAGGTTTAGCTCGTAAAGCGACCAAGATGGCTGCAGATTCCTGTCACTGAAGGTTTCCCGGTCTATTTTCGCGGCCACGGTAATAGCGTCACAAATTAAGAAACAGCTTGATTAATAAAACATAAATGGACGTTTAATGCTCCGAACTTGTGCCGAGAAACATAAAGTAACAAGTAACAACCCGACGAAAATATGAAGGTGAACACCTTACCTGGTTTCTTGCCTGATTTACGGCTCCCTAAAGCTATATTAACTCTCAAGGTCTCAAATGGTACGTGACTTGGGGTCTAAACTTTGCGTTCTAGCCCTCTTCTGGAACAGAGCTTGTTCCTAAACTTACAGGAGCGTCAAAAACAAGAAGGGGGCTGTTCACCTTCATATCGCTCACGGGTGTACTACCACGATCAATAAGAGTGCGATCACCGCTCCCCGTGTCACGCGGTACTATCAGTGCCCCCCGTCAACTTCTCTTTGAAGTACACGGGCACCTTGGTTTCGAGACGTATCGTCTCTAGCGATCGCCGCACCACACTGCACTTCCGGCTCGTCTGCTAGCGAAAAACGGTCGGCGCAACCGCAAAACTGTTCACCAATGACGAAGAGCATTTTTCGCTAGGAATGTGCGCCCGCAAAAATATTTGTATAAATGTTTTAGGGTCATCCTTTTGATTATGAAGTTTTAGTAGATTATTCCACTAAAAATGCGTTCGAGCTGCAAAGTAGTGGTCTGGTTATCGCACGGCAACCCGCAGCGACAATGAACTTTATGCTGTGTCATATTGTTTTTCCAGTGCTAAGGATCGAAGGGTATAATTTAGAAGAATGGATATTTGATCGAGTTGGTGGGAATTCATTATGGCAAACAGCGCGAAAAAAACGACGAGGACATCTTGTCTGTTTCTTAACATCATCGTCGTTTCTTTCGCGCTGTTTTTTTATGATGAAAGGTATCAGCCACGCTCGCACCGCGCTAACGTCTTGCCTGTGCTAGTTGGTGGTCCTTTGCAATCGCAAAACTCACGCGAAGTAAATAATAAGCAGGCTTGGTTGATCTTAAATATAGTGCAAAAAAGACGGGACAAAATGGAGCAGCACACGGGACAAGCGCCTCTTCGTCTTTTTTGCGATATTTTTAATATGAATGTCAATTACCAACCTCACCAGCTGACCAAGCTCCTACCAAGCCTAGTTGATTGTTTTGAAACCTCCGATAACAATATAATGCATGCTTAAAGTCGTCGGCGAAGTATCGGGTATTGTTATGGAGTCAGGGGAATATTCTACTAAAACTTCCTAATCAAAAGCATGACCCTAAAGATGATGATTAAGAAGTTATTTTTGCTGGCGCACATTGCTAGCGAAAAATGCTCGTCATTGGTGAACAGTTTCGCCGTTTCGCCGACCGTTTTTCGCAGCAGATGACCCGGAAGTGCAGACTGGTGCGGCGATCGCTAGAGAAAAAATGTCTCGAAACTAAGGTGCACGTGTACTTCAAAGAACAGTGTTCAGGGGGCACTGGTAATACCGCGGGCCACGCGGAGCGGTGTTTGCAATCCTATTGATCGTGATAGCTCATACTTTGATGCCGATGGAAAGACGACTGACTGAAGCACCCATGCTAAGCTCCTCTTATAAGCACGGGTATCTAGAACTTTCTGAGCTCAACCAAGCAAGAAGATTCTCGAGCCATCAGGAACATTCCAGACGTGCAAACACAAGAACTATAAAGTGGACAAGCGCTGGCGAGGATCAAACCCCAGCAAGCGGCGTGGAAGACAAGCACGCTACTGACTCAGCTAGTCGCACGCGGCATTTCTTCCCTCGTGAAAAAGCACAGGCTCCCGATGCAGCACAAAATTAAATTTACTACTTAAAACAAAAGAAGCAATAATCGCAGGGTCACCTGATGCAATGAATATTACAGTACTATCCAGCATAGTTCAGTTCGAGTTCGACGGCGTGAATCACCTTTGGGTCGCAGAGGGCGGAATGGCAATGTTCATTTTTCGCCGGGCAACGGCTCGCTGTTTAGGCCCCTCGGGTACCGAACTACCTTAAGGCCGAAGCACCACTTCAACAGTTCCTCGTTGCTACGATGAATTGGTGCTCAGATCCCCACTTGGTAGCCAGGCTGGAACAGGGCGTCGTGGCGACAAAGATTGTACCGGCCGTCGTCAGCTCGTTATGCGGCTTGAATCAAAGTGTGATCGAGTCGGCGGACTTCTTCCGTTCGTTGAGTGACAAACCGAACGTCGTCGCTCTGTTCGACTTCGTGGTCGACATCACACTCGTCGTCGGTATCGTCCTCGGTGTCATCAAGGTCTTCGTCAAGATTGCAGTCCGGGTTGTCGTTGAAGTCACCGTCTGGGACGCCCTTGGCTCGCTGTCGAAGTCGTAGCTGGGATCGTAGTCGATGTTGTCATTCGGCGCCTGTGACAGCGTCACTGTCGTCCTTAGTCTCGTCGTCAGTCTCGTCGTCAAGGTCGTAGTCAGGCTGCTTGTGGACATCGTAGCCGGGGTTTGTTTTTTAAAGTCGAGGACTTCCCATCGATGTCGTCATCCTGTTATTGTCGAGGTCGTAGCCATGGGCTTTGTTGAGTTTATAGCCCGGGTCGTGTCTGAGGCCCTAGTCGGGGTCGTCGTTGATGTCACAGTTGGTACGCACTGAGGACATTGATTGCGTTACCCCGAACCTCCACCAGAATTTCACAAATAAAAGCATAAAGGTGGTAATTAAAACTTAAAACGAGCATTGAATGCAGCGAACTTGGGCCCAGAAGCATGAAGTAAAAAAAGCATACTTTGACGGCGACGGAAAGTCGACTCGCTCAAGCCGCCATGCAAAGCTCCTTTTGCAAGCGCGTGGGTATCTAGAAGTTTCCGAGCTCGAACAAACAAGATGCTCGAGTAATCTAAAACATTCCAGTCATGCAAACAAAAGATAAAGATCGCAAACGCTAACGGGGATCAAGCCCCAGCCAGCGGCGTGGGAGTCGAGCACGCTCCTGACTCAGCTATTCGCAAGCGGCAATAGCATGACGTAGGGGAGTGGATTCAGCACTCGATTGTAGTCTGATGGGCACGTGGCGGTTGAGGCAGGAACCAAGTCGATTCCGATTGACGAGCGCCGGAAGTAGATGACTGCCGCGTAGAACCGAGAGCAACAGCACTTGGAGAGTGAGCAGATTATTGTCGTCCCTACTATAGGCAGCGCGTTTTCAGAAAAGATCGAACAACTCTGTCCGGCAACCACTTTCAATTTTGGAGAAAAAATCTATTTTGCTGTCTACGTGCCCAGAAGAGCAAAACCAATCCTTGTCTAGAAAAAAAAAAGTTTGTCTTTGCGAAAAAATGAGACGTTTACAACTCCCTGTAATGCCGAATTAGAGCGCAGCTCTTGAGGAGGAGAAGGGGAGGGTACGGAGGAGACGGTGTGTCTCTCCTGCTCGCTCCTCATCTGCTCCTCCCCTGCTCCTCGCCTCCTCCACCTCTTCTCCTCCTCCTTTATCTCCCTCTTTCTCTTCCTCCTCCCTCCTCCTCCCTCCTTCATCCTCCTCCTCCATCTTCCTCTCTCCTCCCCCTCCGTCTCCCCTCCCCCTGCTCACTTCTCTCCCTTCCTCCTCCTCTCCCTCGCCCTCCTCCTCCTCTTTTCCAATGATCCTCCCCCCCGTCCTCCTCCCTCTTCTCCTCACCCCTCCCCCTTCTGTGCGACGTTTCGGCATGGTGACGTTTCGGCACCGTGCCGAAACGTTCCATAATGCACCGCCTGATTACGCCGACGCCGACGCTGACGCCGCTCAAGCGGGAAGGGGCGTCTAAGAGCTGCGCTCTAAAACAATTATGAATGTGCGCATTTTGCGTATCGTCCGATGTTGGCATTTCGGACGGCTTCCCCCAAAAAACTGTTTTGGCTACGGGTCTAGATATATTTACTGCCAAATTAGACAGAGGAAGGATTGACAAAAAGTATTAATCACCGAGTATTAGGGTCGTTATTTTGAGAAAAAATGTATTGCAAACAAGGCGAATTGCGGAATAACGCTCTGGATGATTTTTTTTCGGTACCTATAAAAGCTAAGGTCTTAAAACTTTCCGTGTGTTGCCGTGTACTTTGTTAATCATCGCATAAAATATTGCTGTCCTTGTTTACGGGCTAAATTTACAAGAATTGATGACACAGACGCATTTGACTAAATATTAATTTTTTTTAAAGTATTTAAAAAAGGCCATTTTCAATATTCTTTACACATTCCCGCATTACAGTTCAAAATATGTACTAAAAGAATCTGCAAACAAAAAAAAGAAAAACAGACATAGAGCAACCTTTGGGTGGCTTTGAACTACTAAAGCGAACAACGTGGCCAAATTGTCGCTAACGCGGTTGTCATGAATGGGGCGTGCACATACCCCCCCCCCCCCCCCATTGTTGACAATTTTATTATTTTAACAAAGCATAAAATTGCTAAGGGCTGTTCAGAAAAAGATAAATTGACTGCACAATTGTGGGCGGTAGTTTTGAAGTTAAAATTCCTTATACATTTTTGTACGGCCAACCCAAAATGCGCATGCGCCGGAGCAATCGAGAGGCTTCGCGGTTCCTGTTTCGATTGCCGGCGTGTGGCATCTCCGTGTACGCGGCGTAAAGGAAGCAACATGGACAACATTGCGAACAGATTAGCCTACAACCATGGCGGTAACATGATTTAGGAACTGGGGCGCGGCAGAACCTGCGCCGCCTGTGAGCACCAATAGATCCGCCGCCGCGGAGGGCCGCACAACGCAAAAAAAGAGCAAAGATACTGCAAAGAAAGCAAAAATGATGACTGACTGAGATTGTCTATAAGTTAATTTTTATGGCAGCGGTTGGGAGAACCGTGAGATCTAATTTTTCGATACTCGATTCTTCCGAATCTTTTCTTGTTTTCAAAGGCCGGTTTGGGGTACCGGATCCATGAACATGATACTAAGAGACGACTCCGATCACAATCCACTGTTCATCGCGCCGGGAGTCTGTGACCTAAGTAAACACCCGAGATGGCACGGGATTGCCAGCTATATAGAGCACCGCAATCCGACCGCCCCTGCTGGTTACCTTTGGCCATGAAACAGAAGCCCCGAAGAAACAGCACACAACAAAAGCAGGAATTACTGGGATCTTGAGACCTCTGAGATAGTTTTTTTTGCAGGGAAGGGGGGAGGGGAAAGGGAGGGGGAGGGGCACCCCTTAAGCTGCGAGCGGTGGTTTGATCGTGAGTAGTTCCTGTGACGGGTCACGTGCGTGTTCTCGGTTTTGATGGCTGAGCTTTTCAGTTCGAAGCTCAAGTGCAGCACCGATTACCTCAGAAGGCACAAGAAAATAAATGCATTTCTAAAGGAACTTTCCCAGCGTGATGGATCGCAACATTGTTTCGTTGAAGAAGCCATGAAGGAACTGTTCCTGTCCGAGAGACGGACTTTGTGTGCGTGAAATGCTTCAGCCGTTTAGAGGAAATGACCGCGGAATCGTCAGAATCAACGGGGCCCGAGGCAACCTTCGTCCCGGAACAAGCAGCAGTCTGAGAGCTGAACAGGGGTGTATACTCTTCAGGAGTTTCATCTTTGAAACCAAGTTCTGCCCTGAAAAAGCACTGTAAAAGGTCTTACGGTAAGCGAAAGCAGAAAGAAATTGAACGCGCTTTCCGCAAGGTAAAATTAAGCGTCACTACTGCGTATGGTGTGAGAGACAAGCCTGCAACCTTGGCACAAAGTTGCAGTACGTGCTCAGAGTGGTTGAGGAACCATAGGTCTGCGTTTCGTGCTTCGGACTCATGCCATGAGAGCTGCCGTTTTTTTACACTGCTACCGGAGCCGCACTCGACGGGAGAAATTCAGGATGTTATTCCTTCAACCACTCGCTATTTGCTCCGCAAATCAATACATTACAAAGAAAAACTGGGAGTGTGGGCAAACCCCGACCCATACAGAAGAAAGAGAGCAAGCGAGCTGGAACTGCGGGTAGCGATGGAGCTATTACACCAAAGATGAGCTTAATTGTAAACAGCACAGTCTGAACAAAAACAACGTCGTTGGCGTCATGGCGGACGGAACGATAGAGCATATTGCGAGACGTGTGATGACGTGGTCAATTCGCAAGGCTTGTCGGATGTATAAGACAGCCCACCCAGACACAGCCATCGGCCTTACGAAATTCCATTCTTCGAAGCTAAAATAGGTTCTGCACATTCCCTCGAATGAAGTTTGTGTGTGCGTTTTTAGCGCCAGCCCGAAGCTCGCTGAGTGGGCCGTGGAAAAACTTGCAGACGTCATAAGGAACGCCAAAGACCTCCATGACATTTCTCTGTGCAGTCCACTTTCTGCCAAGTCTTTAATTAAAGGGTGCAGCGCATGCCCCTCCGTTGGGTGTTCTGAGGCGCCTAACCTTGAAATTTCTGATGAGGAAGTGCTTTACACAGTCTTTGAAAAAGACGATCTAATAAAGAAGGAAGTGAACGCGAATACATTTCTGGAACGCCTTCAAGAGTATGTCAGGAAATGGACATTGCATGATTATATCAGCCGCTTCCATAGGAAGCCGATAAGGGATGAAAAGAAATGACTGCGGAGATCTAGCATTGTTCTCCATTCCGATTTCGCGGCGAACTGTGCGACTGTTCTTCCCGTGGGAATCAAGTCGTAATACTGCAGCACGAGTCGAGTCTTCATATTCACCTGCATGGTCGCGACGAGAGCAGGAACCTGCAGCTGTGCTGTTACACGTTACGACATGTGCCACGACACCGCCCGCGCATGCTACTCTGTTGGCAAGGTACACGAGTGGCTTGAAGACAAAATTCCACTGTATGGTCATGTGACCTACGTCAGTAATTGTGCAGCAAGCCCCCTTAAGAATAAACGCCAACAATACAAACTGCAGAGCAACAACTTCAGGTCAGCGAAGTGAATGTTTTCCGCAACTGGACATGGCAAGAGTATCTACGATGTAACCGGTGTGCTTGACAAGCACCAAGCAATTTTGTAAAACCTCCGTGGGCTTACCACGTCGCTGATCAAGTCGGCGTCAGAGATAGTTGCCGTACTGAACGCTAAACTGCCGAACATAAAAATAATCCGCTTTCGGAAACTGGGGTGAAGGCGTTCAAGGACATGAAGGCAAAAGAGTGGGACTCTGTTTTTGCTGCGCGTGCAATTCAGTCCTCTCATTTGTGGCAGTGTACGCGGCCCGGCACGTCGCAACCACAGTTCTTTGTAGCAAGAACAGCAGACGCTGAAAACATATAGTTTTTTATGTAAAGTCTCATATCTCTGTGAAAAGCAGATCGAGGTCGCGAGGTTGCGGTGCCACTGAGAAGAAACACACAGTGGTCGCTACAAGAAAAATAGGAAAAAAATGTTCCACCACGGAGTGCCAGGAGAGCGCCCTGACCGATTCAAGTCAGAGTCCGGCAGAAAGAGTGCACGCGACAAGCGCTGAAAGTCCGCACAGCATCTTGATTCACTAAATTCTGTTCAATTGCATCACTTTAAACGTGATTTTATGATTATCTACACCTTAACGTCAGTAGCCTAGCCTCCCTACGAAGGATAGGCTCCGAAATTCACTGATATGATAAATCGAGAAATCTGTATTTAAACTGCCCACTTGTGCTTCAAACTCATCTGTAAAGGTTCGTATGAATTCTTACTTTTCACGATCTCCTGTCACAGTGCTTTTTGTTCGCAGACTTCCTACAGTTTTCGACCCATTTCTTGCCCTTGTTTGAAGTCGTCAACGTCCTATCTTTTTCTACTCCCATTATGGCAATCCTGTAGATTTATCACTTTGTGGATTCAAAAATGCAAATAGATTGCGAAACATTTTCGAAGGACCTGATAGGACTGGTTAGGAGCCTTGATCTGTAAAAAACAGAAAAAAATAGAATGGCTTTTTTTTAAAACAAATTTTCCAATTATTGCAAGATCAGGAACCTGCCTACATTTGAGTTTGATTTGGATGCAATTAAATGCAAAGGTGCAAGCTAGCTGGACAGAATGACGAAATTTTCCCATTCTCTGGGGAGTCAATTAACACATTTGAGTGTTTTTTTTTAAAGATTGACGTTTTCAATTTTGATTACAATTTATGCACATATTTAACACAGGAGTCCAAATCATTTAAAAAAAAACACCAGTTTCCAGTCTTCTAAGGTCCGGATCCATAGAGCTCTGAATTGCTTTGTAATTGATAATACCTGTTTACCTCCTTTTATTTTATGTGCAGTCTCTGCACAACCAAATATAAAACCTAAGGCGATAACGTTTTCTTTTTTCTAACATCCCAAGCTACGGTTTTACGTAAGTCGCTAAAACATGAGCGCATTTCAACAGCGACTTTGCGATATTTGTTTCTCAAAATATAATTTTTCTTTCCGTTAAAAACAATGGGTACGTTTTTGCTGGTGCACAACAATTAAAATATATATTTTGGTAAAAATTAAAAAAAATATATATATATAATATGCAGGCCGGACATGTACATTCGATCCTGTCTGAAGACGCCCCCGTACAGACAATCTCAATCAGTAGGAATTATTTTTTTTGCAGCATTTTTATTTTCTTTGCGTTTTGCGGCTTTCCGCGGGAGCGGTTCTAATGGCGCTCAAAGGCGGCGCATGCTCTGCTGCGCCCTGCTTCCTATATCATATTACCGCCAATGTAATATGATCTGTTTGCAAAGTCGCTCCGGTTGTTTCATTTACGTCGCGTGTTTGGAAGCGCTACACGCCGGCTTTTTTAACAGGCGCCGCGAAGCGTGGGACAGGGAGGCGCTTTTCTATCACCCCGGCCCGTGCGAATTTTGGGTCGGTTGTACAGAAATGTTTAAAGAATTTTTCCTTCAAAACTACCGTCCACCTCTGTGCTGTCACCTCGCGTTTTCCCGACCAGCCTGTGGTATGTTTACGCTTTGAAAAAAGAATAAAATTGTGTCATGGCAACCCCGTTGGCGTTAATTTGGCAAGTGTTCTCGCTTTATAATTTCAAAGCCACACAAGTATTGCGTGTTTTGAAGATTCCGTTAGAACATATTTTAAACCTTAATTTCGGAGGGTTTAGAAAAAGTTAAAAGGTAACAATTTTTTTTCAAAAATAATTTTTTTAAATAATTCATATTTAGTTAAATGCCCCCGTCTGAGCAATTCTACTAACTTTCTCCTACAAACCAGGAACATAATGTTTCATGGAAATATGAGGTAACTACAGGGTAAAAAACTGCCAAAGTGTGGAGACCTTAGCGTTTATAGGTACGGAGGAAAGAAACAAATCCAGAGTGTATTGCGCAATGTGCCGTATTTTCGATTTTGGTTGCTGAAACCAACGACACTAATACTTGGTGATTCATACCTTTCGTCAATTCTTCGTATATCTATTTTGTCAGTAAATATTTCTAGACCCGTAAACTAAACCGTTTTTTTAGAAGCCGTTCGAAATGCCAACATCGCGATCGCAAATCGCGCACGAGACTGAGAGGGCGCCTATATTTTTTTTTGTCGCGAAAACAATTTTTTTGTTTAAGGAAGCACAACTTTTATGCAGAGCCAGCAAAATATTTTTTTCAGCAAAATTAAAAAAAAGGTCGCCGGACATGGTTGTTCGATCATATCTAAAAACGCCACAAGGCAACCTACAACGCAGTTTGGATGGCGCCATCTCGCGACTAAAGCAAGAAACATTGGGAATACCTGGAAGAAACGACTGTATTTTTCAAATGTGAGCTATCCCTCTGGTGGCGTTGCTTAGTCTAGTACTTGAAGCGAGAAATACTGGGTAGGCCAGGAAGCCGTGATCGCATAACACGCCGGTACGGCGGGAGCTACGACCCTGGCGGGCCAATCGTAACATGATAACGTATCGCCGAAGTGCGCTTTTGCTGTGAAGAAGTATCAGGCCTTTTGCTGCGTCATGCTCCAACATGTGTGCGTTTCGCTCGTATACGTAGCACATATCGAAGCCATCGGCGTGCAAGGTGGTGCTCATCGTTCACCCTTTGCCGAATTACGAGACGGGGTAAATCCGTTGGCTCTCCTACTGCTGGCGCCGCCCGACTGTCGCCGGCTGGCTATCACGATTTCTGATTGATAAGTTCACACTGTAAAGCACACGCTTAGCTTTTCAGGCACGCTCGTGGCCGCAAATAATTTATTCCATTGTTTTAAAAGCCACAAAATGTATGCTTATCATTTTCAGGTATAAAATTGTCAAACTGGCAATGTTTTGAAGTATTACGGAGCTAATTAGAGGCATAATTTGATTTTTATGGTCATTTGGCACTATTGCAGTTGTAAAAACCCTGCACAATATTTTCTTGTATGGAATGGATTAGAGCCTGGCGGAAAACCTAAACGCAGGACTTGTGACAATCGCCGAAATCTAAAAAAAATGAATTTTGTCTTTTCGTAGGCAAAAACTTGAGAACAAAAATTTGCCAGAAGCACGATATTCGATTTTGATTGAGCAACAGTTTCCCCGGCGTATAAATTCTTCAGCCGTTTTTGAATTAAGACTTTTTTAACACGATTTAAAATTAAATCGTTCCAGTGTTTTATTCACCTTTAAAGGTTCGTGCAACGATGTTTCTGCCTTGCGGAAATACCGCTTAGATTGAATACATGCCATTTATAACCAATGAAACACGGGTAGTAGCTTTTCCCGCCCTATTTTAGTTGTATAAAAAACGTTGAAAAAAAAGAACAGCATTAACCGCCTTAGCTAGCAGCCAGAACAAGCGGCCGCTTGCTATGGAGCCGGATATATGCCGAGTTCCAGACATTCTCAGGGTTCGGTTATTGTCACCATTTCGAGGGATGGACATAAGCGACTTCCCGAATGCTTGCAGAGGTATTGATTATCGAGCACCTAATCCAAGTGCTCACGCTATGCTCGGGATCAATCTATGAGCCGTATTAGAGTATCGTCATTATGGGGACTATATGCCAACACTAAGACCTGCGAACTACTACCTACGTCATCAAGTTTTGCGAAGGAAAGATTGGAAAAGAAACGCTCGCTTTTGTCCTTTAAAAATTCTCTGCAACAATTAAGTTTCTTGCTAAGTGACATTGCGTGCGACAATACTTGGGTCCCACTAGCGCAAGCGAGCTCCTGTAAAGAGAAATGCATTATAAATTAATATTGTTACACTGCACCTTTAATAACTTTTGGTTTTTTAACGCGTCTACGTGAATGTCAATTCGTCAATCCAATCCCGTTTTTGAAAGCCAGAGAAGACGAAAAAAGAAAAAAAAAACATCGTGTAAAATGACTTTGCCAGGGTGGTACCCTGGTACGATATGAACTATACGCATTAAAACGTTTTCAAAAAGCCCCAGTTGATTCACTCTGAATTCAGTGGACACAGACATATTACAATATTGCCAGTTCTGACGCCAAGACTTCACCAGAGACTCGGAAAGGCACCAACCACAGAAGTACCACCCCTATTTCCTTTTGGGCAGAATCGAACACTTCCGGCTGAGGCAAAAAGGGTGTAATAAACAAATATGGATCCTTACTGGAACAAGGCATGCTATTCTGCAGCAATTATATGCCTCAGGGTTGCATAAAAATATTTATCGCCTACAATAGACAAAGTTGATTACAAGTGAGCACTTTCTTTGCGTGACCCCCATGGATAGCATACACCATTTTCAAGTTTATCATGAAATGCGGCAAGGTGTACGCGGTAGTTCATTGAGAACACTTCCACTTACAAGCGACAGCTAAAACACGGTGGAGATGGCAAATCCCGTGCATTTCATTATCTCTGCGCCCAAAATAAGACAGCGGAATTGGCTTATAAGAACCCCCGAAACCAAATCTCGGAGCATGAATCCTCAGAAAATAAGCCACGTTCCGCAAATTTTTATGCTATAAGTACAAGAAATTCTTCCAGATGTTCTTTTTGGTGCCTGCCTTTTAAGATATCTCCAGGTTACCTTCGCGTAAGAGCCAAACAAGACACCGACGAACGGTTAACTTTCTGAAGTGCATTGATGCTAATCTTTTTCTATATATTTTTTTAAGTGATGCATCAACTGTGCTGAGTGTTTTAGATGTAGGAGGAAGTTAAACTTCAACTGTCAGCAATATAACAAATTCAGCTAATTGAAAAGGGGTCAGAATTAGGAATACGCCTCCCACCTGAAAATGCGTAAATAGTGACACGTTCGCAGAACATTGTGGCTTGCCTATTGCATGCAAGAAGGAATCAGTATATCATTCTTATAATGTATAATATATTATTACACTCCCTTCAGGTTATGCGTTTGAGGGTGCTGTCTGCATAGCAGAAAGAGTGGGAATTGTGGAAGATGATGGCCTTACCCTTCAGGGAGTAACCAACATTGCTCATGAACTTGGACACCTGTAAGTAGCAACAAATCTTACATATGCATGCAACAACTTCCATGGAATATACAGGGTGTTTCTTCACAGTGCAGGCCAATCGCTCCTTCGAAAACTACGTATTGCAGAGAAAAATGTTTAATGATGTAGTGGTCTGTGCCAAAAGGCCCATTAAAAAAATATTTTGGCGTGCAGTACTATTTGGTAATTAATTCAGGTTTAGTAACAAGGATTCTAATTATTACCTTTAAAGGTATTGTTTGATCTTAAACTTAGTGCGAATTATTCGGAACTACTAAATCATCCCATTATATAATGATAAAAGTTGCGGCCTGCATATTACGGTGTTTCGGAACAAAGCTATTAATTTGGACGCGTTTTTAGGTTTCGGTTTTTTATCGGAGCGGATTTCTGCCCTACCCATCCAACTCCCCTTGTTCAAAACGCACAAAATATGTGCGCCGACACGCATCGCTCGTAAAGGTGAGTCTCTGCACTGGCACCGAAGTAAAATTGGCAAACCTTATGTGGCAGTCCGGATTCTTTCTTATCTAACCTCTTTTACGTGCGATGCCTGGCGGCGCACGTACGTTGCTCGTTTGGACCACGGGAGGCATGATTACTTGCTTGAGGGACGAGAGCGCTCCGATAAGAAGACAAAAAAAAAACGAAAAAAAAACAACCTAGAGCCTTTTTTTGGAGCGCCGTAAAATGCTGCCAGCGCCTGTCATTGTAATGTGTGTAGATTTCTTAGTTTTTGATGATGGACATCAGGTTTCTAAATAAAATCATACCTTTAAATTTAACAAAAATATATTTATTACCAAGTTGATAAATACCCGATTATATTGAACGCTAACAAGTTTCTTGAACGGGTCCTTTGGCACAGACTACTACGGCAATAATATTTTATATGCGATGCGGATTTTTTGCAGGAGGGATTTGCCCCGCATTTCGAAAAGCACCCTCTAGAATGTCTAATGAATTTCCTCAACATTGACAAAAGTGCATGTGTTGAAGTAATAAGCCTATTTTAGTTATGGCTCTGTTAAAGAAACTCTATTGCTCCAGGCGCAGAACAGGGCACCGCACTAGCCCGTAATGTAATGCGCAAGTATGGCCTGCCTGAGAGATCTTATCGCTAAAGACGCGGCAGGGGGCGTGCAACGACGCGCTGGCCCATGACCACCTATATTTCATTTAAAAAAAAAAAATTATGTACAGCATAGTGAAGTCGGCCGGATGCACGCAGGCTAAGTAGAGCTCAACGTAATAAAGTTACTTCGTGCGCTGCATGTTTTGGTTCCATTTCTCTCAAGAGAACAGAAAGTTTGAAAACGTCTAAACTGCTTTAGCCTTGCCCAATTGTAAAACGCCCGCCTTGATTTATGGTAATAATTCAGTGTGGTTATTTAAAAGTTGTACTTATGTTGTGTGTATGCTTACACAGCCTGAAGTTAACTGCCTCAGCTGGCGTCTAGTTTCTCAGCTGTAGATGACACATTTAGCCAGTGCAGTACTACCGCCAGTCTGGTGTCTATAACGCACATCGCGCAATAGTGACACAACACCGCACGGAAGTACAATGACCATCCAGATTTAAACGGGCTGGAGTGGGCATTAAATCTAAAATCCTTCGTGTTCTTTTGGCCTTGCTAAATGTACAAGAATGGTAGAAAGACTTCCTACTGACTAGCCAACAACATATATTATTAGGAGCAGAAACCGGATTTATTTTAAAGTAGTAGGCTAGTTTTTTTTTCAAAAGATGCTTTATTACACTTTATATTCAAATTATAAATATGCCCTGGTTTCAGTTCAAATGAAGCGGAATACAATGTTCAGCTGGTGCTTCGTTTCCCGAAAAATGGTAGCACCCGAGTCATCGATCCACCTCTGCACTAAACCTTGTTTTTAGTCTAAAGAAGCCAACCATGTCACTGAATGTTTTAGGAGCCCTCCTGGAGGTGAGCGGCAAGTCAGTCAGCATTAGGAGCGTCGTTCAAAAAACGACAGAGTTAAACAATGTAAATGAAAGGGCTTTATTCAAGTGAATGACCGAGTAGAAGAAAGACAGGAATGTTAGATCTAGAGTAACCATGTTTCGAAAAGGCAAGAATGCTGAGTGGGAGAAGAGGCTCAAAAACTTTTACCTCGGCATTCTTAAAAGGATTGAAATGGCTTCTAACGGAGAAACGAGGTCCTTACAACCGCGAAGCTGCAAAACTAAAATGTCGAGAAGAACAATGGCGTGAGCAACTTGCCTTTCTGCGGCGCTACAGCTTTCCTGAACTAAAATAAATATCAAATTATATATCACATCACAACCACCTTCTTATAGTATTGATAGTAACGCTGCATTGTGTGTCAGAAGATCTCTGCGTCACGTAAGAAAAATGGTCAAGAAATGCGTGCCTGATCGAATACCCGAAAACTACTCAGTGGCGTGGTAGACGTTTCGTGGAACCAACAAAAATCATCAGTATACTACACTGAAATGCCAAGTCTGGGTGAACACTGCGGTCGACAGTACGAGCCAAGGGGAGTGTTCGGGTCTTACCTTAACCAAAAAATCTGAGAGATAAAGGTAATGGTTTTATCATCAAACACTGAGGCAGAAGTACATATTTCTTCCGGCGCTGCACACGAGTTTCGAGCATGAAAGCAAACGAGGGGCACTTCCGAAGAACCGGACAAGGGGGAACGTCGTTATCATTAGGGATGCCGCGAACTTTTTTCGAATCGAAGTTTCGATGATCGAATCAAGCGGTTCGAAAGGTTCGAAAGATTTCGATTTTTCGAATTGTCTATATAGTAAAATTCGACGGAGGTCGAATTTTCGAACTTGTTAAGCTAAGAAGTTCGACGCTTTTCGAACCGTCGAACTTATTACGCTAAAAAATTCGATCTTTTTCGAACTTTCGAAATTATTGCGCTGCAAGGTTCGATGCTTGTCGAACTTTCGAACTTGACTGACCAAAAAATTCGATGAATTTCGAACTTTCGAACTTATTTATCAAGAGAATTCGAAAAGTTTCGAAATTTCGAATTCTGAAAAGTCAGAAGTTCGACGAACTTCGAACTTTTAGGGTAAAAGTTCGACGTTCGTCGAACTTCGAAAGATTGGCGGACGGTTTCATTTGATTTCAAGTAGTGGGGTACATTCGTAATTTCTTTTTCTCAAACTTTTACACGCGGGGCTGCGTTCCTTACGAAAGACAATGTCGTTTATTTCAACGTTCTGGCATGCTTAGGTTTAAAGAAATAAATCCCCGAAGGGGCGAGGAAGGACGACGGGTTTTGGACGAATATCGCTTGTGCCAGATTTGAAGCACGCTGCAGCCGGAGCTATTTATGGTAGATATGTTATAATTTTTTTAAGAATGATCTATGTATAGCCTAGGTAAGTGCCGTCTTAAGATGTGATTATTGTTATTCAACGTGAGTTTCGAAGAAACGTCCAAACATGTATCTGCATGCAATTATGACCTAAACTTGATATTTATTTTCATCTAAGTTGTTTGAGGCATTGCATTTAAATTCACACCACAGACAGTACATATCATTGCCATCGGCAGAATACAAAATAATATATTTATTGTTTTTTCACGTTAAGGAATAAATTAACTCATGGGAGAAGATTTCTAGTAGTGTTCAAGTTCAGCAGGTCATTAAAAGAAAACTTTTTTTTTTCGCTTCACGTTCCTGGGACGTGTTTCTTTTAGCCTGTACACATTTTGGTAAAAGAAACTTGTTTCGAAGTTTTGAACCTCTGAATATGCAAGAATAGAACACTTCCGACGAATTCTTGATAGTTTTTTTTTCTCCTGCTTTTTATTCCCGCATTTATTCTTTTTTTTTCTTTTGTTATTATCGGCACAGGTGTTTAGGTCGAAAAGACAGCTTTGAATTTCCGAACCACTAAGCATGTGACGAGCAGTGCCTTCTGACAACGAGTTTCTAACAATGACCATCTACGCGATCTTTTATGCAGTGAAGAGCGACATCAGCTATACATATGCATAAATAATTTCAGATTTAAATAAGCTCGACCACGCCCTCTATCCCCGTATTGTTTTCTTTAACAGTCCGAAATACCTGCAAGGGAAAGAAAAAGGCTGAAGCCCCCCCCCCCCCCCCCCCCGCTACCCTCTTTCCCCCCGTTTTTCATCTTCCGACGCCACTTGTATGGTAAAACGCTCCTGGACCTCGAGTTGTGTCGGCTTTTGTGCTTTTTGCGAGGCGATTCCTCCGTCCCAGAAAATAAACCTCCAGGACAATTATAAACTTCACCGGATCGGATTATTACCAGCGTGCAAGGGGTGGCGAGCTAGTTTGCCAGGTCGCTTCAAGATTTTTCTGAGCCTCAACCTCCTGCTCGCCCCTGGCCGTTTCGAACTGGAAGAGTCTCGTAAAACACTGTGTTCGTGCAATCACTACTGCGTGATGCAGGTTAAAGACAACCCCCCCCCCCCCCCCCCCGGGGCTGGCGGTCACAATTCTGCACTGGCGAATATTCTAGCACGCCCGGGACACTCGTCGTCTCATTTAATTGCCTGACCAACTTCGCAGAATCTAGATATCACACCCTAACTTTTCTAAACTTGATTTTGTGAAAACCAGTGAGCAGTGAAAACATTATTTGAAACTGAAACTGTGGAAAAACTTGAAAATCGGACTTCGAACTTTGAAAACTTGGATTAAAAAAAAATTCAAAATCTTCGAAGTTTTTTTTTTTTATTTTTTATTTTAGCGTTAAAAGAGAATCCAAACCTTCGAACTTTTCGAACTTTACGCAAAAAGAAATTCGAAATCTTCGATTTGTTCGAACTTCATGTCTATAAAAATTCGAAGCGTTCAAAGTTTTCGAATTTTTTTACAAAGAATATCGAAATTTTCGAATTTATCGAACCTGAAGTAAAAAAATATTCGAATCCGAAATTTTAGAAACCGTGAAATCTTCGAAATTTTCGAATTCGAAACTCCGCTGTGGACAAAAGTTGCGAATTTTTCGATATCGAACATCGGTCGGTACGAAAATATCGAAATTTTTCGATATCGAACCTCAGTTCGCTTCGCAAATATCGAAACCTTTCGAAATCGAACCTAGGGTGGTTCGCGACACCCCTAGTTATCATATTGCTGAAGAGGACATGACGGTGGAAGTGAACCAGATCATTGATGACGTTGTGGGCAGCATTGTCGTCAGCACTAGCGGAGATGAAACGACGAACTCAAAGAGTGATTCAACGTCGGATGAACATACTTGGTGAAAACTGATTAAGGCCACGGCGGACGCAACAAGCAGGTGCTATTTTCATTTTAAGACTCTGCACTTCATTTTCATTCAGTGTGATTGTCACCTGTATATTTGTTGTCGCGAAACTATCATTCTTTCAGTAATTTGTGCCGGAATGACTGGGAGCAAAGTCGTGTGCGGAAAGTGCTCAGCCCACTTTTTTAGCCGTCAACCATTCCTGGCTTGTAGTGGCATCTGGAAGCGCTGCTTTCACTATAAATACCTTAATGTTGAGGGAGACGATTATTGCTTCTACGTGTCCAGCGGAGTGAGCACGTACAGATGTGCTACGTCCACCAAGCGCCGTGACCCGGACAGTGCTGGAATTCTCGATAGCGTGCCTATCCTGGTTTCCGTGAGTACTGATGGCGAAGACATTGTGTGACCGGACGCTCCTGGGCAGTGCACCTGCGGACTCGGGGGGCTTTTAACGGCGCTCGTACGAAAAGTGGACCAACTCGTCAGTACGGTTCACTTCCTTCGAGATGACAAGGCTGCCATTCGAGGTGACCTTCAAAAATTGAGCCCGCAGCTGGATGGATGGATGGATGAAACCGGCTGAGCCCTTTAAATCGGGCGGTAGCTTACGCCACCCAGCCATTATGTTTTACCATTTAAACTTTGAATATTTAAATCTGAAAACTATATTCACTCCGTACTGAAAAGAAAGTGAGGCTATGAAACTTCCTTGACATCAGTTAATAAGAAAATACATAGTTTTCTATCGCTTTCTGCCGTCATTCACTTAATCTTTGCTTGGTAATCTCTACTGTCTTGAAATCCACTCTTCCTTCGCTGTCTCTAAAACCCAATGACTTTATTAATTCTATGTTGTCTTCGATAGCCATAGGGTGAAGCCCTTTACAGTAGAGTATCAAGTGCTCAGCCGTCTCGTCCTCCTCTCCACAGGCAGTGCACACTGTATCCATTTCCTGATACTTCGCTCTGTACGTTCTGGTTGGCAGAACACCCGTCCTCGCCTCAAACAACCATGAGCTTCCGCTAGAATTTTCATAAATGCTTTCTTTGACAAAAACTGTTTTGTATAACCTATAGCTTTCCAGAGCCATTTTTGTCTGCGTTCCCTCTAGCCACCGATCTCTTTTTGTGGCTTTAACTTTCTTCTTAACTGAGACCTGCTCTTCCGTAACTCCAGTATAGTCTAAAAGCTTTCCTGTTGATTACTTAGTGCGTTGTCTCCACTTTGTGCCTATACTCCTCATGTATAAATAGCTGAAAACCTTTCGTGCCCATTGCTCCCCATCCATTTGCCTCAACCGATCCTCAAATTCTATATTGCTCACAGCTTCCCTGCTCTCAAATGACGCCCATCCCATGTCTCCTTGCACTCCCTTTTTTGGCGTCTTGCAATGTGTCCCCAAAGCCAGCCTACCTACTCCGCGCTGTTTTATTTCTAGTCTTGCATGCACTTCGGATTTCATGCATAGCACTGCGTTTCCAAAAGTCAAGCCAGGCACCATGACCTCTTTCCAAATCTCTCTCACCACCTGTTGTAATTCCAAAGTGCTCTATTTTTCATTACAGCTGCATTTCTGTTGCCCTTACCTATTATATACTTTTCATGCTCACTGAGATATTCTACACCATCAGATATCCATACTCCTAGATACTTGTATTTGCTAGCTCTCTCAACTGTAATATTCTGTATCTTCAGCGGTTCATACTCTCGCATCAGGGAGGTCAACTAGAGGGAGATGATGGGATACGACATACAGCATCAGTGATGGAGGAGAAATTTTGGGAACATGTGGAAGATAGGAGAACCGAAGGAAGTAGCAGTCCAGCTTGTGACATCGCGGATTTCAGACAAAGAGAATGGGAAAGGCGGAACGAAGAGTGCCTGTGGCACGTCGACAGGCACAGATGGTATCCCAATCAAGCTGGTGAAGAATTTGGGTCCTAAATCTAAGGCAAGACTAAGGGAGGTGATGAGCACTATGATAACAAAAGGAAATATTCCAGATGAATGAAGGCTTAGTAGGATGAGTATGATATATAAGGGAAAGGGAGATCAGTCTGATATTAGGAACTATCGTCCCGTAACCGTGACACTAGCTATTTACAGATTGGTAATGCAGATTATAAAGAGCAGACTGGAGGAAGGTGTAGATTGCGAGGGCCTACTGGGCGAGTTACAGAACGGGTTTCGGAAACAAAGAAGGTTGGAGGACATTATATTTTCTCTAACACAGTGTATAGAAATAGCGCAAAAAAGAAAACAGACTGCTCTGGCTGGCATTTCTGGATATCAAGGGTGCCTATGACAATGTGAACCAAAAAACCTTGTGGGACATAGTGGAGAGATTAAACCTAGATGAAGGACTAACAGCAATGTTAAGGAACCTTTACGAAGATAATAAGGTGATTATAACATGGGAAGGAAAGGCGACGGGGAAAATAGAGATAAGACGAGGCCGTAGGCAAGGGTGCTCGTTATCACCTTTGCTGTTTATGTTGTATCTGAGAGGATTGGAGGATAGACCAGAGAAGATTGGGCTTGGATTCGACCTTTCGTACAGTAAGCTAGGCCAAAATATTCAGCAATCCTTACCTGGATTGATGTATGCGGATGATATCGTACTAATGGCTAACAACAGGACAAAGTTGCACGAATTAATGAGCATCTGTGGTAGGGAAGGAGAGGAATTAGGTTTAGGGTTCAGCTTGGCGACTTCCACAGCGGTCCCTGCAGGAAGGGCTTTCGTTCCGGTGTACCGCATGAGATAATCTGTGGTGACGATAATCCATCTGTTTCCTTGCGTCGGTGGTGGGAAATAACCAAGTAGATCCATTCCGATCTGCTGGAACGGTGCGTTCGGGGGACGAATCGGCTGCAGGAGACCTGCCGGCTTCGTCGGCGGATTCTTGCGTCTCTAGCACTCGTGGCACGACCGTGTGTAGAAGTGAACAGTCTTCGGCAGCTTGGGCCAGTAATACGTTTTTATGAATTCGGGCCAGAGTACTGCTGTAACCCAGGTGTCCGGACGTCGGGTCGTCGTGGCAGGCTTGGAAAATCTCCGCTTTAAGGTCGGTAGGGATTACCAACAGCCACGGCGTGCTGTTGTCTCCGAAGTTCTCCTTGTAAAGTACACCTTGTCGGAGGACGAAAGTCGGCAGGGCTCTCGAGAAGACACGGGGGACAGTACCCCCTTTGTCCTTCGAGGTGCTCGATTAGCGCGCGCAACTCAGGATCGTCTCTTTGACGTCGCGCCATGTCTTTGGTGTTCACTGCACCTAGGTAGCACTTGTCACCATCGTCGTCGCTACTGCGGGGAGATGTCTCGACAGGGGCTCTGGACAGGCAATCGACGTCGCTGCGCTTGCGGCTTGACTTGTAGACCACAGCCATGTTGAACTCCTGCGGTCAGAGAGTACACCAAGCGAGACGTCCTGACGGGTCCTTTAGGTTCGCAAGCCAGCAGAGCGACTGGTGGTGCGTGACAACGCGGAAACGGCTACCGTACAAGTACGGTCAATACTTCGTGAATGCCCAGATGACCGCAAGACCTTCCTTTTCAGTGGTGGAGTAATCTTTCTCCGTTTTGGACGGTGTTCGACGTGCGTATGCGATCAATCGCTCGGTGACTTCTTGCACATGAACCTGTACGGCGCCTAGTCCTTCGTTACTTGCGCCTGTATGAATCTTGGTTTCCGCGTCTTGATCGAAGTGTCCAAGAACAGGAGAAGTCTGGAGTCTTTTCTTCAGCTCGTCGAATGCGTGCTGCTGCTCCTCGGCCCATTCTAACTTCTCGGCGTCATTCGTGCGTTTAGTGAGCGGTGCGGAAATCCTTGCGAAATCCCGAACGAAGCGTTGATAGTAGGCACAAAGACCAAGGAATCTTCGCACAGCCTTCTTGTCTGTGGGTCCTGGAAATGCCACGACGGGGCGAGTCTTTTCGGGGTCTGGACGGACGCCTTCGTTAGTAACCACGTGACCTAGGAATTTATTTTCATCATAGGCGATCCGGCACTTTGACGGCTTGAGGGTGAGTCCGGCGGTCTTTATGGCTTGGAGAGCAGCTCGGAGTCGACGCCAGTGCTCGTCGAAGTCACTTGAAAACACTACGAGGTCCTCAAGGTAGACGAGAGAGTTCTGCCACTTCAGTCCTGCCAGTACAGTGTCCATTACACACTGGAAAGTTGCTGCCGCCGTGCATAGTCCGAAGGGCATCACCTTGAAATCGTACTGTCCATCTGGCGTGACGAAAGCTGTCTTCTCTCGGTCCCGTTTGTCGACTTCGATCTGCCAGTAGCCGCTCTTCAGGTCCATCGATGAAAAGTATCGAAAGTGGCGCAGCCGATCTAACGTGTCGTCGATGCGAGGAAGTGGATAGACGTCGTTCTTCGTGACCGCGTTCAGCTGCAGGTAGTCCACGCAGAACCTAAGCGTCCCGTCCTTCTTCTTAACCAGCACCACTGTGGAGGCCCACGCACTGCTTGAAGGCTGGATTATGTCGTCGTTCTGTATTTCTTGCACTTGCTCTTGAATGACCTTCCTTTCTTTTACGAAGACTGCACGGCGATCGGTCTACAGGGAGCACGTGGTCCTCGGTATCGATGCGATGTTTCGCAACGGCGGTTTTGGGCACCCATGAAGACGTCGCAAATCAGTCGCTATACACGGCGAGGAGGTTACTCAACTGCCGTCGTTTCGAGCCTGGAAGCTTGGGGTGAATGTCGATCTGCGCTGGCGGCGTAGCATCTTGCTGAATCAGCAATCGCGGCGATTTCGGAGGAGTTCTGAAGTTCCTCGAAGTGGCCTACAGCGGCAGCATTCGTGAGGTGTTGTGTTTCTTGTCGAAATTTCGTCACGAGGACCACGGCGCGCCCACCCTGAAGTTCAGCCACTACTCTTGCGACGCCTATTCCTCTTCCTAGGAGCAATTGAAGGTTGCCTTCCAAAACAACTCCGCCGCCGGTAGCTGCATCGGTCACGACGGGGACGACAACACTTGACCGCGGCGGCAGGTTCACGCGGTCGGCAGTTACTCGGACGGCGGCTGACGCTGTTCGGGCTTTCTCCGAAGGCGGAACAGGCTTGCGCAACATCAATTTGTTCTCACCAAGGTCGATGACGGCGCCGTATTCATACAGAAAGTCCATGCCGAGAATTACGTCTCTGGAACAGTCTTGTAGAACGACGAACTTCACAGGGCACGTCTCACCGTGGATCTCGACGCGAGCAGTGCATCTCACGACTGGCGTAATGGGGTGTCCTCCGGCGGTTCGTATTTGAGGTCCATCCTACGGCGTCATGACTTTTCGAAGGCGGCGGGAGAGCCTCCCACTCAAAACGGAACGGTGTGATCCGGTGTCGACGAGTGCCGTCGCGTCGTGGCCGTCGATGATAACGTGGAGGTTATTCGAAACTGTTACAGAAACGTCGTTTCGGGGCGTTGCGGCGTTAAAGTGGGAGAGCTCCGACGATCTTGGAGGATCTCGGCATCGTTCGTCATCGGCAACGCCACCTCCCGGCATTGCCGGGAGGTGGCGTCTTTCTCAGCGAGACCGACGGAAGGGCAAAGGCAAGCGTCGAGGAGATGGTGAACGGACTCGGCGGGGATACGACTCAGGAGATGAAGAGCGGCGGAGGTAGTCCTCGATGTCCCGAGGTCGCTCGCCAAACGTGGTCGAGGGTTTGTTGGGCGCAAACCCTCGTAGGCCGAGCTGACGGTAGGGGCACCGTCGGTAGATGT
Organism: Ixodes scapularis; assembly: GCF_016920785.2. Taxonomy (NCBI): domain Eukaryota; kingdom Metazoa; phylum Arthropoda; class Arachnida; order Ixodida; family Ixodidae; genus Ixodes; species Ixodes scapularis. The sequence continues at coordinate 137,929,754 of NW_024609879.1, read as the reverse complement.
GGTATGCTTCACTACAGTGGTAGCACAGGGGGCATCGATCGGCCGTCCTCCAAAGGTCGGTCTTCCTCGCACCACGATGCTCTAGGCGTGGAGCATACTGCGGCGCCGGTGCCTCACGTCTGGGAGCTGGCTGGTAGTGTCCTTTGACGGGAGGTGCTCACTTGGCGGCGGCGGCGTAGGTCAGGACCGGCTGTTCGGGAGCCACTGAGACGGGGACCTCTGGCAAGAGGGCCCGGTGTACCTCCTCGCGAACAGCCTCGACGATTGAAACAGCGGCGGGTCGTTCTGGAGAAGGAAGCAACCACTTCAGTTCTTCTCGAACCACATCCCGAATGACCTCCCAAAGGTACTCGATGCCAACTTCACCGAGGTCAGGGCGGGAAGATGGAAGGGTTAAGGTGGCGGCTACGCCGGCGAGTCTCTGATAACGACCCTCGCTGGCCGACAGTGCTCGCTCAATATTCGTTGCCTCAGAAACAAAATCATTTACGGTCGTCGGTGGATTGCGAACGAGGCCGCCAAAAATCTCGCTTTTCACGCCTCTCACGAGGACGCGCAGCTTCTTGTCTTCGGCGGCTCCAGGATCGGCACGGGCGCGCAGGCGCAGACATCTTCAGTGAAGCTTGTCACGTTCTCGTTCAGACCCTGGCACCTTCTTTGAAGGATGTCCTCGGCTCGTTTACGTCGGTGTTGGTTTGTGAAGGTGCGCTTTAGCTCTTCCACGCAAGTCTCCCACGTCGTAAGGGAAGCCTCGTGGTTCTCAAACCATTGTCTTGCCGTTCCCTCCAGTGCGAAGTAAATATTTTGGAGGCGCTGTCCTGCCGAACGGGTCTTCGGAAGGGTAAGGTGAAGAGAAATAAGGTGCTAACCCGCAGCTCCACCAAAATGTCACGAATGACAAATGATGAGTCGAAGAATAGCTAAAGAAACTAAACGTTCAATGAGGCGAACTTGTGCCTAGAACTAAATAAAAGTAAAATAGCGTCGCAGGCGTTGATGTCGGCGAAACAGCAGGATTGATCGCTGGAGCGAAACTGACCGCTTCTCGCCACGCGGAGCCTCTTATGTACGCCCGTCGGCTTCAATTCTAGAACAATCGGCCCAGAATGTTCGACGAATAGAACATTCGGAATTCGATAAGACAAGAAGGATCTCGAACTCGCGAGAACGCAATTTAGAAAGAATAAATAAGAGAACATTTCACGGACTAGAATCGAACCTAGACTTTCCGCGCGACAGTCAAGCGCGGTAACCACTCGGCCACGCACGCGGTCGCTCGCCGACGCGCGTGGCAATATGTCAGTGTAAACTCGTCTCCAGACAGGCTGAGGTGCTCGACGCTGGTTGGTTACGGGGAGGTCATGTGACACGAGGGATTGGCAAGGAGGAGTAAGGTTGTTGAGGAGAAGCTCAAGCACCTGTGCGCACTGAGGTAGAGGAACTCAAGAGTGTGGAAGAGTCTTGAAGATCGCCAGGTTTGTCAACCCGATTAGCGGTAGCATCGCTTCATTCGTGGAACATGCTTTGAATTGTACACATGGTACGCGTTAAACTATCTCATTAAATGCGCCCTAAATGTAGGAGTCTGGCGTCTGAAAGCTCAAAGTATCGCTAAACGCTTTTATGCTGGAACGTTTCGCCTATTGAACACGACTGCCTAGCAATTCATAGAATTTTTTTTTAGATGGTTGATATTAATTTTTGTGTATGTACCCCACACAGAATTAGCAAATTACAATAATGGTTTGATGACTTGTGTAGGCCGCTACTTTTGTTCCGAGAGTGCAGCAGCAAAGTTTTCTTCTTAAAATTCACAATTTGTATGAAGCTTTAACCACTATGTATAGTTAGTGTAGGTGTTCAACGCAACATTCCATACCATTTTCCAAAATAAACACGAGTTCTAAGGTGTATGAATGTATGAAGACAGTTTTAAGAGTATGTTGAACTTCTGCACAAGTTATATCTGAGAGCAACAGACAGTCGTCTGCAAAAAAGGCACTGCATTGATTTATCGACTGTCAAATGTTGATGAAAACAAGAAACAACAAAGGGTCGAGCACAGTGCACAGAGCATCGGGGTATTCCTGACATAACCAGCAGTCTCAGAGAAAACATTTTATACTTGTACAAATTGTTGGCGCCTAGTCAAATATGTGGCTAGCCAAGGCACAATTTGATCGTTCTTGATTTCTGGAGACGATTAAGGTGGGAAACATGATCATACACCTTTGCAAAGTATTAAAAACTAAGTCAGTTTGGCACCATTAATTCATTACTTTTGCAAATTAGTTCATAGTGTAGAAAGAGACGCCGGCGATATTTATGTTTGCTTACGTGTTTCATGTTTTAATGCTTTGATTTATTTCGCCCCACCAAACGATTAGAAACAAAAAAGTTCTAGAAGACGTGGAATGGCACATAAAGTCGGTAATTAAAAAAACTTTACCAAAAAAAATTAATATATCTGATACGCGATATGGTTAAATTGCGTGTTCAAATAGCAGGGCAATAAAAATAACAAGTGCGACAGCACACATTTGAAATATAGTGCAATTTTTGCCCTGCCCCCTTGTTTATTTACTGTGCTCCCATAAAAAGACTCTTCTAAGAGCCAAGTCATCTTAATTAATCCTAATGTTGGTCAACATATTGCAAAAGATTTATTAAACTCGTCCTACGTGGAAAATGTATCCTGTTACAAATACCCTGGAATCACTATCACAGAAGGCTTAATGTGGAATTTTCGTATTTAGACCGTGCTAAAGAAGGCAGCGAGAAGTAACGTATTTTACAGAGAAATTTAAATCAAGCATTAACTTTTATTAAACTCACAGCCTATAAACCACTTGTTCACTCACAGCTAGTATACGAAAGCATAATTTAGAATCATCGTCAAGCCCATTTGGTTAATAATCTCTAATCCTCACAAAACAAAGCGGCCTGATTCATTCATCAGAACTACTTATTTTCACGAGCGTGTCAGAAGTCAAATCTGAATCCAGTCTTTCGGTTTCATCTATACGTAGAAAACTGTCTCAGCTGTGCTTTTTTATAACCTGTACTATAACCTTCCACATTTAGGATCCACTTATTTTCATCCTCCTTCCTCCGTATCTTTTCGGTGGGATCATTCTTTCAAAATAGAACGATTACAATCACGCACTACTCGGCACACATTTTCCCCACTTTCACAATGCGTCAACAACTGGAATTCCCTGGCTGAACTTAGGGCATCCCATAGTAAGCATCTTTTGTTCCGCTCCAAGCCTTTTTTTATATGTTGTATCCTTCTTCTTTTTGTTCTTGCTTCCATTAAGTTTTTATTGTTAGATTTTTTTTAAACTTTTGTTCACTTGTTTACTCCCTCCTCATGTAAAACATCCGACAGATGTCTTTAAACTTCAACTTGAACTTGAACTCGAATTTGAGCAAAGACCCGGACGAATTTTTGCTCAAACAGACCATGAGCCTTCGCTAGTGTTATATCGTGAACGAGAGAGCCGAGACAGGCTTTTCCTGGTGAAAGACTCGATGTTTTAATGATGAATTCCTGGAGGTCGCGAGATCTGGCGGCTTGCCGCACGCAGGGCTAGCGCCGCCGCCGCCTGCTGGAATGCCGTTCTTTCCAGTCTACCACAACTGGAAACACCGTCAAATACACAAATTTATTAGCCAGGAACTGTACACACCAACAGCGGCTATAAATTTAAAAGCGGTAAGGAACGCGCGGATAGAAGATAACACCATATCGCGTACTGATACAATTTGAGAAATGTGCTCGACTGCCAATTTCCTAAAATTGCATGCCGTTCTACTGCTCTCGGTACTCCTGAAATTGAACCCCGAGTATAGTAAGTATTCACTGGCGGCCATAGCTGTGTGCGGGACTGCTGAGCGCGTGCTGATGGCGAGCGTCCACAGTTCTTTTTGTAACGTGGATTCCGCACCCTCAAGATCGCCGGTCTTAGCAGCCTATTTATGTGGGCTCGTTCTGAGCATGCGCTCTAAACAGCACCCAGAAATATGGCGCCCAGTGAATGCGCCTTATAGAGCTGGCTCACGGCTCACGAGCGTGCAGCATACGACTTATCCAAGCCAATCCAAGCGATGCTGTGCCTCCTCGTAGCTGCTTGCAACGTCTGCTTGCCGGAACTTTAAGTGTCTCTTTAAAGCTGCATTGACACTGGCGTTCGAATTGCATCCGCAAAGCGGTTCTGCTCGTTTTCATCATCAAATGTGCCTGAAATTGTACTGATTCTTTCAGCAGCCGCGTTCGCAACAACTTTGAAAATGCTACTCAGTCGCCAGTGTGAATGCGGCGTAAGAATTAATTGCGTTACACAATATTCTTTTATCGACAGGCGGACAATATGTTCAGGAGAGAATGAAACCAAAAAATGTAGATAATACGACAATTCACGGATCGACTTTGAATTAGACATTTTAGAGTATATCTTTATATTGAAGAAATAGAGACAATCAATATTGAATGACAGCCAAGTTTTCAAAAATCCTGGATCAAGCATGCAATTCGAGTTATTCATTGTCAAATTTTGTTCTAAAAATCTGATAATACCGGAACCGGATGCGCGATCTCCGCCGGAAAGGCAACCATCGCCTAACGTAAGAAGGTCACGTGTTAATGACAAAATTTGCGTCACTTTTGCAGCACAGCGCGACGGAGCTGTTTGCAGCCGGTGCTTTATTGCATTTCGCACTAAAGCGCTAAAGGGGTGTCCAACACAAAAACAGAGCTTAAAGCGTACACGTATATATAGAGGTACTTTCTTTTAATATATTGTCCGTGGATATCGCCATGCCACTATGTTTTTATGAACTTGGAATATACACTGCACAAATAATTAGGATATTAAAAAATATATACTCTCTTGACGCGCAGGCTTGGTTGCCCACATGACGGGGAAGCAGCGCCTTCCCACCTGCCAGACTCTCCTGGGGCCAAATCATGTTCGAGCAGTGATAACTTTCTAATGTCCGAAACAATCAAGTATGGGGCAGACAAAAATATCTTTAGTTTGTCAGAATGCAGCAAAGAAATGATACGGCATGTTGTAGGGTAAGTAACACACGATGAAGAATAATGCTGGAATTTCTCTGAAACCTACATATTAAAGCAGAGGTTTCCTATTTTATCATATATGCATATATGTTAAACTAAGTCCGACACTGCGTAACTATAGAAATATTGAAAATATATGAGGTGGGTTGGAAGTGGCGTGAATTATTTGAGAGATCAACTTGATCCTCAAGCACAATGTCAAGCCCAATACAACTCCACTTCTTCTTTCAAGTGCTCAATAATGCGTGTTGTTTAACCCAAAATACACGTTTCTATTATTGGGGAAGAGATCAAATAGTCACGCCTCTAGTGGTACGCTTCAGCTGTGGGAAAAATAAACCGAATTTTCTGGTTTGTTTTTTGATCAGAGGAATCGAAGACGACGATTCGAAGGCCGCTGTTCGTGCGACCAAAACACTGGTTAGAGCAAAGTGCTGAACGTGCTAGGCGAGATTCCGTTTTTTTTTTTTTTTTTTTTTTTTGCTATTCTGTGTCAGTAAAAACACACTTGTGGGGATAGCAAGCTCCATAAAGCGAACCCTATAGTTCGATCTCCTGCCCAATAGCTACAATCGGACTACTTAAAGGAGCTGTGCAACAATATTTGTACTGTGCACAAATACCGCTTAAAACGGATCCCTAACGTTAATGACCTATGAAACACGCGTTCGTTTTTCACCCCACGCAATAGAAGTCCCAGAAAAAATTTAAGAAAAACGAGCAGCGTTCACCCCCTCAACTCGCAGCAGAACAAGCGGCCACGTGATCTGGAGCCGATTATATGCCGCCAGTGTTGATCATAGCCACGCGCTGGGGTTGGCAAAGCGCAGGACACGCGCTGAGTTCCAGACATTGTTATGGCTCGGCTGTTGTCGTCGTTGCAGCGATTGGACACGGGTCACAACCCGAATGCTTCTCGAGCTAGCAATTGTCACGAGCCCAAGTCGAGTGCCCACGCAATGCTCGGGTCCAATCTATGAACCGCATTCAATTATCGTCACTTGGGTGTACTGCGATCCCCGAGTTACGTCATGAAATTTTGCAAAGGAGAGATTGAATGAAAATGATCGCTTTTGTCCTTGAAATTACACCGCAACAAAGGAGTTTCTTGGCCAATGGCGTTGCGTGTGAGTATCCTTGAGTCCCAGGTGTGCTAGTAAGCTCGTGTAGAGAGAAAAACATTCCAATTGAATATCGTTGCACAGCTCCTTTAAAGCTGAGGCCCCAAGGCGACCATCATTATGAAGAGTCAAATTTCACCCCTAGATGGTGACATCGATCCGCGTTGCCCTTAGTGTTGCCGAAACGCTGGTATGGCTCGTGGCACAGGTTTTAAAAATAAATTGGTGCCTCTGTATGCTTATTGAGCCTAAAATTTAGTCTGCCTCAAAGTGCGATTCGTCTTCTAACTGTAGATGAGCAATTTAGCCAGTGCACTACAACCGATAGCCTGGGGTCTTTAACGTGCACCTCGCAGTAGTGCTACACGACCGCATGCCGGTACGATGCTCATCCAGATCAAAACGAGCATGGGTGGGGATCGAACGGAGGATCCCTGGGTTCCGCAGCGCGAGCTTTCGCTCCGCGTGGTCTCGCCAGCGTCACGCGGAATCAGCGCTGCCCAGTTTGCACGGCTGGTAAGCACACAAGCTAGCTCAGCCTAGCTCAGCCAGCTCATCTAAGGCTGCATTTACATAGATGCGACCATAGCGCATCGAATCGAGATTTGACTGTTTTGATAGGTACTAGATTGGTAGAAGAGGAAGAAGTAAAGAGACAAGGTGGGTTTCACCATGGTCTCTGCTCGATTTGATGCACTGCGATCGTATCAGTGTAGACCCAGCCATAGCCTCCTCTAGCGGAGGGACGTTATTTTTCCGAAACCCTACCGAATTTTATGAGAACTGCACCCGGCAGATTCTGGCGTCACTTAAAACCTCGGAAAGAACGATTAGAGAATATCATTGAAAACAATAAAATTGTGACCGATGCAAAAGATATCACCGATAGGTTTAATAACTTGTTCTATAGTGTGTTTGTTAATATAGATGGCGCTACAGGGGACTTGAGCTTGAATGCGACGAGTAGTACTATGAAGATATAATAATCACTGAAGGGGGAGTCTTTTCATTACTATTAAACTTAGACGTAAAGAAGTCAACCGGGCCAGACGAAATACCCAACGAGTTTTTAAAAAGATATGCAGAATGAGTTTCAGAATACCTTACCAGTATTTTTCAAACATCACTAAAACAACACCAAGTACCCCCCGATTGGCGCAGTGCGAGGGTCGTACCAATTCTTAAAAAAGGAAGTAAGCATAATATTGAAAACTACTGCCCCGTATCTTTAACGTGCATAGTATGCAAATTATTTCAGCACTTTATTTCTAAAGCATTATACAAGTATTTTGAATCCTCCAACATTTTTCATTCTAACCAACATTGATTTCGCCCGAACCTATCGATGGTCACGCAACTCATAGAAACATTTGACGATTTTTCAGCTTCTTCTAATGAGAGAGGACAGATTGATGCAATATGCCTTGACCTTTCTAAGGCGTTTGATAGATTACCACACGCTGAACTACTTCATAAACTTTCTTTGTATGGTGTAAATCATAACATGATGTTCTGGATCAGGGCGTATTTATCTAATCGGGTGCAGTATGTAGAGGTTAACGGTGACCGTTCAATTGTATCTGAAGTGCCCTCGGGCGTCCCCCAGGGGTCACTACTCGGGCCAGTATTATTTTTAATTTACATTAATGATATCGCGGCGGAAATAAATCAAGCGGTTACTGTGCGGCTATTTGCGGATGCTTGTCTGGTATATTCAAAAATCTAGGAGAAAGACGACCAGCGCAGATTAGGTGCATCTGTTGGGTCTATTCAGGACTGGTGCTCGAAATGAAAGATGAAAATTAATACACAAAAAACTGCGTTTGCACGAATAACTAACAAAACTAAGAATGTCCTTTCTTATACTTACGAGCTTGATGGGAGTCCTTTGGTTGAAGTTGATAGTTTTTAATACTTGGGTGTGACACTTTCTAAAGACTTAAGTTGGAGTAAGCACATAAATGAAATATATGTCACAAAGCAATCAAAAAGCTTTGGTTTTTAAGACGGAATCTGGCCAGTGCTCCGCCTAAAGTGAAGTTAATGGCCTACACAACGTATATTAGGCCTACCTTGGAGTACGCGGCATCGGTATGGGACCCCTATAGAAAAAATCAAATTAATGAACTCGAAAAAGTTCAGAGGAGGGCGGCGGGATTTATTCTATCCAAATACAAGCGACTTGATTCTGTCACAGATGTGCTGAACAGATATTGTGGTGAGTGCGCAGGCGAGCTGGAGGAAATTAACCATTCTGATGTTAGCCTGAGACTGAGGCAGGAAAAGAGGAAGTTTCAAAGTAGAAGAAAAAGGAACAGTCGAGGATACGTCTCTAAAATAGACGTATCCTCGACTGTTCCTTTTTCTTCTACTTTGAAACTTCCGCTTTTCCTGCCTCAGTCTCAGGCTAACATCAGAATGCTAAACAGCCTCAACCTCCCCTTACTTTCCGTCCCTCGAAAAAGTGCTCAACTAAAGTTTTTTTTTTTTTTCTTTTTTTAATGTTCTCTCTTTACCTGTGTAACACTAACCCGGATTCTAGATTAACACATCGCGCATCGAGAGAACTCAGATACGTTAGCACTAATCAGTTTGAACTGCCCAAATGTAATATTGAAGCCTTATGGGTTTTCTTTTTTCCCTATAACTGTAAAAGACTGGAATGATATCCCACAAAATATATTGTGATTGGACTGTTTAGATGATTTTGAGAGCTACCTTTTGAATATGACTGATTTAGACTCCATTTTCAATGGGAAAATGAAGCCCATTTTCGCCCGTTTTCGGTTTCTGGTGCCATAGAACTCCATGTGTTTGAAAACGCCGTCGGCCGCCATTTTCCCATTAAAAATTTCAGAAAATCACTTATAACTTTTGATTAAGTTATCGAATCGGGCTGAAACTTTGGCATCTGATTGTGACCTCTAGCTCTACCTTTGGGCGGAGAATGAGCGTTCGGCGACGCCTAGTTTATTTTTGCGGTAAAAAAGACCGTGTAAATTTTCATTTGTGACACCCTGTAGATTTCGAGTGCTGAGAATTCATTTTGTTCAGTGCTATATAATATATTGAATGTTTGTGCTATTTCAGCCCCTTTATTTCAAGTGAATGTCGCTGAATGTGTACTGTATTGTAGTCCTGATATATGTTTCAGTGCTCTTCTATACCCCACACCTGTTAAAGCCCCGTACTTTGGGTGAACAGTATTAATAAATAATAATAATAGTTAGCGACGAGATGTTTCGGTGGCGCCCTTGTTTGGTTTCCTTTCGTGACGTCATTACCTTGCGAACAACAAGTTTGATGGTGTTTGTAATTAGCATGGTGAAAGCCTGAAATCATAGCGTTCTCAAAGCAACGATGCCAACACCGTCAAAATTGAAGTTCTTTCATTCCACTTATTTGCGTCGATGAGAAATCCTTGAAAAGTCCTCATTAATGAAAAATACGAGTCCCTTTAAGCTTATTGGCATTTCTAAGCACGTTTTGTTTTTCGTTATTACCTCCAAAGCTTAATATGACTGGCCTCGACTTTCTGCTAGGTAGCCTTCCAGGACGGCGAACCCTTTCGACAGACGTCACTTCAACACTCCATTTTTGTTTTGAAAACATCTTCAACTACTGTTTTTCTCAAGTCCAACTCCGTTTCCTTCTCGGAATCTGACACTCCGCGGATTACCGAATTGTTTCTTCTACTTTTGTTTTCTGCGTCATCAATTGTTCTTGTAGCTTTAATACTGTCGCTTCCAAATTTGCCACCTTTCTTTGTGTAACATTAAGTGTCGTGACAAGATCAGTTATCTTTGAAGTGGCCGCTTCAATCGCTTCTAATCTTTTATCAACATTTTTTACTTGCAACTATGGATGATACATTAACTGTCATCTCTTTCTGGCAGTCCAGTATCTGCTGCATTGTATTTGTGTCTGGGCCAGAATTTTGTTTGACATCCCCGCACCTTATTAGCGCAATTACCCCAACAACAATCAACAATGGCAGCGAAAAACATTTTCACACGCCTTGGGCAAGGCAGAGCAGTAGGCAATCATCGTCTGTGTGATACGAACAGTCACAAAAACTCTCACCTACCTGCACGCAAGAAAAGAGCCATCTGTAAGACATGTCGCTTCTGCTGTCACCTTGTCCACTGGCCATCAGTCCGTTGGGTTGTTCCTCTTTAGCAGGGGTGGTCAGGCTGACCCGGCCTAAGAGCCGCAAACAAAACCATGAAACTTCCAAGAGCCGCGGAAAGGGGGGGGGGGGGGGGGGGGGGGCAAACTTTTGTCTAGAGCACTAAACGAAATTCCAACCACTTTCAATCTATCCGAGTCAAAATCAGTCCAGCTCTACATAAGCAGTAAGACAAGACTACCAAACCGCTACCTGTCTTTCGATTTAAAACGCGTTCTGTTTCTCTTTTCGGGGGAAGTGCTCGTACGACTGGGAGGGTGGCGGGGGAGTTGGGGGGGGGGGGGGGGGGGCAGGGTTAGGGGAGGAAGCCGCGAGCCGCACTGTAACACTCGAAGAGCCGCATGCGGCTCGCAAGGCGCAGCTTGGCCACCTCTGCTCTATAGTCTCGAAGGCTGACGTAGATGTGCCTCCGCGGTAAATGATTGGAGAATCAAGCACGCTGTCGAAGACCACGTCTCTGTGCAGATTTTGATGAGATGTCGTCGGTATCTGGATGACTGGCAGCTTTTCGATCACGTAGTTTTGAAGAATGGTGGTTCCGTGTCGATGTCCGTACGCGCCTTCACATGCCGGTAATCCGTGATGCGACAGTAGCAGCAGCCAGTACAGCACGCAAGGAAAGAACCGTCTGAAAGGCATGTCGCTCCTGCTGTCACCTTGCCCACTGATAACCAGATACAAAAGTTTCAGCCCGAACGGGTACCTTATTCAAAAGTTATAAGTGATTTTCTGAAAATTTCAATAGGAAAATGACAGCCGACGGAGCTTTCGAATAGGCTCTATGGCACCAGAACCCGAAAACGGGCAATAATGGGAGCCTTTTTTTCATTAAAATTTTCAGAAAATCACTTATAACTATTGAATAAGGTATCGGATTGGGCTGAAACCTTGGCATCTGCTTGTGACTTCTAGCGCTACCTTTGGGCGGAGAATGAGCGTCCGGCGATGCCTAGTCTATTTTTTCGGTAAGCTAAAACACTGTAATGTTTTTTTGTGTTTTTTTTTGTGACACCCTGTATTTATTTTAGGCGAATGCTGCTACTAATGTGTTTTGCGGCAAAAAAAACAACATGCAATTACGTGCGAGCTGTGCTTTTGCTGTGCCGTTTTGCCGCGTGCTGTATTGGCAAGTGCAGTTCCTTCGCTCTGCCGTTTTGACTCCGCGCTATTTTGTCGCACGCTGTATTGACGCGTGCCGTTTTGTCGCGGCGCTGTTTTGACGCTGTGCTCTTTTGACGTATGCTGTTTTGTCGTGCGCTGTTCTGTCGCGTTCCCCACGAGCGCGTACAGGGACACGCTCTTCCACGCACTGCAGAACAAAAAGAAAAATAAGCGTTCGGAGCAAAATGGTTAGATGTCATCACCCTAAGCAAAGCGCACATGAAGACATCCTGTGATGTATAAACAGTGTGACCCCGCTTTAGTAGGCAGTTCCAAAAACTTCGATACTTCATCGCGCCTTTGCGCATGCACACCATATCGGTAACAAAGTGTAAAAAGTATTGTGGCGACCAGGTGGCGCGCCCAGTGCTGCCAACTTGGGCACCGATGTGCTCGAGGGACAGCGCGTGCTGAGGCGTGATTGCACGCGCATTTCAGAATACATTCACTCTTGGCTGAGCAAACCATCGTCTCCGCCTGCTTATTCTTTGTCCTCAAAACACCCTCACAATATATATATATATATATATATATATATATATATAACGGGCATGGTGGCGGGAGGCCGAAGGCGTGGGTATATAACTGAGAAGAAAAAACCCTTAGTGAAAACAGCAACAACAGACGATTTAATCTTCGACGTTTCGGCCGGAGTCCGGCCTTCGTCAGGAAGTCCGGCCTCCCTGAAAAAGGCCGGACTCCGTCCGAAACGTCGTAGATTAAATCGTCCGTTGTTGCTGTTTTTCACTAAGGGTTTTTTCTTCTCAGTTTATATATATATATATATATATATATATATATATATATATATATATATATATATATATATATAATTTCTGGTTCATTCTTGAAATAAAAGGGAACGCAAACGATATATGCTCGGCAGATCTTTTTTTTTTAGTTTATTTATTATTGAAGCGGTGGAGTAAGAAGTGACGTTTCTCCCCCCCGTCAGGGATCGCCAGTTTCACCCATCGCTATCTTGTCTCTTCCCAGGCAATTTCACCAGGATTCTTTTCTGATATTTTAAAGACTAATCTCCTTATGCTGAATAAAATTAAAAAAAAATATTGCATATTCATATAGTTGAAAAAATGTCTAACAGTATCCTGTTGAAGATTTTAGGCAAAGTATTGAATAATATTAATAATATTACGTGAGGTCAATTTAGGATATTTTAATGACTGATCGCACCAGAAAGCTCATTTTTTTATTTAATATATTTTTGTTATTTTATGTACAAATTAAAATCTGTGTTATAGGTTCGCCTAATTTTTTTATCAAAAACCAATGTCAGTCGTGACCAGTTATGACACATAAATTACAGATGGGTGTTTTCATCTCAAATCACGCAGGCTAAAAGGGTCTTATGTTTAATTTGATGAAAAAAAATATATATATCTTGTTGGCATTTCTGAAATGAAGGAAGGCGCCAACCGCACGTTGCCTAGATTTTTCGTTCTTGAGTTACGTAGCATAGAAGCTGCAGTGGCAGAAACTATAGTCGGATGCAACCTGAGAACAATCTTTTAGCTCCACCCACAAGCGCATTGCGCCCATCTGAAGTGCCTCCGCCGTCGAGAAAGTAGTTCGCTAGCAACGCTGCTTTTTCTTCCTCCAGGAAACGTGTCTTAAACTACTACAATATTTATTTAATTCATTCAGCACATTTAAATAAGTTAGAATACGTTTTTGTCAACGAAATAGCTGTTTAGTAAAGAAAGAAAGTCATGTCCAATGTACCGTCTTCCCAATTCATTTTCTGTCGAAGATACTGTCTAACATACCGTCTAACATACCTCTCAGCAGTGCTAAGCCTCGCGCCCGCTTCGAAATTTTCGTTGGCGATAGCGTCGCTGGATTCTCACGTTGTCGCGCAAAAACTACTGCAAACGCAAGCCGATACCATTAAGATTTCGTGGCGTAACCTCGGGCACGTAAAACACGGTGCAAAAAAGCAGAATAATTGTCACGAGAAACTAGCGTCGCGTTGCTAAGGCCAGCAGCCATGTTGAGCTTTTTTTTTTTTTTTTCAAAAGGATCGCGATTGGTCCACGGATACGTGACGTCATGAAAACGATTGGCTGGCGTTTCTCGGCGTAGGATTACATTTTCCTCTGAGAGGCATTTCCGGTTTTTTCTTAGCTTGCAACCGACTATGCGGAGGGCAAGTTCGTCTGCTTCTCGCGCAGGGGGTAGCGGTGATGTCAGAACGCCGAGCCCTGATTGGCTGACCGCGCCCCCCTATCTGAGCGTCGTCTGCTCCTTTGCATCGTCGTCTGCTCGCAACGTCGTCTGCGTCTGTCTTGCCTTTCCTGCGACCTTCGGAAGTGCAGAGGCCAGATTCACGAAACGATCTTACGCCAAAAATGTGCGTAAGACAAAACTTAAGAACAAATTCGTATTCACGAAACGAAATTTTCGTAAGTTTTGCGCAGGTTACGACGAAATCCTACGACAGCTCCGAAGCTGTCTTACGCACTTCTTACGATCAAATCAGCATGGCCGACAACGTCGCAGTCGCGACGACCCACGGACGTTTATTTTTTTACGTGCGGTTCTGACGCGTCCCGACTTCAAGCAGCAAGAAAAAAGTAAAAATTACTTGAAACAGACCACGACGAACAAGAACTCTGGATCCACAAACACCCGGGAAAAGCTCCCACGGCCACGATCCCACCGAACGCGACCAAACGAGCTCGGCAGTTAGGCCTAGCAGGCTCTCCGCGACTCGGCGGCCGTCTGCCCACGACCGGCTGGCGTGCTGAGTGGAATATGCCCGCGCGACCCTTGTGAACCCTTCCCGTATAATATTTTGATTGCTGACCTCAATTTTAGATTAAGGGGTCAATTTCTTCCTCTTGTTATCTCCTTGTTTCCCGAGGCAACGGTGACTCTCGCCGATGAAAAAGCGGTGAATCTCCGACAGACGCAGCAAAGGTAAAGCAGCCATCGCTTTGACCGCTTTGACTAGCAGACGTAAAGCAGACGACGTTAACTGCGCCAACCCGCCGACGCCTTAAAGAGTGAGGGGTCTCGCCGCACACGAATGGAGGGAAAAAGTATTTGGGAGGGAACTTGTGGACACTAACACACTCACTCTCGGTTCTAAGCAAACAAACCTCGGCGCCCCGGGACACCTCGCCAGTGAGTCCTTTGACTTCCCTCCTTGATGCGCGTCTGCTAGTTTTAGACAAAAACAACGTACCGCTCGAGTTATTTCGTCTGCCCTCTCTTAAAGGCGAGGTCGAGTTCACTCCGAAAGTCGCAGGAAAGGTAAGACAGACGCAGACGACGTTGCGAGCAGACGACGTTGCAAAGGAGCAGACGACGCTGAGATAGGGGGTCGCGATCAGCCAATCAGAGTTCGGCGTTCTGGCGTCACCGCTACTTCCTTTCTTATGCGCAGAAGACGAAAATGAGCCCACTTGCGAGGCGTATAGTATTCTTGCCTGCCGTTGCAGGTTGCGTGTTTGACACTCTCTGCTGCCGCTACTGTTTGTCCTACATCATCCTAACTTTTCTCCTCATTTAATAGGTACTATCGAGATACCTTGATGTATTCAAATATTTTTCGGAAGTTTACGTGTTTTTTCTTGTTTTTTTTTAAGAAGTCAAACTCGTTGTTAGGTCGATTTTCGGTCAACTTTGACAGGTCCTTACTTTGTCTGTACTTAAGTTACATTGTTGTTCTTCACCTCTATCGAAAGCCCAAACAAGCCCCTTATAGATATAAGAATACCATTATGATCTGTTCACTAGCCGCTCCGCCACCTTCACGTAAACGTTGTGAAAAATAACAAATGTTGAAAGTGTGAAATCGATTTTCTAAAAAAAAATCTTTTTAATCATTTGTATTTTTTTTCAAATGATTTTAGTTATAGTAGTCGACAATAAGAGAAATCGATCTAGAAATGAAATATTTTGGTTGTATGTACTCTCTTTCAGCCACAATCGTGTGAAATATATGCTCATTTCACTAGAATACAGCAACCTTATCGACATTGTGCGCCTTTACGATTTCGAAAATATATTTTTAGTTTTGTTTACGTTTTTTTTAAAGACCGCTTCGTAAGAATGTTTTTTTCTAGATTGTGATGTACTTTTGAAAAGGAATGACGCGTCGCTAGCTAAGCTAGGACTAGAACATGAAGACGTATTGGAGATTGTCTTGTAAGAGTGCAGTGGCAAATTGATAGAAAAACAAAAACAAACCAAAAATGAAAGCTGTTTACAATCCCCTGTAACGCAGAATCAGAGCGCAGCTCTTGAGGAGGAGGAGGGGAAGCTACGGAGAGGAGGCTGTGCCTCTCCTCTTATCCCCTTCCCTCGTTAAATTTAGCGGAGAAACTTTTCCGCTAAATTCAGCCGGGAATTTTTTCCGCTAAATTCAGCGGTTAGTTTTTTTGGCTAAATTTCGCGGGGAATTTTTCTCGCTATATTTAGTGGGGCATTTTTCACGCAAAATTTAGTGGGAAATTTTTTCAGCTAAATTTTGCGGGAAAATTTTCCCGCTAAATTTAGAGGGGGAAATTTTCCGCTAATTTTAGCGGGGAAATCTACCCATAATGCACCGCGCGGTTACACCTACGGCGACGGCGACGCCGCTCAAGCCGGAAACGGGCGCCTAAGAGCTGCGCTCTAAAACATTTGGATGCTGGATTTTTTTAACAAGTTTCACAAAAGGACAAAAAGATACATTCTCCAATTCTTCATCAGACACGCCCTGCGAAGAGCCATATGGCTCGAGAAAGCGCATGTGAACTCACGTGCTGTCATCTTGAACTTCGATTTTGCTGAAAGCTGGAGTGTCGTGATCCAGAACGAGAAGTCGTCGCATTATTACACCAACAGAGTCAAGTTGACAGTGTGACATCGATCTTGTGGTGTACAAACTAGGGCGCCTTTATGTGCGCTTTCCTTAGGGTGGAGACATCTGACACTTTTGTCCCGCACTTTTATTTTTCTGTTTTGTTCAGAAGCGCGTGAAAGAGCGTGTCCCGGCACGCGTTTGTGGCGCTAACTGTGCTATGGCAACATTTTGTTTTCGTTGATTTCTTAGTATTTTACCCGTGAGCACACGCTGTCAGCATCGGGTAGATCAAAGGGTGGCATCACTCTAAACAGAACGACATTGAGGCACCCTAGTACAATCATGACATACGTGTTCTACAGCTAGAGGAATAAACGTCACCGTGTTCTGAAGTTATAGTAGGTAACGTCACGGACGCTTGCTAATCCTCCGTATACACTGCAGGGAGGCGAGGGAAAGCTGTTTCCTTCCTACAGACTGTCCTGTCGCTCTGGAGATAAGGGAACATGGAGTCGAATGATCAGATCGATTTGTTCAATGATGTGCGTGAAAAGCATGGTGGATCTCCTTGTAACCGATTCATATTCTCGATACTTTCAAATAGCCCACCTTGAAGACCAATTACCTGAAACAACCATAATAAAAGTAACGTCGATTTTCGCTAGACACGGGGTACCTGAAACGGTCATAACAGACAATAGGCCCCAATTTTCATCGGTGTTCGTGTCTTCTAGCAAGGGATGGGCTTTCGACACGTTGCATCAAGCCCAAAGTATACCCATAAGTAACGGTGCAGAAGAACCGGCGTCAAGGTAGCGAAAAATGAAGTTTAAGAAGTCAACGGACCCTTATACAGCACTTCTTCCATATCGTGCAACACCATTAGCTTGTGGGTTCAGTCCAGAAGATCTCCTGTTTTGCAGGGAAATTTGAACCCAGGAGCCGGTCCCACCACATTTGCTTTATCCGAAAGCACCGGACCTCTCCCTGTTGCGAGAAACAGAGAGCCGAGCACAACACAAGAGAGCGTCTGACTTCAACGGGCGTTACAGAGTTAGAAGCTTGTCAAAGCTTGAGCCTTCACAAAAATGATAAATAAAGGGCCCGAAGAAAGGGTAGACATACTTAAGAAGGCCGATTTGCCACGTTCATATAGGGTGTCCCGAAAGGATGGAATCGCCCGGCGAAACGCGAAGCTTTTGGTTGTTGACCGAAGTGAGAATAAGGAGGACGACGCGATTTCGTACGATTGATTGCCAGGTACAAACTTATACAGAGGTCACCGGGATAATGGCCCACTTGATATTCAGGTGGAGCCACAACGTCGCAACTAGGAAGTTAAAGTTGTTGGTCCTCCCGGTGGTGTGGGAGGCAGGTTCCGCTCCGATGGTCTGGAGCGTGGTGACACGAACGTCGCTGAATGACGGGTCGACTCACTGCTTGAATAGAACTATGTGCATTTATTTACACTCTAGTTACAAGTCCCAACTTGGGAGACCATCCTGCCTCGTCTAAAGTCTCGACCCCCGTCCCCAATTTCTCTCCATCAAATCCAAAGTCCGAATCCCTCAAAATTTTCTCCGTACTCTTTTGGTAGGCCCGTAGGGGCCTCATTTCCCCTCAGGAACCGACCAATATCTTCAAATTCCACCACTCACACGTGGTACACCATTCTCCAATGGTCGGCGAGCTGTCATCCTGCCGCTCCAACCGCCAAACCCAAATTCCTTGTAGAGTTGTTCTCTGCAATTTTCCCTGTCTCACTGGCGCCAACCGCTAA
Organism: Ixodes scapularis; assembly: GCF_016920785.2. Taxonomy (NCBI): domain Eukaryota; kingdom Metazoa; phylum Arthropoda; class Arachnida; order Ixodida; family Ixodidae; genus Ixodes; species Ixodes scapularis. The sequence continues at coordinate 137,911,607 of NW_024609879.1, read as the reverse complement.
GTTATTGAATCGGGAAAAAAGCGACAATTTTACACTAAGCGGCGAAAGCCTCTATATACAGGCACATTCATTTCATTTCATTTATTGTTGCTCAAAGACATCCTTTTGGACGTATTACATGAGCGAGGATTTGGGAAAAAATCATACAAACCACAATACATATAAAACTTTGGGTTCAAAAACTATCAAAAAAGAAAGAACAACATCAGAGGGACTCTTGATTGGCTCAAGTAATGTACACAATGCCAAGAACATTAAAACCGAAAACAGATCATCACCTTGGAAACCTAATTCAACAATAATTCGCTACATTTTTTTTAAACAAGAACTCGTCACGTTCAGTTGCCACAGAGTCTGGGAGTGCGTTCCAATCTGAAATACACAAAACTAAGGGAGATGAGAGGAATAGATTAGTGCGTGATGCAAAAGGTTCCACTTTCTGGGTGTTATCACATCGGGCCGAAATATGGGTTGCAGGCCTACAAAAAGTTTGTCTGAAAGTAGAGTCACTGTAATAAATTCGATGAAAAAAGCACAAGCGTGAAGTTTTCCTTCTTATCTCCAAATACGACAGACCCAGATTTTGTTTTAAACTCCTGGCACTGGTTTGATAAGATTAATTTCAAGAAATAAAACGGGCAGCTTTACTTTGCAAGGCCTCAAGATTTTTAACAAGGTAATTTTGGTGCGGGCTCCAGATTATATTTGCATATTCTAGTTTTCGTAAAATTATAGTTTTATAGCCAAGCAGGCGTGTTTCTTGGGGTGCATGGTACAGCGTACGCCTTAGGAAACCGAGTTTTTTAGATGCGCTTAATATGATGTGATTAATCTGCTCGTTCCAAGTTAAGCTGGATGTGAAATGGACACCTAGGTATTTATACGACGTGGCAACTTCTAGTTCGAGAGAGAGGAGGCTGTACTGGGTTAATATCACTTTAGTTTTATTGGTAACTCTCATTAGCCGGCATTTTCTGATGTTAATGTTAAGCTGCCATTTTAAGCACCAATTACTAATTTTGTCAAGGTCAATTTGCAGTGCACAACTGTCATTTGTACTAGTTATTTTTCGATATAAAACACAATCGTCTGCAAACAACCTGATTGTTGATGATAAGGTGGATGGAAGATCATTGATATAAATTAGAAACAAGAGGGGACCAATTACGCTACCCTGAGGAACGCCTGATGTCACGGGAAGTTTTGAGGAAAGGGTATCGTTTAACTTTACTGATTGGGTTCTACCACGCAAAAACGCTGCAATCCCATCCACGATAAATGGGTCTATTTGAACATGGGCCAATTTTAAAAGTAGGCGACAATGGGGAACTGTATCAAATGCCTTTGCAAAGTCGATGAAGATAACATCAGTCTGGGTGCCAGCATGAGTGTTAAAGTGCAAATCCGTGATGAACTCAAACACTTGAGTATTGCATGAGTGGTTTTGTCTAAAGCCCTGCTGATTCGAAAAAAAGGAAGTCATTGACGTCGAGGTGGGACATAATAGCTGTAAAAATGACGTGTTCCATAATATGGTCTGACTTTATGCCAGACTTGAAGATTGGTTTGACGATAGCGAAACCCCAGTCAGTTGAACCAGTGCCAGCATCGGGACTTTGCTGAAATAGCCGAGCTGAAAGAACAGAGGCCGAGTGGTTTAACATTTTTAGTATCTTTGAAGATATGGCATCATCGCCGGCGGCGCACTGAGACGGGAGTTTATCAATAAGTTTAGCAATACCGTTACTTGTGAATAAAATCGGAGACATGGGTGCAAATTGAGACTCCGGTGGCGAAGGAAGCGGGAATGATTCTTGAGTGAATACCGTCGAGAAAAAGCTATTCAGAATATGACCCGCATCGCTATCCGACAGGCAGTCATCCTCTTGGTTTGTGAACAACAAATTACTTCGAGTTTCACTAGGATTTAATACTTCCCAGAACTTACGAGGATCGTTTCTTAACATATGTGTCAGTTCGACTCTGGAAAACTCCTTTTTTGCTTTTATAATTTCCTTTTTTTTATATTTTTTGACCAAAGACTATGTGCGAGCCAATCATCGTCTCTGTTAGTTCTTTTTGCTTTTTGAAACAACCTCTTCTTTTTGTTCAACATACGTTTGAGGAAATTTGTGAACCAGAGTGAGAGATGGTTGGATGCGATATTGATTTTAGGAATGTTGGTTGACACCGAATTCCAAATTTCGCGTTCGAATAGGGTCCAATTTTCTTCGACGGAGCGATCATGATATTGAGCCAAAAATTCTTCTAAAAATACGTTTAGTGAGATATTCACAACTTCCATACTTGCCCGAGCGTAGTTAAATATTAAGGAGTTTTAGAATAACGTACGCAATTTTAGCGCACGCTAGCGCTAAATTTAGCGCTTGTATTAGCGCACGCGACGCAGGAGAGTTTTAGAATAGCGTTTCTCCGCCGCGACGCAAAAGCCCAAGCATCTCGCGCTTGCGACGCCACCCAGATACACTAAAAACTTTTATTTCACACACGAAATGATGTAACTTTAGAAAAAAACGAGTTTTTTGGTCCAGAGTAGCATTTTAATTTGTTTAAACATAAGAACGCGACGCGAGCGGTTGACCGGTCGTGTCCGCTTGCGTCGCCTCGGCAAGAGAGGTCTCGTGTACTGACCTTCGCCGTGAAAAGTTCGCGCGTCGCAAGCATCAAGTTGCCGGTGATCGCTGCCAAACCGAATACAATTTCGTCCCGTATTGTAAATTGCAGTCGCGAGGATGCCGCCGACGTCGCACTCACGACGCCGCCAAAGCAGCCGCCGACATAATCCTGGAAGCCGCCATTTTTTTTAACTGTGCTCGTCTTGGCTTTAGCCAAACTTCTCATCACGAATCCTTCTTGGAGAAGCGCAAAGACCATGGAAAAGAGGCAAAGACTGCGTACGCACGCTATTTCCGAGAAATAGCGCACGCTAAAATTGCGCACGCAAAGCGCAAAACCTGGTTTGCGTTCGGAGCATGCGCAGTGGCGACGACGCTATTCTTAGCGTACGCAAAGCTTTAGCGTGCGCTATTCTAAAACTCCCTATTGTCTTGCGATTGTTTGCTCGGTTTTCGGAGGTAAAGGCAGTTTCAACCTGAATAATCGCATGATCACTGATGAAATCTAGGACATTTATTGTGCTAACTTGTTCAGGGCTCTTAACAAAAAATAGGTCTAAGACCGCATTCCCTCGGGTAGGGGTGGTAACTAGTTGGTGCAGCCCGAAACAAATAGCCAAGGCAAGAAAAACATTGCAGTGACCCGGATTTGCACACTGAAATGAGGGACTAAGCGTCGCCTAGTCTACACCAGGGAATTGATGTCGCCTGCTAATATTATGTCGTCGTTTGGGTAAGCTTCGGTTATGTGCCCCCGACAACCATACATGGCATCATGAAATTCGCTGGGGTTTGTGTTCGGCGGACGATGACATGCGCCGATTAAAAATTTACGAAAGCCCAGCTGCAAACGTATCCACAACGTTTCAAGAAGCGTGTCATAAGTTATTAACGTACATTTTAAATTAGCTTCAACTGCAATGAGTACACCACCGCCCCTTGCATTTGGGCGGTCTTTACGGTATATGTTGTATGATTTGTTCAGTGTTAACTCTTTGTTGTCTACGCTTGACGTCAACCAAGTTTCAGTTCCAATAATTATGTCAGGTTTGTAAGAGGCGGTAATGTACTCAAATTCACCTTGCTTGGAAAGTAAACTACGGAAATTTACAAAAAAAAGGACAATGTTGGATTAACAGAACGTTGCGTACATTCCGGTTTCGTCAGACGTTTGCATGGACAACTTCAGGTGGTCTTTTAACAGGTTTGACAGTTTCGGTAGCATAGTTATACACATACGTTTCCTTACCAACATAAGTTTATCGAACGAAAGTTTGTACCTAATATGTTGATCCCTAAACCGGGCGGCAAAATCCAGCAATTTTTTTTCTTTCGAAACGTACTCTCGGCGCAAAATCCTCCGAAACCCATACCCTCGGCGATACGTTTTTTAATTCGACAGTGTTTCGGAGAACGTTATCTTTGGCTTTGAAGCTGAGAAAGCGGACAATTATTAGACGCTTTGAACCTAGACGCTTTGGCCCCAGTCGATAGGCTCTTTCTATTTTGCCAACGTTAGGCGTCAGTTTTTCTTTGATAAAGGTGGACACCACTTCTTCTGTGTCACTCCAGGTTTCGGTTTCACGTTCCGGCAAACCGCAAAAGATTAGATTGTTTCTGCGCATCTGCCCATTCATGCCATCCAGAGTTCCTAAGCCCAGAAAGTTGTTCATGCGCACTCGCAGATTGCCGCTACACAATACCATGTTTCGGTAACGTTAGCCAGGTTTTCCTTTATTTAGCCGATTTCTGCAACTCTGACTTCCACACTGGACACACGAGAGCTCAGGTCTGCAATACCTTTGTTGATTTCGTTTAATTTGAATACGTTTTCCCTCTGGTTTTTGATTGCTACTTGCTATCAGACTATCAATGAATTCTTGCAGTTTGTCTATTTTCTCAGTGTTAGTGGGACCTGGGTTTAGCTCAACGTCACCTGCTGAAGAAAGTAGTAGAAAAAGTACAGTCAGGGCAGCGAGAAGTTTGAAATTACTAAATGCTTCCAAACCAGAAATGTTGAACTGTTTTGGTGATAACTGGAGAGTCTTTCTTTTCGAGCAGGGCGAGAACCTTCCGACTCGTATTCGGTACGTCACAACCTCAACACCCATTTATACCCTCGGATGGGATTTGCAGCCAAAATAACTAAAAAAAATACGGCAAGGACTAAGGAATTACTTAAGTGTACACACCTGTGAAAGATTCGCGACACGTTTAGGGCACTGGCAAAGCTTGGCTGCAAATCCCGAGGCGGCAGTCCTGCCGATCCCTTTTGTAGCCTTCTGACGAGGTCAAGAGGTGGTGACGTGGCTTCGGCTGACGAGATGACGATAGAGATTGTTGTTCCAAGCTCTGATGACAACCCTTGGGATCGTGGCGGCACGTGGCAAACAAAAACGTTGCTCAGCCGGCAACAGACGATGCCCCCTCAAGGGTGGGTGATGCTCCTGTGAAAGATTCGCGACACGTTTAGTGCACTGGCAAAGCTTGGCTGCAAATCCCGAGGCGGCAGTCCTGCCGATCCCTTTCGTAGCCTTCGGACGAGGTCACGAGGTGGTGACGTGGCTTCGGCTGACGAGATGACGATAGAGATTGTTGTTCCAAGCTCTGATGACGACCCTTGAGATCGTGGAGGCACGTGGCAAAGGAAAACGTTGCTCAGCCGGCAACAGACGATGCTCGCTCAAGGGTGGGTGATGCTCCTGTGAAAGATTCGCGACACGTTTAGTGCACTGGCAAAGCTTGGCTGCAAATCCCGAGGCGGCAGTCCTGCCGATCCCTTTTGTAGCCTTCTGACGAGGTCAAGGGGTTGTTGACGTGGCTTCGGCTGACTCGATGACGATAGAGATTGTTGTTCCAAGCTCTGATGACGACCCTTGAGATCGTGGAGGCACGTGGCAAAGAAAAACGTTGCTCAGCCGGCAAAAGACGATGCTCGGTCAAGGGTGGGTGATGCTCCTGTGAAAGATTCGCGACACGTTTAGTGCACTGGCAAGGCTTGGCTGCAAATCCCGAGGCGGCAGTCCTGCCGATCCCTTTTGTAGCCTTCTGACGAGGTCACGAGGTGGTGACGTGGCTTCGGCTGACGAGATGACGATAGAGATTGTTGTTCCAAGCTCTGTTGACGACCCTTGGGATCGTGGCGGCACGTGGCAAACAAAAACATTGCTCAGCCGGCAACAGACGATCCTCGCTCAAGGGTGGGTGATGCTCCTGTGAAAGATTCGCGACACGTTTAGGGCACTGGCAAAGCTTGGCTGCAAATCCCGAGGCGGCAGTCCTGCCGATCCCTTTTGTAGCCTTCTGACGAGGTCAAGAGGTGGTGACGTGGCTTCGGCTGACGAGATGACGATAGAGATTGTTGTTCCAAGCTCTGATGACAACCCTTGGGATCGTGGCGGCACGTGGCAAACAAAAACGTTGCTCAGCCGGCAACAGACGATGCTCGCTCAAGGGTGGGTGATGCTCCTGTGAAAGATTCGCGACATGTTTAGTGCACTGGCAAAGCTTGGCTGCAAATCCCGAGGCGGCAGTCCTGCCGATCCCTTTTGTAGCCTTCTGACGAGGTCACGAGGTGGTGACGTGGCTTCGGCTGACAAGATGACGATAGAGATTGTTGTTCCAAGCTCTGATGACGACCCTTGAGATCGTGGAGGCACGTGGCAAAGAAAAACGTTGCTCAGCCGGCAAAAGACGATGCTCGGTCAAGGGTGGGTGATGCTCCTGTGAAAGATTCGCGACACGTTTAGTGCACTGGCAAAGCTTGGCTGCAAATCCCGAGGCGGCAGTCCTGCCGATCCCTTTTGTAGCCTTCTGACGAGGTCACGAGGTGGTGACGTGGCTTCGGCTGACGAGATGACGATAGAGATTGTTGTTCCAAGCTCTGTTGACGACCCTTGGGATCGTGGCGGCACGTGGCAAACAAAAACATTGCTCAGCCGGCAACAGACGATCCTCGCTCAAGGGTGGGTGATGCTCCTGTGAAAGATTCGCGACATGTTTAGTGCACTGGCAAAGCTTGGCTGCAAATCCCGAGGCGGCAGTCCTGCCGATCCCTTTTGTAGCCTTCTGACGAGGTCACGAGGTGGTGACGTGGCTTCGGCTGACGAGATGACGATAGAGATTGTTGTTCCAAGCTCTGATGACGACCCTTGGGATCGTGGCGGCACGTGGCAAACAAAAATGTTGCTCAGCCGGCAACAGACGATGCTCGCTCAAGGGTGGGTGATGCTCCTGTGAAAGATTCGCGACACGTTTGGTGCACTGGCAAAGCTTGGCTGCAAATCTCGAGGAGGCAGTCCTGCCGATCCCTTTTGTAGCCTTCGCACGAGGTCACGAGGTGGTGACGTGGCTTCGGCTGACAAGATGACGATAGAGATTGTTGTTCCAAGCTCTGATGACAACCCTTGAGATCGTGGCGGCGCGTGGCAAACAAAAACGTTGCTCAGCCGGCAACAGACGATGCTCGCTCAAGGGTGGGTGATGCTCCTGTGAAAGATTCGCGACACGTTTAGTGCACTGGCAAAGCTTGGCTGCAAATCCCGAGGCGGCAGTCCTGCCGATCCCTTTTGTAGCCTTCTGACGAGGCCACGAGGTGGTGAAGTGGCTTCGGCTGACGAGATGACGATAGAGATTGTTGTTCCAAGCTCTGATGACGACCCTTGAGATCGTGGAGGCACGTGGCAAACAAAAACGTTGCTCAGCCGGCAACAGACGATGCTCGCTCAAGGGTGGGTGATGCTCCTGTGAAAGATTCGCGACACGTTTAGTGCACTGGCAAAGCTTGGCTGCAAATCCCGAGGCGGCAGTCCTGCCGATCCCTTTTGTAGCCTTCTGACGAGGTCACGAGGTGGTGAAGTGGCTTCGGCTGACGAGATGACGATAGAGATTGTTGTTTCAAGCTCTCATGACGACCCTTGGGATCGTGGCGGCACGTGGCAAACAAAAACGTTGCTCAGCCGGCAACAGACGATGCTCGCTCAAGGGTGGGTGATGCTCCTGTGAAAGATTCGCGACACGTTTAGTGCACTGGCAAAGCTTGGCTGCAAATCCCGAGGCGGCAGTCCTGCCGATCCCTTTTGTAGCCTTCTGACGAGGTCACGAGGTGGTGAAGTGGCTTCGGCTGACGAGATGACGATAGAGATTGTTGTTCCAAGCTCTCATGACGACCCTTGGGATCGTGGCGGCACGTGGCAAACAAAAACGTTGCTCAGCCGGCAACAGACGATGCTCGCTCAAGGGTGGGTGATGCTCCTGTGAAAGATTCGCGACACGTTTAGTGCACTGGCAAAGCTTGGCTGCAAATCCCGAGGCGGCAGTCCTGCCGATCCCTTTTGTAGCCTTCTGACGAGGTCACGAGGTGGTGACGTGGCTTCGGCTGACGAGATGACGATAGAGATTGTTGTTCCAAGCTCTGATGACGACCCTTGGGATCGCGGCGGCACGTGGCAAACAAAAACGTTGCTCAGCCGGCAAGAGACGATGCTCGGTCAAGGGTGGGTGATGCTCCTGTGAAAGATTCGCGACACGTTTAATACACTGGCAAAGCTTGGCTGCAAATCCCGAGGCGGCAGTCCTGCCGATCCCTTTTGTAGCCTTCTGACGAGGTCACGAGGTGGTGACGTGGCTTCGGCTGACGAGATGACGATAGAGATTGTTGTTCCAAGCTCTGATGACAACCCTTGGGATCGTGGCGGCACGTGGCAAACAAAAACGTTGCTCAGCCGGCAACATACGACGCTCAAGGGTGGGTGATGTTCCTGTGAAAGATTCGTGACACGTTTAGTGCACTGGCAAAGCTTGGCTGCAAATCCCGAGGCGGCAGTCCTGCCGATCCCTTTTGTAGCCTTCTGACGAGGTCACGAGGTGATGACGTGGCTTCGGCTGACGAGATGACGATGGAGATTGTTGTTCCAAGCTCTGATGACAACCCTTGGGATCGTGGCGGCACGTGGCAAACAAAAACGTTGCTCAGCCGGCAACATACGACGCTCAAGGGTGGGTGATGTTCCTGTGAAAGATTCGTGACACGTTTAGTGCACTGGCAAAGCTTGGCTGCAAATCCCGAGGCGGCAGTCCTGCCGATCCCTTTTGTAGCCTTCTGACGAGGTCACGAGGTGATGAGGTGGCTTCGGCTGACGAGATGACGATGGAGATTGTTGTTCCAAGCTCTGATGACGACCCTTGAGATCGTGGCGGCACGTGGCAAACAAAAACGTTGCTCAGCCGGCAACAGACGATGCTCGCTCAAGGGTGGGTGATGGTCCTGTGAAAAATTCGCGACTCGTTTAGTGCACTGGCAAAGCTTGGCTGCAAATCCCGAGGCGGCAGTCTTGCCGATTCCTTTTGTAGCCTTCTGACGAGGTCACGAGGAGGTGACGTGGCTTCGGCTGACGAGATGACGATAGAGATTGTTGTTCCAAGCTCTGATGACGACCCTTGAGATCGTGGAGGCACGTGGCAAACAAAAACGTTGCTCAGCCGGCAACAGATGATGCTCGCTCAAGGGTGGGTGATGCTCCTGTGAAAGATTCGCGACACGTTTAGTGCACTGGCAAAGCTTGGCTGCAAATCCCCTTTTCGGCTCATTCGGCTAAAAGCCACAAGCAGCTGCAAGAACGGGCTGTCCCAGGGATCTGTCCGAGCAGACTCCCGAAACCCGAGACATTTCTTAACGACCGCGGGGGAACCGCTCCCGCATCTCGGCCGCTCTGCCCAAGCAAAAGCTCCCTCCAAAACGCCGACACCCTTAAAGAAAGCGAACAAAAAACAACAATGCAGAAGCAACTCTAGAAAGTTCTAACAAAACAAAACACCTTAATTAATAAGCATGATTTCTATATACTTAACTCAGGATATCCAAGTAAGGGCACAACGTGGGTACACTACACGATCAGAAAAATTGGTGAGGACACCAAGTCGATTTGGACAATAAGGAGAAGGGGAGATGTCGTGTACCCGCGTTTAAAGACGACGAAGCAGGTCGAACACGGGGACTTGGAGCTCGTGCGGGGATTCGTGCCGGGTCAAGACGTATAACTTCAGTTCATTTTCATTCCATGTAGTACATAGTTCAGTAAACACAGCTACCACAAAACAACGGGGATAAAGGAAAGCAACATGAAGGCCAGAAAGGACGAGGACGAGGAAAAACATAGTTATATGGCAGCTTGTACATTTGTTTACGTGCTTCAATGACGCCGATCCCTCAGCGGCGGCCTGACTAAAGACGGAAGAGAAAAGTAGAGAAGTTTTTAACGATTCCGCTTTTGACGTTTTTTGAATGGTAACTGTTGAAAGGAAGGACCGGCTTGCGTGATTTATGCTGAAAAGACCAATATATGGTGGACATCACACGTTTACTTTCGGTTTCTCCTCCGGCGTCTAGCAACTAGAGCCTGCGGCGGTATGCCACCGGAGGGCGCGGGCGTCTGCGTAAACAGTTTCATGTTTCACTTTCGAAACTGGAGGGACGCGTCGCACCGGGGCCATCACGCGCATGTATTGCTTTACCTTGTGTAATCACGTATAAGAAATAGTTTTATGTATCGGACATCTCCACTACAAGGTCTTAGCCGAATGTCTAGAAACTGCAGTCCCTCCTGTGTGGGATCATCCCTCTTGAATTTGACACCATGCGAGTTCTCAAAGGAGGTGTGCGTGATGACTGAGGAATCTAAAACAGCTTTATGTACGACGAGATATTCCTCGACACATCTGTAGACGGATGTGCCTAGCGCTAGATTTGTGAGAGCCTTATCTAGCTGCCTGTGGACAAAGAACAAGCAAATTTCACTCAATATGGGGCCAGGCACGAAGCTATGCAGACTCCGGCTTTCTTTGCATAGACATGTCCCTTCATGCGCAACGAGAGCCGAGCGCAGGTGCAGGTCGATGAGTTCGAGAGATCCTGAAACGGAGATTGCTGTTGAGTTCTGAAACTTCACGGCACCGTGGAGATGTAGAGCTTCGGCGACGAAACTGAGTAGGGGGCGAGATCAAGGCTCTAATGCATGTCTTCCACGTCACGTGAAAAGACGGCAATGATATCACGAGCTGTATGGAGATAACCTAAGGCCTTCAGGATTTCAGTGGAGTTTTGAATTCGGAAGGGATGGGCAACATTTAGGACAGAGAGGTGTCGCGGTTGCGCACATGCAGTGCTACTTAAAAGAGTCTACATGTGAAGGACAAAATCAGTGCCAGACTATGAATTTTTCTGAACAGGCAGTCCTTTCATTTTGGTCACAACTCAGCAGATGGCACAAGTGGCCATAAACAAACAAACAAAAAAATTCCGAAATAACTTCCTATTATCATCGCACATCCAGCGTCACATCTATAAAAGCATCCCTTTCCTTGCCTAACCTCTATCTTCGCAGGAAAATATCCTGGATTTGTCTTATTCAGAAGATTTTTTACTCTAATCCAACACTTCGTCAAACATTATTCTTAGAACCATCTTACACTTCGCTACGAACTAATCTCCATCTAAAAGTGGGCGTCCCCCAGTGTAACACCTCATCTTTCAATGCCTCCTTTCTCCCTCAGACCTCAATAGATTGGAATCGACTTCCTGCACCCATAGTCTCGATAACTGATGCTACTGATTATAAAATTGCCATTACTAAGTTTTTTTATGTTCAATAACTTTTGTTTTATGTCTTGCCTTATGTATCGTTATACTCATGTGTTTCCGTTTAAAAAAAAAACACTCCTCTCTGTAATGCCTTCGGGCCCTGAGAGAACAATAAATGGAATGAAATGAAATGAAAATCTTTTTTGCTCATTTTCGACAAAACTGAGCAACCTATACTGAAATCAAAAGCTGCTAATTTGTGTATGCAACAATCTACCCCGTTTACACTAACATTACCTCTCAACTGGTTAAACATATAGTAAAATAACCTATTTTGTCTTAGATGAATTTGTTTTTGCAGATTCAAACCATTTCACAGAAAATCAAATTGTGAATTTTGAAAGAAGGGCAATATGCGAACTACTATATAATGAAATTTGTCTGACAGAAGTTTGGATACCTTGTGTTAACGCCTAACGGAGGTGCACTTGTACCACAAAACAACGCCTACTTTTGCCCTTTACTTCTGTTTTCGTGCGAGCCTTAAAACAAACGTTAGACACAAATCCTTATGCAATTCAGTACTCATTTTGAAAGTAGACCCGTCAATGACTGTTACAAGTATCAGACGCACGAATCAAGCCGATGTCATGAAATTGATTGTGCATCTACTTCCATGAAGCCTGTATAGCATGAAATATACCTCTTAAACAAACATAAAATTGAAAAAAAGGGCCATCATATGCAAAGAAAACGCTCTTAATCTACAGTTTAAAAAAATTAGAGACAAATCGGTCCAACCCTAAGCATTGCCCATTTGTACTACCAAACCATGTATAAACAAAAGCGCCACTTTTAACATGTTCACATGGAGCTCATTTTTAATTTACTCATGCGTACATTTGATATCAATATAAATATAATTTCCTGTTATACACACTGGTATATATTAAATATATTCCAATTCATCAGGTAGAGACCAAGCGTTATAATACTGTATAGTCATTTTTAATGACCGCCCGTGGGTCCTCATCCTTAAAATACCCCTGAAACAAAAATATATTTTTCAAATAGTCTGATAGGGACGCGCAGGTTAAAAAAATTAATCTTACGCGAAAACAAATGTCTTAGAGCAATATTCGCGGCGCGAGACGCGATTTAGTCAGTCACGCTGAGGAGGAGAGAGCGTATGACCATCTCGTTGAGGTGGAAAGAGTGCATGACCATTCCGTGACGTCATGGACGGTCCGCTCAGAATTTATACTAAAATTCTCGGCGCCAATATTGCTCTAAATTGTTTTTTTGGCATAAAAGTAATTTTTCAACAAACCTTTCTCAACCAGACTGTCTTACTTTCTTAAGGGGCTCTTTAAGAAACGTGGACGTGGCTTATTGTTTTCACGCCTCTTGCTACGTGGTTCATTCTTCGGCGTGCTTAATGACCAACCCGCCATTCAGTGGGATGCGGAGCAATAATATGGTGCTCGGTACATGCCATGCCGTGGTTTTATAAGTGTGGGTGTCTACAGAACATGTTCGGTAAGGCTGGCTTGACACCGATCCCCGTTTCAGCGTCTTGACTTTGTTTCTTCTCTAACTCCTATCTCGCGCGTTAACACGCAGCAATTACTGCAACAGCGGTGTGCTAAAAAGTGTATTCACCGTGGAAACAGCAAAGTTCAAGCACCATTTAGACAGATACTAACGTATTTATAACGTCAGTTAGACTTTTTATCAGACATTGAATAATAACTACAGTCTACCTGCAAAACTTCCATAAAAGTCACACAGCAGCACACCAGAGCAGAACAAAGGGGACTCAGTTCTCCGCACTTGTCAGGGGGTCACGTAAAGCCACATTCTGATGGGTTCATGGTACCTTTATTTTTTCAGTGTTGCAGCAAACAAGTAGAACAAGTACAAATCAATCTTAAAAAAAATATTTTTTTTTTCTCCCAGCCAACACTAAATGTTTGTCAATTGATCTCCGAATTACGCTAAAAATGCCGTCTCAAACGGCACGTTCTAATTGTGTTATCTGATTCACAACCGTTTATAAAGATAAACTGCCTGTTTATAGTGCCTTTATTTCTTTTAGAGAGAGACGATTTGAATGCCTGAGAATTGAAGGGCATGACACCAATCTAGATACAAAAAGGCTGCCTGGCAGTTTCACAACTCCAAACGAAACTTGTAAGAAGGAAATGGGAGCTCGCAATCATGCTGATGGATTTCACGAAGATAAGGTAACAACGGCGCAATATGAATGTTATATGTATAGGTTCTACGACGACAGGTGAATGAATATCCATAAAGCCAAATTTAGATAATGCTTTTTAGTTGGACGCCCCAAACCGGTATGAACAGGTAACGATATATTTATAGAACACCTTATAATTATCTCAAATTATGCTCGTACATCTAGACATCCCCATATCCAAAACAAAATGGCGCATAAGAATTGTTGTAAGTTCGTAAACTAAAAAAAAAATAATTATATATACGTACCCACTACGTAATTATGAGACTAACATTGAAAACTAAACTTATCCAAGGAGCATAAAAATATAACTTGGTAAATCTTGTCATTCTGCAAAAACATCCTTTTATTTTTTTATTTTTTTTTCAAACAGTCGTTATTTAGTGGCATAAAATTATTGCTATAGACCGACACGTGGGCTTGACGTCACAGAGCTGCGGCGGCGCTGCGATCACACCGGAGCCGGGTGGTGTGGGCCAAAGGGCGCATGTTTTGCATGGACGTCACAGCATTTCAACGTCCCGCAAAACTGTGTTGGCCGTTAATTGCAGCGAAAGGTACAGCAAAAGTATCGGATTTATATTTCACAAGTTAGCGGCGGACTGTGAAAGTCGCACAAGGTGGATAATATATGTGGGTCGAGAAGAATTGTCGCTTCGCGCAGACGACCGTTTGTGCGGTAAGCACTTTCTTGAAGGCAAGCGCGGCTTCCATTTCAATCTCCGTCCCGAGGCTTGCTTATGTACAGAGAAACCGTCGCCTTATCGAGACCATCCAGATTTTATTCCCACGGTCTTCGCGCACAAAGCACCGGCCAAGCGCTTGTCTGTGGCTCGCTACGCCCGTGCTACCAAGCGGAATGAGATCGGCGGCAGAACGGACAAAGCGTCACCGCTTGTCGTGCCTTCTGATTATGAGGTTCAGAAAATATCATACATTGACTTGAGGGATGCTGTGTGTATATAATCGGTTATTAAATACACTTCCGCAGACTCACAGTCTCCGGATCTTGCCAGCTGCGCGGAAACAGGCTCGAAGTAATCGTAGGCCTCGAGAGACTTGTACGCCTGCACCGTGTCGGCCGTCAACTTGCATGGCGCAAAAACTAAATAAACGACGACGTGAGTGATCCATGTCGGTGGTAGCAACTTCACGTCGGAAGTCCAGCGGGCCTGTGTAGGGCGTACGGATCGTCGAATGCAAAGCCGTACACGTACAGTTTGTTTCGATACCGCTGCCCTTTAGGCTCTGGTAGCAAGCTCAAATAGTCGGGCATAACGTACGACATACGTTTGCAGAAAATACTACGCACAAATAAACCTATAATCGTCACTACAACGCCAACAACGAGCGCATGCCACACAACGCAATAGCAAAACACGGAGAGCCTGGCCGCTTCTGCCCACATAGCTTCTGCCTATGCGCTGCCTTCCGTCAGTGTTCGTAAACAGAGCCGTGCCACCTGTCGGTTTATACTCATACTAAAGCCAAACCTGTGACTCTAGATCTTTTAACTTTCTAAAAATGTAGGGAAAAAGTCACTTGTTAGTTCATCTTAAGTCATTATCTCCGTCTCCTGGACTTGAATAACTTCGGTTTGTTAAATATATTTATATACTAAATGTTGATCTTACACTCGCTGAAAATTTCCAACTCTAAGCGTAGTCATTTCTGGTTAATACGTACACAGTTAATACAAATAGCCCGCTATATGGATACCATTTTCGGGGACAACCTGGAAAGAAACAAGCATTTTTGTCTTATTATTATAAACAACTTACATTAGGAGCGATCTTTTGGGGGAACGGTGGTATCCATATTAAGGAGACATCACTGTGTGTCATTGATGCGTTTAGCTGACCTTTGCATACAAAACAAAATAGAATTTAATTGTGCTTCTGCATTATACATTGTGTGTGAAAGCCACATACGAGCGTTTAGTGCGTGCAAAGTTTGCTGTATAAAATTATGTGCAGAAATCGCGCATATCATCAATACCTGCTTTGTATAGCAGAACCGCTCTGGCTGCGTTCTTTACATTTTGCTTCTCGCGCTTGTCCAGGCGACAACAGACCTTTCTTACACGCGCCGCGCTCCCTGCAATGCAAACAAAAGAAAGTCATGGAGGTGATTGATTTCATAGTAGTCTTGATTCCTGCATACGGTTAAATAAAAAAGTGATAATTGACATATAATAAAATGTTGTCACACATTTAGTGGTTAATCTTTTTTGTGCTAAAGGGATAGAGTAACATAAGCAATCTTTCTTGTTTGCGAGAAACTATGACAAGCTTCATTTCTGACGCCAGCTCTGATTTAATGTTTCAATTTTGTTATAGAAGTCACTGACTGGATACGATGAAACTACCATGTTTTAAAAAGCGTAATTTAGAGATAGCACATTGGAGGATTAAAAAATAAAATATGCGACAGTCAATTAGGTTGAATTAAAAATTGAGCAGTGGGATTTTGGCACTTCCCTACAGAACAGCACGCGACAGTAAGAGCACGTGGCAAAGCAAATTACAAGTCATTCCACACAGTGAAGGTGAATGACCAGCGAAGCTGATTAGCACACGACACAGACGGTGGTGTTTGCCGCGCGCCGCCGATGACATTCTCGTTGCCGATCCCGCCGTTGCTCTTCGTAGGAGCGTTGCTCTTCAGAAGTCGGGACTTTACGCGGCCTCCCCATTACGACGAGAGAAGTGAAAATGAAAATGAAGAGCGGCAACATGTCTTTGTTTTTTATATATATGTTTGCTTGGACGACTACTGCCTCCCGGATGAGCCGGGGGAAACTAGACACGCGCGACGGGACGGCCACCCCGGGAAAGCTGAAGAAACTACGCACGCGAGCGCTTGGAACGACGACAAAGAGAGGGCGATGCGAATTTTGTTGACGTAGAGTTTCTAAACTCTATGTTTACGTACACGGAATCCTCGCCATGAACAGCTTCGCTATCAAATATTTATATTTGCTCACGCCACCATCACACTTGGGTCCTTCAGGAACCTTTATTATACACACATGTAGATACATTACGCATACCAGTAGCATCAGTTGAACATATACATTGGGCGCATGCATATACACGGCGCATCAAACTTCAATGGGTCATTCCATGTCAAACGTCCCAGACGTTGCGCTCGACCGCCTTTGATTTCCAAAAATAATTCATGGCCTTTTGCTGCAATGTCCGTAGCCATTAACTAAAATATTTTGTCGAAAACATTTTTTTTTTATGAATTGAACGCGGCTTTAACTTTTAAAAACAGCGTGAAACTAGGCATCATTCAATAATTGATGAAAAATTCGATTTTTTATAAAACACTCAACAATATTTGTTTTCTTAAATTTGCACGGCTTACAATGTGGTTGGGCTTACGCAGTTTTGTTTAATTTAAATATTTTTGAACACAATTTTTTATAAAAAGTTTTTCCAATTTTGTTGTTTTAGTAAAAAATATCTGATTGCTCCCCTGACTTCATAGAAGGTTTTACCGGCTGCCGTGCAGGTGTGTGCTCTATAAAAATGTTTAAAACCGCTCAAATAAATATCTTGCAGTAAAAAGAAAATCATGAAAGTACCAAAAAGTGCCTTATGACGCATAAAAAGCCACTTATTTCACCCTGAGCTGGTCCAAGTAAAAATACAAAATATGGTGGCTTTGGGAGAAGAATCGATTGTCTTTTGATTCTAAAAGTTTGATCACAGTGATTTTTTTTGTTTAAAGCGAGAAAACAATTTTTGATGTAGAACTCTCGCACCACAACCCGGCGTCGGTTCTTAACGCCTCTTCGCCGCACAGCACGCCATTTGCGATGATAGCTGACACAAGGAGACCCAAAGAAAGAATGGAGTTTGCTGCCGCTTCCCCTTTTCCGTCTTTCCGGCTGCAAAGGGAGAAACGGCGGACATCGTGTTGATAATCGGAGGTGCCGCCAGTCCGTAGGCAAAGCAGGCCCGTTGTGCCATAGATTCGTACCCGAGGGCGGCTCCTCACAGCCCAGTGTACGTAGCGCTGCTGTCGCTGCTCCCGAACTTCGCTGTTTTTAACGGCTTCGTTTGCTCGTTTCATAAAATTAGTGGTAAAAACGTCAATGCAACCGAAATGTTCTGCACGTTTGGACAGGAAGACTGTATTACAGGCGGCCTTCTTTGCCGCTGCAGCTTAATCAACTCAAGAGCATTTATTAAACAACGTGCGCGACGTGCTCCGAAAACGAAACCGAAAGAAGATGAGGCGCGAGGACGGAAACTCTTTCCCGTCTGCCCGGAGAAGGAGAAAAACGCCTCGTTCCTCCCATCATCTTGTGTCTGCATGGGGGCGCGTCAGTAAAAGGGAGGACGACGCACCTTTGCAGGTTCGGAGGTTTGAACCGCCACCGAACCTGCAAGACTCGCGCGGCGGTTCAAAAAAGCAGGTCGTCCTCATCATGCGTGTCGTGTTCATCACCACCGCGCCGCCGGGGCTTTCCCAACCCCAATGCATACCATAACAATATCTGGAACTCAGCTCGTGTGTGCACTGCTAACCCTAGCCCGTGGCTATGATAAATAATGGGGACATACAATCGGCTCCAAATCACGCGGCGGCTAGTTCTGGCTAAGAGTTAAAAGGGGCGAAGGCTGCTCGCTCTTCTTTATTTTCTTCTGCCACAATACCACTGCGTGGAAAGAAACACTAACGCGTGTTTTATAGGTTTTAATGTTCAGGTATTCATTCTGAGAGGCATTGGCGCAAAGCACAAAACTCGCTGCACCGCTCCTTTAAAAAGCCGCTGACAACCTCTGCATGAACTTTTTCTTTTTGTCGTTTCAAACGACCGAATTGGATTGTTAGGTAAGACCCTAAATATATTAAGCACAGAAACTTTTACAAAGAAAAATATATTTTCAAAATACCTGACTCGAAGCTTCCGCCACAATTCATGACGTAAATGTCGAAATTTCGCACTCCTGGCCTTTTTGGATGACTTTAGCCAGGAAGTGTCGTTTAACATCGTCTGTTACCTTCTCATCGATCACGGCGATCACCAGAACTCGCGTCTCCAAACCGGCCAATCAGATCCCACTTCGCTGTACGCTTGCCACGGGACCTTTCTCGGCATACAAAAGACACGTCATTTTTTAGTTCGATTTTCCTTTTTGACAATGTTTTCATTTGTGGCTCACAAACTCTTTTTAAAAAGGTGAAGCGGAAAACGACGCGTTGTAGACTTCTGAGCGACGCGAAAGATAACTAAATTTTCTTGGTCTCTCCGACATAAAAAATAACCCGTCGGAGCCTTCGCTGACTTTCCCTCCGCCCTCATCCTTCTTATTGTCCTTGGGACAGATGCCGAGAGCCACCGTGTTTAAAATAGAATGAACAAAAGCCGGGTGACGACCGATGTCTCGTCACCAGCACTGCCGGGCTACAAGTTTCTATATTGACTTGGAATTTTTCGTAAAAGCACCGTCATTATTTTTTTGCTCTAGACATGCAACTCGCAACGTCTGCGAATTTGGGAAAAATGCTTCGCTAAAGACATCATCAACATAAGAAACGAGGGTGCGCAATCTCTTTCTCCCTCCCCCCTCCGTTCGGCGGGAGGGGATGCGGATCGTTAACGAGCTGTTTTGCATGCTAAATGTTTTTGTTTTTTGTTTTGTTTCCTATGCAATATTCTAAGGTTATATCACTCATTTTGTGATTTATAGAGGAAAAAACAAGGATATAGATATAGTAGACTGAACGTTTCGAAAAGCGAGGTCAGCGGGTGCGTGCCCAATCCATGGTGCGAAGTGACGGCACGAATTACTACCGGTAGCGAAGCTTAACTCTAGAATACGGTTTTTGAAGACTGTAATACGAAAGAAGAGATTTTGGAGTTGGCAGTCGCCCTTTAAAGTGCATTTCGAGTACTGATTTCACAACACGAAGGCGCACTCTGATTTAAATATCCACGGAAGCAAGAATGAATATCGTGCACTGGATACCTCGTTTCTGTGGGCCTAGTTTTCACGTTCTTAGACTCCCAACTTGGGTGCTGTAACACGCTGAAACCCCTGCCGCCTCCCCCCCCCCCCCCCCCCCCCCCCCGGCGCTTCCTTCCAAAAGCACATGTACTCCGTGAATTATCCGATGTATTTAAAGTTCGACAGCTCTACTAAGACATACCAAAAGAGCTGTACAATATATTCCTTGCAGGACAATCTGTTGCAGAGGTGTTTTCTCCGTTGTAAAACGCCTCGTGATGAAAAGGGCTCATCTTGGAGTTTGAATGTAACAGCAGACGACGGGACATCTTGCAGCAAAAAGGTAGGCTTACACCTTCACTTCTGTTGTTGTCAAAAAACAATAGACCCCCCCCCCCCCCCCCCAAAAAAAAAAAATTACATGCGGTCTTGCGTCTCAAATAAACTGCTCCTATACTCGTATTGTTTCAGCCTCCGAAGCATTGCATAGCTGGGGAATGTGTTTCAGTTTCGGAATAACAACCATGCCCTGTTGGTCGACTCAAAAGAAAACACTTTAGGTCAAACTCTGCACGCAAAACACGATTTTATTTTCCCATCAAAAGAAAAGAATAAAGGTTACTTTTTTGGAAGTCTAGGCACCAAGAATACTGAGCACAATAAAACCGTTAAAACAAGCTTTGTTGCAAACTTTGTGGTGAGTACCCGGAGCTAAGCTCTAATTATAAATTTATCCTTCAAGCTTGAGCTCTACTTCTATAATTATGTGCCACTTTCGCATGTGTTTGCGATGAGAGAACCAGCCGGGATAGCACACCCGGGAAGCTGAATATTGGGTTGGTGCGTGGACGACTCCTGTGACTTTGCATGGTTAAATATTAAACAACGTTCAAAATTCGCTGTAATGCTGAATTAAAGCACAATTCTTGAGGAGGAGGGGAGGGTACGCAGAGGAGGTTGTGCCCCTTGAATTCCTCCGTACCTCCTCCCCCTCCTCCTCCCCTTCCCCCCCTCCTCCCTCGTGACGTCACTCGTGACCCCCGTGACCTTCGTGACGTCACTCGTGAAGGTCTCATGAAGGTCGTGGCCTTCACTGTGAAGGGCATGACCTTCGTCGTGACCTTCAGGAGTGACCATCGTTACGTCGCTTCTGACCCTAGTGACCTTTGTGACGTCACTCGTGACGGGTCGCATGAATGTCGCGACCTTCACGTGGCCTTTACTGTGAAAGTTGTGACCTCCGTCGTGAATTTCACGAGTGACCTTCATGACGTCACTCGTGTCATCACTCGTGACCCTAGTGACCCTTGTGACGTCACTCGTCAGTCCCGACTTCTACGTAACGAGTTACAAGTAACTGATTACTTGTAATCGATTACATTTAATTTTACCTTTTTAACGTTTTCTTTTTCTACTTTCTTTTTACTTTTACTTTAAAAAGAAAAAAGACTTTTTTTTCGGCAACGTTCGCTCTAATTCAACTACTATTTTCCTACGATCAATTACAAGTAATCAATTATATGTTTCCGATACGATAAAAAGATTTAGTTTTTTTACATAAAACATCTCTCTGTCTGCTCGTCCACCACTTGTCTATATTGCACCAACGTAGGGCATATTTGTGACACCAAAAGAACTACAAAATAGGTACCAAGATACCAGAAGTTTTAGAATGTCCACGCACTCAGCGACGTTTTGAGTGTTGAAGCTTAACAAGGTGTCAATGACAAAAAGAAACAAAATGTAACAGCTTTCAAATATGTGTGCGTTTTTGATTTCGCAATAAAAAGTTTAAAAAGCAACGTGAAAGTAATCAATTACTTTCTGGGCATTTTTCAATTCCTTTTGTGGTACAGTAGTTGGTTACTGTAATCAATTACATTTTAAATAAAGTAATTATAATTTTAATTAGTTCCTTTTCTTAGTAACGTGTACAAGACTGCTCGTGACCTTCGTAGCGTCACACGTGACGGCACGTGTGACGTCATTATGGGAAACGTCCTATAATGCAACGGGCGGGTAAACCAACGGCGGCGCCGCTCAAGCCGGAAACGGGCGCCTAAGAGCTGCGCTCTAAAAACAGATCTGCACTGCCAGTGCAACCTTGTGCGGTGCTGGTCCCCTCTGCTGCACCTGCACGGCGCGCAATGCCACAACGTGCTTCTGCATAAGAAATGTTTGCTTTAATATTGAAGGTAATATTACGTTGTTAAAGTTTTTTTTCGTACCCTACAGGATTGGGAATAGTGCACGTTGGGTGTCACTGCATTCGAACAGTGTGCATCATTAGTGTAAAAAGTTGTGGTATGATCAGAAATGAATGTAACACATAGAAAGGCTTAAACAGAAGGAGCTATTTTACGACCTGGGAGGAAACTATCACATTGGTGTTGAACCCCAGCTGCCCTCATATTCGGTGAAGTTTTTCGAATGCTGCTGCCATTTATTTATAACGTGTAAAACTATAGATGACTTTGCAACATTTCTTGACGGAGCGGCGCACCTCACGCATTACGGGATTTTGAGATCAGCTACACGGTTATGGCCATAGGCACAACGTTGTTTTATATATATATATATATATATTAATAGGTCACAAAATTCGGAGTTTTTGACTTTGTTCGTGTTATTATCAACACGATTGTTAAAATAGATGTTTCATATAATTGTCGACAAATCTATTTTCCATAAGTATACATCCGATAGAAAAGTTATTTCAGAAAGGAAGCGTCAGTTTTTGAATCACAAGCAAATTGTTTTGTGCATGTTTATACAGCCGGAAGTTAGTCTGCTTCAGTGGGCGTCTGGTGCCTCAGCTGTAGATGAGCAATTTAGCCAGTGCGGTGCAACCGCTTGCCTGGGGTCTTTAACGTGAATCACGCAGTGGTGATATACCACCGCGCGCCGGTACGATGCTCATCCAGATCGAAACGGGCAGGGTGGGGATTGAATTTTTTTATTCTCATGGTGCAATTTTACTTGCAACTCTCGCAGTTTCGACGTCACTGGTGCGGCATAAAACGTGCGATGGTAACAGCAGTTATCAACATTGCAGCTGCAAAATTACAAAAAAAAAACTCATCATTTGAATGAAACTCAAAGGAAAGCTGAAAAAGATTCTGGTAAAATAAAAGTTAGACGTGAGTTCTATATTGTTTTTGTAATGTGCGCTTGAATGTCACAAGCATTTAATCTGAAGGCATTAAAAGACGCTAGAAGAACCACAAAACCAACCGCTGGTTGTGACCTCATACCCAGATGCTTCGAATTCCTTGCACGTGCCGCTTGTTAGGGAACGCGTGCATCGTTTATGACTGCTCGGGTAAGGCTTGTGGGGAGCACTGAACTATTGAGATCCCTGTATAATACGTCAGGATTCCCTCCTACCACCGAACGAGACGGGCAGGAGTGGCTCCGGCGCTATTATGAAGGCGCCGCTATGGCTACTGGGCGCATCAATCTGCAATATAATTTCGATATTTGTTATCCTGAAGGCCAAACAAAGACAATTAAGGTGTTCATTCTGTAATACAGAACCACTCCAATTTTTTAAAGAAAAATGAAGCAAAGCGTGGAACGTCGTCAACAAATACACGATTTCGAAAGGGTAATGAACACACACGTAAAAGCCCATCAGTGAAAAACTGTTGCTGAACATTTGTGTCACTGAATTTTTTTATATACTGGTACACTTTTTCGCAGCTCTTTTATTTTAGAAACTTGTACAGATGATACTCACAAGAAAACTAAACAGTTTTTGGTTGTCAATGACCACCAGCACTTTATATTTTAGGATCAAAATGAATGGAAGCGTTGAGAGGACTTACCGCAGCTACATATATGCCAGCGTACGTTGCCGCCTTTAAACTCCGTGTTAGGTTTCACTGCCAGTATCCACCAATGGTGATAATTCCGGATGTATCTGGGCAGTAGGGGCACCGCCTGGGTGGTAACAACCTTATTTTTATGTTCATAAAAAGTAATTGCAGGTAATCAAATAATGAACATTGGTCAAGTAAGTAAGTTAAAATTGGTTTTAGGAGGTACCTTGTGAATTCGTCTGTGTGATGAGCTGAACAGGCTCCAGGCTCTGTACTGCGAAAGCCACGGGTTTTTCATCACTTAGCATTTAGATTATCAAACAATACTGATTTTAGTTCTGATAAATGTTTGCTGTGCTTGCAAAGAAAGAATCTGAAAACTACGTCAAACTTCTACTCACAGTTGCCGTGTGCATTTGGAAAAGGCTATTCTACCTCAGAAATTTCATGAGCAATATATTCCTTCCTGTGAAGCAAAGTTAAATATTTGCCTTATCCGACTAGATACCTTATCACTGCTCAGTTTCCAAATTGTTTTTTAACAAAACCCTAAAATCCTAAAATTGTGTCTTTTCGTCTGTTCGTGCGTTTTTACGCCAAATTGAAGGGAAAAATAATTTGTCACGCGACATTAAGTTAAAATATGCCAATGTAAGAAACATCGACCTGACACCATGGAGTCAGGTAACCTGAATTGCCGTCAGGCTATCTTTCCGGATTGAATTTGTAGTGACACTTGACAGCACGTAGAATGACGTCCAGTGAACTGGCGCAATACAAAATACCGCTGCTAAATACAGCTAAAAAATTGGTGTCACGTGTCCTTATGTCTTGTGATGCCATTGTGTGAAGGGACCCCACCACTTTGCCAAGGTGAAGACATGTCACAAGACCATGTCGCGTGACGTCTGGTCACATGTGACATCAATTGCTTCCAGAAATTTAGTAGTAATACACATCAAGTTACCTTATGTCACGCAATCCTTTCACGGTAAATGTATCGGAAAAATAAAATTCACATAAGTTGACGTAAAGCGGCGTCATAAGACCAAGTGATATCACAACATGACACCATGAACTATCGTCACGTGACGTAGGTTACTTCAAAAGAATTGTCTTGGTAAATTAAGCGAGGAATTTCGTTTTGCGTCATCACGTGGTATATTTTCGAGCTCAGTTGATGGGGGAAATTAATAAACAATTTGCTCTTCACAATCGAAAACGACTGTTTAATATCTCATTTACAAATTTAAATATTCGCCCCATACCTTAGTGCTGCATTTGTGGCATTATAGGACCCTGGGGGTACAGGTCGCTGCTAATATATCTTAATTAAGGAACCGCACGTTGAAAAATAATAATTTTTTTTATGAAGTTGGTACACTACGCATTAGATAAATAGAGTATTTCTTTGCCGGCTTGTATACATACACTCATGAAATGTGGATTTCTTTGTAATAATGTACGGCTAAATATACTCCCGGGAATTGTCGCATTCTACCAAGAAAATGTATGAAAACAATATCTTGGAATGAATGGAAACATATATGTGACGTTTGATTGCAATGGTGTTCTGACTGATAACCTTAACAGATTATAAAATGCAGTTGCGATAGTCGGGCTCTGTAATCTACGAAAACGCAGCAACCATCACAAATTAACTAGGCACTTAAATACCTGCGTCTGTTTCTTCCGAAGATAAACCTGGCAGATCTGCTCTTCACATTAAAGCGCGTGCTTCACCGAGCGGTACTCCAATCCAAATACCACTTTATGTTTTCCAAATATCTTTTAATTTAATAATTAGAAAAAATTTTGTGATGCAATTCCGAATCGCTACGATTATGTTCTAACAATTTCAAACGCGCCTTTGCTTTTTGCAGTGCTACGTTCTCAATAAAACTGCAATAATCTGGGATTATTGAAGTTTTTTTGTAGCAATGAAAAGCAGACATAATAAATACATTATCACTGCAAGCTCTTTAGTTCGCTTTGAGTGGCTTGAAATTCACGTGTTGCTTAGGAGGCGAAATGGACCACCGAAAATATGCATTCATATTGTCGACATTCTTAAGTTCTGAGTCGGGGGATTGCAACGCAGGAATGTAAGAACCCAGTATAAAAACCGCATATATTAGCAAATTCTGTGGCTTTTAAGCCTTTAAATGTTTGATCCTTTTCATCCGTGTACAAGCAATGTCTGCAGAAATGTTATTTTTGTGCCACCAAACGTCTCGGCAAAAGAGACGATTACAAATGATAATTAATCTTCATGGGCTATTCCTATTTATTTTTCGATAGTCAAATTTCTTGAAATACAGATTTTGAGTCTATCGAGGCACACTTGAAGCTTTAATCCAATTCAACGAGCTTGGACATTAAGTCAAATTATCGAAAATTACTCTCAGCATTTGACTGCCCTGATAATCTCATTTAACACTAAATTCAATTGCTCGCAATTTTATAATGTAATATTGTGTTCTACAAGGGCAAATTAAAACGAATATAGAGAAATGATAAACAATAACCACGCGCAGTCCATTATCTTTCTCAAGCGGAATGGCTGCCCGTTGATCCTTTTCATGATATACCATTTTTTAAGGTCCGCTCTCTTTATCAGAAATGTGGAATAGCACAAGATGATAATATTTGTTATATTTTTTACTAGGTGTTCTAATTCATAAATCAGTTTCGGAAAACACTCACATATACTTTTAGCAGCGTGTCTCTTTCGTGGTAATGTGCCAAAAAAACTCGCCCGGAAAAATGTCCGCTGGTTGTTGAGATAAAGTGATATCATCATTGATGAACAGCGTTAGATCATCATCAAAACTACGGTACTCTATTAAAACGGGATACACAAGAGTCCTCCAAAGGTTTGTAATGGCGGGAAAAATACGGAAACATTTGTCTTAATGCGAAAGCATTAACTGCCTCATGGAGGAAGCTGACGTCATCAGTTTGAAGCGCGAAAACGGCACCTAGCTTCCATCGGTTCCATTGGCTGGCGCGCGTCAACGGGACGACTCCCATTGGCCCCTACGCTCGTCAGTTTTCGCGGTCGCCCACCCCATGGCGCTCCGTGTCCATCAGCGCGCCATTAAAACGGAGCGTCCGGGGTCACCGTGCCCAGGGGAGCACACGCGCTCACCGGTGGCGAAAAGTACGCAGCAGACGACAGAAGGAACGGACGAGCGGCTTGCATGCTTTCGCATTCACAACTCATGAGGAATGTTTAGGTGTAGCTCAATCGTTTTTTTATTAGAAACTTCAGCTCCTTTATAATCGCGATAGGAGGGTGTTACAAGCGGGGATAGACCGCACGGCCGGCAGGACGTGGCCGGCTAAGCAGAAACATGACGCCGTCGTTCCTTTCGCTTCAGGAACTGAAGAAGTGTTTTAATGTCTCCTGATGGCAATCGAGGTAACCGACGACTACCGCTATGAAATCTGGTAGCGCTAGCAGCCAGATAGAGATTGTAACAACTCTCCCCCCTTAGAACATTGCAAGCGTAAAAAGAACTAAGGAGAGTAGCGCTGCACGGGTCTTCTAGCCCTTGCGCTACGTCGCAGATGCGGTGCGCTGCTGGTTGTGGCGAGGAAAGTGCTACTGGTGTCCATGGGTTTGCCAACATCGGCAGCCGTGCCAACTGGTACCATAGCAACGGAATCATGTGGAACCGTAACTGGATCAGCAGTTTGGATGGTGTCTTCTGTTTGTAGTTCTTGCTGATCTGCGGCAGTCTCGGGCTGAAGTGGCTCGGTGACTGCTGCAGCTGTCTCCGTCTGTCTGGGCCGCAGGTGGTCACCATGACGATGCCACACTGTACCGTCGTTGAGGCGGACTTGTGCTGATGAGTTACTGGTGGCGCCTATCACACGAGCAGGCAGCCATGTCGCACCTTGACGGAAATTCCTTGCGAAGACTTCTTCTTCAGTGCCACATGACGGACCTTGCCGGCACCCTTTATCCGTGTACAGCTTCTGCTTTAGCTGTTTGAGTAGTACTGACGACTGGAGGCTTGGCCTGAGGACATCTAACGGTGTTTTAAAACGTCTCCCGGTCAGTAGCTCGCACGGCGCTCTGCCGGTGACCTCATGCGGAGTGGTCCTGTAGTGGAACAGAAGTCTAGATATCTGAGTCTGGAAACACCCAGATGCACTCTTCTTAAGTTTGTTCTTGACAGTTTGAACAACACGCTCTTTTAAGCTGGATGATAGGGTGGTACAAGCATGCGGCGTATATCGTTGCGTGTCAAGAATTCCAAGTATTGTTCACTTGCGAAGGCAGGACCATTATCTGATACTATCAGATCTGGCAGTCCATGCTGGGCAAATGCTACTCGCAAAGCTGTGATAGTAGCTTCTGCCGAGGTGGATGGCACGGGGAAAACTTCTACCCACTTTGAGAATGCATCCACAATGACTAGGAAGGTTCGCCCCATGAATGGGCCTCCAAAGTCAATGTGAAGCCTTGACCAGGGCTTTCGTGGAGCTTGGCAAACTGTGCAGCTCTTCACGTTTTTGGCAATATCATTGTCAATACCCGGCCACCAGACGTGGCTTCTGGCGACCATTTTGCTTTTCTCAATGCCGGGATGGCCTGCATGAAGAAGCTTCAGGACTCGATCTTGCAACACTTGTGGGACTACCACTCGTGCTCCCCGGTGCAAACATCCGTCATGAAGGCTTAGCTCAGTACTCCTTGCGCTGAATGGGTTCCCTTCTGGTCCCAATGTAATGCCCTCTCCTCTCAGGACAGCAAGCATCACGTTACCCAGAAACGGGTCATTCTTCGTTGCTTGAGCCACTACAGCAGGTGACAGAAGACTGGGGTAAGCCTCTTCAAGCATAAAGATTTCAGCTGGCACAGGTTCTGAAACACTGTTTGTCGTCACTGGCAGTCTACTGAGTGCGTCCGCGTGTCGCAAGTCTTTCCCCGGTTTGTAGTTGTTGTAAATCATCTTGATATGCTATCTCCCGCCGCCTGAGCCAGGCGTGTGACATATCAACAACAGCAGCGTTATGTCTTTCCTCGCCCTTTCTCCCTTCCCAACTCCCTCTCTCTTGCTTGCGTTAAATACTCTGTTCACGGACGAATAAACGTTCTTTTCCAGTCCCCCAGCGCTGGTCTCGTCAGTCGTCCACGCACCGTATGTGCGCTTGCTACGCAGCAGTGGCGACGAGCAAGACAGGAACCCATGCACTAAAAGAAGATCACCTCGAGCAAAGCCACGGTACGGCCTTTCAAGAACCTGCAGCAATGACAACGCCAGCCTTGGCTCACCACCATCTTCCGGAGTATGACGGCGAAAGGGACAACTGGAGAGCGTACGTCATCAAGGCAGAAGCTTATTTCGAGGCAACGGGAGTTACCGACACAGCGAGAAAAAGGGCGTTGCTCGTAGCAGCGTTAAACACAAAGACTGTGCAGATCCTAGCGGGACGAGTCGCTCCGAAGAAACCCAACAGTCTGACCTACGAAGAAGTAGTTGCAACACTGAATGAATATTTCGACCCAAAGCGCCACGAGATCACCGAAAGCTTCCGGTTCTTCAATCGATGTCAGCACGAAGGTGAGCCTTTACAACATTTCCTTGTCGACATCCGACGCATTGCAGCCAACTGCAATTTCGGCAGCATGCTGGAACGAATGCTCCGCGACCGTATAGTCTGTGGCGTCAGATCAAAGGCCTTGCAAAAACAACTTTTGGCAAAAGCAAACTGGACTTTCGAAGAGGCCGAAGCGATAGCACTATCAGCCGTAACGGCAGATGACGACGCAAATAAGATATCGGGCGATACAACCACCGTACTGAAGGTTGACGCGCAGCGCGTGTTGACGAACGAGCCGACTCTAAAATGCGGGCGTTCCGGAAGTAAGAAGCACAACAGCCACGCATGCCACTGGGCCAAGAGCAGGTGCTGTCACTGTGGTAGGCCGGGTCATCTTGCGAAAATGTGCTCGAGCGACGCTCCGAGGAAACGCGAAACGGCGTCGACACAAGGCATGCGGGGACGAGCACTGGCGATGGCGGAAGACTGTGCGGAGGGGAACGTAGACGAAGCGATGCACCTCTGGACTTTGACTTCTTCTCGGAAGTGGCAATTAGAGCCCCCAATTCACAGGACATTCACGTGGTGCGGTGTCGACATGCCAATGCTGATAGACACGGGGTCGCCCGTCTGTGTTGTGCCCCGCGAAATTTATGAAAAGAACTGGGAGAGATGGCCGCCATTGCAACCTTCAGGTGTCAAGCTGTCCTGTTATCTTGGCAAGCTCCCCGTCCTAGGACAATTGGACATGAAGGTAGCCTACAAGGGTGACGTAGTAGAGTGCCCCCTAATTGTATTGAATTGCCGCGGTCCTAGTCTATGCGGGCGGGATCTACTGTTTCAGCTGAGCAACGCAGGGTCACCTATTCTTCACATGACTGCGGAAGCCGGATCGCCAACGAGTCTCCCGGCCGCGGACGACATCGCCAACGAGTTTCAAGACGTCTTCAGTGCGGAACTCGGCTGCATCAGCGGTCCCCCTGTACACCTTCAACTTAAGGAGGGAGCTACACCAAAGTTCTGTAAGGCACGATCCATCCCTTTTGCTCTCCGTGATAAGGTTTCTCAAGAACTAGACAGACTGGTAGCAATTGGCGTGTTATCACCGGTTGCGCATGCGGAGTGGGCTACGCCCATTGTGCCTGTCTTAAAGAAAGATGGAACAGTTCGGATTTGCGTCGATTTCAAGATCACGTTAAATCCTGTATGCGAACTGGAGCAGTACCCATTGCCGGTGATTGACGACATGTTTGCGTGCTTAACGGGGGAGAGTACTTCAGTACTCTCGATCTTCGTGACGCGTATAACCAAGTACCGCTTGACGAAGAATCACAGAAGCTATGCGTAATCAACACGCATCGAGGGCTATTTTGCTTCAAGAGGCTGCCTTTTGGCATAGCGTCTGCCCCAGCCATCTTTCAACGTAAAATCGAAACAGTCCTGCAGGGACTACCAGGCGTGCAAGCTTACCTCGATGATGTGCTGGTTGCGGAGCGACAAGGAAGTAACGATACTCTGCGAGCGGTACTGCAGCGTTTCCGCGAGCACGGTGTAAAACTCCGGCGAGACAAATGCAAATTTAGTCAGCCTTCAGTCACGTATTTAGGGCACCAAATCGACAAAGACGGCCTACATCCCACTGAGAAACATGTGGAAGCAATCGCCCAGGCTCCTAACCCGACAAATGTGCAGGAACTTCGCTCGTTTTTGGGCATGCTGTCGTATTACTCCAAGTTCCTGCCGAATATGTCATCCGTGCTTGCACCTTTGTACCAGTTGCTGGGGAAAAATGCGCGTTGGGTCTGGAGAGAAGCTCAGCAGGCCGCCTTTGCCAACGCAAAGCAGTGCTTACTTGCGGCAGGGGTACTCGTTCACTACGACCCCGCGAAACCATTGAAACTGGAGTGTGATGCTTCTCCGCATGGCATCGGTGCAGTGCTGTTTCATACGGTCGGAAAAGTAAACCGGCCCATTGGCTTCCGGTCGCGAACGCTGACCAGTGCCGAGCGGAATTACTCTCAGCTAGAACGTGAGGCCTTGGCTCTGGTTTTTGGGGTGTCGAAATTTCGCGACTATCTCTTAAACAGAGATTTCACCTTGGTCACAGATCATCAGCCGCTCCTGGGCCTGCTGAAAGCGGACAAGCCTACGCCGGCGTTGGCCGCAGCCCGAATACAGCGCTGGGCTCTCTACCTCGGTGGATTTCGCTACAAACTTCAGTATTCGCCCGGTAAGCTGCTACTAAACGCCGACCCACTCAGCCGGCTACCGCTGCACACTCCAGAACCACCAGCAAGGAGCGAACCCCCCGAGTATGTTCACGCGCTGGCAAGTTTCGATGATGGCACTGTGTCTGTCGAGGAACTCAACCAGCTAACTGCGCAGGACGTGTTACTAACGAAGGTTGTGGAGTATACGAAGCACGGCAAGCCTACACATGTAAAGGACGCGGGATTGGCGCCATTCTCGGAACGCCGGTTGGAACTATCTGTGGCTCACGGGTTGGTATACTGGGGTCATCGAGTTGTTGTTCCCACACAAGCACGAGAACGGGTACTACACATGTTGCATGAAACGCATCAAGGGTCCTCGGCCATGAAGGCGGTTGCCAGATCGGTATTCTGGTGGCCGGGACTAGACCGAGAGATAGAACACCTCTCAGCGTCGTGCCACAATTGCGTTCAAAACCTGCCTATGCCGGCCTCTGCTCAACCCATCAGTTGGCCAGCCGTTAAGGAAAAATGGTCGAGGCTCCACGCCGATTTCGCCGGGCCGGTCGCAGGCAGCATGATACTGGTAGTCGTGGATGCTGCCACTAAGTGGATTAAAGCCGTGCCCATGTGGCAGGCAAGCACGTCATCTACGACTGCCAGCTTGCGCAGCATTTTTGCCAGATTTGGTGTTCCACGCACAATAGTTACGGAAAACGGCACGCAGTTCACTAGCGAAGAATTCGCCATCTTTGCTAAGAACAATAACATCGCACACCTACGTACGGCTGTGTATCACCCACAGTCTAACGGACTTGCTGAACGAGCTGTTCGTACGATTAAGGAAGCGCTAAAGAAGATGAGCGAAGGCACACTTGAAGAGAAGCTAGTCAAAGTTCTTTTCAACTTCAGGAGAACGCCGTGCCACGAGGGAAAATCCCCTTCCGAACTTCTATTCGGCTACTTGATCCGCTCGCGCTTGGACTCGTGTTTCCCACCTTTCCCAGGGTCAACCCAGGAGAGGGAAGAGTGGACACTGCCGCCCGACACAGCCGTGTACGCCCGTAACTACGGCCAGGGGGAGAAATGGACACCAGGGAAAGTGCAGTCCACTACAGGGTCACGCATGGTCACCATACAGACGCCTACTGGGGTGGTTCGACGTCACATAGACCAAGTGCGTTCCAGGCCGAGCCCGGCATCCGCTCGGAGCGGCGTTCGAGACCAAGACGAGGGGAGCCCTTCGGCTGCAGCTGCGCCCGCACCGACCGACAACGAAGGCGATTTGAACGAGCAGCCTACAGACCAGGTGGCGCCGGCACAAGCGTCACCGCCTATCCAGAAGGCGCAGAAACCCCCTCAAGCTTTGCGACGATCTACTCGGGAAAGGAAGCCTGTACAGCGTCTTCAATACTAAGGGAGGAGAAATGTTGTAAATCATCTTGATATGCTATCTCCCGCCGCCTGAGCCAGGCGTGTGACGTATCAACAACAGCAGCGTTATGTCTTTCCTCGCCCTTTCTTTCTTCCCAACTCCCTCTCTCTTGCTTGCGTTAAATACTCTGTTCACGGACGAATAAACGTTCTTTTCCAGTCCCCCAGCGCTGGTCTCGTCAGTCGTCCACGCACCGTATGTGCGCTTGCTACGCAGCAGTAGTGAAGCTGGTACTTGTAAGCAGAAAGCTTGAGAGCCCACCTAATGAGTCGAGGCGAAGCGTGGACTGGAATCGGCTTGTCAGGACTCAGCAATCCAAGTAGAGGCTTGTGGTCTGTGAAGGCTTGGAACGGGTTTCCCCACAGGTACTGGTGGAACTGCTCAACACCGTACACCACAGCTAATGCCTCTTTGTCGAGCTGGCTGTAGTTTTGTTCGGCTCGGGACAAGCTTCTGGATGCGAAGGCGATGGGTCGTTCTTGACCATCGGCTTCCCGGTGTGCCAAGACGGCGCCAATCCCGTACGGTGAGGCATCGGAACTGAGACACACAGGCTTCTCTGGGTTGAAATGAGCGAGAACCGGAGCTTAGGTCAAGAGGTGCTTGCTTGACGTGAAAGCTTCCTCTTGGTCTTTTCCCCACTCCCACTTCTTCCCGTCAGTGAGAAGCAAGTGCAGTGAAGGAAGACGTCCAAACAGGTTAGGAAGGAATCGTCGGAAGAAGTTGATTAACCCTAAAAAACTTTGAAGTTCCTTGACATTTCGTGGTGCCGGAGCATGTAGGACAGCTGCCACCTTGCCGAGACCTGGCGACAGTCCTTCCTTGCTGATGATATGCCCAAGGTATTCTACCTGAGGCAAGAAGAAGAGGCACTTGTCGGATCTCAGCCTGAGTCCAACGTCCCGAAGGCGAACGAGAACAGACCGAAGATTGTGAAGGTGATCTGAGTCGGACGTGCCAGTGACAAGAATGTCATCAAAGTACACAGCAACGTGTGGCAGTCCTCGGAACAAGTTCTCCATCTCCCGCTGGAAGATAGCTGGAGCCGACGAAACCCCGAATGGAAGACGGGTCTTCCATCCGGCGTCCTTCTTCGCTGTTTCCATGGCATCCTCGAACGTGAGGTCCGGCTGCTCCAGGAGTCTGGTCTGGATTGTAACGCTGTTTATTCCGCAGACTATGCGGTCTCTCAGCATGTTCCCTAGTTCTGTTCCAAAATTGCAGTGCTCCGACAGGCTCTTCAATGCTGCAACAAACTTGCTTACGGTCTCCCCTTCCGCGCGAACACGCGAATTGAAATGAAACCGTTGAACGACAGCAGAAGGCTTGGGGCAGTAGTGACTCCCGAGAACGTCAAGAACCTCGTCTAAAGACTTATCTTGTGGTTTGGCGGGCTTCACCAGGTCTCGCAGTAGGGAGTAGGTCTTCGCGCCGCAACAGCTGAAGAAAATGTCCTTCTTCTTGGTATCGTCAACGTCGTTCGCAGAAAAAAAAGCTTCAAGACGTTCGACGTATGACGGCCACTCCCCACCTTCTCCCTCAAAAGGTTCAATTCTGCCGAACGTGGGCATGGCGAGCTGAGAAGCTTGAAGAATGCCTGGTGCTCGCGAACTTGCACGTCGCGAACTTGCGACGTTCGAAGAACTTGAACGAAGTCTTTTTCCCTCGTCGCCAATTGTTACAAGCGGGGATAGACCGCACGGCCGGCAGGACGTGGCCGGCTAAGCAGAAACATGACGCCGTCGTTCCTTTCGCTTCAGGAACTGAAGAAGAAGTGTTTTAATGTCTCGTGATGGCAATCGAGGTAACCGACGACTACCGCTATGAAATCTGGTAGCGCTAGCAGCCAGATAGAGATTGTAACAGAGGGATTGGGATTGTTTTCACCCCTTTTAAATTTTAGAAGAGCAGTGTTGGCCGCTTGACAAAGATCTGTGCTCTGTTGTTACTCCATTGTTCTCCATAGTTTTATTTATTTCCTTTTATCTTTTCCAAATCACGTCTTGCTTGTTTGTTTGTCTGTATCTGTTCTTTCATTGTTTGTAATATGTGCGCACTAATAAGGCCTCGAGCTGTTTGCTGGCATATTAAGCAGAATAAATAAATAAATAAATAGATCATGCCATACTGATGTTTAACTCAGTGTACAACGATTAAATTGGAATACCAAAGACGGAAATACTGCTAATAAATAAAACGCAAGGAGGTGCTTGGACAGGTGACTTAGCCACGCTGGAGACTAACTTTCGTAGCGGTATATAAAACTGCTCTTTTTCACAGACGTCAGTTGAACTGAATTCTGCCGTATTTTATTATGCTAGTGCCGAAACCCGGGAGTGAAGAGTCCCATCCCACCACCGACACTTTGTATTTCGAACTCGAATTGATCGACCGCAACACTGATTCTCTCCAGCAACCAGCAGCCGAGCGTTACAATTTTGAGCCAAATCAAACGCATAAATTTCCTCAGTGACCACAGAAAAACCTATCAACTCCAGCAAGTCATCTGACTGCTGAATCTTTGTAACTTCAACCCTAACATCAATTAACTCGAGCACCTTGAGCACCGCTGGACGTCCCCTAACTAAGGAACTGGTACAAAGCTATACGTAAATTACCTCGAAGCCCTACGCCCGTGACAAAGTTGAGCGACAGTCAAAACCACTTGCGCAGCCCGTAGCTTACCACCTCATGTAAATCGCCCGTCTTAGCTAAGTTCTCCGCAAACTACCAGTACCAGCGTGATGATGTATAGGAGACCAAGGATGATCAAAACGACGCGCGTGAAAACTGTGAGTTGGACTGAGCGAAGGACCAGAAAGAAGATGCAGTGAACGGGGTGAAGATGTGAATAACTAGAAGATGAGGAGTGCAAGGCAAGGGCAAGGGCAAGAAATGGATATAACAGAGAAACGAAGACGACGCAGTGATGAGAGAAAGACGACTCATGAGGCGTGAGAGAAGGGCGGGCACGACACGAAACCCGACTCGACAGCGGTGGTAGCGGCAGCCGAGGAAGAGCCCGGACGGACGAGTCCAGGCCCACGGGGCTTTTATCCAAGATTTCTGGGAAACATCCGCCCGGGTCAAGCGAGCCTGCCAAGCATTTCCTGGACAGGACTAACTCCCTGTCAAGACTGACGTGGAACACCGTGCCGTAAGCGGATCCGTCAAACTGAACTTTGTATATATATCTATACACTTTTTTTAATTTTGTAACTTCTTTTTATTACTACTGTTAATAATATCTTGCTTTTTATATTCACCACTCTTGAATTCCGAGTGTGATCGCGTGCTATCCTCCGTCGCCTTTTCTTCTCTCAATTACCTTTGACGTGCCTCAAGTGAGCGTGCGTGGTGACGGAAGAAAAAAAAGCCGCCCTCGTGCCCGGCCCGGACGGCTCGTGCGTTCCTGTCTGGTGCTGTCGCCAGCTTGTCGAGGCTTCAGCCACTCAAGCCAGCCACCAACACGACCTACTGTAATCCTGACCTGCCAAAAGACAAGAGCGGCAGCGCGCAATGTTTAGTATACACAGAATCCGCAGTGTTTCGGAACGCTATGAGTGCATGGCGCCACTTAAAGGTGTTTGTATTTCCTAGGACATCCGCACGTCGATTTCAGGCACGCAAGTCGCGGCTGCCTTATTGCGCCCTGACCTGTACGTGGAATAGCTCTCCTACCGCGATTTCGCCACTGTGCGTGTGAAATATTTTGCCACTAGGGGCGCAAGGCTACCGTCATAGCTATTGCCCCGTGCCAGTTGCAGATGAGGCGTGGGTCGAACACGCGCGTACTTATTAGACAGCTTAGTAGTAGTAAAAGTATACACGATCAGCCCAATAATCAATCAATACGAAAGCATGTGTTTCCGACATCAACATGTTCCCGATATGTGCCCGATATCGGGGTGTCCGGTTTCTGACATCGATACTGTCTATGGAATTGATATGCGGGTCATCGATCCTATCTATTCGGATATCGAAATGGCTAACTGCGTGTTTCTGATATCGGGGTGTCTGGTTTCTGACATCGATACTATCTATGGAATCGATATGCGGGTTATGCGGGTGTCTATTTCTCACATCAAAGTCAAATTTGGTGGTTTTACGTGCCAAACCTACGACGGGCATCTGGCACGCCCCAGCGGAGGACTGAGGATTAATTTCGAGACACCTGGGGATCTTTTGACGTGCAACCGAAAGCTCGGTTACACGGCGCCTTCTCCGTAATAAGCCTCCGTCATATTGCGGGCACCTCGGTCGGGATTCGAACCCGCCACCTGGGGATATTTCTCACATCGATCCTATCTTTTCGGATATCTAAATGGCTAACTGCGCGCCCGCCGCTGGGTCTGACGTAGGAGTCGCGACCGGCCATTAGCCAATCCTATCCTAACCTATTCTGATATCAGAAACGGACGTTTCTGATATCAAAAACGGATGTTTCTGATATATGAAAAAAAAAAATTAGATTTTCGTTAATCGATCAATAAATTTATTTTCGATCGATGATCCATTATCGACCGATGACTCATCATCCATCATCGGTAGATAGACGTTCAGTGCCACGCAGTTGTCCCGTGACAACCACGTGACAACTGCGTATTTTAATTCTTACGAAAAGGCTTTCAAATACTTTCGGCTGGGCGGGTTTCGAACCAGCGACCTTTCGTTCAGTAGCCCGACGCGGTACCTCTCCGCCACAAAGGGAAGTGAATAATTCATACTTCGACTTTGTGTGCATTCGTGGGTAGTGCCAGGGTTCGCCGCTCTGTTATGCTCTGTGAAGTTCAGTTTATAGTTGGTCATGCTTCCACAAGGTGGCGCTTGAGGTCGCCGTCGCCACACCAATCAGCGCATTCCCCGCCTACCTCATTGACTCGTGGGAAAGTGGGGGGACCCGCCGCTGGATGGCGCCATGTGCAGTGTGGTTGGTGATATTCCCACAAGATGTCGCGAGTCGTGCGGCTTATCTTATCGATGACCTTCAATCTGTTGACATATTCGTAAAATGTCGTATGACCCAGGCAACGAACTCTCTATGTCATTCGTGTGGTGAAGATCGAACTGTCGAGATGTTTGCGAGCGGACGTCTGACTAGTTGCATGGGAGGACACACTCGCTGAAGCGAGATAGAAGTCTGCACTGGAGACCGTATGACAAACAACGACTTCTTTGTGACTGCACTGGAACTGCTCATCGACCTGATTGTGTTCGGAAAGTTCCCTCCCTACGAAGTGGACCCAGTTGTGTTCCGTGTAGTGTCCCGCGTGTACGAGCACTACGAGAGAAAGGACAATGAGTGGCCATCGCACGAGGGTCCTTTCAAACTCTTGTCGGGATGGGTGAGCAAGGTGATGCCCAGGGTGACCGAAGCGGAATCCACGGACGTGGTGGAGTTCCTCTCAGACACGGTGCATACCATCAAGCGGTCAGTGCGGTGCAAGTATCACATCGAAGCAACCTACGTGCATCGGCTGGCCGCGGATGTTCTTCGATACAGGCTGGTCACTGCGGATAGTGTGGACTCGTGGAAATAAATTACCATCTTAATTTATTTGTCTTTCATTTTGTCCGATAGAAAAGATCGGACCTCGCTATCGGTCCGGTCTGTCTGGTGTTGACAGAGTGCACGATCGGTCTTTAGAATGAGCGATCAATTTTATGCGAACCGTTTCTCTAATGCCTCCAGTGAAATATTTCACGATAATACTTTAAGTAAGTTTAAGGTACAGCTGTCCCAACCTATCATTTTAAATGAACCGTATGAGGTCGCCCTAGAGGAATTAAATTTTCCATTTAGCATCAAGAATGTGACGAGGCCATCTAACGATATCTATTTGGTCAGACCAACGGACGCTGGGAAAGTGGAATCCAGCAAAAAGATTCGAATCCCTGCAAAACAAGACGTCCTCTCGTTGTTGAGAAGTGGCTTGAGAGAATTGTTCGGTCGCAAAGCGAGCCTCGATCGAAAAGAAAGCTTTTATTCCATAACCTTCCAGAGAAACAACGCTTTGCACATGTCGTCTCTCTAAACCAAAAAACTTGGCTTTTCAGAGCAAATATTTGGGATATGTCAGTCTATGGAAGGCCGTCCCATAGAGGAATTGACGTTCGATAAAGAGGTTGAGATAGAGCTGACAAGAGTTAAACACGTCATGACACAGAACCGTATTGAGATCCTCGAGGGCTTTTACGAATCGGCAGAACACCTCATTGATGCGATAAACAGTGCGTACCAACCTACACTCAAACTCCCTCCCTCAAAAATGCTGCTTCGTCATAGCCCCTACATAAAACTCGTAGCGTTGTAGTTGCATCACAATGGATATATATTGATCAATCAGCACTTGTCACACATGCTCGGATTTGGTGAAAAGACCGCGTATACCTCCTTTACCGAGGCAGATCGTGAAGTCATATTATATCCAAATAATTACATTTTTACGTATTGCGATATCATAGAAGCGAAACACGTTGGTGATGTGAAAGCCCCTCTTTTGAGAGTCGTACCTTTCGTGGTGACCAAGCGAAATGAGATGATATCGTATTCATTCAATTTGTTACAATATAAGAGGGTGATCGGAAAGGAAGTTAACACCATTTGTCTGGAGCTCGTTGGTGAGAAAGGAACTTACATTCCATTTCTAGACGGATTCGGTCGTGTCGCAGCAACCCTGAATTTTAGAAAATGCACGTAAAGTCTGCACCGTGCTGTGTGGACCATTTTTCCGGTTCCAGAGAGAAACATTTGCCGCATTTTGTGTCCGGGCCTTTGTTCCAAGTGGGGAGCGGTCTATTGTCCGACATATATCAAAAATTATTGCCGGTGTTTACAAAAAGAGTAGCTCCGTACCTCGGTCGAAAACTCGAGGCCACCGGCAGAAACGTAGCAGAGCGCGTCAGACAAGGTTCCTCACTTCGGGATGCCCTCAAAAAAGGAATTGGCAAGACGTATCGAAACACGAGGGACGAGCTTCTACAAAAGCTCTCCGGTGCAGGTCATAAAAGAAAGAAGACCGAGAAATCTTCCCCAGTCTGCCCGCGAGAAAAGAGACGGAAGGTTCTAGACTTTTTTGATACCTAGAGAATGTCGAGCGGTATCTTTACCCTCCCCGAACAATCCTGTTTGTGTACAACCGGCGAACTAGAACTTTTCTCGCTGCCGCCTACTTCGTTTTCCCTGGAAAAATCGGAATATCTTGAGTTCTTTCCCGTCTCTAGTTCAACCTCCACGTCCGTTTTGGAATTCCACGTCCCTTCTTTGTGTCCACACTTTTACGATTTGAAATCGAGCTTCCTTCACATTCAATCTAAAATCGTTCGAGCTAATGGCGATCCTGCGAGCACTGTTGCACTCGACGGGTCGGTTACGAACGATAAAGTGATTCCGGTTCAGTCCTTTGGAACCTCCCTCTTTCAATACCTACACGTTTATCTGAATCAAACTCTTGTCACCCAGTACGAAAACTATGCCTATCGTTCATATCTTGATATTCTGCTTAATGCAAACGAGGTAAGTAAAAGTCATTCTCTTTCTGCGATGCTCTACGAAAAGGATCCAGTCAATACATCGGAAAAGCTGGAAATCACGCCGGATGCCAAGGGACTTGCCGCTCGCTTCAAGCGTACCGAGGGATCTACCCTTTGCGACCTGTTCTGTCCGATATTCAGCGACATTTGCCAGCAAGAAAAGCTCCTACTTAATGGCGTGGACATCCGCATCGTGCTGCGACAAAATACCGAAGATTTCAGACTCTTGGCTGCTTCGACGATTCAACAAAAGCACATGGTTCAGCTTCCTCGCATCGTTCTGTACATTCGACGAGTCCAAGTGACCCCGACAGTTCTTGTCGGAATCGAAAGGCGACTGCAATCTACTCACGCATCATACCTGTTACGTGGATTGGAGATCAAAACCAGAAGCGTTTCTCCCGGTGTGACACATATCGTTCTCGACGACCTCTATCCTCACCGGGTTCCATCTAAGCTCGCCATCGCGTTCGTAAAGAGTGAATCATTTCAGGGAAGTCGCGAACACGACCCCTTCAAATTGGAACACTTCAATCTAAAAACGGCCGTACTAGACGTTGGTGGGTCTCAGCAGACGGAAAATTTCGATTTTAATCGGGATCTTTATATGAAGGCCCATATGAACTTCCTACATCGACTCAATCGAGAAGACGTTCCGTTTTCTAAAGGTGCCTTCTCAAATGACTCTTTTCTTTTCTACTACACTTTGACTAGCCAATGTGAGACTCACCCTGACTTTCAAACAGGACCTAAATAAGGCAGTCACGATCCTGTTCATGTCAGAAGCACCACGCGTTTTGGAAATTGACAAGGAGAGACAGGCCTGGATCGCTAATTGAAGAAATGGAAGAACACGAATTTTATTCGATGTTTGCAGGCAACCGGTATACGCGACCTTCGTTTCGCGGTACTTTTTCTAGCGACGAGATTGGCCAGGAGAGACCAAGCCAGGGTCTTTACGTACTTAACACGGCACCGAGATCATCTTCCGGCGAACACTGGGTTCTTTTTTTTATATCTCCAAAGGACAATTCGATTAGTTATTTTGACAGTTTTGGTATGATTCCAATACACGAAGAATTTTACAACTTTATCGGAAATGTTTCCAGCTTCTTCTTCAACAAAAAGAGAAGTCAAGGATTCAAGTCAAATACGTGTGGACTTTACTGTCTATACGTCGGCGCTCTCCTGTGTTGTGGTGTAGCACTCCGCGAATGCACCAAGGCGTTCTCGCCAACCGATCATCGATGGAACGATCGCTTGATATCTGTACATGTGCGCAAACAATTTCCACCTCCCAAGTTAGAGCTATCCTGCAGCAGCGTTTTGTAATCTCTTTTCAGTCAAATAAAAACAAACACAAAAAGTAAAGCATGAATCGTTTTATTGCATGCATTCATACGCATTGAAAACGCTATACGTAAAGAAACAGACATCAATACACACTTACAATATAACATATTATAAGAATACATTAACATAATAACATTTTATCGTGGGGCAACATCTCAAGAGTGTGACAGAAAAAAAACAATTTAAAAATAATACAAATTACAGTGTCGGAATAACATTTTTATCGAGTACATAGGGTGGGGGGCAACATTTCCAAGATCTGAAACATATCATTACTCCCTTCCTCCCAAAAGAAAAAAAAATATACCCTGCCGCAATCACATTTTTACCGAACACACCCGGTTGTCTTGGAGGAGGACATTTCGCCGAGTCTGAGATGTCCGCAAGGAAGCGTCGAAAGTCCGTTGTCTTCGATAAAACGCTTGTTGTCGAAGGGGTTCAATCCAATTTTTTCTACGACGACACTTTTTTTTTTCATTTTGCTTACGAGCAATGATTCTTTGGGTGATAGTGTGCAGAGTTTGTGCCTCGAGAGTCTGAAGGTAGAGGTCGTAAGTTAGCTTGCGCGACTCGCATCTTTTTACTCCTTTAGCCCTCACACAATGTTCTTGAGACTCTAGATCGAGCGCATAGAGTTTCGGTTTAAGACAGACAAATCCTAGAATGTGGCCTTTCGGCAGCTCGTTTTTGAAAACTCCAAGTCGCATTTTGTTTTGAAGCGAATACAAGGCGTGCTCGGACGGGTAACCAGAAGTATCTAGGTGGCTCTCGGTAAGCTCTGCGAGCCTCTCGTCGACGTCCCGACCGCTGATTTGGAGGATAAATGAATCCGTGTCGCTATATGCAGCGCGAGCATTCGGCAAAACTCTCCTAATCTGATTATAGAAGAAATCGTACATGACGATCTTCGACATCTCTAGGATAGAGAAACCTGCGTCTATGGGCTTCTTCAGGTACAAAGTTTTCTGTGAAAATTGAAATATGACGACGTTCGGACCGATCGCTGTAAATTGTCTAAGGTTAGGTTTTTGCAGATTTTTTAAGACTTCGTTCTCAGAAACGCTAATGACAATGTCGTTGTACTGGCGAGGATTTTCAATCGTCTTTCCGTAGATCGAGTTCATAAAGAGCTTTGACAGATTCTTCTGAAAGGTGTTGGTAGCCTGCTTGCGCAGATCGTGATTGAAGTCGATAAACTCTTTTAGAAAGGCTCTCTGGGAAAACTGCAGCACGCGATGAATCTTCTTCAGTTTTAACCATAGCTGCAGGTACAACTTTAGGATTCGGAAATGAATAACGTAATTACGTTTGGGAAATAGTGTTAAAAGAAGCTTACGTTCAGATTCTCTCTCGGGTAGGTCAAATTTTTTTACTAGCGCCTTTTGATAAGACGAAAGCCATTCGAAAGGAACCCCTCGTTTTTCCGGAGCCAAAGGAAAGTGTGCATGCTAGTCGTGTAGTTGCTCTAGATAGTCTAGGTCTACTTCCAAGATGTAACCAGTGGGTGAGTCGTCTAAAACCTGAGCGAGCTGAAGGGCATTGATTTCTTCGCGATCGAGGCATCGGAAATCGCCGTACGGAAGCGGTTGTCTTATTGTTGACGCGTAAAGACCGTTCACATCGAGGTCGAACATTTGAGAAGCGTCTTTGTTAGGATCGAACGAGTCGCTGGTTGGAACGTTAGCTCTCGCATGTCGAACTGCACATTGCACGGTTCCTCCTGGTAAACACGATTCGATAAAAAGATATGCGTCGACGTCGCTGAGCAATTCAAGTTTGACCTTTGTTTGCTTAAGAGCACAGGACAAGCTGAGGGCAGTAAGCGACACGAAATGCAGGGGATCGATCTCGTAGGTTTCCAGGGTCTATTTCCTAAAATTTTGCATTACGTCGGATAGAAGTAAGCAGTCCAGTTTCAAATAGCAATCACTGAACCCTCCCACGTTTTTGAAC
Organism: Ixodes scapularis; assembly: GCF_016920785.2. Classification (NCBI taxonomy): domain Eukaryota; kingdom Metazoa; phylum Arthropoda; class Arachnida; order Ixodida; family Ixodidae; genus Ixodes; species Ixodes scapularis. The sequence goes on along the minus strand of NW_024609879.1, from coordinate 137,868,306 downwards.
TTGAACGTGTCAAAAACGACCTGGGCATGTTGATAATCCGTCTCAGAAATGTGAGCGTCGTTAAGCTTGTTACAAAACGACTCACGTGGTGCCAACTCGGGCTCATCGTAGACGCTGAAGTCGGTTATGTAATCGTAGGGAAACACACCCTTACGTGCCAGCAACTCAATAGGTTGAGGTAACGCTTCACGAAGGCAGCAAAAGTTTTTCAAGCCTTTGGAATGGAGGTCCTGCACAAGTGCGTCCAAGCTCACGGGGAGGAAAGCTAGACTGTCGAGAAACCGTAGGTTACCCACGTCGAGCCGCTTAAACTTTTGACAGCTACTGGCGAGAACCTTGATATCTTTCGAGTCGAATAAATGTAGTTTCGGTAAAATAAAGGCAAGGTCGTACGAGTGGTTGTGTGCAACCAGGGGAATGACTTTTTCGTTATTCCTATCGTTTAAATTACAGCCTTGGCACAGCCTGTAAGGTCCGGTAAAATGATCGTTGTCCTTTCTTTTACGTTTGTTGAACGACTCGCCATATACATCACAGTGACAGTCGGAGTTCTGTGTCTTTTTGACCGTCGTGAGATCGCTCTTAATCCACTCGGGAATGAGTTTGGACACTTGATTGAGAATGGAAATGAACTGCTCGACACAATCCTCGCCTCGATACAAGAAATGTTCCATGATTCGTGAGTCTGTAGAACGAATCACTAGAATACAAAACGAGCTGGGTACGTGACGCTCGTAAACGTGACCCGTGTTTTCCGGTTTCAAGATGGCCTCAAAGTCGTAGACGCAGAAGTATGGGAAAGGCTCCATGAGGTGTGTGCTACGGAAATAAAGCGCGTCCCCTTTTTTAGGAGAGACCGTTCGGACTGGCTTTTTTTCTTTACACAAGGCGAAATGACTGGTTAGAGAAGTCCGTAAACGAAAACCCATCATGCATCTTTTACAACGGAATCGGTAGCTAACCCTGTTTTCGAAAAGCCCGGCGAAGTTGGTAATGAGGAGAAAGTGGTCGTCAATCAAAAGAAAATCTACATGCTTTCCAACTCGTGATCGTTGATTTTCAGAGGATAGACAAACTTTTTTTCCCGGTCGTAACCGTACACGTTGATGGACACGCGATTGTTTCTTCCAAAAGACTCTACGTCTTCTGGAAACGTCACTGGATAGTTTATAGGAAACGAATATTTGCTCAGATGGTCCCTGTATGAGGAAGCTCTCGTTTTATGTTGAGTGGGATGCAACCCCGCAAGCACGGAAAAGGTGAAGCACATTTTTCTTTCGGAGTGCTTCATGCGTTCGTTCACATTCAAAATACACTGTTTGTTTGCCAGTTCCTTCGGCAAAGTGAAACTTTGACATCCGACCGTCTGGGAACGAAACGTCGGACTGTGATCCTACATTGTTGGATGGCGACAAGCGCGAAACCCGACCCACGTTCCTGATACTGCTCTAGACGGGCGTTTATCTCGCCGCAGGCAAGCTGCAGGGCGCCGGCGATGTTACCCTCAGCCCAGATTATGTGAACGAAAGAGTGAAAGTGATGCACGCTAAAGTCAAATTCGCCTTCGGAGTTAAGTCGTGTCAGCTCTGTGGTTAACGTGATAAAAAAACGCAGCGGCATTCCGTAATGTCTAAACACGCTGGACATTGCATCTGAGTGATGACGGAACAGTGTAGAGACGTCGTGAGCCTCGTGGTCGCGCTCGTGCAAATGCATATCATAGCGCATAGTAAAGTTTCGAAAAGCGCAGAGGCCTTCACAAAATGGAATGCAATCTTGATAGGGAACATTATGTACTAGAGCCAGATGAACTTGTAATGCCTCTGCGCTGAAATATTGTTGCCTCTCCCGTACGTTACACAAATGACAGGTTACCATTTCCGAGAAATAAAACAAAAGACACCTAAATGTCCAACTTCGAGAAGACAATGATGGGTGATCGCCCGTCGCCCTCGCTTTTCTGCAGAACTAATCCCGCAATGTGACGCATACTTTCAAGCTCTTCGTCACTGAGCTCTGAAAAGTGTTTAGGCAAAAATACCTTGACAATGTCGTCTGGCAGCTGGAGGGACACGAAGACAGACGGCCCGTAACGTGTGTCCAAACGTCCAATGTCTAACACAGTCAGATTGACATCAGACGGAATCAGATCCATCTTAACAAAGTTTGACGGCGATTTCAAGAAGTTAAGCTAGTCCAGGAGGTTCTCCATCATTGGGTCGGCGGTGGCGGCAGTGGGCTCCTGTAATAAAAATGTATGTTAAAAAACAAAAATAAACGCGTTTCAAATATTTTTTCCCCTCACGTCACGTGTAGTGGCACGCTCTGAAGAAACGGTGGACGTCCGTCAGTTTTATAGCAACCAGTTTACGAACGATTGGCACCGCGAGGCATGTCTGGACGTGACAGCCTCCACAATCGCGAATTTGACACCGTGCATCGTATTAGGTTACTGTTGTTTCCGCTCTTCGCTTTAAAGCAATCTGTTTACGATCTGACGAACGGCTGGGCGTGTTAAGTGGGAATTCGACACCAGGATCAGTTGCTTCTGAGTTTATGGTTATGATAAGCCAGCGCGAGGAAGCTGGCGGGCCGTCTCATCGTGTATTTTTGGAAGGAAAGTGGTTAATGTATCCGGCGTATATAGAAAGATGTAGAGACACTGCCTTTCACATTTGCAAACCGGCCGTCATGACGGTCGTTCTCAATCAATTTCAAATTGAGACGCCCGCGTCTGTAACAATGATTGGTTCTTCGAAATCAGGCAGAAGCACGTATATTCGTAAATTGTTGCATTATAGAAAGGAAATGTTTGATAAGAAGTTGGACGTCATTTTCTACGTGTACGTTTACGAGCAACCGTTTTTTGAAGATCACAAGGACGTTGTGTTCACTAAGGACATTCCACAAAATTTGGATCCCGAAACAAACTCGCTAATTATTTTCGACGACTTTCTCTCGAATAGGACAAAACTAAAAGAGGTATGCGAGTATTTCATAGGCGCTGCTCACCACTATAACGCCTCCGTCATTTTCCTTACTCAGAACATGTTTCACCAAGATTCATACTTTCGAACAATCAGCTTAAATTCTACAGCTCTAATGATATTCCGATCGGTGAGGATTGTCGATCAACTCCAGGTACTATCTCGACAGCTCTTTGGAGGGAAGAGAGGGCATGTCCTTCCGCGTATATATTCGGACGCGTGTAAAACCCCATTCAGTTACATCCTGATCAACCTGTCGCAAACTTGCCCCGATAATGTCCGCGTGAGAACAAGGATCTTGCCGGACGAGGGACCAGAAGTCGTCTACGACACTTCCTCATGAATCGTTTGAAGGGACATGCACGGTTTTTGCACCTCTTGTCCAAAGCTAAATCGTCTAGACAAAGAGAAGTCCTTGTTCGTGACGTCAAAAAGGGACATCTAAACATCATTCGCGAAATTTGCTTAAAGCTTTGCATAGGAAACGTTCCTCTCACACCAATTATAAAAAGGAAGGTAAAGAGGTTTGTATCCCTCATAAGATCATTGGGATACCGAACGAAAGGTCACGAGAATATAAAAAAGGTATTGATACAGAAAGGAGGCTTTTTACCTTTGATCCTTCAGGCTCTCTTGGGTCTGTTATCTACGCTCGGAGGAAGAGCTATCGCAAAGGCCATCGGAGTGTGAAAATGAAAAAGTACCATCTCATACCATACAAAGAAGAGCATATTCCCGATATTTTAAGAAAAGACGGGGAAGCGGATGACGTCAAACTGAAAAAAAATCATTTAGACGCTTCATAAAAGTTTACGTCCGTACAATCCGGATATTAACAACGTCATGCATCAGGAAACGATTCCCTTTACGAAAGAACCAATGTCGCAGACGAATGATGTCACGGAAGATCGCGACATCGATGCAGTCGTCAATATTCTGAGCAAAACCTATAGGGGGTGATTCCATGACAATTCATGCAATGATGGTCCGGGTCATAATTTAGATATTTTTGTTAAAATATATATGAAAGCCATGTTTTTGAGAGGAACAGTCAGCTAGATATGAACGCCGCAACAATTTTTTTCGCTGAGATATAAAAGAGAGAAGCTTGAGGCGTGGAAATTGAGAAGATTTCACAATGCTATTTTGCACAGTCGTCATTTCCTTATCAAAACTTTCACGGCACCATAACTTTTTTAATACGTTTTACAAAGGTTATACAACCCATACATAAAAAAAATAAAAATATCAATAAAATATTTCTATGCAAACAAAAATATCAAATATGGCATAAAAACGCGTTTTAGAGACATATTCACAATTTTTTTGCAAATAAACCATCTTTCATAATACTTCAAAAAACATATCAAAATACGGGTATCTATATATTCTTTACGGGTATGTAAAAATTATATGCCCACCCTTAATTGTCTTCTTGTTATTAACGCGGAAATGCGGCTGATTTCTCAAAATGTGGCAAGATTGGGCGTCGATATTTAAAAAAACTCCATCTTTCATTTTTTTTTAACTCCCCGTGGCACTTTACAGTGACTTGAACTAACCTGTGATGGCAAAAGATTGAGTAACATATGACCTCCAAGCGGGAAAAGCTACGACAAACCTTCACTCGGAGCGAGCCAACGTCTTCGTCAAGGCGGCTTTGCCGCGCAGCACCAAACGTTTTGAGCGTTAGTTATGGCATGTATTTTATATTATTAAAATTCTTTTTTTCATAAGGGCTGAGTATTAGAGATGCGAAAATGGACTTTGAGCTAGAATACCATTAATTAGCTTACAATTCACAGGAACAAAACGGCCAAACTGTGCGAATTCGCTAACTATGCATAGATAAGCTTAAAACTCTCAGTTATGCGAGTGGGGAGGAGGACAGACCGTTACGCCCCAAGCGGTTAACTTATCAACTACACGGATGGGGTCAACAAATACAATGACGCAGCGCTCGGCCGACATAACCGAACGTGGCGTCAGCGTTCGGCTGGAGTTCGTGTTCTCCGGCGAGGGGGAGGAGGGGCTCTTTTGTTTCCACGACGGCCTGCATGAACAATGCAGCATGCACGATCCCCGCTTAGCACAAAAGCCGAAGTGGGTCAAGCTCGCATTCTCAGAAGATAGATCCGGCACTTAACGTCGCTTCGTCGATTGTTAGTATTTTTTACATTAAACTGTGCCCCGCGCTCTATTGTAGAAGATGACATGGCCATGCCCATAAGGCCTGTTGGCATGTGTACAGGCCTTGTGTTGAATAAACACCGAGCGTGGGGAAAACAAACGGGTCAGAGCGCCCCCTATAGTTCGATCTCCTGCCCAATACATCCGGCCTCTCGGCATATGGTGACTTCCACAGATGAGAAGCCTGGATTCCTCTCACGGGTTTTATGGTGGTCCACTCTGCTTGCTTTACCGCACGAAACTCTCGAACCTGTTCCACAGACAGGTGAAACATGCAGACATTTGTTACTTTTTTACGTAGCACTTCCACAAAGTCTTTAGCGGTGGCAATCGTTGAGTTGAGCGAAGATCTCAGCTTGGTGAGCGTTGGTTCTTCCACCTACTTCATCACAAGCGCTTTCTCCGTGTCCAGTGGCTGAAAAGATCCATCTTGCCGAAGAGTGCGGCTTCCGAGACAATTCGTGGAATTGAAAGCGATTCTTGAAATGCGCCGCCGCTCCGTCTGATACAAAAACTATTTAAAAAAAGACTGGGAAATGAACGTTAACATACTCTTTTATGGCCTATGTGGCTAGAAGAGCGTGAGCTGTGTCACGTGTCGTGTACCATCGGTGACAACGGCAAAGCTTTGCGTGCCTTGCGTGGACGTAACCACACTTGAGGAGAGAGACACTTGAGTTTTTTTTTTTTTTTTCAATGAAAACTCTGCACTTCGGTTGGAAAGAGTACTGTCCATTTTTCCGCAAAATCGAAGTGGAACATCACTGCCTTGGGTGGTAAGGCGGTTCTTGTGTCATGTATCAGGCTTCGTTCAAGGTCAAGGATGTAAGAATGCCTCATATACTTTTCGCTCTCCTATTGCCGCAGGAAGGCAGAAGTGTCCATAACGTTTTTGACGAGTTCGCCAGCGTCCCATAACGCGAAACAGATCTCTTCGTCTTCGTCGAGATGAAGCGACTGCAGCTAGATGCTCTGCGTTTTTTGGCACTTTTCGCAACGGCGCAGAAAGCAATCGTTCTGTGGAGCGCAGAAGAGGTAGATGCGCATGAGGTCGTGTTCAGTAAATGTCTTCTTTGGGGCATTTGTTATTGCCGTTAAAAGCAACTGAAAATTGACGCAATATATGCATGCGCACACCTCGTGCTCGGGACTTTTTTTTTACCCATTTTGGTCGTAGGGAATAAAATTTGGAGATGCCTAGTTCGGGATGGGGATGGTCCTTCCTAAACAGCTGGTAAGCTTCCTCAATAGAGCGGGTCATAAACCTTTTTACGACTTTGAACATGGGGTTGATCATGGCTTTGACGACGTCCTTTTCGTTGGGGCTTTGAACAGAGCATGCGAGGTCGTCGCGTGTGTAGTACTCAATTGCAACCCTCACGTCTTCGGCATTCGCCTTTTTCCCCATGTAGGGGTCAGGGGTTGCCCAAACACCACCTTTGCGCTTCAGTTTTCATGTTTGATCAATCATGTAGGCAGTCGCTTCCGACACCAGACGCAATATTTTTTTCTTCAGGATGATTGGTGGCAGAAGCACGTACAATCGCTTGCGTTCCTGGTGGGAACTACATGCCTTCAGCACTTCGCAAAACGCGTCAAATTACTCTGCGCAGTGCTCACAACTGTCTTCTTGTTCGAGAGTTTCGTGCGGTGAAGCAAGCAAAGTGGACCACCGTAAAACCTGTCAAAGGAATCCAGGAAACTCATCTGCGAACGTCATCATATGCCGAGAGGCCAGATGTATACATGGCCATTCGCGCAACTGAGAGTTTTAAACTTATGTATGATGCATAGGTAGCGAATTTGCAGAGTGGGGGCGTTTTATTCCTGTGAATTGTAAGTTAATTAATGGTATTCCACCTCAAAGTTCCTTTTCACGTCACTAATACTCACCGCTTATAAAAAAATAATTTTAATAATATAAAATACATGCCATAACTAACGCTCAAAACGTTTGGTGCTCTGCGGCAAAGCCGCTATGACGAAGACGTCGGCTCGCTCCGAGTGAAGGTTTGTCGTAGCTTTTCCCGCTTGGAGGTCATATGTTACTCAATCTTTTGCCATCACAGGCTAGTTCAAGTCACTGCAAAGTGCCAAGGGGAGTCTAAAGAAAATAAAAGACGGAGTTTTTTTTTAAATATCGACGCCCAATCTTGCCACATTTTGAGAAATCAGCCTTATTTCCGCGTTGATAACAAAAGTATATTTAAGGGTGGGCATATTATCTTTATATATTCGTAAAGAATATTTAAATACGCGCATTTTGATATGTTGTGTGAAATATTATGGAAGATGGTTTATTTGCAAAAAAAATTGTGAATATGTCTCTAAAACGCGTTTTTGTGCCATGTTTGATATTTTTGTTTGCATTGAAATATTTTATGGATATTTTTAATTGTTTGTGTATGTGTTGTATAACATTTGAAAAACCTATTAAAAAAGTTATGGTGCCGTGAAAGGTTCGATAAGGAAATGACGACTGTGCAAAGCAGCATTGTGAAATCTTCTCAATTTCCACGCCTCAAGCTTCTCTATTTTATATCTCAGCGAAAAAAATTGTTACGGCGTTCATATCTAGCTGAATGTTCCTCCCAAGAACATGGCTTTCATGTATATTTTTAACAAAAATATCTAAATTATGACCCGGACCATCATTGCATGAACTGACGTGGAATCACCCTAGGGAGAAAGGTCGATCACTTCTAAAATTGTTTTAAAACCGGTGATTGCATGGGACCCACACATGTTAGAGATTATAATTGACGAGAAGCCTCTCCATGAGTCAAATATCATTGATATGGTTTCTTATCTAATTTCGCGAGCGAAACAGATGCCAGTTCCCATTCATTTCGAACGTGTCGCGACGCTATTGGTCAGACAAAATCTGCCAACGAGCATCGTAAACTACTATCGCTTTAAAGGAAGAGTGGTCAAAGCAGGATCGACCAGTCGACCAGGATCCTCCTCTCCGAACATTTTGCCGAAGCGTTCCTCGGAGCAGCAAGAATCATCATCATCATCGCCGTACTCACCTTCGACCTTTGCTGTTGCTGCTGCAGATGCCTGTGCTGATCCTGCCTCACGGACATCTAAACGAGTATTCGATAAGGCATGGAAGATATTTTAGACAAAGATTACTTCAACGACGAGCTAATTTTTTCATCATTTTCTCCGCGTCAAAGAAAGGAGGTTCAGGGGCTCTTGGAGAGCATTTCGTTGGTGGTTGCCTACACCCCCGATGGAAAGTTGGATGTTCATGGAAAGAGGAGTGAGAAATCCAACATAATCGATCTACTACGCTACGAGCTCTACAATAGGCAACCCTCCTGGGTGAGAGGTGCAGTTTCCACCGTAATTAATAACTTCCTGGACCTGTCAGCCTTTCGCGCTCAGTCTTACCGGCGGAAGTCGAGATGCCGTCGTCAGAGAAGGAAAGCAAAGGGGTCTACTACAGAGCAGCCCATCCCGCATCCTTCGGTGGAGTCAATAGACTTGCCAGACATACGGGACGAAGAACGGCGGAAAGGTTTTTAGAGGGATCCGACGCTTACACCTTGTTTAGGGAAACCAAACGCCCTCGTCTATACCGCAAAACGCTGTCCCTGGGACTTCGAGACGTCTATCAGGCGGACCTTGTTGAAATCCAAAAAAATTGCCAAATATAATGATGGAAAAAGATACATTTTGTTTGTGATCGGTACGTTTTCTCGATTTATCTCCACCGTTCCGATCGCTCGAAAGACGAGAGAAGAGGTCGTGAGAGCGCTTAAAATCGTCTTTCGTAAGATGAAGAAAAGTAGGCTTCCATATGCACGGACCACGGCCATGAGTTTTACGGGAAATAAGTCGTGTCATATCTGAATAAGAAGGGAGTTAAATTGTATTTTGTGTTTTCAAAGCAAAAGGCTTCCATAGTAGAACGCGTGCAAAAAACCATTATGAGTCGGATCTATAAATACTTTGAGTATGCAAGAACGAGGCGGCTAATAGAGATCCTTCCCAAAATTGTAAAATCCTACAACCACAGCTACCACCGAACGCTGGGTGCTCGACCCATCGACGTCACCGAGGAGAATCAGACAGATTTCTTTCTTCATCTTTTCCCTTCTCCGTCGGGAACACACAAGAAACCGAAATTTCGGATCGGGGATCATGTCCGCATATCCAAAGAACGACACCTTCTTTTAAAAAAGTACAAACAGTCCTTCACAGATGAGGTATTTATCGTCGACAGAATCCGACTAGGTATTCCCACAACATATTACCTCGTCGATATGGTGAGAAAAGAGCTCGTTCTCGGTTCTTTCTACGAAGCTGAGTTGCAACGTGTTTCCAACCCCGAAAACAAGGCCTGGATCATCGAGAAGATTTTGAGAAAACGACGTGCGCCTGATCTCCAATACCTTGTGAAATGGAGAGGCTATGATCCTCTCACAACAGTGGGGTTAGGGCAGGTGATTTTGAAAAAAAAAATATGTATACGATGTTGTTCTTCACACTGCAATGAGTCTTTTCAATAGACTCTGCAGATTTGTTTGAGACACACACACGTACATTGTTTATTACTCTTTATTCAAAAAGTCCAAGAGACGCAATGTTGCCTCATGATCTAAATTTATCCCATACATCGAGGGTTTACCACCGAACACTCGTCTAATACGGTACACATTGAGTGGACATCGGCGAAGATACATCGACTCACTTATATTGCAAGTGTCTTCGCACTGTAGGTCATGTTTCTGCAAGACACGAGCATCGGCCTCGTGAAGACATTGTTTTAGGTTGCGAGTCTGCTTTTTGTCCAAGTTTACGCCAATTTTCTCGGGATAGTACACTTTCATCCAGGCACGCATTGCCAAAACAGAGTCTGAACATCGATGAACTTTGGTGTCTTCCGTCAAACTTGTCTCGAGTGTGCAGTGGCCGTAAGGGTTTGTTTGAGACGTGGCAAGTCGAAAGACAATAATGTAGATGATTGGCAGGGAAAGCACGACGGCAGCTATTTGATGCATGACGATTGGTCGTGTCATTTCCATAACTAATGTACGGAGTTTTTATGGAGAAGATATATATGTATATATATATATATATATATATATATATATATAAAACGAGAGAAATGCTTTAGGCTGATTGGTGTGGCGACACCGCACAAATGACGCGATTAGCCGCACGACTCGCGACATCTTGTGGGAATATCACCAACCACACTGCACATGGCGCCATCCAGCGGCGTGTCCCCACACTTTCCCACGAGTCAAAGAGGTAGGCGGGGAGTACGCTGATTGGTATGGCGACGGCGACCTCAAGCGCCACCTTGTGGAGCATCACCAACTATAAACTAAACTTGACGGGACGTAACAGAGCGGCGAACCTTAGCACTACACACACAGCGAAAAAGTACACCCCTGGACGTGTAAACCATTGTCCCAGGGCGGACTCCCCAAATGGTGTTCATTTTACACGCGAGGCTCGGTGTATTTCGTTTGCACCCGAGGTCTCGTGTAAAATGAACATCTTTGAACGTGTACTTCGTTCTGCGATCACACGTCTAGGGGTGTTTTTTTACAATGGCGGCCGTTTGACGCAAGACGGGTTCGACGAGCGAGGCCCAGCGCTTTACACGGCTTTTCGCCGCAGCGAAAGCGTAGTTTGCACGTGTTCGTTCGTAATCGTCCATACGTGCTGAACTACTGCAAGCATTCACCCCCAAGCGCCGACGCCGTATCCATTACGGCGATTACGCGACAGTGGGAGTGACCATCGACTGCATCCAGCAGCGTGCTTCCCCATCGAGCAGGTCTCGTTCGCGTGGCGGTTCAGCCGATCGCCGAGGCCTCAAGCCGGTTGCATTGTCACCTACGCCGGGTAATTTCCACAGCAGTTATCTTTTCGCGACCACAGACATGAACTTTATTGAAAAAGCCCGTTTGCCGCGAGCGACGACGAATAGCTCCGACACCGACCCGACCCGACCCTACCCGACCGGCGTTACCGACGTCCCGCTCACCTCTTTACCGCGAGCAAAGTTGTACGCGACGTTTCGACGTATCCACTCATATCTCGTGTGTACGCAAATTTTGCGGCTTTCCGGGTACGAATCGGCTACCGAAACGGCCAGCCAACGAAGACGAACTGAACGCCGGCGCTATGCGCCATTTAAACACGCGGTTACTTTTCTACTAGACTGTAGCTATGTGGTGTGGTTCCTTACACATAAATGGACTACGTACAAACAAAGCTAAAATAAAATTGGGCGGCTGCTTGCGCCACCTAGTGAGTATGCGGAAAACTACAAAAATGAAGGACATTCCGGCATTTGTGGAAGTGACACGCTCGGACACGGACGGCAGCATACCAACACATACATCACAGTACATACCACAAGATCAACATACAAGCATCTACATACACAAACAACGAACAGAGGCACTAGCAACCCGACACTCCTACTCAAATTCAATAGAAACCCGCTCGGTATATATAGCAGACTTTTTGTTTCAGACGAAGGTCCGGTGACACCCCCCGTATTTTATATGAACGTAACGATATTACACAATTATTACTTATATAGTACGGCGACATAAATATAATTTGGGAAGGTACACATTTCTCTTAGTCTAGATTATAGCTAAAAGACACCCTATATTAAAAAAAAATGTTTTGAGCTAGCCAAAAGGTAGCAAAATCTGGTTTCGTTTTCGGAAGTTCGAGCGCTCAAGGCTGGAATGCGCTAGCGAAGTGTGTGCTTGCTTCTGTCAAACTATAATCCATTGTATGACGCTCTCAAAGCTGCTGGCTGCAGCCTTCGTCTTGGTTTAGGGTTTGATTTACACGCGCTCCCGTGGAAATGAAATTATGCGCGCTCGAGTCGATATTATTGACAGCGTGAAGTATAAACCGAATGTAAACGATTTTGCGAGCGACGAGAACAGCGACGGCGACCCGCTTCGCTGACGCTCGGTCACTCGCGCGACGACGCAAGCCGCATGAAAGCGGAACGATGTTTTCTAGAAATCCAAAAACCGAGTGACGCGACGAGCGATAGTAAGAAATCTTCGTAATACGTCGCTGACTCGTCGCTGTCGCCGTCGCTCGCTAAATCGCTTTACGCAGTTCAGCCTTTATACTCACGCTAGTGCCGACCTGCATTACCCGCTGAGCCCAAGCAAGCGATAAGGATATTCAAATATGTCACAACAGTGGCGTGCATTCGCTAAGAAAACATATATCTCAAATTCCTACAGTTTGACGTCGGGATCCGTTACTTGTTCTGCTGTCACCTTGGCGAAACGGTCACTAAAGAGAAACTAGTCAGTTTGTTTTATCAGAATTTATAAAAACCTTATCTAGCCACTGTTATGCACAAAAGCACTCTGGAATTTCATATAAATAGTTTAGAATAAACTGAACACAATCGGTAACTTAATTTTCCAAGCATAATAATAAAAAAAAAATCTTAGAAAACAATGTATTTTTAAGGTGTTTCAAATAAAAAAAACTGAAAAAGGAGCCTTATTTCAGCTGCACTATCACGTAAATACTTTGGGGAAAAAATATCTATTGAGAATTAGGTTTTGCAATCTCTAATTTGCTTCTTTCAACTTTCCAGTTACTTTATGCGTACTTGCAGATTGTATCCTGACAAATCTAGACAAAATTGTATAAAAAGTAACAGTCTATATAAAATTTATAGCTTAATTAAATTCACATTTGTTTGATAATGTTCAATCTTAAATATGAGTTTTAAATTTCACATCTATTATTACAAATGATTGAATTACATGCTGCTTGATGCATGCTGTGCCGCCCCTCCCCCCCCCTTTTAAATATATATATCCTGTATATTTGCTGGTTAGTTGTAAACCTCTTAATGTCGTGTTATTTGTTTGTTGTTGTAGGTGTGTGAATGCATATGTTGTACCCCACTCCTACTTGGGCCTTCAATGGCCAGTAGTATCCTCTAAATAAAATGAAAAACACAAGTGAGCAGTAAAAATCTGGACGACAAAAGTAAACACAGAGCCGTGCAAAAAGGCATTCAGTATATGAAACAGATACAGATATGGGCCCCTGGCAGTCCATCGGTTCAGCCTCCACACCGCCTAAAGACGGCAGTGTTGCAATATTACGAACCAGCGCACAGGTAGACAGTTACCAAAAATCCAAACACAAAAAACTCACATCAGCGCTGTGCGAGTGTATATTTTTGTGTATTTGGATTTTGAGTAACTGGTCTACCTGTGCGCTGGTTCGTAATTATGCCGTACCAACTCGCCCAATCTGCCGTATTAATAGTGTTGCAAAATACTTAGATCAACTATAATGCTAATGACTGCAGTGTATAAAAGCAAGCTACTCGTCGGAACGAGCTTGACGGTACGAGAATAAAGAGAATGTTTTCACAGTTAAACTCAGAGTCTGTTGCACCGTCTCTTCCGTCCTCAAGATCGAAAGTGCTACAGATTGGTGACCTGGACATGATGATTGACTCCGAGCACCTGCTATCCAGGGGAATGTTCTTCGTGGCCAAGGGCACGGCAATGGCTCTGCCTTTTCGGACGAAAATGCAGTAGGCACATATTCAACTTTCTCAGCCTCCACATCTGCAGCGCCTCCGCAACCACCTCTGCTCTGTCGCATCTAGCACCGGCATCTCCCAGCAATGGGCTGCGACCACCTTGCTTGCCCCACCGGCTTGGCAAGTGAATATTCATCGACATCTTCACACTGTTCACAAGGCATGTTGCTAGCCGACCAGGGTCTCCTCATCGTTGCCATGTCAGGCATTCGCTCTCAGTTCGGTTCCTCATCTTAGGGGATGTTGCATCGGCCCCGCAGTCGGCCGGCATCCCCCTTTCAGTCCGAGGCTGTACACTCCAAACTGATTGAGCCGGACTGAAAGCACGACAGGGTCGATTTCCCCCGTCTGCTGCCTCATTTCCTGACCTCGGCGTCAACTACCATGCACGGCTTCCAAACACTCTCTTTCCTGCTCTCTAGTATGTCATCCTGCTTGCGGTACATGTCAACAGCAACGACACCTCTCTGGAGCCGCAATCACTTCAACAAAATCGTGCCATTCCTCACAGTGCAGAGCTGAGGGCGATAGCTCTGCGGCAGTCTATCGGTTCAGCCTTGGCATCGCCAAAGATGACAGTGCTACTCATACTCGTCACCACGAGCTCAACGACATGAGAATAAACAGAATGTTTTTATTGCTCGGAGTCGGTCGCAGCATCTTTTCCGTCCACAACATTGTATACTCTATAGGTAGTAAGCAAGGGACACACTTCAGATGAAAAGAACAAATGCTCAGATCACACATGCCGCGGGTGTCCAAAATTATCCATCATGTTGAATATTGTTTTGGTTTTTTTAATTCTAACAGAAGACAAACATCATTATCGCGCAATCAAAATGAATACTTACGAAACACCTAATTCGCAGTGTAAGTGCTCATCGCTGAGCTGCGGCTGTGGCATATATGTATTTATTTAAAAGTGCACCGATGATAAAACCTTCAGGTTTGGCAACAATACCGAGATTACAACGGTTGTTGTCCATTATAAAATACAAAAGAAATAAAAAATACCGGAAACAATGCAAGGTACAAATCTGCACAACAGGCTTCCGAATTCAACTACTTCGTCGTACTGGAGTTTGTTACAGTAATAACAGCTTTGGATGGGCTGTGAGGACAGCATTCACACTGAACTGGGTGCCTTGGTGACTATCACCAGTGTTGAGGAGTTGCCACTCCAGAGTTGGAACGATTCCGCACTTCCACAACCCTGGAATCGAATGCAAATAAAATGGTGGCAGCACTGGAATGGAATGGGAATGAAATTAGTAGTTACATTTTGCCCAGAATAGAGTAGGAATGGAATAGGCTTTGTTCTAATGCGAGCTGCTTAGATGCCGTCAAAGGGGCTTTCGAAACGGCATTATTGCACTCAGGTAACTGACGGTTTGGTTATCTGACTGCTTATGTTCCTTCGAGGATGAAAGTGGCAACCCCAGTGAAGCAACCCAAACTGTAGAGTTGTAGGCTGACAAGGGCAATTTACTCGATCTTAATCCAGGGTAAGGGTTTTGTACCTCAGCGTTCCAAAAACTACCCGTGCCCAGCACTTTTCAATCTGTGTTGTCACGTGACACGACCCACCGGAGTAACTCGGATCTATTTGGGTAAGATTTGGAACACAGCCAAAGTGTCGTTCCTGGTGCTGCGAGATGCAACCATAAGGCTGTTGGGACCATGTGTGATTACAGCACCAGTTGCAGGCCACCAGGCAGGGACAATGTCACACCGCCCGCACTTCGTTAATACACGTGACTCGATCCTCACTTATTATGTATCTCGTAAAAGCGGAGGACATATACGGTTCTTTTGTGGAAAAGATGGGCGACTTAGTTTTCCTCTTTGTTACGAGGCTTTTACACCTGGTGGTGCGATCAATATCTGCAGTGCCCCCATACCAATTGCCACTAGTGCTATGTGCGACCAAAGCTCAACTTAGTAAAATCAATGATTGCGGGTAGGGTTTTGAATTTTGCAGTTGCCTACGCATTTCACAACGCCAGCTTTACGCCGACGTTATTTTCCGGTAACTTAGTACTAGCTGTCAAGTGCCATTTTCACAATTGGGAGGGATTGAGAGGAATGGAATGCAGCAGTTCAGCCATTCCAGGAGTGGGAATGGGCCCAGTTTTTCCTTTCCAGTTCAAAGGAATGGAATTAGTATTAGAAAATTCCAATTCTCTGCAATGGAGTTGGGTGGAATGGGGAATCTTTTGTTTGTTTGCATGCCTAGAATGTTTGAGATGACTCGAGAATCTTGTTTGTTCGAGCTCGGAACCTTTTAGATACCTACGGGCTTACAAAAAGAGCTTCGCATGGCTGCTCGAGTCAGTCGTCCTTTTGTCGCTGTCGAAGTATGTGCGGCCTTTGTTACTTCATGTTTCTCGGCACAAGTTCGCTGCATTTAACATTGATCTGAAGTTTTATTAATCAAGTTTGTTTTTGTTCATGACACATTGGTGGATGTGCAGGGTAACGCAGTCTATGCTCATAAAGCGTACCATCTGTGAACACGATAACTCTGAAGACGACGATCGTGAAGGCGACGTCCTTGAAATCATCCGAGGACGACTCCAACTCTGACACCAACGACGACCTCAACTATGGCCTCGGAAGCGACCCGGACAATGAACTTGACAAATCCCCTGGCTACCACACTTAGATGAAAACATCATGACGACTTCTACGCTGATGATGAAACGGACGACAACTCCAAAGACCAAACCCGGCTACAATGTCAACAACCAACCTGACAACGGCCTCGATGACAAACAGTCTTCAACCGTGGTGACGAGACTGATGACGACACTGATGATGACCCAGGCGAAGACTCAAAAAATTTCATGGAAGACGATCCCGGCTACGGCTTTGACAGTTATCCAAGGACAATCCGGACGATGACTTTAAAGGGCAACTCCTGCCAAAACTCGAAATTAAAGAAATTACTGGTATCGCTGTAGTGACACAAAATACGACCCCAGCCAAAATATTACGTCCGTGGGATGCCGCATTCTCAACTAGTGCCGATAATAAAAATGTGACCCGCCGCGAGCCGCTGCACCTTAGCGGTCGGCTAGCGGGTTGCCGATCACTAAAGCAACATTGGGCCGTGACGTCAGTATCGTTCTTTTTTTCCTCCAAGCGTTACGCGGAGTGCGCTTCTTTGAGCCGCTACCACCGCTATTTGGACTTGTGATTGTCATGTTTAGCCATTGCTTTTATCTGTAGCCCATGTAGCTTCAGTATAGCCTTTTGTTTATTTGCTTGTGAGGACTCAAAGACTGGTTTTAGCGAGCAACTCGTAGCGCCCAAGACTGCCCAGCTGTTCCTCGAAGGATGCCGAGTAGAACTTGTAGTGCTGTGGGCTGCTCAAACAACCCGCTGCACAACCCGGAGGTGCTTTTTCACAAGTTTCCAACGTACCAGAAATTGAAGAAGGTGTGGGTAAACGCTGTTCGACGAGTGGACTTTGGCTTTTACGCGCCCAAGGAAAAAAGAATACAAAAACAGACATGTACAGCCCTAACGCAGCAGCCCATGCCGGAAAGCCTCAAAGCTTCGTGTCTGTTACTGACCCGCAGCGCGAAAGCGAGAGGACCTCCAGTACTGTACTTCACTGGCAGCGCGTCGTAGAGCAACGCTGCTCCATCCACGGAGCCCCGATGACAATTTAGGCCTAGCGACAGAGTACGGAAACATGCACACACGGCGACAGCCGCTGAGTACGGTACTGAACGAGTTCACTCGTTTTCCAGTCGCTACCTTTTGGGTATACTAGCGACAAGTACGGCATGGCACACGCACGGCGGCAGCGGCCGCCCAGTACGGCACTGTACGAGTTTACGGGTTTTCCAGTCACTAGCTTTTGGGTATACGCACTAACTCTTCCTACATGTGCTGGATAACTACCACATATACAGAATTAAAATAAAATCAGCTTACCTCCTACCTTTAGACGGCTAGCGCAACAGAAGTAGCTGCTGATCAACCTGCGTACTCGTTGAACGAGAACGATCCTGACGTCACGTTCACATAGCGGCTGATTTCTAGTGCTGCCAGGGCCTCGAGCGGCTAGTTTCGGTTTTGTTGGCCGTGCCCCAAACAAAACTTTGAGGCGTCCACATCTTTAAAAATACGCACAATAACGAGGAAAAAATTACACCTTGGAATTCAGGGACGCTGACTGCACTAAAAACAGTCATAATCCCAAAATTGAAAGTATGGTCCGGAGTTGCCCTTTAACGACAACCACGACTACAAACTTGAAGGCGACCTTGATGATGAACCCGATGAAAATACCTACGGCAAGTGTGGTATCTGTCACGAAGACGAACAGGACGACGACGCCTGGTATGTCACTCAACGAACGGAGGAAGTTTGCCAGCTTGGTCGCATTTTGATGCAAGCCACAACTTCCTGACGATGACTGCTACAATCTTTGTCACCACGACGCCCAGTTTCAGCCTGGCTACCCACTGTGAATCTAAACACCAATTCATCGTCGCAGCAAGGAACTGTTAAAGTGGTGCTTCGACCTCAAGGTTATTCGCTACATGAGACCTAAGTTGTAAGTCGTTGGCCAATAGCACATCAACATTGTCACGCTGCCCTCTGCGACCCGTAGGCGATTCACGTCTTCCCGACTCAACTGAACTAGGTATGCTCGGTAGGACTGTGAAAATCTGCTATTTACAAGACTCTGTATTTTGACCTAGTCTTGTTTAAGCTGTTAATTTAATTTTGTGTTGCATTAAGACGATGAGTCTTTCACAAGAGGGGAGTAATGCCACGTGCAAATAGCCGAGTCAGCAGCGTGATCGACTCACATGCCGCTGACCCCGCCAGCGCATGTCCTTCTTTCTTTTGTTTGCGTGACTGGAATGATGAGACGACTCTAAATTTTTTTTGTTCGAGCTCAGAAACTTCTAGACACCCACGCGCTTACAAAAGTACCTTCGCTTGGCTGCTTGAGGCAGTTGTCCTTTCGACACCATCAAAAGTCTTTGTTAATTTATGTTTCTCAGCACAAGTTCGGCGCATTACACACTGATTTTAAGTTTAATAAAGAAGTATGTTTTTATTCGTGACAATATTTAGATGAATTTTGATAATTCAATCTTCTGATATTTCGAACTAAAGTGTGTGGCTTCCAGGGCCCGTTTGCTCAAGCGCTAACCGCGGCTAAAGTTAACCGCAGTACCTAGGAGAGGGATTTTGAAATCACGTGACTGGTTCGGCAGGAATGCAGGGAAACATGGCGGTGCCCCGGTGAGTGAGCGCCGCTCGCTTTGAAACTAATATGTCGTTGTAGCTGCAATATTGGGCGCGTTAGTCAGCAATGAATGGTGCCAGAGGCTTTCGCTTTGCCTTACCTCATTTAAATCGCAAAGCATGAGCATATGACCTCGCCGCATTTTTTAGATAGTCTTTCGATTCTGGCCATTCCTAAGCCTAAATGAACGCGATAAATGTTAGCATGGCAATGTCTTTGGAAAGTGGATTGCCTTGACTCAGTCGGCCGGGTATTAATAGCACACAAAAGCAGACAGCGTCCCAATAGACCATATTAGACCTTTCTCTAAATTTCCCAAGCACCGAGGTGCATGCTACAAGTGTAGTTACACGCGTTGCACGTGCTGGCGTCTGAAGTAGTAACTGTTCTAAAGCAAAAAGTCCAAAAACAAATTTTGTCTTGCACGTGCGTTGGTCAAATATTTATTACGATTATTTACTTCGAATCTTTTATAAGAGGAAGGCCAGTGCCTTTTATAAGGCCAGTGCCTTTTATAAGAGGAAGGCCAGAATTATACTTCCAGCGTTCTTCTCGATGCTTCGGTAATTTAGAAAAAGGTCTATTGGGACGCTGTCTGCTTTTGTGTGCTATTAATACCCGGCCGATTGAGTCAAGGCAATCCACTTTCCAAAGACATTGCCATGCTAACATTTATCGCATTCATTTAGGCTTAGGAATGGCCAGAATCGAAAGACTATCTAAAAAATGCGGCGAGGTCATATGCTCATGCTTTGCGATTTAAATGAGGTAAGGCAAAGCGAAAGCCTCTGGCACCATTCATTGCTGACTAACGCGCCCAATATTGCAGCTACAACGACATATTAGTTCCAAAGCGTGCGGCGCTCACTCACCGGGGCAACGCCACGCTTCCCCGCATCCCTACCGAGCCAGTCACATGATTTGAAAATCCCTCTCCTAGGTACTGCGGCTAACTTCAGCCGCGGTTAGCACTTCGAGCAAACGGGCCCTGGAGTTTGAAATAATGAGAGTCGACTGTAAAACACCATTTTTGCTACCCCAAGTAGCAATTTATTTTAGTGTAATTTCTGGAATCTTTTATTCAGACCGAACACTTCTTTTTCAATAAGCTTGTCGGCATAAAATTTAGACTATTTTTTATAGCCTAAACGTAGCAAGCGTTCAAAACAAATACAACCTAGTGCATCAGATACACAGAAAACACAATATTAGCAAATGCTACTTTTATTGAACACATCTGGAGTTTCTGTTGGATACATACAGCGCTGTGAAGAAGTACACCATTCTTATATGAAAATAAGCTTCCCACCAGTGAAATTTCTCAAGTTGGACAGCCTTGTTGTAAGTCAGGCACGTTAAAGAGAACCCTGCCCAAGTTTTCATAGACACTCTTACAAAGTTGTTTCATTTGTACAATAGCGACTTCAAGGTATATGTGTAGAAACTTCCCAAAGTGCAAACATTATGTGAAGAAACTGCATTTCAAAGTTGACGTCCTCGCAACCCCCCCTATCGGTAGCTGCTCTACCGGCAACAATGAAAAGAACTATAGAAAGACCGCTGAGGCCACATAACGTAAGACATGGTGTCCAAGATTCGCCATGGACAGCATTGTTGGTAGTTGGACTTGTTTGTGCTCACTCTTTTACCCAGTCTGTCGATTGACAGCTATTTAGAGTGCATGATAGGAACTATTTGTGCTGTAGACATAAAAACATGTACATGTTGCCCCCCCCTTTGAATCTGGCAGGCGAGACCACTCGAAAATGTTTGAGAGTAGCTGTGTAGAACTGACATGTTCTAACATTCTGATGACACAATTATTCATATTAAAAGGTATGCTTAACCGAAAATCGAATTTTGCAAAACAACACTGGGGCGGTAGGCGGGACGCTGCAAAACCCCCAAAACATCACACATACAGCATTATTTCTAACGGATGGCCATATTTTTGGAAACATGTGGGATTCAACAAGGCCGACGAGACATGTGATGTCGCGATTCTCATTCCCTCTCCTCTAGGCTTCATCCCCTTAAGCAGGTGAACCGAAGCGGGAATGAGAGAAGCGAGGCCGCTTCCCCTCATTCTAAAGTGTACCAGGAGAAGTATGATGTCACAGTTCTTGTTTGATTGTGCCCTTTCCTTTCCAAGAATACGGCCATCCGTTTGAGATATTAATGTATGAGTGATGTTTCGGAGTTTCCGAAAGCTTCCGCGGCCTTATTTTATGAAATCCAAATTTTGGTCCAGCATCCTTTTAAACAAGCTTTTTCAAATATTAGCATAATGAACATACAATTGGACAACTTGCTAACTCACAACAGCATCCTCCCGATGATGCCGTGCAAAGGTTCTGTCACACGCACCAACCGAGGGGATTGCTGCAAGTCCATCCACCCTCTACTTTTAGTCACCTTTGAGACTGAAGAACTGCTGTATGAGGCCCGTCCAGCCACTGCGCACACAAAGAGAAACACGGGAAATAACACTCAGTGACGAGCAAAGTCTCTGGGCGGAAAGCCCTCCATGCCAAATGAGCACTGTTGGGTTACGGCAACGGCGTAATACACAGGTTCTGCTTCTTGGATGCCTTCACCGCTGCGGTGGGTGGTCGTAGCTAGTCGTAGCAGATAGTGTCACGTTTGTTGCTCGTACCAAAACACCAAAGCCGTGTAGTATTTGTTGCCGAAGTTCATAAGCCTACGTTCCCGGTCTACACACACTACACAAAGCCAGCCACGAGCAAAGCTAGCTAACCCCGTTTCTGCTTCGGCGACAAGCCGCCAGGGCGGTGACACCGCCGCTGAAACTTCTGCCTCGGCTCTTCAAACCAGGACCCCTCAGTGCACAAGCATGACACTTGCTAGGCTGCTCTGCCTGTACCAAGTGACACGCGCCCGCATGTTCCCTCTCATAATTCTTCTAACTGTACGTGCCCCGTATTGTACATGGCCATACTGTGCACATGGCGAAAGTTCCCTTTTGAAAGTGCTCCACGGTCGGCTTACAATGCTGCGAACACATAGCACATGACCACTATAGGTGACGACACTTGGGACACTTGCCATCCGTCGTTGTGGCGCAGTCGCTTTCTCAGTCGTCCTCACAAGGGGCAAGGAAAGGCAGGCACTGCATAAAAAATCAATACATATTATAACACTGGCTGTGGCAAACTAGTTTCAAAGATGATACAGTCATGTCTTCTTAATATGGACACCTCCGTACTATAAAAATATTTTTTTTTCTATAATGTAAGGTGTTTATATGAGAAAATTAAATTTAAAACAAAAATTGGATAACAAGCATAACCAAACAAACAGTTTATTCAGCTAAAAGATAATGAGATGTGAGTTTGCTCTATCGCTTTAGAGCCGTTTCACATGTAGCACTACTGTCGTTTACAAGAACAGATACCCAGGCTGTAAAGTGATGATCGGCTGAATAGCAAAAGATGTTGCACTGTATGCACAAGCCGGATGTAATTGACACTTAGCTGCCGGCAGTTAGGATCCTATAATCTTATGATCGCAGACGGGAATTACATCTGGTGCCTACGGCTGGAATAATGTCTCGCTTCGTAATAGAAAAAGCACAAAAAAAACACAGGATGGAGAAACCGGGTGTCACAAATTCAGGCTTCTCTTCATTTTTTTAAATACTTTTATGATCTTTTTTTTGGACCACTTTAAGTGTTGGTACGGTCAAAAAGGGGGAGTGTGGTGCCACTTTTAATCTTAGTTCGTCCCGTCGTAGTTCCTTTCTAAGTCCCCAACGAATTTGCTCGTTTGCGGAATGGGTTTTTGTTAACGGGCGACGTAGATCATCCCAGGTCACAGTTTGTGGCTTTGACCTCGCGGACGGAGGGGTGCGTATGCTGGCTCGCGTATGGTGCCGATTTGACATGCAGGGGCGCCGCCGGGATACAAAGATGTTTACGCTGGCTAGCGCGCTTTTTGAAGGCGGCGGCTTTGCTCAGTCTGCCGCCTGTCGTGTTCTATGTATCGGCGATAATTGATGTTTTTGGACTCGTACGGGGGAATGGATGGGCACATATGTTTGGTTGTCTGAAAAATGTAATAGGTTTTGCCATTTGGGTCGTTGCTGTGTAGCTTTGTTTTTCTTGAAAGTTGACTGACCCGAAAGACGGGGAAACGGGAGGTTGGTCGGTAGACGAGCCTATAAAAGGGGGTTCGGGAACAAAGAAGGTAGTCCAACCCCAGAGCTGGCCGGGTCGCTACTCAACGCGGTTACTCCCTGCAGATGAGTCTTGGAACGTGTAATTTTTGGCTTCTGCCCTGCCTGTCGGACAAGTGTTTGAGTTTGTTGTGCTGAAGCGTGTGTGGCTGTGTGGTGCGCGGTGTCGACCTCATCAAGCCTCTAATTGGACCGCTGGACTTCGAGACGCCGTTCTTCGGCCGACAACTCCAGACTACGGACTGCTCTGGACTCGGCACCTACCGGAAAGCTAAGCCTGGTTTTCTAGGACTTGTCTACTGCATTCTCTGGCTCTGAAGTATGAATTGTTGAGTGTTGGGAAGATTTTTACACAGTGCTACTTTCTGTCGCGACTGTTTTGGGGGATTATCCCATGTGTGTAGCGGTAACGTTCGAGCTCCATCTCGGTTTGCTCTCGTTGTTAGTGTCGGGTTTTCGTCGCTGTTTTGTTGGCTTATTCCGGTTTTATGAGCGTCGAGTCTTTTTAGTATTAGTTCCTGGCTCGCAGGGCTCCATAGCTTTGAGCTGGAGTGTGGTTTGTGTTGAGTGCTCTATTGCCGTGTACAGCTTAGTTTTTCACTTTATTAAATCTAATCTTATGTTTGCTTATCCTCCCTGTGTCATCATCTTTCTCTACTGATTATACACCAGGCGTGGACCTAGCGCTAGTCAATGGTCGAACTTAGCTCTCTTGTTCTTTTCCCGTAATTTCTCGTTTATTCTCAGAGTGGATCATTGAATTATTTTTATTAATTTGAACCCCACTCCGTGACACCAAAACAGATGGGAAAGCACCACAACGTATTAAACTCGTCGAACATTAAATGTTCTTGAATTATACCTCACCCATGCTTGCTACGTGATGAAGCCCAAAGGTTAGTTCAATGCCAATCAATATTAAATGTCTTTAGATGGGCACCTGCTGCCCGATCATGGCCTTTATTTCAAAGCACTGTTCACACATTTGCGAGTCCTGCAGTGCCTTGTGGAATGGTGGGCGATACTTGCCGTTCCGCAAGGCACTGCAAGACAGATCAGGCTCAACTTTTGAATGTCGACGTGCTTACGGAATGCTGCAGCAAACCAATCATTCGCCGAGGGAAAAAGAAAGGAAGCTGCATGCCTCCGTGTGCTCATTGCCAGTGTTTTCTGCTCTGCTATGTACCCTGCTTGTGTGCTGTGATTTGCAAGCCAGCGCGGGATATATTTCCTTGATTTGTTTGTCTGTTCAGCTGTGCGAGGTTGTGATTGAAACAACCAAGAAGTATAGACCGCCATTCTTTTCATCAAGCTAATCCGAACCGGGGACGATGACTGCTGTTGTTTACACGATTTTCGACAGCTATGTGGAGTGGCTTTGTGTTTAAAATTGCAATCCTAAGTGCAAAAAGAAGTTACCGCAGACTATATTGTTGAAGGTTGATTTCAACTGGCAGGCTCTGGCTACAACCACCTTAATATTCATTCAACATTGTTTTGCATTTCTACTTACCCGTGATCGCTTCATTTGCCAAACACGTTAGTGGCCGGTCACCTTACCAATGAAACTAATGTGCTGGCGTCTCCGGCGAAGAATTCCCTCAGGGCTACATGCAATGCACAACCCAGTTTGTAGCCCGTTGTGACTGAAACCTTTCACACTGGGGAAACGTTGTTGTCACAAACGCAGTCAAAGAATGCGATAGGATTGAGGGAACAGGGGAATTGTCCAAGTTGACTGACTGCATGAGCATATGTTTCTATCGCCACCGTGTTTCCTCCACGCAGGCGACGGAGAAAACGATATAGAGACTCCTCGCGCTTGCCAATGCCAAGTTTCTCTAAAACGTCGAAATACGAGACACCCAGCCGCGAAGTGTCGATATTGCCGGAGAGAGTGGCGGGACAACAATCAGCGCAGGATCGCGGCTTCGCCACTCTTATGCGACGGTGTCTTCGGTTTCCGCTCTCTGCAGCTTCCACCGGGACGCTAGCCGTGCCTAATTGTGCTAGCTTTGAGCACCACAGTTCATAGGGTTCACAGCGCCCGAGCGAAAGCTCGCGCAAAAGAACCGGCGAGCAGTCGAGTCGTTTCCAATCGACGGGGTGGCTAAACGCCGGTTGTGTGAATCGGGCTTAACGCCTGAGCCGGCTTGCTCAAAGCAAATCTAACGTTCTTGAATGTCATGTAATAAAAATCTGAGACGTGCTACATTCTATACAAACTTGATAAAAAAAATCAAACACTCACCTTCGGCTGCTACGTCCGCCGTACCGCTTCAAGGCAGAAGCAACATGGCGCTCGACGTTTTGGGGTGTTGGGCTGGGGTGTTTTCAGTGTTGCTTACACGCCTAGTCGTGTAAACCGAAACCGGAACACCAATTTTTACTACCCCAAGTAATTTTTTGACGATTTATCACTAGCAGAGCGTGTAAAAATATGCTAACGAGTGAAAATGGGGTGTAAACAGACGAAATATTACATTTTCGCTAACAGTGTACCTACGATTGCACACAAAGTCTCAGAACGGAATATTGACTTCCCTTTGTGGCGCAGAGGTACCGCGTCGGGCTACTGCACGAAAGGTCGCTGGTCCGAAACCGGCCGAGCTGAAACTATTTTAAAAGAACGGAGCAATCAAAATTCGCAGTTGTCACGTGGTTGTCACGTGACAACTGCGTGGCACTGACCGTCTATCGGCCGATGATCGATCATCGGTCGATAATAATTTTATCGATCGATTATCGAAAATTAAAAATTTTTTCAGGTATCAAAAACATCCATTTCTGATATCTGAATAGGTTAGGATAGGATTGGCTAATTGGCCGGTCGCGACTCCTACGTCAGACATAGGCTGTGTTCCAAATCTTACCCAAATGGATCCGAGTTACTCCGGCCGATCGTATCACGGGACAGCACAGATTGAAAAACGCTGGACGCGGGTAGGTTTCAGAACGCCAAGGGTACAAAACCCTTACCCTGGAGTAAGATCGAGTAAATTTTGGAACGCGGCCCCAGCGGCGGGCGCGCAGTTAGCCATTTAGATATCCGAATAGATAGGATCGATGTCAGAAAGACACCCGCATGATTCCATAAATAGTTTCGATGTCAGAAACCGGAACCGCGATATCGGAAAAATATCGGGAACATATCGATATCGGAAACACATGATGGATTGATTATTGTGCTGATCGTGTACACTTTTACTACTACTCACCTGCTTCAAAGCTGTTCGACTTGCAATAAGAACAACTGTTTTGGTGTACGCACTGATTAACTGCACATTTTTCTCTTTCGTAGGATTTATTGCAGCAATACTTTTTTTTATCAAAAGTGCATTGTATTATTCGATCTATTATTTACTTGTTCTAATTACCTGGATCAGATGATTCATGTTTGTGTTCATCCCTTGCCTGAAGAGCAGTCTTGTTGAAAAATGTTGACTGCCATTCCTTTCGGTCTCTTCAATAGACGTTTTTCAAAAGTGTCGGCTGCCTATACTTCGTATCACCGTAACTTGGAAAAAGGGCAACCGCTACAGCCCCCTCGAACCAATCAAAGAGACGGAGTGAAGGTGTGTGACAAATCTGTGCAGGCGAGCACTCCGATGATATGTTGTCATGTGCCTCTCTCCAACGTGCATATTGACTCACCGAGACTGTAGCCTTTGCCGTTTGCCAAATTGTGATGAAACGAATTATAGTAGCTACTACTCTAATTACCCCAGGCCTTCATACTTTGGGCATTTGGTCGACCAGAATGTTATGTCCGCCATCACTGTGAACTCGGCTCAGCGCCTATTGGACTCGAATGCTGAATTAGCGTTCGATGTGAACTGGGACCCAATCGTGTGCTCTACGCCGAAAAAAAAATGGTGACAGTTGTGTTGCTTGATGGGGTTCTGCAAAGGGTCTATTGTGTCATACGTATAGGAAGTGTCCTACTTTATAACAATGCATCAACATATACTATTAAACTATATATGCTCAGAGGTGTGTTTGTTTTTGCGATTAGCAACTTACAGCAGTGTGCTTTAACGTAATTATCATGTGTGTAGTTTTAAGTATCCTCTTAGCAATGCCTACGAAGGCCCCTGGAGGGCATAAATTAATAAATAACATCTTCCCATCACTGGAGTTGGTTTTCGGATGCAATATCTGTTCACGAGAGGTGGAACGAGTACAGCTCCATGCAACAAGTCTGCCAGTCTGGTATGTCCCATTCATTAATATTGAAGGGTCAGAAATGCGAGTATCCTCGAAAGGACCTGTTCGTGTAGTGAACACAATTCTTGGTGTATAGACTCTGAAGGCGTAAAAGCAAGCAGAAATATGTTTATTTCCACTTGATTACATAATTATTGATTCTTAGTAAATGGTTCCATAACGAGTTCTTTCTGTGGCAGTCTCGTATCAGGCGTTCACTCAAACCGTGGACCTTGTTGTCGGAAGATGCTCTTGGCACGTAGGTGTTCAGTTCGGTCGTGTGGCAACTTTGACTGACTGATGCCGTCTTGTAATCATACGTCATGTGCGGCCCCTGACATTGATGCACCGAGGCTGCAGGGCTGGCTTCCATTCCGAAAATTTTCCTGGTAGTTTTCTGCGTCAATGCAGTAAGCTAGGGCATGTATTGCTTACGTGGCTGTGTCTTTGGCTGTTCCGTTGACTGGATAGCTGGCAACAATGTTTGTTTGCTATCCAAGCCATTTCACTTCCATTTCGTAATAGCGATTTTTTCTGCCTCCCGCCACCATTGCAACTTGTCTAAGTCTCGTGTGGCACAGTGATGTCGGGTGATGCTTGGTGTCCACTTTTGAGAACAACCAACCATTCTATTTCTTGAAGTCACTCAGCGGCATTCTCTCTCAAAGCAGAAAATTGTATGCTTCGTGAAGTGGACACACATAATTGGTGTCAGCAAATGTTTAGGTATTGTCCTTGGACGACAACCGACACCAAATCGACTGTCATTGAATTGCCGCTCACCTGCTTTGTCGTGCTTACCTCCCGTTGAGGTGATGTGCATCAGGAGCTTCAGGGTAATGCTGGCATCAGGGACATAGTTCGCCGAAGGTAATCTTTAATGTCCCGTGGTCGCTCCTCGAGACGTGATCGAGGATCGTTCGGCACGAACCCTCACTGGCCAACTCATTGGTACGGGCAGCTTTGGTAGACATGGTCGGCCTCATGCAGTGGTAGCAAAGTAATTTTCGGTCGGCCATTTGTAACACCTATGTTTTCCTAGGTGTACTTTGTTCAGCGCAGACCTATACACGATGTCGGGAATACTTCGGCGTTGGGGTGTCTCATTGAATTGGCATTGAATACCAAGCGGCAGCCGGTGGCGGTCTTCGTGCCATTGTGGCATAAGTTGCCCTCTGTTCGTCAGATGCCGCTTCGGTCGCAGAAGTTTCGGTTGAAATACCTGTCAAACTTGTTCTGAAACAATCTTGGCAATCAAAATAAAAGCCGGGCAACTGATGGCAGGAAGTAGCCTCTTGATCTCCTCCCAGACAATATCCTGGAGACGTCGCGGATGCCTGGGAGGCTGGCGTCGAAGTAGCAGGTGGATGACTCGAGTGTCGAGACGCCAGGAAGTTGTTGATTCTGACTGGCTCGGGCATGCAGTGCACATTCAGTGTTGAAAGCCTCGGTGATATGAACCCTTCGACGGTTGTTGGGGGGTTGCGGACAAGGCTGCCGAAGCTGTTGTCCCTCACATGAGGGACATGGGATTATTAGGTTCTTTTCTTCTGTAGCATCAAGGTCGGCGTGGGCGTGGGCGCTCGATCAAGCGCAAAACATCCTCCACGAGTGCGGTGACGCTCTCGTTGGGGCAGTGTCTTGGACAGAATCGGGAACGCGGCTCTCTCTCGTTGATATTGGCTGATGAACGTGGGCTTCAGCTCGATCTTGGAAACTTCCCAGGATGTTAAGGAAGATCCTTGGTTCTCAGACCAGCGTCTGGCAGTTTCTACCACGAAAAGTATAGGTTTGGTTGTCTGTCCACCCAATGTGGAGGGCGACACGGTCATATTGTTCAATCCAGTCCTCGACGTCTTCATACACCTTGCGTGAAAAAGCGTCGGAGTGTGACGTGCGACGGGCATTCAAACAATGGTGGGAGGGTACTCGATTGACTTAGTCAGCTTCGGTTTTTCTGGCAGGAGACCGAATTCCGGTGGTTCTTCCTGGTAGCAGCAACATGCTCAGATTTCAAGTTCTTCGTGGAGTGTTTGCGAGGTTCCTTTTTGTGGTACTCGCTCGTCTTAAGGTTTTTCTGCCGGGCTCGGGATAGGACTTGGTTCACGGCTCGCCGGGAATTTAAGACGCGGGATAGTCCGTGACTTGTGTCGTTATCGGGCAACTCAGCTGAGGGGAGCCGCCAGGATGCACGCCGAGTGAAGGGCTATGGGTAAAGTAAATGTGAGTTGCTAGATGCGTTTTCTCAGATATCAAGCGATTATGAGATACTAACCCTAAAATGTGGTAACACTATGTTTACTGTTATGTACCGCCCCCCCTCGGCAGATTTTGGAAACTTCATTTCTTTTCTTGAGCGCTTCTTTGACTATGTATCGGTAAATAACTATCGCCTTGTTCTAGGCGGTGATTTCAACGTTAACATATTAGATGACTTCTTCTATTCAAATTCTCTCAGTAGTACACTCAACTCTAACGGCTTTGTAAATGTAATTACGTCTGCTACTAGAATCATCCAAACCACGTCAAATGCAATTGATCTTTTAGAGCGCAGCTCTTAGGGGCCCGTTTCCAGCCTGAGCGGCGTCGGCGTCGCCGTCGCCGTCGGCGTCGGCGTCGGCGTCGGCGTAACCGCGCCCCTCCCTCTCCTCCTCCTCCCCCTCCTCCTCCCCTCCTCCTCCTCTTCCTTGCCCTCCTTCTCCGCCTCCCCTCATTGTGTAGTATGGTCCGGGCGGGTCACGTGACCTCGGGGGGAGGGGGTCACATGACCCGTTTCCAGCCTGTGCGGCGTCGGCGTTGGCGTCGGCGTCGGCGTCGCCCCTCCCCCTCCTCCTCCTCCCCCTCCGCTCCTCCTCCTCCCCCCTCCTCCCCCGCCAAGGTCACGTGACCCCGGGGGGTGACTCCCCTCCCCCCGCCGGTCACGTGACGGCCCGCCCAAGGTCATGTGATCCCGTCCCCTCGAGGTCACGTGACCCCCCGGGCCTCTGCCCTCCTCCTCCTCCCCCTCCTCCTCCTCCCCTCATTGTCTAGTATGGTTCGGGGGGAAAGGGTCGCGTAAGAGCACAGCTCTTACGCGACCCTTTCCGGCTTGTGCGGCAAGGAGGTAAGCACTACGAAGGTGGAGGAGGGGGGGAGGAGAGACGAGGAGGCGGAGGCGAGGGGAGGGGAGGAGCTTGAAGGACGAGGAGGTCGTAAAGGAGAGGGAGGGGGAGCAGGAGGGGAGGAGGACTAGCAGGCATGATCACGAGGGAGGAGGAGGAATATACCCTCCACTCCTCCTCAAGAGCTGCGCTCCAATTCGGCGTTACAGGAAGTTGTAAACGGCTTCCACTTTTTATTACGAACGGTACAACCAAAGTTAAGGTATCTGGTACTATAAGCTGTAGTATTAGTGAGCACATTCCCATTTTCCTGTCGATACAAAATTATGAAACACCGATAAAGTAAAAAGTACCGCCACCTTCCGCAAAATGTCCGATGACTGCCTCCTGGCATTTAGCAATGCTGTTCTTAGCTGTGACTGGAGCTCTGTTTATTCTAGCTTAAACGTCGATGTCTATTGTAATACTTTCTTGGACGTTTTAAAAAAAACTTTATCATTGGCATTTTCCGGTAAAAACCGTAACCGTAAATAAAAAGATTAGGAAACCCTGAGTGACCGCCGTACACATTAAAATGATGCATAAAAAATACCGCCTATACACAGCTTTCCTAAAAACGAGGGACCCAAACAGGCTCTCATATTTTAAGAAATTTAGGAATAATCTAAATTCTGAACTTAGAAAAGCAAAATCTTCATACTATGAGCAAATGTTCCATAATGTCACCAGAGAGTGCCCCGATGTGGTATGAAAAATAATAAATGAAGTCATAAATCGTACAAAGGTGTCCCCCTCTATCGGTGAATTAAAAATAGACGGTCAAGTTATGTCCGATGAAAGTCTGGCGAAATGCTTTAACACTCACTTTTCGGTTGAACAACCCACTGCTTATAATCCTAGTGCCCTTTGATTTGTAAGGCATAATAACGACACTTGTTTTTCTATATCCAACTGACGAAATTGAGGTATGTAATATATTCTTGGGACTAAAAAACAGCAAAAGTAGTGACGTTGACCAATTACAAATAAAGCCGGCTAAATATGTAATAGATGTAATCGCCCCATCTTAGCACACATATATAATTTGGCATTATCATCTGGCCAATTTCCAGCAAACATGAAGTTGGCAAAAGTTTCTGCTATATATAAAGGAGGCGATAAGAACGTCCCGAATTACTGCAGGCCTATATCAGTATTACCTATCTTCTCTAAGGCACTTTACTCGCACGCCTAAATTCGTTTCTTTACAAAACATTCTATACTATCGGACTGTCAATTTGGTTTTCGACAAGGTAAATCCACTGAAGCCGCTTTATTACTTCAAAAAGAAATTATATTGCAAAATATTGAAAAAAGGCTTCTTACGTTAGGTGTATTTATAGACTTCAGTAAAGCGTTGGATGTTCTCAATCACCACATTCTTCTTGCAAAACTTGGCAACTATGGTGTCCGCGGAGTACCCCTTGCTTTACTTACATCATGTCTACAATATAGGAAACAGTGCGTATTAATTGACGGTCATTACTCTTCCTTTCATAATGTTATTGCTGGTGCACCGCAAGGAAGCATACGTGGGCCTCTTCTATTTAATGTATACATAAATGATAGTGTTAATATCGATCACCAAGTTCAGTTTGTCATTTATGCTGATGATACGAGCCTCTTTGTTTCTGCTACTGATGCTGATGTTCTGATATGTAAAGCGAATAATATCTTAAGTAAATTTGACATGTGGTCCAAAGTTAATGGCCTTAAAGGAAACACCCAAAAATCCAAAGCCATTTTATTTAGATCTATTAATAAACCAGTTCTGGTTAAAAATGAAATCAAACTTGGTGATTCACAAATTGAATTAGTT
Source organism: Ixodes scapularis (assembly GCF_016920785.2). NCBI lineage: Eukaryota > Metazoa > Arthropoda > Arachnida > Ixodida > Ixodidae > Ixodes > Ixodes scapularis. Next base: position 137,835,913 of record NW_024609879.1, on the reverse strand, counting down.
AGCCAACATAAAATTTTAGGAGTACTTTTTTTAGAGTATATGATGCGGGACTGCCATGTTAACTATCTAATCGCTAAACTTTCCAGAGTTGTGGGCATTATTGCCCGCTGTCAAAATGTTCTACCAATCAGTATTAAGTTAAAACTTTACTACGCACTATTTGAGTCAAATTTAAATTCCTGTAATCTTGTATGGGCGACGACAACTAAGGCAAACCTTCAAAATCTACTATTATTGCAAAAAAAAAGTTTTACGTTATATCGCGGGTGTCTCATATACAGACCATACAGAACCATTACTTTCTAGATATCAAATACTTCCCGTAGAACGTGTATATAATTATCGTTTACTCTGTACCCTTCGTTTCTCATCGTCAACAGTCATAAATTATTTTTTATTTTATTTCTGAACTTGTGAAACGTGAAATTAATATAAATACGCGCCGTGTAGACACTTGGCTCCTTCCTCGGTGCCGCACAAATTACAACCTCCAATCATTGCATTACAAAGTACCGTACGTGTTAAATAAATGTTTCACGAACAACATAAACATCTACACAATTGGCAATAAAGGCTTACGTACCTACTGTTTCAACTATTCATAGCTAATTTTGTTCTGCTACTCCAATGTTACGTGACTTTGTTTTATTTTTCTTATCAGCCTGGTAAAGTGTTTTATATGTTTGTTGTCCGAGCTGCTGCCATGTATAAGGGGGACCCAGACCCAGTCCAGCTGCTTTTAGCAGCTTTTTGTCTGGGGACCCCTCTAGTACTTCTGGAAAAATAAAGTTTATTGTATTGTATTGTATTGTATTATAAAGTGTCCAGCAGCTCTACCAGAACATACGTTGACAGCCGAGCGTGGCCTGGAACTTTCCAGAATAGTGAATAGTGATAGAAGATAGGACTGGAGCAAGGATTCGTGACAACATAACAAAACTGACAGAAGAGAGTCTATCCTGACCACTGAAGAAGCTGCATTGCTTTAATGGCATTCTGTCCGAATAAATCCTCTCCTTCGGGGTTTGGCGACTGCCCTGGACGAACTGGACTGAAATGGATGCGGGACCACTTTTCTGGTAATGAGCCACTGCAGACTGTCGCCGCAAAGCGGCGTGAGCTGGGTAGGTAACGCGCTCGATGAAATGTCCATACAGCTTGCAATTCGCGTAACGAGTGTGGATGAAACGTTTGTGTTGACGAAACGTGCGACAGACCTGCGGAATCAATACGAATGCAACACCTGTGCTCCGGGAAAGTGCACGCCTACGCCAGAACAATTCAGGAAGCAGCACAGCATCACCTAAAACACGGCACAGGAACTACCAGCTTAAAGGCAGCTCTTCGGTACGCCGCACAACCAAAGTGAGCCTTCGGTTATTTGAGCGAAGCGGCACCACGGTCGCACACTGCCAAGCACGACTCACGCAATTTCCGTAGCTAGCTGTGTATCCAGATATATTGCACACGCTTCACTGCAGACCTCGGAGATTCCGATGGTCAACCAGAGCACAGAAACGTCGCCTTAAATCCTATTCTAGCGGTATCCGAATCAATCTGAGGTGCGAGCAACGTAGGTCAGATTGTCTCTTCCGTGGCAATATCCCCGTCGGTCACCAACAAAATGCACACCGTTCCTCCGTATTTTCACGTAATACCTACGTCAGACACCCCGCTGAACTCTGAAGTCGCTTTCGACCGGCCTCGCATGACGGCTTCCGCGCCTGAGATCAGCTCGCCGAGACCAACGACAACGAACAAACCCAGAAAAAACACAAAGTCCTGAGGATATCCCGATAATATCCCGATGTCCCGGCCGGGAGGAACTAATTCTGGGGATATCCCTGGGACTACAATCCTCAGGATATCCTGTAGCGGGCGTGTGTGGGAGATCATGTTACATGTGATCGTCCTGGGGACATGCGTCGGATTATGCACCCCAGTATATCCTGTCTGGGAAGAGTTTGTAAGATTCCCCTGCTGATTCAACTAGTTGAATATGAAACTAAACCCACGAAAATTTAAATATATGTAAATAATTAAATAATTTTAACTGTTATCTTATTATTATAAATGTTATTATAAATTCAATTATAAATTGAATAAGAAATCTTGGCGGTACTAGTGTCGTCTATAGGCAACTTTGCGCGTGCGCAGTTTGTACGGTTTGACCATTTGTCGCGATTCCAAGTCCGTCAGAAGAAACAAGAACTCGTTTTCGTCTTGAAATCAGCAAGGCTGACAGGTAAGTACACTTTTTTTACTTTATAAGTTCCGCAGTGTCACATAAACTGCTCCTGAACGCTTCGTGCGTAACCCTGTGATCGATCTTGATCACGGTTTTGAGTGATCCGGGCGCATTGTTTGGTTGAGGTAGTTACAGGCGCGGTCGCGCGCTGTCATTCCTAAACACAAGACATCCCGGACGTTTCGGCGGAAACTACAAAAAAGTGTGGAAATGAGTCTACGGTTGGCAGGCACGGCCGTCGATTTGGTGTGCGATTCTGGCCCCGCAGTTTACTGTGAGGCTGCGGTAGCGGGCGAGTCAGACGGGTCTTCCGGCAATGAGAGACGCAGCTCCGGCGTACGTTTTTCTGCTGCCACCGAACGCGACACAGAGAGTCAGGAAACAGTCTTGAACACCAGTGAAAAAAGCCTCTTTTCTGGAAGTTCTAATGTTTCCGTTCACATTAGTGACGGCGACAGTGGAGCCGCAGGTGCCGCAGGCGCGAAATTGCCGAAACCTTCAAGTGATGGAGAAAGCGGTTCTGTTGAGCAATTTAGAAACGATTTAAGGCAATGGAGTATCAAGAACAGTATCTCCCATCAGGCTCTGAATGACCTTCGGCCAAGAACCATCCCTGCTTCTCTTCCGTGCCAAGCTGTGCTAAAACTCTGCTTGATACTCCAAGAAACTGCCCAGCAATAACGGAGTTGGGTGGTGGGCAATATTGTCATTTTGGACTGGCTGCTGGTTTGGTGGACACTCTACAAGCTTTGACAACTTTCCCAGAATGCCTCTACTTGCAGATAAACATTGATGGGCTCCCTTTGACCAAAAGCACACGGGACCAATTCTGGCCAATATTGTGTAGGGTTTCAAACTGCGGAAATGGCCGCCCCTTTCCGGTAGGTGTCTTTTGTGGGCAGTCGAAGCCAGAGGTTCCAAATCTGTTCATGCCGGCCTTTGTACGTGACATGGTCAGCTTGCTGGAGACTGGTATTTTCCTCAATGACAGCAGGGTGGCAGTCAGGCTCACACAAATCATTTGTGATGCCCCTGCTAAGGCCTACGTGGTTTCCATCAAAAGCCATAATGGATACTTCAGTTGCACGAAGTGTACAACTGAGGGAAAAACAGTTGGTCGGAGACAGTGCTTTCCACAGTTCGATGCGGAGCTGAGGATTGACCAGAGCTTTCGCACAGCTAGACAAAAGGACCATCACATGGCACAAACAACTTACAGGAACTGCTTATTGACATGGCTAAAGATGTGCCACTGGAGTACATGCATCTGGTGCTGCTGGGTGTTATGAAGAAATTGATTGTCCTCTGGTTCAGGGGCTCCAAAAAGTACAGACAACACAGGCGCGTCAAAGAGGATATTACAGGAAAGCTCTGCCACCTCTGGCATTTTATTTGTTCCGAACTGAGCACACGACCACGGAGTCTCACTGAGGTGAACCGATGGAAGGCTACTGAGTTTAAGCGGATCCTTCTGTACCAGGCACGTGGCGAGGATTTTGTTTCAGGCTGGCCCGCCCATGACAAAATGTTGTATGAGGGGGAGGGGGGAGAGGAGGCCCCAGCAAAATAGAAGATCGGGGGGGGGGGGGGGGGGCGGGCCCCATGGGTAACGCCCCTGGCTACGTGCCTGTTCTGTACGCTAGCCCTCTTGTGTTTGTGCCTAGCTTTCCCGTAGATATGTACGAGAATTTCATGTCTCTCCATGTTGCCTTGACAATCTTGTCATCACCCAGATTGTGTCGGGATTTCCTTGATTATGCAGAGCAGCTTCTACTACACTTTGTTAGGACGTCCATATTTCTTTATGGAGAAGAAAGAGCTTCTCACAATGTCCATGGACTAATTGACCTTGCTGCGGATGTGCGGGCCCATGGTTCAATGAATGGGTGGAGTGCCTTCCCATTTGAGAATTATATGCAGAAGCTTAAGAAGCAAAAGCGAAAGCCTGAAATGCCTCTCCAGCAGTTGTACAAGCGTATAATGGAGGCGCAGAAGGAAATGTCTCGTCAACCGAACCATGCTTCTCTTCAGAGCACGAGAGTGGTCGGCTACCTGCAGGTTGCAGAGGGCCACAGTTCAAAAAGGTTGTGGTCCTTCACAAGTTTGTGTTGAAAACTGATGCCAGGGACAGCTGCTTTGTCATGAATGACGGAAGCATAGTCCAAGCCTCTAATATCGCTTTCTTCTCTTCTGGGTCTCCTTGTGTTGTTGGAACCAGGTTTCTTGCAAGGTCTGATATCTAGATGTATCCATGAAAATCTTCTCTTCTTGGCATTTTTGAGGTTTCAAATCCTTCAGCCACAACCGCTTGGGCTTTAGAGGACATATCTTTCAAATGCCTCAAGTTTGAATATGAAAACAAGACTATTGTCTTTCCCTTGCTTCATGATAATTAGCTCGGAGCTGGTGACCATATTGGAAACTTCTGTTGGAATTAATAATACAGAGAAAGTGCAGAAATACTTGGGTTCCTACGTGGAATACATTTTTTCGTTTGGTCTTCACCATGGCCAGCTCCACCTAGCTGCAGTAAGTTTTAATATTACTAGTATTATTTTTAAATTCAGGCCACCTGCTGAAGGCTGGAAAATACCAATTTCAGATTGAGAATGCTAGTGTGCAGTGCAAATTTACTAACCATAGGAGCTGAGTAATACATAGGTCTCCATTCTTTTTCCAAACTAATCTTTGTGCTGCCTTCTCTCAGCTGTCTTCCCTGAAATAACAAATTCCTGTACTTGGTTTCACTTTTAGGAATTTTGCCGTCGTGAAATTCAGCGATGAAGATGATATCGCCGCAGTTTTTTCAAGGTCCTGGTATAAGGATGGCTATGTCACTTGGCCACCAGAGAAGAACCCGAGGAAGTTGCAACAAATATTGCAAAACGTGCACCAACCGCCAGACTTCTGGAAGCGGCTAAGGTGCACTGGTTTGGTTAGTATGGCAGTGCATTCCCATAACTTACATCTCAAAATTTATTGCACATGAATTGGTTTCAAAAGTTCAGCAGTTGAACTTTTTTCTTTATATTTATTGAATTTAATAGTTCCAAATGTGTAGTGTGTGAAATTTTGTATTGTGTTTCTTTTTTTTTTCTCGAACTTGCAGAGTCGTACGAGAAGCCTAGACGAAAACTTCCGCGAGCCGAAGAGACCTTTGATTTTGCAAAGTGACGTAGAAAGACGCCGAGAAAAGCCGATCCGATGGGAGCCAGTTGAAACTGATGAGGATGATGTACTAGCTGGCTTCTGTGCTTCAAGTAAGCTATCGTTTACAGAATATTCCCCACAGCTTATGGTTCTAGCGGTTTGATTATCATGTTACTCATAAGAAATATTTCATTAATGGCCTGGGTAGAATAGGCATGTCTCAAAATTAGTTTCTGTTTGGAAATTTCAATTTGCAATATTTGCGTCTCAAATTTTCAGTCCTTACGTGCGACACCGAAACTTCTCTCTATTCTGCCATTACTCCGCGCAAGAGAGAAAAGTGGGGAAGGGGTGACTTTGAGTCAGTGGATAAGTGTCACCCACTCTGCACTTGTTTCTTGTGCAGACTAATGACCGAATAGAGAGAACTTTCGGTTTCACTCCTAATAGCTGAAATTGTCTTCTGCAACCTGAATATTGCTAGGAAAGAATCTTCCTTGCTACGTGTCGTTTGTTTGTTAAGTTATCTGAAGTGTATGTTGGTAGAGTTAACTGCAACAGGAGGAATAGAACACACAGGACGACGAACACTTCTATTAAACATTTGTCGTCTTGCGTGTTTTACTCTTTCTGTCGTCAGTCTTCCTTCCGACCTGTCAAATTAAGTTAAGCTAAACGAAAATACTCTGTTTGCTTCTTCCTCACGCCTTTATGGGGTCTAGCCCCTTTCCTTCCCACCCCATGGCCACCTCAAAGGAGCAAAGTAACTGATGGAAGCAGCACGTCTAAGCCCTCCAAACAGACGGAACCTTTGCTTTTGAGCGCCTTTCGACACTTTGCATGGCATATGGACTCCGCGGCTGCTAGGATTTCCTTTTCCTTCTACAGGCATGTGACCTGAAAATACTGTTTTGATCTGTACTCTATATCACCCTACGATAGACTCGGACGAAAAGCTACGGGGTCGCCACGTCCAATCGCGAGCCAGTTAGAAATTACGTGTTATATTACCCTCTCGATCATACGCAAAAGGGAACAATCTGCAACGTCCATTTTTAACACGTCCGTTATTGGCCCTGACGACCCGTAGGTTTCTTTCTTAGTCCATTGAAGGAGAGATGGATTGAAGGAGAGCAACAGCCGGACTGGAGGAGTTTTGGCAGGCTCCTGCGTAGGTAAAACGATCCGAAAACTAAAGAAAGCTTGAGTTCACATGCACGTGTGTCGACTCTTTTTTTGAGATTGAAATTGGGTAGACGTTTATTGACCTTTCTGGCAAGAAAAAAAAAAGAGTTCCGGTTTAAGTGTTCTGTTTCCTGCTTTCTTTTGAGTCCTGTTCGGCTTGTATATGAACAGCTCTCCCCAAACAAGGAAGTAAAACGACTACTAATTGAGTGATTGCATATTCCCTTATTTAGCACGCCGTGGCAATTACTGCCCCAAAGCAGGACGACAGCTTTTTTTTTTTATTTTGTTCACCCTTCTATAAACATTTCCATGACATTGAAAAAAACCTAATTTAGGAATTAAACACTAGAAACTCGTAATCTCGATACAAAGCATTTGCTTTCTTTTCTTTAAGGCACGCAAGTATTGTAACTACTAGCTAACTATCATGTTTTACAAAATAAGAAGCCGTTGAACCGTTTTCTGAACTGTTCACCATTATTTTGTTTTTTGGTTCGGTTCCGGTTCAGTGGCAAGATGACGGCGCGCGTTTCAATTCGGTTCGCTTACAGTTCGGAATAAAATAACGGTCCGATTTTCAGTTCGGTTCCGGTTGGACACCCTGTTCGCTACTATGATTTTATTTTAAACATGCCTACCCTATGCAGCCTGTAAAAAATGATGTTAGTGAGTTCATTGTCTCTTGCGCACTGCTTATACCAGTAGAATTGATGTGTTTTAATGTGTGTCTAATGTCAAGCCTGTAGCCAGAAGCTTTTTTTTTTTGGTGGGGTTTGTTTTTGGGAAGTTGACCTTGGTGAGGGAGGGGTGAGAGGAGCTGCCAGCTAAACTGGAAAATTCAAAGATTCCAAGCCCCCCCCCCCCCCCGCCCCCCTCGCTAAGGCCCTGTCTGGTGTGTTTGTGCCACAATTTGAACCTAGTTGGTTGTATATCGCCTCATCTAGATAACAACTGATGCATCCTACTTTTTGCAAGTTGAGGTTGAGCCAAATAAACGCCACCATGTTCCAATTAGGCAGCACATCGCTCCACGGGACAACCAGGAAAGGCGGTAGCCATGACGAAATAAGTAATGCAAATACGACGATGCTTTTTTATTTCTCTCAAATAAATATGAGCATTAGAAAAAGCAGAAAAAGGACTTGGCGAGATAGCTGTACGCCATGCCACCCCAAAACATGGAATGTGCGCCTTGAAACAAGCATCCAACCCTTTTGTAAAGTCAAACTGGCCCTTAGAAATTTAAAGCATACTTTCATTACGCTGCTACTTCTTTTTACATTTATTTTTACTGAGGCAAAAAAAAAAAAAAAGCAAGAGACAGGAGTCAGCGCCGCGTTTGTGTAGTTCCATGCCTGGTTGCTGCATATTTGCAGTTTCGCTTTCCTGCTATTCCTGTTACTATGTATCGACTTGCTCAACTGCAAAGGTTGCCATTAGCGCATCGCGGTGGAACACTGCCTGCAATGAGGCTGTTGTGGTGCATCTGTTGCGACCTTAACTTGTATTCGGATGTAGACCTCCTGTTTATGTTGGCTTTGAGCATGTGTGTCTAGAGTAATTTCCCAAACAACAATTTTTTTCAGAGGCACACGGATACTTGCAACCACGAAAGGAACCACTTCCACCTGCGGCAGAGTCTGATGATGACTGGGACGAAGCGGGAGAAACCTCTTTTGAACCACCACCAACCCCTCCTGTGGTCATCAATGGGCCCCCTCAAGTGCAACAAGGTGAGTTACAGTTGGTCTGTCTGGTTTTCTTTCCCTTACAGTTTAGGCTTTTCTCCATGACTTCTTTTAGCACCCCTCAGCTGTAGGAATTTGTCAGATCAATTGAGTTGTATCACTACAAGGCTATTTCTTCTAGCTCTGGTCATCAGGCACATTGTACTTAATTATGTTGTTTAATCGACTTCATAATAGTTCGATTTGCAAATCCATCTGCTAATACAGTATTCAGTTACTCGAGTATAATTAATATTCGTCAAAAGGCGACCGAAAGACCTGTCCTGTTACATTCGGAATATGCGAAATGCATTTTGGTTTTCTCATTTTACTATGGGCTAGCTAATAGAGTATAAATAAATAAGTATATTTTGAATACTGCATACCCAAAAGCACGCAGCTAAAAAGGCCCTTGGTGATCGACAGACAAGAATTATTAGGGGACGAGAGTATCCAACACCGCACCATGCCTCCCAAGAAAAGTCCCCGTTTCAAATCGAAATATTGTTGCAAAGTGCATTTCAGAGTGCTAGATGAAGCATGCTTAGAAGCTTACACTATTGCAAGAAATAAATGTGTAAAGTAGTTTTCCAGTTAGGGCCCGATGGGAAAAGTTGACCACAGAATGCACACACCAGCTGCTTTTTCTTGCACAGCTATGTAAATATTTGAGCTCATGTGAAACAAGTTTGGTATTCAATTCAATATTCGGCTTTTGTTTTCTTAATACAATTATAATTGTATTATTTCTATTACCACAGCCCTAATGCGTAAGGCTTTGGAAGGGACTGTTGCTTTTAAAATTATGAGCACGAGACTTGTACAAAAAAAAAAACGGAGCGACCGAGCAGCGGAAACATTGTGTAGATTTCATGGTGCCTATTATTCTGCTCTTGTGTGCTACAGTTTCAGGGCCACATGTGAATATACACCATCTTGCCTATAATGCGGTTAATTCCTCAGGCTTCGCAGTTTATTATTGGTAACAGTTCCTAGTGTGCTGAGCATTCTTTTACTAAAGCTCTTAAGTTTTTGGCGATCTTCCAGATCATTCATCTCAGAAGACACACAAGGAAAACTGCAGAGGTGGTGTGAAAGGTGAGAGATTTAAACTAACTCATGTTTACAAACACACCGGAGCGCCCCTAGCGGACGCCACCGGCGCCGCGCAAGCGCGGTAGACATGTGGGCAAGGAGCCCGCCGTCGCCGATAAACAAACCATTGAATTGCATTGCTGTCGGCGTCGGTGGGAGTTCCCGTGCTCTTTTTCGCGCTGGAATTGTTGATTCTACGTCCTCCTAACAATGTCTGACTACTTAAGCGGCTTCAGCAAAACTAACCAGGCAAAACTTTGCATGAATAATGTGACGTGCGGCGATTCATTTCACGTGCACTCCGCAGAATGGGCGCTAAAGCCAGACCGCCACGATGAGATTCTGGTCGCTATTTTCAGTCGCGACGTCGCTCAGGCTGCAAAAGCGCGGACTGTAGCTGTGATGGTGGACGTCGATACTGAAAACCGCAAGTAGAGTCGGGAATTACAAGTCGGTGTTGGCGACTAGTTAACAATGATCAACATCTTCTGGTATCTACTGTTTACACTTAGCCTACTTAGCCCAACCAACCTTCAAAAGTGTTTTGAGGCCTGCACTTAGTTCTTATCGCAATTACCGGGTAAGGTTTGGTTTACGGGCCGCTGCTGTTTGAATGAGCTGACGACAAAAAGCAAACAAGTTTGAAAGAGCAGACGGCAATTCGAACGCATGCGCAATGGAGTGCGGGCAAGAAGCACCGCGTTTTGCGTCAACAAACCATTGGAATATCACGTTGTCGGCGTCTGCGTGAGTCTGTATTCTCTTTTTCGCGTTAGAATCGTCGATTCCACGTCCTCATAGCAATGTCTTACCACTTTAATCGCCTGAGCGAAATTTTCAAGGCTGGTTACGCCGCTAACCTTTGCGTAAATAATTTCAAGTGCGGCGATTCATTCGCATGAACGCCGCAGAATGGACGCCAAAACCATGACGAGATTCTTCTAGCTATTTTTGGTCGCGACGTCGCTCCTGCTGCAAAAGTGTAGAAGGTAGCGGCGATGATCGACGTCGATACTGGAAATCGGAAGCGGGAACAGACCAAGCGTAACAAGTTGGTGATGGCCACTGGTACCAATGATCAGAATCTTGTATCTACTTCTTACACCGAGCCAACTTAAGTCTTTTGAGGGCTGAAATTACTTCTTATTGCAATCACCGGGTCAAGGTTTGGTCTACGGGACGCTTTTGTTTGAAGGAGCAGACGACAAAAAGCAGACGAGTTTGAAAGAGCAGACGAAAGTTCGAACGATCAGGCGGCCGTGTGAATTTGAAGACGCACTGAACCCCTGGGTGGTCCGGACAACTTGGCGGTTTTCTCTCGTTCATGTTGGAACAAACAAAACAACTACATCTGGCGACCACAAAGTGTTGCCGGCACAAACCATCTTAGTTCGACAACGTCTGGTTTGACCTTTTCACGGCTACTATCCACCTTCTCGGACAAGCGGAGGGGGCAGAAACACGTGAAGACTGACCTTCAGACCTTTCCAGACTCTCTTGGTACAGCCCCTGTCGCAGCATTTTGACGAGAAGCAGGTTTATTGTTTGGTTTCTTCCAAAAGAACGCAGGAATGCATGTCTCGCACGGCGACTTCTGCCCACCACCCCAGACCGGAAGTGCGCCCGACGCGCCACCACCGCGGCGTGACGTAGGAGAGTTGAGTTCGCGTATAAACACCTTATTTTTAGTTTCTTTAATTCTAAAATAATTATGCTTAAATTAACCATGTAGCCTCGTTGGCAGACTGAAAAATGCAGCTAGCATAAGCTCAGACTCGTGTATCATATTGCCTCGTGTTGCATATATGGCTGTGCTAGCTATATTCACTATTTGAAAATCTCGCACAGGTCACAATGCCAAAAGGCGACACCCGTACGGAGAAAAGCATCAAAGTCACCATGCAGCAGACCACCAAGGTGGGTTCAGTGCTGTTCCCCATATTATTTTTCTGTTGTGCATAGTTTAGATTGAATTGTTGACGTTGGAAAACAAGTAGAATGAACAGAACCAAATGAATAAGCTATTAAAGAGTATTCACAAATTTACCATAGCAATTTTTTTTTATCTAGGTTGCAGAATAAAAACACTACCAGCACAAGGGCTTGTTTTCAACATACTGATTTGACCAGCCTAAGAATGTCCAATGAATGCTTAAAAGAAGGTAATTTAACATGTCACTTTAAGTCTGTTTCTCTAATCAAGCAGTTCTGTCTGGTACTTACAGTGCAGATAAATGTCAGATGCATAACATTAACATACTAGATCAATCTCTCTGGGTAAATAATTTTTGCTTTAATGTGCTTAAATGAGCCAAGTCTGAATTATTGAAAGCTTTCTAAATCAGCAAGTTAACCCTATTCTCAGTTGCTCTACCACTTTCCTGAAACATGTTTGTTATGACACACACATTAACAATAATATACCTTTTATATTTTGCAGGAATGCAGAAAGAACTGTTCCGTCTGCTGCACATGGTAAAAGCTAAACAAGAGGAGCAGTCTCAACAACTGGACTTGATTGTGGCGAAGTTAAGCCAGAATGCTCAGTATGTCGAAGACTCCCGTGATGGCATCATCTTGGACACATTCAACACGGTTGAGGATTTTCTGAGTTTCAACAATTTATTGGAGAGCGAAGAAATGAAGAAAAAGCTGGTAAGCTAATGCCTACCATTTCAAGTTGCATCATGATTTTTGGGGCCAGATTTTTTTAGTTGCCTGTAGGTTCAAATGTACGCCGATCTGCAACACCATCAGCTTGCTTTGATTACAACCTGTGTCCCCCAGAAGAGCTCGCACTAAAATGGCCTGAAAAATTCAGCAATGATATATGATGTTTTCACAAATATATTTTACAGGGCATATTTAGGCATTACAATTTTTAGTCTCAACTCGTACAAAGGACATAAGAAAGAAGCAACTGACCTTTTCGACAGCGCGGAGGACACTGTTGAGAACAGATAGAGGAACTGCTATGTTCATTAACATTACCCAGATATGGTGTGTCCAGTGCAGATAAGCACGAGAAACTAAAAGATCAGCAAGTGCTTAGAGTTCGGATTTCTCTCAATTTCTCTATGGGGTCTGCAATGCATCCACTTTTGTAGAGTGTGAAAGTCGACAGATGAAATGCACCTGTTTGTGTTATTGCGCACTGCAAAAGCAGATGATCGTCTGCTTAACGGAGGAGACCCAACATTTAGATTCTGGAGCAGGTACAAAGGGACTGTCGAGCACATCTTGAGACAGTGCAGCTGCTTCTAACACAGCTGTGAAAGTGGCTTTCGGGGCAGTGTGGTGTAGGCCCTGGGCAGCAGAGACAAGGACGCGTAAGAAAACAGAAGCAACAAAGTGCTGCCTGGTGGAGTGGAAGACTTAGTTGCACCGTGAAACCTCTTTCCTGTACCCAAACTAACATGAGCTACTGCAGCGGGGTGGATTCAATATAGTTTTGAAGAATCGTATGAATCGGTTTTGTGAGCTGTGGCGCTGTGATTTGTCGGGGGGGGGGGGGGGGTGCAACTGGGTGGTGTATTTTAAAAGGTACCGATTCATCTGACTGACTGAAACATGGCCGTCTTTCCATCTCTTCCCGACAGTGTGTGTCCTACCTTTGACAAAAAATCTGTTTCTTATTTATTATTTATTTTGTGTTCTGAGTAAAGACCTAAATTTTTAGTACATTGAATGCCACTTGATAGGTCAAGTTGATGACTTTGTACAGGCCATTTTAAGTAAACATTGTTCTTGGACATTCTGCACAAATGTCTGGTGAAAATGTTATGTGTTACTAGTTGCATATTCTTAAACTGAGATATCTCAAAAACAGCAGCCATGTTACAATAATGACACTGGATTCTAATCGTTTTTTTTTACTTTCTGTTGCAGAAGATGCATTGGAAAGGCTGTGACAAAAAAAGCATCTACGACGCCCTGCAAAGGGTCCTTCATAAGCTAATGTCAGATAAGGTTGCAGTTGAATTTAGCTTTCAGGGAGGCAAAGGGAAGAGGAAGTTTTGTAACGTTCGGAGCTGGACAGTTTTGCTCGGTATGTAACTTTGCTGACTTCCCCCAATAGAGGCTTGCAACCGACTGAGAGTAATTTGGTGGTGAACACTGCAAACATGTCTATACTTGTTTGGGCACCGAATTTACTAAAATTTGTCACAGTAACAGCAAAAGCTAATCAACTGGAAAATTTAACACAATCTGAACATTTACTCTTCATATAAATTTATGCAGGGACTGTGAACTAGTGAGCGTGCACATTTTCCTGCATCAACGGGTAATAATAGTTGAGGCATAGTTGACAAAAAATATTTCTTTGGGGTGATGCTACTAACCACAGCACATGTGCAAGCATGAGTGTGGTGTGATAATCTGCACAAAAAATTAATTATGATTGATATTTAACTTCTTAAGCATCCCATTTAACTGTTGAATCTCGACATGATCAGCCCATTGCCAAAATATGCCATAACAGTGTTTGGGCTTTGTTGACTAAATTTGACTTCACACTATTGAGTGGCGTACTCAAACCTCCGGGAGTTCAAAATATTAACCCCTCAAGTGCCCTGGACGAGCTGAGCTCCTCGGCCAATTTCTGGCTAAAACTGTCGTGGACGAGCTCAAATCGTCCAGTGGTTTTTTCGGTGGCCCTCAATTCCACGGACGAGCTAGGTTCGTCCGAGTAGTTTTGCGGTGCTGATCATAGATGGCAGCACTCGTTTTAGTTGGCAAATATTTTTTTCTCCTCCGCTGATTTTTGTGTAATAAACTTTTGACATTTTCCGTGTAATACTGGAGGAATAACAATTCAAGATAAAAAAAAAATTAGGGCACTTTTAGGTTACTTTTGAAAAAAAATTTTTTGTCAGTTTGGTGCCAACTACAAATTCGTTTTGCGCCCTAAATATAGCTCTAAATTGTTTTTCTTCTTTGTAAATTCGTTTTATAATATTTTTCCATCTAACCTGTTTAAAAAAAAAGTTTTTTTTCCTTTGCATGTCCTTCAAGGGGTTAAAACTAAGAAGCCTGATAATCACAACATCTTGACCTAAGGAGTCGTCGGTGGCTACTGCAGCAGGAGGCGTCGAGATAAGCTAGCTACCTGCAGCAGCACATTATTTCTTGATCCCATGCTCGCAGTAAAGCCGAGTTACTCTGACATCATAGATATTCAGGTCTTTTCGAATTTTTTGCCCAGTGGTTTTTAGACAACCCAAGTTTGCTGGATGCAGAGTGGATCTTTATAAAATACTACTTTTATTGCCTATCTTGATGGCTGCCCATGCTCCATTTCATACTTAATGCGCAACGCTGTCAAGGCTACTGGCGCAAGCGTCTGGCTTGATCTTGCGCTTTCGCGCGCCCTTGCATAAGTGCGATGCTAGATGAAGCCACACGCTTGTGCCAGTAGCGTTGCATTGAAGTATGAAACGGAGTATAAGAATTAATGATTGGAATCCGGCCAATGTTAAGTTGCTTTGAATCCTGGAAAAATACACTGTGCATTTGGTTACTTATTGTTGTTTCAGAAAACAGCTTGCTTCCGTGCACCACTTCAGCTTTAGAACACACTTGCATTCTTTATCGTTCCAGAATATCTGCTCGCCAATAAGGGCCTTGGGGTAATTGAATATAAGGTGGAGAAGGCACTGAAGTCATGGCTGGCTCACGCGAAGGAACGGATGGAGAAGCGACAGCCAGAAAAGTAGGAGTGGGATTGCTAATACGACCGCAAGGTTCTAGTCGTTTTTAAATACCGGGCGCCTTAAAAGAAAGGTTAACTCTAAAACGGCCTGTAAAAATCAACGATTTGATGTATCGAGAGAAATTTTCTAAAATATGTTGTTTACTGGTCAAATTATTTAATTGTATTTGAAGTTTTAATTCTGACTTGAAGGAAATTAAAATAAAAAAAAAAACATTACTTTTTCAAAAACTTGGTGGCGGTTGTTGGTAACAGCTCCAACAACGGCATTGTTTGCTTGCCTTTTGCAGGGAAGGCACCACCAGTCCGACAAGCGCCACGCACGTGTTTCTACCTTAGTGTTCCTGCGGGAGATACCTATCAGAATTAAGTTCTTGGTGTGCCTGTCTAACCAAATTGAAAACTCATGCCAAGAACTTAATTCTGGCAAATATCTCCCTCTGAAACATGAAGTGAAAACAACGCATTAGGTACTTATCGGACTGGAAGGGCCATCTCTGTAAAAGGTAAGCAAACATGGCCATTTTTTTAACTTCTCGCGAAAGCTACCGCTAAGTCCTTGAAAATGTCATTTTTATTACTTTAATTTCCTTCATAGTCGTAGTTGAAACTTGCAAATTTTAATGGAAATATCTAACCAGTAAACAGCATATTAGAGGAAATTTTCTATGCGATACATAAAATCACTAATTTTTGCAGGCCATTTCAGAATACAACTTTGGTTTTGATGCCTGGTATATTATGTGATATCTTTATTTTTGGAATGTTAAGCAAACATTTATTAGAGAAATCTTGTTCTAATAATAAAGTATTCAATGCTTTTGATGCTAACATGTGCCGATGTCTTTACTGAACAGCTTTCTTCGAGCTCAACCCTACAGGTTCCCTCACATACCTCACCGGCATGAAATTTTATTGTTGCCAAGCTCATAGTCACTGTGGAAGATGCAACTTTAGGTAAAAAAAACACAGCTGACAAACTGCGCAGTCGAGTTCTATTGATGCACACCTGACCTGCAGTTGACAGCTGTGTGATCCAGGCCACCGCCTACAGCGTCGAGTGCCAGCCAGTCAACGCAACGGAGATATTATATCACCATAGTCTGGCCAGCACGTGACGAGGTTGGCACGCTGTATGTTGGAGCTGCCTGTAAGGCCCACGTATAAATCTACAGTGTACAGACGGCAACCCGTAGGGTCTGGTACGAAGATCCCAGGTATAAACGTAGGAAATGCTGACAACACCCATATGGATATGTTGAGAATATACTAGGGACCAGAAAAGTGGACCAAATGAATATCCTACGGACGGCCTAGGGAAGTATATCTCCCACCACGAACATTCTGGGGATATCCCAACGACAATCCGGATCTGGTACGGTGATCCCACGGATAAACGTGGGAAATACTGACAACGTCCCAGAGGAAATTCTGGGGATATACTGGGGACTAGAAAGTGGGCCAAATGGATATTCCACGGACATCCTGGGGAAATATATCTCCCACCACAAATATTCTGGGGATATCCCAACTTCCGAGAGGGATATTCTGAGGAGGTCCTCAGAATATGCATGTCCTGTCTGGGAAGCATCCGACAAGCAGCCAATGCTCCAGCCCAGCTGGGGTACCAGCCGCTGCCTGGGCGCTTCCATCTTTCCTGTGACGTCACGTATTTGGTTTGGTCACGTGACGACTGGTAAAATTTGCGTACAATGGCAGCGGCCTTATGGGGTTTATTTTCCATATAAAAATTGAAAAGGTGTTTCTTTTGATACACAAACCAGATTTATTTACTTATTGGTTCATTTAATTCTAATTTTGTAGTATTTGCGTCAACATTTACGACGCGTGTTAAGAATTCTGTTATCTGGCAACGCTGATAACGCACGGGCGGCGGTGCTCGTACAGAGGCTAGAAACGGTTTCCTAATGTCCCGAGCGTACGCCCTTTCAAGCGGCCACGGAGAAACCGGCTTGGATGACGCGCGCAGGTGGCGCTGCATCCAGCAGGCGCGCTATTCTCCCCGTAGGCGGCCCGAGCGAAAATGGCCAAAGCACGTTTTTCCGTGTGACAGAACCGAGCCGTCCGAGGTTTTTCTTGTGTTGTTTGTGCGGATCTGTGAATTACGTCGCGGTGTACAACGAAACACCAACGGTGTGTCATGCGTCAGTGTGTTGGATGCATGTGATCATGCCGGCGAAGAAAGGTAGCACCTGCTTCGTGCCGTTGTGCAAAGGCGGCTACAAATCGGCTGCAGAAAACGTATCGTTGTTCTGGGCTCCAGCCGACCCCCTCCTTCGGCAAGAATGGGCGAGGAACATCAGGCGAAAGACAAAGTTCTCGTCGAAACCTATGTCGTGTGTTCCCGTCACTTTGATGAACGCTACGTAGAAAAAAACTTTCAAGCAGGTCGTCAATGGCGAGCTCGTTGAGCTGGACCGCCAACGGCCAGTGCTCACCCACGACGCCGTCCCTACGATATTCCCCGACGCCCCCTCGTATCTGACAAGGCCTGTGTCCAAAAAGAGGAAAGAAAGGAACCTCGCTGACCGTGGTACCCCACCAGTGAAACGCAGGGCTGCAAGCGGATCCACGCATGACTGTGATCCTGGAATTGCTTGTACAGAACCAGCGCTGGAGACACACCCGTTCAGCGACATGCTGCCACCCTCGATGTATTACAGCAGAATCGTTTTATCGAACGATCCAACGGCATTGTGCTTTGGATGGCACGCCAGGATGGAGTCGGACGATGTGCGTGTCATGAAGCACGTTACGTTCTCGGCATGTGCCGAAGCCACCGCTCCACAGGGGAGCGCGTACCTTTGCACCATATATTGCCGAGGCATCAAAGTCGAAGAAATTTGTGTAAGTAGACGAGATGACGCCCTTGGGTCATTGAAAAAGGCCGAGCAATTGCTTCTTTGCCCAGGCTGCGAAATTCAGCCAGTGCCAGCCGGTCAGTATGTCCAGTTTAGTTCCATGCACTTCGCAAAAAACTGCTGTGTGACAACACCTGACGGGAGAGCTTGTTTACGATGCAAATACACAAAAAAAGCTCATCCAAAAGCAGACGTACAGGCTCAAGAAGAAATGTCGAACGACATTTCAGCAACGGATTGCCAGGAACGGAAGTCCCTTCAGCTGTTCCGGGCGAAAAAAAAAAGGCTAGAAAAAGCCCAAGAAAGTGTTGCAAAGCTTCGGGCAATCACAGAAACAATTTCCAGCTCAGTTTTGGAGGAGAAAATCAGGAGCCTCCCACCAAAGGAGCGTCTTGCTGTGAGAACCTGTTTGGAGGCGTCATCCAGAAAATCAAGCCGAGGCATGGCGTACGACATGCAGTGGGTCCTGGAGTGCATTTTGATGCGCATGAGAAGCTCCCAACTCTACGAGTATGTTAGGAGACACAAGATTCTTGCCTTGCCGAGCAAATCATGCCTGGACAAACACATGCAGGGATTTAAAAGCACGTTTGGTTTCAACACTAGTGGGTTTTCAGCTTTGGAAAAGAAAACACGAGACATGGACAAGTTCAGCCGCCACGGTGGTCTTGTGTATGACGAGATTAAGCTTTCCGAGAACATCAATGTGACGGCATCTGGCGAACTGAGTTGCTTCGTTGACCTCGGTCCTTTCATGGAGGATAGCAACGAGACCTCGTCGTAGTATTTCAACCATTTAAGGGCAAGTTAATTCAAATAAGTATGTCGTGACGGCGATATAATTGTACGCCTTTTTTGTTTGTTGTACATCCTAGAGCCTAGTCCACCTAGTGAAGATTGCGATGTCATTTACAACATATTTACTTCAGTGATGCCTAAGCCGTGATTTACATTTTTATATTTCTCACAGTGAAACATCTTATTTTTGCAGGAAAGTGGACACGAATCCCTGGAGTCTTTGCTTCCAGAGGCAATGTAAAGGCGCCTGTCCTCTCAAAGATTCTCCTGGAGGCTACGATACTGGCTGAAATTTCCGGCCTCTTCTTCGATTTCTGGACAAGTGATGGTGCTCCCTGGACTCGCTCTCTCTGGAAGCTGCTCTGCATCAAAGGTGAATAATTTCCGTCCCAGAATCACAATGAAAGGCTTTTCTTGCTTATCTCCTGTTATTCACAGATATTCCTTACTTGTGCAGCTTTGTCTAAGGAAATCACCTGCAAGTGATCGGGATTAATCAAAAACATACCCACCATCTGCACCCGCTACTCCGAGGAATGGAAAGTGTTTCCGTTTCGCACGAACTACAGTTACCAGTCTTTAAAACATAATCTACCCTCATTGCTAAACAAATATTGCGTAGATGACGTGGACATCTACAATATAAACCCTAAGTCATTGTACTTACTTTTTGTATAGAGCTGTTTTCGTTAACCTGTGAAACCTAGGTCTCTTTTATATATGTATTTTACGTATTGCTGTAATCTCTGCAGTTATTTTTGTATCGCCATAGCTGTCTGCCAAGTGCACGGGGCCCGGACCCCGTCAAGTCAACATTTGTTGACTTTTTGTCCGTGGCTCCGGCGTCTGTAACCCATACGGATGCAAAAATAAAAATTATTATTATTATTATTAAGTTTCCCCATCCTGTCGACACAGCAAGGAGCCTACACTTCATCTCTGATTTTCCTCATCTGATCAAATGCGTGTGGTATACTTTTGTCTCAAAAGGCGTACAGATTCCATGTGGTCATGCTCATGTTGATGTCATCAAAGAGGTAGGAAAAAGGGACAAGGAAGCATTGACGCTGAAAGTGATGCCACACATAACACAGGCACATGTACAACCAAACGCGTTTGAAAAAATGCATGTGAATTTGGCTTTTCAACTGTTCAGTCAAGAGGTGTTGAAAGGGCTTTTCTTTTATAAAATTGACTTAATTGACTTGGAAAGAAGGTTCAGAACAACGGAGCCAACAGAGCAGTTTGTGAAGCTGATGGAGATGTTGATTTTCGTGATGTCATCCAGGGTCCCGTCTAAGGGCCTTCGAGCCCAGTCAGGAAGTGCCCAGTTTTTGAATAGTTCATTGCCTTCTTAAGTGAATGGGAAGAGTATGCTGCCCAACACGGTGGTGGATTCCTAAGCGCAGGGACTGCCCTTGGACACCGTGTGACTCTACAGAGCACACTGTCACTTCTGGGCTATCTGATTACCTCAGTGCGCTACAAGTACTTGTTGACTGCAAACCTTAGTCAAGATAAACCAGAAAACATCTTTGGGATTGTGCGACAATCCTTTGGATGTAATGACCACGCCTCCCCTGAGCAGTTTTTGGTCATTATTAACAACCTAACTTTCTACAGCCTTGCAAGACCACCAAAGAATGGAAACTCGCCAGCTGAGCTTGTTACTGCACTTTTGCAGCCATCTGACGCTGGAAAAGGAAAGGCTGCTCGTGTAGCAGCACTCGTTGATGAACTGTTGGACGAGGGAAGTCGGGCTCATGCCGCAGTTTTGCTAAAAGAGCACAGTAGCCTGACTGACCACCACGTCTGTGTCAAGAAAAGAAGTGACAATCGGCTGATATATTACGTAGCGGGTTATGTTGTCCGCAAGTACCTCGAAAAATTTCCGTGCCCAGAATGTGCATCTTGCTTGAGTCTCCTGCCCCTGCAGGCTGAGTGCAATGGCAACGCCTCATTGACGAAAGAATTTGATCATGGGGGTTTGCTGTGCCCTTCAAAACCGCTTGAGGCACTGGTAACCAGACTGGAAAACGCCTTCACTGTTTTCTTTACCAGAAACAAGCTCCATGCTAAGAGCGTGATCTGTTTCCTGTGCTTCCTTCAGGGGATTGCACTGCAGGACGTTGGCTGCTGTGAGCATGGGCGCTTGGTCACAGCAAATGTCATCAAATTCTATGCTCTGACCAGGATGCATTTCTTTGCTAAGGCTGTTAACAAGGATCGAGATTCCCACGGGGAGAAGCAAAAATTGCTCAAAATGAGGCGATGCCGGTGAGGACCGGACTGCGGTACTGGAGAGGCAGAGTACACTAAATAAATTCTTCGCGAACAAAGACCTGCAATAGACATTTAGCTTTATGATGTTTTTTGTGGATGATTTGCATGCTTGTATGCTCTTTTCCTTCGCTTGCGCGAATATACCTTTAACTTCATTTCCAAAGCAATGAGGAGATGAAACGGTTGTTTGTTATGTTACACCCGCTGCGCTTGCTGGCGTCTGCAACGGTCGATTAGTAAAATAAAAATAAATGGCATGTTCCACACGCTCTCGTTATCATCTCATTTTAGCGATTTACTTCCAACCTTTCCTACATACAAGGCGAGCGCGTGCGTCAGATTCAACTACACTCGAGCGCTTCTCTTTTGGCCGTACCGCTCCACGCGGTCTTCTCAAGCGCGCTGTGGAGAACGCCCGCCGAAGCAGAGGGGTTTTGTAAGACTCGTAGGGAGGTGGTCTTTATATATATATATATATATGCGTGTGTGAAGATTAAACGATAGCGAGCGTTACAGCAGCCACACATTTACATCCGGAGACGCGTCTCCCGTTGAAAATCGCGCGCCTACTGCAAAGCTACAGCGCGCCTGCAGGCAGCAGCGCCATCTGCCCGCGTCATAGCAAAATATTGCCGCTCCTCGACCGCGTCGACGACACTAGGAAACCCTTTCTAGCCTCCGTAGTGTTTGACTTTGTCTGCATGCGGGTGCCCCCGCGTCAGCTTTCGCGCGAGCGTTCATACCGCGTCGCGTTTTCGCGTGCAGAAAAACGCGCCATACGGTCTGCGCTTTAGAGCTGCGCTCCAAATGTGCAAATTAATTGATTTCCTGCAGCGTTGTTATTTGCTAGATTATCGTAAGCGGACAAGAACCTTTCTGTTCAGCATAGATCGATCATTAAATCAGGGAACTACAGACATGTCTAATGGAACAGCTTCAAGTGTAGTGCTTATGATTTTAAATTATTTACTAAAATGATGAAAATTGTAATCTCTCTATTGGAGCACTGCATTTTACGAGGGTATGTTGAAAAGAAAAAAAAAAACCAAAAGCCGGGAATCATAATGATCAAAAAAACTGCTCCGACTTTACTCAACGTTTCGTCTCCCATGCAGGAAACATCGTCAGTGAAACCTACAAGCAGGAATGAGAGAAAAAACTTCAACAGTCCTATTTAAGCAAGTCCGCGTACACATCGGGGAGGGGGCCGCGGTTCGAGTTGCAAGCTGATGAGTCACTTCGGATGAACCATGATTCCACGAACCTGCGTGGACCCCACCTTTGTTCGCGCGCCAGAGTGGACACATTCTCAAAGTCGAAACAGTGACCCGTATTCCAACAATGGTCTACGAGTTCCGTCTTCGCTCTTGTCGCATGCGTGGCCTTCGCCACGTCCCTTTTGTGTTCGTTTAAGCGAGTGCAGCGCTTCCGGCCTGTCTCCCCAATGTAGGATGCGTCACAGTCTAGACAATTCACTTTATACACAACACCGCACTGGGACTCTGGGGGGGGGGGGGGGGTGTAATCTTTAGGTTTAGAAATGAGGTCACGTAGTTTACGATGGGGTTTGAAAGCAGTACGGATATTCAAAGGGGCGAGGGCCCTGCGAATAACTCAGAAACACCTCTCAAATAGGGTATTGTTACTTGCCCTGTCCTAAGTCGTCCATTATCCTGACTTCTTCTTTGCCCCATCTGTTTGCGGGTGTTATCAATAAAACGTTTCGGATAATTCCGCTTCATCAACAGGTCAACAATAACAGCATCTTCAGAAGCGCGCAATTGAGGATTAGAAGAAATGCGTTGGGAAGTATAGGAGACAAATGAGGAGGCGCCATTGGCCGAAAGCGGGCTGGGCGTGTTCCAGGGCGTCTTCAAAAATTCGAATGTGACCAACCAGAAGCCGGAAATAATACTCTGGCGGTGGTCGCGAGAAACAAGTCTGATAAGTGCATCGGAGTAGCTCTCGGTGACTGAAAATGTGGTACACGTTATGTTTCAATCACGCTCATCCAAAATGATGGTGGGAGAGAGCGACTAGCGGAACGATCGACATAATCCTTACGCCAAGCGCCGAGTGCCAGGAATCTGCCGTCCGAACGGTCACACTTTGTCTGAGCAAAACAGAGTTGAGCGGCGCAATCGTTTCTTACGTATTTCGAAACATGATCGAAACATTACGTGCTTCGATCATGATCGAAACATCACGTGCACCCTATTCTCAACCACAAAGAGTTACTACACTTTACTCTTACGCGCTTATTAAACCCATATACGAGCATATACCTTTGATCAGAACTGTTTCTCGCTACCACCGCTAGGGGATTCTTTTTGGCTTTTGGTTGGTCAAGAGAGCATGTCAAGCCCTCTTTCCGAGTCTGATGAACGCCCTGGCACTGCCCACGCCTCCCATTGACCAAACTCTCTCTATACACGGCTGTGTGTTTGATCGAAGTGCTGGATTCGCGCAGTTAGACCGCGTCTTGGTTAGCGCTTTGGGACCGATCACTTACGATTGCAGCTCGATACTGACGTGACGCTCGGAAAAGGAAGGTTGGGCCGGCATCGCGTAGCACCCACGAACTCTTATAGCTCGACAGTGAAGTACCGTCACGTCATAATAAAAATGGCATACTAATAAAAAAAATAAAAGTCGTTCACAACACCCTGTGACGCCGAATTGGAGCGCAGCTCTTGAGGAGGAGGAGGGAAGGGTACTGAGGGGAGGGTATACCCTTCCTCCCTCGTCCTCACCTCCTCAATCTCCGTGCTACTCCTCCTCCCCTCCTGCCTGCTCTTGGTCCTCCTCCTACACCTTGTCCTGCCCCTTCCCCCCCCCCCCTTTTGGGGGAGGGGTCACGTGTTCTTGGGGGGGAAAGGGGGTCACGTGACCTCGGGGGTGGGGGGTCACGTGACCGTGGGGGCGGGCTCTATTGAAAAAAAAACATTTGAAGTTCTAGCGGGTGGCAAACTGGTCGACCCGTTGGAATCAAACGAGTGGAAAACTTGTCGATCCGTTTGGATCAAACGTGATTATGGGATACGGGTACCTGTCTGAAACGGTACCCGTTCGAAACGGTACCCGTTTGATACGGATGCCCGTTTGATACAGGTGCCAGTTTGATACGGGTGCCCGTTCGACCTGGCGCGTGACCACACGTTTGAACGTGCCATTCGAATAGGCAAATTATGCGCTAGCCCTAAATGGGTATCGTCTGGGAGGTTGGTTATCTTAAACTTATTTAAGATGCCTCGAAACTCATAAACCTATTTATAACATGGAGGAAACACGTGGAAGAAATGTGGTCGCGTAGGTGCTTGCAAATGGACAGCAAAACAGACACAAAAGATTGTTTTCAATTCTCCTCGAAGTTTATTACCTCTTCTGTAGACAAGTACAAACGTGCAAGCGTTTTGTGAAATGTGACATGCACTCTAAGCTTTTATACGACTGAGAAGATTGCAAAGCAAACAATAACCGACCTAATTCTAGACTATAAAGGTAGATTTTCGGGGAAATTATTCTCCCGGCTGCCGCGAGAAGAGATGCTGCACAATTATATAGATAATCTGGAAGAGTACGCGTAGAAGAACGGTCAATCGTTGCAAAAGAAGTAGGTTGCAGTGCACTTACCATAATAATAGCAGACTTGAAAGATGTAATCCGTGATATCTGTCGACACGGTCAAAGCAGGACAATCACACATACACCAACGAGATGGGATGGCTCTTTGGAAGTTTCAACACGATGTGGCGCACAAGCTGTCATTTGCGGAACCCAACACTGCAAGAATTCCTGACTTCCTTGAAGAATCGCTTGTTGACGATATACCTGTAAAACTTTTGGTACACTGATAGCTTTGGTGCACGTTCAATACGTTGTCGATAGTCATCCTAATAAGATCGCAGGGTTAGGCGACAGGTCGAAGTAGGTAGGATCAGCGAATTTCGACCTGCAACTGACAACAAGCAGACAAAAAAAAAAAAGCTACGGCCCAGGCGCGTTTTTCCGGATCTCTATGTTTATCAGCGTGTAGCTCGCGCGCTGCTGCGGGTCACGTGACAGAGGTTAAACGAGAGGACGGAGGGGGCGCCGTGAAAACGCAGGACACCGGGACAACCTCGTACCCTCTCCCCAGGCATTCCAGTGAGACGTGTTTTTGTAGCCTCGGAAAGCAGGCGCGCGCGCTGGAAATGGCGTCGGCCATAAGCTCGGCTTGCGCCCGAGCGAAGAAAGTACTCAGCGCGAGCTCGTAGTTTGACTGGTGCAACGGCGGGCGTGCTCTCGCAATGCTCGATGTTCTTGCAGCCGCATGTTCGCGCGCTATCTTCGCTGCGTCTTGAATTGAAATGAACCGGAGTCTAGAAGTACTACCGTGGACACAGTTAGCTATAACACGGCAGCGGCGGCCGTCCCGTACACCCAGCGCCCCATAGCAGGGGCCGTCCGAAACTCCGCGCATGCGCCGTGTGGCGGACTCGCTCTTCCCACCTGCGAGCACACCCTCGCTTTGTCGTCTGTTAGGCACAAAGCAGACGACGCCACAGCACTCGCCAATTTTCACTGAACACGGTTCAGCGAACCACCGCGTAAGAGGTGCCCACGGTTGATTCCCTGACTCCGCTGGCTAAGGATAATCATCGCCACTAAATATAACATCACGGTAGATTAAATTCTTTTATGGGACAAACTTGCAGTTATACTCCGTTTCCCTTTAGGTTTAAGCGCAGCGGCGCTACGAGACGATAAGACCAACCAAGCAGCGATGAAAGCACTTTTTGCACCTTATTGGGTCCCCCGGTGATGCACTCCGTGACGTTGCTCCTTTGCCGCTAGTTGATTGGCTTTGTCGTTTTGAAGCGTACGCTGCGGTCGGACTTAAGGTGAAACGGAGTATAACAGTCTATTTCTGTATCACACCTGCTGCGTTCATACTGGTTTGCGAACGTATATTGGTACAAATGCATTGCGCACGCCTGTTCCTAACCCCCCCCCCCCCCCCAAAAAAAAAAAAGAAAAAAAAGAAACTTTAATAGGGGTTTTAATGACTCTGTCATCTGCCCCAATAAAAATCGCTGGTTGAAAATGAGTTTGGGACCAGTTCGCTAAGGCGAGGGTACCAGACGAGCAGCACTGCGCATCGCCTGCTCTGTGCCTAGCAGACGACAAAGCGAGGGTGTGCTCGCAAACGGGAAAAGCGAGGCCGCCACACGGCGTATGCGCGGAGTGTCCGTCGGCGCCTGCTATGGGGCGCTGGGGGTACGGGACGGCCGTCGCTGCCGTGTTATAGCTAACAGTGACCACGATAGTACATTCTTTCAAGCGGTCGCGTCTCCTGCGAGAGATTTCAGCTGAATAAGTAAATTGAGGCAACAAATATGGACAAAGTTTCGAAGTTTTGTCAAAAATATAGGCGCACCAACGCCGCGCGTTTATATAAAAAAAAAGTGAAAGCCGCTTACAACTCCCTGTAACGCCGAATTAGAGCGCAGCTCTTGAGGAGGAGGAGGGAAGGGCACTGGGGGGGGGGGTTAAACTAACCAGGGGGGGTCACGTGACCCCCAATGCCGATGATGTCATCACTGACGTCACTGATGACGTCATCAGTGACGATGACGATGCGGGTACCGATGACGTCATTAGTGACGTCACTGATGACTTCACCAGTGATGATGACGATGACGATGGGAATGTCGGTGACGTCATCAGTGACGTCGCCGATGACGTCATCAGTGATGATGACGATGACGATGCGGATGCCGGTGACGTCATCAGTGATGATGACGATGACGATGCGGATGCCGGTGACGTTATCAGTGATGATGATGACGATGTGGATGCCGGCGACTACATCAGTGACGTCACTGATGACGTCATCAGTGATGATGACGATGACGATGCGGATGTCGGTAACGTCATCAGTGATGATGACGATGACGATGCGGATGCCGGTGACGTCATCAGTGATGATGACGATGACGATGTGGATGCCGGTGACGTCATCAGTGATGACGATGACGATGTGGATGCCGGTGACGTCATCAGTGATGATGACGATGACGATGTGGATGCCGGTGACGTCATCAGTTTCGATGACGTCATCGGGGGTCACGCGACATCCGCGGGGGTCACGTGACCTCGAGGAGGGGGTCACGTGACCTTGAGGAGGGGGTCACGTGACCTCAGGGGAGTCACGTGACTTCGGGGGTCACGTGCCCCCCACGAGGTCACGTGACCCCGGTGGGGGGCTCGCGCGGTGCATTATGGGACATTTCCCATGATGCACCGATGTCACGTGACCTCGGGGGGGTCACGTGCCCCCCCCCCCCCCCCCCGAGGTCACGTGACCCCGGTGGGGGGCTCGCGCGGTGCATTATGGGACATTTCCCATGATGCACCGCGCGGTTACGCCGACGGCGACGGCGACGGCGACGCCGACGCCGCTTAAGCCAGAAACGGGCCCCTAAGAGCTGCGCTCTAAAAAGGAATGTTTTAGTTTTAGTTGCAGTATAAGCGAACATAGTTGCAGTACAGCTGGACTTTCTAACAGAGGAAAACAGAGGTAAAAGCAAGCATTCGAACGTCTGTCCAGTGGTAGATACAGCACTAGTAGCAGAAAATGTGGGAGCTGTGAAGGGCGACAGTCTGCGTGAGAAAAGCATCTTGTATTTTAGCTTCAGGACCATTCAAGTAAAATCTCAATTTTAGGGCTTAAGGGTCTAATAACGAGCTAGACACCTTCGCTTACGTTTGTTATACATGACTTGAGGGTTGATGTAACCAGGTCCACAGATACCACCCGTGTAGTCCATTGAAATACTATCCCAATCCAGCAAAGGTCAAATGCGAGCAATGTATATAATAAATGTTCCTTGTTTTTTTTTTTACTTTGCCCCTGCACTTGGGCTGTCTTACTTATGATTCTCTCCCCATGGCCCAGACTGTATTTAGCATGTTGCTCCAGCAGCATGCATCTTTTCTGCTTCGGCGATCTTGTTTAAAAACGGAGATACAAAAAGATAGTATACATAACCTGCCAATTCATTTCAGACCATCAGCAGCATTTATTGTGCAAAATGAAAATCTATAGTGATGCTCCTGCAATTCTGGTCATATTTCTTTATTTTCATATACCATCTGCGATTTGTGCGTTGCCTGCCCTGTCAACCATGCTTAAAATGCTGGTTGAAGTTTCGCCTGTAGCTACAGGCCATACCTCAATAAAGGCACAAATTTACACTTCCCTACGAAAAACATGCCAAAAAAAGCTAGCGTCGTCACAGCCTCCACAGTGCGAGCGCGGCTAGTCGGGGAAAAAGTCTCTCCTCGCCGTGACATCACCCCGGTTTGCCGTAAGGGGGCGCCACGCGAACTTCTCGGGGCTAATCATAGAGTTATTATAATGTACGCTAGAGGTTCAACTGGCGCTAGTGTCTATGCGACTTCCGGGAGGCAAATTGAAGCAGACAGCAACCAGCCTACTTTTGCGGTGCTCCTGTGCATTCCTATGGGAAAACGCGCGTGATTTTTTTCTCTTCGCCGGAAAATAACACGAATAACTTTTCTTATTTCAGTTGCACCGGATAGTATGTACCTTTATTGATATGGTGAATGTGTAATTGCTTTAGTTACAGCATTTTTCCTTACTGCTGAACGATCCTAAACTTCGCTATATTTCAGGCCCAAACCTCTGTTCCATGGCAGGTATGTAAAAATGAGCGACGATTCTAGGCAAAATAGCAATCGAAAGGAATGTAAAGTGCGTTCAAGGTTCGCTAACATTCCGGAGGCACTCATATATTGCTAATATGCCCGTTCTGTCACTCACTATATGAAAATGACTCCGTCGTGCATCTTGACGATCTGTTAAAAAAATAAAGTACGTGGGCTGCGAAAGGTGTGTCTTTTCATTATTTCCTATGTCGGGCAGTTTTAATCAGGCACCTGTCCTCTGGCTTCCCCCTATTTGCAAAGATTTGGAGCGTGAGGCTGATGATTTGAGCCGAGAACAAGCATCTTCGCACATATTCACGAGCAGAAAGAATGAAGCAGTACTTATTTATTGCATTTCTGACTACTAGTATATTACGTGGCTTTCAATTTATTTTGATCGTCTGCATGCATAAGGAGTTACTTATCCAGTGTTACTGCGTATTTCTTGCCGTCTCTCTTGGTTTTTCACATGTAATTCGTTCGTTTTGGCAGGTATATCCCCCATGCTGGAAAGCGCCGACGCCGTGTTCGCGCTAACAGTGTCCGACAGTGCACATAAATACACGTACGAAGCGGTTTTAACACCGTTTTTCATGCCACGAATTTCGAATAAAAATGCTGTAACTGACCAGTTATTCCGTCCGCGTGACTGAGAAATGTTCCAATGTGCCTTGTACGTACAAATTATTCGTGATATTTGCTCTTATAATCGAGCGCAGAGAGAAAACGCACTCGCTTTTTCCCATAGAAATGCATTACCGGAAGTCAATTTCTGACTGTTCGCTGTCTGCTTCAATTCGCAGCAGCACCCTAGCGCCAGTTGAACCTCTAGCGTACATATAGGCGCCAAATGGTTTTCTTTCAGTAAGGGGGGGGGGGGGGGGGGGGGGGGGGGATCACGTGACCTCGGGGAGAGAGAGCGGGGACAATTTTCCGCTAAATTTAGCGGCGAAACTTTTCCACTAAATTTAGCGGGGATTTTTTTTGCGCAAAGTTTAGCGGGGAAAATATTCCTATAAATTTAGCGAAAAAAATATGCCGTCAAGTTTTCCGCTAGATTTAGCGGGTAAAACTTTCCGCTAGATTTAGCGGCAAAGTTTTCCGCTAAACTTAGCGTAGAAATTTTTCTTCTATATTTAGCGGGGAACATTTTCCGCTAGATTTAGCGGGGAAATTTCTTTGCTAGATTTAGCGGGGAAATTTACCCATCATGCACCGCGCGGTTACGCCGGCGGCGACGGCGACCGCGACGGCGACGCGGACGGCGACGCCGACGCCGCTCAAGCCGGAAACGGGCGCGTAAGAGCTGTGCTCTAAAAAGTGTACATACTATTTTCCGAATGTAATCCATATGGCGTTTATTTGCGCTCTCAATATATATAACTCGAAACAAGGAGATAGAATCGATAAGAGTCCCGTTTCGACGACAGCGTTCGTTACCGCTGCCTCGGAAAAAAAGGAGATCGAGATGACAACGGGTAGAGATTAACCTCGAAAATTGAGTTCAGCGATCAAACTATTAATACGGGAAGAGTCCACAAGGGTCGCGCGGGCACATTCCATTCAGCAAGCCAGCCGGTCGTGGGCAAGACAGCACCCGAGGCATGCGATCACAGGCTAACAAGCTCTTGCTCGCATTCCAGATCTTTGCATCATGGATTCTGCAGCCGGCAAGCGACAATGTGACGACAAGTCTGGCTCAGCAGTTTCTTCACAACGCAGTTCCTATCACCAACTGCGCTGAAGCCACCGGTCTGCCGCTGACAAAGAGGAGTGCTGGACTGTGCCCGTTGGCTTGGCCGGCGCTTTTGCGCGAAATACCATCGTCATCGACACTGATCGAAGCTGCCTGCGCGGCCCCTTCAGCGGTCCCGCTTAGTGGGCGAGACAGCACCCGAGGCATGCGGTCACAGGCTAACAAGCTCTTGCTCGCATTCCAGATCTTTGCATCATGGATTCTGCAGCCGGCAAGCGACAATGTGACGACAAGTCTGGCTCAGCAGTTTCTTCACAACGCAGTTCCTATCACCAACTGCGCTGAAGCCACCGGTCTGCCGCTGACAAAGAGGAGTGCTGGACTGTGCCCGTTGGCTTGGCCGGCGCTTTTGCGCGAAATACCATCGTCATCGACACTGACCGAAGCTGCCTGCGCCGCCCCTTCAGCGGTCCCGCTTAGTGGGCGAGACAGCACCCGAGGCATACGGTCACAGGCTAACAAGCTCTTGCTCGCATTCCAGGTTGGTAAAAAACCTTCCTACTCGAAAGTAAAAAGTAACTATGTTTGCCTTGTGGTGCTGCCTCGCCCGGGAGCGTTGTGTGAATGTGTCGCTGCTTGTTTTGACTCGCTTTGCGTTCTTGTCCTTTTACTCAGCGGTGATGTAGAGGAGAACCCGGGTCCGCTAACTGAAGAGCAGTTAAAGGCGATTCTTGATGGCCAAAAAGCCCTGAACAGTAGTATGAACTCGATCAAAGAGAGACTAGAACAGCACATAACGCAAACTAATGAGAGGCTCTCATCTATTGAAAGAAAAGTTGAAAAAATCGAAACTCAAGTTAAAGCTACCTCGGATTCAGTTCCCAAACTTGAAGCGTGCGAGAGGGTCGTTCACCACCTCAGTAACCAAGTCTTGACATTAGGTGACAGGATCACTGGACTGGAAAATTATAATAGACAAAATAACTTAATAGTGTATGGACTCGACGAGGACACGTCAGAAACAAACGATCTGCTAAAAGAAAAGGTGATAGTGGATATTTTTGAAAACAAACTTGGGGTGAAAGTGTCTTCTACAGAAAAAATACATCGGCTTGGGAAACAACATGAAACGAAAATTCGGCCAGTTATGATACGATTTTCTTCACGCAATGAAAAAGCTGAGGTTATGAGGAACGCATACAAGCTTAAGGGTTCTGCCTTATCGTTATCTGAAGACTACACTTTTGAAGTAAGGGAAAAGCGTCGTCATCTCTGGGCATACGCGAAGGTTCAAAAGAGTGATCCAAGCAATAAGGTCAGATTAACCTATGATAAACTTATAATAAACGGTCAAATGTTTACTTGGAATGCTGAAATAGAAAAAGTCGTTGCCGTGAAGCGTGCATGACGTCCAAGTGCTGTTAGAAAAATTGCGCGAAGGAATGTTATAATGTTGCTGGTGAATTGCAGAAGCGTTAAAAATAAAGTGGAAGACTTGTATGGATTGATTAGCTCTGTAAAAGCCGATATAGTCCTGGGAACAGAGTCCTGGTTAGATAGCTCTATATCAGATCACGAGGTGTTCCCTACCGTATTTAACGCTTATCGAAAAGATAGGTCATCACATGGGGGAGGCGTCTTTATACTGGTTCATGATTCCTTGAAAAGCTGCCAACTAGACGTGCCAGGCAATACTGTTGAATCAGTGTGGTGTAGTGTTGGGCTGCCTGATAACAAGAAATTCACTGCTGGAGTGTTCTATAGACCCCCTAACTCTGACTCAGCTGTCATAGAGGTACTTCACGACCTAGTATCCAGTGTTTCGAATGACTGTGTAGTGCTTGGAGGCGATTTTAATCTACCAGATATGATATGGGGCGTGGAACTTTGTGCATGTGGAACCATGGGCCAGTTGAATCTCGACCTCAAATGCATGGTAGACAGCTTAGCACTTAAACAACATGTTCTTGTACCTACACGCAATCAAAACACACTTGACTTGTTTCCCTGCAACTACCCTACCGTTGTTAAGCAAACTGATGTCATACCCGGTATCAGCGACCACAGTGCTGTTGTCTCAACTCTTGACTTTCGGGTTTCGCGCAAAAAAGTGAGTACGGGTAGAAAGGCGCTTTTATATGAAAAAGGTGACTATGAAGGGATCAGTTCTGAACTTTCGAACAATTTCCTTTCCTTCGAATGCCTTGCTGAGGAGATGAGTGTTCATGACATATGGGTAGTCTTTAAACAAAGAATTATCAGTTTAACTGAAAAATACGTTCCAAGTATAGACTCGTCGAAGTTAAAAAAGAGAGAAAAACCATGGATTACCGGTGGCCTACTGCGGCTGATAAAGAGGCGCAAGCGTGTGTTTGCACGGTATAAAAAAAAGAGCTCGGTGCGAAATCTAAATAAGCTAAAAGAACTTACGTCATTTTATAAAATAAAGGCGAAGGAAGCCAAAGAAAATTATCTGCAACGGCTGGAGGACGGGATGAAAGCAAACAACAAACAGTTCTGGAAGTACATGAGGCGCTGTGGTAATGATCAGATTGGGATAGGAGACGTGATGGTCAACAACGAAATAATTACCGATGACTGGCAAAAAGCTGAAGCCTTCAATCAATATTTTCAATCAGTTTTCTTGCCTCCTGAGAGCATCGACTACGATAAATGCCAGGGCACGTTCAGTGCAATGCCACCAGTTGAACTTGCTATAGGAGGTGTGTTGGAACTTCTAAAGCATATAGATGAAGCTAAGGCAGTAGGCCCAGATGGGATCTCTCCGAGAATTTTAAAACGTTGTGCAGATGCGATCGCTCCATACCTTTTTGTAATATATAACAAATCGTTGAATGATGGTTCATTGCCAGACGACTGGAAAGTGGCACACGTG
This sequence comes from Ixodes scapularis, assembly GCF_016920785.2. Lineage (NCBI taxonomy): Eukaryota > Metazoa > Arthropoda > Arachnida > Ixodida > Ixodidae > Ixodes > Ixodes scapularis. Next base: position 137,802,524 of record NW_024609879.1, on the reverse strand, counting down.
GTGCCTGTGCACAAAAAAGGGCCCAAAAAAGAAATTACGAATTACAGACCGATCTCACTGACATCTATATGTTGTAAATTACTGGAGCATGTTTTATATTGTCACATTATGAAGCATTTAAACTGTCATAATTTTTTCTTTGACTCGCAATATGGGTTCCGAAAGGCGTACTCGTGTACTACACAACTAACTGAGCTTTATCATGATTTAATGACGGGGGTTGACGGAGGCGGACAGATTGATTGTGTTTTCTTAGATTATAAAAAAGCGTTCGATACGGTGTCACACGAACTATTATTATACAAATTAGAGCGCATGAATTTTGACACGACTATCGTAAATTGGATAAAAGCATATTTGTCATCACGTCTTCAGCGTGTTGTTTTAAATGGTAAAACTTCAAATACTGTTATGGTAACATCTGGTGTACCGCAGGGGTCCGTTTTGGGTCCATTGTTGTTTCTGATATTTGTTAATGATATTAATGACGGTGTAAATTCACAGGTACGATTGTTTGCCGATGATTGTGTTGTTTATACATGCATAACAGACGAGGGGAGTTCCACGCGGCTGCAGTGTGATCTGAATCGAATAGAGCAATGGTGTAAAAAGTGGAAGATGGAGTTAAACGTTAAAAAATGTGCCCATGTTAGTTTTACCCGCAAAACCAAAACAAAAGTTGAAACATGTTACCAACTGAATAATGAAACTGTAACAAAACAGCAAACAGTTAAATATCTTGGCGTCACTCTGTCAGCTGACTGCACCTGGAACGCACACATTAACGACGTTGTTATGAGGGCCGGCAGAGCGCTTGGATTTTTAAAACGAAATTTAAGAAAATCAACTAAATCTATCAAAGAGCTCGCCTATCTATCTTATGTGCGCCCAGTGCTAGAGTACGCCTGCACCGTTTGGGATCCTTCTCAGCAAAACCACATTGTTGCTTTAGAAAGAATTCAGAGTTGAGCCGCTCGTTTCGTTTTGGTGCGGTACGGCCGCTTTGAGAGTGTAACCGACATGATAAAAGAACTGGGATGATCTACATTGGCATTAAGACGAAGAAATTTGCGCTTGAAGTTTTTATACAACATTTATAACAATAAAACTGGCATTAATAGCTCATTTTACTTATTACCACCAAATTATATCTCAAAAAGAAAAGACCACATTCATAAGATTAGAGAATACCGCACCAGGACGGAATTGGGCAAAAATTCTTTTTTTGTTAAAACAATTAAGGAGTGGAATGCCTTGCCCAGTGCGATTGTGTGTGCCGCGAATTCAGAAATGTTTTTTCAGAGTTTATTCGCCCCCTGCGATAATGCCTGATGGCGCTGCAGGACAATGATGAATAAAGAATAAAGAATAAAGACGGCCTTGGCCAGGAACCGTCAGAGCGACGATTCGCGGGAGCAGGTCGGAGTGCCTGCTAGGCCTATATTCTGACGAGCTAGCTTGGTAGGTGGGATCGTTGCCCTTGTAGATTTTCCTGAGTGTTTGCGGCTCCAACGTTCATGTTCGTCGCGAAAAAAAAAAATTTTTTTTTTTTTTTGCTTGAAGTCGGGACGCGCGAGAAGAGCACGTAGAAAGATAAATGTCCGTTGGTCGTCGCGACCAAGTAAATGAGCAAAGCTGTCGACCATGTTGATTTGGTCGTAAAAAGTGTGTAAGACAGCTCCAGACCTGTCGTAGGATTCCGTCGAAACCTGCGCAAAACTTACGATAATTTCGTTTCGCGAATACGAATTCGTTCCTGCGTTGTGTCGTAAGCACATTTTTGGCATAACGTCGTTTCGTAAATCTGGCCTTTGTTACTTGGACCATTCCCGGGCGCTTCTCTTGAATAATTTAAAACTCGCCATTCCAAAAAAAAAAAAAAAAATATATATATATATATATATATATATATATATATATATATATATATATATATATATATATATATATATGTACACAACGGGCATGGTGGCAGGGGGCCGAAGGCGTGGGTATAGACCTTTTCTGTGTACTCTTGTCCCCAGCCACCTAATAGGCGTATCCGGTACGGGCGACGAAAAAATACTAAAACGTTTCAACCTGCAAATAGTAAAAAAAATAAAGGGGAGGCAAAACGAGAAAGTGTGACGGTTACGCTCATATCCTCAATGCCTTCTATTGGCTTGGAAAAGGCAAAACATTGTTTTCGCCCATACTGGAAGTGACGTCAAATCAAGATGGCGGCGCACTTGCAGAAAAGGTCTATAGAAGAAGAAAAGAACCCTTAGTGAAAACAGCAACAACGGACGATATAATCTTCGACGTTTCGGCCGGAGTCCTGCCTTCGTCAGGAAGAAGTTTTACAGATGAACGCGGGTGTTATTTATACAATGCTACGGTCGAGTGCAAGTTTCGGCGAGGGGACGGTCGGAGCTTTCGTGAGAGAGAGGCGTAGGGCAGTTCTTATCCCGGTGAAGAAGCTTGACGGTCGGGGCCAAGTTTCAAGGACGGCGGGATGACGGTTGTACCTTCTTGATATATATATATATATATATATACAATAACAAACTAACCAACCGTACGAAAGGACGCAGCGTTCAGAGTCCTATCGGGTGTAATACGACTTGAGCGGAACGGCGTCAACAACCACGGGTACAGGCGGGCGGGCGTGGTGAAGGTCGCTGTCAGTCGTGCAGCGCCGCACAGTTCGGATCCTCATTGTGGCAAAGCTATTTGTAGTATCCGAAGTAGTGTTTCAGGAGCTTCTCGCTGATTACCGCGGCGCCATATATTGCGCACA